>NC_069373.1:10000000-11392000 GCF_021730395.1 Mercenaria mercenaria
AATTACTGAATTGAGAGCATGGCAGAAAGCTGAGAAACATATTATTTCCATTTTAAACATGTAAACGTATGTGTAGCATTTGAGCCACGCCAAGAGAAAACCAACATAGTGCGTTTGCAACCAGCATGGATCCAGATCTGTGCAGTCTGGTCAGGATCCATGCTGTTCACTTTCAAAGCCTATTGCAATTAGAAAAATCGTTAGCGAACAGCATGGATCCTGACCAGACTGTGCGGATGCGCAGGCTGGTCTGATTCCATGCTGGTCACAAAGCCACTATGTTGGTTTTCTCATGGCATGCTCATTTATGCATTTCAACAAACATCTGAGGTTTCAAAAGTCAGAACATAAATTGAAACTTGAACCAAATTTTGAGGCACTGATATAATACTTGTTAACTCTTACTTTGCAGTTCATACACTTGATATTCTAGCATAAAACTGTTACAGGAGAGAACAAGAGCTGTCACTAATGGTGACAAATGCCCCCGCAGCGCCTTGACCTGGTGACCTTGACCTTTGACCTGGTGACCCCAAAGTCAATAGGGGTCGTGTACTCAATAAGTACTATTAGCATGTTAAGTTTGAAGGTCTCGGGTGCAGTGGTTCGCGAGTAAAGTGCCTTCATGCAAAAAGTTAACATTGGTTCCTGTGACCTTGACCTTTCACCTGGTGACCCCAAAGTCAGTAGGGGTCGTGTACTCAATGAGAACTATCAGCACGTGAAGTTTGAAGGTCCTGGGTGCAGTGGTTCACGAGTAAAGTGCTCTCATGCAAAAAGTTAACGTTGACCCCTGTTACCTTGACCTTTGACCCCAAAAACAGTAGAGGTCGTGTACTCAATGAGTACTATCAGCATGTGAATTTTGAAGGTCCTGGGTGCAGTGGTTTGCGAGTAAAGTGCCTTCATGCAAAAAGTTAACATTGGCCCCTGTGACCTTGACCTTTGACCTGGTGACCCCAAAGTCAGTAGGGGTCGTGTACTCGCTGAGTACTATCAGCATGTGAAGGTTGAAGGTCTTGGGTGCAGTGGTTCACGAGTAAAGTGCCTTCATGCAAAAAGTTAACGTTGGCCCCTGTGACCTTGACCTTTGACCTAGTAACCCCAAAGTCAGTAGGGGTCGTGTATTCAATGAGTACTATCAGCATATGAAGTTTGAAGGTCCTGGGTGCAGTGGTTCATGAGTGAAGTGCTCTCATGCAAAAAGTTAACGTTGACCCCTGTGACCTTGACCTTTGACCCCAGAGTCAGTAGGAGTTGTGTACTCGATGAGTACTATCAGCATGTAAAGTTTGAAGGTCCTGGGTGCAGTGGTTTGCAAGTAAAGTGCCTTCATGCAAAAAGTTAACGTTGGCCCCTGTGACCTTGACTTTTGACCTGGTGACCCCAAAGTCAGTAGGGGTCGTGTACTCGCTGAGTACTATCAGCATGTGAAGTTTGAAGGTCCTGGGTGCAGTGGTTCGCGAGTAAAGTGCTTTCATGCAAAAAGTTAACGTTGGCCCCTGTGACCTTGACCTTTGACCTGGTGACCCCAAAGTCAGTAGGGGTGGTGTACTCAATGAGTACTATCAGCATGTGAAGTTTGAAGGTCCTTGGTGCAGTGGTTCGCGAGTAAAATGCCTTCATGCAAAAAGTTAACGTTGTGACTAAAGAACGGACAGTTGTCAGAAAACTAATATGCCTCCCTTCGGGGGCATAAAAATATGTGTTAACGGAGAGCTGTTTAAACATTCTTTTATATATGCATAGTCCGTGGCAAAGCTTAAACGCATTATGGCCCAAAATTTGATACTTCAAAAAGAAATGATGTCAACGTGATCAAACAAAGTGAACATTCCTGCGCATATTTCATGGGAATTTAATACAAGTTGAAGGACAATATATTCATTTATTGATTTTTATGCCTTTTATGCTAGAATATCATCAGTGCATGTTAACATCCTCAGTATCCTGTAAGAGCAGATTTAATAACAAGAGCTGTCACAGGAGACAGCGTGCTCGACTATTTCGATGCTGGATAGTGAAACTGGGCACATCTGAGGAAACTAGAGCTGTCACTGGAGTGTTTAATGACTCCAATTGTGGATGAAGATATTGCACAATAGCCTGAGTCTATGTCGAAAATATCAACTTAAAGTAATAAGAGAGGTAAAGATAAAATGTATCAAAACACTATATAAGTATATCCTAAGCAAAAGGGGCATAATTCATTAAATATTGGTCATATAGTGTGGGTGATGATGTTGAACAACTATTTTAAGTTTGAATCAAATCCATTCAGTAATAACAGAGACAGAGTGAAAGTGCATCAAAACTTTAACCTAAAATTCTAAGTAAAAAGGGGAAATAATTCATAAAAAATTGGTCCCAGAGTTATGCACCTTGTGTCATATGATAAGGGTAATGATGTTGAACAATTGTTTAAGTTTGAATCAGATCCATTCAGTAATAACAGAGATAGAGTGAAAGTGCACCAAAACTTTAACCTGAAATTCTAAGTAAAAAGGGGAATAATTCATGAAAAATTGTGCCAGAGTTATGCATCTTGTGTCATATGATGTGAGTGATGATGCTGAACAACTATTTTAAGTTTGAATCAAATCCATTCAGTAATAACAGAGGTAGAGTGAAAGTGCACCAAAACTTTAACCTGAAATTCTAAGTAAAAAGGGGAAATAATTCATGAAAAAATGGTGCCAGAGTTATGCATCTTGTGTCATATGCTGTGGGTGATGATGCTGAACAACTATTTTAAGTTTGAATCAAATCCATTCAGTAATAACAGAGGTAGAGTGAAAGTGCACCAAAACTTTAACCTGAAATTCTAAGTAAAAAGGGGGAATAATTCATGAAAAAATGATGCCAGAGTTATGCACCTTGTGTCATATGATGTGGGTGATGATGTTGAACAACTATTTTAAGTTTGAATCAAATCCATTAAGTAATAACAGAGATAGAGTGAAAGTGCATCAAAACTTTAACCTGAAAATCTAAGTGAAAAGGGGGGATAATTCTTGAAATATTGGTGCCAGAGTTATGGCCCTTATGTCAGATGATGTGGATGATGATGAGGAATAAGTATTTCAAGTTTGAATCAAATCCATCAAGTAATTACAGAGATAAGTTGAAAAAAGAGAAAGTGCACCAAAACTTTAACCAAGGTGGGGACGCGGAAAGACGCCGACGCCGGGGCGAGTAGGATAGCTCTCCTTATACTTCGTATAGTCGAGCTAAAAAACAATAAAAAACAGGTGAGCCACGCCATGGGAAAACCAACATAATGGCTTTGCGACCAGCATGGATCCAGACCAGCCTGTGCATCCGCGCAGTCTGGTCAGGATCCATGCTGTTTGCTAACAGTTTCTCTGATTCCAATAGGCTTTAAAAGCGAACAGCATGGATTCTGACCAGACTGCACGGATGCGCAGGCTGGTCTGGATCCATGCTGGTCGCAAAGCCACTATGTTGGTTTTCTCATGGCACGGCTCATGTGTTATCCATATATTGAAAACAGTATCAGCCTACACCTTTTACTTTATATCTTCATAGATGTACCTTTTAAACTATGTTGTTATAGAAAGACTAGAGCGACCAAATCAAATTATAATGGGATTATGATATTACAATAATTTTCAAAAGGAAATGACAAAAAAAAAGTAACTTGGTAGTTTTGTCCTTTATGGAGAATCTCATGACTTAATCACAATTTTTTAACTTCAGAATTCTAAATACATGTATATATAACTTATAGTCATACTTCACTACTTGGTTCAAAATCAGGATGAGCAAATGGTCCTGTTCTTTCCAGAAATTTCTGAACATGACACCAGCGTCCTTGCCAGTCAGTACTCATGTTTATCTGAAAAAAATGTGTAAAAAATTAATCTATGAATTCAGAGGCTATAAAAATATTCTTTCTGTAGACCTGACAACAGACATTGGGTGGTCTTTGAACTTTACATACTTACTTTCAAACTGTAATTGATTCAAATACAAAAACATTCAACACAAGAGCTGTAAAAGGAGACAGCATACTCAATTATTTTGATGTTTGATGGAGTATTATTTTTTTGCAAGTGAAACAATACCTGGCCATCTTAGTTGACATAGTGCACTTAACCTCTCTCCGAACCAGAGTTTTAAAGCAAGAATAGAAATGCTGCTGCATAAAAGGATGTTAAACCAGTTTAATGAATTTATTTTATCTTATAGGCTGAACACCAATAAATCCGGCTGTTCCATATTTCATATAAAATCGACTTACTTTAATGTTTATAACATTTTTTTTCTACATTTACTAGCTTATCAGATACCAGAGACTTATATTCCCACATAGAACTTTATCGCTACTTTAGAAAAACAACAAGAGGGCCATGACGGCCCTATATCGCTCACCTGTTGTCATTGCACTTGAGGACAAGAAGGTCCTCAGAAAAAATATCTAAGTCCAAAGGACAGGAACAACAAAGCGAAGAAATTAAACCAAAAAGAAAAAAAAATTCTTACAAGGTATAGATATGTCAAAATACACCTAAAAATTGGAAGTACCATCCATGTTGTACCACAAAAAAGTGGTCTCGGTTTTACCCTATGGCCAATAATAAAAAAGTTACTAAAAATAAGCTATTTATAGTAAGGTAAAAGGGAAGTAATTAAAAACAAGAGGGCCATGATGGCCCTATATCGCTCACCTGTTATCACTGCACTTGAGGACAAGAAGGTCCTCAGAAAAAATATCTAAATCAAAGGACAGGAACAACAAAGGGAAGAAATTAAACAAAAAGAAAACAAATTCTTACAAGGTATAGATATGTCAAAATACACCTAAAAATTGGAGGTACCATCCATGTTGTACCACAGAAAAGTGGTCTTGGTTTTTCCCTATGGCCAATAATAAAAAAGTTACTAAAAATAAGCTATTTATAGTAACGTAAAAGGGAAGTAATTAAAAAAAAATATTGTAAGTGAACAAAAGAAGGATCTGCCAAATAAATCTGTTGACATTAATGAAATTTCAGATCAGTATCTTCATTAGTTACGGAGATATACCCATTTTAATTTGAAATAAAGGGAGGTAATTTGACATAAAATCAGTCCATAGTTATCTACCCTGATTGGCTCAGTCCAACTAATGACAATAATGAAATTTCAAATAAGTCCTGTAAGTACTTACTGATATAAATCCATTCTGATTACAATCAGGGGAGGTAATCAAATATAAAATAACTCTGGAAACTATGAATGGATCTGATTTGTCATGGAATCCAAGATTTATTGTTGTTGAAGATATTTTGGAAGTTTATATCAAATAAAACCATAAATAAAGTCTCTATATGGCTGCAAAAGCCAAAATAGCCAATTTTGGACCTTTAAGGGGCCATAACTCTGGAACCCATGATGGAATCTGGCCAGTTCAAGAAAGGAACTAAGATCTTGTGGTGATACAAGTTTTGTGCAAGTTTGGTTAAAATCAAATCATAAATGAAGCTGCTATTGTGCAGACAAGGTCAAAATAGCTAGTTTTGGCCCTTTCAGGGGCCATAACTCTGGAATCCATTATGGGATCTGGCCAGTTCAAGAAAGGAGCTCAGATCTTATGGTGACACAAGTTTTGTGCAAGTTTGATTAAATTCAAATCATAAATGAAGCTGCTATTGTGCAGACAAGGTCAAAATAGCTAATTCTGGCCCTTTCAGGGGCCATAACTCTGGAACCCATAAAGTAATCCGGCCAGTTCAAGAAAGGAACCAAGATGTTATGGTGATATAAGTTTTGTGCAAGTTTGGTTAAAATAAAATCATAAATGAAGCTGCTATTGTGCAGACAAGGTCAAAATAGCTAATTCTGGCCCTTTCAGGGGCCATAACTCTGGAACCCATAATGGAATCTGACCAGTTCAAGAAAGGAACCGTGATCTTATGGTGATACAAGTTGTGTGCCAGTTTGGTAAAAATCAAATCATAAATGAAGCTGCTATTGTGCAGACAAGGTCAAAATAGCTAATTTTGGCCCTTTCAGGGGCCATAACTCTGGACCCTATAATGGGATCAGGCCAGTTCAAGAAAGGAACCGAGATCTTATGGTGATACAAGTTGTGTGCAAGTTTGGTTAAAATAAAATCATAAATGAAACCACTATCGTGCAGACAAGAAATTGTTGATGAACGGACGCACGAGACGCACGGACGGACTGACGACGGACGAAATGTGATCACAAAAGCTCACCTTGTCACTACGTGACAGGTGAGCTAAAAATAAATACTGTAAGTGAACAAAAGAAGGATCTGCCAAAAAAATCTGTTGACATAAATGAAATTTCAGATCAGTATCTTCATTGGTTATGGAGATATACCCATTTTAATTTGAAATAAAGGGAGGTAATTTGAAATAAAATCAGTTCATAGTTATCTACCCTGATTGTCTCAGTCCAACTAATAACAATAATGAAATTTCAAATAAGTCCTATAAGTACTTACTGATATAAATCCATTTTGATTACGATCTGGGGAGGTAATCAGATATAAAATAACTCTGGAACCTACGATTGGATCTGATTTGTCATGGAATCCAAGATTTATTGTTGTTGAAGATATTTTGAAACGGATTGGTCTACATTCAGACCGAGCGACGACCGACCTACCGACCGACATCTGCAAAACAATATACCCCTCCTTCTTCGAAGGGGGGCATAATAAAACTACAGTTCATTAAATACAACCCGATGAATTTACTCCTTTTCGCTTCTTTCAATTTCTCTTTCCGAGATTCTTACGCCACAATTTTTACCTAGCATGTGACAAGAACAGACCAATTTCGATAGCATGCTAAGTGACAGGTCTAGGAAAGTGGTACATTTACAGATTATCTGTAAATTTATAAATAATCTATAAATTTACAGATTTTTCAATCTATAAATTTACAGATTGTGTGTATAAAAACTGATGAAATTACATTTATTCTCAAAACCACAGCTTGAAATTAATTGGTTTATTTACAGTATGCATAAATTAAGGTCATTTGCGAGTTTCAGCCAATTTTGTTGACTTTGAGTTTTTAACATTTTCAGAAAAATCAAAGTGAAAAGAAATGACTGAAAGTTACAACTGACCTTTATTTGTGCATAATATAAGTAAATATATTAATTTCAAGCTGCGATTTTGAGTCTACATTAATTTTAGCACTTTTCAAACACTTGATCTGAGAAGTCTGTAAATTTACAGATAACCTGTAAATATAGCAAGGCCACTAGAACACTGGGGACAAGAATTTTGGCACACAAAACTTTGATTATACATACACCCAACAAAATGTACAGAGGATTGAAAAGGTACAACACACTGTGGCAAGATGGGCATGCAGGAGGTGGCATAGGATTAGATAGATTAGAGCATAGAAGAGAGGTCTCAAGTCTTACCTTTTTCTATAAAATACATTAATAATCTAGTCTATATTGATAAGGATAGGTACCTGACCCCGATTACAAGTAGGTCACTCAGAACCAGACACAGTCACCCCGTTCAATACCGTAGACCTTCTCCACAAACAGACTGTTTCAAGTATTCAAGCTTTCTTTCCTATGTTAATACCAGTCTGGAATGGCCTGTCTGAGTCAACTGTCTCCATTAGTACAGTGGACACCTTTAAGGATGCCATAATGTCACTGTAAGGTAATATAGCCTTGTACATAGTTTTAACAGGTTGTGTCGGCTACTCTTTTTAAACATGTAATTTGGCTGTCAGAGCGATTTTGACTTCAAAATTACTTCTTTTATAAACTGTTTTATATATGGGTAGTTGTTTTATCAACTTTTCTGACTGCTTAAATTGCCACCCGCAAGACGTGATGATCAGTACTGATCGAAGTCATTAAAGGAAGAAAGAAAGAAAAAATATACCACTTTCCTAGACCTGAAGTGATACATACTTAGTCGAACTAATCCGACCTATACAGTTTGTTTGTTCCGACCTATACAGTTTGTTTTATAGGGGATGAAAATCCCCGAGACGGCAACGTCCGTATATAGTTATTCGTCTTTGTTGTCTGCATATACTGAGGCAATTTTTTCGATGTTTTCCGGTTCCGGTTTATGTACACAACGCAGACTGGTTGTCTGCAAGAACATCCGAGCACCCCGAATTAGTCACAAAAATTCGTAAACCGCGCCAACATGATTCGTTTACTTCTTTTTCGTAATGAAAACTGTACATGCAACTGAAAAACACTTTAAAAACAGTAAGGGAGTGTAAAGACCGTCAAGTTTCTGCATGGAGTGCAAACAAACAAAAAAATCCAAAAGCCAGTGTAAGAACGCGGTGATTGACGTCACCGTCACGCCTTCCCATAAATTTTGCAAAGTATGATATTCACTGTAAGAGGTATGATGACACTAAATGTAAACTAGTTAGAGCGAAGTTTCACTTTCTTTTGAGCAATGAGTGTTGAATATTTCTTTGTAATAGAATATAAGATATATCCCCATGCTAGGCAATGCCTTAATTCATATTATTGTGACGGTCAAACTGTAACTGCGGTGGCTGCAAAAGTCAGAAATTAAAAAGCAGCCACTCAGCGACAGTATACTAGCTTGTCTAGATACATACTGAAACCCAGTAGAGTAAAAGAAAATGCTATGCTATCTAGAAAGGACATGTGAAATGGGAGAAAGATTATAACTGTTTATATTTGGACTACTTGTGAGGCTTACATTTGATCTTGGAGTGATCTGCCCAGTATATCATATGATGTTTCATTCACTGGGTCGAAATGTTTTGAGGGCGAATATATTACCAGAAAGTAGATATTTTCATTTCCAACAAAAGTTTCCGATACATTTAGTATAAAATTTGAACAGTTTTCACTCACTATATTACTGGTGTTATTTTCCCTGTAACACAAGACAAATGTGAATATTTTGAAATGAAAATGAGCTTAATACCATGTCGCTTCAACGTTGAACAAAATTATGTAAAAAAAAATAAATAAAAGACTGGCATGAGGGAAGCAGTCAGGTTAGATAGTGTAATAAAATGAGTATTTTGTGAGATTGTTTTTATCCCTTTTGATTCATAAATTCCTCAAATTATCATCATTAATCTATATTTTATTTTGTAAATGGTATAAGCGTAAAAAAATGTTTCATTCGTACTAAATATTTTCGCTCCTAAATGCGGATAGTGTAATTACGACATAGCTCTGTTACGAATAATTTTATATGACTTCTTACTGAGTATATGTTTTAATCTTCCTTTTTTCAAACTACTGAACTGTTGTTGTTGAAACTGTTAGAAAGCTCTTGGCTGGTGGGTTGAAAATTTAGGGAACGAAATAAACTGTCAACATGGCCGATGTTGAATTAGCACCTTTACGTCCAATTGGCGATTTTCTTTTGGAATCAGCACGGTTCCAAATACCCAACATCAAAGATCCAGAGAAATGGGCCAATAGAGTGCTTAACAATCTGCTGTACTATCAAACCAATTATTTTTTGACAGCTCTTCTGGTTTTCCTTTTAATAGGGTAAGAATTCGGATGCTATATTTTGGGACATACTTTTTTTCACAGTTAACCGTTATCCTGACTTACCATAATTTTCTTGTTCACAATATTTCAGGTGCTAATGATCAGGTGCTATGGTATTCAAAAGGAAAACTCTTATTTTTTAGGGATCATAATTTTAGTCCTTTCACAAGTTTCAGCTGACGTGCTTATTTCAGTTATTTTTGTAGAAGGAAGTGTCTAGCCATCTGGTAACCGGATGCCTAGCCTACGTTCTAGCCATTCGGTTACTGGATGGCTAGCAAATCCTTGGGATTTTCTAGCTGTCCGGTAATAGATTTCCTTATCATAATGAATAAGTAATGATACCTGTTATTTACTAAAAGATATCGATACTTATCTGCAAACAAAATTTTGCAGATAAGTATCCATATCTTTAGTAGATAACAGGTATCACTACTACACAATATTTTGTTTGCAGATAAGTATCGATATCTTTTAGTAAATAACAGGTCAACTTCAATTGAAGTTGAAGTTGACCTGTTATTTACTAAAAGATATTGATACTTATCTGCAAACAAAATATTTTGTAGTAGTGATACCTGTTATTTACTAAAAATATCGATACTTATCTGCAAACAAATTTTTGTGTGAATCAGAGCCCCAGATAAGCTGCATATTTGCTCATTTACGCAAATAAAATTGCAGAAAACCCAATTTAATTCATACAGTGTGCGTATTAAAACACAATTAAAATTCCTAATACCCAATTCATAAAAAATCGCTTGCGTATCGCATTTTCCTTATTACTAGAACGGGTACGAGACTTTAACGCTAGACAACTGACTGGTTATACGTTACTGTAAAACAGGTTGTAATTTATTGGAAAAATCACAGGACCGTTCAATCGGCTGATCGGTGTTATTTGGAGGCTTTGTAAACAATTTTCTTTATGCCGATAAAATGTAAAGGAGGGCAGAAAAAAACATTGTTGCAGCACAAACAAACAAATTAGTGGGATATTTTGCTGTTAAACAATGACAGTTATCTCTTTGTGACGATGTAGTGTCGCCGATACTGGACAAAATCTTATGTAAGAACGCATATTGCAGTGAACACATCTTTCGGGATATTGATGACTTGATCTCCGACTTTATTAAAAGTGAAAAAGAAAACAACAGTATGGAACAAAAGTATCTCAGAATACATTTAATGATTAGAGAAAAAATATCTTTGGTACTATGAATTAAAATACACATGTTTACATTGATTGCAGGCATGTAAAAACATTTTAAAGAAGACAGTGTACTGTTTTAATTAATCACATTTCATTACAGTTATAAACACATTTTTGTATTAATCATTGAAGGGTGCTATTAAACTACTTACTTTTATGTAGTTAGTCAATCCTGGTTAATGATATATACTGTAAGCAAAAAATACTCAATTGTTTGTGGGAAATAAGTGAAATATTCAACTGGTTTTAGCAAATACCCAATTACTATTGAAAAGGCTGGGTAATGATTTTATTTTTACCCAATTCAGATTTCCAGTACCCAATTCAGATAAAAAGTGATGGCTAAATACCGCAATTGCACCAAAAGCTTATCTGGATTTACCATTAATCATCTCGAGTAATTCACTGCATTATTCAGCCGATAAAACGAAAGGAAAGTTTGCCGAAATCAATAATTGCGAGATCACCGTGATGTCATTCATTAAAATCTGTTCATCTTGTGGATCGAAATTTTTAAATTTTAACAACTTTTTCACTGGATTTTTGTCAAGCCCGCTTGCGGATGCGAAGACATAGTTGTCCAAATGGCTGTTCGGTGTATGTGCGTGGGTGCGTCCGTCCGTCTGTCCGGATCATAACTTTGACATGAATGGAACAATCTTGTTTATATTTGGCATGAATGTGAACCTCAGTGAGACGGAGTGTCTTGCGCAAACCTCAGATTCCTATCTCAAAGGTCAATGTCACAATTACAGGTAAAAAGGTCAAATTCCAAAATTACTTTGTCCGGAGCATTTCTTCTTCATGCATGGAGGGATTTTGATATAACTTGGCACAATTGTTCACCATCATCAGGGATCATCCTAGGTCAAAATTTTAGGGAGAAGTGACTTCTCCCTCCACAGAATTTAGGGAGAAGTTGAGGAATTTAAGGAGAAGAATCAGCATAGCATTCAGTTTCCTGCCTATATATATATCCACTTTCTATGGGTCTAGCTGTAACTTATAAACAGTAATTATTTAAGGAAATTGATTCTTGCAATATCATTTTCATGAATTTCTAAATAAAGTATACACTTAGCTATGAAAAAGTCGCCTTTAAATTTTTATCCGAAATTTACATGTCCAAAACTCGTAAATTTAACAGGTGCACGATCAAAACGCCGAGAAAATTTTCATTCATGTTTTGATTCTCGTGCTTTTATAATGCCTGATTTTTGCATCAACTTGTTCAGATTTATACATTTAATTATTTGTTTATTGATTTTTTTCGAAAATAATACCAAACTCATAGATAATGGCTATCTTTTTACAATATTTTGTACGGCAGTTCTGACGTCCGCGAAATCATTTTTTATCCACAGTACCCGAGCAATTCATTTACAGAAATTGACTGTAAATCCGCAATCATGGTAATTGAAATAATTTTTGAAGTAATCTTTAATAAAGTGAAAGAATAATATACAATTGTTGCATAAGATCATGCTCTCGTTAAGCTTATCGGCTTTTTACAGGCCGATTTATCGGCTTTTACATGCCGATTGAAAATTTTCAAAATGGCGGCAGCTTACAATATTATGGATTGACACTGTGGGATATTAACACTACGATTGGCTGAAGTAAGGCGAGTAGGCGGAGTTGACTGGATTTATCGATAATTTAATCTAGAATATGCATCAAGTTTTACAACTTTAAGTTAACAGATAATAACCCGCTGAAAAACTTGGTGATTCGGATTTCGCCCGGAGGTGATAATTTGGCGAAGAGGCCAACTTTAAAGCGACGATATCGCTCAGATCGCCTTGTAGGATGATCCCTGATCATGAGACGGAGTGTCGTGTGCAAGAACCAGATCTAAGTGCAAGGTCACACTTAGAGGTCAAAGGATACAAGAATGACAACTTTGTCGGGAGCATTTCTTCTTCATGCATGGAGGGATTTTGATGTCGCTTGGCACAAATGTTCACCACCATGAGGCGGAGTGTCATGCGCAAGAACCAGGTCCCTAGGTCTAATGTCAAGGTCACACTTAGAGGTCAAAAGTCAGATATAAGAATGACTTTGTCTGGAGCATTTCTTTTTGATGCATAGAGGGATTTTGATGTAACTTGGCACAGCTGTTCAGTGTTCATCATCATGAGACGGAGTGTCATGCGCAAGTTATTAGAATTACTTCCCTTTGTTGTTACTATAAATACGATAGATAAATGATTGGGACACACCCCGTTCGTGAGGGACACATTATGATGGTGACGAGACAGCCATATTTTCTTGATTTTCAAATAATTTGATCAACCATTATCAAAATCTATAAGAAGACCAGTTAGAAAGATAGAACGCAACCAAGCAAAATAATAATAATAGACCTTGACTTAAATCTGTTTATGACAGGTGGTGATATATGTGCACAACTCCGCACGGCCCGTAGTTAAACTTGCATTTAATAACAACCAGTAATGTTTAACCAAAAACGTCATTATGCATATTTAACAGCGTTGTGAATAATTAGTTCGTTTAGGAAACATCCTTAAGGCAACATGTGAATTTTCTTTTCTGAAATCCAAATTCACATTTTAAATGTCTACAGTCTTGTCAGATTTCTGAATGATATCAAGAAAGTTCTCCGTGGAATCCGTCACTCACAAAGTCAGCCGATAAAATGAACATATCATTTAATTGAGTTCGCTTGTGTGAGCACTTTTCATCTAACAAAATTGTTACTAATTACCTATAATTAATTGATACAGATAAGCAGTGGCCAAAAACACCTAATCCCTCTCAATACACTTTCTCTCCCCTCAGGAAATGAGATAAAATCTCCCGATTTGTAATTAACACCCCCGATGATGCAATCTCTCCTAATTAACTAATTAAGTAATTAATTGATTACGCAACCTGATCCGATCCCAATCCGATCCGATCTGATCTGATCCGCTCCGCTCATGCTCCTGAGATTGCGGATCTCTCACAAACACACTACTGATGCTCCCCGAAATTACTTTAGCATAAGAGGCTTTTCAGTTACGGGGGTTATGACTTGGAGAAATGTGGTCAGCAAGAGTTGTGGTTTTGTTACACTTCATTCCCTCTCACTGATCTCTATGAATTTATAAAGTATTAAGTCAATATCTTACATAGTATTTGAGTTATGCCCCGGATAAGGTTTCCAAAGAAAGGGAGATAATTCAAAAATGGGATCACCTAAATGGTTCCTTGTCACTGCATTTCTCTCACTGATCTTTATCAATATGTAAAGTATACAGTCAATATCTTACATAGTATTCAAGTTATGCCGTAGACAGGTTTTCAAAAATAGGACCACCTAGAGTTATAGTTCCTTGTCACTGCACTCCTTCTTATTGACCTCTATGGATATGTAAAGTATGAAGTCAATACCTTATATAGTATTGAAGTTATGATCCGGTCAAGGTTATCACAAAAAGGGAGATAATGCAAAAATTGGACCACAGGTCTAGCCTTATGTTGTTGTCACAAGTTTTTTTTGTCACTGCACTCCCTCTCCCAGAACCGATCAATATCTAAAGTATCAGGTCAATACCTTACATATTATTCGAGTTATGCTCCAGACTAGGTTAGCAGAAAAAGGGAGATAAATAATAAATTGGACCATTTAGAGTTATGGTTCCTTGTCACTGCACTTTCTCACAAAGAGCTCCATTATTGTATAAAGTTACAACTTGGTACCTTTAATACTTTTTTAGTTATCCTCAGGACAAGAAATGTGACAATGAAATTTAAACATAAAAAAAAAATACAGCTTTAAATTAGTATTCAAAAGCCTGCCCGCCATTATGTGACTAGACCAGATGACTCCCACGCTGGACAGGCCTCTAAATGTTAGTAGTGTTAGTAATGTAAGCAAGAGGCTTACGCCCTCGGTTTTGTAGTCAGACCGTTACTACCTGACCACAGCGTCCGCTTTCGTCTGCGTTCATTTGTCTGCATGCGTACTCATTTATGTATGCGTGCTTTTGAATGAATACGTGTTTATGTTGCGCAGTAAACTGCGCGCGATTACGCGTACTCAATTGTCACTATTAGAATAGTGGCAATTAATTTCGAAAAAAAGCTCCATGTTAAGATACAGTGCAAAATTGAACACGATGCAATTTAAAGAAACCTGACATTTCTATTTGTTTCTATCATCATAATTTATGTCATTTCCTGTCTTAAGTTTTCAGGACTGCCTTTTGATACTACCATAAAATCAGTTTCTCAACGGACCACTCTCCAGGTCTCTATAACTAAGCCTACAACTGCATCCTTAGAAAGTGTGTCCAAAAATTCACTCCAAAATACAGAAATGACCACTACTATAGGTACAGAGTCATCAAGCCAAATGTTGACAGGATATACATCAAAACAAACAGAACAAAAACATGACATCACGACAAGTGAGGTCCTGGCCTCGGCCACAAGTCAACATACAATGAAGACTACGACGCCATCAAGTTTCGGGTCCTATGTTATCTATGACAAATCCTCGAATGTAAGTGATATCTTTCTCCGAAACATCTAATTGTTCTCATGCACATACATCGTTGTAAGTTATCTACTTTATCACTGCCATGAGTTTAAAGATATGCAAATATCTCGATTTGAGATGACAACTTATAAGTCTCTTCAACTGGGCAAAGGAGCAGATGGGTATATCCAGTCCGGAGTATAACTACTGTGTTTAGGCGGAAACAAGGCTCAGCCGAGTAACCGTGTGTCTGTATACCTGAGAGCCAGACATTCCCAGTCTGCACCTGCAACTAAGAGTTTTTGCATGATTAAAATTTAATCAAATTGATTGACTTTCTTTATAGGACAGTTCTCGATATTGTTATTGAAACGCAGTGTGGCAACGTTAAATGTCGCAACACCGCTAAATGTCGCAACTACCGTTAAATGTCGCAAGGTTGGCGTTAAATGTCGCAACTACCGCTAAATGTCGCAAAATCGTCTGCCGCTAAATGTCGCACCTTTAACATTAAATGTCGCAAAAATTTGCCCATCGTTATACGTCGCAACACCAACGCTAAATGTCGCACTTCCTATTTGACACTATGGCTATCAATTCCTTGTGTATATTTACTTTTTTGAGGGAAGAAAATTAACAGGTTTATGTAATACAAATAATTATATTAATGATAAGTGCTGTTACGTATAGCAACAGGAGGGCCTTGTTGGCCCTAGATCGCTCACCTTGTTCCAAACCTTGCTTGAACAGTCAAGCAAGAAAAATATTTGTGAAATTATTTTGTAATAGGGCCAGTGTTTTAGGACAGAAATATTCTGAGATTTCTTCTAACTAAATACGATTTGGTAATAGTGTTGTATATTTGTGGGGATTGGGAATGGGGTGAATAACGACACAGAAATCTAAGACACAAACACACAGCACCAAGACAATTAATAGAAAATATAAATATTTATATTTTTGAAGGGGGGGGGAGGAAGAGAGAGAGAGGGGGTTATGTGTGGGTAGGATAATGAGGGGAAAGAAACTAAACCAAATAATTTTAAGAGACTAAAGGTAAAATAATATCAAAATTCCCGCTTTACCTGGAAGAATGTACAGAGTGCCACATAGGATCTTTCTCCGCCATTGAAGCTTGATAGTTACCTTATGACTTTAAATGTAAACCTCCAAACAAAGAAATAGAACCCATGGCTGATTAATAGAAAATCTTCGTTTTCTACAGCTGGTACAAAACACAGTCTTCGTGTCGCGTAGTTGAACATCCTGTTGTGTAACAGGCCTGGATTGTTGCCCGAGCCGATTCCCTCCGACCCAAACCCCACCCTTGTTGGCTTACTAGTGACTTATACTCATCAAAGTTGCACCCAACTATTTTGGAAATAATATTTTCTCAAAATGTAGACCCAAAACGCCCCAGAGGCGAACATTTTATACTTATATTTCAAAATTTCCCTGGGGGAAGAACCCTTGACCCCTTAAAATGGGGGGTGGGGTGGGGGGAGTACCCCTCCAGTACTTTAAAATTAAGGGGGAAAAATGCACCAGAGGCAACCATTTTATACCTGTTTTTCAAACTTTCCCGGGGAGAGACCCTGAGCCCTCGAAAATGACAGGGATAACCCCTGCCATACACCGAAATTTTGAACAAAAAATGCAATAAAAGTCCAGCATTCCATACTTGTATTTCAAAATTGTCAATGGGAAAAGACCCTGACCACCTAAAATAAGGGGAGTGCCCCTCTAGTACGTACCTAAAAATAGACAAAAATGCACCACAGGCCAACATTTCATACCTGTATATAAAAAACTTTCCCACAAATACGGACAGGGGAACCCCGTACCTACCGCACGTCGCCCGTGACGCTTATGTTTTACCCCAACCACCTCCCATCCTCCATCAACAATTTCTGGTCCCCGGCCTGTTGTGTAACGAAATTCAGGTCGACTAAAGACATGCGATACAACGCGCGACAATACGGAGCGCGAGCTTAATGTCTCATGAGCTAAACAGGACTCCATAGAATTACATAGTTCAGACCTGAAATAAATCTAGTACTGTGGCGAGTACCACGTTAGTGCTCAAACCTTTAGATATGAAATATATAACGTATGTATGGTGCGGAACCACTGAAAAGCAAACGTGCAGATTAGAGTGAAAGGTCAATTCAGCCCTTCCCAAATCAAGCATGCATTACCCAGTCTTATCTCTAAGTTATAAAGACTGTTTAACTTACCTTATTTTGCTGTGCGACATTTAGCGTTGGTGTTGCGACATATAACGGTGGGCAAATTTTTGCGACATTTAACGTTAAAGGTGCGACATTTAGCGGCAGACGATTTTGCGACATTTAGCGGTGGTTGCGACATTTAACGTCAACCTTGCGACATTTAACGGTGGTTGCGACATTTAGCGGTGTTGCGACATTTAACGTTGCCACACGCAGCTTTGTATTGGTTCATAAAGGTGTAGGGAAACTCGTAAGAATAGTAGGTGTCAGTTGGAGCGGGTAAAAATTTTGAAAAATTGGATCGGTTTAGCCTATACAAGATCTTGTGGTGACTGACCTGTTATCTTATTAAAATAATCACAAAATTGTCATCTCTCAAATTTTTGGGTTGTGACAAAATCATTTCTTATAATGGAAGCCTATGGAAAAATCAATCGCGGTTTTGACCTACCATGATCTGACAGAGCTTACAACCTGTCGCAATTAGCTTACATGAAGATATCATTAAAAGTCGAACTTAAGAATTAAAAATTTAATAGAGATTAGTTGAATTTTTTTTAAAAAAATCAAAAAGTAATATTTTCGACCGGGTTACAGATTTATTCCAACTGATATATAGCATTCAGTTCTTAAATAGATACAAAACATCAATATACTTACATGATAAAATATTGTTTTTACACTTTCATATGAAGAGATTAATTGGTCAGTTTTCGAAGTGTTATGAAACAAAATGTGGGGTTTAGCATGCTTTTAAAAGCAACCAGCGTACCAGTTTCCCTAGTTTTGACGGGAAGAGAGTCCCATAGTTTCAAGCAAGCTCCGATTGCAAGACTTCACGGTTCTGGAGTTTGGCACAGTGACAATTAACGACAGTGGCTTGTGGTTTTAGGTTTCGAACCGATCTGTGCACTTCTATATGCTATATGACATAAACTTTGTCGGAGTGACACAGAAACACAACACCACAATCAAACAAATTAAGCCCGTTTTGAGAGTCCGTTTCTAGGTGACGCAAATTATTAGCACTATTTATTATGTCTCCTCCATAGGTGGGGGAGACATATTGTTTTTGCCTTCGTCGTCCGTCCGCCCGGACGTCTGTCTGTTCGTCCGTCCGCCCGCATTAAGCTTGTCCGGCTTTCACAGGTCAAACTGCTGGCCGGATTTCGACGAAACTTCAGATGAGTGATCAGTACCAAGCCTTGTTGTTGCATATCGCTGGCACGTTTCGCTTCGCTGCACAAATGGCTGCAAGAGCTTAAAATAGAAAACTCTTGTCCGGCTTTCACAGGTCAAACTGCTGGCCGGATTTCGACGAAACTTCACTGGAGTGATCAGAACCAAGCCTAGCTGTGCATATCACCGACACGTTCCGCTTCGCAGCACAAAATGGCCACCAGAGCAAAAAATAGAAAAATCTTGTCCGGCTTTCACAGGTCAAAGTAGCCCGCCCGCTTAGCCCAGTAGTTAGAGCGTTGGTCTACGGATCGCGGGATCGTGAGTTCGATCTCCGGACGGGGCGTATGTTCTCCGTGACGATTTGATAAACGACATTGTGTCTGAAATCATTCGTCCTCCACTTCTGATTCATGTGGGGAAGTTGGCAGTTACCTGCGGAGAACAGGTTTGTACTGATACAGAATCGAGGAACACTTGCGAAACTTCACAAAAGTGATCAGTACCAAGCCTAGTTGTGCATATCGTCGACACGTTCCGCTTCGCTGCACAAAATGGCCACCAGAGCTAAAAGTAGAAAAATCTTGTCTGGCTTTGACAGGTCAAACTGCTGGACAGATTTCCTCTACATAGGGGGAGACATATGTTTTTGTGACACTAACACCTTCTAGTTATAATTTAGTTTAGGAATCATTTGGAATTCCTATTCTGGTATGAAATACATGAGGCTGCTTTTTATTCATTTGGACTGTAACATATACATAATGTGCATGTATATTAGTATTATTACAAGGGTGTCATTCATGTTTCTGCGTCAGCGAATGTATGTCTATATTATTCTAATGTAGATAAAAATTAACGCCGTGATAGTGGACAAGGATGTTTGTTACGTCTATCATCTCACTGACACGGAGGTAAAACTGGTTAACATGGGATCTAGTATCAGAGAGGCATTCGAGGTATAGTATTACTTTTGTCCTTCGGCGAGCACAAATCTCCCACATTTTCAATCGCAAACATAAACTATGGTGTACCATTTGGGCCGGAAGACTGCTTTCCGTGCGCGCATATTTCAAAATATACGTGCAAAAAAATATATTTGATATTTTCACTATGGAAATACCAGATATATTTTTCTGTTATATTTCGGTAATTCACTGAAAAACATGTATATATAAATATTTATATTGAAAATAATGAAAATAAATTATTTGGTTCGCGTATAGCAATGCTTCTTACTTTTGAGAAAACCCCGACATCCACCTTCACGCTGCGCAGCTCGTAAATATAAATGTGATGCAGCGAACCAAAACAGATTATTCGACTAAATTTAACTTAAATTAGAACAGTATGAATCTAGTACAATGGACGCGTCCTATATAATGTTCTAGCTCTTTTAACTCGACTCAGTTTTACTTCAAAACCAAACAAAGCCTAGTCTCTATGATGTGTTACTATTTATTCACCTCTACTCTGTAAATAGCATTAAATTACATTTGAATTTTTAAATTTTCATAATATACTAGTATTTGACCTAGCGATGACTTAGTTGATTTATAAATAAAGGACTTTGTTATATTGTACTATTTTATTGACCTGTCAAAATGCAAATTGATTACACGGTCGGTGCACAGAATATTTAATCTTCGGTTGATTTTCGGTACATTCTGTACGGAAAGTAACCTGCAATTAAAATGGTTTATATTTAAAGCGTGTATACGGAGGTTCGATAGTCACGATAGCTCAGTGGTCACTGTCAGCTGCATGAAACCTCGAGCTCTTAAGATCGAATCCGTGCAGTATCTGTATTTTTTTCACAAACACTTTGTACATGTACATTTTTATCTAATATTTCCTCCATTGTATTTTTACAACTACTTTTTTTATTTTTATCTCTTTGTTAATTTCTTTTCTTTAATATCATTTCTATTCACGGTTTATTTCAGTATATTACAAATTCATAGATATAAATTAAAACAAGCTTTATGCATGATTCAGTTTCGATCGCTATAATTTCAGTACGAATCACACTTAAACGTGAAGCCCGTGAATTTTGATTTTCACGTGTCCCTTTGAAATTTAAAACATAAATCAATAAACAATTAAAAATAAAAATAAAAAATGTTCTCACTTATGGGCTCGAACCAGCAATTTCCCGCATAAAAGCCATGTGTTGTAACCACTGAGCCATCGATACGAACGACAAGTAAGGGTTTCACTTACAATACTAATAATGGCATTTAGACACTTAACCAAAATTTATTTCCGTAAAACATACGGACAGCACCGAAGTTGGGCCGAATATTATAATATCGAACGCACAGAGCGTATAATGTATGCACATTTGACAGGTTAAAAAAAAAGCACAATACCTCACAGAAGTTCCCTATGCAAATTTCCCATTACTTTAATTTGAATAATGTATCATTTTCATAGTTGTGCAAAATCAGTATTTTGTTTTTCAGCGCATGTGATATTAATCAGTAATTAGATATCACTTGCGCAACAACGCTTTTTTTATTTTTGGTTTTCTGCACATCTTTCTTTTTAATCTTATTGTAGTACATATTTGATTATAATAGATAAAACAATGCTCGGATATGAAGTTGTCATGTTATTTTTCGTATCTACCGTTGAGTGATATCTTACTTAAAGACTGCAAATAACTGGTTATAAGTAAGCTGTAGTTTATTAAATGTAAATTTATAGAATTCATTGCAACTGGCAAAAACACAAATCTGAAATTTATGAATTTCATTTATTACTAAAAATCAAATATACATGGAAGTGTCGCAGATGTATTTTTTATTTGAGCCGCACCATGAGAAAACCAACATAGTGCATTTGCGACCAGCATGGATCCAGACCAGCTTGCGCATTCGGAACCCAGGCAATCCTTGCGTGTATCAGTGCTATACACTGGGCACGTTAAAGAACCAGGTTGTCTGTTCGCAACGAGCTAGGCTAAGTTAGCCGGACAAGCCTGTATCTGACTTCTGATCTCTCTGTCGTGGGGGCTTTGTCTCACTCTGTCCCTCTGGTCAGATCGCTCTGTGTCTGTACTAGTAGAGGATGAATTATGCGCCCTGTGTGGCTGCATTTGAACTATGTAGAGCGCCTTTGAACGTGAAAGATCATGAAAAGGGCGCTATATAATATCTCCATCCTCGCCTTCAGCTAGTGAAAGATTCTTAAAATGTAGATCAAATTAGGCAATCAGACTGTACGCTTACAGATTTTCCATTGATAGGATTATCTATCAATTGGAAGCAAAATATTTATAAACCTTTTTAGGAAGTCACTCTAATTTTACGTTAATTTGTCTCTCTATAAGACAGCTTTCCTTGACCGGTGTTTTGCCAAGGCATTTATCATGCACTGAAATACTGTGTTTGCATCTTATTTCAGAGAGCACTACTATCCAAGGACAGAACTACTGTATTACAGAACCCTCTATATATAACTGGGGCCGCAAACCAGGTCCAACAAACATGCAAGGGAACTGTCTTTCTATTGGTGTAACGAAACACTAATTAAAAAATAAATAACTAAAAGAAAAACTCCCTAGCGCTGTTGTTCAACTTGCCATTCCATGCAGTTCAACAATGTTTTCGTTTATTTGCCTGTTTCATCCACCCTGTGTTTATATACTTTTTTACATTCATCCTATTCTTTTTCTTTGTAAATTGTATGAACAGCAAAAGGAAAGTTAAGGACAACGCTGATAAGCGATAACGGGCCGCTATTTTGACGACGTCGAGAATGTTCCTTAGATGACGCCGCAGTTGATTTTTTCTTGGAATTCATGCTAAATGACTGACAGAACTGGATCGGCACAATTTGCCAATCCTGTTCTGTCATTTATTTCGCATGAACTCCAAAACAAAATCATTTCTTAATTATCCATCTATATACTTTTCAATTTGAGGGGCTACCATTGCCATTTTCTTCTTTTGCCTCTCAAATTGCACTGCAAAGTTATAGATAAAAAAGGAAATAACGAAACAGTTATGCTGAAATAAGGTAAACTTACAGATTACATTTATATATACCTGTAAGCAGGCCACGGCATTGCAGTATAAATATTGTCATTTTTGAAGAAATATAAAACTGTATAGTATACAACTACATTAATAGCACGTCTTAGAAACAGTAGTGTATGTTAAACAAATGAACAAGGCCTTCAAGAGGTTTGTCGTAAACTATAATTTATCACGTTTCAGGATTCAAATGCGAAATGAACCAAAAGGGCGATAGCCCTAGTGATTTAATATCTAAGCATCTGAACGATGAACTGTATTAAATTAGGCATCAAACCACAGAAAGGCCTTGATTGTTTTCATTCTTACATGTTCACTGAAATATTTTATAAAAATTATACTGAGCTTCATTTATCCCATATCCTAGTAGAAAAAAAACGGACGTCATGCGGCAATTTGACGTCATAATTCGGTCCGCGCACCAACCACTGTTTAACGCAAAATATATATTTTTGTCAATTTACAGATGTCTAAAAATGGTAGCTGTATGTGGGCTGCAGCCATTGGCAGTTTTTCAGCATTTTTACAAAATAAAGAAGGCCTGGGCCCGTAGTCATAAAGCTCCTAAGGAAAAAACTTAGGAAAATTCTTAACTTTGTAAAATTTCCTGAACAACATAGCACGAAAGAAAAGTGTAGACTTTATAAGATTTATTGATAATGTTCATTACTATGCCAGACTGTATTTGACAATATTGATAGACATTCCAACTATCTCAACGATTGTCCACAAAATGCTTTGGAACTTTTCCCTTAGTTAGTCCCTTAGGGAAAATTTTCCCTTAGGAGCTTTATGAATACCAGCCCAGTATTCTGGTATTTAGTCTGCTTATGGCTGTAAATACTGGGGCTACGGCATTTCTTTTTTGTTGTCTGTATCACCATAAACTCGAGGTGTATTTTCTTTTTGAATTTATGAAAAAAATCATGCTTCGTCCAGTATTAGTCCTGTATCCGAAAAATCAGGTAAAACCTACATAAAAAATTAATTAGTCCTTTTCCCACCCAAAACTTATGCGACGACAAAAACTATTTTAGACAGGTAGCTTACTGTACTGCGGCAAAGTCATGAAACACCGGTACATGTATTTCAGACAGCACATGAAAATCAAATCGTCTAGTATTCTATAACTATGACGGTATATCATGGTACGTATAAACGGCTGATATATCTCATTGTTCCGTGGATTTACAAATTTGGCATGTTTAGGTTGATATTTTTCGTTTTTCCACTCACTGTCAATTTGTTCAGCTTGATAAAAATCAAAAAGAATCCCTCGCTTGTTCATAATAGTTGTGGGGGGACGCTGGTTGGTCCACAAAAGTCCGAGTAGGTTAACCTTTAGCCTGCTGGCGGCAAGTGATTCTGCCTTTGCGGCCAGTGCAGATCTAAATGGTCTGTACTTCTCGTTATTCAGTCAGTAAATTTTCAGTGAACTCCAATTAGAATAATGAATGGTCTTGCCCAAATTGAATGATGGACCAGTCCATTTTAGAAATTCAGCAGGGTAAAGGTTAACCGCTGTGGTATACAGAGCTCGAAATTCTTCTTCGTTTAACTGGCAAAATAGAATTTTATATTAAAATTCTGAAATGTACCTTATTTTTATTTTTGGTTTTGTTCGAACATGTACGGGCAAAAAACAGAACATACGTGTCCCTATTTTCTGTATACTAATAAAATTTGTTAAAGTATGACCAATCGTGTCAAAATATCATGACACGGCTTTTCAATATTTTTACAATGGTACGACTTGAAATACTCGAGTTTTTTTTTATACAAATATACAGTAGTGGATTACACATCATGATATTAATACCGTATCTGCATTTGCACGAGGGAACACATTTTATACGATTAACTAATAGAGCTGTTCATTAAAGTTTTTTTTTATAAGATCAAAATTTCTTTTCCGAGCAACCACCTAATACAATTATACTCTTGGATAGCTGAGTGTGAAAAAATGATAAATATGACGTGCATTATTGCAATAAAGCCTTTCACTTTACCTTTTCCCTAAAGTTTTAATAGTTTTCCCCATCTTGCCCGCTTATCAATGAAAAATTAATTCAACATTCCAGTGTAAGCATTACCACACATATGTTACTGTTACATTTCAATATAAATTTATGGTAGGAAAATGGTGTAGGACAGTGCAAATGTGTTCTTACATGTCAGACAGGATTTTTCCATGATTTTTTCTGTTCTGGATAAACTCACGTGTTCAAATTTATGAATGAATGTGTAAATTCATAAGCTACTATAACAAGAAAGGACTTAAAAGAAAATCATTTGTTTTTATTTTCTTTTTTTCTTTTAAATGATTAAGACGGTATGCAAGAAAAGGAATCTATCACTAGTAGAAATTCCAGGTGAAACTATCAGACTCTAGCGGACCGAGCCTTCTTCACAGTTGCCTTGGAGCCATATATTTCCATACGCATCTTCAACCAGTCAGAGATTTTTCTAATGTTAAATATCGATTAATGAATGTCTAAAAAATTAAAACTTTTTTCAGAAGGAAATTCTTTAAGAAAAAAACTAAACATTTTTCAAGTTCTAATCTTTTGGCCGAAACGTTTTTGTGGTTGTGAAGTATAGACCATTATAATAAAATTACCCTTGAGTGTAGACTCACTTCAAGTCTCGGTCACGTACGTATTATGCGTAACATGAGCCGGGAGAAGTACAAATATTTAAAGAAGAAACTTTATATAAATACGCCATTATACCAGCATATTCAGTCCGTTCAAACCATCGGTCGTATACACATGTACTAAGTTATATCTCAAACTAACAAAAATTCTGATAAATAAAAAGACATGCCTAAATATAAGTTGACATATTTTAATGCTCGAGCAAGGGGTGAGTTGGCTAGGATGTTATTTGTAGCTGCTGATAAGCCATTCGAAGACAAGAGGGTCGAATTTCCCGACTGGCCTAAACTCAAAGAAGGTTTGTAATGTTTACCTATTTTTTGTTTATATTAAATTGTGACTGGGTCGCTGATTTTCTTTGCAGCACTATAATGTCTGTCTTTTAAAAGAGTAAAGAAATACAGGGAATGTATTAATCCTTCTTTTTAAAAAATTTAATTAAAACTGAATACTTCGCATTAAAATTACCTTCAAAAGAAAATATCTTTCTTGACAACATTCTAAAATTACTATGTTGTCGAGATTTATATTACAAAAAAAGTATTCTAAAATATGTTGAACAAAAAAGCTGACATTGTCCAAATTTAGATATCTTTTAAAACATGAAAATGACGCAAATGCTACAGTCAATTGCATTCTCTAGGAATAAATATACCTGTACAACATCGCTTACATAATCAGTTTCGAAGTTGTTCTTTTATTGTGACAGAGGAAAGCATCTTTTTAACATTTTCTCTAGCAATTATATCATTTTTATTTAGCGAATGCCATTCCTTCATTCCTTGATTTTGGGAGTAATCAAAATATGTTTAGATGGCACTATATTTACTAGCTTGAAAGAAAATCCTAAAATATGTTTAAATATAAAATATGCAGTCGCATGGTTAATGTATTCATTTTTATTACATACTGATTTTTTTTGTTGGATTTAACGTCGCACCGACACATGATAGGTCATATGGCGACTTTTCAGCTTTCTTTAATGGTGGAGGAAGACCCCAGGTGCCCCTCCGTGCATTATTTCATCACGAAATACTGGGTAGAACCACCGACCTTCCGGCCATCTGGATGGCTTCCTCACATGAAGAATTCAACGCCCCGAGTGAGGCTCGAACCCACATCGATGAGGGGCAAGTGATTTGAAGTCAGCGACCTTAACCACTCGGCCACGGAGGCCCCATATACTGATTTAATAACCCCGTTAAGTTTCAATGGAACCTTAAACGTCAATATTTAAGAAATAGTTTATAGCAAAAGAGTGCTTTAACACTATTTATCGACGATTGGCGGTTATACGTCGGGCGTATACGTAATAATTACACGAGGGCGCAGCCCGAGTGAAATTATTTGTACGACGTATTACCGCCCGAGTGCATAAATAGTGTTAAACAAGGTTTTGCTATAAATTATTTCAATTCTAATATGCCTTTAATCTAAAACAGTAGATATAGATAAAATATAGTAGCGCTCTTTCTTGGTCGCAACAATAACTTTGACGTCACCGCATGTTAACGTGATGTCATTCTAGCGTAAGCGTGTTTTTACAAAGACAAGCATATTAGAATTTTCCATATTGACGTTCATATTTCGTATTGCGTGTGTGGCGTCATTTGTGACGTCACTTTCATGTATGTCGTCACATTTAAAAGTTCTTTAACGACGATATTTTCAATTTCACCCAAGCTTAATAACAAATTTGTATCATTTATATAATAACTTTAGCTGTAGATGCGTACGTAAAGATTATTAGATTTGCATCAAGAAATATGCACTCGTTCTTTCGCGGAATAATATTGCTCTCTTAAAGTCGCGCAATATTTCCGCTTCAGAACTCATAGGTATTTCTCGATACAAATCTAAGTTGACTGGAAAAGTGCCTACATTGTTTATCTGATTCAAGAATCAGTTTTGCGCAGGAAATTATCCGTCCTCCATGCTTAAAAGGCACCATCTACAGTGTACTGTTGGACAACAAGTATAGTCTCATCGCGGAATCTATTGATTCAAGATTACTTGTACGGTGAATTGAACGACGATAAAAGATATTGTTAAAATGCCTGTAAAATTTGTAAACCCATTTCAAATGTATAAATAAATGTATTTAACAGGAACACCACAAGGTTCTTTGCCTGTGCTTGAAGTCGATGGAAAGATAGAGATGTGTCAAAGTTTTGCAATTGCACGTTATTTGGCTAGAGAATTCAGTAAGTAAAGTTGTTGGGTTTTGGGCTTTTTATCCTTTTTATATTTAGATTATATACACGTAGTCAAGTGTATGTGTACTGCATTCATGAATTCATTAGTGACCGTCAGAGGTATGTCATGACATGATGTAATTTGACCGCTGTGTCTTTACCCAATATGAATATCTAGGATTTTTTAACGGTGAAATAATTATATTGGTTATTGATTATTGCTATATGAAAAAAAGCATGCACATTTTCATTTTAAAAAACGCAACAATATTGACGTCACATGTACATGTTTGGCGCCATCCTGACGCCAAGAGAGATTGCCACTAAATTCCATACATAGTATCTTGATTTGATAATTAGTCTTCTGAAATATAATACATGTAAATTACTTTCTATGTAATCAATAGTCCTAGTTTTTAGGCCAGTCATCAATCATAGAGAAAGAACAGTTTCTATTGTTAAATGGTTGTCAAATACTTGAATATTGTATGACTTTGTGCTGGAGTTATACCTGAGCATTTTAATTTAGTTATTTAATCTCTAGCACTAGTCCGACATTGGATTGTGTTGGCTACAACATTGCGACGATGAAAAAAATTACAATTCTATACATTTAAGTACAATTATATGATATCTTGCTCGGCTATATCCCCTCGCAGCTCTATAAAACAACTATTACTTTGTTTTTCGATAAATCAAAACATGTTTAAATACACTTCTTGCATTCTTTCGTACATAATTTTATGTTAACTTACACTATGTCTC
Source organism: Mercenaria mercenaria (assembly GCF_021730395.1). Classification (NCBI taxonomy): domain Eukaryota; kingdom Metazoa; phylum Mollusca; class Bivalvia; order Venerida; family Veneridae; genus Mercenaria; species Mercenaria mercenaria. Next base: position 10,028,286 of record NC_069373.1, read on the forward strand.
GTGTGGTACCTAACGAATACTATATATTTTATTTATTATAGTCTCATCAATGTACACATTCAACACATCATAATAAAAGCAAAAGCATAAAATACAGTACATTGCCTTTCAGTTATTGAATTACAAGAGACTATTGACAATTTATATACATAATAAAACTGTATTAAATTTTTATAAATTTATCTTTACCATGCAAATGATGTTAATCATGCAACTACATAGTTCGTTAAAACCTGCCTTAAATAAAACAGTAGCCTTTGTAACAGTGCGCTCGACTTTTCTCAGTGCCTAACCCTAAACTAAGAGCTTTGCCAGTATAAACTTTCTAAAACTCTATCAAAATTCAAACCATAGCTATGGGGATTGTCTCTCCAGGTGTAGACTTAGATATTAAACAACTGTTTTAAAGTTCAAGCCAAAACTTGACCAACAAGTCTAAGATAAAAAGGGGCATAACTCTGTCAAAACTAAAACCAGAGTTATTCTCCTGGTAAATATTTAATAATAAATAAAGTATTTAAAGTTTGAAGTCAATAGTAACAGAAATATTTGACTTTCAAGTCAATAACTTCAATGATAACAGAGACATTTGATCTAATCGGAAACTTTAACCACAAATTCTAAGTTACAAAGTGACACAAATCTATCGAAATTCAAATCAGAGCTATGGGGATTGGGAATACTACACTGCGGTAAAACGCTTTCATTCGTGCCGATAATGAACCTTTTTGCAACTACCATGATTTTTTCCGTACCAGTTTTCTGTTTAGTGTCTGTATACCTTAATTCTGACCCTTGCATTGCTTAATTCTGTTGAATCTGGATTGACCAGTAATGACACTTGACTTTCATTACTATGTACACTTCATAGAACCAATTAAATGCCAGTGCAATAACACATTCATGTATAAGAAATATAAATTTGTCAAACAAATGTATTAGAGAAGTACTGGGAAACCTGTTACAATTCTTAGATATCTATTGAATGGGTGTAAATATCAGTTTCTTTTATTTTATGGGTCTTTGGATGAGTCATTTGATTTGAAAACATGATTATGTCATATTATACTGTTATGTAACATACAAAAATGATCCATTGAAGGGCCTCTCTTTTTATATAAATCTATTGCTCTAATAAAAATACAGATATATAGGTTAACTCATGGACCTAAACATGTGAATATTGTTTTTACTTTTTTTTGATATGTTATACATTTGATCCATGAATTCTGTTTTTTACTTATGTTAAGTTCAGAAATATGATATTTTAACGATAGAAATAAATTGATTTGCCCTTAAAATGTGATTTTTAACAATTTCCCCTTTAAGGACCTCATATTATTTTTCCTGAGTCATGTATATTGAGTGTATATAAAATGTAATTGAATAAATTTTGTGTCAAGGGTTATAATTGGTTAAGGTAATGAATTAAATTTTTTGAAATTGTTGTAGATAAATTTAATTGAAATAAATAAAAGGTAGTTCCCCTTTGGGGCCTCATGTTTTGGTCTATTTAAGCCAACAAATCGTATATGTAGTAGATTTCTGATCCAGTTTACTTTATAACACTTTATAATACAACTTTCGTTCTTTCTTCATAAGAAACATCTTTTCACACGCAGTTTTAAAATTAAATTTACAGTAAAATCTGATGGCCTCCCTTTTTAGTATGTATCTTGAGAAATAAAAGTATTTTGTAGAAAACTCTGTATATTGTCAATGCCAAATGGTTGTTTGGCTATGCTAGTGATATGTTATCCATGTTTAGATCATATGAAACATTACTTTATAGATAAATTTCATTTTAAAGGAAAAAATATTATTATTTTCAAGACATTTACCTCCCTTTTTTAAACTGATTTAAAAGGAGGTTCCAGGGCAGATATAGCGTGTCTCCTCCTCTTGTAGGATTTGGGATACCTTAAAGTAATTTCATGCAAACTTTTGGTGCTTTCTTCACAAAGGGGAACAGCTTTGTCATTTTTTGTTCCATACCTTACTCGCTATTTAGGAAATGTAAAATGTAACTCTATTTCACAAATACTATCCTTCGTGGAAAAAAATTATGTTGTATATCAAAGAAGAGCCCTCGTGTATATGACAAAGGGTTGGTTCCGAAGACTGCCGATGTTAAAAGATTTAACCTATTACGTGCAAGGTGCTTCTAACTTCAAGACCGACTATATATTCTACATAAAAAAAAGTTATAATTCAGCCCCAAGGGCTTTTTCCCACCTTTCATTATAACACTTTCGAAAAAATGGTATTTGAGCAAGCACTTACGATCAAACATTTACGCTCAAATTGATGCATTGCCGATTTTAATCACATGACATGCGTCCGTCATCTACAGCCAGTTTGGCGATGACGATTTGTCACATAATTTCGCGATCATATATATTGGATAGTGGCTGTTATATATAATCTCTTCAGTACCACTGTGTGGTTCTCTTGATAAATTGATTAAAATGTGGTAAACAGATCATGGATATGTTTCATAAAAGAACTTATTACCGTTCAATAAAAAGGATCATTGCAAACAAGATTTTTACATTGTAGAATTATCCGGAAAAGACAACCATGAAAACGCCATTATTGATCAGATTATAGACACACTATTGGACATGTTCGATCCCTTTGTAAATATAGCCTTCAACCCGAACGAAGAAGAAAAAGTGAGTTGAAAGGAAATCTAACGTTTTCGTGAAGTTTGGATGTCTATTTTAAGACAAATTATTACATTTCAAAACATTTATTTCGATTTTAATTACAATTTCTGAAAAAGAAATTCTTAATCTTACTTTTTCACACTAATCACGACAACAGTACAGTACAAACACCATGGAAAGCCAAAAATGCACTTTTATTTGAAGTAAAAAGCTCATGTTTAAATAAGAAATTGGCTACTGATATTTGAAGCTTACATATGTCTGTAGCATAGATTTGACTTTCATGTAAAAGGATTGTGTAACCGGTTCTTGCAATAGTTAAAAGTAGTATACGATTAAATTTGAATGGGCGCATGTCCATCCGGAAATGAAATGTGATCATTTGCGATAACATAATACAATTATTTTGCAGGCAAAAAAGATGGAAGAGTTTTATAAATCGACTGCACCAACAAAATTAGGCCAGCTGGAAAATCTCGTTAAGAAAACGGGAAAAGGTGGATATGCTGTCGGTTCTGTGGTATGTATTATCTAATTTGAAAATAACTAAAGGTGGACAATAGAGAAAAGTAATGGGGAAACATGCATGTCCCCGAAACGGCACACCTGCATGTAATACAGGGAATAACAGTTTGGTTGTATAATAACCACTTATTGAATGGTTGTGACTTTTTACCGAAAAGCCACCAAATAATAAGTTTGTTACCGAACATTAGAAATAATTTTTTCTCGGGTTTTGACTTGGGCCCTTCAAACTTGTGCTGAACTATTGACTGCTATATAGCACAAACTATCGCCCGGGATTTTTATAAAAAGTCATGTAATCAGTATTGTGAACAACAAAGGGTTTGTGTAACCAGCAGCTGCTACGAATTACTATTTTGACAGTAACATGGTTTGCACCTCAAACGAAAATGTCATGCTGTCATAGAATACTTTTATCAAGACTATGATATCCAAATCAATGTAAAATATATTTTTTCTTTAATTTCTAGCTATCTCTGGGCGACCTTGCCTTATACGTTTACATCGAAAATTGTGGATTAGCCGACAAACTGGAGAAATTTAAACTTCTTGCTGCAAACAGAAAGAAGGTCGAAGAAATTCCAAGAGTTGCAAAATATTTGAAAAGCCGACCTGTGACCAGTTTTTGAAAGTGAAAAAATGAATTTTGAATGTATTATTTTTTTCTTCCTTTTTCAATGCCTAAATTAGCTAAAATACATTAGCTGTTAAATATATTTATTTAGCTTTATGTAGCTTATTTTAGGTGTGAAACCGCTAAAGAGACCAATAAAAGAAAGCAGACATAACGTTTTATAGTTTTATCAGTTTTGAGTCTACTTTCAACCAAATTTTGGTTGACAATGTACATGTATACACATGTATATCTCATAGATATAGTAGGCATGACTAAATCGTAAACAGAGATTTATGATTTACATATAAAATGTTAATATTGCTACTTATAAAGACAAAGCATATTTTAATTAAGGTTACAACACACGAAATAGCTGTTCTTCTTTATTCTATATAAAATCGACATATTTCCAATGACCGCAGCACATATCAGGACCCATTTTAAATGTCTGTAACTTACATTTTCTTGAATAATATTGTCAATGCTAAATAAAAATCAAAAGAAAAGTGGGGGGTCATGTTTGATGCAAGAAAAATATTTTCAGTCAAACACACAAACTGCAAAATCAGCTAAAAATGAAACCCCAAATTGTAGTGGTGGTGTATGATCTATGTTTCCATGTTATTTCATTATGAAACTGCTACCTACATGTCAAGCATAGATCTGTCATGTGACTTTAGCAAAAGAAGTTGCATAGAAAACAAGAGCTGTCCGTAAGACAGCCAAGCTCGACTATTCGAAATATTGTCACAGAAGCAGGAAATTATTACCCAAAATGTTAAATATCAAAAGAGTTTTAAGTTCGAAACGGGACATAATTTGACCAAAATGCATATCAGAGTTATGGGACTTGATGCTATCAACTAGTTTAATAACCCCGAAGAAACATGTTAAGTTTCAATTCCATATCTGCATTAGTTTTGGAGATAGTAACTTGCATGTAAAACTTTAACCAGAATTTTCTAAGTCCAAAAGGGGGCATAATTTGCTCAAAATACATGTTAAGAGTTATGGAACTTGACCCAGTGCTGTTGGTAACTGACCTAGAAAAAGAATAAATAAGTTTCAAAGCTGTATGCCTTTTGGTAATAGCTGTATGTACTTGCACGCAAAACTTTAACCAGGATTTTCTAAGTCCAAAAGGGGGCATAATTTGCCCAAAATACATGTCAGAGTTATGGGACTTGATTCTATCAACTAGTTTTATAACCCCGAAGACACATGTGAAGTTTCAATTTAATATCTGCATTAGTTTTGGAGATAGTAACTTGCATGTAAAACTTTAACCAGGATTTTCTAAGTCCAAAAGGGGGCATAATTTGCTCAAAATACATGTCAGAGTTATGGGACTTGGCCCAGTGAGGTAGGTAATTGATCTAGAAAAAGAAAAAATAAGTTTCAAATCAATATGCCTTTTAGTAATAGCTGTATGTACTTGCACGCAAAACTTTAACCAGAATTTTCTAAGTCCAAAAGGGGGCATTATTTGGCCAAAATACATGTCAGAGTTATGGGACTTGACCCAGTGAGGTAGGTAATTGATCTAGAAAAAGAAAAAATAAGTTTCAAATCAATATGCCTTTTAGTAATAGCTGTATGTACTTGCACGCAAAACTTCAACTAAAATTTTCTAAGTACAAAAGGGGGCATAATTTGGCCAAAATGAAGGTCAGAGTTATGGGACTTGGTGCTATCAACTAGTTTTATAACCCCGAAGACACATGTGAAGTTTCAATTCAATATCTGCATTAGTTTTGGAGATAGTAACTTGCATGTAAAACTTTAACCAGAATTTTCTAAGTCCAAAAGGGGGCATAATTTGCTCAAAATACATGTTAGACCTATGGAACTTGACCCAGTGAGGTTGGTAATTGACCTAGAAAAAGAATAAATAAGTTTCAAAGCTATATGCCTTTAAATGATAGCTGTATGTACTTGCATGCAAAAACTTAACCAAGGTGTGACGCCAACGCCGACGCCAGGGTGAGTAGAATAGCTAGACTATTCTTCGAATAGTCGAGCTAATGAGGAAAAATAGCTCTACAGAGCAAAAACAAAACTGAGGACTATTTGTATCCGCCATTATGTGACTACATCTGTTTTTCGCGTCATTTTCCTATTTAGTGTCTGTATGCCTTTAGATCTCACAAGTAATGAGACGCACATTTACACGTGTCATGTTAGTCTGGCTACCGACTAGATAATCTTTTTTTTTTTAGAAAAAATAATTCTTTTATATTTTTTGGCTTCATCAGTCTTGGCTCTGATTATCTAGTCTGGTAAACTCTGGTCAGAGCTTGTGACCGATATCTGATGATAAACCGTTAGCTGACCAATCACACAGTATGGCACACTGCAATAAATTTCTCCTGCGGATAGAGATCTTAATCAGCATTTAGTTAACAGGTGGTGAGCACATGAGCTGATGTTTAATTTTGTCTTTCATTTTAATCTGGCTAGTTTTAATTATACACCAAAAAATTAAAAAGGTTAGAATTGCCCTTTGTCTTCAATCATAATTATGTAAAAACAATAATTCCTAAATGAAATCATATTAATTATTATAATAGTCTTCTTATTGGTTATAAATTAAATAAATATGTATAAACTATTTATACTATTGATACCAGTAAGTCTTATCTAATAGCACAGTGCATAATAAGAAAAGAAGTCATATGCAGAATGAATATTTTAACAATGGATTCAGCTATAGAGAAGGGATTAGAAGTTTTACAACGTAATTAATGATGTTCGTTTTTCTTGATTTTTTAAGTTGAAAAAGTATGTGCAATATACTATAATTTATATGCATTTTATGATGTGTTTTTGAATATTGTATTAAATTTTTTTAGTTAGTAAACATCTTAACCTCCTAGATTTGGTTAGTTTTTAGGGGCAAAAACACAGTAAAAACATGTTTTTGACTGTTATATCCGTCTTGTAGTATATATAAAAAGGTTTTATGGATAAAAAGCGTTGAGTGCATGGTATAAAGGTTTATGGTACATTCAACTTCATTTGCACTGAACTCGGCCTGCTATACTCTTGACCTATGGTCCTTATAAAACCTCTATCTTCATACGGTATACAATTAATGGGATTTTTTTTTTTGAATAAGCATAAAACTGTAATTCATAGCATCTGCATACTTTCTTTAGTCAATTGCTAAGTAAGATATGTAGTACATCATGTTTCTCTAGAAAGCTTACCTAATTATATTTGAAATTCAGTTGGTTCGAACTACCTACAGCTCGAATAAATTTGAGGATTTCTTTGTTTTTTGAGTTAAAAAAGTGAATTTCGAGTGAGTTTCGAGTTAGAAAAGTGAGTTTCGAGTTTAAACTCACCCCTGTGGGTTGAAAACCTTTCTTGTGGTGCAGAACTCTCGGGTGAGGAAGCCATCTAGTTGGATGGTTGTGCTTGAAACAATGCATGGAGGGGTACCTGGGATCTTCCTTTAGAACCATATATGGAGGGTCACCTGGGGTCTTCCATTAGTACCATGGATGGTGGGGCACCTGGAGTCTTCCTTTAGTACCATGCATGGAAGGGCACCTGGGTTTCCTTTAATACCATGCCTGGAGAGGCACCTGGGGTCTTCCTCTGGTACCATGCATGGAGGGGAACCTGGGGTCTTCCTCTGGTATCGTGCATGGAGGGGCACCTGAGGTCTTTCTCTAGTACCATGCATGGAGGGGCACCTGATGTTTTCCTCTTGTACCATGCATGGAGGGGTATGGCCGTAAGAACGGGGGGGGGGGGGGGGGGGGGGGGGCCTCCCAATAATTTGACCAATTAAGTTAATTCTCTTAGCAATCTTTTGACAACGAGTCAATTTTAGCTGTGCCCTGCAGTTTCGTAGTTGTTTTTGATGTTTTAACAACCACAATATTTTTTTAAAAAACGTTGTTTAACATTTCATGGAACTGGGTTTGTTATAGGTCGGCTGACTTTCAAAATGTGTGCCGCCCTCCCGCCCCCACTCTAAAAATGCTTCCTACGTGCCTGACGGGCGCCTGGATTCTTCCTCTAGTACCAGAAAGGCTGGAAAATCATCAAATGACACATTTTCCTGTCAATGTTCTGTTAAACAAAAACACACACAATATGTAACTGTCCGGCAATGAAAGCCTTAATGCATGAATATTTGATCACCACCCGAAAGGAAATGCACCTATCTTCCAATCAAAATTAAACAATGACTTAATGTTAATGAACATTTAATGGAGACCAAATGCAAGTGGTATTAGAAAACTTATTTTTCCTTGAAAAGATCAAATACCCAAAAATTTTATGCAGCTTCTTTAAGCCACGTCCTTTAACAAGTGCATGTACTTATTGCACATCTGCCAAATGAGTAGTGTATATATTGTGAAATTCACCCAGATTTTCCCCTTTTCAATAAAAACATATGAAAATGTACTCAGAATGTGAAACCCCTTATCCAATGCATTGTTTTATAAGAAGACTTATAATATTTCCTACATGTTCACAAGCACATACAGTAATTGTGGTCTAAACTGAAGTAAAACTCTTAAAAAGAAACTTTGAAAAATTAAACAAATTCCTTGAAAAACAGTACAAACTATTATCTGATGAATTGTTCTTCCACCGCTATAAACCATTTATCTACCTGGTACTAACAACATACCGGTAATTATTGGATTTTAACCGATATTTGCGCTAAGTTCAGTGATTTGAATATTACTTCCTTTCCTTTAAAACAATGCAAAAAGGCACTTACATATCTTAAAGATGAGTTTCTCTAAATGAACTGAAAAAATAAGGCAATTAATTTGGATGGCAATATATGGGAACCACAAACTGGTTTGAAATGAAATGGAACGGCTTGAAATACATAGTTTGACGTGATATGCGTTCTAAACCCAGTTAGACTTCAGATTTTTCTGTTATTTCTCTTTTTTTATGTTCTGTTAGATTTGTGTATTTTTGGATATTTTGTATGTTGGTTAGAACACGACAGATACGCCATGTTCATTTATAATACGTTTTGGCAATGATTTATAAAAGATAATAGGTAAGGGTAGATTTCTTGGAAGCACAGCACCACAAAACACAGCCTCAAAGCCATGCATTTGCAAAGTAAGCCCACAACAATATATATAAAAAAATATTTTTTTAGGAACGAATATCATTTAGAGCTGGTTTGTGACGTATTTACACTTTTGACACAGCGGTATATACTGTCATATTTTACGCGGATGCCAAGCATGTTCAATGAACTTGTCCATCTTTCAATTAGAACAGTACCATTAACTGTTAAAAAGGATGTTTTCCAAAACATAATACAGAATTATTAGTACATAATAAGTCAATGAAAACCAAGAAAGAGAAATTCAAAGCAATTTTAAACTATTTACAGATCACGAATATGAATTGAAACAGATCAGTGATAGGCAGATATATTTTTCAGTTGTTTCATAAAACACATAAATCATTGTTTTGGTTGCCAACTGTTGTCAGTTTCTTTTAGTCTCTTGGGAGCAGTTTCACTTCTTCCCACATTATACATGATTTCTGTTTTGTAGGAAGGTGTTAGTTCTGTTCTTAAAAACTCCTATTGCCGGGTATTCTTATCCATTGTAGATTACAATTTCCTTATTTCAGCAATTAAGACATGAATTATTATATAGAAGCATTTTCATCTGTGCAACATCTTATTTTAAAAATCATTCAAATTTAAACACAGAATACAATCATAATATATAAAAAGTTAAACAACAGCATTAATCCACTATATATCAATTATTCATTAGGTATTCTTTCTAGTTCAATAATTGTTACCAAAGTGCTCCCTGTAATCTACAGGTCAATGGGTCGTTTATAAACATGTGTGAATGGCAATAAATATCTCAGAACCACCAGGTCATGTAACATGATCATTTTCAGCTGTAATAGCTTGACCTTAGATAAAGGTCGATCTCCAGGATTCAGGAGATGGTCAAACCAGATTTGCACAGACCGTATGTTTTGAGAATAAAAGGGGCATAATGCCTCAGGAGTTATCTCCTGTGAACAAAACATAAGGTCTGAACACAGACTAGTGTCATGTCTGCAAAGATTTAAATAAATGTTCACTATTTTGAATATGTTATTGTTTATTTCGAGCTGGCAATGTTTGACATTTCACACTTGACTGAGCAGGTAATGGATACAATGGTACTGTCAAAGGCATCCGATTACCAGTAGACTAGGACGCCATGCATATTTATTACGAGTAGCCTTTATGCCAATGCGTGTTTAAGCGTCAGTCTATTGTGAAATGCAAGTTATTAACAGTAGCCGGCAAGGGACAATGATTCGTAACCGTAGTAACTCATGTATTGAATATTTGATAATGTAGAGATTAATATAATTAATATGCATGATCTAAAAATGGATTCCCGCGAAAAAATCATGTAATGGAAAAGCCGCTGGTCACTGATGTTTGTTATCTTCAGCCATAAAGATTTTTTTCTCTGTGTTTCGTAAATGCTTATGTGTTTGCATGCAAGCTTATTTGTAGTCGCCATCGGTATCCCATATGGGCGACTACTCCAAGAACTGTTAGTATTGTTAGTGAGAGGATAGTGCAAGATACAGAAGGTGCTCCAGTTCCGGAAGCTTCCCTAGTTCTTTAGCGTGCCAGGTGTAAAGCACCCATATACGGGACTTTTATCCCAATTTCAGCAATTTTTTAGTTGGAGGAGCGGGAGTTCAAACTCACAAGCCATGGTTTCGAAGTCAGACAGTGTTCCCACTAGTCCACTTCATCCGCTCTATTCGTATGTGTAAAAGTTTTGACTCTATTTATATGCAGGTGCTTGCGGGTGTTAATCACATGATGAGAACATCCAGAGGGATAATTCTACACATAACTTAGACATATTTCCCTATTGCGGTATAAATATCTGCAACATGATGCTAAAGTCAGATTTTCTTAAAAGACAGAATAATGCATATGCGCTAGAAGAAAATCTTGTTAAGTTAAGAAAAATTATGGACAGTTTTTTTCCGCCAAAATCAGAAAATATACAACCATCCGTAAACAAGCCATTCAGTACAGTGCAGCTCTCACTGGTCCTTAAAGGTAATTAGATCTATTCAATGTTTCGGTCTTAAGCCGGTGTTAGGGAGCGTTAGGGTTCAAGTGCTGCACATTTCATTATTTCTGCCGTAAAATCTTGATCAGAGGGAGTTTGACCTCATTTTGCCTGTTTGCATTCTTTGCTTCGAATCGATATTCTTAGCAATTATAGATAAAGAGATCCGGTACATGGGTGAACTGCGTTTGAGTGGATTGAGTTTAATGACTCATTTTGTGTCTAGAGCCAAAAATTATCAAAATAATATGCTATTATGACTACTCCCTAGACAAGAGGTTCTACTTCATCTAGTCAATATTTTCAACTACACTGTTAATATGATTATTTATAGCTAGCTGTTTTCACGTTCAAATATGATCTTTATCTAGCCATGTCCAATAACCAATAACTAATAATTTTCATATCTTAATCTGATTTCGACAACGAACACTAAACGGTGCAAAGTATTATGTAACAACGAATCAAGCTATAAACAGTCACTAAAATGAAGCATTTTTGTCTGACATGTCAACACTATGGAACATCTTCCAAAGAGACAGCTTATACATAGATATGAGCACGGATGTGAACACATGCGTCATGAAGTTGTTTACAACACTAAAATGCAAAAAAAAATCTCGGCGAAAATGCTATTATTAAATCAATTACAGAATATGCCAATGAAATTAAAACAGGAAATGACTTACAAAATTACATATGAAAATGTCATTTCAACTAGGGAAAATAGAGAATTTTATCGTTATTATCTGACTAGTCCGGTAGAGTTGCTAAACTATCTATTTACTACTCTGATACCTATAACTCTTTGTATTTGTGACCAGTTTACTATAAATGAATTAGTTATCTTTTGGTCAGGTCGTATACAAACACTCGTCTGCATTCCTTTCTCGCTCATCATTCAAATTTGTATATTTTGTGAAAATTTAACGTCAGTGTCAAAATATCGTAACATGACCATACAATTGCATATTTAGAATGATCTATGTAACTGGCATTAGGTACGTGATACTTCATCAAAAGATGAAACATAGATGAAACAAGACAATTTGGTTTTGTTCCTTTATATATTATATTCCAGTGAAACGTGAAACAAACAGATTGAACCTTTATCATAAAATCATTTTACCATTTTTGTAATAATATTTTTGTATATATCTTATGTAAAATAGATCGAGGTAAGATCACTTTCAAATGTATCTTTTTGACATTTTTTCTTCTTCACTATTTATTGTTTGTCAACTGAATCAAATTACTGGGTTTTCACTATACTTTGACAGTGCATTCAATTTATAGAGAATTTGGAAGCATACAGCGCAACAAATCAAAATCAGTTGACGGCTCGGTTTGATTGAGTCTGTTCATGACAGGTAAATTATATATGCAACACACCCCACAGACTGAAGCGGAACATTATTATAAAGAGTCGCCCATATGGGATACCGGTGGCGACTACAAATGATCAGAAATAGCACTAAATCTGAGCCAAAGTACGGGGCGATACTTAAAGGTCGCAACATGGCATGAGCCAACGTGTTGATTCTCCCTTTTCAAAAGAATCAAAAACAGTCATAACTGTTTAGATTCTGAAAATAAAATAATGTCTGTAACACTGAGAAAGTAAGACGGTCCCGAGTTTGACCCCTCGCCTACGTGGCTAATACCAAAAATATATTAAATAGAGCCAACGTCCTAAACCTGAACCCTGACATGTACCTGTCGTCCCCAATGTATGATTCATGCAGAAAAAAAAGTTAGATCACTTGCGGAGCAAATGAAATCCTGGACTAATGAATACGTTACATATAGCAGATATTTGTTGCTGAGGTAGTGTAAAATGACGTTAATAAAAAAAACTAGTATTTTAAACAAACTAATTTTTCATTTTTAAACATATTATACCATGTTTTTAAGAAAAAACAACACTTTGCGGAGGAACGTTTTTAAGGTTTTGAAGTATACTTCGTAAAAAGTATCTACGATGCAGGCGCATCAAGTGTGACGTGTTCGTATTACTATTAACTGCATAAAATCATCCGACTATTAACGAATGTATTCTATTAAATTTACTAATCCATCTTTCAAAGTTCATAATATTTCCTTTCTGTACACATCAGAGCTGTGCTGTACTGTAGTAATATTTATTTCGATTTTTAAGTTTAGATTTTTTTTTAAAAAATGCCCGGTTATAAGTTGACATATTTCAATGCACGAGCAAGGGGAGAGTTGGCGAGGATGATATTTGTTGCTGCAGATGAGCCATTCGAAGACAAGAAGGTCGACTTTGCTGGCTGGCCAGCCCTAAAAGGAGTTGAGTCACTTCTTTTTTTTTTTTTTCGTTTGTTTTTTTGTTTTTGTTCTTTCTTCTTTTTACAATTTGAAGGAATGCCCTTCACAGTATTAAATTTGTTAAAACTGCAATGTGTATGAAAAGAAAATAATAAAGATGATTTTTTATGAAGTATGATAGAAAATAAAGCTGTTGAATTTTAATTTTTGTATGATTTTTAGTGCGGTGGTAACGCGGTGCATGGCTTTTCAATAAATTTTACAGAATATACGAAAGTTTTTGTAAATAAACGATACATATAGGTCGTCAGTTAGCACCTCTGATTTAACAGCTTACAAGTGTATTTTCATAATTCTTTAACCTAAATTTCGATGGAAAAAAAACAACATTATTCTATATGCAAAATTTGTAGAAAGGTTGATAATATTCTGCTCTATGTCTATTTTATAGGGTGGCTTTCAAACATAAGGTTAGAAATAAACGATTGACCCAGACTTTTTAATTGTTAAAAGTCATTTCAAATGCATTCTTGCGATAGACATATTCATTTAAGTGGAATCTGAATATCATTTTAAGGTAGTTCATCGTGTAGTGCTACCTGTTGTAGTCCTACAATGAAAAACATGGATGCGTTTACTTCTAAAGGTACTAGTGATTACTAATAGAAACACTGGACCTGCTGAGAAACAGAAGTATTTAAGATTGGAAAAAGGACTCTTGAATTTGCCATACATTTCTTCTAGTGAAATGATATGTTATATTACTTTAACATTGCTTAATTATGCTTATATTCATCGTATGGATATACATACATCTAACACTGAACATCTTAAACCATGAATGCAACCACATTTGGTAATATTTGACTTGAATCTGTTCGCAGCGATATGTATACCTGCCACCGTAACGGCGTGCTGTCAACTACGGTGTTCCGTTTGAACCATCGATATTTTTAAGTCGAAATCACGAAATTACGATGGTGAAAGTCGAAACTACTATGACGAAAGTCTAATCTACGAGGGTGAAAGTCAAAACTACAGTGATGAAAGTCGAAAGGCGATAGTATGATGGTGAAATCACGAAACCACGATGGTGAAAATGCGAAATGATATCGCGTTTCCATCATCGTGGTTTCGTGATTTCGACTTTCACCATCGTAGTTTCGAGTTTTTACCATCGTAATTCAACTTTCGCCATCGTGTTTGCGACTGTCACCATCGTGGTTTCGTGATTTCGACTTTCACCATCGTAGTTTCTAGTTTTTACCATCTTAATTCAACTTTCACCATCGTATTTGCGACTGTCATCATCGTAGTTTCGAGATTTCGACTTCTGGGATATGAGGTTCAGAAATACAAATATCGATGGTCCAAACGGAACACCGTGGTCAACACAGATGTCAAAAAAAAGCTGTGCAAACGGTCTATTTAGGTCTATTCTATTAATTAACATACAAATATAATGGACTTATTTACATTTTGCGAGCTGCCCGTCATCTGAAACAGTTTGATTTTAGATTGTGAATACTATACAATCCACTGAATTTTCAGACCTACCCTGTACAATAGGTAAATCACTTATCAAAATGGCACCAGGTTAGGCACTGCTCTTTGTGACACTTAAAAAGGTATAATCACGTTTGAAGTCATTCGGTCTCAGTTTGGTTAAAGTGGGAGTCGCATCTTCCTAAAGTGCGCGAGAGAATACAACTGCGAATCCAGTGAAACAAGAACTCTTTGGCCGAAAAACATATTTATATCTATATAGTGTTAAAATGTCGTTGAATGAAATGAACAAATATCAAACGAAAAAAAACACGACGTGTATTTTACAGAAATGCCACAAGGTTCAATGCCCGTGCTCGAGGTGGATGGGAAAAAGATTTGTCAAAGTATTGCAATTGCACGTTATTTGGCTGGAGAGTTCAGTAAGTTATTATATAGGTTAATGTTTTATGCATGAATGTTGACACATGCGTACAAGTGGAACTTTATCCATTATTCATCCTTAAAGCGTCTGTTTCGCAGACTATACACTGTTTTGTGACGAAGATTAAACTTAGGTAGATCTAAAGGGTGTTTCAGATAGATTATTTGTTATTATATAGACTGAATTGAGGGAAGATACGCCTCACATAGATTACTTGTTATTACATAAATTGAACTTAGGTAAAATATGTTTCACAAAAATCAGTAAAAAGTTTCGTTTTAACTTTCATAAATAAAATAATGAGCTAACCATAAAAATATTATAATTCTGTTTCGGTGTCTGATTTATGGAACCTTTCTGTCCAAGAAGAGTCTCGAGCTCAAACGTATGAACTTTGGAGAAATATCTCGAGGACAATACGTTCATCATAAGCCGGACTTTTTTCTCTTTCTTTTGGTTGATTGAACAGAAATGATAAAAATAGTGTTTTTCTTTATAAAAGAAAACCTTTCTGAAGTTCCATTTAAACCCTAATCACCTTCTCCCAAGTTCTTTCAAGTCGTTTCACCTGACTGTATTTCATCAGACTTATTAATATCCTTTGGCGGATGTTTAACAAGTGTGTTGAAGTGGGTTTGCTTGGCTGCGCCTAGGGGACCACCAGAGTTATTTAAACGACTTCTTTCCACGTACCGCTTGACGCTAAAGTTGGTCTGCGGCAACCATGGGTAGAATTTCCTCAAGTTATTTCAAATAGTCTACTTGGCAGTATTTAGAAGCCACGGTGCTAAAATATAAACTATTTTCTCATGATCGCTAAATGTAGATACATGTATTTATCAAACTTTGTGCTACGCTTCCTTGTGCGGACCTTTCTCAAGTGTGTCTAAACTGTTCCGCTTATGCTTTTTATGTCCACCACAGCTAGAAATAGAAAGCACTTCTTCTCTTGCTTCAGCAGTAAGAAGTTCACTAAACTTTGCCTGTACCATCATAATATACAGCCCTTCCCAAGATTGTTATAAATGGTCGAACTCCACTGCCCACAAGGGTTGTGAGAGCTTAATATTCAAAACAAAATGTTTGCACCGAACTTGATTTGTAACATCTTTGCATAAACTTCTTTCAGATTTGAATAAATGGTTCCACTCTATTTTACATAGGCTCGTGACAGCTTAACTACAAAACATTTTAAACAGCTTGTTCTTCTGAACCACCCGATCGAAGTTTCAGACTTGGTTTGGCGTAGATTGGCATTTGCCTCTCTCAAGAGCATTCGAACTATTCTGTAGTATCAAAGAGTGAGGCCAGATGCCCGCCTCAAGGCCACTACATCTTTCTTGATTGTTTCTATTTATCGTTAAAATATAATAGGGTTATTATAATAGTAGCTCGATCTGGGATGCTGTATTCGGCTCGAGTGGACTTTACCCAGATCTAGCTACTGTTGTAATGACCCTTTTATTATATGCTTCCACTTTTTTGTTAGAAATTTTGTGTGTGCTTAGTATTTATAGGACGGTGTCAGGTCATGCACATTCAATGGAAGTAGTCCGGCAACATACAATACAAAATAAGGTTCAATACGGACTTTTTTCTGCTTGTTCATTTTTACTTCTGAAATACAAGCTGTATTTTTGACAGAATTTATATAGGTACATAATAAAATATCTTCCCTTTAAGAGAATAATATATTATCGATTTAACTGCACTTGATTAATTTTGATCTTGGTTTATTACAGGCTGACAAATGAAAGAATTTAATGAGAAGACAGTACCAAAAAATTTAGGATTTCTCGAAAACCTCGTTAAAGAAAAAGGACAGTGCGGATACGCTGTTGGTTCTGAGGTAATATGCAGAATACATTTATTGAGTTGTAATGCATACCATATTGAACAGTAACCTTTACAGACATATCGATTATTTGGCGATTTAAGAAGGTGAAGGCCACCGGAAGGCAAATCTAGTATTACTAGCCTCAATAGTTTTCACATTATCATGTACCGTCATGGGAGAATGTCTCTGGAATTTAAATACAACACTGTATATGTACATCAAACATCCCGTTTATAATATAACTTAATATCAATGACTGAGTTAAACATGTTAAATTTTGGGCAGAAATAAGAAGATAAAAGACTGCAGACTGGAATTAGTATACTGTTTATACATTTATATATGTTTGATAAACAGTTGTTAAAATATTTTGAAATATCTACATCCACAGATCCGCTATATATTTTGTATGGAAAGAAAAAAACACAATTATTTTCGTATAAACAATATTGGCGTGATGATATCAGGGATGTCCCTTTCCGCGAGTTTGCACGTGCAATCTGACGTCATTTAAGAAAAAACATGGACAAAATGGCGTCATTCGACGCCAGACTATAAAAAAACAACTACAAATTATAACTAAAACTATTTTTTTTCAAATTGAATCGACACAACTATATATGATTTTTCACTGAATTTAACGATATTTTAAATAAAAACCAGGAACTATTTTTATTCAAATTATTGGAAGGCGAATTACAATTGACCGTGGTCGTGCGTTTTTGGTTTATCCATTTGGATGTTTGAAAGATCGATATCGATTTTCTGGTATTCTTTGAAAACAAACCACTTATTTGGTAGCAAGCTACTGTTTAAAATGCAAATATAAGAATTGAATGCCATTTTTGTGCGTTTATACCCGTATAAGCGCACAAAAATAGTACATAATTATTTCCTTATTTATTTTGTTTTCAAATAATTTTCAAGATATTGAACATGCCCTTTTCGGTAAACGTAGTAAATCATTCATTTTGGCCGTGACTCTACAACTATGTTTTTTTTTTCGGTTTCTTGTCATCTCATGTGTAATCTAAGGAAGCCCAGAGGACATCCTTGTTCATTTTTCATTTCGAACCCACGACATAGCATCTCAATTGTTCTGTCTCTTTTAAACGATGGCGTCTCGTTGTAAGATGCTATGTCATGGGAACGGAATAAAAATAACTCGGATGTCTCCTATGTGCTTCCGTAGAAATCCACAACAGATTATACCTTATCACATGTTTGACGTCATGGGATTACATAGATTGGGTATTACACAAAGTGTAATAATATATAAAGCTTTGACGTTGACGCCGTTTTAGGTTAGAGACGACCAATTGTTTTCCCATAGACTTACATTGTAACATTATGGCGTGTACGGCCTTCCATACATCGAAACATGTTTATATCATTGACATGGCGGGAGAAATTCGTTTGATAAAACGTTTTTTCAATACACATAAAATGTAGCAAATTTTGTCAAAGTGTATAATAAAATACTGTAAATGCAGTGAAAAAATATTGAACGAAAATACAAAATATGTGTTTAAGGACTGGTTTTCGCAGTGTCCAGTTGATCCATGACAATGCTGCAGCTCACAAAAGTGCCATCGCTCAAAAGTTTCAGAGAAATGAAAAAGTGTCTCACAATCATCCCGCTTATTCACAGGGTCTAAGTCCTAATGACTCCTCTTTCCAAGGCTGCAAAAGATGCTGGTTGGGTGCAAATATTTATCGGATAGTGGTATTTTCTAGTTACTCGAGACCATACCAAGGGGAAACTACTCTGCAGCTTTTACCTCTAGGATTTCTCAACTGTGAAAGTGCATGGAAGTCAAGGGCGAATACTTTGAAGGGATGAAGCGGGATATAATAAAAATATATACAATGTAATAATACAAAAGGTCTATACTATTTGCTATTAGCCCGTTCACGTTTTGGTCAGTATTCCAGGGTTGCAGAAACAGCACAAATAAAAAAAAAAGATATTGAAATGTTACTAGACACTAGAGAAAGCTTACAGTTAGATGTCCAATATCTTAGTGACACTACTGACAGGAAAAGGGCATCTATTTAAACGATGGAAAATTACACAGATTTTCTTCAACATGAAGGAAAGAAATGTAAGTTACATATTTTTTGGTTTAAAAGAGGGTGATAATAAATTCTAAAAAGTTTTATGTGTTACAGCTCTCGGAAGATTGCTAATTTTATATAGAACTACTGTATACCCGGTGTTACACTTAATTCACACACACTGTATTGATTAGTAATCGCGTAGAATAACTTAGTAGACGTTTACGCACTCATACGTTATTACGCGGGACGTGTCAACATTGACACTAAAAGCACGGTTACGCTTTGACGTTATGACAACATAATCATTTGGCGCCAAACATGCGCCAGGAGTAGTGCTTTCTTATTCCATCTACTTGTTTACTTTAAAGACATATTAGAATCGAAATAATTACAGAAAACCAACTTTTGGTATATCTCAATATGATACGAATAGGTTATAAGCCGCGTATATGATGTTTAATTATTCCGCAAACGTATACTAGTAATCTAATTGTATTTTTTTTCGATATGTTAAAACATGGTTCTGCAATCTATCATCATTTTATATATTTGCCTGTTAAAGGGCGTTTATGACAAAGTTTGTATTAAAGCAACGATAAAATAAACATTTCGAACATAGATCCAACTACATGGAATGAAATTTCTTATCCTTAAATAAATATCTAACAGACTACGACAAGTGGATAATGTCATAAAATGTTGTTGAAATGAGATTGGTGGCCTTTAAAAGAGAAAAAAAAACAAAGCCTTGTTAATTTACATAAACCTTTGACATGACGATAGAATGGGATTATTAATGTAAATCCTCTTAGATGTTTTTATACATTTCAGCTCAACCTTTTTTTACAACAGCTTATCAAACGAACCTTATATAAACTTTTCATGCACACCCATAATGTCTTTACATTTCTATTCATTTGATAAAAAAAACTAGATGTCATTAATGCATGTGCCTACTATTCTTTTTAATTCTTCTTCTTTTTTTTTCAAGCCAGCAATGTTATTTTCCTAAGAGAACATCTCATTTGTAACAACGATTTAATACCTATAGCTACCGGCTCCTAAATAACTTATAGACTACTTAAGAGGTCTATAAAAATTACCAGACCTGCTCTTGAATAGGATCATTTTTACACACAAAAAAAAAATATCTTTAGATTTATTCTACAAGTTTAACATTTAAATTAATTTTCATGACATGTCCCCGGATTTATTTGACTGATTCGGTAAAATTTTCGTGAGGTATCTACCAATGTTTCGTGAAACAGGACCAATCATTTAACAGATGTAATAAAGACAAATGATACAACCGTACCACAAGTTTCCTCCATGTTCATTATTAATCCAAATATGAAAATCGTAATGTTTTTTGTACTGTTTACATGCAACATAAATTTAAAAATTGTACTTTAGAAAATATCCAGTTTTTCTATTCCGGATATACCTTATAACGCTTCCGAGTTTGTTTGAAGAAAGATGAACCTACAGCTGAAAAATGTTTTAAGGACAGCAAGATTTTAAGTAGTGGAGATGGATGGAAGATCCCTGAAGTCAGTTTCCTGGATTCTACACTAGTATTACCTTTACCTCTATAATAATTTGCATTTTTGCAGTTTGAATTGCTATTAGGATTAACCTCTACTTAATGCTGGATAAAATATAACAAACAGTTTTCCGACAAATATAATTAAACAAAACGTAAGTAAAAGATCACTTTTTAAGTAGCATATTTGTGTGTTTCAGTCTTTCAGTGAGTGAACACCAACTGTTATATTTTCTTGGATGGCGTAGTGAAGAAGTCATAATATGGTACGTTCTCTACTGCCAATGTAGGAGATCTATACATGTCCCTACACTAGCTGCGTAACTATACGTCCAAATACTTGCTTTTTCATGGGTCAAAATATCGTGACATATTGGTTGGTCAAAATATCGTTACAACTGACGACTACTGACCATTGTATGTTATAGGTAATCAGTTATGTCAATCGAAAAGAATATACGTTACGAAATGAAAAACACGACCACATTTTCTGAATAAAATATTCGGATATATCCGAAAGTCACTCACTCAAAATACATCTTGGATCTTATATCATTACTGATTTTTTTTTATTCAAATGACCAGAAAGCCTGATGCAATTAAAGAAAATATTTGCAGATAAAGAAAAGTTAGTTTTACATATTTCCGTGATAACCATTAATATTCGCTAACTCTGTAGTGTAGTATATAACATTACGCTCGATGGGAACTTGTCAATGCGGCTTTAGAAGTATCCCGGTTAAAAGGTCAAAAACAAGCGGACCAATCAAAAGTCAAATTTGTACAAATATCCCAATTACTTATGTAAATAGATCCCACTTTAAATAATATAAGGAACTTGTCCGTGCAAATTTTAGAACATTTCTACTTTGTTAGTGCAGGAGACCGTTAGGCATTCTTAATAATTTTTATATTTCAAATTTTACTCGTTCATTAACTAAAAAGATGCCTTCTTACAAGCTGACGTATTTCAATGGGAGAGGAAGAGGAGAATTATCAAGGATGGTTTTTGCTGCGGCAGAAAAAAAGTTTGAAGACAAAAGAATAGAATTTTCTGACTGGCCGGCACTGAAAGCAGGTTCGTTAATTCAGTTATTATCATTAAAAATGTTAGCGAGATAAGGCAGTGAAAGAAGTCAAATAAATGAATAATTTATGCAATAATAGAAAATTTTGTTGGTTTGGAATGTCAGATCAAAATGGCTTTCACTCGTAGACACCAGAATATTACATCAAGTGTTCACAGATATTTCGACATTGCATCGAAAGGCCAAAATAAACGAAAAAATATATTCATATAAATAGAAAATACGCTAATAATGATAATGTTAATTCCACACACAAACATGGAGTTCCGAATGAATTTAGCCTGAACATTTTTATTGAACCCATGTGCTGAGAGATATTTATAACAACTGTCGTATGTTTTATTCGCTCATTTTGGAAAAAAAACGGGACGTTTTATGTGATGGCTGGAGCATCTGTCCGTCCGTTTGTCTGTTCATCCGTTATAATGCGTGTCCGGAGAACAACTTAATTAAGATCATAACTTGATTTCAAAGATCAAATCTGTCTGTCATAGTTTGTGTTTGAGGCAAAACTTAAAAAAGACTATTCAAGATATTGACTTAAAACTTAGAATGAATCCAAATTAACGCACCCTAACCCCCCCCCCCCCCCCCCCCCCCCCCCCCCATTAACTCGTCGGTAATAAATTTGACAATACCCGAAGGCAATAAACATCGGCATCGCAATATCATCAATATTAATCGGTCACCTTTACTTTATAGCTGTTTCAAATTGGAGGTCAGTTCTTCCTAATGGCTTTTAGTGTTTTTTCTTTCTGCCTTTGTATCCCGTCACCACTGCCGCACGACGCCCCGCCCCGCCCCGCCCCGCCCCACCTGCCCGAAACAACTCCACCACCACGGTATCCATACCCGCCTCCCCCTTTAAAAATGCCTTTAAATTTTATTTCCTCTTCCTCTGACCTCTTGTTTCTATCTAAAATCATGTTTGGTTTTATTTTCTCTTCCTCTGACCTCTACCTAAAATCATGTTCGGTTTTATTTTCTCTTCCTCTGACCTCTTGTTTCTATATAAAATCATGTTCGGTTTTGTTTTCTCTTCCTCTGACCTCTACCTAAAATCATGTTCGGTTTTATTTTCTTTTCCTTTGACCTCTCGTTTCTATCTAAAATCATGTTCTTTTTTTTCTCTTCCTATGACCTCTTGTTATCCCCCGACGAAAGTCGGAGGGATATAGTTTTGGCGTTGTCCGTCCGCCCATCCTTCCGTCCGTCTTTGCATCCTTCCGTATGTCCGTCCGGAGCCATATCTAGGAAATGGTTGGGAATATTTATATAAAACTTCATATACATGTTCACCACAATGAGTATTTGCGGACCGCCAAGTTTCAGTCAGAGTGCCCTTGTAACACCAGAGTTATGGCCCTTAGAAGTTTCTAGTGTTAACTATATATATATATATATATATATATATATATATATATATATATAGGGTACTATAAATATGGCAATTTCTGCATCATAACTTTTGATATATTTGACCTAGAACTATGAAACTTGAACAGACTTTAGATCATCATAATGTGGTTGTGTACACACAATTTCGTTCAGATTTATTTTGTAAATTAAGAGTTATTGCCCTTTAATTGTATAAAAACCCACATATTTGTACATAACAAACTTACCATTTGGTAGAATTTCATTACATTTCTTTCATTCTTTGCCATGAACATTTATTGTAAACATGTAAGTTGTGTACCCACACCTGGTCACCCCCTTACCTTGATCACACCCACCCCCCCCCCCCCCCCCCCCAAAAAAAAAAAATATATATATATATATATAATTATTCCTTATTTTAGATTTTTTTCAAACAAACATCATATAAATGTTCACCACTATGAGGTTATGGGGCCCATCAAGTTTCAGTCAGATTGCCCAAGTAACACCAGAGTTATGGTCCTTAGAAGTTTCTAGTGTTAACTATATAGGGTACTATAAATATGGCAATTTCTGCATCATAACTTTTGATATATTTGGCCTAGAACTATGAAACTTAGCAGAAGTTAGAGCACTATATTGTGGTTGTGCACACACAATTTCGTACGGATTTCTTTTGTAACTTCAGAGTTATTGCCCTTTAATTGTCTAAAAATCCACATATTTGTACATAACAAACTTACCATTTGGCAGAATTTCATTAAATTTCTTTTATTGCTTTTCCCTGAACATTTTATTATTAACATGTGAAGTTGTTCACCCACACCTGGTCACCCACTTGCCTTGGTCACACCCCCTCTCCCCTCCCCCCCCCCCCCCCCCCCCCCCCCTCCCTCGCTAAAATTTTTGTTTTTGTTTTCATGCCTTATTTTAGATTTTTTTCAAACCTTCCATGAATATTGATCAACATGCAAGTTGTACCATTCCCCCACCTCGCAATTCAATTAACTGCATTTAATTTTAAAAGCTAAGCTTATTACAGTAAGCATATCCCATTCAAAATAAATTCTTTAGTCAGGATCAAAGTATCATACATGTATTATGTACTCTTTCATTAGACATTTGTTTTCTGTTAAATTGATTTTGACTAATGAAATTATTTGCTTCTTATTAACATCCTTAACTTTTTGCCGGATATATCTTTTGTCATTCTTCACCACAAACCATTTCGACGGGGGATACCAATTCATCGAATTTGCTTGTTTCTACCTAAAATCATGTTCGGTTTTATTTGTGACACAATAACTATTATATTTAACAGTGCGTCGGGTGGTATATACATTTGCATGATGATAGCAGCAAAAATTCAAGCATATATGTATATAAAAATAGAGTTTCTTTGCAAATTTCTTTGCAAATTGCGTTTTTAAAATTACAGAAATGCCACAGGGTACGATGCCCGTCCTTGAAGTAGATGGGAAGAGAAAGATCTCTCAGAGCGTAGCAATTGCACGTTATTTAGCCAGAGAATTTAGTAAGTATTTAGATGATTTCTAGAAAAATGAAGATTGAATTCATAATTTCATTACATTGCATTGTTTAGTGTTTTAGCTGAATTCACTACATTATTTAATGCTGTAGCTGAATTCACTACATTATTTAATGCTGCAGCTTTATTCACTACATGTAGCGAAATTCACTATATTATTTAATGCTGTAGCTGAATTCATTATTTAATGCTGTAGCTGAATTCACTACATGTAGCGAAATTCACTATATTATTTAATGCTGTTGCTGAATTCACTACATTAT
This sequence comes from Mercenaria mercenaria, assembly GCF_021730395.1. NCBI lineage: Eukaryota > Metazoa > Mollusca > Bivalvia > Venerida > Veneridae > Mercenaria > Mercenaria mercenaria. Next base: position 10,053,139 of record NC_069373.1, read on the forward strand.
TTAATGCTGTAGCTGAATTCACTATATTATTTAATGCTGTAACTGAATTCACTACATTATTTAATGCTGTAGCTGAATTCGCTTCAATATTTTAGCTAAACAATGAGTAAAGTGAAATATGTAATTTGTTCAGAGTTCATATCTATATTTCTGGCAAGTCTTACGCAGCCACCGCCTTTAAGTTGTAACGGATATATTTTGCTAATGAACACAATACCAAATGTGGAATTGTGTTCTAAATGCTGACACCAAATTCCGTGCCAATGAATATTTGGTATTTCAACAGTTTGAATTTCGACCGCAAACTTCTCTAGATTTTCCGTTTTATATTGACCAGAGCTCTGGTTCGCATACCCAGAAATCTGCTTATTAGCGAAATTGTCTCCCTTGAAAATAGCCGTTTTAGGTCAATTTACGCCTATTGAAATATAACGGAGTGGGGGCGGGGGGATCTTTAACACATCAACATTTGACATCAAAAGCATTACCTGACAATATTTATTAAGTTATTGAAGTAATCTGCACTATTTGCACTTTCTTTCAATATAATTTGGAAGGTTGAGAATCCGACCATGGACACCGGAAAACAGAAGACTAAAGGACATATAATGTTATACTATATGTATTTATATCTAAAACAACAACTTTATCAATCTATCGTTTTCTATTACAGATATGTATGGGAAAGGAAACGCTGAAATGGCCATTGTCGACCAGATAGTTGACACGTGCCTCGACGTTTTTACACCCTTTGTAAAAATAGCATTCAATCCCGATAAAGAGGAGAAGGTACTTGACATACTTGTCCATTCCTTCTAAGATTTTCCTTCAGTTCCTTTTCACTGTCACTTTTGTCAAATTTATTTATTTTTTTAATTCAGGTTAGACTCCCAATATTGACCTGTTTAATTATTTTTGTAGACCTCATACGCGTTCTACGTATGATAATTTAAATGTGTTAAACTAGATTTTAAACGTAATTCATTAAATGTCATCTGAATCTCTTTTTTCTCTTCTGAATCTCTTTTTTTTTCTTTTTTTTTCTTTTATTGCTGCGAATTGTTTGTAGTTCATCACCCTACACGTTTATATCTTGCCATTAGTTTTCTATTGTTGGTCCGAAAGCATTGATAGTAAGCAATACGATGCCGTCACTTTTTCGTACATCAGGGTATGTAAACCTGCAATTGCTTATATTATAAAACCGTTGAACCAGTGGATTCTTTCCCCTTATAAGCACATTGTATGTCTATCGGACCACGTAGACCTTTTGATTAACTATAGAAACACGTAATGGTATCACCTCACAACACTTTTACATTCACTCTAGAGCTGAAAAGACAAGTTTAAGTGTTTTCGTTTCTTCTTCTTCTTCTTCTTCGTTATTTTTCTTCTTCTTTTTCATCGTCTTCTTCTTTTTCAGTTATTAAAACTATAATGATAACAACAATAATGATAATAATTGTGATATAAACAGGAGTAGAAACAGTAAAAATTTCCATTTCTTTAAACCAAACTACCTTCATGTCTAAATCATGTTTTTGAAAGCCAGCAATCGTATATATCACTATAATCGCTAGGAAACTTTGTGTATATTAAAAAAATCTGTTGAAATCTATAAGGTCTTTTATCAGATGGAATTTTCAATCAAGGTTACCAATTTGTTAAATTAAATACACTGTGTACATTTCAGGCAAAACAAATGGAAGAATTCTATTCATCAACTTTACCAAAACTTTTAGGCTTTCTAGAAAATCTTGTCAAAGAGACTGGAAAGAGTGGGTTCGCTGTGGGCTCATCTGTAAGTACTTTTTACAGTATAGATATTTACGATATTGTAAGTATGTTTTAATGGTGTAGAATAATGACCGATAAAACTGGCTGCGTCACTGTATAGGTCACTGTCGTTTCAAAGCACGATAAGTCCCTTAAACGCGACAATTTTTATTTGCTGAATCGGATGGTAAAATGCATTGTGGAAAAAAGCATATATATATATATACTCTTTATTTCAGTCTCATCAGTGTACAACATATATTACATAATATACATAATAAAATATCAATTAAATGCACACTGCCACTCTATAAAAGAGTTATAAGAGACTTATAACTAAAACATATCAGTATTACTTTGACTATTATGTAAAACACCATGTTAAAAGAAAGATGTAGTTGCTAATAAGCTCAAATAAAATGCCCATAAAACCTTATATAAGAAAACAGTCAAATTTAAATTTAGCGGTACTGAAAAAAAAGTTAAATGATTTTATCTCATCAAATTGTTGATGAACTAATTAGCACCCACTTCTTATCAAAAATTGTACAAGAAAAAACTTAATTATGTCAATATTTTTGTTGTAGTCTATGATCGAGAGAAAAGATGGAGACTATACACACCAGATCCTAAATATTTAGCCTGCTGAATTTCTACAACGAACTGGTCCATCAATTAATTTGGGCAATCAATACCATTTAGTATTTGAAGGGATGTCCACTGAAAATTTACTGACTGAATAGCGAACAGTGCAGACCATGATTAGCCTGCACGGCTGATCTTGGTCTACACTGGTCGCAAAGGTAGAATTACTTGCCACCAGCAGGCTAAGTGTTAAATGACTGCGTTTCATATGAAATGTGTTACTTAAGCGACTGAAGACGAACATGAAAATTATAAAGATAAAGGATCAAACGTGTTGCCGCAATGTCATCACCAGATTCTGACCGACATTTTAGCTTTACGAGAATGGTTTCGGAGTTGTGGATTCCAGCATCCTCTTATCATTTGCCAGTTTCAATTTTACCATGAAGACACCAAGGATAGAAGTTATTGGCATTTTTTTTATTATCCTACAATACAGAATTTAGTTTTCACAGCCAATTGTAGGAGAATAAAAGTATAAGAAAAGACAATCGGATGAATGCGTTTTTTTAACAAATACTAATTATGATTTCAATTTATTTTGTTTTTTATTTCGGATGCTTTTTTTAACAAATACTAAACATCAATTTGCTTTTTGTTTTTTATTTGTAGCTGACATTGGGTGACCTCGCCTTGTACACTTACATCGAAAACTGCGGGGCTGGCGGTAAACTGGAGAAATTCCCACTTCTTGCTGCAAACCGAAAGAAGGTCGAAGAACTACCAAGGATTAAAACATATTTGAAAAACCGCCCTGTTACCGAATTTTAAAATGTCAAAAAATGCAATATATAAATATGTATTGTCTTATATGTTATTTATTTATCATAATTTTATTATTTATTTTTCATAGATGACATTCTGTTTCACACAAAGCAAAGTTAAAAAAAAAACAATATGTATACTTTAGTTGATACTTATTACTAGCTTAATTTTAAATAATTTTGAAATAGAAACCTTAAATAGCACCATGAAATAAAATAGATGTCTTGCCTCTTTGGTTTTAAAAGTATAAATGTAGTGGTATTTGAGCATCTTATTTTTCTTTCTTTTTTTGGAATAAAGTTGTAGTAGAGACATCCAAACGTGTAGTCTTTCTTAAGTCCCAACCCCAAATGACAAGACTTGCTTCGGCTGGACGTCCGTTGATCGGGATCGCTGTTAAAAAGCTTGGTTGCCCGCCCGTTTATAACTAGTCAGCCATCGATATAAAAAAAAAGAGGCTTCATGTATTGCGTTTGGACACATCAAACCAAAAAGGAAAGAAAAACACACATAGGAGCCTTTCAGCGTGCCCATAATGTATGTGAAAATGTCACTAGGATCAAACATAGTAGCCGATTCGCTTTAACTGAGTCTGTTCATGAGAGGTAATGAAATGTTCAACACCCCTCACGCCCCAAACACTGGCTAAAGCTGAATTCTGTTATTTTAAACTGAAAGTTCCCCACGCTTTCTTTAATCAAGAAGGGCCCTCAACAAAGGGAACAACTGCAAACTGTTTTATGCGAAAAAGTCTTGTTTACAACAAAGATTTTTTTTCTACTTGACTACTTTGAGACCTATAAAAGTTAATGTCTATGTACCGACGGCATTCCAAACAAACTCTACTGCACGGTTATTCCATACGTACTTTTGCTACACAGACGCATACGTTTGATAAGTGGCAATATGTATCATTTATAACTTGATTCATCGTGACTTTTGATATCATACACACGCTGAAAATTGCTCAATTCATGTAACACTTTTGTTTTTTAACTTCCTTTATACTCGGTGGACTTCAAATAAAATACAAAGTTTCAAAGACAGAGAAACGAGTGCTTTCCTCGGCACAATACGTCTGTCTCTCTTAATCGATACTGTCTCCAAACGTATGTCCGCGGAAATAAAAAAAAAACATTTGGACGAAGTGTTTAAGAAAAATATCAAACATTTATGACAAACACTTGAGGCACTGTCTTCCACGTTGTTTATCTTTATTAAGACCTGACAAGTAATAAGGAAATGTTACTTGAATCGAGTGATTTTCCCCCTGTGTACGATACCGAAAAAACACGTGAGTAAGCCACTCTTAGTATACAGTATAAATGTCTTAACAGTCCTTGAGGAAAAAGTAAAAGAAAATAGGACTTGGTAACCAGAAGAGTACTTTTATTTCATCATATAACATTTAAAAAACTGAAGTGTTTCAGTCTGAGTGAATTAAATGCCCGGAAAATGATGTAAAGTATCCGCTCTGAGCTACGACCTGTTTGTTGTCGGAGTCGGACATGTGACGTACCCAGACATCATCGCCGGCATTTAGGTGCGCGGTGATCACGTTAGTTCCCATGTTCCAGTAACCGTTATCTCCCGTCTTCACACGTGCAATAACCGCACCGTCCTTAACGAGTTCTACACCAATCCACATTGTAGATTGTCCTTGTAGAACAGAAAACGATAGTTTGTAGATTCCATTCACAGGTGCGCGAAATGAGCCATGACGTGAGTCGTAAGCCCCGCCTACATTGGTAATCACCTTGTCAAAGACAATGGGCTGGTGTGTTCCAAAGTTAGTGATGTCTTTAGTAAGTGTTGCAGAGAAAGCTACCACTCCAGCAGCGGAACATTTACACAGAGCTGAAAAGCAGAAACCGTTTATTAATTTATTAACTTAATTAATTTCAGTTTAAAAAAAAACTTGGACACATTATTCGGACATGAACAAATGAAAATTCACATGATCAGTGTACAATAAACAAATTACTTGCGTTATGTATCTCTTTAAGTCAGGATGTTATTTTATGTATGCCACATACACTTTTACGGGTTTTAATCAAAACTCTTACCGTGCTGATGATTAGCTTTCATGTTGTCTATATCTTTCCGCAGCAGGTTTATCTCTTGTTCAACACTGGATCTCAGCTTTTTCTCCTCTGTGATCAAGTTCAGTAGATTCTGTAGAGAATTGTCGTCTAACAAAAAGCAACGAGACATCGTTGCAAGAGCCAGGAATATTACGCAGAGTCGTAGGGCCGCCATTTTGTGCTAGTATTGTTAAAAATTACTTCAGCGATAGACTGACACATAAGATAAGGCAAATCATGCAGCATATCAATTTAAATTTGTAACAGTGTCAGAACAAGGCTGATAAAAGAAGTAGATTGCAATGTGTGGTTCCAAAACTGATAAAAATGTCGTAACTATGTATAATAGTTAACAAAAAGAATAATTAACTCCGAACATAATATCGTCAGGAAAATTTAGCAAATTGAAAAAGACAGGGTAGCGTTGACCGATTCGTAAATTTGCTTGACAATTTAACAGTTTTAATGATGTTTTATTTACAAATATTATTTGCCATATACTATTCGCATATAGTCATAATGCCGTAATGGTTTTAATAAAACATAGTGCAATGTAAAAATTCATAGGGAATTTTCGTTAACAACAGCGTTAAAATCGAAATATGTAAAACCGATATAATACTAGATGCAGATGGCAAATTATGTTACCATATTCTAACATTTTCTTCCATGCAACGCCCGTGTTGTAAAAAATAATTTCTGTCAGATATATTGATTTCTTTTACATTTCATATGAAGGTGTGTATATTTTGTATATAATGTACCGGTCATCTAAGTTTATCAAAGTTTATTTGTATATTTTCGATTATTTATTATTCATATTATTCAACATTTATGTGTAATTCCTAATGCATATCCATACAAATGTATTTCAGTACTATTAGCTTTATGGGCATTATGAATAAAAAGTGTCTGCGCGACGCACATTTTTCGTTACCATCGGACAACGTACGTTCCTGTAAACAAAGACGCAATTCCTAGTGGCCTAAATGAGATAAGAAAGTGCTCTTAAGGGATTTATCTACAAGTTGGATTGTCACATATCTTTTGATTTTTATAAATATAAAATTATGAAGATTTGTATAATTCTCAGCATTTTTGTTTCGCTTGCTGTGTTAATCAATGCACATGCGTCGAAAAGGGCTGCGACCTCAACAGTGGCGTCTCAAATTCGCTTCCTTCTAGATGAGGAGAAAAGTCTGAGACAGAAGCTAGAAACAAGGGTACAGAAGTTACGACAACAAGCTGCTAGTTTGAACAACACTATAGGTAAGATTTTGATTTAAAAAGAACAGGTTATTACCTTACTGAGATATACTACAGAGGAACTCGCCATATAAGGAAGTATGGGAAGATCTTAGTTACCAAACAGCTATAGCAACGATCAGTCAAATCAAATCTGTCTTCTACATTTTCTTTTTGTCAGCTTTTTTCGAAGGTCATATTTCAATTATTTGCTGTTTAAATTTGCTCATTCCAACAATTACCTTTCCCTGTTTGTTAAATTAGCCTGTCAATACCTAAAATGCAAATACGACTAAAGTCGCCCGTTGATTTTTCAGTTCCTTGTACTTGCACGACATCATCACCCACTAGTACCTCCTCTACTCAGGTTGCGTACACAGGGACCACTGGAACAAGCACTATATCAAGTCTGAACCCAAACACTGTCTTCAACTTCACTCATGATCTTGTCAATATTGGACATGCATTCAATCCAACTGATGGCCATTTTTATGCACCCGTTGACGGGCTATACGGCTTCTCATTGGCTGTTTACATGGCCGTGCGGTATTCTATAAAAATGGAGCTGGTGGCGAATGGTAAACCAATCCTTAACGTACAGACGGCCCATTATTATTCAGGCAGTTACAACCGACAAGAGAACATGGCAGTCAACTTTGCTGTCGTCAACATTACGAAAGGAACGGAAGTATGGCCTCGCTATATTTCCGGTTCCGGTTCCCTCTACGGACAAGGCGTTCCTACATTTTCCGGATATCTTCTTCATGAATTTTAACGTTATGATGCGTGTAAAATAAGAGAATAAGTAAAACAATATAATGACTGCTTATCAAATGTTGTCTTTATTTCTTTTAGCGTAAATCGTGAGTAACAACTATTACCAACTTAAGCGCTGTCTTTCCGACTTAACAATGTAAAGGCATATTTGAGACCGATATAACACCCCTCAGCTGTCTTGTAAAAACTTCTGAACAAGGTCGGCTGCATAAAGTGGTGTGCTGTTATACAGTACAATACGACGGATGTTTCAATCGAAGTATGTAGACTGAAAAGCTTGCAGTTACACAAATATAGTTCTTAGATAGAAAACACTCGTTCGCAAAAGGACCATACAGCTTTAAGATTCCGAGTCTTCCTGCATGAATATAGGGCTGAAAAATAGTCTTAATTTCCATAATAATATGGCTGTATCATATTTGGGCCATCAATCAATTGTTTTTACGTCTAAAGTTCATTTCATTTGGTGATACAAAGTAAACGGTTTATGCGATGAACGAATATTTCTTTCATACGCGCTTGTTTAAACGAAGGCCTACGAAGCTGCAAAAATAAGCCTAAGAAAGCCTAAATATAAAATAAATTACAACTGAAAATCTCATACCAACAGAATCATCCGATCTTGAGTGGTGCCCCCTTTTTCCCAAAACTCGCAATCATCTTGCACAACCCTCAGTATTACCATTTGGAGCTTTTTAATTGGCGGAGACGACTTTGATTTTCACCGTTTACCTTTCCCACCTTGAGAAGAGATGAGCGCGGAGCTCAGAAGGCTCAGAGTTACAAAACATCAATTAATGTTATAATTAAATCAAGTATACATGTATTTGGTAATTACACGTACATGATAACCCGTAGGCCATCATGTGCTGAAAGCTCATAGCAAGATGTACATAACTGGTGACATTAAATCGATAGTCCGTCGGTCTAAAAAAATTTAAAAAATGGAAGTAGGGATCATTTTCAATACAATTCCATATGCCTGCAACAGACCGGATATTCACCCAGATGATCGTTCTCCCGACAAAACAAAATTGCAAAAATAGTCGAAAAGATCATTGAATTAACCAAAATGTCTATTTATAACACAAATACATGTTATAAAATTCCGTTCATTTGATATTAATAACTTTAATACAAATAAAGTACAATATAATTGTCAGAATAATTTGTATAGTTGAGATATTGCTTACGTAATAAGTAAGCTTGACTCCCTTTTCATACTATCATTGCTATGATTATATTTGAATTCCTGTAAATAATAGGATTTGAGTCATTTATGGACGATTTGGGTTAATAACAGTGTTAGCTGAATCCCAGCATCACACATTATATTGTAAGGACCTACCCCCTGGGTAGTTGCACATCCTTATTAATCAGGATACCGATCTATTTAGTAATAACTGGTATTTGCACATCAACATCCCCTTGATAAGCATGCAAAACAAGTGAGTTGCGTTAACACAAGCTTTAAATATATACCTGGGACACCTTTTGGGATGCTTCAATTTTGGAAAATCTCTGTAATGCGCCCCAATATAAAATCATATCCCTTTGGGGAAATCCTTTTTGGCCTACTATGGAAAAGGGACCAAAATGATAACCAGTTTTACATACATCCCCATCTTTTTGATGAAGTGCATATATCAGGTACCCCTTTTGGTTTAAAACAATCCCTTTCCATTTACCACGGAACTCGTTTAAGGGTTAAAAATAGTCTTTAATATTGCGACATAAAAATATGTGAAAACCTTGAAAACAAACACAAAAGTCGTTCCGAATTTGACAATAGGCATCGTAGAAATGTATTAACCGGAGAAATAAATCATCGTTAGATTAACAGGGAGGACCTACCATGCAATGGTTTCTTCAGTCAAACATTTAATATAAAATCTCATCTCAAAGCATTAAAATGTGAATATAAGTAAAATTAGGGAGACCAATGCTCTTTTTGGGTTCTGCCATAACTGGTAGTTCAATAGGCTACTGCAAGGTTCGGTTTTACATGGTTTTGTATTTACTTCAATTTTGGGTTTTTGTTTTTTGTTGTTGTTCTGTAAGGCTAAAATGCCTATTTATGAATTTGACTTTCGCTTTTTAAAAATAAATTTTAAGACTGCCTAAAAAGTTTTTTTTCCCTTTTGTAAAGAGTTTTTTATGTATTTTTTAAATAGAAAATGTTTTTCTGAATGAAATGTCTCGCGTAGTTTATTTCTAAAGGTTTTACAGTTGAGAAGAAATACCGACTAAACCGACCCCCGTATTTTAGCCTTGGTCCCCAAGGGGCAACGCTTTGACCAATGAAAATCCCGGTTTAAGACTAGGAAATGTGATACGCCCAAAGAAAACAAAAAACTGAAACAAAAAAGTGCTTTACTTTTCAGGCTCGAGTACTCAAGCACGGTTAAAAAAAAGCCACTTTAATTAACATAATAATTAGAAATAACATATCGAAAAAAACCGGAGCTTTAACGCGGCGTAGTGATACAGAGACAAAATTTTTGTTACGCTAACAATATAGTACATACAAGTAAAATTTAGAATTGATGTAAAATACCGGGGCTTACATCGGGTTTTAAATTTATTTAAGCATAATATGAACCCTAAAATTTTTCATTCAAAAACAAAGTACTTTCACAAAAAGGGGACCCAAAAAGGGGTAAATGCCAAATTTCTGTGTCCGCCATTTTAAATACCGTAAAGGCAAAGCAGCATCGTCAAAATTTCCAATACGTCTGTTGTCTGATGTGGTAAAAATCTCTTCCGTACGTTCGGGGGTAATTAATTTTTTGTTAAAGAACCTTCTCCCTCCTTACAATTAGAAAGAGTTACGTATCCTAATTTTGAGTACTCCTCAAAAGGGGAAAAATGTCAACAATATAACATTCTAATTTTTATGAAGAATTTTTGTGGGAAACGTCCTTTTGAAGGAAAGTTACTTAGGTATGACGTAAAAAAAACACTTTAAATTTTAAAAACAGTCCTTTATTAAGTAAATTACTCAGTTCACATTTCTTGTTTTGAAAATTTTTATTTTCACATTTTTCATGACGTTTTTTGAAAGGGAGAACCATTACACGCCCCCCACTTAAAGAACTAGATACTCCTGATCTGAAAATCCATAAAAATACTTGATTATTTTCTACGTAATAAATTACCCCCTTTTTAAAAACTTTATTTCAGGCTGAAATTTCAAATTCGAACGGGAATATGGCCAAGGGAAAGGGGAAGTCGCGATAAGGTCCTGGTTTGGCACTGAAACTTTTTGGATATCCGGTCGTAGATGCGATAAGAAAATGACCCAGTGGGGGGTTTCTTCTGAGAAATTTTCCTTACAATGGAGAAGTTTGCAGACAAGACGGATTCAGCTGAAGTAAGTAGATCCTTCGTTCCGGGAAGGGCGAGAAACGGGAAGGCTCCATATGAAGCTTCGGTAAAAAGGCATGCCCCATTGAACACTAAGATTTGAAACTGTCTGCCACAAAAGAAGGGGGTTTCGTTGGAGGGTTCTCCTTCGGCAGGTGGCCAAGTTTTATTGGCCTGGTAGGTAAGTCGATGGAAAGGTGCATGCCCATCCGTCGGCAGGGGGAAAGGGGATCTCACCAGAAAAAAGAAGAAGAATGCAACTCGCATGGGTTTTTCCACCGTGGGAATCTGGGTAGTAGGAGGGGCAGTATAATTTCGGGTTCCTTCGTCACTCTTTTTGGGGGGAAAACTAGGAAAAAATCTTGGCAGAGGACAGTGGGAAGGAAAAGTCCTAAAGCGCTGTCCATGGAAGAAATGACTTCGGTTTCTTGCCGAAACAGAGATTTTGAAACAGTGGAAGTTACAGACTTCTGTCTAACTGATAAAGTAGGGGTGTTGTTCCGAGAAAAGAAGAGCACCGTTTTTTGGGGTTAGTAACGTAAAGTAGCTGGTCAGAGCCCAGTAGTACCAAAGTGAGAAACGGCGATATGGATAACAGACAAAGGAGACGTTGACAATAAGATGACTGAGGGTTCCCAAAGGGGGATGATGGGGAGTTTTATGGAGAAGACACGTCAACTTGAAGAAGTCGACCCTGAAGAGCATGGTTGAATCTTAATAGAACGGATAAACACACAGAAAACTTTTAAACAAAAGTGACTGGTGGTCCCAAGGGAAAAAGGGCCCAGTTGAAAAAGAAGCATGTTTACCCGGGCATTTTTCCTGTGAAGCAGTATTTAAAGTACTAATGTATGATGATAATTTTGGGTTGCTTAGGGGTCGTATGGTGGATCAGGAGACTCTGACTCACTGAAACTGTAGTCCGGGTCCGGCTCATCAAAGGAAAAGAAGGGCGGCATAGACACATTGGGATGTAAAGGAAAATCGGGTGACAACGCTACCTTTTTCTGGGTGGGGGGAGAAATTTCCCGGGCTTCCAAGGGTTTGACCTCAGTTTTTATCCCGTATCCCCCGGCCCAACCGCCTTGGGGTTTTTGGCCCACTTCCCGGTGTTACTTCAGAGTTGACCACTGCTTGGGCTGGGGGTTTGGGGTACTCCCTGATCGCCCCCAAACTCTCTCATCGTCCCGGCCCCTTTTTGCTCCACACTTCCGGGGTAAGCGATGATGCAGCCCCCTTTCCACCATATGCAACTACCTTGGAAACGAAGCCCCCAAATTTCCACTGACGGACCGCCCCAAACTCGGGCTTTTTTGGGAGGTAAATCCACCCCGGGTTACTGACTTCGGGGTGCTGTATTTTACTGAAGGGGGGCCCAGCCTCTCCCAACCCCTGCCATGTCGGTGTTCGACGTTACCCTCAAAATGCCCTTTCAGACGGGACGTTTGGAAAAGATCACGGGGACCCCTTCAAACATGCCCGGGAAGGGCCCCTAGGTTAACCGCTGCGTAGAACCTTTCCAACTGAGGGAAAAGTTTTTTTCCATGCTCTTTCGCCACAGCTCGAGTTGGAGACAATGTGTGACGCAATCTATCGGTCTTCTAATTTGGCGAGCACCAGCACAACACCCCAAAAAGCGTGAGGCTTACTCAAAAAGGGGTTCCCTCAACGTCCTTGTTTGGAAATACCCCCAACGACCCAGTTGAGTCCTACTAAAAAAATTTAGTGGTAAAAAGAACTTTGTTATTTGGGGCCACCTTTATTTTTAAAAAAGGATCCACATTGCATGGCCTTTATGGTATGATCTGTCACCAAAGGGTTTAGTTTGTATTATTGTTAGGTTTGCTGGACGTTTTTTGACTGAATTTGGCTACCAAAGCATTTCGCAGGAACGAAAAATACGCGTCCCCAAAAAACGTCGAAAATATTTCCCTGCTAAACAAATATTTAAAAGACTTGTTATACTTAAGATTTATGGTTACCCATCTCCCCAAACCTATCACAACCGTGAGGTAAGTTAACAGCTACTTTTGCGCAACAAGTAAAGACTAAACTGTATATTTCCAATATACATAAATACACAGAACCCCCCCGGGGCCTTTTACTCATTTTTCCAAATATATAAACAAAAAGGCAATCCAACTCACCCTTTTTAAATCCCCGTACGCTACCAAGGTATAAACATAGGCAGTTAAAACATATCATTTAACAATAAAATAAGAAAAAATAAAAGGGAACTAAAGCTTGCAACAAAAATTTAACATTTTTTGTTTTCTCCCTATTCTTTAATAATCTGTTTCAGGCCAAAATCCCCCGTGTAGATTTGTGCCTCGGGGGGAAGAAGTCATAAATGTGTACCCCTTGGGTACCATTTTAGTTAAATGGAACAGGTATCAAATCATAAAATCGTCTCCCCCACTAATAGGACTTCCCCCAATTGTTTGAAGTTTGTTAACACACCGGCTTTCTAGTTTATCTTTCAACCAGACAGCGGTTTTCTTCTGCTCCTGGTTTTTGGTTTTGGAAATCATAGATTTTTTCCTTTTATTTTGCTTGTTTTTTAATTTTTCTTCTTGCATTTTGGACAATCAGAAGTGGTCCGGGTTTCAATACTACTCATTCTATCTAATTCATCATTTTCCATATCTTCCCCCCAAAAACAGCTTGGCGGGGTAAAATGACATTGCTCCCAGTACCTCATTTTTGGTGAAATATTGTAGTAAATGCTCGTAGCTCGGAAAGCACATCACTGTGGAAGGAACGCCCATGCTTTTGGTTCGAGGGCAGTATGCTGCCAACTAGTTGTAAAGTTCTATTGAACCTTCGACTGTACCTTTGGCTTCGGTCAAGCTTTAGTTCTTGTCTTATAAATTTTTAAAACGGGTCACACACTTTTTTAAATGGTTGACTCAAAGTTCCTGCTTGGTCTGTATAAGTTGTAAGGGTGTTCCAAACTCATAAAAATTGTTAACAAACGCTTTTGTACTGTAAGAGCTCTTGAGGTAGGGCTACGGCCTCTGTCCATTTTGTGAATTCCACACATCACCAAACATCCTTTTTCCCTTTCTCTATATTACAAAGGACCCATAGCCCCATTGACCCCTTTTTCCATTGCCCACCTTGATGCGTTCCGAGGGGACCCCTTTTTTGATGCTCTGTTGGGTTTTTTTTGCACTACATAGTCACAGCGTGAAAATTTTGAACGTGGGTTTTCTTTTCTGGCCAAAAGAAGTTTGTTGTCTTCTTCAGTGTGGGGTTTTTGTCCAAAATGGCTGCAGTGGTATGTCATGGTTGAGTTAATGATTTCATTTCTATACTTTTCATACTATCACTGTAAGATTTCCTCTGAGCATTTCTATTGTGGGTATAACATACCTGCTTTATTGAAATCGTTCCATTGGCCCAAATATTTTCTTTGGTGAAGCGTCTGATTTCCCCGCCGGGCGGCTTTTTTCTTGTTGATCTCTATTAAGTTGAGTTTGGACCAAGTCGCTCATTGATCTTTCCGTCGTTGTTTGAGAATCCCCCCTCTAACAATTCGGCATAGTTTTTTTTTCGTCTGTGATTTTGTGACTCCCCAGAGATTGCTAGCCAAAGCATGGAAATCGGTATTTGGCATTGCCGAGCTCTTCAATTTTTTTAAGTCTTCTGGTTTTGCACTACTTGGAAAACCCCGCGGGACCCCCGATAGAGCTCGGCGTTTTTAATTTTTCTTTCCCCTTTCCCGGGGAACTATTGTTTAAGGATAAACACCTACTCTTGAATCCATCTTGCCATTTTTCCTGTAGGGGTCTTCAGGTTTTTCATCCAGCTTCACCGAATTGTCATACGCAAGAGAACCTTTACCGAAAGGGATGAAAATTTTTTGAGTGCTACAACAAATGCCCGCAATTCCTTCTTGTTCCAATATCCCTTTCTGAACATTTAGACTTTTGCTCTATTGCTATTACTCGCTCGGTCCCCCATACCTTTACAGCCGGGTCCTGAGCAATTCCTTGAATAGGGCTAAAATAAATGGTTTCCCAAAATTTTTGGGTTGTAATACAGGAAATTTAAGTGCTGTTTCAGTCTTTTAAATCTTCTTCACCTCTCGACCATTTGGTACTTTACATTCTTTTCACAGAGTTTTGGCAAAGGTCTGGGAAATTTAAGCAAAGTCATGAACAAACGTCTATAATATGACAAAACCGAGAAAAAATTTTCACTTGCTTTTTGCTTGCGGCGACTCCCTCCTTTACACTTTAAGTTGTCGGATTGTTTCAACACCCTTCTCTGAAATACATGACCCAAAAACTTCACTTTTTCTAAAAAACACGCATTTTGATGGGTTTTTGCTTTAAATTGGGCCCCTTCCACTGGGAAACATGTTCCCAAACCCTTTTTAATTTCCCCTTTAAATGTTTTTGCTGGAACAATATATCGCCATATATACCAAACATCCCCCCATGAAGGGCCCCTTGGGGAAAAGTTCTCCTCCGCTCAAAATTTGATGGCAGTTGGTAATCCAAGGGATAACTGGGAAAATGGATAAAACCAAGGGATGTAGAAAAGCTGTTTTTTGCTATCATCAGGTCTAATCCAACCGCCAAAAACCACTATTCAAATCCCCAAATTACCCCCTTTGGAACCCGAAAGAGATCTAAAAATTAAAAACACCGGGGGATAGGGGAGCTCTTTTAACGGTGACGTATCAGTTTTCCCTAAAACGACCAAAAGCGTGTTGAACCACTTCTTTTTTACTAAAACTATTTGGGGAAGACCGCACTCGTCGTAGGGCTCGTAACGCCTCTTTCTAACTTTTTTTTACTTCTTGCTTTTTTTATTTCTTTTTGCCTAATGGTTGACGTCTTGGGGTTGCGTTTTGGGGCCCAACATTTTTAATTCTATCTGCAGATGTGTTCATTCCTAAGTCATCAATGTTTTGCAAAAAAAAGGTTTGGTACCTTATCATAAGTCAGCAAGTTTCTCGCTTTCTTCTTGTTCTGTTTTACTTCTGTCAAAAAAAACTTGAAGGGGATCCGGCATTTTTTTCTGGTCCGTTTTTTCTTTTTCACTTAGATTTAATTTTTGTTTTATATTTGGGTAACTCCTTTGTTCATATAAGATTCACAGATGCCAAAAAAGGGACTTTTTGGTATTCAATTTCTGTGCACTCGATTTACCAGGAAAACCTTGGATTTTCAGTAGGGGGTTTTAGAAATCCTTTAACAGCTATTTGACTTTCCCCTTTACCAGAGCTTAGATGCACACATAAAACTAATAGCTAATGTACGGGATTTTCCCATTTCCCCTACGCCTTTACAATATGCGGGGATTTTGCTTCTTTTGGGACTTTTTCTCTGCATCGTGCTTCAGCTTGTCCACCCACCAAAGCTAATGGGTTTGATCGTTATATGTTGATTTCCGAACAATATTGGAACATTGCAAGAAAAAAATCTGTCCAAGAAAACCATCTGGGGCTTATCCATATAATAATAATGCCTGAAAAATTCCCTTGACCTAACTCAAAACGATTTAACTTTTTAAAAATTTAATACCTGACCCTTTGCACCTTGCATAGTGTTGTTTTCTGACTAAGCTCTGGCCTCTTTCCAGACTCTAAATTGACTGTATAACGTCTTGAAAGCGCGTGCAGATGAACCTTATCAACCAACATTAATTTGTTTTCCAAAACACGAACAAAAGTATAAAGACCATTGTCCCAAAACCCAATCAAGCAAATGTCCAACTCTTTTTCTTGTCTGTATACAAATTTTTACATCATTTGGCCTTACATCATCCAAAACCATTGGCCATCAAACTAGCGGTCCCGAAATTTTCGACTTTTGCCACTTTTGGGCAATCCCTCATAAGGCCTCCCTTCATAAGAAACAACCCGAAACCTTTGTTCATAACGGGCACCCCCGGGGGGGTCTGCTCTTCTCATTCGTACCCCCCCTTTTTTATCTTTTCTCCTTTGTCAAGTCGGCTCAGAGTTTTGCATTTGGTTTATTATCTCCCTTTTTATAAAATTTGCATTAGCCCCTTTTTTGTTGAAAAAATACTTGGCTTCCGTGTTTGTAATATTACGTACGTTGACCTCTTTTTTTTCATCAACCCTAAGATTGATTTAATTTTTTCTACAATTTCTACGGCTTTTTTTCAATTGTTTGCAATTTCTGCCAACATCTATACTTCAGATGGGCTTATTTCTTGTAAAAAATGATAAGGGCAAGGGCCTTGTGCCTTGTTCCGTCGGGGGAAGCTCTTGTCTAAAAATCTCAAAACATCTCCCTAAGATGCACAGTTTTTCCAAATTACCCCCCTAGTTTCAAAATTTTTGGTTTAAAAAAATTTGGGCTGCGTTATACTTCCAAAACTTTTTGATATTTCTCCCCCCAAGACACAACAGTCTTTGCCCTTGTTCGCAGTCCTAAAAAAACGTTCTTTTCTGAACCCCTTTAAACAAGATGCCAAAGTAAGTCTTTTTTTCATCTACCATTTTCCAAGGTCGGCACAATTTTAAAAAATGTGAAAAAAAACTTTCCCATCTTCATACCATCAATATTCCAGGTTAATTACAGGAAGATTGACCTTTTTCTTTGAATTTTTCTCTGCGGATAAGAACTCATTTTCCTATTGGTTCATAACCTCATTGAAACCCTTAGTTTCCTTTTTCAATGAACTAGGGCCAAATCTTTCCTTTTTTTGTTTTATTCACTCACAGGTCTCTGTAAAGCCTGACCTCGTCTCTTCACTTTTGCAGAGTCACTTATTGCTGTCGGTTGTTTGTATACCTTTATGGGTCCCCCGCTTCTCTGCCCTTTTGTCAATGCAACTGTTTTTTTTATCGTCAAAACGTTTAATTTGGGATCATTTTGTCAAAGTTTACTCTGCGTCTAGTTCTGGGTTTTCAACATTTACTCTGTCGGGGTATTTTGACTGCTCAACTGGTAAATTTTTCCACTTCCACTTTGTTACTATTGACATTTTTATCCCGCGGGAAAATTACTACATTTCCTTTTAGTTAAATCTTGTACCTCATCACTCTTTATCTATGTGACGGCAATGTAGTAGGGCCACTTGGGCCACTTCATTTTTTCACTTTCACACTGTGTACGATCAGGTATATCGTCCCCATTCCCAAAAAATTGAACTTTCTTCGAACGGGTCAGTCATGTTTCTATTTTCAAAAATAAAAAATAAATAGATTAGTACTGTTCAAGGGTCCTAGATACAGACAAAAAAAAAAAATCATTGCTAGGTCTCGATTTCCAAATAGGACTGCATATGATGATCTCAATTCTAAAAATAAAAAGGTATATTAATAACATCTTGAAATTCTATGGAGTTCTTTCCAATTTTTGCCATCTGGGATTTCTCCTTTTCCCCCAGGAAGTTTCGTCCATGGATACCTTAAAAGAAAAGGGAACCACTTTTGAACCAAGTTTAAGCCACCCCCTGGGTATTGACACCTTATTTTAAACGATACCCATCTATTTAGTAATAACTTTTTTGACATCAACTCTACCCTTGATAAAAAAGCAAATACAAATGTATTTGCGTTAAACCAGAGCGTTGAAAATTACCCGGGACAACCCCTTTGGATGCGTCATATTGCAACCGTAGATCGTCAATATATATACATATACCTTGGGGGAAACCTTTTTGGGGCCTATCAGTCAGGAATCGGGCCATAATGATAACCTATACATCATCCCATCATTTAGATGAAATCAAAAAAGGTACTCCTTTCTTTAAATCAATACCTTCCAAAATTTTCACAGGAACTCGGATGAACTTTAAAAAAAAATTTTTTAATATTGCGACATCAAATAATCGGTAACGCTTTTTTAAAAAAACACAAAAGAATTCCAGAAGTTGACAATAGGCATCGTAGAAATGTATTACACCGGAGAAAAAAAATACATCGTCATAGTTTAAAAATGGAGGACCTAGGGGCCATGCAAGGGATCTTTTAGTCAAAACGTTTTTTATAGAATCTAATCAGTACAAAGCCTTATAATAGTGAAAATAAGTAGAATTACGGAGACCAATTCACTCTTTGGTTCGCCATAAAGTTAGTTCAGACTAGGCATCTGCAAGGTTCGGGTTTTACATGGTTTGTATTTACTTCATAATATTGTTTTGTTGTTGTTTTTGTTCTTAAGGGTAAAGTGCCTTTCATGAATTTTACTTTTTTGCTCTTTAAAATAAAGTTAAGACTGCCTAAAAAGGGTTTTTTTTTACCCGCTAAAGAGTTTTTTTTATTTCTTAAAAAAGAAAATGTATTTTTAATAGAAAATTTTTCTTGAGTTTTCTTTCCAAGGTTTTTTCAGTTTGGGAAAAGATACCACTGAACGCAGACCCCCGATTTATGCCTTTGGAGTGCCCAAAGGCAACGGCTTTGACCCAAAGAAAATCCCCCCTTAAGACTAGGGAATGTGACCCCAAACAAAAATTTAAAATGAGAACAAAAAATGCATTACATTTCAGGCTCGGTACTACAACACGGCAAAAGAAAAACCCAAATTATACAGATATACATTATAAATAACAAATTTGACAAAAAGCCGGAGCATTATACGCTGAGCGTAGTATACATGAGACGAAATTTTTTACCTAACAAATTAGACATACATAGTAAAATGTTGAATTATGTGAAAAAATTTGGCTTACATCAGGCTTTAATTATTTAACATAATAGAATCCCCAAAAATTTCATTCATAACAAAGAACATTCACGAAAAACCCCGGCCCAAAAAAGGGAAATAGTCCAAAGTCTGTTCCCCCATTTTAAATACCCAAAGGCACAAGGCAGCATCGTCAAAATGTTTAATACTCTGTAATAGTCTGATTGGGTAAAAATCTCTTTTCCGTACGTTCAGGGAGTAAATTTAAATTTTTTCTTAGAAAAAAACCCTCTGCCCCTGTACTAATTAACAAAATTTACGTATCCTAAAGTGGTACTCTCTCACAAGGAGAAATTTTAACAATGATAACATTCTAATTTTTATGAAGAATCTTTGTAGGAAACAGTCCATTTGAAGGAAAGTTACTTAGGTATGACGTATATAAACACTTTAAATATTGAAAACAGTCCTTGTATTAAGTTAAATTACTCTAGTTCAGCAGTTACTTGTATGCTAAATGTTTATTTGTCACATAATTTCATGACGTTCATTTTGTAAGGGGCGAGCGGGGAGGGCCACAACACCCACAGCGGAGGAGCGGCGGAGGATTCCAGCGACAGCGGCTTGCAGCACTTACCGCCCTTTTTAAGTAGCCTTCGAGGAACCACGTCTCTTTACGGGTCTCTGTCGTTTAGGTCTCATTGGCCGTGACAGTGATTCACTTTTGGCATCAAAACTATTTTTCTTTGACATATACTCTACAGGTAAATTTTCACCACTGGCTTCAAAAAGCATCTTTAACGGCATGCCTGGTGACATGCCCTGGGTCTATACTCTACATAGCTAAAAATGTTATACTGTGCCCTTACGGGAGGATGGATCCTAATTAAACTTAAATAGACAGACAGACAGACAGACAGTGAGATCATTGATGTAGACACATCGAGGTTTCAACTAATAATTTATCCCAGTACCTTGATGAGGAAGTTATTGCAACTACACTGTCAGGGCGGATAAATTATTAAAAAGAAGACGTTTGAAGTTCATAGACTAAAGACGAGTTGCAGAACTTCAACAAGGTTTCGAGCTATAGGGCCAGCACATAGGAGTTTTGCCTTAACGGTAGTTGAAGGCTATAAACGATAGCAAATATAGGCTGAGCATCAGAAAGCTGAGGCAGAGACATAGTGTTCGGTAATCTACTGAGATAGTAGAAGAGTTCCAGCTTATAGACGAGGTTCAGCGTTATTGGTACAGCCAAGGCAATGGGGTTGTACCTATATGATAGTTGAAGGCTACATGAGATAGCATATATGCGTTGAGCATCCAGGAGTCAGGGCTATCTTAGTAAGTTACAGCTTCAATTAAGAGGACATAGGCTGAGCATCTATGCGATAGGACTCGTATGTTATTGATTCAAAGACATTGTCTAACGGGAACTTCGACAAAAAGACCAGTCAAATATAATATCTCCAGCCTATTGGAGTTTGCGCTGATTTCATAAGTTGAAGATTGATAGTTGAAACATTGAGTGATATTTGCCTGATCCCTGAAATTATCTAGCTCATAAATGAAATCATTTAAGAATCAATGGTACTCGAACCATTTAGGCAAGGTAGCCAGAGGAAAATTTTATATACGAGATATTTGGTCTCACCAGCTATACGTTTTAACAAAGGACATCGTTTGTCAGCTAATCTAAGACATATTCACCTTAGCGATTGGACCCATTTCATTGTTCAAGATACTAACGGCGTAGGCACTTCCCTGAGTCATATAACTCGTATCCTGACAATAATTGTGAAGTAACGTCCAGGTACCTTCGCCATTACATATGGACTGACTTGTATTTAACAATGAACAACAATTAATTTATTATAAAAAGTGAACACAACATCAGAATCATATTTTTATGTAAGACACTGCAAATTTTTCATACAGACTAAATAAAAATGTAGCGAATATAAACATATGTTTTAAAGGCATTAAATTTACATCATATAAGTCTAAACTTCAGTTCTGGGTCGTGTCTGTAACCATTTTGCAATGTTAGTATCTTTTATCACATTTTGTCTATGTTCTAGTAACAACGGGTATGGTTTCCATAGTGATTCGAGGCCCATCTCAATACAACTATCAACCATGTTAAATACAGCAAGGTCCGCGAGTGTCATCTGTAATGAAAACTAAGATAATTAACAAATATGTCTGGAAGCATTTGCTGTGCACTTATTTGAAGCTTTGCAATCTCGTAATTTTTTAAGTTACGTTTTCATTTTCAGGAATGGCACATTGTCAGCAGTGTAGCTACATTGAACTGCATTGAGTTATTACAATTCAGTGTAATGCAAATCAAACATTTTCCAAAACACACTGCTTTAAAGGACATATTTGTAACAACTCACTGAGCAACGATGCATCCAATGAGTATTTTAGCCAAATATACTTGATGCTGTCCCATAAATTGAATGAATTTGTATGTTGACTATTTTGTATAAATTTATTATAAAGTACAATACAGTTTGTATAACTCTTATCATTAGAGAGGCGGGTTACCGTCCGTGTTTTACACAGTTTCTGCACATACTGCATTTAAAAATTGTTATAATGAAATAAACAAGTACCTTTGAGCCAATGATATACCCATTGCCACCGAAGTCATTCTTCCGTAGCTTAAAGAAAGAGGCAAACTTAGGCAGCATTTCAGTCAACAGCTTCTCATTCAAATCTTTCTGCAAATAAAATAGAAGATACAGTGGAACTTACTTCTAATCATGCGTATACCCGTCATACACGGACTCCTGACTAATCCGAACGTCTCTTTCTAATCCAGAAACGCTTTTAATCTATACCTCTTTATTCTCTTACTTACTTTGGACTAGAAAGGTTTCACTACCAATAGCATGGAGTTGGCGATAAAATGTTTTTTTCTTTACATGAAAGTTTTATCATAAAACTAGAAATAAGTACTTTGGTTGCTTCGTCCTTACACAGCTGTACTTGCACAAAGACATTTCTTACGTCACCAACGCTGTCGTACATCTCGTCAATAAGCAAGTTGTCGTCTTCATTATCCGTGTAGAGTCCTAAAATATCAAAATTTAAACAGAATAGTTTAAAAGTTGATATAACTGAGACTTTTGCACAGAACTATCAGTTATTAGATACAATCAGGATTTGTTCTAACCAAATTTCCCTATATTTTGCCTTTAGATGTGTTGAAACAAGAGAATGTCCTTTATGTATTAAAATAAGATGATGCTTAAGAAGTATATATTCACTTAAGGACATTAAAAAACACCTCATTTATGCAATTGAAAAATGTGATCCAAGAAGATTTTTATAAAGAATATATATTTATGGTCTGCACTGTTCGCTGTGAACACCCCTTTGAATCATGAGTGATACTGCCCAAATTGAATGACGGACCAGTTCATTTTAGAAATTTTGTAGGATAAAGGTTACAGTTCTTGAGTGTATATTATAGTAAGGTTTGCCTTATCTACTGTTAAAGACCTTCAGTTTATTCTCACCAAACTTTCTCGCTAGATATTTTGCAATCGCTCCAGACTGACAATGAATGAAAGTTCTTTCTCCTTTAATAATTTTTAAACATGGCAAACATCTCATCGGCATATCTGAAGAAAAGCAACATGTATATATCGTAAATTTTGCACGAGTCAGATTTATTCTCTTAAAGAGACAAATCTTTCGATGGCTTGAAAGTGATGAATAACATCCCCTGTTTACGACAAAGGAAACACACTAAAATTATTAAAATGAAAAGTTATATTTAACTAAATCACACTTTATCCACTGATAATTTCGTTTTTGTTAAATATCATAAACAGAATGTGTATAAATTATAAAAATCTTTCACTGGTTGAAAGTGCGGATGGAAATATCTGGCTCAAGGGTAACAATTTAGGCGGAAATACGAAGCTCTGTTGAGTAACCGCAAAACAGTTATCCGGGAGTCAGATATTTTCACAAGCAAATTCAACTAGTAATAGATTCTTGCATGCCGTATTTCTCAAATCACAGAAGAAATAAAGAAAAACAAATGCCTTTCTTTTATGAACTATTTGATATAGTAGCGTATGAATTTACACATTCATTTATAAATTATAGCACGCGAGTCATCTTACACCCTCGTGTACAAGATGAGCTTTTTTACCAGCATCGGCAAAATCACGAGAACATCTTGTCCGACATGCAAGAAAGTATATTATTCTGTTTTCCACCAGACAAATGAAAATACTTTTGTTAGATATACCATAATCACGATGAGATAATTGAGCCGCGCCATGAGAAAACCAACATAGTGGTTTTGCGACCAGCATGGATCCAGACCAGCCTGCGCATCCGCGCAGTCTGGTCAGGATCCATGCTGTTCGCTTTCAAAGCCTATTGGAATTAGAGAAACTGTTAGCGAACAGCATGGATCTTGACCAGACTGCGCGGATGCGCAGGCTGGTCTGGATCCATGCTGGTCGCAAAGCCATTATGTTGTTTTTCTCATGGCGCGGCTCAGTTAATGAAATTGATATCTGCCGAAGACATCTCACCTGATTTCAGTTTTAACCATTCTGCCATATCAAGCCTAATATCCTCATATTGTACTCCTGCTGTAACAAACACTAATCTAATTATCTCCCCTCCACCTCTTTTGTTAAAATACAAAAGTTGGTACTTTTCCGCCATCGTCTAAATCTCAAATAAAAGTATGCGTTATCAATATTGTCAAAGGCTGAAAAGAGGGGGAAATCCAGTTGAATGTTAAAAGCTACTTGTGGTTTGCGATGGATATAAGGAAGTGTTTAAACTGTCCCCAATCCTAGTTATAAGAGAACAATCGGATATTATTAACAAACTGTTTATATCCACTTTAGCAACCGCTACAATAGATGCATCTAATAACCATTAAGGTTATATGTTTATAACTATATAAGTATATGCATATAAGTATTGTACTTTATATACAGTAAATTTATATCCAAGTATTTTTTTTAAAAAAAAAAAATTCTCTCAGACGTGGCATGCTTATGTATACCTAACATGAAGAAAATATGGGAGGTGATTACAACATTTTTGAGCCAGCTGTGAGACTAAGGCCGACAGAAATGTTTTTTAAGACAAAAAAAATCTTCCTGTACGAATATACCTTTACAGTTGATCTTCTATTAGGAGTGGGTGGTGGTGCATTAACATCCGAGTCATAAATGCCAAGGTAATCACATTGACCGACGTGTATGACTTTATTATGGAGAAAAAACAACCAATTTAGACAACACTATGATATCAAATTATAGCTTCAGGACTCACTTCTCGTTGTATATCTTTTGACTATTTCCGCTGTATACGATCACATTTTAAAAGAAACCTTTTAGTTTGTACGATTACATTTTAAAAGAAACAGTTTAGTATGTACATAAACTAGATTTGAAAACCTCATGCCATTTCCGTGCTTGTAATCGATAGAGAATATAGGTCGAACTTCGTTAAACTACGGAAAAAAAGATAAATTTTTGATTAGTGTGTATATCATACATCTATTACTATATCACAACTGTTGTATAGAATAAACGACCATTAGCAAAAGACGCAAACTTTTTATGTTGTTCTAAAAAGACTAAAAGAGTGAAAAAGAAAATATCGTGATCTCTGATAGTGCCAAGTAAAACTGACAATAAGAGTATTCTAGTTTTATCATATTTGTTATAATCCCATAACATTCCTGTAGAAATCGATCTCTTAACCTTTTCTGCAGTATTGGAAAATAGATCATATTCGGTGCCATATGGTAAAACAAATCTCTCGAGGATTTGGCTGTTGCAATAAAGAATAAATTATGTGAACTTTATCATATAGCGCCATGGCTTTTAAAGAGATACGTAATGTATACTGGCATTATTACTCAGTGGGTGCTATAGTCTGACACTGAGATGAAACCAACACGACTATGGAACAAAAGGTTAACTCTGCCTGCTAAACTTGATGTGCACAATATTTTTACATCAGATGGTACCGAGCTATTAATACCACCAGATTTCTTGTGACTAATGTTATATAGTCAAAACTCAAAAGCCTCAAGTCCTGACAGATGAGTCAAAGGCCCTTGAGGGCATTCATTGTTAATAGATATGTCATCATAATTAACAAAACATTTGAGCCGCACCATGAGAAAACCAACATAGTGGGTTTGCGACCAGCATGGATCCAGACCAGCCTGCGCATCTGCGCAGTCTAGCCAGGATCCATGCTGTTCGCTAACAGTTTCTCTAATTGCAATAGACTTTGAAAGCGAACAGCATGGATCCTGACGCGCAGTCTGGTCTGGATCCATGCTGGTCGCAAAGCCACTATGTTGGTTTTCTCATGGCGTGGCTCATTTAATCTCCTTTTGTTTATCAATAATATTATTCGAGAATAATCCATTTTTAATTTAATCAGCAATGGACTAGCTTTTTTTTCCTGGAAGCAAAATACAAAATATATTGCCTTGGGAAATAACTGTAAACGGGAACAAAGGTCGGCTTTTAGTGATAGATATTATAACATGTTTTATTAATTTCTGAAAAAGGAGTTACTGGCTACCATAAATATCATGTCGGAAAGAGGCTGTTTTGTCGAATTTTTAAATGCTTGCAGTGCTGAAGTTGTTGATGAATGTATAACAACAAAAAAAGAAGAAAATATCATAAGTTGGATTTGTGCTTTCATTTTTACAGTTTGTATACAAACGGATTTTTTTTAAAAATGCAGATAACTGTTGTCTTATTAGTAGTTTCAACGTTGATGGATGTAGCAAAGTGTTCGACATTAAATGATTCCAAGCAACTTGTTTCTGACTTGTTGGAAACTTATGACAGGCGACAGCGGCCAGTTCTTAACCAGTCTCAACCGGTAGTAGTATTGTGTGAATATATCTTAAAAGGTATACAAGGTTTCAGCGAAGTAGATGGGATGCTGAAAGTCCGGGGCACACTCTACATGGAATGGATAGACCAGAGTCTGATATGGGACGTCAAAACATACGGCAACATACGTTCGTTCTCTTTTCCTGTAAGTGATGTATGGTATCCGAAAATTGTATTACTCAATTCTTTCGACGAGCCTAATCCTGTAGGAAAAGACTGGATGAACATAAGGGTCAGTCACGACGGCAAAGCAAAACTTTTCGGCATGGAGGTATTTAAAATTAGTTGTGACGCTGACGTCACCTTTTTCCCGTTTGACACTCAGGTACGTAGTTGAGTTTGAAATATGAATATCAATAGATATGAGTTAGTTGAATTTACATAAGCAATCACCACTGTTACAAGGAAATTTACATAACTGATATAAAAACATTCTGGCCTTCTTGACAGACATTTCTCCTAATGATAACTTTATCCTGCCTTTATGCGAAATAAAGAGCTAAATCGAGGGGTATAATAAATTTGTCAGACTTCTTTTTGACCTTTATTTCAAAATGACTCTATCTTATTTTGAAAAAAAAAATAATATTACAAAAACGAGAATTTACGAGGTATATTAGACCGTCACTAATGTATTGCAATTACAAGAGGAAACTGTTATAACGGAATTGCTGAAAGAAACGGCTGTTGACTCATCCATAGCTTTTGCTCAAGATGTTGGTTTTCTGCACATGGATCAATGAATATTGAAGCTGCAAAGAAATTTTATTGAAAACAGATCTTTGAAAAAAAAAGCAGTTACCTATTATCTAAATCAAGCGCTGGTATGGTTTGTATAAATTTAACCAAGACCTTACGTTCGCTAGGTGGGGATGAGTATCCTGCAACTGACAAAGTTTCACTGAACAGGAAATCTAATTACATATAACAGCATATAGAAGTCTGCCAGAAGATATCATAGACCAAAAAAAAATCTGTTACCTTCTTCGTTAATTTATATCTTTTAAGCTTTTTATGTCAAGGAAAAGTAGAAGTCTCGGCTGGAGACTTAACTTTTATATTTTCTTCGACTCGCCTATTAATAAATTTCATTTTATGAGACAGTAACATGGAGTGCAAATTTTTCTCTAAATGCACGATGTAAACAAATTGAAAATGGCATCAAATATAGAAAAACAGACGTAGCAAATGATAAATAAGGAAAAAATGAACTTCTTGAAAAAAAATTCTAGAATTTAGATACTCATACGATGTGTTTGTAAAGAAATATAAATTAGACTTTTATATAGAAACCAGTGCAAATATTGATATAATTCGAAATAAATATGAAGTAAACGTGACACAAAGAATGTACATAATTGAGCCGTGCCATGAGAAAACCAACATAGTGGGTTTGCGACCAGCATGGATCCAGACCAGCCTGCGCATCCGCGCAGTCTGGTCAGGCTCCATGCTGTTCGCTTTCAAAGCCTATTGGAATTGGAGAAACTGTTAGCGAACAGCATGGATCCTGACCAGACTGCGCGGATGCGCAGGCTGGTCTGGATCCATGCTGGTCGCAAACCCACTATGTTGATTTTCTCATGGCACGGCTCATATTAACATAAACATCATCAACATTTTTCAACTGATAACGCGTATGTATCAACTTGCATGTGCTTTTATTATTTCATATCAGTTCAGAAGAGAGGGTGGGGTATGTTGTTTTTGTAGCGCAGCTATATAAGGCTTTTATTCTTTTGCAGACCTGCAGCATGTTTTTCATAGCGTTTGGCAATACCTTTAACGAGGTTAAGCTATTTAGTGATACATCTGCATCAGACGATCCTCTTATCAAACAGACGCTTAAAAATAAAGAATGGAGTCTTCAGAATTTTACCACAAGGCGAGTGCACCAACCAATGCAGCGAGACTTGATTGTAACAACATTTGTTATGAAAAGATTGCCTGCATTCTTGATTTTGAACATTTTTCTCCCAGTTTTATGTCTGGCGCTAATAAACGTACTTGTATTTCTGCTTCCGCCAGAATCTGGAGAGAGGATCTCATTTGCAGTGACCGTTTTGCTGTCGATGGCTGTTTACATGACCATCATAGAAAACAATCTGCCTAAGATATCCAAACCCATGCCATGGATATGTTACTATCTAGCGGCCGTGCTCATACAAAGCGGACTAATATGCATCACAGCGATTTTCAACCTCTATTTGTATCATAAAGAAAATAACAAAACTATTCCACTCTGTTTTCAAACTACAGCTAATGGATGTATCAGCGCTGGTAAATCCCAGAAACCTTTGGAGGAAACTAGTGATGATATGATGCTAAAGACAGATGAAGAACACGTTAATGAAAATAGCTCAAATGTCACGTGGCAGGATATTAGCTTTGCTGTAGACAAAATAAGTTTTATATATTTTCTTTTAGCCATTATAACATGCAATATTTTGTACTTCACCATTACCCTGAGTAAGGCTGAAAAACAAGGTAACACCGTAATTAATGAGCTTTTCGGATGAACAAGTCTTGGAAAGCTATTTAGTGTGTCACTGTCTATTTGCATTATATTTTCCATTATATTTCTTTATAACAATAACCTTAACATAACTAAATTATACCCATATTGAAATAATCATGCTGAAGTTGGGAGTCTAGTGGCATGGCGGCCTACAGACCTGAAGTTGGCTTCTAGTGGCAGTACGTACGACCTGAGTTGTTGGTCAAGCGGTCGGATGTTGGCAGCGTAGCGGCACGACAGACTTGTATATTTACTGATTTAAAATACACAACAAATGTATACGATAAATATATAGAAACTGTGAATACAAATATTAAAACTTAATAAAGCACAAAAAAAGATTGCTGCTTATCTCTTGAAAAGTTGCAACGCAGCCTGTTAGTGTAGATTTAATACAAAGATATAAAACAGTCATGTTTGTGATTCATTTATGAAGAAGAAGAAAGAATGTTTATTCGTATTAAATCCTTCAAAGGGCCATTGAGAAAGCATCAGCATAACATAATGATGAAAAACATTACAACGTTCGTTTTATGCTTTATTGACTTTTAACGTTTGCACACAGTTTCCAGTTTCCTTTCAATTGACTTCTTAAAGAATCAGAATCTCTTTGTTTATATCAGCTGAATTATAATTATGCCATTATAATATTATACATGTATATATTATGTCACAAATTGATTGCCTACATGGAAATTGTATAAATGGATACTTAAAGGCAATACTGACCTATTATAAGAAGTATTTGTCTAAGAATGTATGTGATAATGTGATATTAATTAGGTTGTGATAGTGTAAATTGTATTTTGGTTGTTGTTGTTGTTCAGAAGGCTACATTTAAAATTAAGATGTATCATTATTATTATTATTATTATTATTATTATAAATAAAAATGTTATTATTATTATATGAAACAAAGAAGGATTTGAATTACTGACCTTCAACCTATACATACATACATAAATAATAATGCGTACATACTATCTGATTCGGGTGGGTGGTGGGGCGTACCTAATGCAGTCCAGTAACTTTTTGATTGCTAAAAATTCAGACCACGAGTGATATTAAAAGGTATCAGTAGTATTATAATAAGATGAAGTCCAAGAGACTGCTGTCTGATGACAAACGTGTCTTAGTGATAAAAGATAAGTTACTTCTTCTTCCTGTCTCAGCCACGATGCTTGTTGTCTAATAGCAATTGTTATGCCTTGGTCACAAAAACAATGTCCGTACGGTTTTAAAAAGTCGTACAAGTCCACCAATTTTAGAATCCTTACGGTCTCTGTACAATCGTGGCGTCTGGTCACAGTACCTACGGGTCCCGTACGATCTTTAAAGGATGCAATTGTAGGACATCCGTACGGACATCGCAGACAAGTCGTGCGGAGCTCGCAGGGAGCCCGGCCGTACCTTGTACTGTGCTCGCGAGTTCGTACGGTGCTCGCACGGTACTCATACGGTGTCCGCACGGTGTCCTTGAGACAAGAATAAATCAGTTCGGCGACGTCTGAAAAATTTGCATTTACAATCGTAGGATATACGTACGGACATCGCAGACAAGTCGTGCGAGCTGCTCCCGACTTCGAAAATCTCTACAAGGTAGTAAAGAACTCTGGAGCTCGGTGAAACATTTTCCCGAGTCCTCTACGAGTTCAAAAATTCGCACGACGGTCGTACGAATCAACGATGTCCGGGCGGACGCCGTACGAGGTTACCAAAACTCGACTGAAAACCTACTCGTACGGAGCTCGTAGCGTTCTTGTGACCAGGGTATTGCTGAGAAAAATATAATTGGGCTTGATCAAACATTTTTGCTTGAATTTACACCTGATAATCCATACAAAATGTGTATAGGATAGCCAAAATATAGAACAGTTACCTGTGTATGATTTTCACAAGTATAATTTATCATATAAATAATTTCAAATGGAGGATATCACATCTCCTAATGCAAGTCAAAATGTACCAAAGCTGTTCTACAGTTTTGTTTTCTTTTTTTCAGGAAGAATTGCATGAACCCTTCCAAGTTGTCCCCGAAAGTCCAGCTTTGGTTTTACTAGGTCCCTATTACTTTATGTGTATTTTTGCTTATTGTATATGACAATTGTCAAAATAATAAGCAATAATCTGAGTCAGACTTCTCCTTTAATATTAAAATTTAATTATAGAAGTATAAGACTTACTTAAGCAAACTACTCAATACTTCTTGTATATATAATGTTTCAAATTGTTTGTATTTATGTTAGTATTAAACTGATAAACATGTGACTTGGCGATGGACATGTATATATATATCGTGTGTTTAAGGCAATTAACTTCTTGACTTTTGAATCTAAAATCGTTTCGCTTTCATTAACTGATTTGTACACGAAAATTTTACACAATGATGTTTTCTATGTAGCTGTCTATATCATTTTTCAAAATGACTGCTACAAGTAAAAGAAAAAGAATGGGTTCTTTAATGGGCGTGATTGTCCGCTCACCAAAAAACTCGAATCTTATAATGACCGAATTTCGCAAATTTATATAGTTAATTAATAACTTACCGGTAGTATGATAATAGGTTAAAGTAAAAATGAGTTTTAATTTTGCCACGATAAGGTAACACAGCTTCAAGCTTCTATCATTTTATATTCATAAAGGAAAATGACAACGAGCCAGATACACGAGTACAGGTTGTTTTTATACGTTTTATTTGACGAATATATTTCATAATTGTGTAGATATTATGACGATCATGATATTAAGATACTGGCTCCTTGTTAGCAAAATAGCAGTGGAATTCCTCTATTTCCAGGTATCCCTCGCTTTTTATCTCATACACGATCACATTGCATCTTCTTTTTATGTTCTTCTGAAAAAAAAAAAATAAAAAAAATAATTGAAAATTTTCTTAGCCACAGAAGCAATGAGGCAAACATATTCCATAATCATTATACGACTTTGAAATTTGCTTTTAAAATATCTTTAGGTTGTGCATTATAAATACAGGCAGACAGGAAACATATTAATGGAAAAACGAAAAGTGCTTATCACGCAAGTATAGACTCTTACAAGCATGCGAACACACAAAAAATGGCAGCTTCAAATTTTATGTTTTTATGTTTCGCAATTCCGCGTTACCCAAGATTCGAAATTAACGCAAAAACTGGAAATTTTATGGAGATGCTTCGCACTCAATCAAAATGAAGTCATCATTTCAGCAATATCGTTATTTTTTTTCTAGAGTTCACGCACGTGTAAACCCTGCCGAAGATAGAACATGTTGAATAAAGCCAGGCTTTATGCTACATCATGAATGCAGATGAACATAAAAATCTATAACTGCACTGACTTTGATTCGGCCGTGATGCAACCGATGATTGAAATACGCGCGCTAAAAAGAAAGAATAACAAGTGAAAGTTTGGTTAAACCAACTAAATTGTTTTATTAGTTACTGCTGCAATTACAACAAAGTTAATTCATTTTCTTTACCTAGCAAAATGCATGAGTTTTGGTCAATTACTGTGCACATTACGTAATAAAAACATACATTGGTCAGATAACCTTTTTCTCACATGTGGTGGAAGTGGCGAAAAACTTCGGTAAACCCATATTGATTTAGAAATATTTCTTAGACTTTGAAATAATAGGGGATGAAAATCCCCGAGACGGTAACGTCCGTATATAGTTATTCGTCTTTGTTGTTTGCATATACTGAGGCAATTTTTTCGATGTTTTCCGGTTCCGGTTTATGCACACACCGCAGACTGGTTGTCTGCATGAACATCCGAGCACGCCGAATCAGTCACAGAAATTTGTAAACCGCGCCAACATGATTCTTTTCTTCTTCGTTCGTAATGAAAACTGTACATGCAACTGAAAAACACTTTTAAAACAGTAAGGAAGTGTAAAGGCCGTCAAGTTCCTGCGTGGAGTGCAAACAAACAAAAAAAAAACCCTAAAGGCATACAGACACTAAATAGAAAAATGGCGCGAAAAAAAAAATAGTAGTCGCATAATGGCGGACACAAATAGTCCTCAGTTTTTTTTTGCTCTGTAGAGCTATTTTCCTTATTTTCTTTGCAATTTTTTGGCTAAAATCACATGACAGATCTATGCTTGACATGTAGATAGCATTTTCATAATGAAATAACAATATGACAAATTTTTTCATGGAAACTTAGATCATACACCACCAGTATAATTTGGGGTCTCATTTTTTAGCTGATTTTGCAGTTTGTGTGTTTGACTGAAATTATTTTTCTTGCATCAAACATGACCCCCACTTTTCTTTTGATTTTTAGTTAACATTGACAATATTCTTCAAGAAAATGTAAGTTACGCAAATTTAAAATGGTCCTGATGTGTGCTGCGGTCATTGGAAATAGGTCAGTTTTATATAGAATAAAGAACAACAACTATTTAGTGTGTTATAAATAACCTAAAGCCAGTGCGAGAACGCGGTGAATGACGTCATCGTCACGGCTTTCCGTAAATTTTGCAAAGAATGATACTCGTTTTAAGAGGTATGATGACACAAAATGTGTAACTGTAAGAGCGGATTGTCACTTTCTTTTGAGTGTTGAATATTTCTTTGTAAGTGGTATACAAGATAAATCCCCATGCTAGGCGGTGCCTAAATTCATATTATTTTCTCAAGCGCTCGAAATAAGATATATTATTGCATACCAGACGGGGATTTCCGGTGTCTTTACCGGTGCTGGAAAAATCCATCTTACACCCTGGGGGGTGTAAGATGACTCTCGTGTTGTAAATGACGTATAACGAACTACATATATGTAGAAGATTTATGTAGTAATTTATATTTTATTTATAAAACGGAATAAAAATTCAATACCTTGACAGTTCCTGTTGGTTCCTGATAATATATTTCTCGATTCAAATCACGTTATTTTATCAAAAAATCAAAACGTTATGCTGCAACTGATAAAACAAAACCGGAACTAAACATTGTTGTTTGTTTTGAAACGTCATGACGTCTTTCCTGTTTACGGACGCTGGTTTCCCGCGCTTTGTTTTAATACACTGCCATAAGAAATAGTTCTAAAAAGAAAGCCGTACGATTGATTTTATTTTTATTATTGTTTCTTGAAATCGGTATGCAAGAAAAAGATTCTGTCACCGGTTATAGGTGCAGATGGAAATATCCGGCTCTCGGGTAACTGTTTAGGCGGCAACTCGGTAGAGAGCCTCGCTACCGCCTAAACAGTTACTCTCGAGGCCGGGTATTTCTGTCTGCACCTACAACCAGTGAAAGAATCTTATAGTACGCTCGAGAAAAGATATCAAACACTCGAGATAAGTCGTTGTGTTATCGAGATCAACTTTCGAGCGTACAATATAATATGGTTTGTCCTTGAAAGAAGATCTCGTGCGTTCGAGATATGTCGAACGCGCTCGAGATAAGATGTCGTGCGCTCTAAATAAAATGTCGTACACTTGAAATAAAAAGTCTGCTTATTTTTTTGAAACATGGAAAATCAGAATCACCTGTATTATAAAAGAAAAACGAGGTGACCTGGTAGTCTAGCGGTAACAAGCTTGGCTATCAATCCAGAGGTCCAGGGTTCGAATCGCGGTCCAGGTGCTGGAAATTTTTGAGATACTCTCGAGTGTCTCCCACCTAATTAAGGGACCAGAATCGGTTCAGACGGCTTCGCGTGCTCCGGGCATGTCAAAGAACCAGGCTATCTATTCGCAAAGAGCTATAGCTAAGTTACTTGTAGAGGATGAATTAGGTGCCTAAGGCTGACCCTGCATGTAAAGCGCGTCATGAAAAGTGCGCTGGATAAATCGCGTATAATAATGATAATAAAGCAGAAAAAATGAGAATTTAAGCACAATAACAATTAGTTACCGATCCCTTTATCTTTCTTTGCATTACAAGTTCAAGGCTGTACAACCTTCCATTGACAACCTGAAAAGAAGGCGAGTAAATCTTTTCATAAAAGCATGTTTCTTGAATGTTTCTCTTTTGTCATGTATATCATTCCAAATATCAGAACGAATTCTAAAAAGGTAGGACCGTTCTAATGCGACGATATTTTTCGATTGCTGACAAAGAAACTCATTGAGTAGACGTTTGGCCCATCCGCCCGAAAGGATTTTTTTAATTGCATATACGTTCCCTTCTAAAGTATTCTTCAAAAATGGAACCTAAAACTGGTAACATTGACAATGGCAGATATGTCTAAGGTTTTATTTTCAATGATAAATTCAAAACAGAATTAACCCATTTTAGGCGGAATGTCATATAAAAAACACTATGTTTGCGTGCTTTATCTATTTGTGAAAATTGTTTGTTATATCGCCTGTCAATAATAAAGTTAATCCATAGTTTATGATAAATAAATATGAGCCGGACCATGAGAAAACCAACAGTGCATTTGCGACCAACATGGATCCAGATCAGCCTGCGCATCCACGCTGTCTGGTCAGGATCCATGCTGTTTGCTAACGGTTTCTTTAATTGCAATAGGCTCTGAAATCGAACAGCATGGATCCTGACCAGGCTGGTCTAGACCCATGCTGGCCGCAAATGCACTATGTTGGTTTTCTCACGGTGCGGCTCATATATGAATTTCATATTAGAAGCAGACGAGAATAGATGGAACCTACTTGTTCTGTTCCCGAAATAAGTTTCCAAAGTTCGTATTCTTTTCCTATCGTTTTGGCGGTAACTTTTGCTAAACGTTGAATATCCTTATCATTGACATCTACATCTTCAGGTGTACCGACCAACTGACATCCCGCTATGGCAACCAATTCAAAAAACAAAATGATGGCAAAAGCGTTCATTTTTGATAACGAATACAACGCTATGGGTACCGTTTGTTGCTAAAGTGTTAAAAATTGCTCTATATGACTTGACTTGAACAATCAGACAGCACAAAACTATGGCACGTCAAATTTCAAGGGATATTAATTCTACGTACATGAAATACTGCGCAAAATGAACATTTTGTACCCGCAGGACACTTATCCAATTACATTTTTGTACTATTATCAGAGTTTAACATCTGAAATATTTCATGATTTTTAATGTGAAAATAAGCAGGCTATTTAGCACAACATTCCTCTGTATAATGAGGGATTTTTAAACATTTTAACATTAACGTCGATCGCTGCATTATCCGAATAGCTCGAAATGATCATAATTTTGTGACACAAGACGCTTATTGAAATAAATAATTAAATCCTACATGAATTCCATCCAATGGTTGCTAAGGAATACTTCATATAAACAAGAGGACCATGATGGTCCTGAATCGCTCACCTGTCCCCACATGAACTGAGTATGACGTCGTTTTTTCTATTATTTGACATAGTGACCTAGTTTTAGAGCTCATGTGACCTAGTTCTGAACTTGACCTAGATATCATCAAGATAAAAATTCTGACCAATTTTCATGAAGATCCATTGAAAAATATGGCCTCTAGAGAGGTCACAAGGTTTTTCTATTATTTGACATAATGAACTAGTTTTTGAAGGCATGTGACCCAGTTTTGTACTTGACCTAGATATCATCAAGGTGAACATTCTCACCAATTTTCATGAAGATCCATTGAACAATATGGCCTCTATAGAGATCACAAGGTTTTTCTATGTTTAGATTGTGACCTATTTTTTGACCGCAGTTGATCCAGTTTCACACTTGACCTAGATATCATCAAGATGAACATTCAGACCAACTTTCATAAAGATCCCCTGAAAAATATGGCCTCTAGAGAGGTCACAAGTTTTTTCTATTATTTGACCTACTGACCTAGTTTTTGACCACATGTGACCCAGTTTCAATCTTGACTTAGATATTCTCAAGGTGAACATTCTGACCAATTTTCATGCAGATCCCATGAAAAATCTGGCCTCTACAGAGGTCACAAGGTTTTTCTATTATCTGACCTACTGACCTAGTTTTTGATTGCACGTAACCCAGTTTCGAACTTGACTTAGATATCATCAAGATGAACATTCTGACCAATTTTCATGCAGATCCCATAAAAAAATTTGACCTCTAGAGAGGTCACAAGATTTTTCTATTATTTCACTTACTGACCTACTTTTTGACCGCATGTGACGCAGTTTCAAATTGACCTAGATATCATCAAGGTGAACATTCTCACCAATTTTCATGAAGATCCATAGAAAAATATAGGCTCTAGGGAGGTCACAAGGTTTTTCTATTTTTAGACCTACTGACCTAGTTTTGGAACGCAGTTGAACCAGTTTCAAATTGACCTATATATCATCAAGGTGAACATTCAGACCAATTTTCATGCAGATCCCATGAAAAATATGGCCTCTACAGAGGTCACAAGGTTTTTCTATTATTTGACCTAGTGACCTAGTTTTGGACCGGACATGACCCAGTTTCGAACTTGACCTAGATATCATCAAGGTGAACATTCTGACCAATTTTCATGCAGATCCCGTAAAAAAATGACCTCTAGAGAGGTAACAAGTATTTTCTATTATTTGACCTACTGACCTAGTTTTTGACCGCAGTCGACCCAGTTTCAAACCTGGCCTAGATATCATGAAGATAAACATTCTGACCAATTTTCATGCAGATCCCATGAAAAATACGGCCTCTACAGAGGTCACAAGGTTTTTCTATTATTTGACCTACTGACCTAGTTTTGGACCGGATGTGACCCAGTTTCAATTTTGACCTAGATATAATCAAGATAAACATTCTGACTAATTTTCATGCAGATCCCATAAAAAATATGTCCTCTAGAGAGGTCACAAGGTTTTTTCTATTATTTCACCTACTGACCTACTTTTTGACCGCATGTGACCCAGTTTCAAACTGACCTAGATATCATCAAGGTGAACATTCTCACCACTTTTCATGAAGATCCATGAAAAATATGGGCTCTAGGGAATTCACAAGGTTTTTCTATTTTTAGACCTACTGACCTACTCTTGAAACGCAGTTGACCCAGTTTCGAACTTGACCTATATATCATCAAGGTGAACATTCAGACCAATTTTCATGCAGATCCCATGAAAAATCTGGCCTCTACAGAGGTCACAAGGTTTTTCTATTATTTGACCTAGTGACCTAGTTTTGGACCGGACGTGACCCAGTTTCGAACTTGACCTAGATATCATCAAGGTGAACATTCTGACCAATTTTCATGCAGATCCCATACAAAAATGACCTCTAGAGAGGTAACAAGTATTTTCTATTATTTGACCTACTGACCTAGTTTTTGACCGCAGTCGACCCAGTTTCAAACTTGACCTAGATATCATGAAGATAAACATTCTGACCAATTTTCATGCAGATCCCATGAAAAATATGGCCTCTACAGAGGTCACAAGGTTTTTTCTATTATTTGACCTACTGACCTAGTTTTGGACCGGATGTGACCCAGTTTCGAACTTGACCTAGATATCATCAAGATAAACATTCTGACTAATTTTCATGCAGATCCCATGAAAAATATGACCTCTAAAGAGGTCACAAGGATTTTCTATTATTTGAACTACTGACCTAGTTTTTAATGCAGTTGACCCAGTTTCAAATCTGATTTAGATATCATTAAGATGAACATTCTGACCAATTTTCATGAAGATCCATTGAAAAATATGGCCTCTAGAGAGGTCACAAGGTTTTTCTATTTTTAGACCTACTGACCTAGTTTTTGACCGCACATGACCCAGTTTCGAACTTGACCTAGATATCATCAGGGTGAACATTCTGAACAACTTTCATAAAGATCTCATGAAAAATGTGACCTCTAAAGTGGTCACAAGCAAAAAGTTTACGCACGCACGGACGCACGGACGACGGACGCTGCGCGATCACAAAAGCTCACCTTGTCAGTTTGTGACAGGTGAGCTAAAAATGGTACTATATAGTATAGTAATGTTGAATAATCAAAGAGCAATAACTCGGTGAAAAATCAAAACACGAAGACAATATACGCATCTCCCTTTGATAGCGAAGCTTCCTATATGACGTTTTGCTAAATTCTTAGCGGTGGTGGCTGGGAAATACTCCGGACAAGAATTGTACTATAGTATACTAATGTTCAATAATTAAAAGACAGAAACCCAAAATCACCCGACCGGAACATGAAGAGATGAGCATCTCTTCTTGATATGGTTGTTGAGAAATATTCTGGACAAGAATGGATGGATCCGTAAACCGATCAATAAACTCCGCCCCTTAGTTACTGTTGCTGCTTCCCACAAGCTTCTTTCAAAATGGCTATGCTTATACGATAAAAATATCAAACATCATGTCCAGTCACATATGTGTAAGAGATTTCTCACATCAAGATAACATTTTCAACAGATAAAAGAATCTATTAATTGGTTCAATAGCTTTATATTAACGTTGCGTAATACTCTACTGTTCTTATTTTACATGTGCTTTGCGATCGCGCTGCTGTTGCAACTGATTGTGGACCTGTCGATCACCGCTGTGGTATCAATTAAGTTAATTATTCCCATTATATTATAATATACATTTGTAAAATACCACGCAGTTGTCATAAAAATAAACATATGTCCATGCTTGGTGTATATTTCAGAACTAATTTTTGCGTGAAAACAGGGTGGCGAATCACGTGATCGTTGTACGTCATATCGCTATTCCGCAAAGAAGAAATTATCAACAAAAGTCGTCGATTCAAATCTTCAAATCAATGTAAGTGTTTTTATTTCTCAACCAATTTCTATGAAATATGTTGCATGCGAAGGAGAAAACAGTATTCAATCTCCCATGTTAATGGTTTCCTTCTAGACCGTCGCTAAATATACAAACACCCTGGAAAACCTTTTCTACTCGGCCCGATCGCATTGGCTTATCCACCAAGAAAATGTTATTTTTGACATGTATTTTATACAAATCCTGTTCCAGTGGTCATGTTTTCGCAAAGAAAACTTCCAATGTTTTCTATTTACCTGAATGAAACATATTTAATACGAAATCAGAGTATCAGTGAAAGGGAAAACGTGTATTTTATGAATATGCTAATCCACAAAGAAAACAATTTTACGCTAATCCACCAAGTCATTTTTTCAGGAGCATGGCCGATCCAGAAACGGGTGATTTAGCTAACCTCTGTGGAACTTGTGAAGAAGTTTTAAGTACAAAAGAAATCTATATACCCATGAGAAAGAGCATGCTGGTACTTTGCCGTTCCATTGTTGTGGAAAGTCATTCGCTTCTCGCCAAAGTCTACGACGACACAGGTAATAAGCATGTTTACACTAGTACAATTAGCAGACATAATTAGTGATCGTACTGTTTGGCAACTATTGGTACGCTTTGTTGCTACTGTCCTTTAGTTTGTAAACTACGAATCCGGGCTATATCTTATACAGTTATAAATCGAATTTTATATAACTTTATAAAGCCTGAGAGCATACGATGTACAGCACCGCGCTGACTAAATCAAATGTCAAGTCTCACGGAATGGATTCAAACCTATTATATAGAGTTAAATAACAATATTTCGTGTCTGATATATAGCTTACACATAAATGTATCAATTTTTCATACATGCACATGCCCGCTAGTGTTGAAAAATACCACACAATCCAGCATGCAGGATGGGCCTCGGACCTTGATAGGAATGAAATATACTTAGGAAAAAAAAATGTCTGTATATTTTATCAGGTGAATAATATATTGGCGGGACTTTGGATGCGTATTAATTGAATAATAACGAGTGCGTAGCACGAGTGATTTAATTACTCGCATCCAAACGACCGCCCACGTATTAATCGTCGATAAAATATAGAAACGTGTTTATTATTTCGACTCTAACACGACAAAATCTTTTAAAGTATCCGAACTATGTTTCACGCATTGCATAATTTCATTGTAACGTCAAAAAAAACACACAAAAAAACACGAACAGCAATTGGACGCGCTTGTTTATACAGGAAATGTTGCGGGCCGTGTTAGAACTCTGTTTCTTTGCACGTAAAAGTATGGCTCTGGCGAAAACTGTCACGTAATAAGTATTGTAATCATGGGTTCCATAGACACAGTAGTCATCCATCATCCATGTACGTAGGGGTTAAACTTTGAAAAATTTAGAGGCTTGTAGCATTTTTTCAGTATCTCTCGTATAGAACATAGGTACTCGACTGCCAAGGACAGATTGTTTTATATATAATATAATAATATATACACAGTTAGACGGACGCCATGAATTACGGGAAAGGAAATGGATGGGTGGTTTCTATCCTAATAACGTCAGTTTTATGCGTAACCGAGCCCAAATGAATAAGTGGGCGCAGTTACACATACAACTGTCACATTGAGATATGAACAAGCTACTTCCGTTCCTGAAAATGATTGCGCTCGTGTAGTCTTCTTTATGTATTTTATAGAGAGTAGTATCAGGAAATAATTAATCCAGGTAATTCAGCGCCTATGATTCTTTTACTGAGTGTCTCACATATTCTATTACAGGTGCAGCGTTCACGAAGAAAACAAACAGTTTGTTTGTACCACATGCCACAAAGAATTTTCTACACAATCAGGCCTAAATGAACACGAAAGAAATGAGAGAAAAAAAGACCAGAAATATTCATGTGACATTTGTGGACTGAAGGCAAGCAAGTACTCTGGGCTGAAGTCTCATATGGCAACACATCAAGAAGAAAAACGGAAAAGATGCCCTGTGTGTAATGCTGCGTACAAACATTCAAGTTCATTATCAATGCACATGAAACAAAAGCTAAATTAATGAGGACCCACTTGTTCCAAAGAGTCAACAAAGCTTTGCTTCTATGTATTTTCTAGTCGCAATCATGTGAACAAACAGAAACAATAGTTTTCTCAAATTTTTCAAAAACAAAATCTGTTGAATAGTTCTGTTCTACACAAGCGTTATAAAATATAATAAAGGGAGTTAATTCCGAAATGGGGCAGCGAAGAGGTTTGTTACATTGGTTGTTAAATTACTTAAGAAAAATTGAGAAGACTATTGTTTCTGTTCTGTTTTTCTTGAGATGACATGTTTCTATATTTTATCGACGATTACTATATGGGCGGTCGTTTGGATGCGAGTAATTAAATCACTCGTGCTACGCACTCGTTATTCAATTAATACGCATCCGAAGTCCCGCCCATGTATTATTCACCTGATAAAATATAGAGACATATTTTTATTTCCTAAGTATATTTCATTCCTATCAAGGTCCGAGGCCCATCCTGCATGCTGGATTGTCTGGTATTTTTCAACACTAGCGGACATGTACATGTATGAAAAATTGATACATTTATATGTAAGCTGTATATCGGACACGAAATATTGTTAATTAACTCTATATAATAGGTTTGAATCCCCCGTGAGACTTGACATTTGATTTAGTCAGCGCGGTGCTGTACATCGTATGCTCTCAGGCTTTATAAAGTTATATAAAATTCGATTTATAACTGTATAAGATATAGCCCGGATTCGTAGTTTACAAACTGAAGGACAGTAGCAACAAAGCGTACCAATAGTTGCCAAACAGTACGATCACTAATTATGTCTGCGAATTGTACTAGTGTAAACATGCTTATTACCTGTGTCGTCGTAGACTTTGGCGAGAAGCGAATGACTTTCCACAACAATGGAACGGCAAAGTACCAGCATGCTCTTTCTCATGGGTATATAGATTTCTTTTGTACTTAAAACTTCTTCACAAGTTCCACAGAGGTTAGCTAAATCACCCGTTTCTGGATCGGCCATGCTCCTGAAAAAATGACTTGGTGGATTAGCGTAAAATTGTTTTCTTTGTGGATTAGCATATTCATAAAATACACGTTTTCCCTTTCACTGATACTCTGATTTCGTATATAATATGTTTCATTCAAGTAAACAGAAAACTTTGGAAGTTTTCTTTGTCAAAACATGACCACTGGAACAGGATTTGTATAAAATACATGTCAAAAATAACATTTTCTTGGTGGATAAGCCAATGCGATCGGGCCGAGTAGAAAAGGTTTTCCAGGGTGTTTGTATATTTAGCGACGGTCTAGAAGGAAACCATTAACATGGGAGATTGAATACTGTTTTCTCCTTCGCATGCAACATATTTCATAAAAATTGGTTGAGAAATAAAA
This sequence comes from Mercenaria mercenaria, assembly GCF_021730395.1. NCBI lineage: Eukaryota > Metazoa > Mollusca > Bivalvia > Venerida > Veneridae > Mercenaria > Mercenaria mercenaria. Next base: position 10,095,934 of record NC_069373.1, read on the forward strand.
AACTTACATTGATTTGAAGATTTGAATCGACGACTTTTGTTGATTATTTCTTCTTTGCGGTATAGCGATATGACGTACAACGATCACGTGATTCGCCACCCTGTAGATGTATAGTCAGATATATTATTACAACTGTATTCTCATTAAATTGGACGATTGAAATTGGAAATATTGCCATCTACTTTTAGACCATATCAGGTTGATATTGGTTTTCCATGCACCTACTTCGATCTATTTTTATTATCCTACTATAAGTTGATATGATATTTACTCATTACTTTTCGAACCGTTTTCAGCCAATCAGAGAAACAATAGAATACAGTCATGTAATAAAACACAAGATCTGGAGCTATTATTCTATATTTTATGTGCAATTTTTACTTAGAATTTCATGTTAAAGTTGTGATTTTTAACTAAAAATACTTCTCTCGCATCAAACATGACCCCCATTTTTCTTTGATTTTCATGTAGCACTGACAACATTCTTCAAGAAACCTGATCAGGCTGATGTGAGCCACTTGAAGTTTCTCAATTTTATTAACAAAGAAGAGAAGCTATTCAACCGAGAGTTCAAAACTGAGCTGAACATACCAACGACTGCCCTAGGTACTGAAGACATTATAAACCCACTAGCGAATGATCTGTCCTCAGTGACTGTGAGACTTGCTGTTCCACATCTTGACCGCGGGAAGCAAGAGGATGAAGGCATTCGGAAGAGCCTCACACTTGCTATGATTAATGAAGTCTATCCTCCGGAATCATGGACTAATGTCTATACAGACGGATCAGCCAAATGCGCCGTCAAATATGGAGGAGCAGGAGTTTTCATTTAATACCCATCTGGCAAGACAGAAACACTACATGCAGCCACAGGAAAACACTGTAGCAATTACAAGGCAGAGATTGAAGACTAGGCAGAAGAAAGCTCCTCAGTCGTCTTTCTCACAGATGCACTGTCTGTCATGGAAGCTCTGATCAATTATAAAGCTCCGCAGCTAGACAGGAGAAGAGCAGAGCCTGAGTATAACCTGCAAAGTAGCACTTCAGTGGATTTCATCCCATTGTGGACTTGCAGGCAATGAAGAGACAGACAAACTAGTGAAGCTAGGAGCTCAGTCAGAACAACCAACAGAACCTGTGAGTTACAAGGAGAAAGTCACCATCATCAAGGCACTAACAAGACCAAGGATGGAGGAAGATGCTTTTCATCGCCTTGATTGGTCTGAACAAGTGATGATGGTCAGGCTCCGCTGAGGGCACAACAAGCTCAATGCTCACATGTACAACAAATGCAGACTGGCATCATCGCCAACTTGTCCATGTGGTGAGGAAGATCAGACTGCGGAGCATATACTTCAGAGATGTAAAAGGCATGACCAGGAGCGAGCTGCAACTTGGCCGATAGATGCCTCAATCCACCAGAAACTGTATAGGCATTGAGGATCTGCGGCAAACCACAAGTTTCATCGAGGCTACTGGTCTGACAGTGTAGTCGCGTACGAGAAGAAGAAGAAGAAGAAAAGCTATTTAGGATATTAACGCAGCTATTGCTTTAATAGTGTGTGTTAACATGTTTATCAATTCAAGCTGTAAAATTCAAAGGAAAATTGCTGCACCATTATGGTTATGTTAGTCAATGTAACACGTAATATACTAGTATAAGAAAATATAATGTTTAAACTGTGTCATCTAGTAAATAAACTGACAATATGTGCACAGAAGGCGAGCCTACCACCCATGGCTCGAATCCCTCTGAGAACTGTTCTATATTTTAACATTAATTATCTACAGTAAATAGAGATGCTGTTGAGCTGTGAAAAGGCGTGAAACATATCCGCCACATTGAAAACAAATACCACAATTAAAAAAATACGCAGACCAAATTCAATAGTCATTATACATCTAACAGTCCAAAGATGGCACTGATTCTAATTCTGAGACAGAAAAAGCAAGCGACGGTAGACCGTACACTTGAGAATCATCGATTGTACTACGAAATGGAACTGAAAAGCCATGACAAAGATATAAAAATAACACCAAATGTTAAACCTCGTAAATTTCAAAAACTTTGAAATAAAAATGACCAATACATAAACTGAAATTTCTGAAAAAGTGAGTGTTAAATGGCATCCTTCAGGACGAGATTCGAACAAATTGTACCCACTGTCTGCTATATCTATTCAAAGACGGCTAATCTAATGAATACGGTGTTTTGCATAAAAAATATGAACATCTGACTACACGTTAAAATAAACTCGTCTTAATGCCAGACTCAAAAGTCAAACACCCGTCTGAATTAAAACAGATATATTTCTCAACAAAACATGAATTTTCATTTTTTGAATTTTAATGTTTTTTGGTTTTTCTTTAGCTTCATTCTCATGCTTTTAAAGTCTTGGTGGCTTGTTATTAAAATGACAATGGAATTCTTCAAGCTCCAGATAACCCTCGTGAGCTACCTCATATACAATAACTTTGCACCTTCTCCTTTTGTTCTTCTGTAAAGAGAAATGATCATTATTTATTTTTTTTATTTAATGAAAGTCTTTAATCAAATTTCAATGCAGTAAATCGTCGTAAATTAAAATAGCTATGTTGCACCTCAAAATGGTAGCAACGCATTTTGGTAGTCACTACCAAAATTCGTCCGAGTTTTGGTAGTCATTACCAAAATGCGTTACACTCAACGCAATTTGGTTGTTTACAAAAGTCTAGCACCAAAATACGTTGGATATGTACACATCCAACGCAAAACGGTATTGATAATAATCTCATGATTTACAAAAAAAATATTTTGTGACGAATGGATAATATTATTTCAAAGGGAGTCATGATGGAACTTAGTCGGCTATCCAACCTTGACCTCTTGACATTGAAAATTTAACGGCTCTAGATTCAGTCAATCAGGACCATTGAAACACACGTGAGAGAGGTCAATACAACTCTAACTTTGACATTCATCGAAAGACATTGAAGGAACTTGGCACAACTGTTCACCAAAATTATTTGATGCGTCGTTGGCATGACCCTGTGACAGGTTTCGCAAAAGCCCATAAGTAAGTATAGACTGTTTGAGATTAAAATTCAGGTAAATTTAGGTAAAATTAGGTTTAGGTAAATTTTGTCGCTTTGTGAGACAATGAACATAAGCTCTGTAGAGCTTTTTGAGCGACCCTAGTAGTGAAATACAATTAAATAATCCAACCCGGTCCGAGGGTTACCGATTGATTTATTCACCGAGAGTTTCCGAGGTTGGTCGAGTAAATATCAGGTACTCGTATTTTTGTATACCGGACATAACTTTCTCGTATTTTCACCTGGTGCTGGAAATACTTTTCTTACATCCCGGTGTGTAGGATTGCCGTTGGGCTGAATCCAGATTCAGTGGCATATTTTGTTAAGAGTCAGTGCATTAGCCGACTAAACGTTGGTACCTTGGAAACATGAGCCTTATTATTATAACTGAATATTCAGGAAAAATACTTTATGAGACTTGGAACGAGAACCATATATCACATCAGGACCTCCAAAAAGCTTTTAGCTCAATTATTTCATTTTTCCCCCAAAGAAATTAGCACAGCCCCTGATGTAGAAAAAAACTACCAAAATACGTTCCATTCAAGATTCGTTGCTACCATTTTGAGGTGTAACAGCTATAATATTTAAACTGTGCATTATTATGTGTGCATTCGGAGTCTTACCATTGGCAACCATCAACAAATATTTTTGTCAGGGGTATATCAATTGTTTGAAACTTTGTAAAATTAAATGTTCCGGTAATTAACATTTTTGTTCTAGATGCTACGCTTGAAGTGGAAAGAACAAATGTTATTACAATTCAGGGGACGCGAAGTATCATTAACATCAATGGTAAAACTCCAAACGTGACAATCACAAGTAGATAGCAAAGTATTACATATACTATTTAATAAATCAAAGCCTTAAAATGTCTGATGGTTGCGGGTTTTGCTAGATTAATTTTCTGTTTAAATGCCAATCTGTAAATATACATGTATAAGAATCAAATACAAATGTGCCTAATGTCTAAGATTTACTCTGTCTGACATTACATTAACTTATCTAAATCCGCAGCTGGAAGTCAGTGCTATAACAATGGGCTGAAATACCTTATCTTTGATATATCTTGTATAATCTAAATGGTCAGTGTGAATGAATAGAGGTTGAATAAGAACTGCTTGATCATTGATAATTCATCCGCATTGTTCATGAATGGGACTACTTTGTGAAGCACATGAATATCCTTTGGATGTAATTTGGAATCAAATAAAGATGCTATATGATTGTCTGAAATACACTTAACTTTGGTAGCGGGATAAACCCGCAACCAAAAATCGGGAAAAGTGTTGCTCTGCGCTCATTTATTACCACTGGCACCAGACCAGAAAGAAAATGACTCTGTACATGTTATACTCTACCCCTAGGTATTCTATAAGAACCATGGTCATGAACGGGAAAATACTAACCCGTTTCAATCGTAAATTTCTCAACTTAAACGCGCAGTTCGGTGAATGGGTACCTAGTATATTGAACAAGCGATAATTTATCTTCCATCGTGCACCAGTCACATTGTCTCAATATTCCATATTGCTGAGATTATCAACATATGTTATGCTTTCGTCAACGTTACAGAAAAAAACTTGCTTGACCTTCCCTAATGAACATCCGGTCTAGAGGTCACGGCAGTGTGCACATGTTTGGCGAAATATAAACAAACAAAAACAGAATTAATAAAAATCACATTTTTACAATAAAATCCGAAATGATGAATGAAATTCATCTTGTATATGATCTTCAATTTGAAATCGTACATTGGTCTGCATCTGTTCTGTTTATTTTATTCATTTTGCACATTTATGCTGCATTTTCACATTTTAGCGAACACGTGTAGTAAAATGACGACTGACATACATTTTCACATTAGCCAATCAGAATGTTTTTGTAATCTAGCGTTGAAATAACTATAAACTACGCGTTGTTTTCTCTAAGATAAAATGTATTGAAGAAATGTGACCGGTACCCAATAGAAGACAAGGAAATTCATTGATGCAAGCATCAAAGACGCCGCCAAGTGTTGTGTCTGAAGTACATTTATTGCAAAATGAGAAATCACCTAATTATTAGTTTGGTTATACCCCCATCACACCAAGCTCGTTTTCAGTACGTTCTAAAAAATGTAACCGAACGGGCTCAAACTGTGTGGTAACGGAACAGACGTAGTAGCGACGTTCTACAGTCTGTCTAAGAACTTTATGGACTGGCTCGGACGGGGTTGAACGGGAATGGTGCTCCAGAACTTTGAGCCTACTCAAAAATTTCTGCCAATCATTCCGTCCTGCAGTTAGACGGACTGACAACGTACTTAAAACGAGATGGACGTACTAAGAACTGAACCGCCGTACTTCGATCGTACTAGAGACGTGATATGACGTAATGCGATCGGGGGTCAATTTAAGTACGTGTGCACACCGACCGGATCCGTTTCTAGCTCGTTTAACCCGTTCACAGAAAGACTTAACTCGACCGCATTACATCCTTAGTGCGTCGTTATTCCGTCTGAATACGATCAAAATAAAATACTAAGTTTGCAATACGTTTCAAAACAGTTCTAAGAGTTTACAATACGTTCTCAGTACGCTCCGCACATTTTTAGTACCTTTAGTACGTTTATTCACAGTTCCTACAACGTCGATCCCGTCTGCAGTATAATTACACAAGTTAGGGTATAAATACATGCCGTTGTCGTACAGGTTCAAGATTTGCGCACAAGGTTTAGCCAAGTTTATGCCTTTTGGTTTCGGACTCTGTCCTCCTTCATCCTCGGACTTGGAGTCAGAGTCGTCAGAAGGTGCAGGGAATATATTACGACACTCATCCTCTCGACTTTCACGTTCAGAGACTGACTCAGGAGACTGTATCGGCATTGGTCTTTTGCTGCTTTAACACTTTACACCCTGTCTGTCTGGCTTCACTTTTCTTTGGAGTCATATTGATACTTGCCTATTGTTGTAGTTTTTTTGTGTCTTGAGAGGCTGAAGAGACAAACGAGAATGAGAACTGGGCGGAACGTGATGGCTTTTAATAGCCATCGGGCCAGAACGTGATTGCAATTTACGTTCTGAACGTACTAGGGAGAGATAAGGACGTAACCAGAACGAGTTAAACTGTCTGTGAACGAGTTGGTCGAGTTAACAACTACTTAGAACGTATTTCGGCGTACTCAAAACGAAGTAGGACTAGTTACATACTTCTTTAATCTGACTACAGACGGACTTGGACTGCCTACAAACGGTGTTCACATGAGGTGAACGGGCATTTTTTTCCGAAATGAACTTACTATAAACGTACTTCAGACGGGATAAAGACGCAGTGGACGTATCGAGAACTGTTTAAGAACTAACTATGATCGCGTTATGGATATTTTCCTGCCAAATTTCAAACGTTCTAGCCAGATCGCAGCCCGTTTTACAATATTTTAGGACGGGCTGGAACGTTTTGAGAACTAGTTTGGTGTGATGGGGGCTTAGTCTGACTGGTTACAAATTATCAACATTAGCACATAATACAATATATGTTATAAACTGTTAAATGCATGAAAAATAAGCATGATAGAAAAGTATTGTCATGCAATACAAATCCTCTACCTCTACATTGCGAGTAGGTGGTCCCTTTACATATAAAATTAAAGAATTTATTTCACCACCTGTGAAAAGTTCTTATATACAGGAGTATGTGTATGAAGTTTCACAGAAATGCAGTTAGTTTGGAAATGAGGAAATGTTGAAAGATAACTATTTCAAAGTTGTGGTCACAGAAACCATTATTTTTTATTATTATATAATGTAATGAGTGTTTTCTATTCACTGATGAAGTTTCATGGTCCTTAGTCACCTACATTATATATTTCAGAATGCAGATTATACAGTTTCCGTTGCCAAAACAACCAAAAATTTTGTCCAAGAAAAGAATGATATAACATGAATAATCTCTATATTGCGCCTATTCACAAAGCAAATGTCATGAATCTTTCTTATATACTTTTGGAATATCATAGAATTCATTTTTTTTTTTGGACCAACGGTAAACTTGATTCAAATCTAATATTACAAGAAATTTAGCAAGCATAATAACCCACTGCCAAAGTGTAGAAAATGTTTTAATGAAAATCGTTTTTTAAGTTAGACAGGAATGGACAGATACAAAAACAAACTATACAAGTTAAAAAAGAACAAAAAGAAAATAGAAACAAGTAACAAGATATAATACAAACGGAGCAAGTGACCAGTCATATAAAATTAATGAAAATATAAATTCAATTGAAGGAAATCTATTTGAAAATCACTGATGCTTTGATAAGTTATGGTTCCATGGCTTTTGATATTTCGATCTAACCACATTTTAAATAAGTATTAACTTGTCACTGTCAAATTCAGCCAAATGATGGCCCTTTATTGCACACCTTAGTTAACAGTGACTATCTGTAAACAATAAGTATATGACACATAAGCAAAAAAAAGTCAAAGGTTAGAATCAAGATGAGTTTATAAAATATTTAGAAATATTCTTACCAGTTGTACATGTGGTCACAAATGGGAAACTCTATGCTTCAAAGTTAAGGTAACCATAACAATTATAAAAATATACAACTGTAAAAGGAATCTGCAAAAAATGTGCGCATTCTGAAATTACATCACTGTATCTATCAATAAGGAAAATAAGACAAAAGATTAACAATAAGTGAACAGCGGCACTTCCTACGTTCATTTAAACATATATATGCTTATTGATTCCTTTATTTAATTTGTTAATACGTTTTTTTCAAGGAATTTTATGCAGGCAAAGTGTAATTTTCCATATTTTTATTTTTTAATATTCTCTTCGAAGTTTACTGAAAGGTTATTGTAAAATGCATGAACGCTCCATTGTCCGCAAATCACGCGTTGCAGTATGGTGTAGCTGCGGTGTGTTCTATTTATAGAAAATTAGATAGGTAAGTAGGTCATGCTAAGGTCAGAAATAGAAAACTTGACTTACAGAGTAACCTCCCTTATCAATAAATCGGATCAACATTTTGACGGAATTGTAAATTAAAAAAATATTTTCTGCTCTACAAATAAGAAGAGGAAAGACAGATAACATTGTTTTATATCACATAATAATTTACATTACATACATTTCTTATGTTTTCTTCTTGTCATTTTTTTGTTTATTTACTAAAATCTATTGTGCAATATCGAGGGTCCTTTTATAAACTTTTCACTGTGTTCAGTTTATCATTCCGAAACTATTCATTACCATCTTTACAGGGTCCAAAATAAAAGTGTATCCCATATACTCGACACCGCCTCCTGGCGGCGTCGAATAAATTACCACTTGTTTGATATCCATAGTACACATTTACCGAACTGCGTATTTTAGGTATGAAATGCGCGATTGAAACGGTTTAGTATATTTTCCTCTTCATGACCATGGTTCTTATAGAATACCTAGGGGGTTGGTATTACATGTACAGAGGCATTTTCTTTCTGTTCTGGTGCCAGTGTTTATTACCATAAAATGCATACCGCTTCAAATTGTGTGGTTTCTGCCATACCTCGTTTTATACAATATTTTACCTGAAAACGTTTTAATCCAGTAGCAAAAACTTATATTCAGCATTAAATATGAAATTTGAAAAAAAAGTAAGAAAAGAATCTAGTCACCTGTCCCTTTATTATCCTTTTTGCAACGAGTTCAATGTTGTACAGCAGACCGTTGACAAGCTGAAAACAACAACAACAAAGAGGAGTGCTTACATTGCCTAATTTTGTTTCAGCGACATTTTTCCGCAGAATAATTTGAATGTTCGTACTTGCAGATAATAAAAGTGGTTTACCTGTCTCGTTCCGGAAATGACTTTGACAAATGCGTACTCAGAACCTATCTCGCCGACTGCAAATTTTGCCATACGGGTAACTTCATCAGTATATGTAGCATCTTCTGGTGCGCCGACAATCTGACATGTTGCTATGGCAGCCAATCCAAAAAATAAAAGGACTGCGAAATAGTTCATTTTTGACAAGTAAGGCACAGCGTCAGATCCTATCTGGTTTAAAATGTTGATACCTTTGTTGAATTGTTATATATGTATCAGGTACAAACAGAACACCGATAGGCACAAACAGCTGTTACAAGAGATATTTTATATAACACATGTTTATTTGAAAGTGCCATCAGCTGATACAACATATTTTAGATATCCAAAGGGCACTCTAGTCATAATATATACTGACATATTTTGATAAATTTCTGCTAGTTATAGTATCATTTGTATAAATGTATAATTGTAGCGACATATTCATATAATGTGTATTGTAATAATCGGCTTCTCGTAGCCAGGGTGCATCGCTACAAGGTATGGTGGCTGATTTCTGCCATTTCGTGTTTTCGTATTGACGACAACACAAAAACACGAAAACTCGACAAGAACCTAATTTGTTGAGTTTTCGTGTTGTCGTGTCGCGTGGCGAAAACACGAAAACAAGACAATTTTACCCGTTAACTAGACGTTTAAAGGGCGCCGACACGACAGATTTATATGGTGGCTGATTCCTGCTATTTCGTGTTGGCGTGTTGTGGGCGGGGGGGGGGACACAAAAACACGACAAATTTTACGCGAAAACTCGACGTTTAAAGGGCGCCGACACGACAGATTTATCTGTCTTGTATTTTTTTTCGTGTTGGCGGGTATAAATATGTCGTGTTGGCGCCCTTTTTTGTTGAGTTTTCCCTTCGGCGGGACGTAAACACGACAACTTGAAAACTTGACAAATTAGGGGCGAAAACACGACAACATGAAAACTTGACAAATAAAGGGCGCCGACACGACATATTTATACCGCCGACAGGAAAACACGAAAACTGATAAGGTGTCGGCCGCTCAATCAAGGGGCCGTGGGTTCGAGCCCCACTGGGTCACGACCAGGACTTCTCATATGACACCAGTACTGGGTTTTTCCAGGAAGCAGACTCGAGTGTAGTAATAATAAGCTCGAAGCTTTCATCACAATCGAGCTAAACAAATTAGTATAACTAAACTAACTGCACGTTTGCTTTTCAATGGTCCCGCGCTATACATACATTATATATTTAATATCTAAAGGTTTGAGCTCTAACGCGGTACTCGTCACAGTGCTAAAATTATTCTAAGACTGTACGTAATTCTATGTTTAGCTCATGAGATATTAACCTTGCGCGTCGTGCCGCGTGTCGTATTGTCTCGCGTTGTATCGCATGTCTTATGTCGACCTTTCATTACACACAAGGTCGGGATCCAGAAATAGTTGATTGGGGGTTGATGGGTGGGGGAATTACAAGTTTAGAACAAAGTCGCGGTAGGTACAGAATTGGCCTCTGCCCGTTGGGGGATGTTTTCTATGTACAGGTATGAAATTTTGGCCTGTGGTGCTTTTTTGGTCTAATTTTGAGGTACTGGAGGGGTACTCACCTTCATTTTAGGGGATCAGGAGGCTCTCCCCCCTGGAACATTTTGAAATACATGAATGAAATGCATGGCTCTAGTGCATTTTTTGATATAAATTTTGATTTATGGGAAGGAGTACCCCTTTAATTTTAGAGTGGGGTGTTGGGGGCTATCCCACTGGGAATATTTTGAAAAACAGGTATGAAATGGTGGCCTCTGGTGCATTTTTTGTTTTAGTTTTGAGGTACTGGAAGGGTACTCCCTTCATTTTATAGTGGGGTCAGGGGTTTCTTCTCCTGCGAAATTTTGAAATATAGGTATAAAATGTTGGCCTCTGGTGCGTTTTGGGTCTAAATTTTGAGAAAATATTATTTCGGAATAGCTTGGTGCATCTTTGATGAGAATATGTCACTTTTCAGCCAACTGTGGGGTGGGGGTCCTCGACCCGGGCCACGACCGGGGTCTATTACACAAAATGATGCTCAACATTGCGACGCTTGACACACGATACGACAGGCGGCAATACGACGCGACATCGCGACATCAATGTCACGCGTCGTGTCGCATTGTCGTGTGACGTGTCATACTGTGATGGTTCGTGTCGCATTGGCGTGTTTCGAGAGCATGACATCTAATCAAGAGCTCACGACATTAGATCGCGATTGAACGACAACTCTTTTCGAAAGCACGACTACTTATCGCGAGTTCACGGCTTCTTATCTCGAGGACACTCGACATCTTATCTCTAGCTCGCGACTCCTTTTTTCGATCGCACGACATCTTATTTCGATTGCTCGTGATAAGTGAAAAAAACAACAACATAAATGTGTGTCCTATACATACCGCCGTACCTCACTAAAAATATAACATGTGTTTTAAACAGTTCCCGACAACTACTAAATATAACAAGAGACAAAAAGAGCATCGTAGTGCGGAGGAATATACGCCCTAAGGTACGACCTGTGACTCCTAAGTGTGACCTTGACCTTGAAGCGGGCCATCCAAAACATGCGCTCTGTACATTGTCTCGATGTGATGAGCACTTTGTGCCCAGTTTCTTTAACATCCGTGAAGCAGTTAAAGTGTTGCAGAGCGGACACGAAACAAAGTCATATGACTTTTACCCAACCCCGACAAACACACAATGTCATTACCAAATCGTATTTAGTTAGTAGAAACTTCAAAATATCTCTGTTCTAAAACACTGTCTGTCTCTATTACAAAATCATTTCATAGATATTTTTCTTGCGTCACTGTTCAAGTAATGTGTGGAACTCAGGTAAGCGGTCTAGGGCCACCAAAGACTTCTTGTTTCTATACGTAACAACACTTATTATTTAGATAATTCTTCTTCCCTCGAAAAATTATACAAGAATGTATGAGTACGACCTCCGTCAAGCTTAAAGCAAACACTGACCACTTTATTTAATTATTGAAGATTCGCGTTAATTACGTAAAATAAAATTTTGAAATATACACAAGCAATTGTTTATATATTTTATAGTCATGATAGTGTCAAATAGGAAGTGCGACATTTAGCGTTGGTGTTGCGACACATAACGTTGGGCAAATTTTTGCGACATTTAACGTTAAAGGTGCGACATATAGCGGCAGATGATTTTGCGACATTTAACGGTGCGACATTAAGCGGTGTTGCGACATTTAGCGGTGTTGCGACCTTTAACGGTGGTTGCGACATTTAGCGGTGTTGCGACCTTTAACGGTGCCACAGACATTTTAGGAACTAACATCAATCAGAGATTTTCCAGAGATAATGTAAAATGTGTAGGTGTCATGATCGGAGCGTGCTGTCTCTTTAAAAACTTGTCGAAATTTTGTACTTGTATGTATAATTTGAAGAACAAAGATGAGAAAAGGGGAAAATTTATTGAATATTTCATCTTCCCTGGACAAAAGGCACTGTTTAAATTGATGTGCTTAATTTCTACATGTGCACTCAACTGTTATGAGAAATTCGAGAATTCGTTTTAAAATGTATACATGTGCTATCGTTCGATTTTAAGTTCAGATCAACAGAAAATCTGTTGATAGAAGATTTAAAATTAAAGATAATTTACATACTCTAGTTTTTTTTTCTAATGTGTAAAACAAACTACATTTTTTATACAATTCTTTCTTTCTTTCTTGAATAACCAATTAACAATAATATTCTGTGGTAACAAACAGCTCTTACTGTGTCACCGACAGTGACCAGTGTCACTGGTATAGTTCGTATGTTTCCGCACGCGTTAGGAAATACCACGAACAAGACCAAGTGAAGAATTTTTACAAAAATCACCAACTTTTAAACGTCTAGGGAAGCAACAAGACATAAAAATGATTTCAAAACAAATACATATATATATAAAAATTATCGTCTGTAGAATACTTCAATAGGATAATAAATATTCTCAAAAGATGAATAAAGTGACTACAGAGAAAATAATAAGATATGTATCACCGGTTTTTGTTTACTTTATTCAATAATTGTATGCCGTAAACTGAGACTGATCATATCGCCCAGCCAGGTGTTTTCAAGGGGGATAATTTTACTGATAAGATAACGAATTGTGCGGGCTCATTATTATATATTTTTATAAATTCGGATTCAGTTTGAAGTGTTAACTAAGTTTTCTTTGGTAAATAAAAGTTGATTAACTTCTACTGTCATAAGCTTTAAATTTAAACGCTTTATGATGCCAAACTGACACCGAAAAATATTTTTGTTAGGTGAATTATGTCATTCACACTAAATGGAATTGATATAGATAATGTTGATCAGTTTACATTGTATCTATTTTTAGAAACTGAAAAAAGCAATGCATCAGTTTTATCTATATACTTGAATTTTACCAACAGATCATTTTGACATTACACCTTATAATCGTTCATTTCCTCTTGACTATCAGGTATTGGCGTCTGCAAAAAAGGAGAATATAATTGCATAGACTTTGAAAAAGAATCGTGGTACAAAATATAGAACATGTACATGTATCTGTATTTGAGCCGCGCCATGAGAAAACCAACATAGTGGCTTTGCGACCAGCATGGATCCAGGCCAGCTTGCGCATCCGAGCCTTCTGGTCAGGATCCATGCTGTTCGATTTGGATGCCTATTGCAATTAGAGAAACCGTTAGAGAACAGTATGGATCCTGACCAGACTGCGCGGATGCGCAGGTTGGTCTGGATCCATGCTGGTCGCAAAGCAACTATGTTGGTTTTCCTATGGCGCGGCTCATTTCTTCATGTCAGGGCGGATATTGTCCTCAGTAGTTCTGAATGACATAAAAGGTCGAGGTTTTCTTTTATGCGCCTTTTCATCGATCATTACCTATCTGGGACGAATATTCTATAAAATAACTGAACATGTTCTGAAAATTATTCTAAATTATTGAGGCGTTTTATTCAGTACTCCGATATATCTATATAAACCACCGTCAGTAAAATCATATAATAACGTTTGAGTAGTTCATAAAGTTGTGGTTTAATTTTTACTTCGCAATGTCTTGTCAATTGAATTACTTTAATGGAAAGGGAAGAGGCGAGATTATACGAATGGTGTTTGCTGCCGCTGGTAAGAGTAAAGAGTTTGAAGACAGAAGAATAGAGTTTAAAGACTGGCCACAGGAAAAGACAAGTTAGTAAATGACTTTTATTACATTTTTCAAGTGAATTATTGAAATATTAGAGTAAAATACCAGTGAAAAATATCAAATACATTTTTCACTGGTAAGAAACTATAAAATGGGTAAATTTAGTCAAAAGATAATAGGTAAGGGTACATTTCTCGGAAGCACGGAGTACTAAAACACAGCCTCAGAGCCACGCATTTGCAAAGTAGCACAACAAAAAGAAGCCGTATTAAACGGAAAAAATATTATAAACTGGTTGCTTCAAAAAATCTAACAATTACAAATAAATTTATGCCAAATATGGATAGAGGGGAGGAGTGGTAAGGGGTAGAAAGAGGGTGGGGGTGGGGGTGAGGTTGAAGGGGAAAGTAGAAGTAGAAGGACGAATATACAAAGCGAATGCCACGTTCATTAATCTCAGTTATAGTATAACTTAAACCGCAATAGCTCAGACACTCATGTATCAAAGATAAACAGTATTAAATACACAACCACACCCAACTAACTAACATAGAAAAACAGACAAGTAAGATATCAGAACACTGCAGGGCACCACTCTAGACACACAGGCACACAAACGCACACCAACAATCCTGAGGATAAAACAGTTGTGCACCGCCCCAGGACCCCCGTCAGCCAAATTAAAGGCGGGCAAGAAAACCAACTCATAGTAAAGGGCGGGGACGCCAAAAAACAAAAACGAAGAAGCGCAATCGCAATAGGATATTATAAAATATATCGCGTACTTGAAGCCGAGTTGAACTAACTGAAAAAAAAAATATATGTCAAATTTCATTTTTAAGACCTACTGATGAATATAAACGGAAACAAGTAAAAATAGCAAAAGTTCCTTCTAGGGCACATCCATATAAATATATAATGACCATCTTGTAAAATTTTGGTTGCAAAATATGTTTTGAATATCGGTCATCAGTGTGTGGAATCCGAGGATCGGACACAAGGACAAGTCCATTTTACCTTAATGATATTCCATATCCCCCACCCCGTTTAAGCGTCCCCGGGCGCGTTACCTTTTGAAAAAGAACTACATGTATATTGTTTTCTACTGCCTAAAATGTCAAGTCCGCTATTTCGAAAGAATTTACGCTTTAACGTAAGTTGTTAAATCCAACAACAAAGTACAATCGTTACCACTTAAGCTGATTCAATACGGCAACTAAGAAATACTGGCTATACACATTGACCAGTCAACTTTTTTCCATGCGTGAATATGTTGCGCACAATTAGAGTGTCGCAATGGGGTTTGTTTTCGCATATTGACCATGCACTAGAAGGTAACGATGTGGCAAATAAGATGTTTGGACTGTTTGACTGGCAACAGCTTTCGATTTCAGTTGCTCAGTCAAGTGTGACTTACCAATTCCAAGCGTTCCTGGGAACAATATCCTTGTTTGACATAGTCTTGAGTATGAATTTATAATTGTATATTAAAAGAGGAAAATGTCGTTTCTAGTTTTTATATACATTAAGGAAGTAACATTATTATTATTATTATTATTATTATTATTATTATTATTATTATTATACCAGATTTATATAGCGCCCTTTTCATGATAAACACGTTCAAATGCGCTTTACATATAGCAAACGCAGCCACACAGGGCGCGAAATTCGTCCTCTACTAGTACAGACACAGAGCGATCTGACCAGAGGGACAGAGTGAGATAAAGCCCCCAGAACAGATAGAGAGAGATCCTTTTTAGATACAGACTTGTTCGGCTAACTTAGCCTAGCTCTTTGCGAATAGACAGTCTGGTTCTTTAACGTGCCCGGTGTATAGCACCGATACACGCGAAGCCGTCTTTCCTGGGAAGAACCAGTACAGGCCTCTAAGTTAGGCGGGAGACACTCAAGAGCATCTCAGAAATTTCCAGTGCCTGGACCGGAATTCGAACCCCGGACCTCTGGATTGACAGTCAAGCGTGTTACCACTGTGTTACCACTAGACCACCGGCCCACCTTAAAAATCGTAAAATTGCTTTTTGTAAAGCCGTCTTACATTTAATAGGCATATAGTTTTAATTTATTATGCTGTGCAGTCACTTGACAAGACGACAAATACAATATGGTTTATTTGTTTCAGAGGCACCACTGGGGCAATTACCATATATAAAACTGAATGACAAGGAGCAGACGACAGTTGGTCAAAGCATTCCAATAGCGAGATATTTCGCTAGAGAATACAGTAAGTTCTTTGTTTAATAAACTCGTTTTAACAGTTGAAGTAAACAACTTCGAATGGTCTTCTGTTTGCGCAAACTTTGGTTTTAACTTGAGAACTAACCCGTACCACGCTCAATATCAGTAGTGAACTTGTCCATCTTTCAATTTGTACATAATCATTAAATGTTCAAAGGGATGAGAGATGCATACCAAAATGATACTGACTGAATGTCGAACACTGCAGATTATGATCGGACAGCACAGATGTACAGGCTGATCATGATTTGCACTGGTCCCAAATGCAGAATATATCGTGTCCAGTATAAGAAGAATAAACACTGAGATGAGAACCGGAATGAAATATTTGAATTTTCTAGTCTATTATCAAGCCGCAGCATGAGAAAACCAGCATAGTGCATTTGCGACAAGCATGGGTCCAGACCAGCCTGCGCATCCACGCAGTCCAGTGGTCAGAATCCATGATTTTCGCTTTCAAAGCCTATTACAATTAGAGAAACCGTAAGCGAACAGCATTCGATCCTAACCAGACTGCGCGGATGCGCAGGCTGGTCTGGATCCATGCTGTCACAAAGCCACTATATTGGTTTTCTCATGGTGCGACTCAATTGATATTTTGTTAGTGTTTCAGACGCTCCGTTCCTTTCACTTCTTGCTTTTTTTTTTCAAAAGTCGAAACTAAGATGCTGAGAAGCTGAAACTACAATGTTGAAAATGTCGAAACAACGAAACCATGATTGTGGAAAAATTGAAAGTACGATAAATTAAATATGAAATAATTTCGATTTAGTACTTTCGTTGTTTTGACTTTCGCCATCGTAGTATTTTTTATTCTTTTTTTTTGCTGTTTCGAGCTCACGTCACACGTGTGGTCACATGTATTGTGTTGGGTCTAATGAGACACCGTAGATCTGGTATAAAATGTAATCCGGCATTTTCAATTCGTCTGATTTAAAAAAAAATAATCGAGGTATAGTGGTCACTTGGTCGTCGGTGTTGGTTAAATTTTTGTTTAGGTCCACCTTTTCTAAAAAAAAACCATTAGAGCTACAGCTTTGAAACTTTGCACACTTGTTTGTCATCATTAGGCGACTTAGTAGGCCAAGAACCATAACTCCGATATGCATTTTTTCCAAATTATGTCCCTTTGTGTACTTAGAAAAATTGTGTTTTTATAGGTAAATACTTTTATATAGGGCCGTCTTTTCTAAAAAAACTATAAGTCATAGCTTTGAAACTTTGCAAACATATTTATCATCTTTAGGTGACTATGTTGGCCAAGAGCAATATCTCTGTCCAGCATTTTGTCAGATTTGAATTGGCCGAAAATAACGAGGTTAAAAAAGACTGTTTAATGCCAAATTTAGATGACTTTCATGGTGGTCTAATTGTACCGTATGATTTCACTGGAACAATTTGTAAATAAAATATTGCCAACAAATGTGTACCAGTGGCCACTTTATTATGTTTGTAATAGGCGTTATGCTAGGTGATGAGCAGGACTATGTGTTTGTAACAGGCGTCATGCTAGGTGATCAGCGGTATTGTCCATGAGTTTGTAGCTGGCAGTATGCTAGATGTAGAACCTATTTACGACTGCTACGCATCAATTTGAAATGTTATTCTTTTATAGAATTGTATGGTTCCACCAACAAAGAAGGTCTTTTGATAGACGAAATAGTGGAAACCGCTTTCGAGCTGTTGAATAAAGGGGCAGAGGCAAAATTTGAAAAAGATGAGACTAAAATGGTATGTTTTAAAGAATTAACCCTGAAATCTGGCTTGTCAAGCGTACAACAGATACATGATTTGTTTGATCAATAATTGTATGGGTATGTGTCAAACAAACGTGCTTGTAAGAAAATGTCTTGAAAACGAATATATACATTTCAAACTTGATACCGTCTTGCAACATGAAAACATTTTGTAAGTATATTACAGTAAGGTCTTGCAACAGCACTACTATACAGTCTGACAACGTTTTGCAACAGCAATAATATATACAGTCTGACAACGTCTTGCAACAGCAGTACTATACAGTCTGACAACGTCTTGCAACAGCAGTACTATACAGTCTGACAACGTCTTGCAACAGCAGTTATATACAGCCTGACAACGTCTTGCAACAGCAGTACTATACAGTCTGACAACGTCTCACTACAGTGCTACAATAAGGTCCAACAACAGATATAAAATAAGTTCTCATTATGGTTTTGCAACAGGAGTACAAAAAGACCTGTCAGCAGCAGTATAATAAAGCCAATAAGGGCTGAAAACAGCAGCACAATAAGGTCTGTCAACAGCAGCAAAATAAGGGCTGTCAACAGCAGTACAAAAAGACCTGTCAAAAACAGCACAATAAGACCTGTCAACAGCATCAACAGCAGCAAAATAAGACCTGTCAACAGCAGCACAATAAGGACTGTCAACAGCAGCTCAATAAGACCTGTCAACAGCAGCACAATAAGGACTGTCAACAGCATCACAATAAGGACTGTCAACAGCAGCACAATAAGACCTGTCAACAGCCAGCACAATAAGACCTGTCAACAGCAGCACAGTAAGGGCTGTCAACAGCAGCACAATAAGACCTGTCAACAGCAGCACAATAAGGACTGTCAACAGCAGCACAATAAGACCTGTTAACAGCAGCACAATAAGGGCTGTCAACAGCAGCACAATAAGACCTGTTACCAGCAGCACAATAAGGACTGTGAACAGCATCACAATAAGACCTGTCACCAGCAGCACAATAAGACCTGTCAACAGCAGCACAATAAGGACTGTCAACAGCAGCACAATAAGGCCTGTCAACAGCAGCACAATAAGACCTGTCAACAACAGAACAATAAGACCTATTAGTAGCAGTAAAACAATGTTCGCACCAACAATACATTAAGGCACGACAACAGTTTCACAACAGCACGATTGGCTGTATTTATTATTTATATAAAACAACAACAGTTACCTAACTTTAAAAGCCAATAACTGTAAAACCGACTCATGTAATGAATCAACATATTTTTTGCAGAAGACATTCACGGAAAAAACAGCTCCAGAAAAACTAAAACTGCTAGAACAAGAAGTAACATTAAGAGGACAAGACGGCTTTGCTGTAGGCAAATCAGTGAGTAAAGTTTTGATATGGTAATATTGTTTAGCTTTGTTCTGTCTGTTTCATTTCCGATACAGTAAATGATACAAGGTCATCTATAACGTGAAAGTATAAGAGTACAATATCTTAGATAGTGCACGTATTTACTAAACATACGATTCCACGTTAAGTAGCAGAGCATCTCCTACAGTTGCTGAAGGTTGAAATAAAGTTGATTAACGTCACGATCAAGTTTCAACTTTGATTCAACGTTGTGTGCCTGCTGAGTTTATTTACTGGATGAACGGACGCTTATCTTAAAGTTAAATGCTACTTTAATCGAAAATTAAATGCTAGTATATTCCATAAAAAAGTATTCAAAATACGATGTAAAAGATTATGTACGTGTTTTTGTTTTGTTGTTGTTGATGTTGTTGTTTTTAGGGTGGGGTGTCAATTATAGGTCTTGTGGCGACTTGAGATCGACTTGTAATGCAAACAACAGGGTAATCATATTGCTGTTAAAATAAGGCATGTATTTAGTTAAATGGTCACCAGTGGTATGGTTCATAGTGATAAAAAGTCACGGCCATGTAATAAGCACCCACCATTTGTTTCATTACGTCTATAAAACGTAGGATTAACGTGCTTTTACAAATGAGCCGCTCCATGGGAAAACCAACTTAGTGCATTTGCAACAAGCATGGGTCCATGCTGTTCGTTTTCAAAGTTTATTGCAATTGGAGAAACTGTTAACGAACAGCACGGATCCTGTCCAGACTGCGCTGATGCGCACGCAGGTCTGGATCCATGCTCGTCGCAAATGCATTATGTTGGTTTGTTTTCTCATGGCGCGGCTCAAATGCCGTTTAAGAAAGCAAAACTCTATGAATAGGTGTTAATAACGTTTGTTAAACGACTTGTGTTGTTTATTAATACAGCTGACGTTGGCAGACCTTCAAATATACGTAACTATAGACGTTGCTGGACTTGACAAGATGTTGTCAGAATACCCAAAACTTAAAGCAAATGTGGCCAAGACTGCAGAAAATAAGGGTGTCAAAGAGTATCTCAAAACCCGACCGGAAACAAGTTTTTGAGGCAGCACAGGCAGAAATACATCATTTATATTTATATCATAATTTGAAATCTTTTGTGTTCCTTTTACGTAAATGGATTGTTTCACATTTTGATTACATTTTTGATATTAAAAGCTTGTGTTCCAGTACGTAAGTGTCAACTGAAATAAATAATACACTTTATACAAAGAGTAAAAAACAACAAGACTTCCTATTTCTAAAGCCAGAGACTTAGACGCTTGGAACCATTCATAGTGCCATAGTGCAGAGAACATCACCTTGATGGATTTGTCTTACTTAAACATTCTCTCAAAATAACTTTATTTTGAAATTGCTGTTATTGTTGATGATTTTATTTTAGTGTCATTTTCATTTTCAACATCAGCATTAATTTTATTGTAATGTAAAGTAATGGTGTTGTTTATAACTCCATGAATATGAATGTAAATTAAAGTCTTTATTTTATAATTTTGTTTTTATACTATATATAATAATAATTCAATGTGAATATGTAACAGCATTATCAACGGCTCTGTGGTGACTGTCCATACACACATACATACAGACACGCACATAAAAAAAAGTAATATACATACATACACAAATATATAACATAGCATTAAAGAAAGACAACTCAGCAGTCTATATAGGCTTTAATAGCTGTTTATATGCCCATTAGATTTATTTTTCTACAACACGTTTTGTCCATATATAAAGAATTTTGCGCGTTTTAAGCACTGATTAACCTCTTTCTTTTCTCCATAAGTATACAGCGGTAATATTCAGATATAAATCGCTTTGTTACAGAAGTTTGCTGACAGTGCATGTTCTAAATAAGTCACTCGTTTATGAAAATGTAATTAATCCCCATAGAATTTGAAACCCGATACTAATTTACGTTTACATACTGTGAAGGACATTAAGTTATTCAATCAGCAAACTAGAGGTTGTCAAATTTCAGTCCTACTATTTCAACCTATTTCGACAGGTTAGTATTACATTATGATAATGTTAAAGCAATTTTGCAGGTCGAGAACGTCATATTAAATGTTTTATCACAAAGAAAACAATTAAGGGTTAGGAAGCAAAGCGGCAAGGGAGATCACTGCTTGACTGTCCCTTACGATGGATACTTAAAGTATTCTCAAAAAGTTGTCTCCCTTTGAAAATGAATACATGTACCATTTGTAAAGAAATAAAATAGACAATTGCTAAAAACTACGTTCAACCTAGATCTAGTCGAGTATAGAAATTTCAAATTTCCAGAAATTCAATGCATATATCAGTAAATTAACAGTTGTTGTGTAGAGTAATATGTATTACATGTGTTTTATGCTGTTCAATTTTCATATGAAATAACCTTTTCTTTCTATGATTTAGTGTGGTTTGATATTTTTTTCAAAATGAAAGTCTAAGTCTTTTAAACATTTTTTTCATTAAAATCCAAATGAAAAATACCAAGATATAGCTAGAGGGTATTTGTTTGTTTCAGTTTAAAATTGAATAAAACACCAGCTGTAGAGTTTTCACGAGTGACATAACCATGTCAGAGTGAAAATGTAAGATATGGTGTCCATGAGTGAAAGATATTTTGATCTTACATGTAAAACAAACACATTTTCTGCTTATTTCATCTTTTGACTATCTATTTTATAGTTACTTACCAGTATAGAAGTTGATATTATATTACAGCTGTCGGGGGCTTGTCGATCGTTAGCCATTGAGCACAAATATATAATTTTTTGAATTTTTGAAATTGGTTAAAGTTCCACAACGCTTTTAATCTAATGTTAAAAAAAATGTAATGCTACTGTCCAAATAGAGACTACACCTAACTGAATAGTAAGAAAAACGATACTTTCAATATTACACATGAAATTACGAAGTCAGGTCATTAAGGCTTGTAGGACCACATTCGTAACAGATCGCATTTGTAACAGGTGTTACAAATGCGATCGCATATGTAACACGTGTTACAAATGAGATCGCATACGTAACAGAAACCAAGCACATATGTAACAATGCCGATTTTTGATGTGACATCTGATCACATTTGTCACATGTAATTTTCAATCGGAAAAATGAAGAAAAAAAGTGCATTTTTTACATCTGAAACACATTTGTAACATGTTTTAGCTCACTTGTACGAAGTGACAAATTAAGCTATTGCGATGATCCGTCCGTTCACATTTTTCTTGCGAATATGACAGAGACAACATTTATCATTTGATTTTGACAAAACTTGCACAGCACTTAACATATATCTATATCTCGGTTCCTTTCGAAAACCAGCCATATCACCTTATTCGTCTAGGAGTTATGGCCCCTTGATTGGTAATAATTACTGATTTCAGCCTTGTGAACCCGATTAAGACCACATGTTTTGTTATTTTGACTCAATATGCATACAACTTGTATATCTATAAGATCTCGGTTCCTTTCAAAGACAACCGTATTGCACCATTTATTTCACTTCGAGTTACGGCCCCTGATTTGGTAAAAAATGCTGCTTGTGAACACAGTGGAGACTACATTTATTATTTGATTTTCATTAAACTTATATAGGATCTCACTTCCTTGAACACAATAGAGGCCATATTTATTATTTCATTTTGACCAAACTTGTAGAGAAGTTATATATCTATAACATCTCAGTTCCTTACGAAAACCAGCTATATAGCAGCATTTTTGCTGGAGTTATGGTCCCTTTAATGACAAAATTTGCTGATTTTAGCATTGTGAACATGACAGAGATCACATTTATGATTTGATTATGACCAAGCTTGCCTAGAAATTATATATCGTAGGAATTATATTATTATCTTTTTTCCTCGAAGAGTAGCCATATCACGCTATTTGTCTTAAGAATTATGACCCCTAAAATGGCAAAATCACATATTTAATAACATGTATAGTGTAGTATTACTCATGTGAGCGATAGTGGGCCATGACGACCCTCTTGCTGATAGAGGGATTTTCCGGTTAGGTTAATATCTTGGTATTGGTTGGTTATCTGGCAATTAAACTTGGCAAGAATACCGAAAATTTTAATTTTCTTATCCAAAAATCCTTTTTGTCAATCTGTTTTAAAAATACAGTTGACACATTTTGTCAGATACCATACATAAACGAAGAAACTGCAAGCAGAAAAATTATGATGGATTGTTTATATTGTTACCATTGAAATTGTATTAGTTATAGGGAGAGAGTTTTCAAAAAGCTTATAGCTTCCTACTCAATCCTACATGTTTGTACATTTAACAATTAAGTGTAACAGATGTAATTATGTCAATAAAATACTGTTTAAACCAAGAATACCGAACGGTTATCATGACTGGTCTGTTCATATAGTACTTCATGTACATGTCACTTATAAATTTCCCATATAGGTTTTGGTTTGTAAGATTTCATTTTTATTAAATGCATGAATGTATATGAATATGTATGATTAAAGGGGTTAATACCTTACGTGTGTAGGTGCGTTTTACCAGACCTGTAATAGAACATATGAGTGTAAACTCGTATATGAGCCAGGGTATAATTTCAATTGAAATTAATGGGAAGAACTTACCACCGACTAGAGTGTCGAGGGACACACGTTCGAGACCGGGTGAAAACTACTCGTATCTGTTGCTATTTTCGCCACTCAGTGCTGTTTCAAGTTGGGACGTTGTCGGTTACTAATATAAAGATACTGTTGTACTGATTTTAATATTACTGACATTTTTATTAGCATTATCAGCATCATCATAATAATCATCATCATCATCATCTTGGACTGGTCCGTTCTAGGATCAATGGTAAGATTAACTGCCCGAAACTGTATAACCTGAATACTGTTGAAAACAGGCGCTCTGAATCCAACAAACAAAGATAATATTCATCAAAACCATTCTACAGGGTCCCAAAATTTGAGACGTTTGCTGTAATAGGTGTAATATGATCACTACAGATTGTCAATAAATGATGGTTATTTGTACCAAAGTATTTGGAAATCTGACTAAAGCGGGTTATGATCCGGGCACAAACATATATATTACAACAAAATAACAAAACAAATCTAAGTTCAAAGCTGTAGACTTGATCTTGGATATATACATGTAGCAACAAGGATCATGATCTCATCACACCTTCTATCCATGCTGATCATTTGTACCAAATAATTTGAAAATCTGACTTTGAATGGGCAAGTTATACCAAGGACATGAACTTATATATATAACTGCACGAACGCGCAGCCTTCTCTATTTCCCGGCGGGATTATAATAAAAGAAGGCCTATTACATGTACGTCACAGACGGACTCAGTGGGGTGAGAGTAATTAGAAAATAAGGTGTATTTTTTTTTAAATCCCATAGACATTAGTTCGCAGCACAAGGTCGGGCCCTCCCAGACTTAAGGCTAACGACTCCGTCCATGACACATTGTATATAATTTGTCCCGTGACATAGCAGCTTCCTGTTTGTCAACCAACTTGAAACAGCTCTGGATGACGAAAGACAGCTACAAATATATGTCGCCACCGGGTTCGAACCAGTGTCCTGGGCAGCAAAGCCTCGAAGATTCCCGAAGACCCATTTTCTCATGATGCGGCTCAAATAATTTTATGATGTCATTGCCCTCGACGACGACGACGCTAACTTGTGATATGCTTATGGCAGTCATTTAATGATGTTGCGATGACAACCAACTCATTGATCATTTGCAGTACAAAACTCAACATGATACATATGTGCTTCTCATGTCAACCCCCATGTTGGACAAACACATTCGAAACATTTTACCTGTTACGAATGCGATCGCATACGTACGAAATCTGTTACAAATGCGACCTGTTACAAATGTGGTCCTACAAAGGCCGATGCATTTTATAGTACTTTCCATTATGCTAATCATATAGCCAAACGTATGACAAAAAACATGAGAAAACAATTATCAAACATTTGATTTAACATAAAAATAATATATTTATGTTCATACCAAAAAATGTGACTTAAATGATATATTGTTGAAATGTTCCCAATAACCAGATCGATTTTTAATCATTTTCAATGTGAACTACATGTTAAAAATCAGAACAAAATATAGAAACGTTACATTGACATCAATGCAGTAAACACTGATGCACGTTTGTCATATATCGTCACCCTAGCGTAAAATGTAGTTAATTGCATTTAAGTGCATAAAGAAACGCGAATTACGTTGAGGCCACACCAAAAAAAAGAAAGAAAAAAAAACAGAAACAAAACAAACAAACAAACAAAAAAACGATTGAATATGCCATAATGTCATAACTGAATAGATTGACGTACAGGATTTTATTAAATATGTAGCATACAAAGTTGGTGTACAAATTTCGCTAAATATGTCGGCCTACAGATTTCCTTAAGTATGTCGGTGTACAAAGTTTCGATAAATACGCTAGCTGCTCGTATCGGTTTCGTTTGATTCGTTTCGTTTTCGTACTGTTAAATTTTCTGGTCTTTCGGGATCATTGATTTCAACTCGTTTAGATTTGAAGATTGAATACTGATTAAGCCGGTGTTTGGTGGCGTGGGCAGTGTTGCATTTTTCATTACTACTTATGAACAGACTCAATCAAACCGAGTCTGCAATTTTTACTGTTTGCCTTGTTCTCGGTGCTCCCGGGGGATCTACTTTCCAGATTTTTTTCGTTTGATATGTCGGCATCAAGGGTATCATTAAATATGTCGGGATTAAGGTTTTCATTAAATATGTCGGGATACAGAGTTTCGTTAAATATGTCGGCATAAATGGTTTTACTAAATATGTCGGGATACAGAGTTTCGTTATATATGTCGGCATACATGGTTTCACTAAATATGTCGGGATACAGAGTTTCGTTATATATGTCGGCATACATGGTTTCACTAAATATGTCGGGATACAGAGTTTCGTTAAATATAATACTAAGTAGAGGTATCAAACTAATATTTAAAAAAATGTCAAAAACATAGACTTTATCAGATTTGGTCATTATCATAAAGTGTTCTTATTACTTTAGTAACATTTGCTTCGATGCGTTTTGAGAAAATACATAAAAAGTAGATGAGGGGTAAAAAGGCAGAAGTTATTAAGTTTGATACTCGATGTTCGTCTTTCGATATTTTGTTATGTAACGAAATGGCATTCGGCCGAAATATACAAATCATATAGGTCAGTCCTTATTCTTAAACTTATATTTTCTAGTTGTTTTTGTAATTTTTGTATGCAGTTATGTTGTGTTCAGTCCAGTAAATGTTGTGCGCATGTCTAACGGAAGACGCCAAAACCAAAACACAAAAACTCGACAAATAAGGTATTTGTCGCGTTTTCGTGTTTTCATGCTGGCGCGGCGAGATCACGGCAACACGACAGCACGACAAATAAAGGGCGCAAACATGACATACTCATACCCGCCAACACGAAAGCTCGACAGATAAATTTGTCGTGTGAACGCCCTCTAAACAATGTGTTTTCGTGTAAAATATGTCCTGTTTTCGTGTTTTCGCCCCGCAGACAGGGCATGGCAGAAATCAGCCACCATACGTCTTAAACAATAAGGCACATAAAGCTGGACGGTCAGTCAGTGTTAGTACGGAGAATTTCACCACCGAGCAGATATGATGGTCTTTTAAAACTAAATAAATAAAGCTGCTCAAAGGGCATCGTTAAACCGTACGCACGAAACCGTCTGATATCGATATGCGGACGAGCTACAAGCTCTATGCGGACAAGCGTCAGCCTATATCATTTCTATGGAGTTCCTTTTCGATCACTGCTCCCGAAACAACAATATACGAAAACTGTAAAGAAGAAACCCGTTGAAACTACCTCGGTGATTGTCGGAAGTCGAAACCTTGATGGTGAAAATACCAAACTGCTACGACGGAAACACAAAATTACTTAACCACGATGTATATACATGTACTAGTACATGTAACTTGATTCGCGTCTTCGACATCGTGCTTTCTACTTCTACCATTGTTGCCTCGGCTTCCACCAAAACCTACGGTCTTCAAGAACTGTCTGGCGGCGTATAATATGTATATATAGAATTTCAATAATCCACCACCACAGAATTAAGAATATTATGTACAACACTGGGTCAAAATACACTAAATTGCAGTAATATCATGTACAACGCGTTATGTATACCTATTTCCTATTCTGTCTATTTGAGCGTACTTTTCTTCAAATAAGGTTGATGGTGATCCCTGGCCCGTTTGCCTTGCTGCTTGTTAATAAAAATCTTATAATATTCAATGTTTATGTTGTCTTACAATGCACTTCGTTTAATCTTTAAAATACATTTGATTTAATTGTTTGACATAAACGGTCGAATATACAAGCGATGGAGACTCGTAAGAGTAAAACTCACAGGCCCTTGGGTCCAGTAGTTAGAAACATTTATCAAAACCATTTTTTCGTCTTAAGAAATATTTTAGAAGATATATTCTTGAAAGATATACCAATTTGTTCTGCATTTGAACGACCTTATAATTTCGATGTTCTACATGTGAAGAAATAGAACTAGAAGATCAAGAAATAGAACTAGATCTAAAACATTTATCAACTGTAAGATCAATACTTCATTTTTGTCATTAATATAACCCGCACAGGGACAGAAAGAAATAGTATACTGTCCTACACGTCGTCTGATAAAAAGTATGTCACATTATATTAGGGCCAAATGAATATGGTGCAACATGTTGGCTAACAAAGTTTTAAAATCATCTATAATTGTATCGAAACTTTTATCTCATCCTGTGTTTGGTATAATGTACGATAATTGTTTTAGCAGAAATCCGTTTTATCTCTACACTATTGCAAATGATTACCAACGATCAGACTAAACGTGGATGCTTTTTTATTGAATAGAAATTTAAAATAATAGGTGAGCCGCACGATGAGAAAACCAACATAATGCATTTGCTACCAGTATGGATCCAGACTAGCTTGCGCAACCGCGCTTTCTGGTTAGGATCCATGCTGTTCGCTAAGGGTTTCTCTAATTGGAACATGCTTTGGTTTTCTCATGGTGTGGCTCACTTAATTTACAAATAACGCCAAGAAGATAATGTTGAATTAAACTTTCCTTTTCATTGCTTTACGGTAACGTTGTGAAATCGTGAATTCGTGAAGTGGAAATCGTGAAATCGTGAATTCATGAAGTGGAAATTGTGATATCGAGAATTCGTGAAGTGGAAATCGTGAATTCATGAATGGAAATCGTGAAATCGTGAATCATGAAGTGAAATCGTGAATTCAGAACAGAAATCGTGTTCGTGAATTCTGAAGTGAAATCGTGAATCAAGAAAGTGAAATCATGAACTGAAGTGAATTCTGAATGGAATGTGAAATCGTGAATCGAATAATCGGAACGATTCATGAAGTGAATCGTGAATAAGCAGAATGTGAATCGTGATCATGAAGTGGAAATCGTGAAATCAGGAAGCAGAAATCGTGAAATAATGAAGTTGAAATGTCACCATGGGTCTTTCGTAGTTAACTGCTGTAACTGCTGCAACTGCTAACTGCTCACTTCACACCGATGTTGTTTTTATGGTTTGTCGCTTTCAAAATCACGCATGCTATGTACTTTATATTATATACTATATCCTTTCCGCAGCCTTAACGTACTAAAACGTATTAGCGTCTGATGGCCCTTTCACGCTTCCGTAGAAACAACATTTATTACATGAAACTTATTTTGAAAATATTTCTGAAATGTCTAGGTCTGCAGCTCTCAAATACGGTTATATCTTACATCCGAGGCATATACTGACACTCTCAGACAACATGAAAAAATGACATTTTGAGCGATTTGATGAAGTTCCAAAATTATCAATGTACCCTTGGTCCGTTACGGACCACTGTGGGATTTCTGTTTATCCAGAGCTCAAATATTTTTTCATAGATTAAAAGCTGACATGCTGTACTAAAGCCCAGGTAATTTCAATTCGTAATAAAGTGCTGAAAATTGGCTCCCCAATAGCAAAAAAAAAAAAAAAAAGTCCACGCGCATACATTTAGACGGGGTGACCCCTGCGCGTGACCCCTGACTATCTACGAATCAAAATGCGGCTTTCGTTTTCAAGTTTAGCATTTCTACTTTCATTTTATTTACTTCCGGAAAAAGCTGACGGTAGAGTGATGTCATTTTCTGTGTTTGTCAAAAACATACATATGCCTGGCGAGATTGCATAAATATGTGATGGCCGTCCTAAGGTTATACCATAATGCTATACAACAACATGAAAATGTATAAGTTCATTTTTATTAATAAGAGTATAGAAATATTTCAATTTGCATGATAGTGGTGAAATGACATTACAAGGGTAAAATGGCCTGGTTTTGGTTAAAACTTTTGAAGAGACACGAAATAAAATGGAAATTTATATGTTTATGTAAGATTAAGCTATTATATTCACTCGTGTATGTCATAGTTCACATATTAGATTTTAAGTATTTTTGTGGTGTTCCCCTCTATCTTACACTGAATCCATGAGTATGTTTTATACTCCTGAAAAGCTTCGCCTGTATCAACAGCATACGAGACTATCGAATAAGTAATTGCAGCCTCTGGAATTGTTTTAATTATCCCAACCAATGGTTTCTGTCATGTCAACAGATTACTTATTTCCATTACTGTTTTGTGTAACCATTATGAAAAATCCTCGGGCAGAATATGAATCTGAGTGACAGTGAATTGTGAAACCAGACAACATCTGTTCACTTCCTGTCACTTCTGAAGGTATGTGCATATGTTACCTGTAACGATACCGTCATGAAATGGAACTCAAATATACACACCCATTTATATCTACTATTCTAACACGATCCGATTCATTTTCCTATTAGGCCTAAACAAAGAAGGCAGAAAACAGTGAATTATTATACAACAAATCACTGATCTGACGTCACAATTATTACGTCATGGCGTCAAAAAGCATAGCGGCGCGCTGGAAAAGAAACCGATTGAAAACACAGGTGCCCGTCCAGTCTTGGTGCCCATATGGGTGCCGCCCCCTCCAAAAAAGAAAATTAAAAACACTGTTTTAAGCCTAAAACGAAAAAAAAAATTTTTGATTTTTCCCCCTATATATACAGTGCTTTAGGGTATAGCGGATAGCTAACTAATTTTTCCTGCATTCCAATTCAAAGAAATGAAAATAGTAGTTTTTATTCAGTATATTAGACAGAAAACATCTATTCTTCTTAAAACAGTCAGCTTTTCATAGAAATTCATATGTTTTTTCTCTCCACGCCATTGTTTACATATGAGCTGATTTAGGGTGTACAGGATAGCTTTGGTCATTTTTTACATTATTAGTTTAAAATCCACATCTTACAAACTTTCCAAGATTTCTTTAAAGGGAATTCCTATAGTTTTGTATGCGCATCTTTCTGCGCAGCCGACAATTTCTATGGAAAACTGAACTGAGGTCAACATTTGTTGAAACATGTTACAGACAATCTTAAATATGAGGAATCTTGAATGAAATAACATTTTTGATAAGTTTTATCAGTAATCAAATGCTGGTACTGGTTTATGTTGTATTGACAAGTATCATGCCTGACAGATATTTTGCTATTTTTGTGGTTGAGTTTTCACATTGCATTTTAGTACAAAGACAGTGTTTTTCATATAATGTAAGATAATTTACTTAGTACTGATAAGACAATATCACCGTTCGATTATTTAGTATTCAATTATAGAAAGAATTAAGAATTTTTAAAACTTTTTTTTAACTTCTAACACACATACTTGTAATTAATTTGGCCAGGATTGCGCCACTTTCCGTTTGAACAGGTGTTGTATTCTAGCGGTCTTAACATAAAATTTAGCCTGGTGACCCATACATTTTTAGCCATTTTTATGCTCACAGTACAATTATCTATACACAAGAAAAACAGGAAAAAATTCTATGAAAGAGATTTTTCAAAATTTAAAATAATATTCTTCAATATGGGTATTTTTCATTGAAAAAAAGTTCACAAAAGTAAATATAAACAATATTTTTTTCTTCATTTGTACCCATTATTGTAAGGATAGAGTATTACAAATATGACTATGATATCAAATAAGTATATAATAAAATCTGTAAAAAGAAAAAAACCTTGTTGTGCTGTCTTGATGTATATTTTGGTTGGTATTTATAAAAAAGCAGAAAATTATGAAAATGTTGGAAAATCGCTGGCAGTTTCAGCAACAGTGGGTGTGTTCAAAACAATTTTTCACAAAAACAAGCCTGGTGACCTATTGTTTTTATTTGCTCATTGTATTCAGCACAAAATATCCTATCATATATGTGAATTTAAAAAAATTCTATGAAAGGAAAAAAACTTTAGGAATTCTCTTTAATATAAATCAGAATTATAATGTATTCTCTTTTCAAAAACATTCAGCTTTTTAAATTTCTATCAAATACTTTTCATTCACTGACGTTTTTTACATATACACAAATTTAGTCTATAGGGGATAGCTTTATTTTACATTTGATGACATATGAAAAATAACACAAGCAAATATTTAAAATGTATGTCAGAATATCTGTTTGCATGCCAGTAAAAGAATGATATGAAAAGTTATACAATAATTCAAGTCTAAATATAAAATTTATCAATCTATCCTCTATACCCTAAAATCCGCTATACCCTAAAGCACTGGTACTCCTATGGAAATTCCATATAAGAGTATATATGGGGGGGATTCAATTTTTTTTTCGTTTTAGGCTTAAAACGGTGCTTTTAATTTTTTTTTTTTTTTGAGGCGGCGGCACCCATATGGGCACCAAGACTGGTCGGGCACCTGTGCTTGGGGGCGGGTAACAAGACGTTAGAACTGTTGATTCTTTAGGGATTTATTTTCTGTCAGGAGAAGGGCAATCGCAAATATCGGATGTTCAAAAGAGCCAATGCTCTGTTGGTGAAAAATTACGATAGACAATCCAATAATCCAACACTTGAAATTTCAAATACATCTAAAGTAGTCTAACACTTTGGAGAAGGGCATTCGCAAATATCGGATGTTCAAAAGAGCCAATGCTCTGTTGGTGAAAAATTACGATAGACAATCCAATAATCCAACACTTGAAATTTCAAATACATCTAAAGTAGTCTAACACTTTTAAGATTTTCTTTTATATAAAAGAATGATTTTACCGTGTATTGTCTTGTCTCGCAAATGGCCTACGTTTGGTAATACGTCCATTTACGCTTAAAAAAAAGATTCCAGATTAGTACCCCTTCCTGGTGTATTTCGAACGTGTTAGAATGGAAATAGATTTTAGTTTTGCGTGCTTTGTTGGCAAGTAAAACACGGTTTTGAGTTCAGATGCGTAGTAATCTAATCACGAAGGCCGAAGCACGCAACACTAAAATCTATTCCCCAAAAAATAGACACACACGTGCAATGATTTCCGAAATTATTAAAAACTGGGGTGGGGCGGTGGGAGCATGCTATTCACAAACTTTTAAAGAAAACATAGCTAGACAAATATAAATGTATCAAACAAACTTCCGAGCTAGAGTGTTTCGTATTTTGTTCAAAAGGATCTTAGATATGAAGAAACTTTCTGTGATGTACAGAAATGTAAGTCGGGCAAATAGTGTAGACAACAGGACAACAAAACATTAAGGAACATAGTGCGGCACTGTCTTGGAAAGGTCAGTGACAGAAACACCATGAGTGAGTTGCACGCAACCCCCCCACTCTTTCACCACCATGTACCATAGCTATAGGACACTGTAAATAAAAGTTAACCCGGCCAGGTGAATTCCTTACATACGTATTGCTTACGCACAATATGTACAACACAAAATGCTTGTGTAAAAATTGATAAAAGAAAACCTATTGAACCAAATACATCAATTTGTATTCAGTTCTTTTGCAGAAAGCAGAGTAACAAAAGAAAACTCGTGAAGAGCCCGACGAAAACAGGCTAGACGACAAGTATCACAGCAGCTCATTCCCTGCGGGCTTTATCATGGAGTCTTCCACCTGACCCGTAAGACACAATCAAATAGGAGAGCGTAGCATCCAACAGTAAAAAGGACTGAACAAACATACAAGCAAACATCCACAAGTAAATCAATGCAAATAGTCGTCGTGATATTACAGTTTGCATTCGATGAACTGCACATTTAACATTTAGAAATAAAGAATTGATCGACTTCTTACAGGGGTGATATATTTAAGAAGACTACTCGAGAGCTTTGAAAGCTCGATAGCTACTGATACTGAACAAATTTTGGAGAGGGCCTTATAATGCTATAGACAAGGTTTGATGAAGATCCATTGAGTGGTTCATGAGAAGAAGTCGTTAAAATGTATTTTTATTTTAAGCTCTAGCGACCCCTAAAAAGGGCCGACTGCCCTCATTTAAATAAATTTGAGGAAGACCTTATAACGATGATACAGACCAAGTTTGATGAAGATCTATCAAGCGGTTCATATGGAGAAGACGTTTAAAAGTATTTCTATATTCAGCTCTAGTGGCCTCAAATAGGGCGAAGGACGAAGGACGATGGAAGACCGACTCTATACTAATAGCTCACCCTGAACAAAGTTCACGTAGGCTAAAAGCTTAAAATAATTGGTCAGTAAGTGACAGTATCTTTATGGCTTGAGCATAACTAATCTTAGGCTATTGATAAATCAAAGTGGCATATGACAGTGTATCTAATTCAATAGGCAACAGTTTCGTTAAGCTTATACACTATGCAATATTAATTTTATGGCATAACATTATTCTGAATTTGGGGCTTCCTTTTCCTAAAATACTTAAGGACTGTTAAAATATCAATTGATACACATTTATAGTTTGGGGTTACATAATATACATTTTAACAGAAAATTTGTAAGTGTATAATAAAAGATACCTGGTTATGAGCTGAGATATATTGCTTTGACACGTCGGTCGGTCGGTCAGTCCCTCCGTCAGTAGAGCACACGGTTTCTGCCCAATAACTCGAGACAATATGACCCAGAACTTTCAAACTTGGTAGTATGATTGGGCTTATGAAGTGGATGACCCTCATTGCTTTGGGGGTCAGTAAGTCAAATGTCAAGGTCACACGGGCCTGAACCTTAAAACGGTTTCTTAACGACTTAACACAGAACCTTCATACTTGGTAGAATGATTGGGCTTTTGAAGTAGATGACCCCTATTGTTTTGGGGGATCAATAGATTAAAAGTTATGGTCATAGGGGCATGAACCTTGAAAACGGTTTACGCTAAGTAACTTCAGAACTACTCGACCTTGATGTAAATCAAAGGTCAAGGTCACAGGGCCTTACCTTGAAACCTGTTTCCAACCAATAACTTGAGAACCACTTCACCAAAAACCTCCAAACTTGATAACGAAGTAGATGTCCCTCATTATTTTGGGGATCAGTAAGTCAAAGGGTCAATGTCACAGGGGCCTGAAACTTGAAAACAGTTTCTGCTCAATGACTTGAGAACCACTTGATCCAGAACCTTCAAACTTAATAACATGATTGGGCTTGTGAAGCAGATGACCCCTACTGTTTTGGGGTCAAAGGTCAAGGTCACAGAGACCTGAACATAGAAAACTATTTCTGCAATGTAGATCGAGAACCACTGAACCTTCGACCGGATAGCATGATTGGGCTTTTAAAGTAGATGACCCCTTTCGTTTTAGAGGTCATTAAGTCAAAGGTCAAGGTCACAAGGGACTGAACCTTGAAAACCGTTTCTGCTCAATAACTTGAAAACCACTTGACCCAGAACCTTCAAACTTGATAGCATGATTGGGCTTATGAAGTAGATGACCCCTAATGTTTTGAGGATTAGTAGGTTAATGTCATTGTGATCACGGGACTGAAAATGGGAAAACTTATCGTGGGGGCATACGAGTTTTACAGTTCATTAAATAATACTAAGTTTGAAAAAATATTGGTGAAATTTTGTTGTGTAATACCTTAATGGGCAGGAACTGAACAGGAATTGCACATCTATGTGAAAATGACACGGACATGGAAAAAAAAAAGCAAATTCTGTTTGGATTTTCTTTCACACAGGCTTTTCTTATTTTCCTGCTGCATACTGCACAGCATTTTGTCTAGACATAACTAGTGAGAAGTTCACACTAGAGCAGTATAGTCATTTAAAGATATGCTCCAATACATGATGAAAAATAAACATGATTATCAACATATCTTTTATTTTCTAGAAATATCAATATAAAGTTCACATCTGTAAATATATACACAAGACTCAATACAACATTATTTACATTTCCCACTGGTAAAGCCCCAACTTGTTTTGCCGAATAATACACCAAACCTCAAAAGTGTATGCATGTTGAAATGGTCTAAAAGTCCTAAGTTCACTTTTAAAGTATATGCTATTTTAATACTTTTTCTAGCAAATCATAGTACTATTAAACCTTCTATAAAATTACTTTATTGGTGTTCCTGCTATATCGAGTATATTTATAAAAAATTTTCGCAGGACTGTAGCTTTTCTATATCAGTATAATAATTAACTAAGTTACTCCTTTTTTTTTGCTAAATGGACTTGATGAAGCAAAGAATGGATAAAGAAATGCATATACTGAGAATTTCGTTTCTAGAAATTCTCAAGTATATCTCCTAAATGTATTCTATTTATGAGAGACATAATTAATTGTTTTTTGTTTATTTTTTCACTTTTTTTTGAAAGCATATTGAAGAAATCAAATTTCATTAAACAAGAAGGCTGTACTAACCCTAGATTGTTTCACAGCTCAAACAGGTATAAAACAAATATAAAAACTAGCATCGCCCTCTGGTGGCCAGATTTTTTTTTCTAATCAATACACCTGAACAATCCTAGTAATTTTAATTTTCTTAGTGGTAACATGACTTAGTTTTTGATCCCAGATGACCCAGTTTTGAAAACTACATATTAAATTTCTTACAAGAAGTGCTTGTGTTGTCAAACCTCAGAAATTTTTTATTTCAACCATTGTGATAAAACACTTCTAGCATATCATTTATTCCAGTCTAAACCATTTACCTTCAACAAACCAAACACATTCTATTTCATTCAAGAATTTACAACAATCTAAATGTACCGATGACTCAAACTGTATTGTGAGTCTTTAAAAAAGAAAATGAT
The DNA here is from genome assembly GCF_021730395.1 of Mercenaria mercenaria. Lineage (NCBI taxonomy): Eukaryota > Metazoa > Mollusca > Bivalvia > Venerida > Veneridae > Mercenaria > Mercenaria mercenaria. The sequence goes on from NC_069373.1 coordinate 10,132,552, forward strand.
AAACAAGAATGATGCCAATATTAAAAATGCTTGATAGAATAAATAAACAAGAGGACCATGATGGTCCTGAATCGCTCACCTATCCCCACATGACCCAGTGTTGAACTGAGTATGACGTCGTTATTTCTATTACTTGACAAAGTGACCTAGTTTTTGAGCACATGTGACCTAGATATCATCAAGATAAAAAATTCTGACCAATTTTCATGAAGATCCATTGAAAAATATGGCCTCTAGAGAGATCACAAGGTTTTTCTATTATTTGACCTAATGACCTAGTTTTTGACCCCACGTGACCCACTTTTAAATTTGACCTAGATATCATCAAGGTAAACATTCTCACCAATTTTCATGAAGATCTCGTGAAAAATATGGCCTCTAGAGAGGTCACAAGGTTTTTCTATTTTTAGACCTACTGACCTAGTTTTTGACCGCACATGACCCAGTTACGAACCTGACCTAGATATCATCAAGCTGAACATTCTCACCAATTTTCATGAAGATCCATTGAAAAATATGGCCTCTAGAGAGGTCACAAGGTTTTTCTATTTTTAGACCTACTGACCTAGTTTTTGACCCCATGTTACCCAGTTTCGAACCTGACCTAGATATCATCAAGGTGAACATTCTGACCAACATTCATGAAGATCTCATGAAAAATATGGTCTCTAGAGAGGTCACAAGGTTTTTCTTTTTTTAGATCTACTGACCTAGTTTTTACCCCCACGTGACCCAGTTTCGAACTTGACCTTGATATCATCAAGCTGAACATTCTGACCAATTTTCATGAAGATCCATTGAGAAATATGGCCTCTAGAGAGGTCACAAGGTTTTTCTATTTTTAGACCTAATGACCTAGTTTTTGACCCCATGTGACCCAGTTTCGAACTTGACCTAGATATCATCAAGGTGAACATTCTGACCAATATTCATGAAGATCTCATGAAAAATATGGCCTCTAGAGAGGTCACAAGGTTTTTCTATTTTTAGACCTACTGACCTAGTTTTTGACCCCACGTGACCCAGTTTCGAACTTGACCTAGATATCATCAAGTTGAACATTCTGACCAATTTTCATGAAGATCTTGTAAAATATATGGCCTCTAGAGAGGTCACAAGGTTTTTCTATTTTTAGACCTACTGACCTAGTTTTTGATGGCACGTGAACAAGTTTCGAACTTGACCTAGATATCATCAAGGTGAACATTCTGACCAACTTTCATAAAGATCCCATGAAAAATGTGACCTCTAGAGTGGTCACAAGCAAAAGTTTACGGACGCACGCACGCACGCACGGACGGACTGACGACGGACAACGGACGCCGCGCGATTACAAAAGCTCACCTTGTCACTTTGTGACAGCTGAGCTAAAAAACGAGACAAACTCAAAAAAAAAATCTTATGCAAAATTCGCAATACTGTGTCCATATCCACTTCATTCTGATGACCTATACCGCATTTCATTAGCACTGAGCACAAAATGTAAAGATGTAACTGTAACATTTGTTAAGTCCTAAAAAGGGGGAATAAAAACAACTAACAGATTAAACCATAACATTTTTTGGTCCATTAAAAAGCTGTTTTGTTGAATTCTTCGGGAATTCTTTCTGTATAAATATCTTATCTGAGACAAACAGAGGGGCAAATATTGGATTACACTAACATGATTACTGTAAGATATTTAGTGCAATAAAACAAGAATGTGAAATTGTGTTTAATGGAAGTAGATTCAATTTTCATAAAGTATACAACAATTAACTGTGACATAGGGGTTACCATATTCTTAAAATTTACCAAAAATATGGGATGTAAAATGGGGCTACGAGCAAGTTCTTTGTGAGTCAGCAGACATCCTGGAGAAAGAGAGGAAGAATGGAAGACCCCTTAACTGGACAAGACCAGAATCTATGAACACTGTCAGAGAAGGCGGGAAGAAGTCTCCAACATCAACAAGTACTGGTATTCTACATGAATACAAGAAGTGAGAGATTGCTGGTAGACCTAGGGAAGAAGCTGAAGTTTCCTGAGGAAGAGACCCACACATCTTTCCAGCCAGATATAGTTATTTAGTCCAGGGCCGGTATTCATAAAGCTCCTAAGGGAAAATTTTCCATAAGGGACTAACTAAGGGAAAAGTTCCAAAGCATTTTGTGGACTATCGTCGAGATAGTTGGAATGTCTTAACAATATTGTCACATATAGTCTGGCATAGCAATGAAGATTATCAATAAATCTTATAAAGTCTACACTTTTCTTTTGTGTTATGTTGTTTAGGAAATTTTACAAAGTTAAGGATTTTCCTAAGTTTTCTCCTTAGGAGCTTTATGATTACGGGTCCTGGTCTTTCGAAACTGGCGGTACTGAATGAGCCTACTATCCTTTGGATTTTTATGCATAAATGTGGTGAAACATACGCAAATATAGCTTTGATGAATTAATCATTTCATCTGTCAATAGTAGGGGTACAGTGCCAATATTTTTTTTGGCACAAGAAAGAAAACACAAAATTATTTCATGATGAAAAGGCAAAAAAAGGACCAAAACTGCACAAAGCAGCTAACCTGAGTGTCTTTGAAATTATTTAACAAGTTCAATATAATAAAATGCAGAGACTCTGCCCAGCATTTTATCATTTTATTTAATGAGTTTAATAAAAAACAAATATAAGTATCATTTTTGTTTGGTACATTTAAGAATGCTTCATTACTTTTAAAAATACAAACTAATGATGCTGTTATCAACTTAAATACCAGACCTTGTGATTTAACATTCGTACAACATGGACAGAGAAATTCGTTATACCACATTTTAGCTTTTTCCGCTGAAACATTGAAATATCTTCCTTCTTTACCTATTATAGATCAAGTCAATTCGACCAACATTATCTTTGCTTCCTCTACAACACCAATGTTGAAATGTTATTTCACTAGCCTAATACCAAAATTATAAAATGGCTTTATTTCACTCCTACAGTGTCAAACAACATCAAATATGCGATAAAGATTTAACCTTTAAATGCTCACGTTGTTTTGTTTATAACGAGCCTGTATCATTCAGCATTAAATTTGTGGTTTCAACCTAAACAGATATTTCACAGGAACATTGACTTCAGAAGTGAACCAATGACAACTAAAAAATTCCATGAGAATTATTCCACTATAAATAATAAAGGTTTCATATATAAATGCTTCTTTCCTCGGCACAAAACGACAGACATTGTTTCAATATAATCACAGTGATGGCAATAATAAAAACACAGTGATAACAATAAAATATCACAGATCAACCCTATCAAATACAATGCTCTCCATTAAATATTCTACTCTAAGTCATTATAAACACGCTGAGATGTGTGATTAAATTTTTTAAGATGTCTACATTTTTACATGTCCGCAAAAGTCACTCTACTGTCAGAGTCTGGATGTTATGCAACAATATATGAATATTTGCTGGAGAGAATTGCATCTATTATGAGAGAACTCTTGTTAGACCCGCACTTGATATTTGGCCATCTTTAGGTCATGTATAACTCTATCAGCGTCTAGCTGTCGGAAGTACGTATCATCATCATCTCTGACTAGTTGTTCCTGCAGCAACTTAATCTCACCTTCCATTTTCTTTCGTAAATCTTTCTTCATTGTGGATAATGCCTGAAATATGTTTTCAATATGTTTAACAGCCTTGCAACAAAGAGAATATTTGAAAATATTTGAACATAATGAAAGATAAGACATACAGTGAAGTTTACAATTTATGTTATAGCTTTCAGTAACTGGAATGTCATAATATACAAACCTTGTGCTGAGCTTTCTCCCGGACTTCTAATTCCTTCTTCTCCTTGGCAATATTCTCTGCTAACATTTGGAATTGGTCACGATAACTTAGGTACTTGTTAAGGAACATTCATAAGATTTTTTGGTTTATAATGCCTTCATAGTTATACTAACATAAATTAAGACATGGCAACTTTTCCGACTTTTGATGGTGAAAGAAGACCACAGGTGCCTCTCCTAGCCATAAGCATGAGCAGGCATCTAAGAAAAACCACTAATCTTCCAAGAGTCAGCTGGATGGTTTCCTCCATAGAGAACTGTATGCCCCAAGTGAGATTTTGAACCCACATTGGTGAGGTGCAAGTGATTAAAAATCAGTTTCCTAAACCATTTGGCCAGAGAAGCCCCTATATTCAAACAGGTAATATGACTGGTAACCTGAACAATTTCAAATATTCAGTCTCAACATTTTTGTTTTTGTATAATAGCTTGCCTAATGTTAAATCATTTGAATGTCAATTCCCTTTCATCCTAATCTCCCTGTCAAAATGTATCATACAAACGTTCCTAACTCGATTTGATGCTAAATTCATTTCTTTGAATAGGCCTTCTTCTTCATCTTTACACGATACTAGAATAAACTTTTTGAAATTGTTAATACTGAATGACATTTTTAAACTATGCAACATTTAACTATATATAATGTAATTATAATCAAAATTTGCAGTGATTTATATTGCAGTCTTTAAATTTTGAGAATATCAGCATAATGTGTACCCAAGTCTGAAACACATATGTAGATAATCTATAGATCTGTCTTTTGTAGCTACATATCTCTATGAAACCTTTTTTTTCTTTTTTTGCTGTGTTTAACATCACATTGATACAATTATAGGTCATATGGTGACTTTCCAGCTTTTCAAGGTGGAAGAAAACATCAGGTGCACCCTCAGGCATTATAGAATCTTGACAGAACTGCTAACCTGCCATAAGTCAGGTGGATGGCTTTACCACATGAAAGAATGCTACATCCCAAGCAAGGTTTCCAGCTGACAACAGTAAGGTGCAAGTTATTTGAAGTCTGCATGGGTGCCACACCTCTCTACCAACAATTATGCCAAGAAATATTTACTGCAATGAGTTTACTACTAAAATATCCATATCATGGAAATTCACAGATATACATATGTCCACTTATGTTAACAACACCGTATAAGATATCTTCCTTCAACACTTTTACTGAAAATACTACAATAGGAAATGGCCATTTTCTAAAATGTCAAAAGGATACTAATTTTCCATAGATTCTATCTCATCTCGCTGTGTTTTTGCCTGACCATCTCTCTGCTCCTTAGCGTATTTCCTCAGTTCAGAAATTCTTTCTTTCTGAATCTCCAAACCATCTTTGAACAACTTTTTGAATACCTGTACAATGAAGTAATTTTGAGATTAAGATCAGATGAAACTGCAAAAAATACATTTTTTTTAAATTTCAACATTTGTCATTGTATGAAATTAACAATAGGTTTCATTAAAAAACTAGTATCTCTACAAAATGCAAGGAAATAAACTCACACTGCTGTGTTGTTTTTTACCAAAGACACTGCAAAATGTGTACTCATGTAATATGAAATTCAAAACTAAAGCATTAACATTAACAATACATTTAAACAGTTATTCTTATATGTTACTGAAAACTAATTACTATCATTAAATTCACTTGTGTGTAAAATTTATATTGATATTAGTAAAATTTAGAGGTTTATAGAGTTAATCTAAGTCCATCTCCTGATAAAAAAAGGCAGCTGGTTCCTAGAACATGAAAACATGGTCTGAAGATGAAACGTTGTCAGTTTAGTAACTGTGCTTAGTAACAGACAATCTGACTTTGTTTTATAATCTTTGACACTAATGTCATATACGAAGAAGGTAAATTCAGATCAAAACATATTGTAGAAGGTTTTTGAACAAATTAAAATTGTTCCAACATTAGACATCCCTTTAAAAGGCTTATTCAATGCATTACTGAATCCATAATTCATTTCTATGTTTCAGAAGCACGAATTGCCCATTCATCGACTATAAACTGTCCCTATACCAATCTATGTCAAACAGAACTATCCTGATTCATTTGTATTAAAAAAAAATAAAATTTTACCATTTCTTCTCTAGTTCTTCTCTTTAACATTTTGGATCTCATTCTAACTTGGTACTCATCGTAATAATGCCTTGATCTCGCTGACTGCATACGTCTCTCATGGATCTTGTTACGAGATGATATAGCGCTTGCTTGACGTTCTTTTATCTCTTTCTGTAATTGCATGCAGTATCGTAGTAATATGAAAACAATCAAACTTCAGTGTAAAATTTCTTGCAGACACTAAATGAATATCATAATATACATTATATTGTAGTATAAACTCTGCTGACCAAACGTCTGAAGAGAACGAACCTCCTTGCAAAGGCAGTTATTTCCCCTGACATAGTAAATTCAACCTCTCCAGAACAGCAACCTTTGGTCAATAAGTTTCAGTTTTCCTAGCAATTTTGCTATACAGAAGGACATCAATTTGACCATATTCGCAGAGGTAATATGTAAGATACTTGGTAACTATTCACTGAGGTTATATGGAAGAAACTTGACCATATTCACTTAGGTTAAATATCAGAAACTTAGACCATGTTCACTGAAGTCATATCAGAAATTTTTATTCACTGAGATCATGTCAGAAACTTTGCTCCTATTCACTGAGGGTATGTCAGAAACTTGGTACTTATTCATTGAGGTTCTATGTCAGAAACCTGGACCTTATTCAAAGAACTTTTATGTCAGAAACTTGGACCTTATTCATTGAGATTTTATGTCAAGAAACTCAGATCATAGTCAGTGAGGTTACACATCAGAAATTTCTGTAACATGTTAATTCAGTTTACTTTGCCACAAGTTTTAACCAGTATTAGATCTACATTTCTGTATGCTTTAGTTCAATCCTTCATTGTTGTGTAAAACTGCAACTAAAGAATAGTTTTGTTTACTCGAAGTCCCAATATCAAACTTGAAACCCTGATCAATACAGGCCCAGCATATGATATAAGGTATGTCATACCAATCTCTGGTTGTGTTCCAATTCTTTTTTCATGATGTTTACGAGAATTTCCTGTCTCTTCTCCGCTTCCTCCAACTACAATATAAATATACCGATGGCAGCTATAAAATGTTATCAGGTAGTCATAATATGTTAACTGCAATTATCCAACAACTTCCCAGCATGATAATAATCACACAACGAATAATTCTAAATGTAATATCTTCGGTTAAACCATTACAGAGAACATATGACTTGCCTGTGGAACAATCTCTCAACCATCTGATTTAGTGTTAACCATTTTTTCATTATGCTCAGAATGTAACAGATTACTGGATATGACACACTTCTATGTTCAAGCATGTTTTCTTTACCAATCTCAAAGTATGACCTTTAAAGTGGCAGACACAGAGGTCTAGTGGTACAGGTGTCAGCCACTCAACTATGAAACTGACCATTTGAGCTCTACTTTGGTGGCAACAGTATCTCCTTTTATGACAACAGGTTTTTCCAGGGAGTTGACTTACTGTCATTCCAAAAATCTGAACTCTTTTCCCACAATTATTTATTTATTTATTTATTTTGTTGGGTTTAACGTCGCACCGACACAATTTAAGGTCATATGGCGACTTTCCAGCTTTATTGGTGGAGGAAGACCCCAGGTGCCCCTCCGTGCACTATTTCATCACGAGCAGGCACCTGGGTAGAACCACCGACCTTCCGTACTTTTCCCACAATTAAGCACTGATACAATTAATGTAACATGGTGACTTCTCAAACTTTCAGTGCTGGCGGATGTCCTAGAGAGCCACTCCAGACATAATTCTAGTCATGGGTGGGAACCTAGATAGAACCACTGAACTTCAGTAATCCAGCTGGATGGCTTCCTCACATGAACAATTCAACATCCAAAGCTTGGCTTCAACTCCACATCAGTGAGGGATAAGTGATTCAATCCACAGCTATTACCCTTAAGCCATGAATGTCCCTAATATCTAGTTAAAATAAATAAGTAGAACCTTTAAATGGACAGATTTATATGTGTAAAAACGTGTGCTATTCAGATTTACCATAATTATTATGATTTACAAACCTGATTTTGAGCATGAGATTTTTTCCTCCTGACTTCTTGGTGAGCACGAGTTACCTGCTCAATCTGTGTAAGCCCTTTACGCCACAACTCGTGCCATGTGTGAAGGGATAGGTGTAAATGTGGAAACTCCTCTAACAACATTGGCAAAATATCATCATCATCTTTGATGGTTACTGAAAATATAAATAAAATCCATGACATATTTGGATATACATGTATTAATGTATGCTAATGTATTCAACTGTAACATACGATATTCCTGCATTAAACACGTAAACATTAACTAACCTTGAATGTTTCAACACCACATGATCATAGCTCATGTTAGAACTATTTCAGTAGACTTTTATCATAAATTGTGGTAAATTTAATCACATGCATTTCCAAGAAATTTCATGAAAAGGGTAATACCGTATCTGTTCAACATACAGAAATACATTACAGCACAAATTAAGAAACAACATTAACTTAACTATGGTATTTTATGATGCAAATATACACCACAGACTTACATGTTTTCTTTTGAGGTTTGACGAGACTGGTTCCTGGAGTTGATTTCTTCACCTTACTACTGACAGCCTTTGGTTGAGCTCTACGAGTTTTCTTCTTTAGTACTGACGGACCTGAAATGTAAGTCAGGTTAAAATGGACCAATTGTTACATTTTCTAAATACTGTATCTTTGCAAATTCTTAAAGCATTAAAACTTCAAGTGTCAACTTAATTGATTGAAAAAATGTATTGCCTCATGAATTTTTTAATAGAAATGATGCAAAATTTAGCTTTTCAAAAATATCTAAACAGAGAAAAAATATTTTGACATCCACTTTGATTCCCTGTCATGTCTGAATTTTCCACAGAGCTGCAAGACGGTCTGTTGTATCAGATAACTGCTAAGTTACCTGCATTATCTATACTAGGGGAACTGCTTACAAACGGTCATTAAGAATTGAAATAGCAATAATTGAAAAGGTAATAAATTGTCTTAATTCAAAAAGACATATAATTCAAAACTAGATGAAACATAGCAATACTTGTAAAGCTTGCAACTATTTATTTTCTTCTAACTTAAAGTTAGACACTGTTTCTATTGTAAAAAGAAACAACATAAAAATATTAATACAAAAATCTTACCTTCTTTTTCTTCTTTTGGCTTTGTTTTTACACCCGAAAACATCTTTTTCTGATATTCTTTTTCCTGAAGACAAATATCAATATTTTAATACTGAACAGATACTAATATTTTAAAGGGACAAACCAACATATTTCCGGGAAAAATACTTTCACACAAAAATCCGTCAAAACTGAGTACTGTGAAAGTGACCAGTAGTACAAACATATTGACGTAAGACTTTTGCAAGGTCTTCCTACAAAAACCAAAACTATTGTGCAGAAGACAGTAAAGCATTACAAAGCTTTTGAAAAACAAGAGCTGTTGGAGGACAGCAAAGCTCGACTTTTCAGTCTTGTCAATTGAATGAATATTTAAGTCCAAAAAGGGGCATAATTTAGAAAATTGCAAAACTGGGTTATGGAACCTGTGCAATGAATATCAGCTCATGACAATGGACAATTGTGTGACGTTTCAAACCATTCCCATTAGTGGGTACATATACAAAAACTCAATAACCAAAAAACTGCGAAGTCAAAAAGGGGCATAATTCTGTAAAAATGCAAAGTAGAGTTATGGAACCTGTGCAATGCATGTCAGATCATCACAGTGAACAAGCATGTGAAGTTTCAATCCATTAGTGGGTCTGAGATACCAGCTTACATATAAACCCTTAACCAAAATTTGTATGTCAAGAAAGGATGTAAACAAATATGCCCAAGGACAGAATGTCGAGCCTGCCAGCTGTCAAGTGGACGGACGCAGGCACAGACGCACACACAGATGCACGCATGTACATACATCGAACTGCCAAAAGTGGCATCTAAGTCGAGCTCACTGCAAGCAGACTCGACAAAAAGCAAAATAGTTATGGAACCTTTTCAATGTAAGTCAGTTAATCATAGTGAATAAGTGTGTGAATTTTCAATCCATTCCCACAAGTGGTTACTGAGATACCAGCTTACATGCAAAAATTTAACTAAATCGTGACACTGATGCGGAGTCCAATAGCTCTACCTGTTCTTTGAATAGTCGAGCTAAAAATGCAAAAAATTTACATTCTTCTTGCATTGTTACCAATATCTAACTTTTATTTTCACTCACTTTACCATTTTTCAGTGTCATACATACATTTTATGCCAAACTTGATGGAAATGAACATGTTGAAAAATTTTACTGACAGAGTGGGCAAGACGCTTTAACTCTGAATGGATAAACAATGATATTCAAATATTGAATGACTAAGCTGTCATATTTCAATATTGAAATTGATGAACATTGTTACCTTAATACTGAATGAATAAACATTGATATTTCAATACTGAACAGATAAACACTGATATTTCAATACTGAATGAATACTGTTTCAATATTGAAACTGATGAACACTGATACTTTAATGCTTAATGGATAAACATTGATAAACACATATATTTCAATACTGAATGGATAAACATTAACAAATATTGTTTCAATACTGAAATGGATGAACATAGATACTTTAATACTTAATGGATAAACATTATATTATTATAAGCATATAAACATTAACATTTCATATTTATTTAAATTTAACGACTCGTCTGACAAATACCAAGGTAAAACCTGTAGATGGATAAAAACTTTCAACACCAAACTCAGCATACCAAAAGCTTAATTGAGCCGCACCATGAGAAAACCAATATAGTGCGACCAGCATGGATCCAGACCAGCCTGCGCATCTGCGAAGTTTGGTCAGGATCCATGCTGTTCGTTTTCAAAGCCTATTGCAATTAGAGAAACCGTTAGTGAACAGCATGAATCCTGACCAGACTGCGTGGATGCCTAGGCTGGTCTGGATCCATGCTGGTTCCAAATGCACTATGTTGGTTTTCTCATGGTGCGGCTCACTTAATGACAATTCATAACAGCAAATCCTTCCAGGTCATTTTCATACAAGCAAAATTTATCTAACTTTCATACCATTTCTTTTGCTGTCTGTCTGTTTTTACCCATCAGATATTCTGCTTCATCTAGAAGCTCATCTAAATCCTCACGATAAATCTTCTGCAAGAACTGGAATATAAGAAAACATTTCCATAAAAAAAAACTGGAACAAGTGTTTTTTAATGCTTACCATAATGAACATACTCTAGCATTTAGGTAATGACTGGTCACTCATCTAAAAATTCACGTGATTTAATCCAAACTGTTACAGCTGCAGTCTAGTAAGACATAAATGTATACTAAGCTAATCTGTGACCACTTTTTATCTTTTTTCCAGTTTCCCAGTTTGGCACTGATATTTCCAAATCAAGACAATTAAATGATACACTAATTCTCCAAAAATCTTTAACCTTTACCCAGCAAAACTTCTAAAATGGATTGGTCCATTATTCAATTTGGGCAGTACCACTTATTATTCAAAGGGGTGTTAACTGAAAATCTACTGACTGAATGGTGAACAGCACAGACAGTGATCAGCCTACACAGATGTACAGACCGACCTTGATCTGCACCTAGCTGCCAGCAGGTTAAAGGTTAACTGGGTCACATGACACAACTTACACCTATCTTTTTCTTCCCAGATTGTTTTTCTTGTTCTACAAGTTTCTGAGTATCTCCCACTGTATAGAGAGCTCGTGGTCTACTGGCCAGTTGTTTGTACTTGTCCTTCCTGTAATCAGCAGCTGATCGAAACCTTTCTGGTGAACCTTCATCCGAGAGATTAGCCAGGATATCATGGTACCTGAAAGTTTGTTGAAAACAATAGATTATGTCTATGTATCTGAACCAAATTAATTTTTTGCTTGTTTAAACTTGACAGAAAAGAGATAGCAGATTACTTGAAAAGCTCTACCAAAAATTTCTAGATTGGAAATAGGGTATAACTTGGTACAAATACAAAGTAGAGTTATGGAACCTTTGCACAGCATGTCAAACCATAATAGTGTTTCAATCCATTCTCATTAGCAAAAGACCACCTTTTTACACAGAACATAACAAGAAATTGATAAGTTGAAAAATGGGCAAGCCTTTGTCAAAATGCAAAATAGGAAGTTATGGAACCTGTGCATAGCACATCAGTGAACAAATGTGTGAAATAACAATCCATTCCCACAAGTGGTTAATGATATATCAGCTTACAAACAAAACTTTACTAAATTTGGACATGGACATGCATGTCAACAAACAGTTGAGTGCAATATCTCTACCTATTCTTCAAATATTTGAGCTAAATACTGCAGCTGGTTGCAATTTTATTCATTACAAGTTAACATGAAAACACTCAGCAGTAATTCCAAGATATCTGACAGTACATCAGTCAACCACACAATATATAACCTACTCTTTCTTCAATCAACCACAAAAGATGTAACTTACTGTTTCTTCAACCAACAACCCAATGTTGTAACATACAGTTCTGTCAATCACATGATGTATAACTTACAGTTTTTTCAATCAATTGCCTGATGTGTAACTCACTGTTCTTCACATAACTACACAATTGTAACTTACTGTTTCTTTAGTCAACCACACAATGTGTAACATACAGTTTTGGCAACCATGTGTAACTTTACATTTCTTCAGACAACCACATAATGTGTTACTTTTTGTTTATTTGATTGACTATTAAACGTATAACTTACTGTTTCTTCAGTCTGTCTTCATAGCTGGTATTTTCCTTGTCACTGTACATGTCTTCAAAGGACAGATAACTACCACTAGCAGCAGCTGAACTTCTTGATTTGGCACCAGTTCTTCCCCTTGAGTAATACATTAAGGTTCAATTAAAACACAGCACTGCATAATTATAAGAACAATTTGGATAAAACATCCAATTCTGAATAATTAGTTCATACAGCTACGTTTCCGGCAATAGCAATGGCTAATATGCTTGATAGAGAAAAGTCTGCATATCCATGTAATGTGTTTAAAAGGGAATAAGTCATATAATTTACATGGTGTATTCTGTTTTGTTGAGTTTAACATCACACCGACACCATAATAGGCCATACGTCGACTTTCCAGCTTTTCATGGTGAAGGAAGACCCCAGACACCTGTATTAGTTTATCACAGAGAGGCACCTGGTTACAGGTCATAATATACAGTTGCCTTAAGCATCATGCTTAATTTTTATGAATGACAGTATTTACTAGCGCCATAATTATCACGAAGACTTCATATGTCTTTACTAGTGCTCTAATTATCATGCATACTTTACGTGGCATTATTCACTGGTGCCATAGATATCATGCATTTTTTACATGTATCTATTTGCTGGTGCTCTATTTAACATCTATACTTGACATGTCATTGTTTACAGATGCCCTAATAATCTGGCAACATTCACAGGTGCTTCAATTATCATACATACTTTATCTGGCATTATTTACCAGTGCTCAAATAATCATGCATACTGTACATGGCATTTTGCTCTATATATCATACATACTTTACAGGACTAGGGTTTCCTACACTTGGACTTGAATCTGTTAACGACCGCTCGACCAAGAATGATACCTTCCTCTTTGCCCTGCTTGGTGTAAGCTGAAACAAAAACAGTTATAGAAGCAGTTAGGAAATAGTTAATTGTCTCAAAAAACATACAGCCTCCAAAGAGTTCTCCACAGGAATCAAAAAATGGAGGACCAGTGGAGAACATATGCCTTCAACAGAGGATCAAACTTAAAACATCACAATGTGTACAATTGTGCTATCCCTTGTTGATTTAATCTTGCAGGCAGATGTCAAAAGTAAACTAAAATATAATACTGGTAGTCTGCTGTTAAAAAATGTTCTCTAGTTTTTGAATGATGGTATAAATGCAAAATCTGGATCACTAATTTCCTTTGCGACCAGTGCAGACCAAGATAAGCCTTGCAAGCTGATCATGGTTTGCACTGTTCGATTTCAGTCAGTAAATTTTCAGTGAACACCTCTTCAAATAATGAATGGTATTGATCAAACTGAATGATGGACCAGTCTATTTTAAAAATTTAGCAGGCTAAAGGTTAATGATAGAAAGATCTGTGTTTTAATTGATTTGTTTACATCGATTAATCAATTAAATATTGACAAACTCGGGACTTCAAAGATAATAAAATGCAAGTTGAAAATGTTTGAGTAAACGCTATTATTTTTATATGCAAATTTTTTCTTCATCAGATTATTGTTGCTTTGCAAAATGTCTCCAACAACTCCATCTAAACACAAAAGTCTGATTAATATCTTGTCAATTAATTAATTACTATATACAAACTTGTACAATGATAAAAATAATTCCCTTCTTCCTACGCGTAAGAAAACATAACTCTAGTGCACCACGTCCACTTTGTCTGCAAACTTCCAAACTTCTGAATTCCAGAAACTTTCAAATACCAAACTTTTCGGCTGGTCCGAAGGTTGTTCGGTTTTCGGAAGGTGCACTGTATTAACACAGAAATGTTAAACAAATAATGCCAACAGAGAAATGGAAGAAAAAAACCCACAGAATATTATATACCTCAGTATCAGAGAGTTTGTCAGTGGCTTTAGGACTGGCTCTTCTAGCAGAGGGTGAGGCACGTTTGTTTGTTCTTTGTCTAAGATCTTGCTGATCCCTCCTTGACCTAACATTGACCCCTGACCTTCCCTGACCTCTGAATGGAGATTTAGAAGCAGCAACCGCCCTGAATAACATCAACATTAAAATATATTATACATTCTCAATGATAATCTGAATATCTTTTATTATCCCTCTTTGGGACAACGTTTTCACCCAGGGTCTTTATCAAGTGATATATATATGTTAGCCAAAAGAATGGCAGAATATGTAATCTAAGACTTATGCATGTGACCTGATAAAAGCCCTGGGCCAAATTGTTGTTGCAAAAGTGATAATAAAAGCTATGAAAAACAATCCCTATGGTGGGCCGGTGGTCTAGTGGTAACACACTTGACTGCCAATCCAGAGGTCCGTGGTTCGAATCCTGGCCCAGGGACTGGAAATTTCTGAGATGCTCTTGAGTGTCTCCCACCTGACTAAAAGGTCTGTACTGGTTTTTCTCAGGAAAGACGGCTTCGGGTGTATCAGTGCTAAACACCGGGCAGGTTAAAGAACCAGACTGTCTATTTGCAAAGAGCTAGGCTAAGTTAGCTGAACAGGCCTGTATCTCTCTCTGTTCTCTCTGTCTGTTCTGGGGGCTCTATCTCACTCTGTCCCTCTGGTCAGATCGCTCTGTGTCTGTACTAGTAGAGGATGAATTTCACGCCCTGTGTGGCTGCGTTTGCTATATGTAAAGCGCCTTTGAACGTGTTAATCATGAAAAGGGCGCTATATATATCTGGTATAATAATAATAATAATAATATTTATTACAGATAATCAGAAGTTTTCTTTAAAATGAAATCACTGGAATAATACAACCCTATTATCCTATGGAACATACCGGTAATATAAACAGAAACAATAAATACATAATGGTCCTAAATTGCTCATATGGCCTTGGCTATTTGACCTTGAATATATGTATGACACACTGAATCTTGAATGGTAACTACTGTTGAAGTATTTTCAACAAGTAAAGTGAGCTGAGGAGACTGCAACATATCAAGTTTAATTAAGATCAGATAAGCAGTCATTTAGAAATATATCTATTTCAGCTCCAGTGGTTTATGTCCTCTGCACATCATCTCATTGCAACCCTCTTTCAAGTAAAGTCTTAAGTCAATATCTTGAATGGCTATTAAGTTATGCTCCAGATACAAAATATGCAGATTTGACCTCTAAGCTTAATTTATTATGATGAATTTTGACTTATAACCAAGTTCATGTTCTCTGCAAATCATTTAATCCCCACCTACCTATATGCGAAGTCTGATGTTAATACATTGACTGGTATACAGTTATGCTCCACACAATAAATATGACAGACAAAAATGACCTTTGAGCTCCATTTGTGACCTTATAACAAATGAGAAGATTTAACACAATATTACCTCCTTTGTGAATTAACTGCCTCTAAATTCTCTAACATTGACTTTGCACGTGATGGGCTGCAGTCTACTGCTGCACGTGCCATGGCTGCCGTTTCTTCCACCATATTCTGTAGACTTTTAAATGTCTCGTCAGTTTCCTCATCCTGTGCCTGTGTCTGACTTTGTGAAGGCGGCAGCATATACTTGTACCGAGGATCGTTCTCCAATCGCCGTATTAAATCAGCCCTACTCTCCCTCTCTCTAACTAAACCTTCAAAATAATTACAAAACTTCCTTACATACATGTATAATCAATGATTTTCAATCTTCAACTCAGAATATAAGATGCTTCTTATGCTAGCTGGTTAAAGTCCTAAAATTTGAAGCACCTGTATGGGTTTAAGCCCTGCTCCAGTTGTCATGTGAGGTGGAAATTATAAACTGGCTTGCACTCACAGCGGATATAATACTCCGACAGGCAGATCTATCTCTACCATTAAAAGCTGAAAAGTTAACACATGGCCTGAAATATGTCGATGTTACTTGATCTGTATCACCTTAAATATTCTCCACTAGATGGGTTAGCAATCAGAAGTTAACAAAATCATAAAACTCCAGTATATGGATGTCTCTGAAAGCACAATTTTCAAGTTAAACAAAATACCTTCAGTTTTCTCTGGTCTCTCAGCTACAGGAGACTTTCTCCCTCTGTTCGAGTCTTGTGGCTGTGAAGTCTTGGGTTCTGGCATTCGCTCGGTATCCCCAGTAAATCTTGATTCTCTATCAGTTCTACTGTTGAGCAGTCTTTCTTTCTGTTGTTTTGTTGCTTCAAGGATTCTTTTCTCTTCCAATAAACGCCTCTCAAGCTCTTCAGTTTCTCTTATTAAATCGGCTGTGGAGTCAACTTGGTCTTCAAATAAAAACAATAACGTACAATGCAATATCTTGTTTTAAACTTTTTAGGTACATGTATATACTAATTTACTACAGCTGAATTGTAAGGCAAACTTTATGACAAAATAAATCTTTTACCAATCAGTGACAACAATCAAAACATTGATGTAATTTTGTTATTAAAGTGTACATAAGAAAAATGCCGTTATCACCTAACATATTACCTTATAAATTGAAAATAATCTGTAGACTGTTTCTACCTAAGCTAGTTTTGAAATGTACATATTATCAGGCTTAAACATGTTGTTTTTACACAATCACAGTCAAGTGTTCTATGTTACAAAGCCAACTTTGGACCAGTCTGACAAACCCAGCATCTGATAAGATGGTTTCTGAATTAATGCTTATCATGCTGGACATAACTGACTGTGCCTTTGTGACCAGTGTAGATCATGATCAGCCTGCACATCCATGCAGTCTGATCAAAATCTGCACTGTTTGCAATTCAGTCTGTATTTTTTACAGGATGTTAGAATATACCATGATAATGGAATTATTTTCAAACCTTTTGCTGGAGATAGAGACAAATCCTCTACAGTTAAATCCAGGCCATCTTTGTCTTCTCCTCGTCTCCTTCTGGGTGGACTAGACCTATTCAATGACAATATTACCTTTTGTTTCTGTTTTTTTCTTTTTGTTGTTGAGTAAACTGAAGTCACACCAATACAATTTAGCTCTTATGACCTATTTTTCACATTTCTAAAGGTTAAAGAAGTCCCCAGGTGTCTTCTCCTGGTATTGGTTCAAGCATGGACAGGTCCCTGGGTACAACCACCAACCTTCCTTATGTCTGCCTGACAGTTTTTCACATGAAGAATTTTGCATCCCTAACAAGAATTAGGGGCAAGTGGTTAAAGTCAGCAAACATAACCAATTTGCCATGAAGGTCCTTAACAGAAATCTTTATTAATGACAATTACAATGTACAGTCTAACCTCTGTTAAGAACAATTTGAGAAGCCATCCTATAAGCACATACACTTTCAAAACAGGAAAAAATTCTTAGTAAATTAATCTCTCCTTTGTAACACACATAAAGTCTTCCCACTAGTATTTGCTCTAGAGATGGATTCACTGTAAATTCCCAATAAATTCCATATTTCTACATACCAACCACTTTAAATTTGCAGTTGCAATATTACAGATACTATGACAACAATGAGGGACTTTGGTAAGTTTCAAATTGTCTCCCTTTTTGGATTATGTCCAAGATAATAAAATTGTAAGTAGGTCCCATCATTTGGAATCCTCTGACTTTATCGCTGTTTTGCCTTTGAGATATCTCAGTTCTAAGGTATGAGATATCTTCCTTTTTTGTTAAATTAAATGTCTGGAATGTCAAAATTAGACACTTGAGTGTTTATAGAAGATGTAGTTGAAGGCATTTTTAAATCAATAGTCATGATGCTCAGTAACTTAGCTTCATTTACATCATATTGTTACAAATAACATAGCGATAACAACAGAGTAATCCAAATGAAAGGACCTACTTACTTTAATAGAGTATGAAAGGGAGCCTCGCTATTCTGTTGGATATTAATTTGTAGGAATTTTTCACTGTTAAAAATAATGTACTCATTATACTGAAATAATCACACAATTTTCTGGCAGGTAAAGAAAACAATAAACATACTCTTCTACCCATCTAGCTGTGGGACCTGCATTTTTGATGCCCGCTGCCTCATTTATAAGCCTCTCTCTCCGCAGTTCTGACTCCAGTATCTCGTCTATCTGTTCCCGTGTGATCAGATCAGGGTCATCAGTAGTTAAATTCTGACCATCTTCTTCTGAAATATCATAATTGGAGATGTACTTCCATCATTAAATCTATTTGTCTTGAACATTAATTTTTACAGAAATCACAAGAGATAGTGATAATTGGTGAAAATTGGTAATAATTGCTGATTTCACTTCAGGGCTTATATTCTAATAAAATTTACTATAGCAATTGACCTAAATCAACGGAACAGCAACAAGTATCAGCTACATATCTGTTACTCATGTATGACAACAAAAAATAGGGATTCACAACCAAATTACTAACCTGGATAAAAGTTTCATACAGATCATTAAATTTAATACTGGTAAACATGTAGGCTCACATTTCAGTTTTCTTCAACAGTAAGATATTCTTTGCAGAAAAAGTAAAGAAACATATTCTTCAATGTGTAGGGTATATGTGGCATCAGATTTTGTTGTTGTTGTTTTTTTTTTTGGGGGGGGGGGGGGGGGGGGGGGGGGCTTAACATCAGTCATTCACACCAACACATGTGCATGTGCATAAGAATACAAATGTAATACAAAGCAGAAAATAGGCACTGTTTACATCTATGCAGAAAAAAGGTGTATGTAGAAAGAAGTAAAATACCAACCATTATCTGTGGAAGCATCGCTATCAATCTTGTTGAGCATGTATTCCAGCAGACCTGAGAATATCTCAGCAAGGTTGTTGATCCCCTCTCTGCTTCCATCAATAACATCTGCCCCACTGATGTGAGTGAGGGACGTGTGCAGAACATCACCAGCTAGTGAGTCTATCACAATCTGACAGTTATGAATTTCATCCTCTCTTGTACTGGCTGACCTTATTATACCTGCAAATATGTACAGTTTGTACTGTCTGCATGATACAGTTATGCTCATCTAACTATATGAAGACAATATGTCATCAAAATATATCAATATGCTACATCTATATTTGTATTTTATCTTATATATTATCACAAAATGTAGTATATGTACACAGGTTTTAAGTGTTAACAGGCTGTCAACATATATATATCCCACATTTCAACACAGAATAACTATTACCTTCTGTCAACATTATATAACCCAGATTTCAACACAGAATAACTATCACCTTCTGTCAATATTATATATCCCATATTTCAACAAAAAATAACTATCACCTTCTGTCAACATTATATATCCCATATTTCAACACAGAATAACTATCACCTTCTGTCAACATTATATAACCCAGATTTCAACACAGAATAACTATCACATTCTGTCAATATTATATATCCCATATTTCAACACAGAATAACTATCACCTTCTGTCAACCTTATATATCCCATATTTCAACACAGAATAACTATCACCTTCTGTCAACATTACATATCACAGATTTCAACACAGAATAACTATCACCTTCTGTCAACATAATATTCCACATTTCAACACAAAATAACTATCACCTTCTGTCAACATTATATATTTTGTATATCCCACATTAACCCAGATTAATTATTACCTCCTGTTACCATTACATATTCTGCATTTCAAAACAGACTATCATCTTTGGTTAGTATTGTATACCTAGATTTCAACCCAGATTAATAATCACCTTCTGTCAGCATTACACAACATGTATATCCCAAATCTCAACAGAGATTAACTATCACTGCCTGTCAGCATAATATATTCCCTGTGTCAAAACAGACTAAATGCCACCTTCCGAGTATTTCTAAGTATTTCAAAATGAGCTCAGTTAGCATGCGTAACCTTAGACAATGATAAACACACTGTGTATATGAAGATATTTTTTTTAGTAAGAAAACTTTCTTGTGTTTCAATGTAACAGGAAATCTGACTGCTTACCTGGGAGCTGTTCTCCACATAGCCCTTCATACAATGTGACAAACACCCCAGCCCCAATGTCAGCCACCGTGTTGATACGACTTGGAACATGAAGTTGGTCCAGCAGGGCATTCAGCTTGTTCACAATGGCTGCAATGAACATTTTACAATTCCTCTCATAGTTTTTATTTAGTAAATGCTAGCATCATAACTACATACTGAACTTCTCCTCTCCTTTTCATAATAGGACTTTACTGTACCAACTATGTTTACTGTTGAAAAAACACTTGTAACTTGTTACAACTTCATCTTATGCATATGGAAGAATCTTACCTTTATCCTCTTCTGAGAATGTGACAGCCTTTGGACCCATACCTTGCTATTTTTGGTTTTGCTTTTCTCAGTTTACCTGAAATTTAAACACAAATCATGTTTGCAATAACCTACCAAATATTGAAAAGAATTATCATCTAACAGATACTGCAAATCATACAAAATTTAAACTGTCATCAGAAAAATTTCTTGATTAAAATAACCTATACGCTCTTCTTTTCTGAAACTGAAATCAGTCAGTGATATTTACATACACTGTAATCTACATCACACCAGTAAGTATGAAGATTCCATAACTAACTCATTCTCATTCATGACAACACTAAAACAGACCAACTTGTAATTCATCTATCTCTATCTTTCATTACTGTCTAACTCTTTCATTACTGTCACTTTTGTGCGCATCAAGCCACAAAGACTGTTAGTAGAAAATACAAGAAAATTGGGCCAAAATAAACAGGAAAGGAAAATTTGTTAGTGATTTAAAAGACAACAATAGCACCGCAATGCAGAGCAATATACACCTAAAGGTATGACTTTGACCCCTAAGTGTGACCTTGACCTAGAAGTGATCCATCCAAAACATGTGAGGTAAACATTTGTGTCAAGTTTCTTCGAAATCCTTCAAGGGGTTCAAGAGTTCAAAGAGTGGCACGAAATTGTTTTGACCCCTAAGTATGTCCTTGAAGCAAGCCATCCGAAACTGCGCTCTACAAGTCATCTGAATGTTGTTAACATTTGTGCAAAGTTTCTTTAAAATCCTTCAAGCAGTTCAAGAGTTACAGAGTAGACACGAAACAAAGTCATATGAACTTTGACCCCTAAGTGTGACCTTGACCTAGAAGCCAGCCATCCAAAACATGTGCTCTGCACGTCATCTCAATGTGATGAATATTTGTAATAATTGTATCAAGTTTCTTTGAAATCCTTCAAGGGGTTCAAGAGTTACAGGGCGGACACGAATCAACCAGCAGGTCATTGTTTATCGGTAGTGGCAAGGGGTCAGTTACCGGACCACACAACAACCCCTGTAGGGCTGTCTAGAGGTACGGCAATCAGTATGAATAATGAATACTGGAAATGATATTTGCGCTGAGAGGAAACTTTCATTTATCTATCAATTTTAAGCAAATGATGATTTAAGGTTTTTTTTCCCATTGTTTTAATACATTTAAATACATTGCAAGTGACCGGAAACAAATAGATTTGATAAATCCTTTTATCAGGAGGAAAAAATGATCTCACAAAATAAAATTTTTTATTAATAATAATTATCCAATGTGGGTAGTAATATATTCTTTATCAATTTTGTGTCTTTCTCGGGATTGAAGGATTAAAAATAAAATTAAAAACTTACTCTTTTCTTTAGTATTTTAGAGTTGAATTGTACTTATAAAATGTTGAAATTGTTTTACTGCTAAAGTAAGAAACAATAACTTAAGGAAATTGCCAAATTATTATATAATTTCATATTCAATGTGTCTCCAACCCAAGTGAAAGCTGTTTACAAAAATATTTACAAACAAGAGGACCATGATGGTCCTGAATCGCTCACCTCTTCCCACATGACCCAGTTTTGAGTATGACATCGTTTTTTCTATTATTTGACATAGTGACCTAGTTTTTGAGCTCATGTGACCCAGTTTTGAACTTGAACTAGATATTATCAAGATAAAAATTCTGACCAATGTTCATGAAGATCCATTGAAAAATATGGTCTCTAGAGAGGTCACAAGGTTTTTCTATTATTCGACCTATGGACCTAGTTTTCGAAGGTACGTGACCCTGTTCTGAACTTTACCTAGATATCATCAAGGTGAACATTCTCAC
Organism: Mercenaria mercenaria; assembly: GCF_021730395.1. Classification (NCBI taxonomy): domain Eukaryota; kingdom Metazoa; phylum Mollusca; class Bivalvia; order Venerida; family Veneridae; genus Mercenaria; species Mercenaria mercenaria. The sequence continues at coordinate 10,155,252 of NC_069373.1, forward strand.
TAATTTTCATGAAGATCTCATGAAAAATATGGCCTCTAGAGAGGTCACAAGGTTTTTCTATTTTTATACCTACTGACCTAGTTTTTGACCGCACGTGACCCAGTTTCAAAATTGACCTAGATATCATCAAGGTGAACATTCTGACCAATTTTCATGAAGATCCATTCAAGGGTATGGCCTCTAGAGAGGTCACAAGGTTTTTCTATTTTTAGACCTACTGACCTAGTTTTTGATCGCAGTTGACCCAGTTTCAAACTTGACCTATATATCATCAAGAAAAACATTCAGACCAGCTTTCATACAGATCCCATGAAAAATATGGCCTCTAGAGAGGTCACAACGTTTTTTCATTATTTGATCTACTAACCTACTTTTTGAAGGCACGTGACCCACTTTCAAACTTGACCTAGATATCATCAAGATGAACATTCAGACCAAATTTCATACAGATCCCATGAAAAATATGGCCTTTAGAGAGGTCACAAGGTTTTTCTATTATTTGACCTACTGACCTAGTTTTTGAGGGCACGTGACCCACTTTCGAACTTAACCTAGATATCACCAAGGTGAACATTCTGACCAATTTTTATGAAGATCTCATGAAATATATGGCCTCTAGAGAGGTCACAAGGTTTTTCTATTTTTAGACCTACTGACCTAGTTTTTGACCGCACGTGACCCAGTTTCGAACTTGACCTAGATATCATCAAGATGAACATTCAGACCAAATTTCATACAGATCCCATAAAAAATATGGCCTTTAGAGAGGTCACAAGGTTTTTCTATTATTTGACCTACTGACCTAGTTTTTGATGGCACGTGACCCACTTTCGAATTTGACCTAGATATCATCAAGATGAACGTTCTGACAAATTTTCATAAAGACCTTGTGAAATATATGGCCTCTAGAGAGGTCACAAGGTTTTTCTATTTTTAGACCTACTGACCTAGTTTTTGATGGCATGTGACACAGTTTCAAACTTGACCTAGATATCATCAAGATAAACATTCTGACCAACTTTCATAAAGATCCCGTGAAAAATGTGACCTCTAGAGTCGTCACAAGCAAAAGTTTACGGACGGACGCACGCACGGACGGACGATGGACACCGCGCGATCACAAAAGCTCACCTTGTCACTTTGTGACAGGTGAGCTACAAAAATGTGATAAAACCGGACTCCTAGCCACTTCCTTGTTTATCAAAGAGGTTACTTCAGAGTATTCACCGACTGTTAACAAGTGCTCCATAAAATGTTAGTCCCAATCCGTGATTCTAGTTACCTCCCCTGACGGTCTGTCCACAGAGTGACAAGCAACGACTATTTAAAATTGGCATAACTGGGGTACTTCAGTCTTTCAGACATGATTGTAAGCATGATGATTTAATGGCGAAAAGAAAACTATTTCTGAATAGCAACTTTATTCTTGTGTTTGTCTTGTGAAATACATGATATGTCATGTTATGACCACTTCGTAGTACCTGAAGAAAGTCACCCACTGACCTACATTATCGATTTTTTTTTCGCCATTGATGAAGTGACATCTTTATAAATTACGTCACTACTGGCGCATTTCATCATCTCCGGCAAATTGCAAACGTATAAGAGCAATATTATTTGTACATTTACTAAGATCTAAAGTTAAATTACAAAATTTGAAAACAAAATAGATATTGGGACAGATCTATTCATATATATTCTCATGCGCTTGTTCCTTCATGAACACCTGGAATAAACTTTGGTAAACAAATCGAGTACGACTTCACACTGTGCTAAATGCTGTATATTCATGCATATATTTGATAGTTGGTTTTCTATAGTTTTTTATGCGGAACATGTCAATTAACGTTTCTGTTAATGAGATAAATGTATTACCTACAGCAAATTAAAATATTTCTTCTGTTTTTTCATACAGTGAAGCTTAGAATTTAAAGCTAACCAAACCCTAGGGTTCTTACGAAGGAACATTAAGGTCAAATCCCAACCCATTAAGACCATTGCTTACCAGACTCTAGTCCGACCCCAGCTTGAATATGCCTCCGAGGTATGGTCGCCCCACACCCAAACCCAGACGGACCAAATTGAAAGCGTCCAAAGGAGAGCTGCCCGTTGGATCAAGACTGACGGCTGTACTTCTAGTGTAACAGATATGCTACACTCCCTAAACCTTCGTCGACAAGATTTAAGCCTTAATTAAATTAAGGTGTATAGATTCTTGGTTATCACTCTTCTATAAGATTCATCATGATCTGGTTGCTATCCCAATCGTAGATTACCTTACCCCAATGACCCGATGTGTCCGCTATGGCCATTCCCTAAGTTATAGGTTAATTACTGCAACCACCAGTCAGGGGTATAACTGTTTCAAGTTATCGCAATTTATAACCCATCTGAGTTATTGGTTAAACTTCCATAACTTGTTTCAGTTATCATAAAATATTACAAAGCCCTCCTGTGCCAATTCCTCATTTTAAAAGAGACTAATGCAATTATTTCCTGAATCCTTGACCTTTTATCTTTCCAGCTATGCAGTAAAAATTTTTATGCAAGGCTGATAAAGTTTTACGCAAAAGCTTTAAAGCTATATAACTCTTAATATCTAATTATTATCCCATTATGCTTATCAGGTCATGCTCAGACTAAAAGAGAATTTGATTAACTGCTCAGACTAAAAGAGAATTTGATTAACCTCAGTTTGCTACTAATTTCACTTTAAAGGTCACTTTGTGAGAACAGCAAAAAGACTTTTTTTTAAATAACTTACCTGAGTTAACTATATTTTATAACTAATACAGGTTATAAAATGCTTGAAAAAGTAACTGAAATAGGTTACATAACTTAAAACAGTTACACCCCTGACTGACCACTGACTATTACAAGTTTTCTTATTTTCCGAGAAACTGTGTACCATTGGAACCAACTTCCCCCCAGTGTCGCCCACCTCCCTACCCTAGAGCAGTTCAGTGCCGCAGTTTGCAGCCTTGAACATGTCTCACCCTAGTTATCCTGCTAACTCAAGTTTTAACCTTTTATTTCATCAAAGTTATTTTTTAGTTTCTTCCACTCTAAATTTTTATCACTATATTCTTTCTCTTTATGATTTTGACACGCAAAACGTCTACGTCCCCACAAGTGGTTCGACGGTTATGGAAGATAGACAATTTATGTTCATATTTTAATCATTAATGATTACGCCTGTGTACGGACGTGGCTGAGATGGACGTAATATCGGACTGAAATGAAATGGAAGTGATAATTACGTCACAAGTTGGACTAAACAAATGTCAGCTAGCAAGCACCTCAGCATAAATAACAGAAACATGATGTACCATACATTTATGTTATGCTCCTATGCATGGACTCTTAGTCACCTCTGCACAAAATTAAAATTACACAACAAATCCATATTGCAACTTCTTAAAAGATGTCTTAGTGAAAAAAAATCAGAGTTAACAGTTGACCTATAGCAAATTTATCGGTGAGTTAAGTTACAATTTCATAAAATTTACACATAAAATTGATTACCTAGATCCCAGAATTTTTCAAACAAGCCAAAACTTGTAACATGTCATGATAAATATGTTTTCGATTCGTATTTTTATTACCGCCATAACATTTCTTATTATATTAAAAGCTACTAATTAGGACTATACAATTCTTCTAGAATAAATGTTTATTGAAGTATTGGTTTACCTGCTTACATAGACAAAATCTCCCAATTTCTCAAAAAATGTTTTTGGAGAACTAATAAACAAATGAAGAGTTGTCAAGGGACATCACTCTTTGGGCATACGGTAGATCCCGGAAGTACCTGCTGCAGCAGTCAACAGATCAAATTAAAACATGTCAAAAACAGTTGATCCATTGACACTGATTCGGCAGACTTTAGAAAACAAAGGACATGGTGCCAGTCATGTTTTTGTTGTTTTTGGAGCATCAGTAAGTTTGTGATTTTGTGCTATCACTTGGTTTATGCTGATTTTTTTGCAGAAACTTGAGGAAGTATCACTGATAATCACTAAAATCAGGCTGGGAAAAGGAAAATCCAATGAAGAAAGGTTTGGAAGTTACAGCAAAATTATAAACTGCAATCATTGATCTTCCTGAGAATATCTGACAAACTAATATCAATCAAATCGTGTAGTAGGCAGCAGTGAATATTAGCCCAACTAATTGTGCGCAAAGGGCTCTTCAAGAATATATGGCCAATTCATGACATGATTGGTATTTAAATCTATAGGAGAGTTCGTGTTTGTATACAAATCTGTTGTATTTTGTATTGTTAGAGCTGATAAGACACTGGTCGGGTGGGCAGATGCTGAACGTCCATGTTTTTTATAAAAAAAATGATGTTTTTCTAACAGCCTAAACTTTCTTACTTAAAACACAAATTATATCAATATTTTTTTTTTGATGATATTCGAAATAATAATTAATAAATAAACAAGCAATGTATTTATTACTTTTAATTATTATTTCGAAATAAAATGGATTAATTATGAACGCTTAACTTACACCTACCGTATTTTCCCGAATAAACGCCCCCTGGGGGGCGTTACATTTTGCGTTCATTTGAGGTAAAAAAATAAAAAAAGAAAATTTTTACAAAACTTAAAAACATCGTTCAAACCAACTGTAAAGTGTTTCTGTGTTGTTTAATTCCCCCAAAACGTAATTATTTGGCATCCAATTTAATGCAGTGTGTCTTAAAATTATGCATTTAAATACGGTACCTCATGTATTCCGTGGCACGCTCGCGACATTACACATTACGTCATCATACCCAAACAGCTGTGTACTCCGATAATATTTTCCTTAGTACATGCGGGTAGCAATACACAATGTCAGTGGTTTGACACGCTGCTTATGTGTCGGCTTTTAAATTAAAAGTTATTAAAACTGCCGAAGAAAAGGTTAACACTTTGCCGCAAATTTGTTTAAAGTCATCAGGAAGCTTGTGCGCGGGTGGTGCAAAAACAAATCAAAAATGGATTTACCGTTTAATTTTCTATTTGATGCAGGGGTTCCACTAGACCTGAAAACCCAAGAGTCCCAGGACCCTTGGGCCCAAATTTTGAAGGGTCCTTTTCCAAAATACAGGAGTCCTGTCCCAACACGTCCATATAATTGACTATATTTTTTTTATTTAGTAATACGTAGATCTTTACCTAAGAAAACAATAAACCCAAGATCATGTTACAGCATAATAAAAATGTCAGTTTCAGGTCATATAGTCTCATATTGTAAACTAATATTTATCAAAATTCATGTTATTTTGATTAGGTTTTTCTTCTATATTTCATTTAATTTTTAATAACAGAACAGTGCTATAACACTCTATAAAAATGTATCCAAAATGTACTATCCGGATACTGGTACACTTTCGGAATGTCATCGGAAAGTAGTTTTTGCTTAGTTTACTTGGCCAAGTAAGCTAAATCAGAGATAGTTTCTCAAATAATGATGCTATTTATCATTAAAAACTGCATTGAAAGTCAGTTTTTTTAAGGAATTTTGGAAATATGCATATGACATCGGGTGTAATTAGACTCGTGAACGGACATTCTAAATTTATTTTTGCTTTCAAAATTCATCAAAATTTGTGAAGTTTCTTGTTGAAATTACGGTATGATCACTAAACAATGGTCTAATTTAAAGTTGGCATGAAAAAATCTTGCAGGGCACTTTTCACATGCTCGGTAATCAGCTGCTTACGATAATTTAATAATTGGCGCCTTTTTTGACAGTACACAGGATCAATACTCTTTATCAATTAATTTCAACACTTCATTGATTCTTCTTACCTATGTGCACTCACCGTGACGTAACTTGCTGATAAAAAAATCAGCGAGGCATGTCTACAGGAGAAAGGGCGGGATTTAGCAGAAGATCAAAGGCAGGAGGGCATGACCGCGAGTGTTTATTTTGGAATACACGTGTCTATCGTGGAAATAGTTTTATTGAAGGAAATGAATGATAAGAGAAAGGATTATCAAAGGAAAATGCCCACGGGTCCCGAAGGACGCACAGGCAAGTATCATGCCGGGTCCTTGGAGCGTCTTTTGAAAATCTCCCGGGTCCGGACCCGGAGTCCCGGGTCAAATGGAACCCCTGATTTGATGATTGGATACGTACCGTACTTAGTATAAACGTTTTGGATTTACGGTACATGGACTGTTTAAAAGTGTGTTTAATTCTTAATACATTGGATACTTACTGTAAATTACTTATTATGTGGGCTTATAAAAATAAGGTAGGTGATTTTTTTTTCGTTCTTGTTGACTTTTTTTCCCTCCAAAACGGGTGGGGGGCGTTAATTAGAGGGGGGGGGGCCTTAATTCGGGAAAATACGGTACATGTTTTTCTAAAAGTTTTGAACATCACTATGCTGCTATTAAATTATATGTCATTTAAAACGGTTATTCATTTAAAAAAGCTATTTGAATACAAAATTACGAAAATTGTAAATATTTCAAAACTTTTTAGATATTGAAAATTCATAAATGCACGAAAAAGTAATTAAAATTCCAGTCAACAGATGTTAATGTGTGACGTCATGGCAATCAATCCTACAGCATGTAAAGCGTCGGCAGCGATGAAAATTTCATCAGAAATTTCCTCCACTATTTTGGTCTTTCGAGTGTTTGACGCGAGTGGGGACATTGCCCATGTACAAAAATTATCTCAGTATTTCCTAGGACCATGTCAGTTTTGTTGGTCTAACTTTGGAAGCTTCAAACATATCTGAGCCCAGTTTTTCACACTAAAAATTACACGTCTGGAATGCTCATTCCAAATACAATCATTATATGTCCTAACTAATGAGAAAACCTCTATTTTATATGCAAAACACTTTTAAACTCCATGTATGTCAGTGTGTTTTCTGCTTACACCATTAAATTTCTTCCTCAGTCATGTAAAGCTGTGTATGTATCAATCGCTATATTTTAAAACCGTGTTATATGCTACGCACATTCATTGTTTACACGTTTATACATTTCAAATGTTCAGTTTGTATACCAAAGGTGTCCTGGTAGATTTAAAATGCCATTTTTAACTTTTGTTTATCTTGACGTTTTTAAATTATTGTTTATTTTTTCCTAGTGAAAAACAACCACAATAGTGTCAAAATGTGTATCTGAGGCAGACATATGGTTAATGTCCGGGAGTGTTGCAGTCAAAAAATTGAGACTACCTCGATTACCTTCTGGCTCATTTGTTTGAAGGAGGTCTATGAATAAGTTTAAGAGGTCTTTGTGATAATTACCAGACCTGTCCTACTTCTATTGTTTACAATGCTATAGAGGCATTAGAAGTGTGTGTGTATCAATAAATGCAAGACCTTATGACCGAGCGTGAGTGACTAAGTAAATAAGACTATCGGTTGTTTCACAAAAGTCTGCTTCGTTCAGTATCTCGAAATTTGTTAAAAATCGACTGCGATAAAATTAAAACATTTAAATTGTAAACACAATCTGTGATTTATTTGAAAGTTAAAACAGATCTACCTTTGAAGTAAAATTTCCTTGAGACATCTTCTGTGACTAAAGCATAGGCTTTGTTAGATGAATAGTTCGTGAAACATGAACACGAACAGAAATGATGACAAATGACAAGATCGAAAAAATTACAAACATGAAAAATTTCCTCTGAGTTCATTATATATTAATTCAGTGTTGAAAATCATGGCGATTTCCTGTGTAATTTACTTGGAACATAAATGTCAATCTTGTATTTTAGGAATAAAATTAGCTCATTTTACATTTTAGGTAATTATTTTATTGTGCTAATTTCCTCCACCTTTTTTACACACTCATCAATTTCAGCTGGATTTTTCTTGAAAAATATAGTTTTTATTACATAATTCCACTAAAAAAGTTTCTAAGTGAATATTTAAATGAATTTTCTGTGCTAGTATTTCTAATTGAGTAAATTTCTACTGCCATAAAAGAAAACAAACTATATACAAATTGCACATGACAACAGAGGACATTTAGAGAAAGAGTTGTTTATATTGAGGTTAATCTATCCATCTTACTTTTTGAATTATTCTCCTTTAATGAATGTCCATCTTGATTTTGTGTTCGATCTGTAACTTTTTTTGTCCATGGAGGGATTTGACCAAACATTTACCTAGATATTACATATCAGTTACCATTTCCATTCAATGAAGCCATATGGGTGACAAATGCACTTTTTCAAAAGAAGTCTTTTAATGTTCTACCTTAAATTCCTTCTGATTCAAGTCCTAGAAATTAAACTATTTATATAAATGTATTACATACAGTGAAACCAGTTTTAAAGTTCCCCTCCAGATTTACTCTTCCACAACCATAAAACCTGCTAATAAAGTTACTATTATCTCTTCCCATTTAATCATGAACAGCATAAATGCCTGTGAAAATTTTCTTTAAATCCAAACTGATCTGGTTATTGACCTTAAATTGTTCTACTTCAAATTCAGTACGGAAAAGAGTATAAATTAAAATATACCCAAAGTTAAACAGACTGGGTATAAGAAAGAATGGATAAGTTTGTTTTTTAAAAGATGGTTAAAATTACTTCAGTTATTTGTAATAACACTATACCACCATTATATGCCTGATCAACTTTTTACCTGGTTGTAATTTTAGATACCGGATATAGACTTTAAAGGATATATATATTAAGTGCATTCAACTTAATGTACAGTCGATATTTACAAGAGCTAGCTATGACTTCTAAGGAAATTAGCAAAATGTTTGTGCAGTTAGGGAACAAAACTGGCCCTAACGTGTTTATTGTGATTGGAGCATCAGTAAGTACAAATTGTCAGTTATGAAAAATACCTTTCAAGTTGAGTTAACTTCTATTCAGTTCTGGATTTGATGTGTAACTTTCTTTATGTATCATGGTACATGTCTATAAAATGAAATTTAAAAAAAACAACATTATTTCATATTTGTTGAAAAAGTTTTCAAAAATTAAAAGAAAATTGGTACATGACTGTTAGATTAATACATTTAGTAATTGCATTTTAGATTTATTCTAATACATTGTGAAATGATACAAGATTATTAAACACTGTCTGAACTAGCATGAAAAATAGTTGTGTACTTGTAAATTAAAATAACGTAAATAAATGCAATATTTATAGACCAGTTAGTAATTACTTTGTAGTAGCATGGACAAATAGTGATTTAAGAGCATTTTCATGTTCACTTCATGTAATATTTCAGTCAATCTTATTATAAAAACCTTGTTTTTCATGTTAAGTAATTATTCTAAATTGTATTCCAAATATGAACTTTAGAATAATGTAAATTATTACTCTTGTCTTATTAATGTATGTGGATTATGGTGTACACAAAAAAAATTATTTTTTTTAGATACATAGTTGAAGGACTAGTAGTTTTGGACTCTCTTAATTAGCTGAATTTCAGCAACAACAGTATTAATGGCTTTAAACCATTAATTAATTATAAATATTTAACCTAAGTACTTTTCTTTCCCTTTTCAGGGTGATTTAGCAAAAAAGAAAATCTATCCAGTATTATGGTAAGTATAATTTGCTTATTCATACAGCAACATGACACACTATATACATACAGCAACATGACATACTGTATACATACAGCAACATGAGACATTATATATACATCCAGCAACACGAAACACAGTTTATACATACAGCATCATGACACACTATATACATACACCAACATGACCTACTATATACATACACCAACATGACATACTGTTTACATACAGCAACATTACACACTATAAACAAACAACAACATGACGCACTATATAAATACAGTAACATGACACACTATATAAATACAGCAACATGACATACTATATACATACAGCAACATAACATACTGTATACATACAGCAACATGACATACTGTATACATACAGCAACATGACACACTGTATATACATACAGCAACATGACACACTGTATACATACAGCAACATGACACACTGTATATACATACAGCAACATGAAACACAGTTTATACATACAGCATCATGACACACTATATACATACACTAACATGACCTACTATATACATACAGCAACATTACACACTATATACATACAGCAACATGAAACGCAGTTTATACATACAGCAACATGAGACACTATATATACATCCAGCAACATGAAACACAGTTTATACATACAGCATCATGACACACTATATACATACGGCAACATGACATACTGTATACATACATCAACATGACATACTTTATACATAGAGCAACATGACACACTATATACATACACCAACATGACCTACTATATAAATACAGCAACATTACACACTATAAACAAACAACAACATGACACACTATATAAATACAGCAACATGACACACTATATACATATACTATATACATACAGCAACATGACACACTGTATACATACAGCAACATGACACACTATATACATACACCAACATGACCTGCTATATACATACAGCAACATTACACACTATAAACAAACAACAACATGACACACTATATAAATACAGCAACATGACACACTATATAAATACAGCAACATTACACACTGTATATACATCCAGCAACATGAAACACAGTTTATACATACAGCATCATGACACACTATATACATACAGCAACATGACATACTGTATACATACAGCAACATGACACATTATATACATACAGCAACATGACATACTGTATACATACAGCAACATGACACATTATATACATACAGCAACATGACATACTGTATACATACAGCAACGTGACATACTGTATACATACAGCAACATGACACATTATATACATACAGCAACTTGACATACTGTATACATACAGCAACATGACATACTGTATACATACAGCAACAAGACATACAATGTACATACAGCAATGTGACACATGGTGTCCCCACAGCCAGGGAAAAGTCAGGGAAAAACTTTTTTTTCAAGGTCGTGGAAAAGTCAGGGAATTTTGTAATTGGTCAGGGAAATTTTGAAATTGGGCAAAAATCAGTGAAAATACAGGGAAATTTGGAACTAGAGGTTGAGAGTCAAGGAATCAGTTTGTAAAAAAGCAGAAAGAGTGAAATAAAAGGCTATGACAGTTTCTTAAATTTTGGCTAAACCTAGTACTTTTACAAATATTTTAGTTGACACTATAATATATTCTATATTTCACATCCAAAAATTATAGTTTATCAACCATTATTAAGTCTGTTTAACAAAACTAGTTTAGAATTTTAATAGAAAAATTAAGACTGTAGAACATAATTTTGTTAAGCAAGCTTGTATCCCTTCTGTTTGCCTGGTATAGTGTCATGTTCTACAAATGCTATGGATTGTGTAGTCCTGCATAGTTGCAAAGTTATTTCATCATTAAATGTACTGACATAAAAGCCATAACAGTTATTGTTCTTTTCTGTCATTCATGCCTGCATGGGCATTCATTACACACAATTCTTACTTGTTTATCATTTTCTTTTATTGCTTATAAATTATAATGTGATCAATATTACTAATACCTTTTGGACTACAGAGTATGATTGATCATCTATGAGCTAGATTTGTTTTGTATTTCCTTGTCAGCCTTATGTATTCTGAATAAATTTCTGGATTTCAGAGACACTAACTGAGAATAATGATCTGTTTTGCGCAGCTCCTCTTTGTAGAAATAAAAATGACGTTCCAGTGCAAAAGATGAACAATGTTTATGAAAGTTCAGTGTTGAATATATGAGCCGCGCCATGAGAAAACCAACATAGTGGCTTTGTGACCAGCATGGATCCAGATCAGCCTGCACATCCGTGCAGTCTGGTCAGGATCCATGCTGTTCGGTAACGGTTTCTCTAATTGCAGTAGGCTTTGAAAGTGAACAGCATGGATCCTGACCAGACTGCGCGGATGCGCTATGTTGGTTTTCTCATGGGGCGGCTCAGTTATTTGAATAGCTATTAGTAGAACAAGAAATAAAAGGCCATTTTAATAGTGTACTATGTCAGCATCTTTATTTTACCCTGTAAAACTTTTGAATTGTAAGATGTATATACAGCAACAAGACACGCTACATACTGTAAACTTTATATACAGCAACAAGACGTGTTACCTACTGTAAACTTTATATACAGCAACAAGATGCGTTACATACTGTAAACTTTATATACAGCAACAAGACACGTTACATACTGTAAACTTTAGATAGAGCAACAAGACACGTTACATACTGTAAACTTTAGATACAGCAACAGGACACGTTACATACTGTAAACTTTATATACAGCAACAAGACACGTTACATACTGTAAACTTTATGTACAGCAACAAGACACGTTACATACTGTAAACTTTATTTACAGCAACAAGACACGTTACATACTGTAAACTTTATATACAACAACAAGACAAATACATGAAACAACATTGAAGATAGGCTTTATGCATACAACAACAGAACGATACTCTACATACAGCAGCATGATAGAATGTATTGTTTATATAGGGACAAGACACACTTTATACCACAAAGAAAAACAACAGCGTACATTTAATATAAAGCAGTAGAACTGATGGACTGTATGTACTACAAGTTTACAGTAGCTTTGTTGCAATGAACAAAGAGATACGATTCCCTGCCTCTCCATAACCACCTCCTCACCCCGCCCCCCCCCCCCCCCCCCCCCCACCCCCCCCACTGTTCCAAATTTGTTAAAAATCTCCCCCCACCCCCAACCCCAGTGTTCCAAATTTGTTAAAAATCCCAGTAAAAACTTATTTAAACTGAAAAAGAAAGTCTTGAAAGTGTGTTAGAAATACTGGTTGAACATCTGAAGAGTTTTATATGAAAGCAACATGTAAATATCTTGTTGTGGCATCTTAACATACTATAAACATAAGTTTATTTGTTACAACACAAGATAGCATGGAAAATAAACTGATAAATATGTCTATAATATGAGCCGTGCCATGGGAAAACCAACATAGTGGCTTTGCGACCAGCATGAATCCAGACCAGCCTGCGCATCCGCACAGTCTGGTCAGGATCCATGCTGTTCGCTAACGGTTTCTCTTATTGCAGTAGTTTTAAAAGCGAACATCGTGGATCCTGACCAGACTGCGCAGATGCGCAGGCTGGTCTGGATCCATGCTGGTCGCAAACCTACTATGTTGGTTTTCTCATGGCATGGCTCATATTATGTTTTTTTTACAATGTTCACTTACATATCCTGTTGTTATTCTTTATTTAATTACCAGGATATAGTAATACAGTCTTATCACTACACCTGTTTTCTTTTAGGAATTTCTAAAATTGTTTTATTTGTCCTTTAAGGTATAGGTCCATGTTTCGGAGAAAAAAGTTCGAACGTCATCAGATCATAGAAAGAAAGCATTGTTTTACATGAAAATTTAACAGCTTATAAAACATTTATATTATCCTACAAAACCATTGTCAATTTACTCATATATGTATTGAATTCCGGAAAGGGACTGCATGAAGGGGCCACACTTCTGGACTGTTCAGCGCCTTTAAAACCTCACCATTTTTTAAAAGCTGTTACAGGTCTTCGTTTTGATGCATTTGCAACATCGTGCGAGTGTTTAAACTTTACATAACTAGGTAAAACATCGTTTATGTCAATTGTTTACATTTATTTCTTTACAAATGGCATTCTTATTTAAGAGGGACAACTCATTTAGAATATTTTAAGTATCCAACTCTGTGGGGACAGAACAGTAAAACAATAAATTGTATTGGACAGATAAGCTGTGTGTCAAGATGCTGTTCATTTACTAAAAAAATCTGTTGTTTTGTGATATACTGCTAAACCTTAAATGTCTTGAAATTTTGCCTTATATTAGTCGACATGCTGTAGACTAAAATAGTTTAACCAAAACTGCAGTTTATGTATTATTGCAAAGTCATATTTTTTACTGATAAAGTATATAAAAGTGATTTGAATGATATTTTATAAAGGTACATATATAGTTGTATTTTATGGCAAGTGGAGCATAACATATCCGGGATCAAGGATTGTATTTTACACATTGATAAACTCTGAAATAGATATTTTCTGTACAGCTTAGAATGAAATATGAAACAACAAGCTTTTCATATTTGCATTTGTATAAAATCTGACGGAAATTAATCTCTCTGACATTAGCATGTTAGTGAAGGTCTGAATCGGGTTTCTAGGAGAAACAATCAATAGATTAAAGTGGCATTATGCGCATCATTATTGTTTTAGTAAATGCTTTATAATAGCAATTTTCGGTTGTGCATTTAAATGTGTTAAATTAACGATATTGCAGCATAAGTATTTGAAGTTGATGCTTTAGAAATAAAGAAATCGACTAATAAAATAATAGTTCTTTTCTTCAATCTTCTACGCAGTGATCTCCCTTACCTATAGGTAGAGATTTCTGAATTTGAAGGGAAGCAACTCCTGCATGCAGTTTGACTTTTCTTTAAAAAAAACTGCCTCAGTCAAAATAAGAAAAGTCATATTTGAAAAGTTAATATTTCGTACTGGTAGCAGGAAGAGTTTTGTATATTGGGTTAAAAGCTATAATTTCCTCTCCACCCATTTTTAACACACATCTATTCCAGCTGGATGTTACTTGAAAAATGGATATAATTCCACTTTACTGATTGTAAAGTTTGCTTTGTTCAGGCTAATTGTAAAACAGAAGCCTTGAGATTATTCTTTCACTTTATATAGATTATACTTAACCTTTAGCTTGCTAAATTTCTAAAATGGACTGGTCCATCATTCAATTTGGGCAATACCATTTATTATTCAGCATCATTAAAAATTTGCTAACTGAACATCGAATAGTGCAGCCCACGATCAGCTACACAGGTCACAAAGGCAGAATCACTTGCCGCCAGCAGACTAAAGGTTATTTGACATTATTGCTGACACCATTCACTGTAAATTGAAAATACCATTGTGTGTTTCAGGGCCCTGTTTAAAGATGAATTGTTACCAAAGGAGACATATATTATAGGGTATGCCAGAAGTAAACTCTCCTTAGAGGATCTACAGTCAAGATGGGCTCCATTCTTAAAGGTAAATTTAAAGAGTCTCAAGTTTGTTTAAATGGGGCACTTTGCCTCTTCTAGGGGCCACTAGAGCTAAAAATAGAAAAACTTTTAAACAACTTTTTCTCTTGAACCACTGGATGGATCTTCATCAAACTTGGTCTGTAGCATCATTGTGAGGTCTTGTCTCAAGTTCTTCAAATTAGGGCATTTGGCCCCTTTGAGGGACAGCTAGAGCTAAAAATAGAAAAACTTTTAAACAACTTTTTCTCTTGAACCACTGGATGGATCTTCATCAAACTAGGTCTGTAGCATTATTGTAAGGTCCTTTCTAAAAAAATTTCAAATGGGGACACTAAGCCTCTTTTTGGGGATGCTAGAGCTAGAAATAGAAAAACATGTAAACGACTCCTTCTCATGAATTGTTTGATGGATCTTCATCAAACTTGGTCTGTAACATTACAGTAAGGTCCTCTCGCAAATTTATTCAAACTTAGCCCCTTTAAGGGACAACTTGACCTAAAAACAGAAAAATCTTTAAACTGCTTTTTGTTATGAACCACTGGATGGATCTTCATCAAACTTTGTCTTTAACATCACTGTAAGGTCCAGTCTCAAATTTTTTCAAATTGGGACACTTGGGCCCTTGAAAGGGCTGCTACAGCTAGAAATAGAAATAGCTTTAAACAACTTCTTCTCATGAACAGCTTGATGGATCTTCATCAAACATTGTCTGTAGCGTCATTGTAAGGTCTTTTCTCAAGTTTGTCCAAATGTTGGCACTTGGCCCCTTTTAGGGACCTCTAGAGATAAAAATAGAAAAACCTTTAAACAACTCCTCATGTACCATTTGATGGATCCTCATCAGACTTGATTTGTAGCATCAGTGGTAAGGTCTTTCTAGGTTTTGTTCAAATGGGGGCACTTAGCCCTTTTTAGGGGCTGCTATAGCTTAAAATAGAAATACATTTAAATGACTTCTCAAGATGTCTTGATGGATCTTCGTCAAACTTGGTCCGTAGAATCATTGTAAGGTCTTTTTATTAATTTGGTTAAATAAGGGCATTTTATCCCTTTTTGGAACTGCTAGATATTTTAACATAAAAAATCTTTAAAAAATCTTCTTCTCATGAACAGCTTGATGGAGCCTCCTCAAATGATCTATTGCATCATTGTTCAATCCTTTCTTAATTCTTTTTTTAAATGATGGCACTTGGCCCCATTTAGGGGCTGCTAGAGCTAAAAATAGAAATTCTTTTGAAACACTTCTTCTCATGAAGTGTTTGATGAATCTTCATCAAGCTTGGTCTGTAGCATCATTTTAATGCACACTCCCAATTTTTTTTTTAAAGCGGGTATGGGGCCACTAAGAGCTGTAAACAGAAAAATCAGAAAACAAGTTTTTAAACAATTCCTTCTCATGAACAGCTTGGTGGATCTCTATCAAACTTAGTATGTAGAATCAATGTACTAGTCCTCACACAGATTTGTTTAAATGAGGGAACTTGACCTGTTTTATGTTTTTGTTTGCTTAAAAAGGATATTACCATTCATGATTCAGTGTGTCATATGTTTATTCAAGGTCAGATGAGCAACTTCTTCTTTCTTCTTCTTTTACAATAATGGCCTCGTTCAATTACTGATACATTTTGGCCATGTGTTGGGGGTGGGGGGGGGGGGTAAAAAGTGAAAGACTATCAGGTTTTCCAAGCTACTCAATCCACCTAGTACTCCCTGACAGTTGGTGATAAAAAAAGGTGCAAAACCTAACACCTTATAGCCCTAAATGTAAAAACATATACATACATAAGCTGTTGAGCAGGAAAAGAGAAATATTAGTAGGGTTAAAAACAGGATAAAAGCAAGCATATATAGTAATTATGGTTGGAACATCGATGCAGCCAGTGCTGATTTGAATCCGAAAATTATTTCAGCACTGACTACATGAGATGGTAAGATGTTCCAACTTAAATCTGTTAGGATATTTGTGACTGTGCCCGGGGTCTTGCTAGAATTATTTACTACAAATCTCGCAGCTTGCCTCTGAATGTTTTCTAATTTATTTATATCCTTCTGATAATAAGGATCCCAAACACTGGAACAGTACTCTAAAGTTGGTCTAACAATGGTGTTATAGGCAGCTGTTCTGGTACTACTCTTAGCAGAATGTACCCGGTATATTACGTTTAAAAAAACCAAGACTTTGACATGTTTAACTTGAGGCCATTTGTTTTCTACTATTTTTAGCATACAGGTATAGTATATTTATATTTTAGGTGTCAGAGGAAGAGCAAGAAAAGTACAAAGAGTTTGTAAAGATCAACAAATATTGTGCCGGTCAGTATGATAAGACAAGTGACTTCAGTCGTCTTGATAAAATGATTAACGATGTCGGCAACTGTAACAGACTGTTTTACTTGGCACTGCCTCCCTCTGTTTATGAGACTGTTACCTTGAATTTAAAAGCTACTTGCATGTCGAAAAGGTATGTAACTTTTTATGACTTGTTTACTGTAAACCTCACTTATAAGGAACTCGGATATAAGGAACACTTGGTTATTAGGAACAGTTTTCAATTCCCCGATCTAATTCCTTCTTTATTTAATGTAAAAATCCTCGGTTATAGGGAACTCGGTTATAAGGAACACTCGGTTATAAGGAACACTTTTTCCAGGCCCAAAGAACGAAATGCAATGAAAAACCCCTCGGTTATAGCGACCAAACATAAAGAATAAAAATTATTGAAAACCGGAAATAAACATGAGAAATGCTGATGACGTCAGAGCAATGTCGGCACTATCACACTCTTTCATGCACATGAAATTGCTTTCATGCACATGAATAAACACAAATTATTTCATTTCTATGATCTTTCGTTTGTTAATTCACGGATACGATAAAAAGAAAATATATAATATCATCAAATTACCAAATACTAAACGATAGTAGACTATACTTACTCAAGATGATGTTCGACAGCTACATGTATTGGGTATTTCATGTTAACAATAGTGAACAAAAATCCTAAATAAATGTGCTAATTACACGTGATTAACAATGGCAAACAGTCCAGTTTACCAAATTTCCAATTGTAAAAATTATAGCAGGTGCTAAAATGGACAATAGCAAAAGTATAGGTATAATTTACACTTTAATCCGTATGTATGGCGCCGTTGTTCAGTCGTAATACACTGTATGTCATAAATACCCTACTTTTAATTTTTAATGGGTAGTCTAATTTAACATTTTTGTAATAAAAAATTGAACATTTATTTTATATTAGTATTGATGACTATTCATATAACATGCAGTCAAGCAAGGTAAGGGGAGTAACAGCAATATATCTTATAATCATCATGTAGCGCTCTCTAAAAAGAAGATACAAATGACGACAAAAAATAAACATAAATTGCGGTCATTCTTATCGACGAACATTTTGGCTTGGTTTAGGTTTAACGCCGCGTTTCAACAGTAATATACATGCAGACAGTTTACCTTACCATCTCTCCAGTATAGGACCGGTACCAGAAAAGCAACTTCCTCACATAAAGATTCAAGGTCGGCCCGGAGTGTGAACACATAGCCCTTATGAAACGTCAGTCAAATAGTGTTCGCTATACAAATTGTGTTCGTTATACAAACTCGGTTACAAGGAACTAGTTCGCTATACGGATATAAGGAACCTCGGTTATAAGGAACAATTTTTAGAGGTCCCTAGCTGTTCCTTATAAGCGAGGTTTACTGTATATCAAAATTTTTTTAGATGTGAAAAAGTTTTTTGATTTGTACATCATGAAAAAAAATGTAACAGGTCAAGTAATGTTATTTTTATGCAGGTTTTCTATAGGATGTATTGCTTGATTGAATGCTACCTGTTTCACTGGTTTGTTTGTGTACAAACTTGACATTTGAACCTTCTCTTATAGCGATAAATGGACACGAGTTATAATAGAGAAACCATTTGGCCGTGACCTTGAAACTTCAGAGCATTTGTCCAATCATCTATCATCATTGTTCCGTGAGGAAGAAATCTACAGAATCGATCACTACCTTGGCAAAGAAATGGTCCAAAATCTCATGGTTTTAAGGTAAACAAATTTTCATACATCTGTAACTACGAAAGTCAAGCTGTGAAGATTCATATCATTGAGTTTGTAACCAAGTTAAGTCTTTGTTCTTCCAGTATTGAGTTTTGATCTCTAGCTAACTCTTACTTAACCAAGAGGTTGTATCCTTCCATGTAAAGCTTTACTTGGACGGCTGACCCTTATCGTGCTGGACACGATTGATTCTGCCTTTGCGACCAGTGCAGATCATGATCAGCCTGCACATCTGTGCAGTCTGATCAAGATCTGCAATGTTTGCCATTTAGTATCTTTTTGGTAAGCACCCCTTTTAACAGTTAATGGTACTGTCCAAATTGAAAGATGGACAAGTTCATGATAGAAATTTAGCAGGGTAAGGGTTAAAGATACAAGATAAAAAAATATTTATAGTCGGGAATTAAGCACAAACAACTTTAGCTGTTATCCAGCTTAAATCCTGAAGAAATGTATGTTAGCCTACCAGTCCATGTCTTGTGAGATTAATTTTTCGATAACATGTCTTTCACAAAGTGATTATAAGTTACAAATAGAGAAAACAACTTTTTTTAAAAAGTGTGGCAGAAAAAAAGAACCTTTCAAATGTTATGTCATTTGTTTCAGATTTGGGAACCGGATTTACAGTCCCATTTGGAATAGAGATAGTATAGCATCAGTTGTGATTAGTTTTAAGGAACCATTTGGAACACAGGGCAGGGGAGGCTACTTTGACGACTTTGGTATTATCAGGTAAGAGTTTACGGTAAGGTAAATGTAGTCCTTTAAGTCTTAAGCAAAGAGATTGGAATTTTGTAAACTTAAACCTTCAGTGGTAACAGTCCATTTTGAGACGGCAATTTCATTTTAATAATCAAGAAAACAAAATGATATTAATTCTTCCTCAGTGGCAAACATAAAAGTCATGTTCCAGTCCATCATTGAAGTGAAGTCTCGAAGAGCTGGACATGTAATCATCATTGAAGTGAAGTCTCGAAGAGCTGGACATGTAATCATCGGTGAAATGAAGTCACCAAGAGCTTGACATGTAATCATCATTGAAATAAAGTCTCCGGGAGCTGGACATGTAATCATCGGTGAAATGAAGTCTCCAAAAGCTGGACATGTAATCATCATTGAAGTGAAGTCTCCGAGAGCTGGACATGTAATCATCATTGAAGTGAAGTCTCCGAGAGCTGGACATATAATCATCATTGAAGTGAAGTCTCCAAGAGTTGGACATGTAATCATCAGTGAAGTGAAGTCTCCAAGAGCTGGACATGTAATCATCATTGCAGTGAAGTCTCCAAGAGCTGGACATGTAATCACCATTGAAGTGAAGTCTCCAAGACCTGGACATGTTATCATCATTGAAATGAAGTCTCCAAGAGCTGGACATGTAATCATCATTGAAATGAAGTCTCCAAGAGCTGGACTTGTAATCATCATTGCAGTGAAGTCTCCAAGAGCTGGACATGTAATCACCATTGAAGTGAAGTCTCCAAGAGCTGGACATGTAATCATCATTGAAGTGAAGTCTCCAAGAGCTGGACATGTAATCACCATTGAAATGAAGTGTCAGAGAGCTGGACATGTAATCATCATTGAAATGAAGTCTCCAAGTGCTGGACATGTAATCATCATTGAAGTGAAGTCTCCAAGAGCTGGACATGTAATCATCATTGAAGTGAAGTCTCCAAGAGCTGGACATGTAATCATCATTGAAGTGAAGTCTCCGAGAGCTGGACATGTAATCACCATTGAAATGAAGTCTCCAAGAGCTGGACATGTAATCATCATTGAAGTGAAGTCTCCAAGAGCTGGACATGTAATCATCATTGCAGTGAAGTCTCCAAGAGCTGGACATGTAATCACCATTGAAGTGAAGTCTCCAAGAGCTGGACATGTAATCACCATTGAAATGAAGTCTCCAAGAGCTGGACATGTAATCATCATTGAAGTGAAGTCTCCAAGAGCTGGACATGTAATCACCATTGAAGTGAAGTCTCCAAGAGCTGGACATGTAATCACCATTGAAGTGAAGTCTCCAAGAGCTGGACATGTAATCACCATTGAAGTGAAGTCTCCAAGAGCTGGACATGTAATCATCATTGAAGTGAAGTCTCCAAGAGCTGGACATGTAATCATCATTGAAGTGAAATCTCCATGAGCTGGACATGTAATCTTCATTGAAGTGAAGTCTCCAAGAGCTGGACATGTAATCATCATTGAAGTTTCATCATTGAAGTGAAGTCTCCGAGAGCTGCACATGTAATCATCATTGAAGTGAAGTCTCCAAGAGCTGGACATGTAATCATCAGTGAAGTGAAGTCTCCAAGAGCTGGACATGTAATCATCATTGAAGTGAAGTCTCCAAGAGCTGGACATGTAATCATCATTGAAGTGAAGTCTCCAAGAGCTGGACATGTAATCATCAGTGAAGTGAAGTCTCCAAGAGCTGGACATTAATCATCGGTGAAATGAAGTCTCCAAGAGCTGGACATGTAATCATCATTGAAGTGAAGTATCCAAGAGCTGGACATGTAATCGTCGGTGAAGTGAAGTCTCCAAGAGCTGGACATGTAAATATCAGTGAAGTGAAGTCTCCAAGAGCTGGACATGTAACCATCATTGAAGTGAAGTCTCCAAGAGCTGGCCATGTAACCATCATTGAAGTGAAGTCTCCAAGTGCTGGACATGTAATCATCATTGAAATGAAGTCTCCAAGAGCTGGACATGTAATCATCATTGAAATGAAGTCTCCAAGAGCTGGACATGTAATCATCATTGAAATGAAGTCTCCAAGAGCTGGACATGTAATCATCATTGAAGTGAAGCCTCCAAGTGCTGGACATGTAATCACCATTGAAGTGAAGTCTCCAAGAGCTGGACATGTAATCATCGGTGAAGGGAAGTCTCCAAGAGCTGGACATGTAATCATCAGTGAAGTGAAGTCTCCAAGAGCTGGACATGTAATCATCGGTGAAATGAAGTCTCCAAGAGCTGGACATGTAATCATCATTGAAGTGAAGTGTCCAAGAGCTGGACATGTAATCATCAGTGTAGTGAAGTCTCAGGAGCTGGACATGTAATCATCATTGAAGTGAAGTCTCCAAAAGCTGGACATGTAATCATCATTTAAGTGAAGTCTCAAAGAGCTGGACATGTAATCATCGGTGAAATGAAGTCGCCAAGTGCTGGACATGTAATCATCATTGAAGTGAAGTCTCCAAGAGCTGGACATATAATCATCATTGAAGTGAAGTCTCCAAGAGCTGCACATGTAATCATCAGTGAAATGAAGTCTCCAAGAGCTGGACATGTAATCATCGGTGAAGTGAAGTCTTCAAGAGCTGGACATGTAATCATCATTGAAGTGAAGTCTCCAAGTGCTGGACATGTAATCATCATTGAAGTGAAGTCTCCAAGAGCTGGACATGTAATCATCATTGAAGTGAAGTCTCCAAGAGCTGGACATATAATCATTATTGAAGTGAAGTCTCCAAGAGCTGGACATGTAATCATCAGTGAAATGAAGTCTCCAAGAGCTGGACATGTAATCATCAGTGAAGTGAAGTCTCCAAGAGCTGGACATGTAATCATCAGTGTCATTAGTCAGAAGTTTAGAATTAGACTCGGATTTCAAAATTTCTATCAGCCTTATTTCCCCCCAGTTTGCACAGATCTTAAAAAAAAATATTTCCTTGGTATAAAGGATGTATATGCATCAAAACATTTACAAAGATACATAAATGACAGAGGACACTATTAGCATTTTTAAGTCATTTAGTCTAAATTTGTTGTTTTACATTTCTTATGTTAAACATTGAAGAAATTCAGTAGATGTAAGTTCTTTGTTGTATTTGTGCTGTATAGTATTACTATTGATGCTGTATTAATTTTGTAATGTATTTATGCTGTATTGGAAACTTATAGATGTAGTATTTGTACTGTATTGATACTACATGTATATTAATGCCGTTTTGATGCTTTATTGATACTGTATTGGTACTGTATAGATGAAGTATTGGTACTGTATTCATGTAGTATTGGTACTGTTTTGATGCTCTTTGGGTTCTGTTGAGATGTAGTATTGGGCCTCCTAAGAACCTCAAAATTGATTGGTATGGCTCTGGAATTACTAGACATTCACAACTTCCGGGGGCCTGCGGCCCCCTGGACCCTACCCCCAGCTAGGGCTTTGCCCTGGATCCACTGGGGGCACATGCGGCCCCCAGGTCCCCAGCAATATTTCAAGGTTTTTCAAAATGTTTGGCATGCACTTATGCATTTGGTGCCTCCTACAATACATTGCCTCATATCAACATACCTATAATCCTACCAAAGCATATCTTAACCTTTGGAAACTCCATAAGCATAGTTGTTTTACGCTGTGATGCTCTGCTGAGGGTACTTAGTTGCATTTGAGTGCTTGAATAGCACATTCTATTAGTGTTTTGGTTTTGGTTTGGAATACATTTTATGTTAATAACCTCCTACCTTTCCTACTTTGTCTGCAAACCTCCTGTTTTTTTCCAACTTTTTTGACAAGGCCATGCTGGAAGGTCTGTATAATAATATATATGTAGTATTGATACTGTATAGATGCTGTGTTGGTACTGTATAGATGTAGTATTGATACTGTATAGATGCTGTGTTGGTACTGTATAGATGTAGTATTGATACTGTATAGATGCTCTGTTGGTACTGTATAGATGTAGTATTGATACTGTATAGATCCTCTGTTGGTACTGTATAGATGTAGTATTGATACTGTATAGATGCTCTGTTGGTACTGTATAGATGTAGTATTGATACTGTATAGATCCTCTGTTGGTACTGTATAGATGTAGTATTGATACTGTATAGATCCTTTGTTGGTACTGTATAGATGTAGTATTGGTACTGTATAGATCCTCTGTTGGTACTCTATAGATGTAGTATCAGTACAGTATAGATGCTCTGTTGGTACTGTATAGATGTAGTATCGGTACTGTATAAATGTAGTATTGGTACTGTATAGATGCAGTATTGGTAAGCTTAGATGCAATATTGGTACTGTATAGATGCAGTATTGATAATGCTTAGATGCAGTATTGGTACTGCATAGATGCAGTATTGGTCCTGCATTGATGCTGTATTGGTACTGCATAGACGCAGCATTGGTAATGCTTAGATGCAGTATTGGTACTGTATTGATGTAGTATTGGTACTGCATAGATGTAGTATTGGTACTGCATAGATGCAGTATTGGTAATGCATAGATGCAGTATTGGTAATGCATAGATGTAGTATTGGTACTGTATAGATGTAGTATTGGTACTGCATAGATGCAGTATTGGTACTGCATAGATGCAGTATTGGTAATGCATAGATGCAGTATTGGTAATGCTTAGATGCAGTATTGGTACTGCATAGATGCAGTATTGGTCCTGCATAGATGCAGTATTGGTACTGCATAGATGCAGTATTGGTAATGCATAGATGCAGTATTGGTAATGCTTAGATGCAGTATTGGTACTGCATAGATGCAGTATTGGTCCTGCATTGATGCAGTATTGGTACTGCATAGATGCAGTATTGGTCCTGCATTGATGCTGTATTGGTACTGCATAGACGCAGCATTGGTACTGCTTAGATGCAGTATTGGTACTGTATTGAAGCAGTATTGGTACTGTATAGATGCAGTATTGGTACTGCATAAATACAGTATTGGTAATGCATAGATGCAGTATTGGTACTGTATTCATGTAGTATTGGTACTGTATTGATGCAGTTTTGGTACTGTATAGATGTAGTACTGGTACTGTATAGATGTAGTATTGGTGCTGTATTGATTGGTGCTGTATTAGTACTGTACTGATGCTGTATTACAGGGATGTGATGCAGAATCATTTGTTACAACTGTTGACCTTGGTTGCCATGGAGAAACCACCAAGTACAGCAGCAGAAGACATCCGTAATGAAAAGGTACTTCCTGTTCAGATTTTTATGGGGAAGTGATTATACGCCCTTCTGTTTGCATCAGAAGCAGCACCTACGTAGTATTTTCTTAGTTTAATATGTAGTGTTGATACACTATGCTTTTACAAGATTTTGCTGGGGTGATCTACTTGTATCTTTTGTACTTATCCTTTTGTTTGGGTCCTTTTTTTAAGTTTTCTGGGTCAAATGGGGTCAAGAACTAGGTTACTAGGTCAAATCAAAGGAAAAGCTTGTTAACACTCTAGAGGCCACATTTATGACTGTATCTTCATGAAACTTAGTCAGAATGTTAATCTTGATGATCTTTAGGTCAAGTTCGAATCTGGGTCTTATGGGATCAAAAGCTAGGTCACCGAGTCAAATCAAAGGAAAAGCTAGTTAACACTCTAGAGGTCACAATTTTGGCCCAATCTTGATGAAACTTGGTCAGAATGTTTCCCTCAATAAAATCTTGGACAAGTTGGATATTGGGTCATCTGGGGTCAAAAACTAGGTATCCAGGCCAAATCAAAGGAAAAGCTTCTTAACACTAGAGGCCACATTTATGACTGTATCTTCATGAAACTTGGTCAGAATTTTAATCTTGATGATCTGAAGGTCCATTATGAATCTGGGTCATGTAGGGTCAAAAACGAGGTCACCAGGTCAAATCAAAGAAAGAGCTAGTTAACACTCTAGAGGCCACATTTATGACCATATCTTAATGAAATTTGGTTAGAATGTTAATCTTGATGATTCCTAGGTCAGGTGAGCGATACATGGCCTTCATGGCCATCTTGTTAAGGTCACTGACTTCAAATCACTTGCTTTTGACTGCAGCGCTTTCTGAACCTCAGTTGGGATGTAGAATTCTTTCTTGAGAGGAAGTTAATCATCTGGCTTGTCTGAAATGATGCTCAGAGGTGCATCCAGAATCTTCCTCCACCATTAAAAGCTGGAAAGTTGCAATATGACCTATAATTGAGTTGGTGTAATGCTAAATGCAAGAAAAAACACAAATGGGAATTAATTCAAAGTTGAACATCTATTGACTGCAATAATTTTATATGGTCACACAAGCATAAATAGTATTCTATAAAATTTACAATTTTTACAAATAACAAATTCAGACCTCACTCATTAGCATGTCTGATCATTGTATTGTCGTCAATGATCATCACCGTTGGTTAATATTTTTGTTTAGGTCACCTTTTCTCAAAGACTATAAGCACTACATCTTTGAAACTTTGCGCACTTATTTATCGTCATTAGGGGATTATGTAGGCCAAAAACCATAACTCTAACCTGCATTTTGTTAGAATCACATCAAAATCACACTGCTTTGACCTGGTAGTGCTAATCGTACTAAAATGGACTTTCACTTCACCAAAAACAACCTTCTCTCCCATTTTTTCTACCAAAATGTAAAAAATACACACAAAGCGAAATTTAAACAAAAACTAGCTTTAATTTAGACCTCTGTGGCCATGCTTAGTGAAAAAATAGTGTTTAATAACCTGTCTCCATTACACATCTAGATAGATGGCTCCCATGCTGGTTCCTAGTCAGGCCAGTATGCAGTGCGCATTTTTCATAACTCTGCATTAATTTTTGTCTTTGTTTATGTCATTGTACTTTTTCATTTTACTTTTTAATGGTAGTCGAACATTTTTTAATTTAGTAGTGTTTAATTTTCATTTTTTTGTGCGAAAAATTAAATTATTAAGTGAAATGATTTATTTTACAAGAACTATGGCTGTAGTGATTATAAAGTTCATTCCTATATTTCAGGTTAAAGTATTAAAGAGTGTGCCACCTATAACTATGGATAATGTTGTACTTGGTCAGTATGTAGGTAACCCGGATGGGAAAGATGACGAGAAACAGGGGTACCTTGATGACCCAACTGTCCCTGCAGGTATATTATATTATTACATACTCGTTTCTATTCCCCGTTAATTTATTACACTGGTATCGGAAATGTCAATATTTTTCCATATACTGACATCTGAATTTCATATTGGGTGCGTGACGTAATTCAGTGTGTGTTGTTGCACTATTTTTTTTTCTATTTAGTTTTATATTCTCAATACTATTCAGGCTATTGAACATATTTATGATATTAACTTAATATTCATACATGTAGATGCGTGTGTAATAAAAAGGTTATTATCTTTGCATCGGGAAATATGCACGTGTTCTTCAGCTCCTAAAGTTGCGCAATATTTTCGCTGAAGAACTCGTGCATATTTCCCGATACAAAGCTAATAACCTATAATTATTAACGGTAAACTCTTTCGCAAAAAATAATTATTATGTGCTATAATGAAATGGCCTTCCTTTAGTTATTTTTAAAAATATGCTATGCCCAGCTTTCACTATTATATTTTATCAGAAGATATTGATTTTTATTTAGAAAATCCTTGTCAGATAAGAAATTAAGAAATACCAGAAAAAGTGCTCTAATATCTTCAGTTCTGGTCCTGTTTTGCTGGTTTAAAAATATGATTGATAAGAACAACATGTTGAATGTGAATACTTGAATTTATGACTTTTGATGCTATGACAATAGTAATGTATAGACTATGATTTTGTTGCATAATAATACACATCTTTGTTTTACTGGTGAATTAACCCTTACCCTGCTATATTTCTAAAATGGACTGGTCCATCACTCAGTTTGGACAATACTATTTATTATTTGAAGGGGTGTTCACTGAAAATTTACTGACTGAATAGCGAACAGTGCAGACCATGATTAGCCTGCACGGATGTGCAGGCTAATCTTGGTCTGCACTGGTCGCAAAGGCAGAATAATTCGCCGCCAGCAGGCTAAAGGTTATGTCCCATACCTCTAGTTTAAGACCAAAAACTACAAGATGGACAAAGAGGGATCACTATATAGGTTTCTTTACTAGACAAAGGGAGAACACCCATATGTAGCTCTATGTGTCTGACTCTTGAGAATCATTTAACTGATCCTTGCTCTGGAATAATGGCCCTTGAATTATTCCTCATATATCCATTTTGGGGAAATATTTCAACTAACTACAGAGCTGAGATCACAATTAAATGTTATCTATTAACAGCCATTTGTAAAAAAAAAACTTTCAGTTTTTTTAGCGGCATTACATATTCATATTGTGTTAACTTATACATGTATGTAATTTTAAACCTAACAGACAGTACTGTTTGTTCACACAAACATGTTTATTCTATGTTTACATAGATATTATTTAGTTATTAGCTCATCTGATTTTTTTGAATTGATTGGTGTCAGCTTTGGCTTTGGGAGTTGGCGTTGCCTGGTTAAGTTTTATGTTTAGGTCAGATTTTCTCCTAAATATCAAAGCTATTGCTTTAAAATGTGCAACACTTGTTCACCACTAAAAGCTGACTCTGTACAGCAAGTAACAAAACTCCATCCTGTGCAAGAATTGTGGACCTCTTTTAGACTTAGAAAATATCAGATTTCTTGGTTCAGTTTTGCATTTAGGTCAACTTTTCTCATTAACAGTCAGAGCTATTGCTTTAAAACTTGGAGCTGTTATTCATCATTAAAAGCTGACTCTGCACAGCAGGAACCATAACTCTGCTTTGCCTTTTTCAAGAATTATGGCGCCTTTTGGACTTAGAAAATCAGACTTCTTGGTTATTCTTTGTGTTTAGGTCAGCTTTTCTCCTAAACTATCAAAGCTATTGCTTTAAAACTTGCACCACTTGTTCACCATCAAAAGCTGCCTCTGTACAGCAAGAAACATAATTCCATCCTGCTTTTTTGCAAGAATTGTGGCCCCTTTTGGACTTAGAAAATATCATAAAAGCACACAGGTAGGAAAATTATATTTCTATCATACAGAGAAAAAAATCAGATGAGCATCTGTACCCGCAAGGCAGTGCTCTTGTTCTTCATGTTTTCAGTTATGAAATTTGGGTGTAATATGTCTTCAAAAGATTATTACTCCTTATATACATAGTTGTCAATATTGAACACTTTTATTAGAGAATGCTTCTGGGATGATGTTGGTTATTTTCATTTTCAGTGTCTAATGAGTGTTTTGCCAGGAATGAGTTTTCAGTTTTTCATTATGACTCACTTCAGTAGAATATATATTAGGTATACAATGTACCCAGTATAAATGATATGTTGGATACTCTAAAACAAATGTGAAATAAAACCCTATAGAATGGTTGTTGCTCTTGATCAGTTCATTTATTTATTCCCTGCAGACTTTTGTAATTAATTACATTGAATTACCATTACATTTTTCAATTACCCCATGTGTGCTGCAGGTTCAGTGACACCAACGTTTGTGACGGCAGCATTATTTGTACGCAATGAGAGATGGGATGGTGTTCCATTCATACTTAGATGTGGAAAAGGTAGTACTTTAAATTCATTCTATGGAAATCTGTTACACAGTAGACTTTGATGTTTTGATTAGGATAATATATGCTACAGCTTGGCTTATTCAACACTGAAAGCAAGTGGCTTTCAATTCAGAACATGAAAGTTCATTCAGAATAAAAAAAAAAATTGGCAAGTTGATTTTCTTCTCTTTTTTTTAGGAGAAATTTCTGAAAATCTTAATTGTATGGTCTGACATCATTTGAATGTCAAGTGGAGAAGTTGTTATGTGAGCCACGCCATGAGAAAACCAACATAGTGGCTTTGTGACAAGCATGGATCCAGAACAGTCTGCGCATTTGCGCAGTCTGGTCAGGATCCATGCTGTTCAGTAACCGTTTCTCTAATTGTAATAGGCTTTGAAAGCCACTATGTTGGTTTTCCCATGGTGCAGCTTATGTGTAGAAAGCACGTTTTATTGGTGAGGGAACTTTAAACACTAAACTCATGACTTTGTACAATGGTAGAACTTACAGTGTTTGTAAAATGGAGTAACCATGTGTACCCTATATAACTTAACGGGAATAGAAACAAGTAACTATATAACGAGTTACTATACAAATTATTACTACTATTTTACTTCACAGCTTTAAACGAACGCAAGGCTGAAGTACGGATACAATTCAAGGATATGCCAGGTGATATATTTAGTGAGGGCAAGGTGAAACGCAATGAGCTTGTAATACGGGTGCAGCCCAATGAGGCTGTGTACATGAAGATGATGACAAAGAGCCCGGGCATGAGCTTCGACTGTGAGGAGACAGAGTTAGATCTGACATATGGTAGTAGATATAAGGTAAGCATTACTTGTTTTCTTTTTAGCTCATCTGATTTTATGAAAAAAAATGATGAGTTATTGTCATCACTTGATTGGAGTCGGCGTCGGCGTTGCCTGGTTAAGTTTTATGTTTAGGTCAGCTTTTCTCTTTAACTATCAAAGCTATTGCTTTGAAACTTGGAACACTTGTTCACCATCATAAACTGACCCTGTACAGCAAGAAACATAACTCCGTCTTGCTTTTTGCAAGATTTATGGCCCCTTTTGTACTTAAAAAATATCAAATTTCTTGGTGAAGATTTATGTTTAGGTCAACTTTTCTCCTAAACTATCAAAGCTATTGCTTTGAAACTTGCAACACTTGTTCACCATCATAAGCTGACCCTGTACAGCAAGAAACATAATGGCATCCTGTTTTTTTCAAGATTTGTTGCCCATTTTGGACTTAGAAAATCAGTTTTCTTGGTTGAGTGTTATGTTTAAGTCAGCTTTTCTCATAAACTATCAAAGCTATTGCTTTAAAACTTGCAACAGTTTTTCACCATCATAAGCGGACGCTGTACATCAAGAAACATAACTCTACCTGCTTTTTGCAAGAATGATGGCCCTTTTTAGACTTAAAAAACCATGGGTAGGACAATATTTCTATTATACAAAAAAATCAGATGAGCGGCAGCACCCGCAAGGCGGTGCTCTTGTTAATTTTCTTTTCATTTTAAATAATATTGAAATTTTAAATTTAAGAATCAGTGGAAAAAAAGGAACTGTGTCTCTGTATTGCACAGCACAGGTGGCATCCTTCTCATTTAGTTGCCCTTTATTGAAGTGCGTTTTAAATTGGCAAGGACGAAGAAAAGTTTATAAGATATGGGCTATCAGGCTTGCTCTCCAGCAAGATATTTTGACTCACAATCAGTTTCAGTGGTGTTTTTGTTATATACAATTAAATACTGCGAAACAAAACAGCATTATCATTTCACTCCAATAATTGACATGTAATTTTTCATGCATGTTTATCTTCGGTGAATTTTTCTGCGCTTTCAGTATTAAATCATATGAATAAAAGGTTGTACACATGGTTTTACAGGGAGTTAAAATGCCAGAAGCATACGAGCGCCTTATTTTAGATGTATTCACCGGGTCCCAGATCAACTTTGTACGATCTGACGAGTTGTACCAGGCGTGGAGGATATTTACTCCACTGTTACATCAGATGGAGAGCGAGAAACCCAAACCAATCCCGTATAAATATGGAAGGTAACTAGTGATAATGTGTAGTTATACACATGTAGTGGTTTGTGTGTGTACTTTACTTGCATGGCATACCTGCAATATGTGCATTGACGTTGTTGTAAATCTTGGGGCATATGACACTAAAATTCTAGAGCACTTTCTCCTTTCTTTTAAATTAGGTTAATACTTTTGAGAAACAAATACAACAAATAAGATCCTTAGGGTTTTTTGTGTGCATTTTGAACTGTTTTCCTGCCTCTGAATTAACAGTTAACAAAATCTGTTTTCTTGTCTCAGCACTTGAGCTGAATTGGGTGCTGCATTATACTGCACTACTGTCTCTGTAGCTTGTAGTGCATGTTAAGTTTTCTTCTGTTACTTGTAAACTTCTTAGAGCATACTTTACAAGTAGTAACACTTCATCCGGTGCAAAATTCAGATTTTAAGTTGCAGAATACCTGAGACTAGAAAGTGTATTACTTTTGAAGGTTTAACAGCAAAATTACTGTGTATGCGTAAATGCAAAGACTTAGTTATAAGTTAACCCATCTATTGCCTGTAATAATTTGAGAGTCGGGATTCTGATGTAAATTTTAACTCCGCAGGTGTTGTGTTAGTTTTGACATACTTTGCTGCATTACTTAGAATGATGATAGAATAAGATTTTAAAAGATACTTTGGAATTTTCATCATCAGAAAATATAATAATGTTCTTAGATTATAAGGAGCTATATCACATCTGATGATGATTGTTTAAGAATGATTCTTGTATTTTTATTTTTAAGTGATAAGCTCTCTTATTAATTGGCTATGTGCACATGAACAGTATAATTAAGTACTCTAGAAAATCAAAGGTTTGTTTGGCAGTTTAGGATAGTGGGGAGGGGGTCTCTGTTGCCAAGAAATTGACTTTAGATTTGTCGAAATGATTTATTTTTCCAGTATTTTCAGACCCTTTCGTTGTTTAGCCATGCGTTTCAACCAGAGGCTATGATACATACATAATTATATCAGTTAGGTTTCTATCATAGTTTGGGTTGGGGTCTCTAGTAATGCACATATATTAAATTCTTCAGTCCTACAGTCAGTATACCCTACTAATATAGCTGTGTAGAATTTCCTTTACTAACAATGCCCTACATAATATACTAGATTGTAGAAAATATAACATTCACCCCAGCATAATACTGCTGTATTAATGTCTGTACATAAATACAACTGTGATATGCTGAGGCGACAGTTTAAAACTTTATACCAACTTACAGATTTCATCTTCTTATTTTGTCATGTTAGCTCTTTTTATCATGTTCATTTTAATTGTCTGTATTATTTCACCTGAGTGGGTAGATGTCAATCTTATTAGGGCTCTGACAATTAAGTAATAACTGTCTGTCCATTTGTAAGAGTTCAGGCACCTTATCCAGGGCATAATTTTGTAACCCCTACATTGATTTAATTGTCTGGCAATTTACATTATTGTCATAAAGGCAGTTTGGTATAAGTTAATGCATAAGCATGTCTGTCTGATAACTTTGACGTGCTTGAAGCATTATTTAGCTCCTAAGATGAGCTATTTTGATCACACACAATCTATCAGTCCATTTGTCCATCAGTCGTCTCTCCATCCACCATGTCCTTCAAACAACTTCTCCTCCGTAACTTGACATGGATGTTTCTTGAATGGTCCTCTTCCAGAGTTGTTCAAATACCACCTCCTAAAGTAACTGAACCAGTTTTTATTATGAAGTTTGTTCAGAATCTTTTCCTTAATAAGGTCTTATACGAAACTAGGTTATCTGGGGTAAAAAACTAGATCTCTAGTACAAATCCTAGCGAAACTTAACAACACCATATATGCCATATTTTCTACCAGATCTAAATGAACTTTGTAAGAATATTTGTCTGTATGAAATCTAGGTCAGTTTCAAACCTGTGTTACCAGAGGTCAAGAACTAGGTCACTAGGTCAAATGATAAAAAGGTCGTGTTACCACTAGTGTTCACATTTTTTGCTTGATCATTAGGTATTTTTGTCAAAATGCTTATCTCTATGTGATCTGGCTCAGGTTAGCAACTGAGTTTCCTGATGTCAAAAACTAGGCCATATTAGATACTGCATTATCTTGGGTAAGAAATTTGTCAGGCGAGCAATAAAGGACCTTCAGGGCCTTCTTGTTTGTTCATAAGTTATCTAGCCCACTCAGGTTATTTAAATTAGACAACATCGTCACATTTTCAAACTGCCATCCAGACAGATTCCTTCCTAATATCCATTTGATTTTTCTTACTTGTAGTGTGTGCTTGTATTTCATTCTGTAGTGTTTTGCTTGATTGTATTATTATATATGTTGTTTTCAGTCGAGGTCCAAAAGAATCCGACCATTTGTGTGAACGATGCAACTTCAAGTATACAGGATCATATAGGTGGAATGCACAAAAACTGTAGTTACAGGTGCCCTGGCCGGCTATGAGAAATATCTGTAGTTACAAGTGTCTTGACCATCTGTGAGAAATATCTGGAAAGATTAGGCTAATACAGTTCAGTAGAATACAATTTGGTAATGTAAAATGGAACATGTACTGCATTAAGTAATATATATCATATTTGACATGAGAAAAGACAGACTGGTTGTGAAAAGAAACATTATTCCTTCCTAACAAGCATTAGAGATTGAAAAACTTGATAGAACTGCATCAGTCTTGTATAAAAATTGACTCATTTTATCACTCCATGGTGTATATATAATGAGCCTTCTTCCTGAATTATGAATTTGATAATCAAAATATTTAAGAAGAAAATCCTACATTGACTGCCATTTAAAGATGTCATCATTAGTTTTGTATGGAAGTGTGCGCTAAAGCAGTATTATATATTGTTGAAATCATAAAAGGTTTATTTACACATTTACATTGTTCAGTCAGCTTTATTCTGTAAACAAATTTGTAGGTTAAAGTCAGCAGGTACTTCAAACAAGCAGGAATTTCAGTGACATTTGTTGACCGCAACCACAAAAAAAAGTAGAACCACAAAAAAAAATAGTGCTACTCTTCCATGGTTTTTGTATCAATTCTGGTTGCTGCATTAAATTTTATTTAATGCAGTTAAGATTTAAAGTTGATGCCAGAATTGAGTCTACATCAACAATGTTGAATTTTTCATCTGGTATAAATTTTTATGTTTTCTGCAAAACAAAACCCCTTGAGGTTGCATATTTGGCCAGTTCAGCTTAGTCAAGGTCATTATTACTTAATTTAACAGTTTGCTTTCCCATCTGTATTGTAATAAGAAACAAGCTATATTTAATAGGGTTATTATAACAGTACCTTGATTCGTAATGTTGCATTCTGCTCCTGTAGATTTTGCAAGGCCTGGATCCTACAAGACGTACAGTATGTGACGTGGTCTTGCAGAAAAAAAAATGAGCTAAATGCACCATCTCATATCAAGGCCCCTTTCATTACATACATATACCAATTTCTAGTGTTATATAAATCAAAATTGATTGTAATTTTAGCTAGATAAGACTCACTTGAAACAGCGAACTTTTTGATACATGGATCATTGAGACTCCACTATTACGAAGTTTCTGACTGAATATTTGTTAAGTGATGGGAACTGAATACAGGGTTTTGTATTCTCTAGTAAAATACATACTGTATTGGAGACAGAAAAATAGTGGGTACATAATAAAACAGTCCAGTCAAGGTCACCATTACTAAGTTTTGAAATATTGTAGGCAAGCTTTACAATTCCCATTGCACATTTGAGCCGCACCATGAGAAAACCAACATAGTGCATTCACAACCAGCATGGATCCAGACCAGCCTGCGCATCCACGCAGTCTGGTCAGGATCCATGCTGTTCACTTTCAAAGCCTATTGCAATTAGAGAAAAAGTTAGCAAACAGCA
This sequence comes from Mercenaria mercenaria, assembly GCF_021730395.1. NCBI lineage: Eukaryota > Metazoa > Mollusca > Bivalvia > Venerida > Veneridae > Mercenaria > Mercenaria mercenaria. Next base: position 10,190,668 of record NC_069373.1, read on the forward strand.
TGGATCCTGACTTTTTGTTGGTAAGAAAAGAGTGGCAGCCACATTGTATATAAAGGCATTTTGAGCCTTTAGTCTATGGAGCATCTGTATTACGTAAAAAATCAGTAACAGAAGTGAAAGAAATTTTGAGAAGCACTCAGTGTTGCACAGCTTGTTAAGTTTGTTCTAGATTTATCTGCCGTTCTGTATTTGCTTGTTATATATATGCACTTGATGTGTCCAATCAGTTTGCTTTTTTTACATTTTTATGTATATAAATTTGATGTGTTCTCATTTTGATTATGTTTTTTTTTTTACATGTACACACTTAGAATTTATACATGAATATGTATGTTACCTTTTTTATAATTAAGCAGAATAAAAAAGTTGCCAGAAGTATTGCTTTTTTTAGCTTGATTTTCAGCATTTACTAGCAGATACTTTAAAAAAGGTGAGCTTCTAAGAAGAAATTGGATTTCTTTATACTCACATTTTTTATACCCCGCCGTAATAGAAGTAAAGCTAGTGGTAAGAGGTGTATAATGGTGAGAGTTTACGTTGCGCTGGTTGTGTTCATGCTAGACGGCTGATCTTAATGTATGGACTGTTTGCTTGTATGGTGATTTGCATAGGTGTTATCAGATTGTATTAAATTTGGTGTAATCATTTATTGTTAAATATTACACCAGTTAAATGCAAGATACATTGACATACATATTTTGATTGATGGAAATATAAATAGCATTTGAATTCAAAGTTTAGCTTTTCTTAAATATCCAGTAAGAGATAAAATAATTTTATTGAGGGGAAATTAAGAATTTTTGTGATTGATTATGTAGAAAAGTTAAGAAAATGTGTTGAAATAATAGTAATGTTGATGATCACTGTTCAGGTCATAACAAAACTCTGATATTTACAGTATTTTATAGACACAAGGTGATACTTTGGTAGGATGGGGCAATTTTACATCTTGTATATATTAATTGTATACCTAAATGCCTCTGTCTTTTCTTTCAATTGAAAAAAAAGTTGCTAAAGATTTTTCCAAAGATAGTACACTTTAACACCCACCATTTTCCTGTTATTTTTGTTGTTGTCATTTTAAAGAAAAAGATTTGTTAGTTCTTGCAATAAAAGGAGAGTACAATAACTTTGATAGTGAAATTGAGCTGAATACCTGCTTCATAGATTAATTCCATAGAGTACCTCGAAGATATATGTTTTCTTTGATTGACTATGGAATTCATCTTACCTAGATGTGAAACATTTCTTTACTGGTTGGGAACCATGGCTGTATCCGTACAGGACCAGTCTCTATTTCGTTGTTATTCACGTATTACTAATTGTTTCATCCGGATCAATTGGTTGTTTGTTCTTCATGTCTGCAACAAACCACTATATTACAGGGCTGTATAATGTTAGGTTTTTATGATGATACCTCACCTGTGTTTACAAAACAACTTTCTGTCTTCACGGGGCATGAAGATAGCATTGCGCATGCGCAGTAGTTTATACTTGTCGAGGTATCAAGTGGGGAAGAAATAACTAAGCTACATATTAATTGTCTGCTGATAACATGTGCTGCTTTTAATTTCACGGTAATAGTTACATAAAATACAGGGCTGTCGATTTTTGCACTAATTTTATTCTATATCTATTGGAATTATCAAGAATTCGTGTTAGACGAAATTAGAGTTTTTAATAATTAGCCTCTATTTGCTTTCTTAGCTGCTAATGAAAGTCAGATTATTTTTCATGTGCATTTTTGGAGAGATGATAAAAAAATGTGTAAAAATAGTTTAATTACTTTTTTTGATATCAAAATAGCAGCAAAACATCATCAGAATATCTGTCCAGATACTGGTTTACCTCAAGGGGAAAATAACTTCTTTTTGTGACCCTTTTTGATGCCCCATGGAACCCATACTTTACGTCACAGTGCGATGCTGATTACAACATCGGGCGCAGAAGGAGCTGAAGTTTGTGCAGTGTGGCTTCATTTCTGTCAAATATTTTTTGATGAACTAATGGAGCTGAAAGATGAAAATTTGTCCTGCTACTGGTTCCCAACCAGTACATTTGTATTTTCAAGAGCACATAGTGCAAGTTAATATGTGAATACTGTCTCATTTCAAAATGTTATGCTTATTAAAATGAAGCTTTATTAACAAATTTTAATCTCCGTGCAGGAAACTTTACATCAGACTATCCAGTAATGTTACATAGATGCACAATTCATTAATGAGCCATGCCATGAGAAAACCAACCTACTGCATTTGCGACCAGTATGGATCCAGACCAGCCTGCGCATCCGCGCAGTCTGGTCAGGATCCATGCTGTTCGCTAAAGGTTTCTTTAACTGCAATAGGGTTTGAAAGGGAACAGCATGGATCCTGACCAGACTGTGCGAATATGCAGGCTGGTTGGGATCCATGCTGGTTGCAAATGCACTATGTTGGTTTTCTTATGGGGCGGCTCAATTTTATGTTATTTACAGCATATTGTTACGAAATTCTTACTTAGTAAAGAAATTTTCCATAAAGTACGAAGTAAGACTACAAATTTCAACCTTTTTTATGCGAGAAATTATAAAGTAATACACAAGTAGATCTGCAAAGCTATCTCACCCACAGTGTGCCTTAGTATTGATTGTTCTCAGTATTTAACAGAAAAAAAAACCAAAAAGATAACTAATACAGGTAATATTATTCTGATGGGTGAATGTTAAATTAACTCACTGAAATAATTGTAAAATTGTTTTAAATAGTCTACAAGTTTCATTTGTTTTCAGCTAGAATGAATTAGTGCTTTACATTTTGTCAGCTTACTAGGTAATTTAAAAAAGATGTAGATTTCAGAAGATTTAAGAATAATTGTTTGCTAAAACATTTTGTATATACTTTGTTGATTTTTACTTATGTAAACTATTTTGATGATTAAATTTGTTTCTTTTCAGTCGAGGTCCAAAGGAGAGTGATGATTTATTTGCAAACAATAATTTCACCTACACGGGGACGTACAAGTGGTCACCAAGTAAAATATGAGTATTTCTACAGTCCACCATTTACCAAATGCTATGGATGCGAACATTAGGAATAGTTTTGCAGCATTCAACAACAACTGGCTGGCACTGAAGATGATAACCAGTGTAGTAATTTTTTTAAATACATGATTTGATACATTTTTATTTGCCAGTGAATCAAAGGTCCTGATTGTTTGTAGAGAAACAAACACTGATTGTTTAAAGCTTTACAAAATGCAGTTATTGTGTTGATATATCAAAGTCATGATGGATGGTTAACCAACTAATTCTTATTGATGATACTTAAAACTGACTGGTTTAAGTTATTGAACATGTAGTTTGTTCTTGTAATCATGAAGATAACTGCTGCATAGAATATTTCCTGAGCAAATTTTCACAGAGGAGACCTGATTTAATGTTGCTGACTTCTGTTTACGCATGAGATCTGTCTTACTATGATATTTTTATGTGAGGCATTGCTATAAAACTATCTAAGAACTATCACACTGTGACTGTATATTTTACTGACTGAGGTTAAAACAGGCTGTGACTGTATATGTGACATCCTTTGTATTTGTGACAAGTTGTGACTATATATGTGACTGTATGTGTGACAGGCTGTGACTGCATATATGATGGGCTGTGGCTACTTATGTGACAGACTGCCTGTTTATGTGACATGCTGTTGCTGTATATGTGACATGCTGTGACTATATTTGTGACAGGCTGTGGCTATAGATGCAACAGGCTGTGACCTTATATGTGACATGCTGTGACTGTATATGTGACAGGCTTTCACTGTATGTGTGACAGGCTGTTACTGTATGTGTGACAGGCTGTGACTGTATATGTGACATGCTTTGACTTTATATGTGACTGACCTTGGCTGTTTATTTGAAAAATACTTTTGATTTAAACTACTCTCAGATTTGAACTGTCTTACTTTGTTAAAACAGCATTAAACTTTGATTTAGTGTAGAATTATGTCACATTTGAAAAGTATTTATATGTGCAATACTGATGATATTCATCATCTGGAGATGAAATGTGTATACTATCTGTGATTCGCTCAAGAATTTATCTTGAAGTATTCCAGTATTTTGTTAACACATATTTCATTTTCAAAAAGGTATTATTATACCAGCAGCTGTCAGACCTCAGTTAAAGTCCCAATAATTGGTTTACCCCATAGGTTCTGCTAACTAGCCTTGTTTCATTTAATGTCTGAATACAGGAATTTCCCCATGTGCTTTACTAACTGGCCTGATCTCAGTTAATGTCAAAATGATGGATTTTCCCCATATGCTATGCTATCTAAACTGGTGTGATTTCAGTTAATGTCCCACTACAGGCTTTTCTCCATAGGTTCTACTACTGGCCTGATCTCAGTTAATGTCCCAATTATAGAATATTCCCATATGCTCTGCTAACTGGCCTGATCTCAATGTCCCAGCTATGGAATTTTCCCATATGCTCTGCTAACTGGCCTGATCTCAGTTAATGTCCCAATTATAGCATTTTCCCATATGCTCTGCTAACTGGCCTGATCTCAATGCCCCAACTATGGAATTTTCCCATATGCTCTGTTAACTGGCCTGATCTCAGTTAATGCCCAAATTATGGATTTTTCCTATATGCTCTGTTAACTGGCCTGATCTCAGTTAATGCCCCAATTATGGATTTTTCCCATATGCTCTGCTAACCTGCCTGATCTCAGTTAATGCCCCAATTATGGATTTTTCCCATATGCTCCAGCTAACTGGCCTGATCTTAGTTAATGCCCAAATTATTGATTTTTCCCATATGCTCTGTTAATTATAACTGGCCAGATCTCAGTTAATGCCCAAATTATTGATTTTTCCCATATGCTCTGTTAACTGGCCTGATCTCAGTTAATGCCCCAATTATGGATTTTTCCCATATGCTCTGTTAACTGGCCTGATCTCAGTTAATGCCCCAATTATGGATTTTTCCCATATGCTCGAGCTAAATGGCCTGATCTCAGTTAATGTCCCAATTACGGATTTTTCCCATATGCTCAAGCTAACTGGCCTGATCTTAGTTAATGCCCCAATTGTGGATTTTTCCCATATGCGCGAGCTAACTGACCCGATCTTAGTTAATGCCCCAATTATGGATTTTTTTCCCATATGCGCGAGCTAACTGGCCTGATCTCAGTTAATGCCCCAATTATGGATTTTTCCCATATGCTCTGTTAACTGGCCTGATCTCAGTTAATGCCCCAATTATGGATTTTTCCCATATGCTTGAGCTAACTGGCCTGATCTCAGTTAATGCCCCAATTATGGATTTTTCCCATATGCTCTGCTAACTGGCCTGATCTCAGTTAATGCCCCAATTATTGACTTTTCCCATAGGCGCTGCTAACTGGCCTGATCTCAATTAATGTCCCAATTATGGATTTTTCCCATATGCTCTGCTAACTGACCTGATCTCAGTTAATGTCCCAATTATGGATTTTTTCCATATGCTCTGTTAACTGGCCTGATCTCAATGTCCCAATTATGGATTTTTCCCATGTGCTCTGTTAACTGGCCTGATCTCAGTTAATGCCCCAATTATGGATTTTTCCCATATGCTCTGCTAACTGACCTGATCTCAGTTAATGCCCCAATTATGGATTTTTCCCGTATGCTCTGCTAACTGGCCTGATCTCAGTTAATGTCCCAATTATGGATTTTTCCCATAATTATGCTCTGCTAACTGACCTGATCTCAGTCAATGCCCCAATTATGGATTTTTCCCATATGCTCTGCTAACTGGCCTGATCTCAGTTAATATCCCAATACAGGCTTTTCCCCATAGGTTCTGCTAACTGGCCTGGTTTCATTTCATGTCCCAATACAGGAATTTTCCCATACGCTTTGCTATGCTTACAGGCCTAATAACCATTTAGATATTTAAATGTATTTGGTTTTGGTTGTCTAGTGGTACACCCACAACCAACTCCAACAACCACAAGCTAATGTATAAGAAAGTAACTGTCCATGTGTGCTTTTATATTTACATTTTATCAGCCCCAGGAAACAAAAGGTGTAGAATTAATTTGTTGAAATTTTAATGTGCAGGGAAAAACACAAGATCTTTGTCAAATTTGAGTATAGGCCTGATCAGAATGCAGCCAAACTTGTCTGAAAAGACTGCCCTTTGGAAGTGTTTTTCTTGATAGATAGTCTTTCGACACAGATAAGTTAGCACTGATAAAACAGAAAGACTTCAAAGAGAAAATAACAGCCTTTAAACAGGTTTTGTAAAAGTGGATTTTATTTAGAGATGATGATTGACACAAGATTGACTGTAGTAGCTCAACAGTTGCCTGATTTATCAAAACTTGCCATATTTCACTATGTTACACTATCACCTTCGTTTTTAAATTATTTACCAGTCTTAAACCTGTATATCTACAAGATCTCTTTCAAGGTCTATAAATGGTCAGATCATAATTGTTATAATACTTCATCAAGGAATTACTAGTAAGTGCCTTTAATTTATAAAAAATGCCATATTTCACTACACTAAATGTTTACATCCTTGCAACTTAATATCTTAAGTTTATCAAGATATTAAGTTCATCTTATGGTACCAGCTCAAAAATTTTCTTATTAACCATACAAAGTCATGTACTTGGACAGAATGAGCCCCATGTGGTTCTGGGCCGATCTGTGTATGAAAAGAATTGGAACCACTGCCTTATCCTTGCATGATCGTAAGAGGCGACTAATAGGGTCTTAACACTTGGTTCTGCAGTAACTCTGTGATTCCAGCAGGTATGCAAATTTTGATTCCATACCTCATGTTTTTATTTCGATGTAGATGAGATGTGGAACCAAAATTTGTAGTTCTGTTTGGCGCAATATATAACCTATACTGTGTTGGTGCGCCGTAAAACCCAAATGAATAAATAAATAAATGGACAGAATGAGATTTCGATATGACCATGTTATACTGTGAGTTCGTGTAGAGAAATGTGCTCATGATTTAGAAAAACTCTTCCTGTTTTACTACTGAATTGCCCACTGCAAAGATAACACTTCTTCATTATTACTTTTTATTAATGTTCACGGATATGTAAGCTGTGAGCAATAGGTGGTAAAGTAAAACTATTGAGCAGTTTTATGCTCTTGATTAAGCAATAATTGTAATGTACCATAACTGACTGGGCTATAACTATGTGAATTCTGAGTGTGTGTACCAGTAAAGTTTTATCTCTCTGGCATATTGACGTTGCTATTGAGAAAAAGTGAATCAGGTGAGCGATGTAGGGCCATCATCATTATTAATTGGAAAAAAAAAATTTTATGTACACATATCATGTACTTTAATTCCTGTTATATAATGTTTTATAGGCAGAACAAAGTATCGTGTATAATACAGACGTTATTTTTGCGTTTAGTAAAGGTATATTCGCTCCAAATTTCGTATTTAAAATTAAAATCACGAACACTTTCTTCGTATAATGCACCTGTCAATATTTTGCCCGCCCGGGGGAGCGGCGGGCATACACGGGACTTTAGACAGAAGACCATTCCCGACAGGCGGGAATTTGACAAACATTTGATGTACCAACCAGGCTCTAGGGTGGGATTTAGACAAAAAAGGTTGTCTCTAGGGTGGGGATTTAGACAACAAAATTTTCGAAATGTCAAATTCCCCAGGGTCAGCCCGACACCTCCCCGGACGGGCAAAATATTGACAGGTGCATAATTTTTGTAAAATGAAAGATGGCAATAAAGAACGTACGCATCATTTTGCTACTGTAACAGTTTGTTGGAACTATTTTAAAATGGTTCAATGATGTCTCGATGTGGAGAAGACTTAAAACCAACTTCCTCCCATACATTTCTGCGAAATTATGCATGGGTCATAAATCAAAAAAATTGAGAAAAAGTTATCATGTGGCAATCATAGATTGTTCAACTACTTGTAGAGCCTGCGTCCAAACATCATTATACCTGCATAAAATGGGGCCTTCGTGGCTGTGTCTGCGTGGTGGAAATGTCGCTTGCTCTCACCGCTTAGGATATGAAACCTTATTTGAGATGTATAATTCCTTTATGCAAGGAAGCCATCCTGCTGGCTTATGGAAGGTCAGTGGTTCTACCCAGCAGCCCGCCATTGTTGACATAATGCCTAGATAGGCAACTGGGGTCTTCTTCCATCGTTAGAAGCTGGAAAGTCACCATATAACATGTAATTGTATCGGTGTGACGTTAAACCTAACCTACAGAAATATCATAAAACACGAGTGGATGTATGTTTGCTTTATTTATTTATTTTTTTGTTTATCAGTACACGCTTTGTATCCAGAAACTACGGGTTTCAGCAGCCGCTGTAGTCGTACGCTGATCCAGACACGTCCGAGCAGTGGTTCCTCCAACCGTACCTGACAATCGGAAATACTGGGGTTAAAAATGTACTAAGTATGGAGATTATTCAGTCATAGAAACAGTTTCAGAGTTGTCGGACGCGAATATGCATTTTAGGAAAATCGATAAAAAAACGCCAAAACTACATGTAGAAATGATTACTAAATAAGTCACTCGATTAAAACTGTTATCTTTTACCAACCACGGAGTAAATCCATCGCAGTCTTTAATCCTCTTAGCACAGTTTGCATCGTTAGTAATGTCCGAGTCCGTAAAACCTGCAAAAAAAAAAAACAACGTTACACGGTAAGATCAGCCTGGGACAAATCAGTATAGGCCTATAACTATATGACTATGATACTGAGTTATTTTTAACATCGTTTTATATTTTTATGATTGAATGTAGTGAGCTGAGCCAGTCTATATCCTATCCTCTGTGAAAATCTCTAAAATAGACTGGCTTTTGTCTCTATGAAATGGAATTAGACAAAAAAGTGAAAATGTAGAAACATGTTTATTATCAGTCTAGTAGCTAGTGACTAGACTATTAAAGTCTACATATATAGAAACTGCATTTTTTTCCCAAGAGAGAATATTTTGCGTAGTCGAGGAGCTCTGCAGAACACAGCTAATATTGTCCGACTTTAAAATAATGTCTCATAATCCTGTATCTAATTATCAGATTAGGCAACATGTGAAATTAAGAGGTATGTGACATAAAAATCATGATCACTGGATACAATACGCAGTATTTATTTTCACTATAAATCCATCATAGATTCAAACCAAACACTTACTACTACATGAGTCTGCGCAACCATAGGTCCTGAGTCTCCAGCACGTTGCTGAGTTAGTACCGTCGCTGTTGCCACAATTGTAATTATTATTGAACTGGAAAATTCCATAGTCTGTAGACCCATTGCTGTTGTTATTCTCGGCGTCGTACTTGTAGGAACTTTCGTGAGCAACCAAACACAGCCCTACAAGGTAAACAAACTGTTGTCAACCAGCAAAATAAACGCACAGCTGCTAACCAGCAAGGTGAGCCACTAGACAACCCTGCAAAAGCAACGCACAGCTGTCGAGCGAGGTGAGCAACTAGATTGCCCTGCAAGATCAACACACAGCTGTCAACAAGCGAGGTGGGCAACTAGATTGCCCTGCAAGATCAACGCACAGCTGTCAACAAGCGAGGTGAGCAACTAGATTGCCCTGCAAGATCAATGCACAGTTGTCAACAAGCGAGATGAGCCACTAGACAGCCCTGCAAGATAAACGCACAGCTGTCAACAAGCGACGTGAGCAACTAGATAGCCATATAAGATAAACGCACAGTTGTCAACAAGCGAGATTAGCAACTAGACAGCCCTGCAACATCAACACACAGCTGTCAACATGCGAGGTGAGCCAATAGACAGCCTTGCAAGATCAACGCACAGCTGTCAACAAACGAGATGAGCAACTAGACAACCCTGTAAAATCAATAAACACCTGTCAACAAGCGAGATGAGCCACTACACAGCCTTGCAAGATCAACGCACACCTGTCAACGAGCGAGTGGAGCCACTACACAGCCTTTGCAAGATCAACACACACCTGTCAACAAGCGAGTTGAGCCATTAGACAGCCTTGCAAGATCATCGCACAGCTGTCAACAAGCATCTGAGCAACTAGACAACCTTGCAAGATCAACGCACACCTGCCAACAAGCGAGGTGAGCCACTAGACAGCCTTGCAAGATCAACGCATACCTGTCAATGGCAGCCTTGCAAGATCAACGCACATCTGTCAACAAGCGAGTTGAGCAACTAGACAGCCTTGCAAGATCAACGCACAGCTGTCAACAAGCGAGTTGAACCACTACACAGCATTGCAAGATCAACGCACAGCTGTCAACAAGCGAGGTGAGCCACTAGACAGCATTGCAAGATCAACGCACAGCTGTCAACAAGCGAGGTGAGCCACTAGACAGCCTTGCAAGAACAACGCACAGCTGTCAACAAACGAGCTGAGCCACTAGACAGCCTTGCAAGATCAACGCCCACCTGTCAACAAGCGAGGAGACCAACTAGACAGCCTTGCAAGATCAACGCACACCCAACGCACACTGTCAACAAGCGAGGTGAGCAACTAAATAGCCATGCAGTGTCAACTGATGTGAAGAACACAAAGACGATAGCTACTTACAGTCTCTTAGATCACTATCAGGAACACCTTGCGCTCTCAGAGCTGCAACAACCTGGCACTTGGTTTTCGTCCCTGCGATACACCTTTCAATCATCATCAGCACTATAAAAAGCGTCTTTGTTTGGAGCGCGTTCATGTCTCGTTCTGGCAATCAGAATACGTCTGCTTTGTAAGAGTGAACTATGCCTGTCAGTTGTGCTACAGTCAGGATATATAGTACGTGACATCTGTCATACGTGATGGTGATCAGTTGGAACATGTTTACAGACATTTTATGATGACCTCCACCACTCTTATCTTTGTTTTGTAGCCAAACTTGTATAAATAATATGATAAGAGAGGAATTAAAGAGAACACAGTTCCTCGGTGCACATTAACGCGCATCAAAGAAGTATGTAATAACACAACAACACTTTCATAAACAAATGGTCATTCTTTTAGACTCTTTGAAAGGGCCGTTCGAACAAAAGTAGCCGCCGATACTCCCTGCTAGCTAAGGCTAGGCTGTCTATCAAGGTCGTTAAAACCCAATCTGCGAAACACTTTGCATAGAAAAAGATTGAGATTTTTGACGAAACTCTTTGCCAGTGTCTTTCAAATAGAAATGTTTACATTCACTACGTATTTTGTATTGGAGGGGGGGGGGGGGGGGGGGAGGTGGAAGTTTATTTTCGTATCAACAACATACGTAACAATGTCAAGGATGGCCCTAACATGGACAAAATGGCATCATTTGAAAAATTCTTTCAAAAATTGACGCCAAACTTAAAAAAAGTGAATTATGTCTAAAACTAAATTTCTTGACGATAAAGATCGAAATTGGATCGGCACAACCATATGATTTTCACTGGATTTAACGATATTTTAAATAAAAACGAGGAACTGTATTTTTATTAGAAGGCAAATTACAACTAAACGTGGCTGTTCTATTTAGACATATATTCTGATTTTCTGGTAGTCATAGAAAACATTTAATATTTATTTTTGTAGCAAGCTACTGTAAAAATGTAACTATTGGAACTGAATTCTATTTTTTTTTTTTTGTGGGTTTATATGGGTATAACTGAATCACATTGGAATCCATGAATTTGCAACCGTGTCGGAGTCTCGATGAGGTTTATATGAAAATAGCATTTAATTCTTGAATGCATTGCGACAGAAACTTTAAGCCATAGTCATTTAAAACCAGAGTAGATTAACCGAAACAACCGTCAAACTTACAACTCCTGCGATATTTCTTCTGTGCATTTCTCTCGGATCGGTGAGATCCGGGGAGATACATATATAATATTTCATAATATAAATATTTATCCATCGCTGTCCATATATACTTCTATATGTATATTATACTATAGAATGATGTATTGTTTTATTTCTTTGAAACAAAAAAAAAGTGTCATTTGGTTTTTGTATGTACTGTTTCAGGCTCTTTTCCTGCGATTTGCCGTCATGAATATATAGTCCGATTTCGAGGTCAGCGATGTTTTTGTTCTTTTGATAATGGAATTGTCCGTTATTTAGGTAATGTTATTCAGTATACAGTTCGATTACTAGGTCATCCGTATTTACACGTTTTCAAACCAAAATTTCTCTACTTACAAAATGACTTTTTTACTTTTTGATTATGTTTTGTTTTAGCTTCAGCGCACGTTTTTCTTATACAAGACACATTGAAATATAGAACCCTGAGTAGGTTACAAAACGCAATCTTTAATATTTACAAACATCGATGTTTACGAAAACGAAGTGTACAATACTGATTCTGATCTAAATAAGGCAAGGTAAACCATGCTGATTTCCCTTCTCAAACGTCAAAATGAAGTTATAGTGTTCATTATGTTTGGCCTAACAGCTTATAGAAATCTTCGGTCCTTAGTTTGTGTTATATATGACTGGTCTATGCTCAAAACATGTTTATACTGGACAAATAAGTCAAAGTTTTCACTATTGACCAGAAAGCCATCCATTAAGTTTATACTATATACTTTATTGAATTGACCGGAAAGCCATCCATTAAGTTTATACTATATACTTTATTGAATTGACCGGAAAGCCATCCATTAGAAGTTTATACTATATACTTTATTGAATTGACCGGAAAGCCATCCATTAGAAGTTTATACTATATACTTTATTGAATTGACCGGAAAGCCATCCATTAGAAGTTTATACTATATACTTTATTGAATTGACCGGAAAGCCATCCATTAGAAGTTTTATAACTATAACTTTATTGAATTGACCGGAAAGCCATCCATTAAGTTTATACTATATACTTTATTGAATTGACCGGAAAGCCATCCATTAGAAGTTTATACTATATACGTTATTGAATTGACCGGAAAGCCATCCATTAGAAGTTTATACTATATACTTTATTGAATTGACCGGAAAGCCATCCATTAAGTTTATACTATATACTTTATCGAGCCTTTGAGGCTGCTCTCTCCTCGGAGTACGTCCAGTGTGTGTCCTTAAAACAGAAATAATATAACAAAACATTGCCAGTTTCTTTGCTAGGGTCGGTCAAATAGAAATGCGTTTTTAAACTATTTGCCAGGGTCGGTCGAATAGAAATGTATTGTTAAACTCTTTGATACATGTACAAATACATTGAGAAACCATTTGCTAGGGGTCTTTCAAACAGATATTGCGAAATTCTTTTCAAAGGTCGTTCAAATAGAAACACATTGTTAAACTCTTTGCTAGAGTCAATCAAATAAAAATGCATTGTTAAATTCTTTGCTAGGGTCAATCAAATAGAAATACATTGCTGAATTCGTTGCCAGGCTCGGTCAAATAGAAATGCATAGTTAAATTCTTTTATAAGGTCGACCAAATAGAAATGCATTGTGAAATTCTTTGCAAGGGTCGATCAAATACATACATACGTATTGTTAAATTCTATGCTAGGGTCGATAAAATACATACGTATTGTTAAGTTCTTTGCAAGGGTCGATCAATTACACGTATTGTTAAATTCTTTGCAAGGGTCGATCAAATACATACGTGTTGTTAAATTATTTGCAAGGGTCGATCAAATAGAAATGCATTGTGAAATTCTTTGCTACAAATAGAAACACATTGTTAATGTTAAACTCTTTGCTAGGGTCAATCAAATAAAAATGCATTGTTAAATTCTTTGCTAGGGTCGATCAAATAGAAACGCATTGTTAAATTCTTTGCCAGGGTCAATCAAATAGAAATACATTGTTAAATTATTTGCTACAAATAGAAACACATTGTTAAATTATTTGCTATGGTCGATCAAATAGAAACGCATTGTTAAATTCTTGCTAGGGTTGGTCAAATAGAAATGCATTGTGAAATTCTTTGCTACAAATAGAAACACATTGTTAAACTCTTTGCTATGGTCAATCAAATAGAAACGCAGTGGTAAACTCTTTGCTAGGGTCAATCAAATAAAAATGCATTGTTAAATTATTTGCTAGGGTCGATCAAATAGAAACGCATTGTTAAATTCTTTGCCAGGGTCAATCAAATAGAAATACATGGTTAAATTATTTGCTACAAACAGAAACACATTGTTAAACTCTTTGCTATGGTCGATCAAATAGAAACGCATTGTTAAACTCTTTGCTAGGGTCAATCAAATAAAAATGCATTGTTAAATTCTTTGCTAGAGTCGATCAAATAGAAATACATTGTTAAATTCTTTACTACAAATAGACACCTTGTTAAACTCTTTGCTATAGTCGATCAAATAGAAACGCATTGTTAAACTCTTTGCTAGGGTCAATCAAATAAAAATGCATTGTTAAATTCTTTGCTAGGGTCGATCAATTAGAAACGAATTGTTAAATTCTTTGCCAGAGTCAATCAAATAGAAATACATTGTTAAATTCTTTGCTACAAATAGAAACACATTGTTAAACTCTTTGCTATGGTCGATCAAATAGAAACGCATTGTTAAACTCTTTGCTAGGGTCAATCAAATAAAAATGCATTGTTAAATTCTTTGCTAGGGTCGATCAAATAGAAACGCATTGTTAAATTCTTTGCCAGGGTCAATCAAATAGAAATACATTGTTAAATGCTTTGCTACAAACAGAAACACATTGTTAAACTCTTTGATATGGTCGATCAAATAGAAACGCATTGTTAAACTCTTTGCTAGGGTCAATCAAATAAAAATGCATTGTTAAATTCTTTACTAGAGTCGATCAAATAGAAATACATTGTTAAATTCTTTACTACAAATAGAAACACATTGTTAAACTCTTTGCTATAGTCGATCAAATAGAAACGCATTGTTAAACTCTTTGCTAGGGTCAATCAAATAAAAATGCATTGTTAAATTCTTGCTAGGGTCGATCAATTAGAAACGGATTGTTAAATTCTTTGCCAGAGTCAATCAAATAGAAATACATTGTTAAATTCTTTGCTACAAATAGAAACACATTGTTAAACTCTTTGCTATGGTCGATCAAATAGAAACGCATTGTTAAACTCTTTGCTATGGTCAATCAAATAAAAATGCATTGTTAAATTCTTTGCTAGGGTCGATCAAATAGAAACGCATTGTTAAAGTCTTTGCCAGGGTCAATCAAATAGAAATACATTGTTAAATGCTTTGCTACAAATAGAAACACATTGTTAAACTCTTTGCTATGGTCGATCAAATAGAAACGCATTGTTAAACTCTTTGCTAGGGTTAATCAAATAAAAACGCATTGTTAAATTCTTTGCTAGGGTCGATCAAATAGAAACGCATTGTTAAATTCTTTGCTAGGGTCGGTCAAATAGATATGCATTGTTTAACTCTTTGCTAGGGTCGGTCACATAGATATGCATTCTTAAACTCTTTGCTAGGGTCGGTCAAATAGAGAAATGCATACTACAAATAGCTATGCATTGTTAGATTCTTTGCTAGGGACGGTCAAATAGATATGCATTGTAAAATTCTTTGCTAGGATCGATCAAATAGAAATGCATTGTGAATTTTTTTGCAAGGGTCGATCAAATAGAAATGCATTGTTAAATTCTTTGCTAAAAATAAAAAAAACATTGTTAAATTCTTTGCTAGGGTCGATCAAATAGAAACGCATTGTTAAATTTTTTGCTAGGGTCGATCAAATAGAAATACATTGTAAAACACTTTACTAAGGTCGAATAATAGAGAAATGCATACTACAAATAGAAATACTTTGTTAAACTCTGCTAGTGTCGGTCAAATAGATATGCATTGTTAAACTCTTTGCTAGGGTCGGTCAAATAGATATGCATGGTTAAACTCTTTGCAAGGGTCTGTCAAATAGATATGCATTGTCAAATTCTTGCTAGGGACGGTCAAATAGATATGCGTTGTAAAATTCTTTGCTAGGGTCGATCAAGTAGAAATGCATTGTGATTTTTTTTGCAAGGGTCGATCAAATAGAAATGCATTGTTAAATTCTTTGCTAAAAATAGAAACGCATTGTTAAACTCTTTCCTAGGGTCGATCAAATAGAAACGCATTGTTAAAGTCTTTGTTATTGTCGATCAAATAAAAAAGCATTGTTAAATTCTTTGCTAGGGTCGGTCAAATAGAAACGCATTGTTAAATTCTTTTCTAGGGTCGATCAAATAGAAATGCATTGTTAAACACTTTACTAAGGTCGATCAAATAGAGAAATGCATACTACAAATAGAAATACTTTGTTAAACTCTGCTAGTTTCGGTCAAATAGATATGCATTGTTAAACTCTTTGATAGGGTCGGTCAAATAGATATGCATTGTTAAACTCTTTGCTAGGGACAGTCAAATAGAAATGCATAGTTAAATTCTTTGTTAGGGTTGATCAAATAGAAATGTATTGTTGAACTCTTTGTTAGGGTCGGTAAAATAGATATGCATTGTTGAACTCTTTGCTAGGGTCGGTAAAATAGATATGCATTGTTAAATTCTTTGCTAGTGTCGGTCAAATAGATATGCATTGTTAAACTCTTTGCTAGGGTCGGTCAAATAGATATGCATTGTTAAACTCTTTGCTAGGGTCGGTCACATAGATATGCATTGTTAAACTCTTTGCTAGGGTCGGTCACATAGATATGCAGTGTTAAACTCCTTGCTAGGGTCGGTCACATAGATATCCATTGTTAAACTCCTTGCTAGGGTCGGGCAGATAGATTTGCATTGTTAAACTCCTTGCTAGGATCGGTCACATAGATATGCATTGTTCAATTCCCTCCTAGGGTCGGTCACATATATATGCATTTTTAAATTCCTTGCTAGGGTCGGTCAAATAGATATGCATTGTTAAACTCTTTGTTAGGGTCGGTCAAATAGATATGCATTGTTAAATTCTTTGCTAGTGTCGGTCAAATAGATATGCATTGTTAAACTCTTTGCTAGGGTCGGTCAAATAGATATGCATTGTTAAATTCGTTAAACTCTTTGCTAGGGTGGGTCAAATAGATATGCATTGTTAAATTCTTTGTTAGGGTCGGTCACATAGATATGCATCGTTAAACTCCTTGCTAGGGTCGGTCAAATAGATATGCATTGTTAAACTCCTTGCTAGGGTCGGTCACATAGATATGCATTTTTAAATTCTTTGCTACAAATAGAGATGCATTGATAAACTCTTTGCTACGGTCGTTCAAACAGATACTGCATTTTTTTTCAAGAGTTGGCCAATTAGAAAACATTGTTCAACTCTGTTCAACGAAACTCTTTGCTATGTAAAATAAAAATACAAATTACAAAAATCTAAATGCAAATTTGCGAAACTCTAGTTTTGCGTTCGTACACACAGAAATAAATACGTAACGCTTTTCCAGGGCCGATCAAGTACATGAGGAAATGAACTTTTGTCAGGGTGGCCTACTTTTCAAGGCTAATACCAGGACTTGGGCGACTTTTTATAAGTAAAATGTTTTGATTGTTTTGGGTTTAACGTCATTTTTCAACAGTATTTCAGTTATGTAACGGCGGGCAGTTATCCCAACCTGCTTTCCTGGATCATCGGTATAAACCTGTTCTCCGCAAGTAACTGCCAACTTCTACACATGAATCAAAACGTCACGGAGAAAATATGCCCCGTCCTAGGTTCGAACTCCCGATCCAGAGCTAAGTGGGCGATTCTGAATCAAAATGTTTGATTTGCAATTCAAGAACGAAGTAGGATAATGAAGTATATATTGTTTTAAAACAATGAAGTGAATGTTCAACAGTTACTGTAGTTGTAGGAATTGGAGGACGGGTTGAATGGTAACGATTCTGCTCTACAATAACAGTATTAAATGGATGTTTCAAACAAGAGAGTCATGATAACCATTGAGCGCTCACCTGAGTAATATGAGCCACATGTTTCAAATAGCAAACTGATGCTAAAATTTAAAGAAAGTAGGTCAGTAGGTCAAATGTGTGGTCATTGAAAGTCAGTTTTAAGATCGGTATGCAAAACTGTACATGTCATCCAAATTTCAAGGCTGTATCTTAAAACAAGAAAGTAGGTCAGTAGGCCAAGGTCACAGTCAGGTGACCCCTAAACACTTGGAGTCATCACGTAATTAGAATTAAAAAGTCTAGGAACTATGATCTAATATTTTTAAGTACTTTTTCCTATATAACTCATATAACAAGTGACCCCTAGGGCAGGGCCTCTTTTCACCCCAGGGGTATAATTTGAACAATCTTGTAAGAGATCCACTAGGCAATGCTACACACCAAATATCAAAGGCCTATAGGCCTTGAACTTTAGGACAAGAAGATTTTTAAAGTTTTTTTTCCTTTATAAGTCCATGTAAAACTTGAGACCCCCAGGGCAGGGCCTCTTTTCATTTTCACCCCAGGGTAATATTTTGGATAATTTTGGTAGAGGACCACAAGGCAATGCAACATACCAAATATCAAATGCCTAGACCTTGCAGTTTCAGACAAGAAGATTTTTAAAACAAGAGGGTCATTGACCCTAAACTGCTCACCTGTGTACAAGGCTTCAAGTGTGCTTGTATAAGTACAGAGTTAGGTTTCTTCTATGTTAACCTATATTATATACATGATACATGTCACACACACTTTTGAACCTAGGGCAATAATTTGAAAAATTACGGTAGACATTACATATCTGATATTACATGCCAAATATCAAGGCTCTAGCTATATATTGATTCAGAGAAGATTTTCAAAGTCTCTAATATAAAAGCCTATAGTAAGTACATGTCAGACACGGGTGTGGCCATCTTTTGACCTTACGGCTATAATTTGAACAAGTATGGTATACATAAAGGGAAAAGTGACCACGCCCCCTGGCAGCCATGTTTTTTGACATATCAAAATAATTTGAACAATCTTGGTAGAGGGTCACACAGGAAGCATTTTTGTAAAATTATTCTAAAATCGGGCCAGTAGTTTCACAAGAGAAGATTTTTAAAGTTTCCACTATATACATATAGGGAAAAGTGACCACGCCCTCTGGTGGCCATGTTTTTTTTGACAAATCAAAATAATTTGAACAATCTTGGTAGAGGTTCACACAAGGACCATTTGTGTAAAATTATTCTAAAATCAGGCCAGTCGTTTCACACAAGAAGATTTTAAAAGTTTCCACTATATACATATAGTGAAAAGTGACCACGCCCTCTGGCAGCCATATTTTTGACAAATCAAAATAGTTTGAACACTCTTGGTAGAGGTTCACACAAGGACCATTTGTGTAAAATTATTCTAAAATCAGGACAGCAGTTTCACACAAGAAGATTTTTAAAGTTTCCACTATATACATATTGGGAAAAATGACCACGCCCTCTGGCGGCCATGTTTTTTGACGAATCAATATAATTTGAATAATCTTGGTAAAGGGTGACATAAGGACCATTTGTGTGAAATTATTTCAAAATCGAACCATTGGTTTAACAAAAGATGTCATCTGAAGATTTTTCTAAATTAGCTCTAGTGGAACCTGTGTGCAACCATGGTAGCGGAACTGTTTGTATAATTTTGGTAGAGGACCATCCAAGAAGTATCCAAGCCAAGTTTCATCAAAATCCATTCAGTGGTTATGGAGGAGATGTCTTTTAAACACAATTGTTGACGACGGATGGATGCACGGATGACGGACACAGCGTGATCACAATAGCTCACCAGTTTTAGACAAGAAGATTTAAAAAAAAATTTCCTATTTGTCTATGTAAAATTTGGGACCCCCAGGGCGGGGCCTCTTTTTCATCCTAGGGGCATAATTTGAACAATCTTCATAAAGGACCATTAGAAGATGTTACATGCCAAATATCAAGGCCCTAGGCCTTGCAGTTTTGGACAAGAAGATTTTTAAAGTTTTTCCTTTCAGTTGCCATGGCAACTAGAATTATGCATGGAATTCAATTCTTTGAACAAATTTGAAAGGAGACCACCCAAGTATCATTCCTGTTTGGTGTAATTGGCGATATCGGTCAGTTAATTCCCGATTAAGCAGGTGCGCATATAGGTGGCGCTACATGCGAAAAGGTCCTAGAAAAATTTGTTTACATTATTTACATCATTATTCAGTCGCTGTCACTTCAAACTATATTAGTAGATTTGGAAAGTATCCGAAAATGTAATCAAAATTCAGCTGTTATCCCTTGAGCAATTGAGGAAAGAGCTTTATTTATATTTATTGATATTCTATGCCTTGAAAAATATGAGACTAGCTGTAAGGACTGTTCTAAAGTGCATTTTCTGTGTGCAAGTTTATTTATTGACTGTATGATTGTTATGTTTTTTAATTGTGACAATAAATGCTTTTATTTAGCTTTAAAGTATTTTTTCAGTATTGAAATGCCCTCCTTGGAAAATCCTTTTATCATTGTGCAAGTATTCAGACTATATTCTTAAAATAAGGATCAATATAGACAGTATATATTCCTAAAGTTACAACTTAATCGGAAAGATCTGCATACACAGCTTAATGCAATGAGGTCTTGAATAATATAGAAATTATAATAATAATTACTGTAAAATGTTTGAATATATGCCCTTGTGATAAGATGTCCCTTCAATTTTCCATCAGCTGTTTTCTCATGTATTTCATGAAAATGTCATCCATGAGGCATAAATGATCTCTATTGACAAGTTGACATACCACGTGTTAATTTAATTTATGGTGCTGCCTCTTTAATTTTCAGTCAATTCAAATTCACAGCAACTTGCCCACATAAAGTGAAAATATAAGTCTTAACATTTAATAAAAACACCCGTAGGATTTTTAATACACAGACCACAAATTTGTAAAGCTTTAAAAATCAAAACAAATGTGAGACCTATTAGACATTATTTCAAATTGTAAAAGTATTAAGAAAACTTATTATACACATTACATTAACATCAGACTGACTGATATTTAACACCTAAGTGGGAGCAGGAAGTGTTAAGTCTGCTTCAAGGACATATTCTTGAACCCCCTAGAGTTAACAGGACACATGGCATGCACATTTTTATGACAACTATCCGTATGCACCCAGTGGATAGGAAATTTTATGCAAACTTAATATCCAGAGTAACCATTGTCTATTTGAAACAAAGCTTCCATTCAGGGGTAAAATTTAGCTTTTTTTTTCAACTAGCTACATTAGCTAGCCCCTCTTTGCTTATAAATTAAACCCATACATATTTATACATTTTTTTTTATTTAACGTCGCACCGACACATGATAGGTCATAATTATGGCAACATTCCAGCTTTAATGGCGGAGGAAGACCCCAGGTGCCCCTCTGTGCATTATTTCATCATGAGCGGGCACCTGGGTAGAACCACCGACCTTCCGTAAGCCTGGGTAGAACCACCGACCTTTCGTAAGCCAATGAACATATGTGTGTACATTTTCATATCGTATAAAGCTGAAACATCGCATACAGGTTTCTTTCCATGTTCATATGCAACACAGTTTCTATGGGAAGCATGGTATATAGAATATTATGGTCTTTGAAGTTGTAAGATAAAGCCTTTTGTTCTACACTGTATTTTCAAATTCATTTTCACAATTTTGTAGTGTTATATTCTAAATACAAGATTTGATATACATGTAGTTTGTTTGTTTTGGGTTAAATGCCGTTTTTCAACAGAATTTTAGTTATGTAACGGCAGCCAGTTAACTTAACCAGTGTTCCTGGATTCTGTACCAGCACAAACCTATTCTCCGCAAGTAACTGCCAACTTCCCCACATGTATCAGAGGTGGAGGACAAATTATTTCAGACACAATGTCTTTTATCAAATCGTCACAGAGAACATACACCCTGCCCTGGGATCGAACTCAAACCCCGCTATCCACAGATCTGCGCTCTCCCTATTGAGCTAAGCGGGCAGGTGAGATTTGATATAGAGAATCATTGAAATACTTTCTATATATATAATAAAGAAAATCAAAACATGATTTATCATTTTAATTGACAATGCAACATCATGTCTGTATGTTATTATTATATAATGATATGAAAATGATATGAATATACTTTTGTGTTGTATTCAGTTCTGTACAAATCATAACAATGCAATGCATATATAACAATCATAAAATCATACAAAACCAACTCAGTCACCAGTATACAGTTTAACATGTACATAAGCAAGGGAACCTGAAAAAAGTTTCCATGCCCATTACTCAGTACAGAAATAGCCTGACTGTTTATTAGCCAATGTAAGATCCAAACATTTTCTCTATACAATCACTCAAAATGTCAAAAATGCAGGCTAACTTCACTTAAAAACATATTGATCAATGGGTCATTCCTGTAGCTTCCAACTATAGCAACTGCAGTAAAAAAAACCTATTTCAGTGTGACGCCAAATTTATGTTCATTAAACGATTTCCCCATAAGCTTACGTGCATTCCCAACATTCTTATACTGTGAAATCATTTAAATCCGCTAGCATGAAATTTCGCGCAAATGTGAAAAAGGACTGTTTCGCGCAGGCTTTAATTAGCGCATTTTCAATTTATAAATGAAAAAATAAAATTAAAATATAATAATAGCGCGGTCTTAAATTCGCACATTGGTTCTAGCGCGAAATACGCGAAAATTCATCCTAGGAGAATAAAAATGATTTTACAGTAACACTGCTGCAATTTTTATGGTTCCACAAAGTTTCTTGAAAGCTATTATCTAGAAAAGCTGTCACATTTTCCTCTCCGATTATTTGAGAAATTTTTTTTTTTTCAAAATATAGATGATATTTGTTACAGTGAAAGACCATAGTATCATTTCAACAAGTGAACTTCTGATAAATATTTTCATGAGTGGCACTATCACAAGTGAATATTTAAAATCTGGTGTTCAAGTGAGATTGATGACAGGTCTTTCAAATTATACCAGTTTAAACTCTACAGCCTCATGTACTGAGTAAAGTCACACTCAGAATTACCACATTACAATGTTAACACTTGAAAAATGTTGAATAATTATTTGAGATAATTCTATTTCTTTTAATAAATACAGTGTGTGCATATTTACTGCAGGTATTTATGCACTTCTAGATCTTCAGAAATGATTTTCTAGTTATTTTTTATTCATATTCTTTCATATTCAAATGTAAATCCATCACCGAGAAAATTATAAAATGAAAATCCTGTTGTTTCAAACAGTGGAAGTTTTGAATATAATCCTTCATTCTATTTAAATAAAATACCAGGAAATATGTAATAAATAGTATACTTGCATATCTATAAAGGAAAAGTAACTTTCAGCAATCATACAAAAAGTGGAAATACAAGTACAGTAACTGAAAAACAATTTCTTGAAAAGACTACAATCTTTGCCACTTGCATACAAGTATAACAAACATTTTGAAACAAAACAAACTATCCAAAGCGAAATGACAACATGAACCTCAATATGAGATACAAGGCGACTTTCCCGGACAGTTGACAGAAATCTTCTGACGTAACTATTCTTACATAAATTCCAAAGCTCCATCCTTTTAACTGACACATTATCAAAAACAAAATTCTTACAACAGCTTTAGTGTTGTTATTTAAATACAATGGACTACACAAATTTCATTTAAAAAAATCAACCTAAGAAACAGCAAAAATACATGGGGGAAAAACAAAACTGAAATACACTATATTGCACAAAATGTCAAAACACTATGGGAAAATAAAAATGTTCTAAATCATTCAAAGTAATATTTTTAATGCACGCAATATACTCATTCAAAAATAAATATGTCCTATTAAATAACTACAAGTAACAGTGAAGAAGTGTCTTTTTGTCAAGTTACAGAGGCAGAACTTAAAACACGCCATCAAAAAATACTTTCAAAAAAATGGATATTTCATCTCAGTAAGCAGACAAAAATCAACAAAAGAATGATAAAAACCGTCTTGCAAAGGAATGTTTATTTATAAATATATCAGTCGTTTTGTTAACACAGGAACAATCCAAATCTTAAACTGGCTCTCACTTCAGCTCAAGAAATATATACCCTCTCCTTATATATCTACTACAACTATGTCACTAATAGCATCATTAAATATCATTTAATACACAACAAAAAACAAAACCACTTCTTCTTGCACAAGAAAATACAACCTTTCTAAATTTTCAAGGATAGCCACTTTTCTATAGTGAATGTATTATAAAGTAATGAGATGGCAATGCGTCGGTAAATTTTTTATACATCAGAAATTTGGTCAATTCTGTTATCTGGCAGAACATTTGTGAATTCTCTTTTTATTTAGGGGTGGACAGCCATCAAAAAGTTGTAATCTGCACTCTAGATATTTGAAATGTTTCTTCTAAGTTTTCCCATATTTGAATATACATCTGACTTCTCCAATTAAGAAACCTCTTATTTTACTTAGCAAATCAAGGATATCTACAAGTGGCAAGAAAGACAGACTACAAATGAGTGGTATTTTGAAATAAATATACCATAAAATCATTAATATTCGCGGGGGACTAGTTTTCGTGGATTTCATCATTGAGTCAATCCACGAAATTTAATCCCAACGAACAAATGAAAGCCCCATTCACTTTATGTTCAAAAGTTGTAATCCACAAATACATATCCCCACGAAATTGCCATTTTGACCAAACCACGAAATTTCATGCCCACGAAATTAAATGATTTCACAGTAGTCTTAGAACAGTATCAATTTGATGTAATAAAGTACTCATACAAAATTAATGTTGAGTTCCATATATTTGTGAGACAGTAGTTGGAAATTTTTCATTTTTATCAACATGTGATATTTCATCAGAAAGCAGGAAGTGTAGTTGAGATCTAACAATCTATAAATGATCAACAAATCATGAGAAAAGTTGTATCACTTTCCATCAGTGAACACCTAAAACTGATGTCACACTTTTTAACTTGGCAAAATTCAGGAGGAAATGTGTGCCCACTTTATTAGTTGTAATTTCATTACAAGCTAAATAATATTTTAATGCTTTAATATCTTTGTCCAAGTGTGAACATTAAAAGTCATGATAATGTTAATTCTACGGGAAAATGCTAAATATTACATATCAACCTTTATAGTACATGGCTATTAACAGATTTTAAATAATACAATGTTTACAGCAACTATTATGTAAGTACCTAAAACTGATGTCACATTTTGTAACTTGGAGAAATTCATGAGGATATAATTTTATGTTGCGCACTTTTATAGTTGTAATTTCAACACACGCTAAATATAATGCTTTAATTTCTTTGTCCAAGTGTGAACATTAAAAGTCACGATGATTTTAATTCTTCGGAAAATACTAAATATTGCTATCACAAACATATCATGCTTTACAGTGCATGGCCATAAAAATCTTTCAAATAACACAATTTCTATGAAACAATATAAATTTTGAACACATACTGACTAAGGTTGTATTACATGTAGTTTTCTATTACTACATCTTTGTAATATCTTACAAGGAATGTAATTTGTGTAAGCACTGATATTATAATTTGTCTGATTTAATTTCCTCCTTCAACTAATGTAACCAAATTAACACTGTTCAAATCTAACTCTCTCTAAGGGTGTATTTCATACAGGGTGACGAATTTACAGGATGAAAATTTAATATTTTAAGAAAACACAGGTAGTCTCTGTCTTGGTATATCTCTGCTAGCTCTGTTATCTTTCAATAAAAGCAAAATGCTTAACATGTTTTTAGTATCAAATAGGAAAGTCCAGTAAAAACAACTTTCAATTATAATAAGCAGCCATTATGAAGTTTTTTTAATATAACACATGTGTTCTAGCAAACAAATTGTGTATGAAGTTGGTATAGGAGACTGTGGGCCAGTTTTATGACTACCATTTCAGCTTTTACCAGAAATATTCATAGTATCAGTCTACTACCCAATTGTCTCCCTTTATGGTACAGAAAATATGTCATCACATATGTCACCACAAACAGCTTTTGTGAATCCATTTTTTCCTCCTCTAATTTTGAACTGTAGTATTTGACATTTCTTTTACAGCTAACTGAAGTTATAACATAAAATTATTAAGCTAAAATGAAAAACTTATATTTGAATCTCTTTTCAACAGCAATGTGACTTTGATATTTAATGTCATGTTATTAATTTTTATGACAATATAGGTCAATGCACCAGTCAGGAAGTTAATAGCTGAGTGGAGTTTGCTGCCAGCACCTCATCATGAAATACCTTAATCTGCACATGTCTCTACTGCTTATATGTCCACAATCAATAAATGAAACATTTGAGCTGCACCATGAGAAAATAAACATAGTGCATCTGTGACCAGCATGGATCCAGACAAGCCTGCGCATCCGAGCAGTCTGGTCAGGATCCATGCTGTTTGCTGACGGTTTCTCTAATTGCAATAGGCTTTGAAAGCAAATAGCATGGATCCTGACCAGACTGCGCGGATGCGCAGGCTGGTCTGGATCCATGCTGGTCGCAAACACACTATGCTGGTTTTCTCATGGTGCAGCTCATTTCTATTTTTCACTTGTTTACAATTAAATAAATCATACCAGATACATAACTGAAGCAATGGAAATTCAGTACTTTACATGGTACAGTATTACTACTCAGCTAAAACAAAATTATCACAGCTGTCAAACATACCCTTGTTTAGTATCACTCAATCAATATAGAAAACAAACATATAAATCTTGTTCAGTTTCAAATTAAAAGTTCTTGGATTATTCCTGAATACCTGTTGAACTGTAATTAGAAAGGCCTTTTGAATAGAAAGGTTCTTCATTCTCAATCAGTGGTAGTGTCCTTATATAGACTTATAAGCAAATATCTTTACATACACTTAATACTTCTGTAATTGTTAAACAAACATATGCTCATTCACAGACTTTTTTTTACAAAAACTTTGACTTAAATAGTAATTATTTCTAATTTCAAATTTGTTCACACACAATTCAAAAGTTATTTTAATTTCCTGAAAAAGAAGAATGACATTACACTTTAAGTATGAAAAGTGTTTTTGTACAGTGAACACATTTAACCTTTAGCCTACTGGCAGCAATTGATTAAGCCTTTGCGACCAGTGCAGACTAAAATCAGCCTGCACATCTGTGCAGTCTGATCATGATCTGCACTGTCGACATTTACTCAATATCTTTTTGGTAAGCACCCCTTTTAATAGTTAATGGTACTGTCCAAATTGAAAGACGGACCAGTCCACTACAGAAATTTAGTAGGGTAAAGGTTAAATACTACAGTATGTAACATACACTAGACTTAGCTTGATAATCTACCCTCAAGAAACTTAAAAATGCTACATTCAATTATTGAAGGAACGTGTTCCAGAAGGATTTTCCTTTTCTCTGTTACTTGAAGTGTGACTATTGTCCATGAAACTCAAACCAGATTTAATCGGATATACAGTAATTTGATTATCAGTAAGGAATATCTAATACCCGCTAAAATCAGAAGACTGTGAAATAATAATTTGACCAGAAATCTTTTCAATCATTAGACTTCGAGCTTATTCTATGTTGCAAAATGCTTTTGTATGTGCCACTGACACAATTATAAAACATTAATGCTGCAATTTCACTCAACATTTCTGATATCAAAGTCTACTTGGTATACTTCTGGTGACTACACTGTACTGAAACAAGCAAATTCGATGAATTGGTATCCCCCCGCTGAAAGGGTCTGTGGTGAGGAATGGCCAAAAAATATATCCAGCAAAAAGTTAAGAATGTTACAAAGAAGCAAATAATTTCATTAGTCAAAATCAAATTAACATAAAAACGAATGTTTTTTTGTTTTTTTTGGAGGGGGGGTGGGGGGGGGGTACAAAAGTTTACATGTTGATTATAAATATTGATGGAAAATTAAAAAAAAAAAAAAAAATTGGGGGAGGGGGGGGAGGGTGTGCAACCAGGTGTGGGTACACAACTTCACATGTTCATGGAAAAGAATGAAAGAAGTTTAATGAAATACTTCCAATTGGTTGGTTTGTTATGAACAAATCTGTGAACTTTTAAACAATTAAAGGGCAATAACTGTATGGAAAATTGACCAATAAAAAAAGAAAATGACGGGCATCATCAAAGTATGTTGGTTCATATTTATTTCAAGTTTGATGAAATTCTACCTGCTAGTCACCAAGAGATGGCTGTGGGCAGACATTTTTGTGCATTTTTCATGAAATCAAGGGCAATAACACTAAGCAAACTGACCAATCGAGAAAAAAAACTTGAAGGGCATCATCGCAGTATCTTGGTTCTTGTCTGTTTCAAGTTTGATGAAATTCTATCTGCTAGTTACTGAGAAATGGCTGTGGATGGACATTTTTCATTAAATCAAGGGCAAAAACTCTAAGGGAAATTGACCAATCAAAAAAAAAGTTGACGGGCATCATTGCAGTACATTGGTTCATGTTTATTTCAGGTTTCATGAAATTCTACCAGGTAGTTACTGAGAAATGGCTGCGGACGGACGGACAGACTGACTGATGGACGGACAACGTCATTTTAATACCCCACTCCCGATTTCATCGGCGGGGGATAATAACTGAATGGTAGCAGGTGTAATTGTGATGTACAAATACTTCAACGAAAGAAACATCTATTTTTGTCAAGAATAAAAGTTGATAAAGATTTTTTACAAACATGTGTTAAATTTAAAAAAGAAATCAGGTAATTTTGAAGTAATGGTGGTTTAAAAATTTGCAATCGACTTCCAACATTTAATTACATTTGATTTTTGAAAATGCTAGCTATGGCTTCTGTATGTAATGAATTACAACATGAACTCAACAGGTAAGACAAATGAAATCACCATTTTAGATACAATTTAATGAAAAACTGATAAAGGTATTTCAAAATATTTGCATACAAGTTGCAAAAATGAAATATTTGCCATAAATGGATATTGCATTTTCAATATTCTCGAGTGTAAATGTACTTTTACAAAAAAATCAACAGAATGTATACGGCCTTAATAGCTAATAAACATAAAAATGTTTCCAGCCATTCATCAATAACCCTCTAGTAATTCTTTATAGTAAAACAGCTATTGCTTGAGGTCTTAAAGGGAAACTAGAGTTAGCCAAAAAGTATTTGGAAAACATCCCTGTTCATCCCGACGCTTGAACCCTCCATGCTCAAATAAGCAATGTTTCACTATAGAGTAAATAAACTACATTGATAGATAGTCTTGTATTTTCTAAATCATAGACGTTAGTCATTAAGGAAACAAAACTGTATACAGACCTAGAAAAAAATACATATAATTTGTTTATAATACCATACTGTAGCATTAATCATTAAACATGTATCACAGGTCATTTCATGTGAGTATAATTACCATGTGTCATAGAACTATACATGTACATCTTTCAGAAAATCTAGCACTTATATAATGCTTAACTCATTACACAAAAAAATGACTACAAATCTGTCAGGTATGCCACAGACACTCTTGATCTATAGTTCTTTAAAAATCAAATTATTCACCTAGGGAAATAACCCTGATATATACAATCATTTCAAACCACATTTGCAACTTATCCAAACACTTACTGACCACAAATGTGTCTCAGGTCAAAACCATTCTCAAATTGTCAGCATCTGATTGGTTAATTCTTTAGTTCAATCTTGGTAACTGACCAATGGCAAAGTTCTTATACTGGTCCCAAAACTTAGTTTTACTACACAGGAGCTTGTTCTCTGAGATGGCATAACAAATATTTTGTCAAACATCTCCTGTTTTTCATAAACATATTGTAACCATTCTTTCTGATTAATAAAATCATGATGCAACAACTTTATAAGAATGAAATTCTGGTCAAAAGTTTGAAATAAGATTAATTTTGCATAACACAGATTCGTAGATGCCGTGGAGTGTTAAGCTGATATGGAAGCACATGTAACACAATGCTTTTCTTTTGTTTTTTCAAAGCAGCCATAGCTGGACATGTGAGCTCCTCTTGTATGCATGGAATTACACAAAAATCACTTTTCTTTGGTAACCATTCAGTTTTGTCTGCAGATACTGGAGAAGAGCCCGCTATTCTATGCACTATTTTTCAAACAATTCACTAGGATGGCACTACTTTATCAGGACTTTTTACTGAGGTGGTTGGGAGCATCAGCAAACATATACTTGAGTTTGAAAGCCTCAGCTAGCATTTCACTTATCTCATCATCATGCCAGTGGTGTGTCGGCAAGTTCTGTAGGAACATTAATATACCCTGAAATATGGTAAACATATGCACATATCAAATTTGCAATTCTGTAAACTGTCTTTCCTTATCACAATAATGTGTTGTATTTTCATTTTCGATGGTTAAAGTTTAGTTCATTGTGGAGTAACACAAAGTCATGTGCAATATAAGTCCTTCTCCTTAACAAAACTGAATATGCTGCTATCTATGTACCTTGGGACACACTATTCGCTAGTATGAAATATGGAATTTATTAACACATTTTTCTCACCTTTTGCACTGTCCCCTGGTTGAACCTCTTGCAAATTAAGCCAATTATTTTTAGCCTGTTTACATAACAAGTAAAAAGTTTCAGCCAAACAGTAGCATTTTGCAACAAACCTTTACTAACCCATCAAAATTGTCCATGAAAATCTATTTCAATATCAACGCTGAACTACAAAGATTTTTTCATTTCTTCAAATGTACTGAACCTGCTTACCTGGAAATCTTTTTCTCTTAATAAATCTTTGGAAAACCTTGTGAGGAAGGCAGCACATACATACAGATGGAAGTCAGCAAACCCATTTGGCTCACACTGTGAAAACAGTAAAATTGTCTAAAAATACGATTGAAACTCGATATCTCGAACCCTCGTATCTCAAAATTCTGGCGATCTTGAAGACACTTTCAAGTGCTGTCCAGAAAACATGTGCACAAGTAATCATTTTAAGTCCAATTTCAGTTACCTCCAAGTAAAAATGCTCAATCCCTTGGAATTCAAGATACCGAGTTTCCACTATATTTTACACAGCCTGTAAATGTTTTGGTGTGTTTTATTACCATATGGGAACTTTTCGGCCACAATGGCGAGGGAAGAACCCAGGTGCTCTCCTGACATCTCTACCTTCTTAATAACAGACAACATACCAGCACTATAGTCACCCAAGTATGTATATATATATATATATATATAATAGAAAATATTAAAAGTTACTCCTGGACAAGTATATAATAAATAAAAAAGAAAAACATCCAATGGGTTTCCTCTATCTGTATTTCTGTCTACCTACCGGTTTCATATCATAATCATCAGGGCAGACATATAAAAAATGTCTTTTTTTAAAAACATTTTTTATATGTCTGCCCTGATGATTATGATATGAAACCAGTAGGTAGACAGAAATACAGATAGAGGAAACCCATTGGATGTTTTTCTTTTTTATTTATTTTATATATATATATATATATATATATATATATATATATATATATATATATATATATATATATATATTGAACTTGCTTACTTGCTTATATATATATATATGTTACATGCTTGTTTGTATTCACTTGTAAGTTTGTAAGTGAATCTGCAGAGCTCATGAATAACAACGCACTGACCAATAACAACTGGCTTAGCGAGAATCAAGTGAATTTAAAGCACAGTCTGACTTATTAAGTTAAAATTCCAATATATGTAACCTGTACAAAAGCTTAATTCAACAACAACTTACTAAGTATGTATCCCAGAGTCGTACACTACATCTGAGGGGAATCTCCCTCATTAATAAATTGTTCATCCATCTGAATGCAAACTGTAGGTATTCCACACTTTCTTCTTCTAAATGGGCATGTAACTGGGCTGTAGGTAAAATGATAATAGGATGAAGATACATCAATTAGATAAAACAAATACACAGATACAGATATTTCTCTTATTAGCTCTTGCTACCATTTATTGACAAATCAAAATTTTAACTGTCTTGGTGAACGGTCCACTAAGACATACTACAGTGAAAATATTTAAAAATTTGACCAAGGGTTAAATGAGGCGATTGCCTTTGAAGAATTTGCTCTTTTTTTTAGCTCTGATGGCCATGTTTTCCAATGAATCAAAACAATCTGAACAATACTGGCAGATGGAATGTCTGCCTTTTAAAATTAAGCAGGCAGTTTCTGACTTTTTCAGTTCTACTATAGCCATATAAGGAAAACATACCCCAACCCTAGCGGCCATGTCTTTTTTGACATAGCAAAATCATCTGAAAGAAGGTCACCCAAAGAACATTTGTGTTGAATTATGTCAAAGACAGGCAAGCGATATTATAGATAGAAGTATTTTAATATTTTCCATATAGCCATGTAGAGAAAACTAGTCCCACCCCCTTTTTGGTGTGTTTAAATCAAATCAAACTGAACAATCTGAAGAAATAGAGGGTCACCCCCAAAGAATATTGCTGTGAAATTATTTTGAAATCAGGCCAGCAATTCTAATAGAGATGATTTTCAAAGTTTTCAATATACCCATATAAAAAACAAAATGGCAGCAATGTTTTCTAACAAGAGGGTCATAATGACCCTGAATCGCTCACCTGAGTAATATGAGCCACATGTTTCAAATGGCAAACTGATGCTAAAATATTAGAAAGTAGGTCAGTAGGTCAAATTCAGGGTCAATGAAAGTCAGTTTTAAGATCGGTAAGCAAAACTGTACATGTCATCCAAATTTCAAGGCTGTATCTTAAAAAACAAGAAAGTAGGTCAGTAGGTCAAGGTCACAGTAAGGTGACCCATAATCACTTGGGTACATCAGGTAAATATAATTAAACAGTCTGATAATTTTTTAAGAATTTTTTCCTATATAACTCATATAACAAGTGAGCCCCAGGGTGGGGCCTCTTTTTACCCCCAGAAGCATAATTTGAACAATTCTGTTAGAGGTCCACTAGGCAATTCTACATACCAAATATCAAAAGCCTAGGCCTTTAAGTTTCAGACAAGAAGATTTTTAAAGTTTTCTCTAATATAAGTCTATGTAAAATTTAGGATCCCCAGGGCGGGGCCTCTTTTCACCCCAGGGGCACAATTTGAACAATCTTCATAGAGTACCACAAGGCAATGCTACATACAAAATATCAAAGGCCTAGGTGTTGTAGTTTCAGACAAGAAGATTTTTAAAGTTTTTTTCTATATAAGTCGATGTAAAACTTGGGACCCCCCGGGCGAGGCCTCTTTTCATCTCAGGGGCACAATTTGAACAATCTTCATAGAGGACCATTAGATGATGTCACATGCCAAATATCAAGGCTCAATGCTTTGCAGTTTTGGACAAGAAGATTTTTAAAGTTTTTCCTTTTGGTTGCCATGGCATGGAATGAAATTCTTTGAATAATTTTGAAAGGGGACCATCCAAGGATCAATCCTGTGAAGTTTGGTTTAATTCTGCCCAGTGGTTTTCAAGAAGAAGATTTTTTTAGAAAATGTTGACGGACACACGACGGACGACTGACACCACACGATGCACGACTGACGACAGACACTGACCGGTCACAAAAGCTCACCATGAGCCTTTGGCTCAGGTGAGCTAACAAAACAGAAGATATGAAGAATTTTATCACCGAACATTACATTATTATTTCGAAATCCAGCCAACGGTTTCTGGGATTTTTTAAGTTTTTCCTTTTGGTTGCCATGGCAAGAGAAATTGCAAGGACGGCAATTTAGGGGCATGAAACTACATTAAACAATAATACAAACTACTATATCAGCCACACCATGAGGAAACCAACATAGTGCATTTGCGACCAGCGTGGATCCAGACCAGCCTGCGCATCCGCACAGTCTGGTCAAAATCCATGCTGTTTGCTAATGGTTTCTCTAATTGCAATAGGCTTTGAAAGCGAACAGCAGTTCCTGACCAGGCTGCACGGATGTGCAGGCTGGACTGGATCCATGCTGGTCGCAAAGGCACTATGTTGGTTTTCTCATGGTGCAGCTCATATTTATTATTACAGCCTGAAAGTTTACCATCAATTCTCTTGACAAGTTCCCTGAGAGCATTTACTTTCGTTTGTATGCCTGGTTGAGCGAATGTGTAGTTATCTTGTATGCCGTCGAGGAGTTTAGACGTACACCAGAACGTATCAGCTTCTATTATATTCAACGTTTCCTCTGGCAATTCCGTAAGGTTGATATTTTCTACTTCTATATCTGAAAACACATGAAAGATAAAAATGTATTGTTTAAATACCCTACCATCAGCCTTGCAACAAAATTGTGATTTTCAAGTAGTATTATGCACTGTAATAAATATATAACAGTCAACATAAACAGGTATATAAACTGAGCAAACACAAAACCATATACATATATATGCTTTAACTTAAGACAGGACCCTGTATGTGCAAGACCTCACTGGATTCTTTATCCATTCAAAGCTTATCTTTATGCACTACTTTTGTTCAACATACTCAAGTTGTCATCCTGAAACAAGCTCTAGAGTTTGAAACTGATATAAGAACAATTATCAAGAAGGGAAGCTTAATATCTTCACAGTCACCTTTTTTTTCCAAACAAAATGTAGTAACTTACTTCCTATTCCAAAGGCAAAGAGACCTATTTGACTATTTCATTCAAAAGGGCCAGTGCATAAGAATATACATATCATCACATACTAGAAATGTGTCTATAGAACATGGATTAGTGTTGCTCTTGACCTTTGATATTTATTAAAGGTGTAAGTCTTGAACTTGACACACTGTGTATTAAGTTATTTGAATATCTATCTATGTGTACGAAAACACAAAAGTTATTTTTTCACTTCTGTGACCTTGACCTTTATGGTAGTGAAATGGTTCTTTAATGTGACACTTCATCTAAATATGGTGAATGTTTATTCCATGCAAGCATATAAAAGTTGTAGAGCGGACAAGAAAAATTACCTTCAATATCCAGTGATCTAGATGTAGTGTGTGACAAATCATCTTGCTATGTATGCTATGCGTGAGAGCCGTATCATAAGAAAACATTATCTTATCCCAGGTAACGAGTGTAAAATCTACTGATCTCAATAGAACATTTTGACTGACAGAATGTACAATATAAGCATTATATATTCCTTTGTTAATGCCAATTGGGACATTACATATCACATAAGGGGGCACTTAATAACATTATGTGAAGGGCACAAATTAGAGAAAATACAGTACATTTGTATGTGTTTTCCCTACAATACAAAGTTACAACTTACCATTTTCTATAAATTCTGAGAGAAAGACAACAAAGAAAGGGGTAACCAGGTCATTGATGCCCTGTACATAACCACTTGCTGGATGACGTATTGCCCAGATATATAATATACGCTCAAATATCTGAAATCAGATACAAAAGTTATGACGACAATTCATAATGGCCTTGTGCTGAGGTTTAAGAAATAATATATCTCATTTAGTGATTTGTCGCTGACTAAAATTGTTGTTTGGAGTTCCGATGTGAAGGAATTGTATAATAATACGCATCTGAACAATAAAATTATTTTATTCAAGAGCAAATCACTATACCACTATGCTGTTTAACGCTATGACGTAATAATTGTGATGTCAGAAAAATGAATTGTTGTTTAATGACAAAGTTTTCAGCCTACTGTTTAACAGGAAAATGAAATGGGTCGTGTTAGAATAAACATTTATACAGTTAAATTTGAGGACTTGATATTTATATTCATGAACATAGCTAAGGCATTCTGAAAATTTTGCCATTGTAAGCTAAACATCTGTTGTTGCAATACAATGCAGATGTAAACTAATACAGTTATACTAATTTTGATTTTAATGTATGATTTTCAACAATTTTAAAAAGAAAATGAGTCAATAACTGATGAAATATAATAATACAACATATTAATTAATCAAATGAAATTTCAATTTGCTAATGTTACAGCAATAATCTGACCAGTAAACCAAAAGCTATAGGCTCATATCATGGCGACAGTGCAAATTAAAAGCAGTCACAAAACCTTATATATAGGCTCGAGGTAAGCTTTGAATTTCAAGGTGGGCCTTTGTGCATTAAAGCCAGGAGTCATGGAGAATAAATATGAAGTTGAAAAGATCTTACTTTTCAATCTAAAACAAAAACTGTTTCATCACCAAAGTACACCTGTAGCTGATACCTACTGAAATATTACATATGAGCCGTGCCATGGGAAAACCAACATAGTGGGTGTGCGACCAGCATGGATCCAGACCAGCCTGCGCATCCGCGCAGTCTGGTCAGGATCCATGCTGTTCGCTAACAGTTTCCCCAATTCCAATAGGCTTTAAAAGCGAACAGCATGGAGCCTGACCAGACTGCGCGGATGCGCAGGCTGGTCTGGATCCATGCTGGTCGCACACCCACTATGTTGGTTTTCCCATGGCACGGCTCATATATGCCATGGCCAAAACTTTAACTTCTCAAATCAGAAAACATAATGAATTTATTTTGTTCAAGCTTGTTTATACCCCAGCCACACATACAACGCGGATAGCTACGTCTAACCACGGATAGAAATGTAGTAATCCGTATCGATCCGTACCTTAAAGTAGTAATCCGTACCAATCCGTACGACTCAGGTACGGATCGATACGGATTACTACATTTCTATCCGTGGCTAGACGTAGCTATCTGCGCCATATGTATGACTGTGGTATAAACAATGGAAAAAGTAATGGAAGGCCATTCATACAATAGTCCTTAGCTGAAACCAATCCAATACACCAAATCCCATGCAAAGCTATAAAACAATACATTATCATGTAACAATTTCATCTAACAGTTTTCACTGATCTTCGATACCTAAATGTGTGATCTGGTAATCTTGAAATTTCCTCTTTGACTCACTTGTAAATTAAATGAATGACAACCTGTTAATTTAAAAGCTCTGTTAAATTTTTCACAATGTTTAACATATTCTATTACAGTCACAGTATCTGACAAATCATGGATAAAAGTTGCATCATTTTACGTTAAGAAATTAAAAAGTTAAGAAATTTAAGTATAAATTTCAGACTTAGAATGTTGATCAGTCTAGGCATATATAAAGCCACAATGGGAGGAATTTATGCATTACTTTATTATGCTTGTGAATATAATCTGTTGTACAGGTAAAAATATAGAATTTGAAAATCATGTGGCTCTCCAGTGTCATGCATATTACTGGCTGAAAATTCAACAATCTACATCTTGAATTAAGGACACTTAAACACTTTAAAAGTATGACCATTATATGTTATCTAGTAATACATGTGTAAGTTTATCTAATGTGAAATTATGCAAATAAAACTAGAGCTATCACTGAAGGTGACACAGTACATAGCAATTTGACGCACACAAGATTGCATAATTATGTGGACTGTAAATATAAAGACTCTATGTATATAGTATAGTAACAAAAAACAAAGTCCCATAGCTCTGCAGAATATTTATCTAAAAGAACGTAACATGCACCATGCACAAGTAGGGTTGGTACTGATCACTTGTTTCATTACATTGTGTGCAAAGGTTTGGGATATTAGGTGTGCACAAGATTGCATATGCAGACTGTATGTATATAGTATATTAACAAAAAACAAAGTCCCATAACTGTGCAGAATTATTTTCTGAAAGAACCTAACATGCACCATGCACAACTAGGGTTACTACTGATCACTTATGTTAAGTTTCATTAAATTGTGTGCATGGGTTCAGAAGATCATGCATGCACAAGATTGTATATGCAGACTGTATGTATATAGTATAGTAACAAAAATCAAAGTCCCTTAATTCTGCAAAAATTTTTTCTGAAAGAACCTAACGTGCACCATGCACAACTACTGTTGTTACTGATCACTTGTTTAATGAAGTTTCATTAAATTGTGTCACGGAGATGAGGAGAGTTGGTGCCCACAAGATTGCATATGCAGACTGTATGTATAATAACAAAAATCAAAGTCCTGTGACTGCATTTTTTTTCTGAAAGAACCTAACATGCACCATGCACAACTACTGTTGTTACTAAACACTTGTGTGAAGTTTCATTAAATTGTGACAAAGGGATGAGGAGAGTTGTTGCGCACAAGATTGTGTCTATGTATGTAGTATAGTAACAAAAAACAAAGTCCCATAACTCTGCAAAAAAAAATTCTGAAAGAACCTAACATGTATCAGGCACAACTACTGTTGTTACTAATCACTTTTGTAAAGTTTCATAAAATTATGTCAAGGGGATGAGGAGAGTTGGTGCGCATAAGATTGTGTCTACGGACAGACAGACAGATGGACAGACATACAGAACAACCTGAAACCAGTATATCCCCCTTACAACTTTGTTGTCGGGGGGTACAATGAGTGCAGTCCATGCAGTGAAAGTCACTAACTAATGTTGTTGTAGATCTATTTTAATAAAAGGTCAATATATGGTTAGGTTATGCCTTCTTGCCATGATGGCACACCTAGTACCATAATTTTGCATGAGCTTAAGCAAGAAGGCACACACTAGCTGTTTAACTGACCATTTTATTACATATGAGTAAGGAAGTGGAAATCTTTGAAAATACTGAATATAGATTACTATACCTACTGTACCTAGGTTATCATCAAATTTCAACACACTCCCTACCTTAACCTTCAAAATTTATGTGAAACATGCAAATTCAATAAATGAGCCACGCAATGAGAAAACCAACATAGTGCATTTGTGACCAGCATGGACCCAGACCAGCCTGCGCATCTGCACAGCCTGGTCAGGATCCATGCTAGCTGTTTGCTAACGGTGGACCATATTGTAAATTGACTTAGCCGAATATGTTATCCACTATAAATAAAGTTGTTATTATTATTATTATTATTATATTTCTCTGATTGCTATAGGCTTTGAAAGTGAACAGCAAACATCCACATAGTCTGGTCTTACATTTTCACTTGTGGCTGCACCATTCATGAAAGTACTGCACAGGGCTTGACAAATTCTTTGAAAGCAACTCTTCCTGCAAGACGAACTGCCTAGAATTTTCACTCATCCTACAATTTGCACTTGTCCTGCTATTCAGTGTATTTGTCCTTTTACATACCAGAAAATTGTTCTGAACTATACAATGTCTAGCATAGCCAGATGAATTTTAGAGTTGCAGATAACAGCTCTTTTAGCTGTCTGGGGTCTGCAGGGTTCAGTTTTAACTGGATGGCACAATTTGGCACTTGTCCTACAGTACGAGTATTAAAGTATGTGCCACTCACCAGGAGCAGATTTCTACTTGTCTTTTACCAGCGGATAAGTGGATTGGTCCCTCCTACATAAGGTGTTCACTCAGTGAATTTCAATCTTTCAAAATGTCCTCTATATCATGATGGTATCTACTTTTAAGCTAATGATAGCAAACTGGAAAACTTCAAAATGAAGGCTATCTAAGAAATAATTTATAGCAAAAGAGTGTTTTAACACTATTTATGCACGACGGGCGGTGATACATCGGGCTCAATACAAAGCACTCATGAAATTATTTGTATAATAACCGCTCGAGTGTATAAATAGTGTTAAAACATGGTTTTGCTATAAAATTTTTTGACTCTAATAAGCCCTTAATCTAAAACAGTAGATAAAATACAGTAGCGCTCTTTCTTGGTCGCAACAAAAAAAACCTTGTCACCGCACGTTAACGTGACGTCATTCTAGTGTAAGAGTTTTAACAGAGAAAAGCATATTAGAATTTCCTGTTAGAGTAAGACAGAGGTTATGAAGACTTGGATATAAAAAATAGTGGTAGGTACTGCAGTACATAAAAAAAATATCATAGTATACTGCTGTACGATTGTCTGTAGTGAAACCCTCCCCTTTGAATTTTGCATGTTTTAATTTCAGATTATATTCGACATTATATTCAGTATTTTCAAAAATATACTTAAATGTAAACTACTGGGGTATTTCACACAGTGCTATATATTTATGCAAAGCCATTCCACTACGACATACTCACTTCTTGAATGCGTTTTTGTTGAAATAAATGAGCTAAA
Source organism: Mercenaria mercenaria (assembly GCF_021730395.1). Taxonomy (NCBI): domain Eukaryota; kingdom Metazoa; phylum Mollusca; class Bivalvia; order Venerida; family Veneridae; genus Mercenaria; species Mercenaria mercenaria. Next base: position 10,230,624 of record NC_069373.1, read on the forward strand.
GATGTCATTCTGGGAACATCCTTCAAAATCTGTAATTACATTATACCGTATGATGCTTGACAGATATTCTAGCTTGAATGCAAATTTGCTACAAAGCTTTGTAACCATAAACAAGGGAAATGACCATATTCTAATCAAAAATTGCATGTCCCTGCTTTTACTAAAAATATTGCTGTCTAGATACGGTTAACTTGCAGTCAAACTAAATAATTTTCTAACTCTTTTAAAAATGTTCCCTTGTTTATCAATAACAAATCTGATTCTTACAAGACTAAAAACAAAATATTTCCACATCTGACCTGGAGATTCAAGAAATGTATGCAGGTATCAACAATCTAGAAAAATCCCCTTGGTCATAATCCCCTTGGCTAACCAGGGCTCTGTAAGGTGGGGGCAATAGATGCCTGAAGTTCTAAATCAGAGGAGGAAATAAAATTCAAAGACAAAATTTCTTTGGTGTGCATGCATCGGAAAGGGGATGTAATGTGGCGGTGGTGTGGGTTGGGCGTGGGGAGGTGGGGTAGTTGTGGTAGTTGTGGTCTGGCGGTGATGGAATAATAAGGCACAAGAAACTAAATGTGACTTGGGTGGGTTGGGAGGGGGGGGGGGGGGTTAATGTATGTGTTTGGGGGAGTGAGGGAGGTGGGGCAACACGGACTGTTTCACTCCTCAAACATTGTCTCCACACCACCCGCCTAAATTCCAAGTTTAAAGTCAATTCCTTGAACTGTTTTGAAGTTGTGCTTTGGACACAAAATACAAAGGACAGATTTGACATCTGAACTCAGTCTGTGACCTACCAAGCAAGTTCATGTGCTCTGTCTTTTAGCTCCATTTGTGACCTTGACCACTGACCTACTTACCTGCTTCACGCACTCTGCAATACTCATTGTTACCTACCTATATGCCAAATTTAAAATCAGTACCTCGAATTGTTATTAAGTTGTGCTCCAGACATGAAATATGAGGGAGAAATTTGACCTTTGAGCTCCGTTTGAGACTTTGACCTTTGACCTAACCTGGTTCATTTTGGCCACCCTATCATAATTGCAAAGAAGAATTATGACCACCCTGTAAAATTTATTGGGGGAATTTTAACCACTTTGTCATTTCAGAGCCAAAGGGGTTCTGACCAAGGGGCTTTTAAAGTACACTCTAATTTCTAGAAAATAAAAACTTCCAACATGAACAATTTATGCAGACCTAATCAAAGTCTAAACACATGAAAATATGTATCTCCAAATCAAATTTGGTCATGCATACAAGCAATAAAATAAATCTTGAAAAAAAAAAGAATAGGACCATAACCACGGGATAAACATGCAGTTGCCTGACAACAAACTTACTTCTTGGACTAATAATTGTTGAAATATTGGAATTAATGGATTCATACGAGGTATGTCTATATGTATCTGTAAATATATATATCACATTGAAATACTTTGTTTTTATAAATTCTGTTGTTTAAATTTCAGTGCAAAACACTACATACAAAAAAATAATTCTACATCCTTTTAACAACAATATTAAAATCATGTTTTCAACACATCTCACAGGTATATTAGCTTTGTCCTGTACTAGAAGATACATTGTGGAGCGACACTGTAAGTGGTTTATCAAATCTTACGTTAAACAAACAGCCTAACTGGGCCTATGTTTGCTCACCTGAGAAAGACATTTACCTTGTGACCTTGTTTCTGACCGTGTTTGAACACCAGTTAAGCAGATCATTCAAAGTTATTTCAAGCTTTTTCTGTTGTTTTTTTTGCCGTGATGGCCCCAAAACATGTAACCATTAGAGCAAACTTGATAAAGCCTATTTCATCAAGTTCATGACAAGTTACTTAACAAGAGGGCCATAATGGCCCTATATCGCTCACCTGTCATCACTGCACTTAAGGACAAGAAGGTCAAAAAATCACAATCAAGATCAATCAAAAGAATCATGAGAAAATATAGTTGAAATTTTCCTAAAGGTACTGTACAGATATGTCAAAATACACCTATAAATTTGAGGTACCATCCATGTTGTATCACAGGAAAGTGGTCTCGGTTTTTCCCTTCGGGCAATAATAAAAAAGTTACTAAATAAGCTATTTATAGTAACATAAAAGGGAAGTAATTAAAAAAAATTATTGTAAGTCAACAAAAGAAGGCTCTGCCAAATAAAAACAAGAGCACTGCAATGCAACGCAAATGCAGAGCAATATACACACAAAACAAAGTAATATGACCTTTGACCCTTAAGTGTGACCTTGACCTTGAAGTGAGCCATCCAAAACATGTGCTCTGCACATCATTTCGTTGAGGTAAACATTTGTGTCAGGTTTCTTTGAAATCCTTCAATGGGTTCAAGAGTTACAGAGCAGAAGGGAAATTGCTAACCAACAGACAGAAAGACAGACAGACGGACACCAAGGCGATTACATAATACAGTGTACATCTCTTAGGGCACATAAAAAGGAATCAAGATCTTATGGTGATTCAAGTTGTGTGCAAGTTTGGTTAAAATCAAATCATAAATGAAGCTGCTATTGTGCAGAAAAGTCAAAATAGCTAATTTTGGCCCTTTCAGGGACCATAACTCTGGAACCCATTATGGGATCTGGCCAATTCAAGAAAGGAACCAAGATCTTATGGTGACACAAGTTTTTGTGCAAGTTTGATTAAATTCAAATCATAAATGAAGCTGACATTGTGCAGACAAGGTCAAAATAGCTTATTCTGGCCTTATCAGGGGCCATAACTCTGGAACCCATAATGGAATCTGGCCAGTTCAAGAAAGGAACCAAGATCTTGTGGTGATACAAGTTGTGTGCAAGTTTGGTTAAAATCAAATCATAAATGAAGCTGCTATTGCGCAGACAAGGTCAAAATAGCTAATTTTGGCCCTTTCAGGGGCCGTAACTCTGAAACCCATTAAAGGATCTGGCCGGTTCAAGAAAGGAACTGAGATCTTATTGTGACACAAGTTTTTGTGCAAGTTTGATTAAATTCAAATCATAAATGAAGCTGCTATTGTGCAGACAAGGTCAAAATAGCTAATTATGGCCCTTTCAGGGACCATAACTCTGGAACCAATTATAGGATCTGGCCAGTTCAAGAAAGGAACCAAGATCTTATGGTGATACAAGTTGTGTGCAAGTTTGGTAAAAATCAAATCATAAATGAAGCTGCTATTGTGCAGACAAGGTCAAAATAGCTAATTTTGGCCCTTTCAGGGGCCATAACTCTGGAACTGATAATGGGATCTGGCCAGTTCAAGAAAGGAACCAAGATCTTATGGTAATACAAGTTGTGTGCAAGTTTGGTTAAAATCAAATCATAAATGAAACCACTATCGTGCAGACAAGAAATTGTGGACGGACGACGGACGAAGGGCGATCACAAAAGCTCACCCTGTCACTATGTGACAGAATTCAGCTCTGGCAACCTCTACCTGCAGTCAAGTGGAAACATTAAAACAAAACTTCAGAAAAGCCAATGACTCCAATAATAAGTTCAGTGAGGATCTTTCAAGCATTTCAGGAGGAGAATTGTTTCAAGATTTTTCAATTTTTAGCTCTAATAAGCAAAACCATGTAAACAAAATGGAGAGTTTCTGGAACAAGCAACGTTCATAAGATTAAGTCATTTAAAAGTATTTTTCTATTTTCAGCTCTGGCTGTCTGTTAAAAGAGTCAGGAAGACCACTTAAGACTAAACTGAGAGAAGACCAATCAAGGACACTTCAGACCAAATTTGGTGAAACCCCATCCAGTTGTTCATGAAAAAAGGCCATTTAAATATTTTTCTATTCTTAGCATAGTAGCCCTTACAGGGTGCCAAGCAGAGCCATTTGAACAAATCTGAGAGAGAACTATACAAGGACATTACAGACCAAGTCTGGTGAAGATCCATCATATGGTTCTTGAGAAGTCATCTTAAGGTTTTTCTAATATTAGTTCTAGCAACTTCTAAAAGGGGCCACACTGAACCACTTTAACAAATTTCAGAAATGACTACACAAGGATGTTACAGTCCAAGTTTCAAGAAGATCCATCATGTGATTCATAAGGAAAGTTGTTCAAGCATTTCTCCACTTTCAGCTCTAGCACCACAAAAAGGGGCAACGAAACCATGTAAGCAAAACTGAGGGGTGGCATACAAGGATGCTACAGACTAAATTTGACAAAAAGTCATCAACTTGTTTTTGAAAAGAAGTAATTTAAGCCTTTTTTTCTATTTTAGCTAAAGAGCCAAAGCAGATGCATTTGAAAAAAAAGTTCTACAGAGGACCTTACAAGGATGCAATAGACAAAGTTTGGTGTAGAAGTTTGTTTCATGGGAAAAAAGTTGTTTTTACAGGGTTTTCTTTTTTAGCTGTGGTGGCCATAAAAAGGGCATGGTAGAACCATTTAGGACTATACAAAAATATTGACAGTATTTTAGTGATAATCGATCATATGGTGCATGAGAAGAACTAGTTTAAAGGTTTTTCTCATTTTTAGCTTTTGTTGCCCCTAAAAGGGGCTAAGCAGAATCATTTAACAAAACTAAAGGAGAACCATACAAGGATGTTACTGACGAAATTTCGTAAAGATCCATCAAGTGATTCATGAGAAGTGGTTGTTTAAAAGGTTATTTTCAATTTTTGAATCCGGTGTCTCCTACATGGGACCAAGCTGAACCATTCGAACAATATATCAGTATGCTACTGTCGAGGCAAGTGTGATTTAATTCCGACAAATTGTTGCAGTGAAGATATCTAGGTAAAAATCTTGACACAGGATGATGGAAGCCCAATGATGGATGCCAGATCATCTTATACTAACAGCTCACCTGGAACAAAGTTCAGGCAAGCCAAGAAGGAGTGTATGACTTTCAAGAATAAGTATAATATCTAAACATATGGAAAGTTTACCTGTCTAAAAGTATCTTGATGCATTTCGTCATGTCTAGAGGCATAATATTGATCAATAAGGCTAAAATACTCCTGTCTTTTTCTCTCCAACATCTGTTCTCGTCGGTCAACATTTGTTGGTAAGTAACCCTACAAATGGTTTTTCAAATTAAGTTACGAACTGGAAATACCTGAGAGATTGTATAGCTTTCGTTCAGATAGAGTCAATATATTCTCATACATTTAAACAACAGTAAGAACAAGTGCTGTCACTATTGGTGACAAATGCCCCCGAAGCATACCCAAGAATGCTACAGTTGTCTGCGCAAAAAAAAAATCTGATGACACATCATTTTGTGACCTTGACCCAAGAAACCCGGGTCATAAGCGTGACATACCTTCTCAATATGGTTAACATTTGTGTCAAATTATTTTCAAATCCCTTGATAAATGGCAGAGTTATTGATCAGACAAGAAACAACCTTGACTTCTAAGTGTGACCTTGACCTTGGAGCTAGGGGTCTGGGTCTTGCACATGACACGTCAACTCAATATAGGGAACATTTATGCCAAGTAATTTTAAAATCCCTTCATCAATGGCAGAGTTATGGACCGGACAAGAAACACTGACAATGTTAACCTTTGACCTCTAAGTGTGACCTTCACCTAGGGGTCTGGATCTTGTGCATGACATGTTGTCTCATTGTGGGGAACATTTATCCCAAGTAATTTCAAAATCCCTTCATCAATGACAGAGTTATGGACCGGACACATAACAGATCCTGTTAACCTTTGACACTCCATGTGTGAAGTTCCTGAACTGACAGGAAAAATTCAAATAAGTGATAAAAATATGGGTGTATGGGTGTCCCTAATCTTACTCAATCCCAGATAAACTACATGTGTTCATAGGACACTGGTGCCCACACTCCTGTCACTATATGCATAGATTTGACTAAGTCAAAGGCCATAACTCTGGTTTGGTTTTGTGAAAATTCAATTAAAATGGCAGGTGCACAACTTCACATGCTGAATAACGATCCTGTGAGGTTTGATGGCTCTAGGTGAAATACTTTTTGAGATATGCATGACACAATATGTATGGACAGACGTACAGATAAAGGCAAATCTAAAAACTTCATCAAACTGGGATGCTGATGCAGATGCCGACAAATGCACGAGTGTAATAGCTGTACCTGCCTATTCTTCAAATAGTGTAGATAAAAATTAATTGACATTTCTGGTATAATATTTAATGTACACCTTATAATACTATGTCATTCTTATCTCTACTAGTTCATGCGACTGTATCCAATTGAACATTATATTTCTTTTTCAATATATTCAAGCAAGAAATACCAAGTATATAGTTTTACATTCAACAGAATGTTATTTTGTAAATTATAAATACAATACTAGAAACTTTCTTACAGATAATATTTTCCAGCAAGTCGGTCGCACGGCTTTTGGTATACCTGACCAACTTAGCTTCTGTAGCTCAACTGCGAAATATAAAATATCAATTTGTTAATTGTCAATACAGAGTACATGTAGATTGATCATTATTTGCTCATGTCATCATAAAGCACTTCTGCCTTGCTTTTGAAACTTTAACTTATATTCTGAAGGGATACACATCTTGCCTTCAAAAAGGAAATACAGAACTGACAAGAAAATAACACAATGTAACATACAATATTATAACACCCTGGACACAATTTTCATTAAAGCAGCCACATGTCATGAAATTGGCAAAACAATCACTTTACTCAAATTATTTTAAGAAATTCATTATTTATATTAGCTAGATATATAAATGTGCATCTTCTACACAGAAACAAGAAAATCTTTATTTACTTATTCAGTATCAGATCGCAGATTTCAAAAGTAGGTTTATTTGTAAAAGCATGGTTACTGTCAAATCATTTATATTTTGGGAAGGCGGCTGATTTTCATGGATTTTACCTGGTTCCATTAATTAAAAAAATCAAAGTTCAATTAACAAAAAAATTCCCATTCATTCAAATGGCACTGACCTCCAGATCGGACTACTAAAAAGGAAATTTTTACATATCAGGAAATTATTGCTGTATTTCTTATGAAGGCTTTGAAACTTAGTTACTGACAGATTAAATGTTATGATAACAAATAAGAACAAGTTGTTTTTACTAATTTTTCCATTCCAAATTGAAAAGGGTTTAAAAAACAAAAACTCATGGTCTAATGTTTATAATATATGAGCAAACTTCAATTTTAAAGAACGATTATTTTTAGCCAAAATCTGGAGGTCTGTGCCTTTAAAGCTAAAATCCACAAATTCATCTCCCTACCAAAATAAAAAGTTTCAACTAAACCCATAAAATTTCATGTCCACAAAACTAAATGATTTTACAGTAATATTGTAATAATTAATTCAGCAATATAAAAAAAATCACCTACCCATGTTTGTGTTAGGACCAGCTAACATTGTTTTGATTTTCTCTAGTTTAGTTACTTCTTTGTCGACAACGGTCTCCTGTGTGTACCTGATGGGACTTGGTTTTGGGGGCTGCCAGGAATTGTTTATTCTAATACCCATACCAGGGGCTGCTTTATGATGACCTGGACCAAGATTGGGACCTAAAACCACAATACAACAAGGTCATGAATATAAAATGTATAGCAAGGCTCTCCATACCTAAATAAAGAGTTTACTACAAGCAACAAAGTTTAGAGAATTATCATGTAAAATTGCTTATACTCGGTGTATCCAGCGTCTCATCTATTCAATTAAAGGAGGGCCATTATGGCCCTAAGTCTCTTACCTGAGATTGACTATCTGACATTGAGTATATGTATGACACAATCAATCATCAGCTGGAACAACTGTTTCAAGCAGAATGGGCCAAGTATCCCCATTTGAACAAATGTGAAGGAGGATCATACAAGAATGCTGTGGACCAAGGTTAATGAATATCTGCCAAGCGTTTCAAGGGAAAATGTAACTTAAAAACATTTCTATTTCTAGTGGTCACTTAAAGGCCTAGATTTTGGCAGTGGGCCAAGGGATTTCTGTCTTCACCAGCACAGTTGGGGGCTAATGACCATCACAGTATGGTTCCAATAAACAAGGGTTATTGTTTATTGGAGAGTCAGTCTACCTTTCAAGTGTACCAATTAGTGAGAAGGAGAAACCATGTACATGTAATTTATTTTAAATTAATGAATAATTAATAACATTTAAAGTTAGACTAGGGATTTTTTTTAGCATTTCTATGTAAAGAAAAATATTGTTGATCAAACACAATAATAAAATAATCAGAAACTTATTTTCACAATAATAAAATAATGAGAAACTTTCTTAAAGTGCAAGTTTTTATTTTTTCAAATTCTATCTGGAGAATTGTGATATTTCAGAAAAATGTGACTTTCACTCATCTAAAGCTGGCAGAATACTGTAGATAACATTTGTCTAAAATTGAAAACAGTATGTGCATTTCAAACTTACAAAGCAAAGCATGAAAAAAGTCACTTTTGGCAACAAACTGAAAATGAAAATGGAGTATAGATGGAACACAATAATTTTATATTAATTTTTTGTCAGCACAAAGAACTCGTGAAGTTTTCACTATACTTGTGTTTTATTATCATTATTATTTTCAATACTGTTACTGTATTTTTATCATCCTATATGTAATATAATAATAATATAGATTATGATAATAATAATAATAATTATTATTATGATTATTTTTATTATTATTATTATTACTATAACATTAAAGTAATAGCTATTATCATCTATATAATATCAAAATAATAATTATTATTATTATCATTCCACATTCGCTGAAGAAAAATTAATTTCTTTCAACTCCACTGCACACATCTTCATGGTCCAGTTGGGGTCCCTGCTGTGCTAATTGCCCTCTAATCAGTTACTGTTACATAATCGCTGATAAGCAGCAGATAAGATGAGAGTTGTATATTGGATTTGGGGGGGGGGTGGGGGGGGGACACTTATATAGTAGTGAATCTAGGCCTTTAAAGGGGCCAACTCAACTGTCCCCATTTAAAACAATTCAACAGAGGTTTTTAGAAAAAATGCTTCAGGCTTAGTTTGATGAAGATCCATTAAAGGCCTTGTAATAAGTTTTTTAAAAGTATTTCTATTTTAAACTCTAGGGGCCAGAAAAAGGGGCAAAGTGCCCTCATTTCAACAAAATGAACACAGGACCTTATAATGATGCTGCAGACCAAGTCTGATGATGATCCATCATGCTGTTCTGCTGTTCATAAGAAGAAGCAGTTTCAAGATATATCTCTTTTTAGCTTTGTGGCCAAGTGCCCTTATTTGAAAAAAGTTGGAAGATGACCTTAAAAGTATGATACAGAAAAAGTCTAAAGAAGATTTATCCAGAAGGAGCCCAATCTGAAAAATTTTGGGAAAGGACTGTCTAAATTATGCTAAAGACAAAGTGCAATAAATATACATCAAGTGGTTCATGTCAAAAAGTGTTGTTTTTTTTCTACTTTTAGCTCAAGTGGCCACAAAAAAGGGCCAAGTGCCTCCATCTGAAAACTAGAGCACCACCTACGGGTGCCATCGCTCGTCTGCAAGTGCTGGTCAGTATGTAAGAAAAGAGTTATAGTTCAGAATTTCTAAGTACAAAAAGGGTCATAATTTTGACAAAATGCAGGTTAGAGTTAGGGTTCTTGGCTTACATAGTCAACTAATGATGATAAACAAGTGTGCAAAGTTTCAAAACTGTAACTCTTACAGTTTCTGAGAAAAAGCGGACCTAAACAAAAAATTAACCAATGCCGACAATCAAGTGATGACAATACCTCATAGATTCTTTTCAAAAATCAGGCTAAAAATACACCTTACTGAAGATCCTGGATTCTAAAGACCAAGTTTGGTATAATTCTGACCAGCAGTTTCAAAGGAGGTTATAATACTGATGACAAATGCCAGATGACAGACCATCCATCAATAATTTATAATACTAATAGATAACCCTGTTAGCTACTAACAGGTAAAATAAATAAATATTTCTCTGGTAAACCAAACACTTAACACCTATATAAATTTACTGAGAAGTAAAATACAATAAGAAAGGCCCATACTATCCTTGAGTGTACCTATGATCATGTTATTACTGTACAAGGTCAGATAAATATATATTATTTAACATTCATTTATCAAAAATATGACATAAAAGTGTTGGTGTTATAAATCAATAACGTAACCCTTGTTTATTTTCAATAATTTACCAGTTACGAATAAATTGCACAAACCTTAAATTTTTCAAAAAATACTGGTAACCATAAATAGGGACCATATCAGCAGTGCACACAACTGAAAAACTATGCATGTCTTACCTTCAATATTTTTACTATGCTGGTTTACTTTTAACAAAAGGAACTAACTTTGTATACACAATTCATATACTCAAATTGCCATTATTTGATACAAAATTTACTAACAAATTCCTTAAAAATAATATATATCCTCCATAGTAATATTTTACACTTATGTACCATGAACTAGCGTTCAAAAATTCAATTAAGAGGAAATGTGGATCCTCATTAAACTCGCCAACATCACAAAATGAGGAAAAATCATATTTGAAATCAACAATGAAACACTGACTCAAACTCCCTTTAATTCAAACATCCAACTCTTGCATGTTTTTTGTTTCTGTTGGGTTTAACATCACATTAACACAATAACAGTAATATTACATTTCCAGCTGTTTGTTGTGGTGGAAGACCCCAAGTGCCCCTATTTGCACTATTTCAGGCATAGACGGGCACCTGCGGAGAATCATGATCTTCCCGAAGCCATCTGGATATCTTCCTCACATGAAGAAACTCCACACCACAAACATGATTTTGAACTCACATTGGTGATGGGCGAGTGATTTTAAGTCAGCAACCTTAACCGCTCTGCCACGAAGGCCCCTGACATCTAACCCTAATAAGACTGTTCAAGCAAAAGGTAACCAGCTGAAATTTTAAAACCCAAACGGGCAAAGAACTGGTGATTATCTACTATAAAAAGCCTATGATTAGGCGTAAAAAAAAATTGTTTGTTTCCGGTATCCCGACCTACCCTAAATTTTTGGCCCGACCCTAAATGTTTTTACGGCCTTGGAGAATATTTTTTTCAACTTTTTAACAAAAAGATGCAAAACTGCACTTTTTATGCTTTAAACATGGCCAGTGATGTTAGAAATCAACTTACTGATGCTCTAAAGGCATAACCCCCTTATCTGTAATCATTTTTTGACAAAAAAATAATTTCCGAAAAGTCTCCCTTAACAAAAAAAAAATTCCAAAAAAAAAAAAAGTTTTCCAACCTACCTACACTAATTTTTTTGAGCATATTACCGGAAACAAAGAATTTTTTTTTCAGGCCTTACCATTATACTGTAGATTAGCATTCCTTGTCTGTCTGTGATGATCTAGCACTGCCTTGGCCGTTGACTGAATGTCTTTCATTGACATTTTTATATTTGCCATATCTAACATCAAATCATCATCTCCATCATCCCAGGCATCCAACGTCTTGTTCTCAAAGTCTTGAAATGAATCTCCAGTGCGTGCAACCCTTGACTTCTCATCTTTCTTGGTAACATTGCTGAAATTTATTTAGCATAAGTATGTACCATAAGCAACATGAAGCCTTAAAAGCTGAATATTTTTTCCTTTTACAATGTTTACCTATGTTTATACTGTAGTCACTGCATATTTTCTCCTTTTACAATTATGTTTACTACTACTAGTGTTACTGCTGTAACCATTGAATATTTCCTCTCTATCTAAAACATAGTCAAATCTATAGTGTAATAATCTCTTTTATTTCAGTCAGATATTACATCTAACTCAGCATAGACAGAACTGGAATAATCACGACTGCAGCTTAATAAAAACATGGAAGCAAAAATTTCAAAAGTCTAGAACTCCCCAGCGCTAAAAATGTAAAATGTGTAACAAAAAAATATAATCTACAGAAATTTTGCAATCCGATTGCATTTTGTATCGACTTCAGTCATTCTAAGAGTTCAAATTTTTACCCTGAAGTCACTGAATGTCTAATTACGACATTACTTAACAGCAATAGTGAATCTGACTGGAATGTCTGCGGAGGTAACTAGAATCACAGAGAAAGTCTTGAACTATCTGAAACACCTGTATTAAATCCTAAAAGCAAATGCTGCCTCACAATAAATGAACATATCTGAAAATCTTTGACCAAATGTAGAAAATGTGTTGTCTATTTTTTCTGTACCTTATAGGTTGCTGCATGGGAGGGTGTTGTGCTCCATACACAGGTTTACCACTGAAAAAAACAACAACATGTTATCTTCTATTACTTAATTAACAGTAATTTACACCTACAGCAATCAAAGTCAAACTACACTCCTGAGTCCTGAAACAAAGGAACTAAATACACTATACTGTGTGCCAGGGCTCTGGAAATTTTGAGAACTCAATCGGTCCAAAACGAAAATCATAACATCGGTGCTACCCCACCCACCGCATTACTAATATACCATAATTTGTAAAACATGATAGAGTACAGAAATAAGCATGTCATGCATTAAGAATAATTTACCTGTCACCGAGAGTTACCATACAATGAAGCCAGTTATTCAGTGTTATATGTGATTGTTACTTTGTTTAAATTTCGATGTTTTTATGAGAAAATATTTGCAGGGATAAAATTGTCGAGGCATTAACACCGTGTACCTAACTAGTCTAAAAGCCAACGCATGTGACTTCGGTACCATATACACGGCAGATACTTTGTGATATTTCCTCATTCTTTGATGGAATTTTATAAAATACAATGCGTCAAAGTGACATATTCTCTGCCAAACATCCTCAGTATTTTCAGAATACTATGTCGCGGACCAAATGTGTAAATTATGCGAACGCTGAGATCGAATTTCCCGCATGTACAGTACCAAAAGGTCACGCGGGTTGGCCACGGATATTTCATTTCACTGGCGTTGTACTTCAAAAAGCAACTACATTTTATAAAGTTATATGTTCTGTTCTGATGTAAACAAAATTTTGTTTTGAAACGTTATTTAAAAGACCGATTTTATAAACAGTGCCACTCCGGTTTTCTTTATCATTCGTGTTTGCCAGTCCATTTTTGTCTTTTTTGAACAGTCAGGTTGCAAAGACGATTTTCTGTACTTGTTTCAACACGAGGCCCAACAAATGAATCATGTAATTTTTACAAATCAAGTAATTATAAAAATTATTTATATCGATTTCCCGTGTGATGTCATTAAATGCAGTGACCATTTGTTTGTTACCCGTGATCAAACATAGCCTTTTGAAAATGCAGTGACCGTTTGTTTTTGTTGTTTACCCTCGATTAATCATAGTCTTTTGCAATAAACCATCCGTCGGATTCTAAATAAAAGAAGTGGATCCCCATCGAAAGCATTTGGATCCATCAGAAACATTTGGAAACCAATCAAAAATGTTTAATACATTGCAGTTGGGTGTCTGCAAACATTAAAGGATGTGCCGCGCGAGCACTGATTGCGTCACGTGATAATTACGGACCGATTATCAAGGTGACAATCAGACTGTTTGACCCGTTTATTGATTATCTGAGGGTGCTACCAACAATTTCCTGCTTGGAAGGTGATCGTTTATTGACATTTCAGACCGAAATTTATACTTTGCTCCATTTTTACGGGACCGATTTTTTTCGGTTTTTCACTTCATGAATCGGTCTAAAAAGTCAAAAATCGGTCCAAAACCGACAAATCAGCAAATTTCCGGAGCCCTGGAATTCAGTATAAATCTTACAGTATTTTAGAAACAAGAGCAAAGCTTAACTATTCAACAGCCTTATCAGTTGAATAAATATAAGTCTTAAAAGGGCCAAAAGTTTGAAAAAAAAGGAAAACAGAGTAAAGGAACCTGCAACTACATCCTCATTTTTGCCCTTGGGCAGGAATACAGCAGGTAATTGTTTGCCAGTTATGTAAACACAGGATAACACATGTAAAATCCGTCTACCGGAGACCTGTCTCATTTAGACTATACGTGATTATGACCATTTTGCGTTTGATTTTAACAGTTTTGTATTATTGTTATATGTTTTATAGCTACTTCTAGCTATATATAGCTAGATTTATAGCTAATTTGTGACTTTTCTGGTTCCTGATGAAGTAGATCTCCTAAAATTTTTTTCAAATCCAATTTTTTACCTTCCAGGTCCACTTGCAGATCTTTTCCAGAAACCAGACTTGCTGTGGTCTTTAACAGAATTCCCACCGACAGACATGTTTTAGATTCTGGACTTACTTAATTGTAAAGAATGGAATAAAAATCTACATTTTTTCTTGCAAAATTAGTATTGTTGTCAAAAATGGCCACTTCCTGTTACGTTGACCTTGACCCTAAATCGTTTGGATAAAGTCCGTGCCAGAAAACTAACCAGCAACAAGAGAATTAAATACAACAAAGGAGCTGAAAAACTTCCTTGACAGTACCATTAGTAAACGCCGGGAACCAGGTTAGTGATGAGATAATATGAAATTAGGCGCTGTCTATCTGACGGGAAAACCTAGTGATAGTGATACGGAGTCTTTCTTTTTTTTCTGCATTAAATTGTTCTTTCTGATATTTTCTGTTTGGCTTTCAGTTTTGACAGTAAACCTGATGGTTTTGCTATTGTTATATAAATAAGAAGGGGAAATGTTTTAAAAAGTTTTGTTTAAATGAACATAGATCTAATCATTTTTTTTCAAATGTATCCAGACTAGACAGACAATGGAAAATAGTGTTCATGAGTTAAAGATAATAGTGATATTTGAGTGCACAGAATCTAGTCCCAAAATGCACCATTAGTTGTACTGATGATAAAATAGAGAAAAGTGGAAACTCCACATGTCGCTCAACACGACAAAAACGAAACTGTTGCATAAACCCGGACAGATAACGGCGGATTTTTGACTTGTCACTTTTTTATTTCTGCAAATTGTTATCATTTATTGGTATCAAAATAATGCTTTTGCTGAAAACTTTACATAATTCAAATTTATATCTAGTAAGCAAATTTTAACTCACACGAAGTGAGCGCCGGAAAAGAGTATGTAGAATGGGGGCTGTACGAACATTGATAAATTCGAACACTTTGTCATTTACAAAATTTTCCTCATGATAGTATTATATATGGTGCAATAGTCATTCAAAAGTGACCCAATATCAGGAGGCCTTTCTGTGTTGTCAGTGAGCATGCGTAAAACACACTCTTCCTCAGTAGTTTTGGATAAATATTTTATTATATACAGATGCAAGTCATTTATTTATACATAATATTACCAATTTTGTTTCTGTTTACAACGATCATGCCTTTGTTATCAATTTTTTCTCTAATACAAATTTCTGAATCCGGAAATGCACATATTCTTTTCAGTTCATTTGTTACAAACAAATAGTTTCTAAAAACGATAAAACAATCTAAAAAATAAAACACAACAATTTACACATGATGCCTGCGTAACATCACATTCAATATCATCTTGTACTGATATTCTTTTGTAGTATAGATACCGGAACTTACATAATCCTGCTATCCTAAACACGGACTATTTTAATTCTTTTAAATGCCATTATTGTCAAATGACACTCTTTTAGGACAAATTGTGTTCCACTAATACAGCTATGGTAAAACTCGTGTATGTGAGAATGACAAACAACCATTTACTTGTGAAATTCTTATTTCAAATTCATTGTAAAAAGTTCTTGACCAGAATTTTATATATAACACAAACACTCTGGGTCGAAATTCAATTTAATTTACCTAACTGCTAACAGTCTGGGACCTTTTTTTTGAATATGATTAAGGTTAATTTCTTATCTTGATAGTGATCGTAGTGAGCCTCTCAAGTTTATAGCCAACATTTTTTTTCCAAGTGTAATTTTACTAAAACTCTAGTCATTGAATTGACTTTTAGAAAGTAGTTGCAATGTATGTGAAAGATTGTGGAAGGGAGGGGAGATAAGCGATATCGATATATGCTTTTCCATGCCTTCGAATATTTTGTTCAAAATTTACAGACAGAACCTTGGTTAACTATACTTATTATTGATTTGTGTTCCAGTAATTGAAAAAAGTGTGATAAATATAAAGAAAAAAAAATTAAATTGGGCCTAAGCTAAAAAAAATAAATTCAAGCACCTTAAGAGATTCGAACTCGGACCTCGCGCATGGTAAATGGTCAGAGACCACCAATTCAAAAAAGTACAGGGAACTTACTGGGAATGAGGTAAGTGTATACCTGGAAATAAGGTAACGTCTGTGCGTTCTGATTGGTCAGTCATGTAAACAAACCCAGGAAGTGATTATTTTTTCAAAATTGATATTTTTTTCACTGCATTTACAGTATTTTATTATACATTTTGACAAAATTTGCTACATTTTATGTGTATTGAAAAAAAGTTTTATCAAACGAATTTCTCCCGCCATGCCAACGATGTAAACAGGGGGTTATCTCATTCACACGAAAATTACTTAAATAAAGTATCACTATTCATATGTGTTTCTACCGATATTTTGGTAGAACTAAGATAGTTCTTGAAAAATATGTAGTTAGATATACATGTTTCGATGTATGGAAGGCCGTACACGCCATAATGTTATAATGTAAGTCTATGGGAAAACAATTGGTGGTCTCTACCCTAAATATGTGCGCTAACCACTGGACCACAGTGACTTGTGACATAAATGTGTGATAAAATTATGTATATAAATAAATTTTGTTAGGACAGCGTGTCTATATTCGTTTTACATTGACATTTTTGAAATTATTGGCTTTTCTACATTCAAACAAATAAATAAACAATGGTTTTGTTATTTAAACATTGCAGTAATGTAGCTTACATCATAAATCATTATTGGAAACAAAAGGCGGGCCATAAACTCGTTTCATGAAAAAACCCGAACAACACCGATTTCTATTGATACCGCGAATTTTCAACTGGATAGAATAATTTGTTTTAATAATGCGGCGCTCGATCGTTCATAAGAAATTTAATTTTATCAAATGTCGTCCTGAAAATTATTTATTGCGCAAGCACGGCAGCAGGTCCGGTAGAATTATGGGAGAACAACAACAACAAAACCGGTGAAGGTATAGAACATATTCCCAAGTTGAACGGTATATAGGTTTACTTTGACATATATACACGTACACATTATCTATAGACGGAAAAACCTTCGGGTTTCCCGTAATATTCATTTATTTATTACGAAATTTGTAGTTTTATTATTTTCTGTCAAGGCTTAAAAGTTCATTTATTTTAACACTAACCTTTTCAAACTGAGAAATAATTTAAGCAATGGAGTTACAAGAATGAGCAATTTAAGATTTGGTAGCAGATAGTTTGTTCTTCAAAATGCTAAAAATTCAAGACGTCTTTGTTGGCTAATATTGAATGGTGACATCAGTCAACGTACTTTGTGAACGACCCTCGTACTCCAGGTTTAATGCTATTATATAAAAAGAGTCAGTGTATGCAATAACAAGTTAACATATGATTGTCAAATCATTACAATATGTTTGCACTAATACGAAATAAATTAATAAAGAAAGAAAACAAAAACAACAAAAATATAGATATAAACACTGTCCGAGCAGTCATGAAAGGAAATATGGGACCCATAAGGGACCCTTCTGTGAAACGTATTTTTGAGAACAAAGTACTGTATTAGCATTCGTATAAAACATGGAAAAACAATTGTTTATCCTAGGGATATCACTTATTGACTTAAAATCAATACGTTGATATATGACTTCACTGTGACATTGTATATGGGTGCCACATGGGTCCGATGTAGGCAAATATTTACAATATGGGACCCAAATGGGACCCTTCTGGGAACATTTTTTTTGAGACCAAAGAAAATATACAAACTTTCGAAGAAAACATACAAAAACGAATTTCTATACTAGTGATACAATTTATAAACTCAAAATGAATACTTTAGTATATCACATCGATGAGACATTGTATATGGGTCCCATATGGGTCCGATGTGGGTAAATACTTACAATATGGTATGGTACATTTGCCCAGATATAGCCCATGTGGGCCCCATATAGGCTTGCGTGCTAGGTCACAGTTATTCTCTGCTGATAAGAGAAACGAAAGCATTGTCGTTTTTGTACAAAAGACTCGAGTATTGATTTAACTTTAGGAATAGCATTATAAACTATGGTTCTGACTAGACAACATATTATCAGTATTTAACCTTTTTTTAAA
The DNA here is from genome assembly GCF_021730395.1 of Mercenaria mercenaria. Classification (NCBI taxonomy): domain Eukaryota; kingdom Metazoa; phylum Mollusca; class Bivalvia; order Venerida; family Veneridae; genus Mercenaria; species Mercenaria mercenaria. Next base: position 10,248,790 of record NC_069373.1, read on the forward strand.
AAAAAAAAAGAAACAGCAGAAATGGAGAATTATGATAAAAATCTTTTATATTCCGAAACCACCAATTGAGGAACAAATAGAGGGAATTTATTGGGAAAAAGTTGAATGTGCACTTGCTGAGTCTGTTTTGATTGGTGAGTTATGTAAACAAAACCCAAGAAATGGTCTGTTCCAATATTCAGTTTTTTTTTCCAAATAATCACAGTATTTTATTATGCGTTTTGATGAAACATGCAATATTTGTTGTGCATTGAAAAAGGTTTTCTTCATTTAATATAACAATTTTCTCCCTACATGCTAACCATGTCAGTTACGTAAAAATACGTCAACACACATAACACTTTTGATATGTTCGATATTTTGATCGAACTAAGATATTATCAGCTATAAATATTACGATGGAGTATATAGGGAAACAATGTACCACCTTAAAAAGCAGATACTGTAAAGAGCGGAAAAGGTGCTAGTTTAATAAGAATTTAGCGCAACATAACACATACGATAGAAAAAGTGGAGATTTTACAGGTCGCTCAACACAAAAAAAATGAAAATATTGCAGGCTCGGTTTGACTGAGCCGGTTCATGGACGACAGTAGAAATGCATGCTACTTCCCACGCCCTCTAGCCCCGGCAGAACTCAACATTTGCACATGTTACAAGTACAAAAAACAATTAGAGACATCCACAAATGTGTTCACACGGTGGTGCACATGGAACCTCCAATAACACACTAGTGAGCAATTCCATGAAAAGCGGCGTATGGCCCCCACTTTAAAAAAAAAGGCTTGTCCTAAACGAGAAAACAATGGATAGAACTTAACAAACTGCAATCTAGAAAGGAGATCTGAGGTTACGGAGCCTGCATATCATAGAAGCTGCCAGGGTGATCATACGACACTTAAAGCTACGAAAGCGGGAATATTGGTACCACACAAGTCGGTACGTTCAAGTTGAAAAACTAACCGCTACCACTAACACAACATAATTAATGTCGTCCTAAATGATCTGAAAAGATCGAAATATTACAGCTCTGGGTGAATATACGGTGAGACTTTAAACAATTTTCAACAAAGAAGCGATATAAGCAAACTAAAGCAGACATATACATAATAAAAGTAACGAAAATGCCGTGACATGTGTTAGTGGTTTACCTGGCTGATAGAAATTTTATTCACATAATGCAGTATATTTTTTAAAAGGTTTGGGGTCAAGAGTGATGTTTGGTTGCTTAAAGACCCAAGTGCTGTTTTTGTTACTCAGGAGCGGTGCACACTGCGTCGCTTTATTTGTTTAATTCATCTACATTGGCTATATGATTACATTAATTGTCTATGTATTCTAGTGTAAACGTCAACCATAAAAACATCTTTAGGGTCACTACTGCATGGTTTCGTTTTCATTTAGGTTCCTTTCGTATGTTGGATATTTGTCTTTGTTTTGAAATTGAAAAAGAAATCTTAAGAAAAGGACCATTAAAAACTTGACATTTATTTACAAGCTTGGTAAGATTTCTGGTCATGGCAGTATTCCAGATGTATTTGGTAAACTTATATAAGGTTTCATTAACGAAACTATGATACACACATACACCATATTTGGTGTTCAGACACTTTACAGTTGGACTATACGCTTCCGTAAGAGACAGATGGAAGAGTCCATATTAGGCAGTTTCAATATTGTCTTCTATCCTGTTTCTTCGGGCCGTTAATATTCCCCTTGTTGCACTGCCTTCTGCAAAAGCACTTAGTACACGGTCATAAGGTTGTTTTGTTTACATATTTTTACATTTTCAACATTGCATTTTAGTGATTTGTATAACTGCCTTTTGTTACGACTGAGTGCGTATGTTGGGTTTTTAACAACATAGACACGATTTATACCAAATGACGACTTTCCAGCTTTTGAGGGTGGAGGAAGACCTCATGCTCATTCGAGCATTATTTTAGGCGCAGATGGGTACCTGTTTTTGGAATGTGACTATTTGAAAAGGATCTGTGTCCATGTTTCCAGTCTTACTTGAGATAAGATAGTGAGCTGAAATATCACTATTTACAGTGCTCATGATACAGCGCCGTAGCCACACTGAGGCAAACCGAGGCAGTTGCCTCGGTTAAAATTTGAGAAGCCAAAAATAGTAAAATCTAGTCCTGTCAATCTGATGAAAATTCAATTATAAAAGCTCTTAAAAGTATATTAATATCATTAAAATATATCAGAACATCATGACATCATTTAGACAATGTGAGGCAGAAATCCTAGCAGTCATATTGATAGCCTTGCCAGGCCCAGATCTAGGACCGTGGACCCACCCTCACCCCCGCAACAAGTTGGCTGAGAAGTCACCTATACTCACCAAATTATTTATTATTATTATCATCAAATTTAAACCCAAAAGCGCACCAGAGGCAACCGTTTCATACCTGTATTTCAAAATTGTCAAGGGGAAAAGCCCACAGACCACACTAAAATGAGGGAGAACCCCTTCAAATACCTAAAGAGTTAGACAAAAAATGCACGAGAGACTACCATTTCATACCTGTAATTCAATTTTTTTCCAGGGTGAGAGCCCCCTGACCCCCAATCCCCATACAGTACCTCAAACTTCAGACAAACAATGCACCATAGGCCACTATTTCGTATCTGTATTTCAAAATTCTCCAGAAAAGAGAGCCTCCCCCCACCCCCACCCTGGTCCCACTAAAATTAGGGGGAAACGCTTATCATGCCTTAAAATTACGACAAAATAATGGGCCAGAGCCACCACTTCATACCTGAATTTCAAATTTTTCTAGGGCAGAGCCCTCTGACTCCCTAAAACGAGGGGTTTTCCCCTATAGTACCTCAAAATATAGACCAAAAAAAAAATGCTACGTACGCCACCATTTCATACCTGTATGTCATTTTTTCCAGGGGAAGAGATCTCTGACCCCTAACATTAGAGGAACACCATACAGTACCTCAAAATTAAGACCAAACGGTGCACCTTAGACCACCAGTATGTTTTTAAAAAAATCCAGGCAAGACAGCCCCCTGGCCCCACCAAAATGAGGGGGATGGGATCCAATACCTTAAAATTTCGAGCAAAAATTGCACCAGAGTCCACCATTTCATACCTGTTTTTCAAATTTTTCCTGGGGTAGAGCCCCTGACCCCCTAAAATGAGGGGCTTCCCCTAAAGTGCCTCAAAATTTAGGCCGGAAAATGCACCATAGGGCACCATTTCGTATCTGTATTTCAAAATTTTCCACAAAGAAAGCCGACTGACCCCTACTAAAATGAGGGAGGTTCCCTGTCATAATTTCAAATTTAGACCAAACAAAAATGCGCCAGAGGCTATCATTTCAGTCCTGTATTTCAAAAATTTCTAGGAGGAGAACCACTGACAACCCCTCCATCACCCCCTGCCCCAACACGGACAGGTCTCCTGTACCTACCCCCTTACCAGTAAACTGCTGTAAAAAGCATGCTGTTGAATGTCTTTACTGATGGTTTTCTGATTTTATTGCCTTACAATAACAAAAAAGATTATATCCGACCATATCAAAAAAATAGAGGTGTACCGGTCAGGAACCCAGGCAATTCTGTGCTATACACTGGGCACGTTAAAGAACCAGGCTGTCTATTCGCAACGAGCTAGGCTAAGTTAGCCGGACAAGCCTGTATCTGATTTCTGATCTCTCTGTCGTGGGGGATTTGTCTCACTCTGTCCCTCTGGTCAGATCGCTCTGTGTCTGTACTAGTAGAGGATGAATTATGCGCCCTGTGTGGCTGCATTTGAGCTATGTAAAGCGCCTTTGAACGTGCAATTTATCATGAAAAGGGCGCTATATAAATCTGGTCATGATAATAATAATAATAATAATAATAATAATTAGACTAGGATAAATCCCAAATTATCCTTTGTTATCAATATATTTTTTCTCAAAGGTATGAAAGTCACTGTGATAAAAAGGGCTAAAAGGACGATTTTGACTGTAATATAACACAGTTTGAGTGTTCCAGAACACACCGGAGATGTTCCGGGGAAAACTTCCCGGAGGGCATCCCCGGACCCCCTATATTGCCTCGGTTGAAATTTGTCTCTGGCTACGGCACTGTGATAACGCAGACATGATGGTTATTTGGTTGTAAATGATACTTTAAACCTTCTATATTCATTACGATAGACTGACTTCGTAATAAATCACAATAGTACAATGTATAGATATAAAGAAAGAGAATGAAAACGGGTTTAATAGATGCTCTTCATGTCCGATTTTGTCTCATGATATAGGAACGGCAATAACTTTCAACATGTTTTATTTCATTAAGCAAATGGAGAATAATACATCCAAACATGAATGCCTTTTGTCTTAACCATATACCACGTGATCAGTGAAAACAATAAGGACTTGATGTCTTCTTATTACTGGATTTAAATATACAAATGTAGAAAGACTCAATTAACGTTTTCATACAAACATGTGCAAATAAAAAAAAGGAAAAGAAAAATTCCTGGACCAAAGCCATGCACGGAAACTATATAATAATCGGAGAGCTTTAAATACACATCAATAAGTTGAAGTATAAAAATGATTTTTTTTTTGTTTGGGATGGGGACGACGGCAGTAAAAGCTTTAATTACACATCAGTAAGTTGAAGTAAAAAAAAAGGATTTTTTTTTGTTTTCTTTGGGATGGGGACGACGGCAGTAAAAACAAGGACCATACTAAACAATAGACATGTGTATAAACATAGTACCGGAACGTCAGTTACTATCTAAAGTTAAAATTAAAGCATATGCTTAGTCATTAAATGTATACTTAAGAGTCCATTTGAAGATTGGGCTCAGTTTTAAAGGTAACGATGGTGTAAGTTATAATAAGTTTTGTGAAAATATCCTTTTGAAGCACAGAACGCAACCAAGGAAAATAATGACAGACTTGGTTTGATTGAGTCTGTTCATGAGAGGTAATGCAATGTGTAACACCTTCGTGTCCTCTAGCACTAAGACAGAACTCCACCATCGTTTAATATAGTCAGTTTTTTTTATAATTTCTCCATGTACTTGGACTCAGTGTTGTTATATTTCCTGGTCGTTTGGTATCATGGAGTACATTCAATATCTGGAAAAGGTAATTTAAGCCGATGCTAGGAAGCGAGAGGAGAATGTCATTCACTGTTACCTTCAGTAAAGCCGATTTTTCTATAATTGTTCTTGTTTGTCTTCCATGCTCCCAAAGAATCTCTAGTATTGTATTGCATCAAGGAATACCATTACATCGCGTAATGTTTTATTCTCGAAGGGTCAGTTATAAGATATGCACACTAATGTATTATATTTAATAAACATTTCAAAACCGTTTTATCTTCATGAAAATACGAAGGTGCAAAACAAAATGTAAGATGAATTTCAGCATTATATTTTACCGGTATTCTTTATAGAGTTTTGGCGAAGATATCATGCGTCATTAAAAGCTTCAATGACATCAAATTGTATTTCAAAAGACAAACTGTATGCAATCAGTACACACGAATATATAGATATGCAATGAATGGCGAATACTTATCTCTCATTTGGATAACTTGTGTTACTGTTTTCTTGACCCTTGTCGAAAATACTCTGCTTTCATTTTGTTTTCAATACCACGACGCGTCGTTCTTTTTACTAGGCACGGGAGAGGTGGGGACGGGGGAGGAAACAGGAGAGTCATCTTCATTTGTCTTTTGACTTCCGAATTTAACATGTAAATATACGCTGATATACATTATTGTTTAAACTGAAATCTAAGAAGTGGCACTGTGAGCAAGGAACCGACCAGCCTACTCAGGCTCAGACCGGAGTTTTATACAAGTTGGGACATCGGTGTTTGTATACGTGCTAAACACACATATAAATATTAAAAAAAAATAGAAAAAAATTACCCCTTTATATTCAGTTCTAAACACAAGTGCGTCAATGATGTATTTGCAAAATTTCTTTACTAGCATGCATACCATTTCATAGCATTATATAAACATTCTAAGTACACATTATGTTCGTGCATTTTGTATTCACTGGGTAATTGTTAAACTATTAAATGTTGTCAATTTTAAATAATTTCATTTTGTACTTAAAACAATTGCTTATTAGGCAATGACACATTTTAAACACAATATATAGCGTTTAACTGTTTGTCATATGTGTGAACATTTGCAAAAAGAAAAGCAATGATTCGTGCTTCAATCTTGTCCAGTTCTTCATCCAGCCTATGCTATATTCAAGGGAATACATACATGAATACATATGAATAAAAAGCCAATACATATCAGTATTCCATGTGTCCATTTCAACAAATGCGTAGAAGGGACGTTGGTAACGAAAAATAAAATTACAGCACGGCGTAATGAAACTAGAAGCAAATACTGGTCACTGAATGACACCTTTTGTTTATATCTGATATGTGGTTGAAAATGTGCAATCGAACTGTACATTTTCCGAAATGTCTTTCGTATTTGAATACGTGCATGCATACCATATATCTGATATAGAAAACCTACTATTCTTAGTGGTTTCCTGCAATATTCAAGAACCTAGGTGGTTTTGATGGCCAAAAATAAGAATCATGATGTTCTAATACTTTAATTGACACGTGTAACGGTATATACGTATTGTATGCTTTTAAGCCTGTTCCGAGTCTGGTTTAACCGTATTCGGAGCGGTGACTGCTGCTTTTGTTGATTTTGCGGTCTCATGTAGTTCTACATCTCGTGTTGTTACTCCTCTTTTCATATGTTCATTGTCTGATACCTTCGCTCCAGAACACTTCCATTTCCAGCTGATAAATAGTCTCAGTGTTTGAATGGAAAAACAGACTAAATGCAAAAGAGGTATTCCAACAAATATTAAAACACAAACGAGAAGGGACGTTTTTCCAGTATTGCTCCAGTCTACGACTTCATAAATTGGAGCATATCCAAGGAGATGATAAATAATAGAAAACAATAAGTAAAGAAATCCAAATATCATTGGTTGATAAAAGTGTAGCATTTGCACGGGTTTTGCGCAGAAGACCAAATTGAACAAGGTGTAGATCGTATTCAACAAATGTTTGTTGATACTTCCGTGGTTGAATTCTGCAACAATAAAAAGCAATTGTAGATAATAAAAGTGGATGGAGTGCATGCGCATTAAAATCAAAACATCTGGTAAAACATCATGGCAAACAACAGAGTTGTAAATCTGTCTATACTAAATGAAAAGAATGTAACATTTTCTGATACAATCATGTTTTAATATATGGCACAATTCGAAGATTAATTCTTGAGTTTTAATATCTTTCCTTTCATTTAAAGTAAAGTCAATCCACACTATACAGAATTAAGATGTAAAGCCTGACTTACCGGGCTCGAGTAGGGCATAGTATACGGTAGTGACTAGCAAAGATATAACATTGTTTACATTAAAGAAAACCCAAAGTACTTTGATATACCAGGGTGTTCCGGTTGCTAGACCTGTAAATAGATATTATTATATAGGACTCTATTTATCCTACACTAAACACCCAAAGAAGAATTTTCGTCGCACGATAAGCATAAATGTACGTACGCCTGCACTGTCGAAAAGTCGGAATTGTGAAATAATATTAATAATCTGATAAAATTTTACCAATGCATAAACAATGTATTATTTTAAGCACTAGGTATTATGTATAACATATCAGTATACGATAGCAAGATTATATCAAAACCTAAGCGTTAAAATGCAAATGACTGCTATTCTAATTGTTTCTTTTTATATACTAATATTTGTGTTATAAATGATTGACGTTTAAAGTAATTCGAAATTCGGTCCATATCAAATGCCGATAATTAATATAACTATATAATCCTATTTAGTCGTGGGAATAGGAATAGTGATTTTCAAAATAATAACTTTATTGTATTAAATGAATAACGTTCTCGAATGTACGGATTAATATTTAACAATAACACTAAGTATTTTTATGTAACTCACTGTCTCTGATATCTCTACGTTTATTGTGTGTAAAGACAGTCACCCCGAAGTCAAGAAACACATGCGCAGCCTGCAGCAAGTATGACCAGTTAGTTAAATAGATGAAATATTCACTGCCCAATTCATAGTTGTAGTAAATGTCTAAACCTAGCATAGCAGCGTAGTATAGCATCCAAAACACTACCCAGAATATAAAGATTTTTGGTATAAACCACTGAAATAAAAAATAAAGAAAATCATTAAATTAACGATGACAACAGAAAAATAATAAAAAACGAAATTATGCAAACCATGTTTGCGTTTTAATTGTCAGAGACATTTTGTTTTCTTTTTAAAACATTAAAGTAACTAAAAGTTAGAAGTGTTGTTGTTTGAAATTTGCAAAGAATTGAGAATGGTTTTGAACATATAAACAATTTTAAATTACCTGCGATTTAACAAACAGTGACGGGTTTTCATGGTGTAGCCCAAGTTTTGCTTTCCCGAGTTCCTTCCGTAAATCCCTACACCCATCACAATCCTTCATCTCAATTCTTACGCAACGTGACAAGGAAAGCTAATTAAATTTGATCTTAAAGTTTCCATACAAATCATCCAGTCAAATATAAAATATATTTTCGTTGGGTACTTAAGCACTGATCAGCGTATTTTAAGAAGATTTTGATAGCATGTATTTTAAGCAAACAGAAAACGATATCGGTTATTTCCGGATTTGACATGCATTTCACAAACAAAAGATAACAGAGATAGACAGCTCTCAGTGTTGACATTAAATATATCACCATCCGGTAGCAAATAGATCACGCCTTAGCGATACAACTTTTCGATGGAGAACATCCTCATTTCTGCAAAGAAATATTCCAGATAACAGAAATCAAATTAATAACGCGAAGCTTTTCCTGTTATAACAACGAAAAGGCTCAATGTCAATTCCCACCTCTTCCTCACCTAGTCTATGGGGGTGCCATAAACCAATTAAATACAAACGCTATATCGTAAACGAAAAAGGTCAGGAACTAAAGTCACCGCTGTATAAGCAATAAACCGCTATGTGATCTCTGCAAGTCATTTTATCATATTTAATAATTGTTCAAAATGGTTTATTGCTTTATAGCTTACAAGAGGGAGCGTAACATATAACCCGAGGATTTATATAATTCGGTTAACTTTAAACTTATTAATCTTATTTACGACAGTATTAGAGGCGCAATCTTCTGCTAGTACCGTGGGTGACAGTATAAAATATAAATGGTTATTTACATATTCGAATGTTCAAACTGCAGCTGGATATATTTTAATAAATAAGATCATTTGTCAAGATAAAACTTGTACTTTTTACAGGAGTAATAGAAATTTAACCCATTTTGTATATTTCTTTTACTATTTTTAATCTGAAATATGTGTTTCATTTCGTTTTAAATGGACATGTTATCTTCTAGGTACCCAGGTCTGCAAACAAATGATACGATTTTGTAAAAAGGTTCGGAAAATAGAGGTTTTATTGATTATATAACATTCATTCATGTGAAGATACATTTCAAAATTACAACATAAGAAAAGCAAAGAAAAAACATGATACACTGTAACAAACTTGTACAAATACAGTCAGTTAATGTGCATACTAAGAGTAAAATTTAAGGAAGTTTTGTTGGAACAGAGAAATGTAATAAATTCTTATATGTAACAGAATAGATGACAACAACAAGAGCTGTCAGTGGACAGCGCTCTCGACTATTCTCACTGCTTGATAGTATAATATAAGCTATGTGCAAAACTTTAACATTACAATAAGCATATTCTAAGTCGAAAAGGGACCATAATTCAGTCAAAATGCTTGATAGAGTTGCCTCCTCCTTTTTACAGACTGGGGCCATGATGGTAAACAACTATGCAAAATATGAAAGCAATATCTCAATGGACTTTGAAAATATTTAGTGTGGTACGCAAACTTTAACATTGGTGTGACGCTCACGCTCACGTTAACGCCGACGCCGGGGCGAGTAGGATAACTCCCCTATTCTTCGAATAGTCGAGCTAAAAATTAGACCCGACAGTATTAATAGATGTCAGAACATTAAGAAAATATTTGATTTACATGTTGATAAATACCATGTTATTCAACTCCAGATGAATTGCATTAAAAGTGATTACTAATTCAACATTTGTTTCTGTACTAGTTGAACTTTCCTGACCACCACCGTCCACAGTTTCACTGCATTAGTATTGACTGTTTTTTCTCCCCACTCATGAGTTCTCACAAAAAATGTTCAACTCCATATAAAATGTAATTATTATTATCTTGACATTTCCGTTTGTTTGTCACTATGCCACTAAGTATAATTTTATCAAGAATAAAATTATACTTAGTGGCATTGTTTTTGCAATTTAATTCGTATTTCCGTTCAGTCACAGTCTCGTTTCAGCATATTTTAATACTAACCTAAAAGTACTTAAAACTTGGACTTACGCAGCGTGAATACTATGCAGATGTAGTTTGTAAAATTCGGAAAATTAAACATAGTTCTTATTTTAATCAAATATTTGTAAAATGTGTTAAAAAGTTTATCAAAAGAGGATACGATGCGAAAATCGTGAAGCACAGTGCATGTTTAGTGATCGACCCCTCTACAATTAATCGCTACGTTTTCCTGTTTGATGGTGCGGTGACTAATAAAGTGCAAGAGTCCATGATGCATTTTTCTTAACTCCTACAAAAAAAAAAAAAAAAAAAAAAAAAAAATCGGACTGAGGGAGTGGAAATGTGTCGTGCAGCTTTCATGATCGTGCCCTTAAAAGTTAGGCTCTTGGTGCTCTGACTTCTGACAAGTTGTTGAGTACATTGGTGTAATTATACTTCAGATTTACCTTAATTTTATGTTTTACCTAAAATGGTATTTTATTGCTAATGTTAGAGCCTTTCTCAGCAGGGATTTTATTTACATTGTGTTGTCTAACTTGTTGAAAATAGGGTAAGTGCGAGGTTGGCATGTCCTAAACGCGTTTAAACCGCAAGTTTCCTTTATATAGGTTACTGACCGTTCCAAGGCGGTGGCCCTATTTTCAACTGGTTTTTTGTTTGGTGTCTTGTATCTAGTGTTGCGTATGTTGTCTTGTTTGTTGATGGCGTTTTTCCTCCTTCTCCTCACTCCCCCTATCGCGCCCATCCCTTCCCCTTGCACTTGCGCTTCCTTGTTTTGGCATCCCCTCCCCATTTACTATGAATTAGTTTATTTTGGCTGCCGGAATCCTAAGGCGGTACACTATTTTTTTTCCTACTTATATGTGTGCGTGTGTGTGCTTGTGTGTCTAAAGCGGTGCCCTACAGTGTTGTTGTATCTTACTTGTCTGTTTATCTATGTTAGTTAGTTTTAACAATGCTATTTGCAAGAATAACGTTGACTTGCAGGCTCAAGTCTTGCAGTTCTAGTACTGGTTTGTTCAAGGAAGCGGACTCGAGAGTGGTTCCATTAAGCATGAAGCTTTCATAACAATCGAGCTAAAACAAGCATAAACTAAGTCTTGCAGTTGTACTAACTTATTTGTTTTGCAACCACTGAAACTTAACCAAAATCTTTACTTACTTACAAGCATTTACATGTTTTTCTGCACTTTATAAAAATTTATGAAAGTATTTGTGCGTCTTACACACTTCTCTTACCACGGCGTGTGTTAGCGATTCACATGGTGGGAAATCTTGTGAATATGGAACATGGTAGGGGTTAATAGAACGACTGTATCATATGTTTACATTGTTTCTTTATCCCCATATTGTACTTTGAATACTTGGGTGAATAAAAGTAATGTTGTTGTTGTTGTTAATAGTGAGGTTAGACATGCATCATATCCGGTTTATATATTTCTAGTCCTTTGAAAGCATGGAGTCCATTCAGTGTTCTTTTATAACAGAAAACAAGAGTAAGAAACTAACAAGAAAAACCACAATCAAAGAATGCATTTACCAATATAGGACTCCGCTTGGAAATAGACATTTCTAACGTAAACGTAAATCGGAAACGGATTACTGAATCCGTAAATGTTATTTGCAAATAATGGTCTAAGGGAGATACTTTTGCATTACTATTGGATGAAATTGTCTCCCATAGACCACAAATTAGCCTAAAATTTTACGGATTCAGTATTCCGTTTCGTAATTACGTTTACGTTAGAAAGGTCTAATAGGAAAAATTGTAAATGTAACTAATATATGAGCTCAAGTATGCGTTAACACTTAAATGCAAGCATAAAACACAGAAATACCAAATAGATATAAACATACATGAAGTTGGAAAACTGTAGAGCACATCTTTGGGATTGTCAGAGCACCATACAAGAAGATATAAATAGAATAATTGCACGTCATTGAAACCAAAATATACTGTACATACATAGAGGATATTACATATGAGTGTCTTTTCATATTGAATTTATCAAACGAGTTGAATAAAATGATAAAATGCGAGGCTCTGTCGAGCATTTTATCAACTTTATTCAACGAGTTTAATAAATTCAATGTGGAAAGTCACAAATGTAATATTCTTTTTATCACATGTAAGCCTTTCTTGTCGAAACATCAAAAAATTGACTTTCTTTTACTATATAAACAAGACAATTTGACCGACGTCGCCTATACTATAAATGACGTCGACGTCAAAGCTTTATTACACTAGTGTATTATCATTTTTATTTAAGGTAGAACGCGACACTTTGCGAACTTTCGAGTAGCGTCTTGAAATTTTGCATGTGTAAAATTGACCATATTTCAAACAAGATGCAGTTTATTTTATACCAATAGAGCCAATCAGTTTTTGTACACGAGACGTCAAAGTTGACCACCAAAACCCGTTTTTGAAACTGACGTTGCCGCGTATCCTTGGCAACTGTTACGGGTACTGCAACGGCACCAGCCAACAAATTTTCTATAATTATACATCATTCGACGAGAATTAATTTTTCCTTTATGGTGATGTAAAAATCATTGTTTTACACCGACAAATATTTGAGAAAATGGAAAGAAAATCGCCGTTTTTGACTAAAAATTGACGTTCAGTTTCGCAGCATTTTTCGGCTTTAAATCAGCATATTACAAAATCCCTGAATTAAATTTTTGATTTTTTTTCAATAAACGGTGTTTAAAATGTATACCGAATCCAACAGACAAATAAAACTGGGGGGTCACCGACTTAGTTTCTTTGGTACATGTGATTTTATTTCCCCCACCCCCATGCGTAAAATGACGTCGCCGCGTATCCTTGTCAACACTGTTACGGGTATTGTGACGACACCAGCAAACAAATTTTCTTAAACTATACATTATTCGACGAGAATTAGTATTTCCTTTATGGTGATGTAAAAATCATTGTTTTACACCGACAACTATTTGAAAAATGGAAAGAAAATCGCCGTTTTTGACTAAAAATTGACGTTCAGTTTCGCAGTATAATTCGGCTTTAAATCAGCATATTACAAAATCCCTGAATTAAATTTTTGAATTTTTTCAATAAACAGTGTTTAAAATGTATACCGAATCCAAATGACAAATAAAACTGGGGGGTCACCGACTTAGTTTTTTCGATGCATGTGATTTTATTACCCCCACCCCAATGCGTAAATTTTGTACCATAATTCGACGTCTGCAGATACGTTTGAGACATCACGATTTGGCCATTGTGTTTAGCTTATCAGCTGCACCATTTAGTGTTTTACTGGTTCTTAAAGAACTTTATACAAAACAAAAACAAACATTTTGTTCCATGGCAAGACGTTTATATATAAACAATGATGAAAACGTATTAAAAAGTGAAATCTTAGTACATTTCAATATATTATATAACGTGTGCAAAAAAAAAATCCGAAGCGTTTGGTATCTTTAAATGCGTCAAGTGGACACAATTTGCTATAAGTAAGGAGGAATGCGTCTAAATTCAGAAGTTATTGGGTTCCGTTTCGACATTTTGTTTAATTTAAAATCCAGCATATCCCTCATATAATGCGTATTTTACATTTTTTGATATTTCTGCAACTTTTTTCTCCGCAAACCTTAAATATGCTTTAATCTTGTCTAATGTAAAACCCAAACAATATAATTTGACTAAAAAGTAATATGATGATGAAAACTTTATTTAATTGCAATGAGTATTTGTTTCTGTAAATCTTCATTTAAGATAAACTCTACTTTTAGATCAAAATAGCCTTTAAAACTCGGTTACCGTGGGCGAAATTATTACGCTGAATTATATTACTCTACCCCTACCCCAGATACAAAATACGTAATTAAACGGGTTCTCGTATGTCTTGTGATCAATTTTAACCTATTTTAAGAAGAATTTAGTCAACAGAGTCCTTTACAACTTTGCAAGGATTTCTTGAATTTCCTCTAAAGTTCATGATTATACATAATTGATACACACGACATTGCAAACATTTACAAAAATAATAAGAAAAAATAAAAGCCCTAATATCGTTGGAATAAACATCACAAATTTATTTAACTTTATTATAAATTTTACGTTTTGAAAATATTTCGATTGTTTTGAGAGTAGATTTCAAATAAAGTGCAGCCACGGGGAAACAAAATTTATATTCATTGTACGGAGGCTGTTGCTCTGAAAAGGTTAATTTATTAACAACGCTAGATAGAAACACCATCCTTTACAAAGAGGTTTTAGCTCTCCAGAGATGTGTTTAAAGAAAGGTTATCCTTGTATTCATAGACACATAATAGAAACATATTCCATATATAATATTTTTCCTAATATTAGAGACCTATCAGACATAACAAGTACGAGTACATACTCTGCTAAAAATGATAAATATTCCATAAAATAAAAAAGAAATAAAACTGTTTGTTTTAGGTTTAGCGCTGTTTTCTGTTACGATAGGCGGTTAACCTAACCAGTGTTCCTGAACAAGTAACTTTCAACTTCACCACATAAAATCGGAGGTGGAGGACGAATGATTTCGGACAAATACCTTCTACCAAATTGTCACGCCCTACCCAGGGATCGGAAAAGCGATTCATAGAACTGAGCTAAGCGGATGGGGTAAAAGAAAGAAACACAGAAAACAGTGGTTGTGATGGAAACTCACTGTAACTCATCAGCGGTTAAACATGTATAATTAATTCTATGTTGTAATTATCTATATGAGCGACTCAAGATTCGTAACATTGTACATAGGACCGACGGCTCAAACTTGCTGGTCTTGGTTTCGTATTTACGAGATACTAGGATTTGTACCAGTATATGTATATGTGTAAGATTTTATATTTTATTTATTTTTATTTTAATAAGCGTTTGAGATTTCAACATTCAGAATGTAACAATTTTCAAACAATTTAGCAGTTCACTCATCAGAATTTTATAAAGCTACGCTTATGCGTTAATGTAACTTTAGGATAGTATTCAAAGCGATACCTCTTATTGAGCCGTGCCATGGGAAAACCAACATAGTGCATTTACGACCAGCATATATGACACTGGGATGTGCGGGCGTGCGTGCGTGTGTGCTTATGGAGGAAAAGGGGTAATATCAAGAAAAACTTTACTCTCGTGAAGGGCAAACTTAAAACTATATGAAACTGCTGTATTATACTGATCTATGATATTTTACAATAATTATGCTCCAACTTCTGTTTCAAATGTGAAATCTCCAAACTATCTACGCAATTGCATATGTTTGAATTCTTCATTTTAGCAGTGTATTACAACGGAAAACTTGTTAATTTGGTACTTTGAATAAGAAAAAGATTTTTAAAAAATCATTATTATATAGAAAATATATTAAAAGCGATTTTCAAAATGACTGAATTATGATGTCTCGAACGTATCTGCAGACGTCGAATTATGGTACAAAATTTACGCACGGGGGTGGGGGGAATAAAATCACATGCACCGAAAAATCTAAGTCGGTGACCCCCAGTTTTATTTGTCATTTGGACTTGGTATACATTTCAAACACCGTTTATTGAAAAAATTCAAAAATTTAATTCAGGGATTTTGTAATATGCTGATTTAAAGCCGAAAAATGCTGCGAAACTGAACGTCAATTTTTAGTCAAAAACGGCGATTTTCTTTCCATTTTTCAAATAGTTGTCGGTGTAAAACAATGATTTTTACATCACCATAAAGGAAATACTAATTCTCGTCGAATAATGTATAGTTTAAGAAAATTTGTTCGCTGGTGTCGTCACAGTACCCGTAACAGTGTTGACAAGGATACGCGGCGACGTCATTTTACGCATGGGGGTGGGGGAAATAAAATCACATGTACCAAAGAAACTAAGTCGGTGACCCCCCAGTTTTATTTGTCTGTTGGATTCGGTATACATTTTAAACACCGTTTATTGAAAAAAATCAAAAATTTAATTCAGGGATTTTGTAATATGCTGATTTAAAGCCGAAAAATGCTGCGAAACTGAACGTCAATTTTTAGTCAAAAACGGCGATTTTCTTTCCATTTTCTCAAATATTTGTCGGTGTAAAACAATGATTTTTACATCACCATAAAGGAAAAATTAATTCTCGTCGAATGATGTATAATTATAGAAAATTTGTTGGCTGGTGCCGTTGCAGTTGCGCTAATTATCGTGTTTTCGCCCCGCGCCCCCGACATACCAGTTACTAAATCTCGCCCCGCGCCCCCGCTAAACAGTGGGTTTTCGTTCCGCGCCCCCGCCTTTTTAAGGTTTAAATCTACTTTTCGCCCTGCGACCCAGCTAAATAACGAGTTTTCGTCTTCCGGTATGTGAATTAGCATAATTATGTAGGGGTTTACAAGATTGTGTTTTCAATATGTCGGATGGATGTTACACATCTTTGAATGCCAGCAGTGCGGACACGGAAAGTATCCTCTGTTTTAGTCATTCAAAGTAAATGCTTGTTATTGTTTTTATAAAATATAGTCGGTACTTGTTTATGTTTGTTTGCTTTGATTATGTGTATTAGATTCTATAGTCTGTTTCAAAAAGTTCGTAAAATGGATGACAGTATTGACCTTATAACCGATAGGCCTGATACGGCACGATTTATTTATAGAGCCTACAGTACAGGGGTGACTAACTCAAAGGTCCCTTAAGTCTTAAGGTAGTCGTAACGTCACCTTTTCTTGCTCGTAGGAATTTTTTTGATTAACTCAATCTTCTCGTAAGATACGAGATACCTTAAATAATGCCGTATCTTAAGGTAAAAAAAAATGGTGCCTTATCTATATCGGAAATAGATAGAAAATTGAAGAAATTAAGTTTTGTTTAACTTTCTGATTAATTTTTCATTTATAATCTAGCTTTTCCAATTCTTGTTGTTTTTTAAATCGATATAGAGGTAATTTCCAGACAGGTTTAAAAAATCTGTTTTTTTTTTGTCTACCTGCAAGGCAACTATCATTTCAAACCATATAAAGTTGCCTTAATACAAGTATTGAGCAATGGTATTTTATTTAGTCAAAAAAAAAACATAATACGAGTATTAACGAATATTTGCAAAGATCTTCAAATGACCTCATACATGCAAGACACTTTTTGAACTGATGGTATAAAACCTCCGATGTTCATCAAAACATTTTTTTAAATCCCAACGTGTATAGGAAATTTTCAGTCAATATTATATAAGTTGATATTTCCTATGTTAGTTATATAATACTGTTACTTTCTTATATCATATATTTTGCTGTGTGATTAACGCATCAATTTCGGACTCCTACTTGCGAGGACATGTTTGAAAAAATATCAGATCTCGACGTTTCAGTCGTTCAATTAATATGTTCGACATTTAAATGTAATTAGCTAGTTCAGTGATTGATAAAACATTTCTGTTGCATATGCATATCTGACATTCTGGGATACGATTAAAATAAATGTACTTGCCTAATGCAGATTTTGGTACTCCTAGTTCTACAGTTTAGTAAATATGTCACAACTGTCATTCATATAATCATTTCTATTGTAGACGCGCACTTTAAATGCTTACCGTGCTCAAATGTAGGTTTATATCAACAAAAGTTTTACCACTATTACAAAACGCGGATGACAGGTTAACATAATTTGATATCCTTTCATGATCCTTTCATGATTCAGACACGTCAGTAAAGAAATTTTAGTAATCTTCAAAAGATTTACCCGATATAATACTGAATCAAGTTTAGCGGTCAAAAAAGTTTACTGTATCAAAATGAAAGTATATGTTATCAGATACATTTGCATCATAATCTAAATACTACTAAATGCAAAAGTGTCTACAATACTATGGAAAAAATGGTCCGATGAAACTGCTTCTAAATGTAAATAGCGAAATGAATGCCGCAAGTTAAGTCTTTTTGCCTTTTAAATTGCTTGGATCTCATTACTTGGTAATATGAACATAAGTTGCAGTGTCATTGCATTTGTAAAACAAAATGAGAAAAAAGCTCTTGATAACTGCGTTCGAATAATATAGACAGACAGAAACCTTAATACTGTAAATGTACGGAAATTCAAACGATTGCAGGGGAGAAAACGTCTTATATCAACTAGAGATGAATGTATATCTACTTTCATTCCAAGAAGAGTAGAGGATTAAGTTTCCGGTCAAATTCTTCGACTTAAATTACTCAAATTTAGAATTTAAACCAACAACAGCAAAACTCATTCGGTCAGATGTGTTGAACCTAATGATAAATTCTTGTTACACGTTTACACATACCATTGCTTCAAAATTGTACGAGTATTTTATACGAATAAAAATTTATATATTTATCATACTAAAAAAGTATATTCGTGTAGTACACGTTAAGTCTTACAGCTTTAAATATATCCATAATGTCTGTCTCAAATAAGTTATGTCATACATTGTAGATACCAGTATAAACTTTGATCTTCACTCTTTGTTTCAAATAAGCTCCAGTATTGTAGTATCAGCCAAGGATGAGGGTCAAAGGTGTTGCCCATAATTATATCAAAATCTTAGAGCTTTTCGTTCGGAGCTATAGATACGTCAGTTTGGGAAGTTTCTAGATTGGCTACTTAAGACAAGTGGCTGCTTAATTAATACCTGTAGGTGACCGCTAATGCAGGATGTACTGTATACCTCTATCACAGTTCAACATTAAATGTGTGCAAAAAGCCTCTTTGAATCTTCATTTCATCTTATATCTCATTCCCTTAGCCTTCAAATTTTATTTTATATTTTTATATTTTTATTGTCGAAAAATGACGATATGCCTGTGCGTATATTCGTGTGCTTAGCTACGTATCTGTCATGTGCATTATAGATCAACGCAGGTCATACCGGCCAGTCGCTTTTACAAGAAGACACAAGTTCTCTTTCTATTCCCAGAATGTTTACCCGTGGGGAGATTCAACTGACCCACACAAACGGAAGAGGACTCCCCTTTTCACATCCTCCCACTGCGTAGCTTCAGAATTGGTTGCGCCACGCCCTGACTCCCATATATATGTAATAAAATAGTCCTGTTAAAACCCACCAAATAGCTGTTTCCAAACATTCATTTTTCATTTTTCATTCGCGTAACATTCGGATCCGATTGAAATTCGCAACCCTCCCATCGTCATTTCGTACTTTGGCACTTATAACCGGAGCAATAATTTACGGAACCTGGGAATTGGGAGGTTGGGGTTGATAACATCCTCCACCAGAAAAGTTTACATACCAACGTTTTCTGGCTATTTTATCTTCAAAATAAAATCATTTTTTTCCAAACCTAATCTGATTTCAAAGTATGGTTAAGATTCAAAATAAACTGACCAATTTGTTGGTGCCAAAAACAAAATCATTTGAAACTTAATGATTTATCATTATAGTTTATATGTAATTCATTTTTATCAAAATATCATTGATGGACAACGGTGCGGTTTATTTTCACTTGTTTTCAAGAATATTAAGCGCGAAGTTGCTGTTGAGACGGTAGGTAATGCCGCGTGGACATATGGTATCATGGTCGATTAATGAAACTTCATTTATGCTGTAATCATTGATTAATATGCATTTGAATTTGTTTTAACCTTATGAAGTTTTATTTTAATTTTACGTCGCAAACAATTTATTAAATGGCATTCTGCTCTTATATGTGTGGTGAGTTATACCGATATCCAGTCTGTTAGCAACATCCTTGTCATTGTATGAAAGAAGAACTGTTTTCATAGAAACATTAGACGGAACTTTGATTGTAGGGAAAATTGTTTGAACATTTTTACATTTAGTTTTACTCGTATGAGATAAACCAGGAGCTCCATCAAGAAGAATATTATACATTCACCTCCCAAAAAGTAAGTCCTGTGTTGCACCCGAGACCTCCATCGCAAGAGAGACATATTACAAATGAACCATAATTTAATATTAATACCCGGGGTAGACCACGGAGTGGAAAGAGTATTTTTTTTCTTTTAAATAAAGACAGCGCACCAAGGTTTGTTTTTCATATCACATATCCCACAAACCATCCTATGGAGGAGGGTGGGACACAACCTCCCTTACTAACCACTGTCGGCGCTTTGCCTTTACCATTCAAATTTACCTAACATATATATATATATACATAATGTGTATAATTTTGTCGCTGTTGTATATATTCAATGTATTATTGGTCAGTTACAAACTGTTTTAGTGCCATTACATAAGAACCTATTAACTTTTCCGGATCACAAATGTGGCACTTGACTTCTTTTACTAGAAAACACGTTAGGGTGCCTATTGTAAGCCATTGATTTCATACGAATTTTATTCACTGTTGGCTTATAGGCCCACTGGGTCGGGTGTTTTTTGATATGTCTGAAAAAAAGCGATAAATAATTATATCAACTATAATTATATCCTTTCCGGGGTCTTAACGTAATAAAACGTATTAACGTCTGATGGCCCTTTCACGCTTCTGTAGAATCAACAATTATTACACGAAATTCATTTTAAAAGTATTTCTGAAATGTCTAGGTTGCCGCTTTCAAATACGAAAATATCTGACATCCGATGAATATATATACTGACATTTTTAGACAACAGCAAAAAGGACCTTTTAAACGATTTCACGAAGTTCCAAAAATTTCCATATACCCTTCCTCCTGCACGGACACCTGTGGGATTTAATAAGTATTTTCTAATTGCTTTAGTTAAACTAAATCAACACAAAAATAAAGGAAATAATTACAAGTTGTTATATAATTTTTCCTTAAAGATAGGACAATTACAAATGTGAAAGATTCCCGTTTCATTTTTATGCACTTTTATCACATTTACTGTATCGTAAGTCAGGCTCAACATACGATGTTGATAAGGTATGCTTTGAGTTATCGAAATAGCATTACCTTAGTGTTACCTTAACACTATCGTAAATAACCTCGTAAATTCAGCGATATCGTAAGTTTCGAGTTAGCCACCCCAGGACTGTCTTACGCTTATTTTGAATATGTATAATTTTTAATTGATATAGATTAAGTGAAATAAGTGCAGTTTCTTCAAATACAGAGAACAGTCATTACGGGTAGAAACTAGAGGCTATTTTTTTTAAAGCAATTCCCGTATTGATGTTCTTTTCATAAATACACTGTACATCATTTGGTGCATTTCGACAAAGACATACAGGAGCGTAGGAGCAGGGGTGGGGACATGGGGGCACGTGTCCACAAATCCTGGCCAAAATTGACCAAACTTCTTAATTTTACACTGAAAATTACGAAAAATTTAGATGTGCCCCCTGCGTCAGTGATTATGAAAACATAGGTTGTGCCGCACCCACCTTCAAATGCTTCCTATGGGCCTGCAACGTAATAGACGTACTTATATATTATTGTATAACTTTTGTAGACAAATTATACATGTATATACGTTATTTGTAAACCTGCACTAGGTTTCTCCATTTCTTTTCTAAGTTTACAGCAATGTTTTCCTGAAATATAGCTGTTGTACAAGTATCTGATCAGAGTTTTTAGGAAGATGTTGTGCGGAAGTATACTTTCCCTATCTAAATGCTCCTTAACTTATTTGAAGGAAACGAGTTAATACGAGAATATTTTTTCGCCGGGTACACTTACAGCGAGATTATAACAATTTTGAATCGACGTCATGGCACTACGATCAGGTAAGGTACATATAAGATTCTTTCACTGGTGATAGGTGCAGATGGGAATATTCGGCTGGAGGGTAACTGTTTTTGGCGGTAACGAGGCTCTTGCCGAGTTACGGCTTAAACAGTTACCCGAGAGCCGGATATTTCCATCTGCATCTACCTACAGTGATTGAATCTTTTTCTTGCATGCCATATTCAACAAATAATAGTAAAAATAAACTCAAACAAATAATTTTTATAGCACTCTTTTCTTATACAATGTAGTAGCGTATTAACAAAGCGCGGGAACTTTACGTCAATAAACAGGAAGTACGTCATGACGTTACAAACACGAAATCAACGTAATAGTTCCGGTTTTGTTTTATCATCTGCAGTAAAACGTTATGTTTTTCCGTAAAATGACGTTTTTGGAATCGAGAAATATGTTATAAGGGACAACGAGAAACTATCAAGATATTTGATTTTTATCCCGTTTTACGTAAAACATTATTATTAAAACACAAATCTTCTGTTCATATGTAGTTCGTTATACGTCATTTACAGCAAGAGAGTCCGGTGTAAGATGGAGTTTTCCAGCACCGGTGAAATCACCAGATCTCGATATTCGATACTATACTAGTAACTGTCTGAATCTCTTGCTTGAAATTTCAATTTTGCAACAGGTAATTTAAACGATTTAAAAGCCTGTCCTACAAACGAAATGGTGCAACTGATCTCATTCATTCATTGCAGCCTCAGACAGCTTAGCAGGCGCCTAAGGTTGCTTGGTCTTAGAAGACACAATATGCCAGGAAATGAAGGCACAGTTATTGAAGTTATCCGTGTAAGTTAAAAGTTGAATGTGTCTTTTGTATTTACGTTTATTTATCGTCGCCACTGGGAGTCCTATATGGGTGACTGACTACTCAGCTCATTGTCATTATGGTCAGTTTGTCTCAGTTTATTGCACATAACAATTATATACCCACGACCTTTGTGGTCGAGCGGCGAGAGTCACTTCAAATCTTTGCTATATGTTTGAGCACTGCTACCGACTACTGCTCTTTATGTGAAAAAGTAAGCAATATCTTACGGAAGAGTGGTGTCTGGTTCGGGTGTTTCCCAGGGGTGATAGTCTGCAAAACTATTTTAAAACTGGCCCTAAAGGCCAAAAAACACGAACATTTAATATCATGGAATTGATAATTACAATGTGACGCAGGATAAAGGTACCGTCAAGTATTAATGGCCGTAACCTTACGTTGCATTTGGTGTGCACTTGCATACGTGTAGGCATTATATTTCCTTCTGAATGTTTGCATTTACAGTATGTTTAATTGACACTGAAGGGGTTAATGTTGATTCATTTTAGGACGCATTAACTATATTTGTTTATTATTTTTAGACCGTTTAGAAACACGACCGTGCTTCTGTAGTAGGTAAAATGTTTCTTTCAGTCTTCGCATTACAGTAGTATGGAAACTATTTTAACCTTTTGAATTATTTATGTCATAGCGTGAAATTGAGGGAAGCGGCTCCTCACTCGGATACAGAGCTATGACTCGACGTCTGCTGTCTTCGCACGGCATAGTTGCTTCAAGGTAAGGATTATTTAAAAACAAAAACACAAAAAAACTACAAAAAAACAAACAAACAAACAATGATATCATAAGCGGAAAGCGATGTTTTAATGTCAGCTAGGGAAATTAATGTTACAGGTGCATGCGTACACGTAGTAATTATCAAATAAAGCAGTACTTGACCCTGGTTAGAGGGACAACATGTGATGCAGAGACGTGCCTTCGGTTCGGCTACGTTTGGTAGCTTGGTTATCCATCATGGAGTTTTAGTTTTCCTTTTCGTGCCTAAAACGTGCAAATGAATAAGAACAAAGTAAAATGATGAAAACATGTTTTGGAAAACATGAATTTTCCCGACATTTTAAAAGGAATATCAGTTAGAAGCTACTTTTTGTTTAAATTCTGTAGCTTTATGTACATGTTTTTTTTTTTGTTTTGTTTTTTATAAATATGCATTTTTACTAAATCAATGTATCAAAAACTTAGCAAAACGGTATAAAACATTTGTACCCCGGAGGTGTACAGATGAAAACTTCAAACCATCCTTCAAACGTACTAAAAATAAATGTTTTCATTTAGTCTAGATAAGGCACTGTATGGCAGTTTAAACTAAATGATAATGAATGAATTAATGTTGAACGTACTTTAACCTCAACGTAGCCGTGAGTAGCTATTAATAAGAGTTACGTACGTTGTCGTCCTTTAACGTACGTTCCCCAGTACTAATTAACTATGACAACCACTACGTTAAAGTATGTTGTACTATGTTACCCACTACTCCCAAGTACATTATAGAACGATCAAATAGGCTAAACTTCGTGCACGGTAGATTCAAGTACATTTTAACTCGGAAATTACCGTTGGTGTTTAGCACGTTAACTACGTTATTAACGGCTAAAAAGAACCAGACACATACAATATAACTGAATAAAAACATTTGTTTTAATACGAAAAGGACCAATAAAAATGTAATTGTAGTGGAATATGAAGGATTTTATATTCAAGAAACGGAATAATATCGCCCCTTATGTTGATAAAGCTCTAAAAGACATAATCTGTTCATATTACATTTTCTGAAAATTAATTACCATCCAAAACACTTACAAGTACTGCGACAGGCACATTTTGCAAAAATGCACCCTGTGTAGAGCTTTCAACTACCCATGTTTTGTCTGCATTCTGTTAAATAACACCAGTGTATCAGCGATATCAAAAATCCAGGCATTTCAATACAAGTGCATGTGACGATTCTACAGTTCAATAAAGCCTGGATAAAGATACGTTAAAATGATATACATTTCCCTCTTTTCAATTGTTTGGCAAAATTTCATTATATACTGAACATTTTTTGTAAGACAAACGGTGGCTGCAGTTCAAAGAGAACTTGATCCAGAAGGTGTCCGACTTCGGCAACATCGCCAGTTCACACGTAGAATCTACATCAATAAAGGACCCAATTACTTGGTGCATATCGATGGATACGATAAGCTGAAGCCGTACGGTTTTCCCATCCACGGGGCAATATGTGGGTAAGTTCCTTAGGCATTTCAGTATATATATGTTTTATAGCAGTATAAACTTGTGTACAGGTTTATACAGAAGAATCCCGAAATATCTTCATTCTGTTGGGCATAAAATGACTTATAAACAAACCTCGTTGGCTCGAACCGATTCTGTTTGGGTACATATTTAACATAATATAATATAAAGTGTAGTATTTCATGTTGATGGTAGTATGTAACAGACCATTGAGATTCAAGTTTATATTTTCCGAAATCGTCTCACCCAATTTCTATACTCAACAAAATTTCTAATCGGTCACTTTCTTAAATCTACAAATGCGACATTTTTAAAGAGTGGTGGCTTAATTCCAGAAATCGTTGATAAAATGCAATGTATATAAAAACTGATTGCAATCAAACTGAGAATATCCGATCTTAAAATTGAGTACTTTGCCTTCTTTGCACAATGAAAATGTTTAATACAATTTTCAGCAGTGTGGCCTTCTACTTTTCAATAAAATACTGGTTGACCAATTATAAATTTTGTTGAGGGTATGACACAGTTTCTTTAACTTTTTCCACTTCAGATTTTCTAGAAAAATACTTTGGCTGAAAGTTGCCAGATCTAACAACGATCCAAAAGTTGTAGCGACCTTCTTTCTGGAGTATTTAAATGCTATAAATGGTGAGATACAAGTCATGAAGTACTCGTACTACGGTACAGTTTAGCCTAAAGTGCCGGCCGATCAACCCGTACGTTGTGGGTTCGAATCTTACCAGGTGGCTACCTCGCCTCATAATAATATAACAGTACATATACTGTTTAAGCAGGAAGCGCACTGGAAAGTGACTCTATAAGCCACAAGCTTTCTTCACAATCGAGCTATAAACATTTGGCTGGCAGACTTACTTAGAATGTCTGTCTTAGTCTTTTGCTGTAGTTGATTAAAGTTTGTTCTCTAATTCAGTTTCAATAATGTTAGGTTATACCTGTATTACCTTTATTTTACAATACACAAGATGACTACTTTTAAGACACACCTTGTCGCAAAAGCAATGTTTCTAAATTTTTTATTTCCGGCGAGAACCGTTCCCAAAAACAAGTATTAAAGTTTCAGTTAATTCTAAATCTATTTTTCACTACAGCGTATAGAGCGTTGGTGGCTGTCAAACAGACAAGGTGGATGTCAGTACTGGATAGATCTCTTTAAAGATATGGAAAACGCTGGACTTCTCTCAACAAGTGACGAACTACACATCGAGGGCTTAGAGCGAAACTGGTCTATCTGTATATAGAAATAGAAGCAGATAGACCAGTTTCGCTCTAAGCCCTCGACATGTGAGCATATAAAGCCAATATCAATTAACTGATATATTACCAGAAACTTTTCAATTGGAATTGGACCATTTCATATTAGGACATCAGCTGTCTGTCACGAAAGATGGCCAGTATAGTTTTAATCAAACGTGCAACTTACTGGACTATGCTACATGTCTTTTAAATTGATTTTGTCCTGCCCTCATAAAAGATGTAGCACAAAATCGGCCTGCCGAAAAAGTTCTTGCGTTTTACGTGCTCTCTGGCATGTCTAATAAAGCTACATGTATATTATCACTTCTGCCTGAAATTTTGAAATCCGTTGCTTTATCAAATTTTTGCATTGAAACCGTCGCCATGCTACTGGAAATGAAAACGAATTATCAATTTATAGGTATTTATCCAGAAACAACGAAGTATATCCTATTTTTCACTATTACAGCACTTCAGTATGGTGTTCATATGAAAGGATTTTATCCACATCTTGTAAACATCAGGGCCGTCGCACAAACAATTTAGATTGTTTCCATATAAACCATGCATTTTAACCAATCAAAGTGCACGATTTTCTTGGCTTTCATAAAAACCGTTCGTTCGTCCGACACATTCATTTCCGATCCGTTGGTATCTTAAGCGCCCTTTGACTTAGAATCTTCTTATTTCACAGGGTAATTCATCTTATGGATTAGAGGAACTGTATTGATTTTGTGGTTGTTGGGTCAAAGGTCAAGGTCACAGGGACCGCGATAGTAAAAACCGTTTCCGATCAATATCTTGAGAACCCTTCGACTTCGAACCTTCTTATTTCACAGATTGATTGTCTTATGAAGTAGAGGAACCCTACTGATTTGGGGTTTGCTGGGTTAAAGGTCAGATTCTCAGGGCCTTGATGATAAAACCCGTTCTGGTTAGTATCTAGAGAACCATTTGTGCTTAAGCTCCATATTTCACTTGATGATTGGTCTTATGAGGTGGATAATCCGTTTTGAATATAGAGTAGATGGGTCAAAGATCAAGGTCTCAGGGGTCCTCCCAGTAAAACCTGTTTCCAAACAATATGTAGACAATCCTTTGTTGAAACCGAAACCATCTTTCGGGGTGGGTGGGTGTGGGGTGCATTTGTCACCCACTGTGACATTTCTCGTTTTTAAGTATTGTTAGGTGAAAATATTGTTAAATCTGTCTTTTAACATATTGACATTGGTGGCAAGAGGTAGAGGCCTTACCACTCTACATCATATATCGTTAAAGTTAGTTTTGCTTATTCTTATTCAAGTTAGTGTAAAGTTAGTAAAACCATAATATTATATTTTCCACCAAATACACAATGACTTTTAGCCACAAATAACAACACTTTTAGACCACTACATGCAGTTACCTACTACATGCAGTTACCTACAACATTGGTATACGGAAAATCCATTTTACATTTGTATGTTTTATAAATTGCTCCACTGTATTTTATATATACAATATATATATATATATATATATATATATATATATATATATATATATATATATATATATATATATATATATATATACAGTCAAACCTGTGTTAACGGCCACCTCTGAATAGAGACCACCTGGCTCCAAAGACCACATGTTTTGTTTCCCATTCTAACATTTACAGTGTCTTTTTAACCTGTGAATAAAGACCACCTCTCAATAAAGACCAAATTTTGGCTTTCCCAAGGGTGGTCTTTATAGACAGGTTTGACTGTATATATATTTATATGCATCTGTACACTGTCAGATTTTCTGAGCGATATCCTTCATTAAATTTCATTTCTATTTATCAGAGAATGCGTGCGTTTCTGCTTCATTGACATAATACGTACAGAAAGAGCTTGACCGAGTGCGAATGGAATGGAATCAACATGCAATATGGAGAAATGGACCTGAAGACTCCCCAAGCGGGAAACCAGACCTCATGTACTATATGCCCGAATTGTTTGGTAAATTGAGTAGGCCTATACTTTTTTTTTAAAGTGAGAAGTTTCAAGGGTGATATGGTATACGAATGCTAAGGATACATTTTGTAATAACTTACTGGCACTTTGTTTCATCTTGCGTCTGTACTTGGAATAACTATGATCGTATGGATAATTTGTTTTGGGTTTAACACCGTTTTTCAACAGTATTTCAGTTATGTAACGGCCGGTGTAATGAAGTATTTCATAATACTATGACCGGGGGGTCACTTTTTCTATAGAATAATGACCGGGGGGTCATTATTCTTTGGGGGTCGAAATACTTCATTACACCGGCCACCTCGTTTACTTCCCGACTCTACTACTTCATACGTTATGAGAACGTCTTCTGGAACGATGTTATCCAGTGGAAGTTCTTGAAGAGACTCATCCATGGGTTCTTCTGGTCTTTCAAAATCACGGTCCCATATATCAAACGTTCTGTCTTCTACCGTGACAGAGCTGCTTCAACGTCAGCGTTAGTATCCTTGCCTTCCTTTGTTCTGACGACGTATGTCGTTGACAGTCCCTGATCACAAATTACTGACACCAGATTATTAAATTGATTCGTTTCTTTCTTCATATTATAAAATAGTTTACAAAGCCTATATAAAGGTGCCTCTTAATTCCATAATTTATTTATGCGTATATATATATTTTTTGTATTTGAAAATTGATTTAGTATTTTTGTTTCAAAATGAATTTTAAATATATTAATGGTGTATTACATGATTGTGTCATCTTCTTTAAATCAAAATCATCATATCCTTTTATAATATTTGAATATTTATTGAAATCTGAATTTATTATGCATGCATTTGTTACTTAAATTATGAAAACATATTTTAACTTTTTAAATTTATACTTCAATAATTTTTAGCTATACACATTGAGCGATAGACATTAAAAGGTGCGATATACTATGTATTGTTATTTTGACGAAACCTCCTTGTGCCTACTATATAAATTAAGTTAGACGAACTCTGTGAATGGAATTACAGAGGTTTCGTCACACTACCGGCGTTTTACCAGAAGTTCACAACCAAACCAGTTTTGCAATTGCTTTGTCTACTGTAGTTTGGCAGATTTCCTTAACAGTTACGAAGGTAAGTGACAGTGTGCTAAATGGGGCAACTTGTATCTGCTGGAGTTTATCATAGCCGGTGCGCCCGGCTACCTAACTGCTAGACAAGCTTACTGTCGCTGTGTGGCTGCTTTTTAATTTCTGACCTTTGCAGCCCGTTACAATAACCTTAGGACTGCCAGCACATATTTATGCAATCTCGCCAGGCATATGTATGTTTTTGACAACACAGAAAATGACGTCACTCGACCTTCAGCTATTTCCGGAAGTAAATAAAATGAAAGTAGAAATGCTAAACTTGAAAACGAAAGCCCCATTTTGATTCGTAGATAATCAGGGGTCACGCGCAGGGGTCACCCCGTCTAAATGTATGCGCGTGGACTTCTTTTTTCTTTTTTTTTTTTTTTGCTATTGGGGGAGCCAATTTTCAGCACTTTATTACGAATTGAAATTACCTGGGCTTTAGTACAGCATGTCAGCTTTTAATCTATGAAAAAATATTTGAGCTCTGGATAAACAGAAATCCCAAAGGGGTCCGTAACGGACCAAAGGTACATTGATAATTTTGGAACTTCATCAAATCGCTCAAAATGTCATTTTTGATGTTGTCTGAGAGTGTCAGTATATGTCTCATATGTAAGATATAACCGTACTTGAAAGCTGCAGACCTAGACATTTCAGAAATATTTTCAAAATAAGTTTCGTGTAATAAATGTTGTTTCTACGGAAGCGTGAAAGGGCCATCAGACGCTAATACGTTTTAGTACGTTAAGGCTGCGGAAAGGATATAAAACAAACTGTATATGTCGGATAAGTTCGACTACCTAACTGCTGACAATTTCAAACGAAGACGTCTTGCCTGTTTCTGGCCATTTTTCTATTTTGGAAGTGGATATTCTTATGGTCCCGTATGAATAGCCTCGCAGGCTATTCTTACGGCTCTCCTGTGAGAATAGTGAAAATCCTCCAGGTGTCTATTCCTACGGCTGTCCCTAGTCGAACTAATCCGACGTATACAGTTTGTTTTATATTGTGACAGTCAAACTGTAACGTCCGACCAAAAGATTCCAAAAACCGAGTGGAAATTGAGTTTTATAAAATTTGCATTTTGACACCAAATTTTGACATTTTTCTGCTCTTTACTTGTAATAGCAACCCCAGCTTAATCCAATAATCAATTAACTGATAGGGATTTTCTAAGGGTCATTAGGATTATTAATTAGCTAAATAATTTAAACCATTTTATCATTAATCATTTACATAAAAATGATACCAAATAAATCAGATGAATTATTTTTCAAAAGCTGCAAATTTGAAGAAAATCCATTAACAAGAAGTTTGTTAATTAATTCATTCCAACTATTGGTAATAATCGGTATTTTTCATGCCTGCGCGAGCGGCTATTGTGATGAACACGTGTTTATGACGGGGTGTGTTTTCATTGAAAGATGCGGTAACCTTGCCATTTATGAATATTTATGAGGTAATATAATCCAAACAGAGAAAAGAATGACTTGGGTTAAAACATGCGATAAACCAATGACAGCTTTGGATGTAGAACGCTTGACATATTTTATCGGCAAAATTATTTAAGCTCCGCCTTTACAAATGATGATATACGTACGTCATAATTGACGAAATCCAAGCTAACGCCAAAGAAATGAAAATCGTGTTTCACGGACTGAATTAATATTAGACATCTACATGAAAAATATTCAACAGTTATCGTAGTGTCAAAGTTATATTTGTAGCAAAAACTTCGGAATGGTGAAAAAGTGACGGAACATTCGCGATAATTTCCAAGAATTTTGAAATCATGAGTGACGGTCCCGATTAAAATAACAACAACAACAACAAAACTAAACAAAGAAATTATCCACAACCTCCTTTATATTTTATAATCCAACACCGCTTATAACTAATCTGTAAACACCTATTTACCCCTGTCGAGTGTTGTTTATTGCATTATATAACAAAGCGAGGTGTTGATTACATTATCTTTCACCACCCCAAAAACAACAAAAACATTTTCTTTTATCTTTTACTTTTAATACTGTAACATATTAAAATTCTTTAACAACTGTTTCTCTGACAGCGCCGACCAGTCATACTCGGAAATCGATTGTTGGTTGTACCGATGTAGATGTAGAATAACACAAAGAGCAAACATTTAAAATGCATGTCAGAATGTCTGTCTGCATGCCAGTAACAGAATGATATGAAAATTTATACAATAATTCAAATCTAAATATAAAATTATCAACATGTCCTCTATACCCTAAAATCCGCTATACCCTAAAGTATTGTACCTATGACAAAATTGTCAGATTTCATTGTTGGTGTTTATTTTTCTTGCGCTTATTAAAACTGAGATCTCGGATATTCTCGTTTACAACGGTCTTTCAAATTTTCACCAACATGGGTAGGTTGCTCCACACGTGGTAGTTTATTAATTACAATTTTCCCCTTTGTATATCGTTTGATAAACATAAGGTCTATATTAAATTAAAAAAATGTATCATTACACGTATAACAGACAACATTTCTGAAGCGACAGTTCCATATAGATCTTTAAACGGAGGCTGATAACATTTCCCGATCGGGTTTTCGAAATGAAAACTAATATTTCTTGAAAAATAATGAAGATGTTTCTTTCAAACCTGGTCCATTTATTAAGCATAACATATCATGCATATTAAGATAGAAATAACTTTGTTGCCTTCAGTTTTGTTAGAATTACTTCCTTTTTTCAGATTTTTATGATGCATAATTTTGAAGTCCAAAAATTGCATGCAAATTTTATTATGTTTAAAACAGAAAAGGGTTTAATGGCTTTCTATTGCTCCAGACATGTGCGCCAGTACCTTTTCTTCTATATATTTAGGGTTAATACTTTGTTTCTAGTGCAGATACAGTGCTTTAGGGTATAGCGGATAGCTAACATATTTTTCCAGTTCTCCAATTCAAAGAAATGAAATTTAGTAGTTTTTTTCTGTACTGGTACTGATGATAAACCCGAACAGAAAATGAGGTTTTTTACCTGTAACTTTTTTATTTCTGCAAATTGTAATCAATGGTCGGTATCAAAATAAAGCTTAACCTTTGCTGAAACTTTACATAATTAAAATTTATATTTAGTAAGCAAACTCACATGAAGTGAGGCCCTGAAAGGGGTATGTAAAATGGGGACTGTATGAACGTTGACTGATGATAAATTCGAACACTTTGTCATTTACAAAATTTTCTTGGTATTATTATATTGAAACTTTCCCCAAAAAGCTGCAACAGTCATTCCTGATCAAGTAATGAAAAGTTACCAAATGTCAGGCCTTCATGTTTCGACAGTGAGCATGCGCAAAAAACACCCTCTTTCCCAGTAATTTTGGATAAATATTTTTTATACAAATAAATGTTAGTCATTTATTTATACAGAATATTTACCAATTTTGTTTTTGTTTACACCAGTTGGTGTTTTAAGTGGAAACTATTAGATGGTGTGTTCAATTTTATAAATAACCGATTGCAATCGAATAATTCCAAGGTGGTCGACTTTATCATCTGTCCGGGTTTATCATCAGTACCAGTATATCGGACAGAAGACCACTATATTTTTCAAATCATTCAACTTTTAATAGAAATTTGTGTTTTTTCTCTCCATGCCATTGTTTACAAATGCGCTGTTTTAGGGTGTACAGGATAGCTTTGGTCATTTTTTCCATTATTAGTTTAAAAATCCGCATCTAAAGAAACTTCCCAATATTTTTATGTTCCCGAAGGGAGGCATATTAGTTTTCAACTGTCCGTTTTTCACAACGTTAAGTTTTTGCATGAAGGCACTTGAGAACCACTGCACCCGGGACCTTCAAACTTCTCATGCTGATAGTACTTATTGAGTACACAATCCCTACTGACTTTGGGGTCACCAGGTCAAAGGCAAAGGCGCTGTGGGGGGCATTCGTCACCATTAGTGACAGCTCTTGTTTGGAAAAATGGAAAAATATTGTAAATTGGCTTAGCCAAGTATGTTACCCACTATAAATAAAGTCGTTATTATTATTATTACTATAAATCAGAATAATAATGTATTACCTTTTCAAAAACATTCAGCTTTTTAAATTTCTATCAAATACTTTTCAATCACTGATGTTTTTTACATGCACACTGATTTAGTCAGTAGGGGATAGCTTCAATTTTCATTTGATGACATATGAAGTTCAAAAATAACACAAAAAGCAAACAATTAAAATGTACAGTGTCAGAGTGTCTGTTTGCATGCCAGTAAAAGAATGATATGACAATTTATACAAGTCTAAAGTTTATTAAGCTATCCTATATACCCAAAAATCCGCTATACCGCACTGTATATTAACAATTTTTTTACAACTTTTAAACATTTCTCCATAAGTTAGAAGTGAGAGCACAGTAAAATGTATACATTTATGTACTAGTGCAATAACTTAGAGCATTAGCCATTGAATCCTTTTTAGCTCGACCATTCGAAGAATAAGTAGAGCTATCCTACTCACCACGGCGTCTGCGTCACACCCTGGTTAAGTTTTTCGTACCAGTCCACATTTTGACAAAGTCTTTTGAGATAAAGCATTGAAACTTTCAACACTTGTTTACCATCACCATGTCCAGTTATAGGCAAGAGTACATAACTCTGTCAAGCATTTTGACTGAATTATGGCCCATTTTGACTTAGAAATCTTGGTTAAGTTTTTCGTACCAGTTCATATTTTGACAAAGTCTTTTGAGATAAAGCTTTGAAACTTTCAACACTTGTTTACCATCACCATGTCCAGTTGTAGGCAAGAGTACATAACTCCATCAAGCATTTTGGTTGAATTATTGCCCCTTTTTGACTTAGAAATC
Source organism: Mercenaria mercenaria (assembly GCF_021730395.1). Taxonomy (NCBI): domain Eukaryota; kingdom Metazoa; phylum Mollusca; class Bivalvia; order Venerida; family Veneridae; genus Mercenaria; species Mercenaria mercenaria. Next base: position 10,283,128 of record NC_069373.1, read on the forward strand.
TTAGTTAAGTTTTTCGTACCAGTCTACATTTTGACAAAGTCTTTTGAGATAAAGCTTTGAAACTTTCAACACTTGTTTACCATCACCATGTCCAGTTGTAGGCAAGAGTACATAACTCCATCAAGCATTTTGGCTGAATTATGGCCCCTTCTGACTTAGAAATCTTGGTTAAGTTTTTCGTACCAGTTTATATTTTGTGTAAAGTGTTTGACATATGGCTTTGAAACTTTTATATCTTGTTTAGTATTATAGTCTCAATCAATAGGCAAGAGTACATAACTCTGTCATCTTTTTTGGCTGAATTATGGCCCTTTTTGAACTTGGAAATTGGTTCTGTTTTCGTTTATGTCCGTGTTTTGTCAAGACTATTTGACATATGGCTTTTAAACTTTAAACACTTGTTTATCATTATGATTTCCTTCTGTAGGCAAGAGTACCTAACCCTGACAACTATTTTGGCTGAATTATGGCCCTTTTTGGACTTTGAAATTTTTGTCAAAACTATTTGAACTGTGGCTTTGAAACTTTTAACACTAGTATATCAACATGATTTCCATCTGTAGGCAAGTGTACATAACTCTTTCAACTATTTTGACTTTAAATATGACCCTTTTTGGACTTGGAAATTATATAAAAAATTTTATACAAGTCCATTTTTTGCCTAACATATAACTATACATATTTGCCATCATGGTCACACATTGCCATTTAGTGCAAGACTAATGGAAATCCACAAATACAGGAACATTTTTTGTTTAATCCATTTTTTTCTTTTGTCTGAAAATCTATGGAAATATTTTGACCCCATTCTTCAATCAATTCTTTGAATAGTCGAGCGCGCTGTCATCTGACAGCTCTTGTTTGTTTTAAACTTAGCATAAGAACATATTTTTTTGGACTTCAAAAATTATGCATCATAAAAATATGAGAAGAGGAAATAATTCTACCAAAACTGAAGGCAACCAAGTTATTTTTATTCTAATTTGAATCATATATTATGCTTAATAAATGGACCAAGTTTGAAAGAAATATCTTCATTATTTTTCAGAAATACTAGTTTTTATGTCGAAAGCCCAATCGGGCAATGTTACCAGCCTGTTAAAAGTCTTGTGCTTTTGTCCAAAAATCCTGGGACAGTCTAAATCCAAGCGTTAATTTATTATATTACAACAATATTTTCTGCGACTGACAACTTACACAAGAACATACAAACTTGCATGCTATCCAAAACTTATCCTATGAATAATCTTATCTTAAGGTATTAGAACACTAATAGAGAACCTCCTTTATATACGCCTGTTTGAAAAACGGGACGTATTATGGGAACGCCCCTGGCGGTTGGGTGGGCGGCGTCCACAGACTTTGTCCGGAGCATATCTTCTATATGCATGAAGGGATTTCGATTAAACTTGGCACAGTTGTTCACCATTATGAGACGGGGTGTCGTGCGCAAAAACCAGGTCCCTAGGTCTAAGGTCAAGGTCACAGTTAGAGGTCAAAGGTCAAATTCAAGAATGACTTTGTCCGGAGCATATCTTCTTCATGTATGGAGGGATTTTGATGAAAGTTGGCACAATTGTTCATCATCATGAGACGGAGTGTCATGCGCAAGAACCAGGTCCCTAGGTCTAAGGTCAAGGTCACACTTAGAGGTCAAATGATACAAGAAAGAATGACTTTGTCCGGAGCATATCTTCTTCATGCGTGGAGGGATTTTGATATAACTTGGCACAAATGTTCACCACCACGAGGCAGAGTGTCATGCGCAAGAACCAGGTCCCTAGGTCTAAGGTCAAGGTCACACTTAGAGGTCAAAGGATACAAGAATGAAAACCTTGTCCGGAGCATTTCTTCTTTATGCATAGAGGGATTTTGATATAACTTTGCACAAATGTTCACCACCACGAGGCGGAATGTCGTGCACAAGAACCTGGTCCCTAGGTCAAAGGTCAAGGTCACACTTAAAGGCCAAAGGTCAGATACAAGAATGACTTTGTCCGAAGCATTTCTTCTTCATGCATAGAGGGATTTTGATGTAACTTGGCACAATTATACACCATCATGAGAGGAAGTGTCATGCACAGTTCCTTTCTTTAGAATTACTTCCCTTTGTTGTTACTATAAATAGCTTACAGAGTTCTGCTGAGGCTGCGTTTTTGCGCCATTGGCGCGAGAAAAATATGAATGGCGCACCAAATTTCGCGTCGGTGGGCCTCTGGCGCGCCAGAAAATCTGAAACTCAAACCCGATAATGATCGCTAGTTTGCCGGTCTTGCACGATAGATAGACATACCTCCAGGGGAGATCACTGCAACGGATTTGAAAAAATAATGTGTCGTGATAATTGCACCATGATTGTACCAAAATGGCGACCGCACCGAAAGGAAAAGCGATTATGAACGAATTTTTCAGTCCACCTGCCCCTAGGAAAATGAACCAGACTTTAGTTACACCGGGGAAAGATACAAATAAAAATAATACATTGAACAAAAATGCCGATTCAACTATAGATATCGCTGAACATTAAACAACAACCTCAGAATCACAGAGTGATCCGACCCCCACCCAGTCAAGTAATTTGGGTAAAGCGAAAAAGTAAGAGTAAAACATCTGACAAACAGAGCTTACAGAAGAACTTATTGGTTGAGCATACATGGTTAAGATATAAGGAAAAGAGAATTAATGACATGTACTTTGTGTATAATTTTACATTTAAAAAACTTTGCACTTCTTAAAGCATAAGAAAGGTAAAGTTTTTTTATAAGAACGGTGAAGTTTTTTAAATGTAAAATTTGATTCTTTTTTAATGGCCCAAAAAGTTTCAGAATGGCCTCATGTTTTCAAGGTAGATGGGCCATGGGCACATCATGCTGAAATCCTCGGCAGAACTCTGAGCTTATATTGTAACTTTTTCATTACTAGTCGTAGGGAAAAATCGATACCACTTTTCTGTAGTACAACATGCATGCTACATCCAATTTTGAGGTGTATTTTGACCAATCTCTACCTGGTGAAGATTTTTGTGTGGACTTCCATTTTTTTTTTTTTTTTGGATTTTTTTTTGTTTTTTTTTTAAGATTAACTTCCCTTAGTTGTTACTATAAATAACTTATATTGTAACTTTTTTATAATTGACCGTAGGGAAAAACCAAGACCACTTTTCTGTGGTACAACATAGATGTTACTTTCCAATTTTAGGTGTATTTTAAGGTATCTCTACCTGGTAAGGAGTTTTTTTGTGGACTTAGAAAAACAAAACACTTAGTTTTTACTAAACAACCACAAAGTTAAAATTCCATTTGCAAATACAGGTGCTAGAGTAAAGAAATTTGCTGTGACGGGCGTATATTGTGACATTCTTGCACTCTTGTTCTAGTAAGTTTTTACTTCTTTCAAGAAGCCCGCCCGCTTAGCTCAGTAGGTAAGAGCGTTGGTCTACGGACCGCGGGGTCGCGAGTTCGTTCCTCGAGCGGGGCGTATGTTCTCTGTGACTATTTGATAAACGACATTGTGTCTGAAATCATTATTCCTCCACCTCTGATAATTCATGTGGGGAAGTTGGCAGTTACTTGCGGAGAACAGGTTTGTACTGGTACAGAATCCAGGAACACTGGTTAGGTTAACTGCCGGCCGATACATGACTGAAATACTGTTGAAAAAAGGCGTTAAACCCAAAACAAACAAAACTTCTTTCAAGACTTATTGTTGATTTTGTGTACAAAAATGGAAAAAGATGAATCTTACAAGCGATTTCTTGGTGTTCAAAGTGAATTTACTACTTAAACAGAAGGGGTAGAGTTACACATCTTTAAAAATATTGAGTTACACGCAGTGAAAGTTCTCTATTTTGCTTTCACTCTTAGATTATATATTGTGGAAGAAATTTAGGTAGGTTTTACGTCTACCCTAAGGTTATTTTTAAATGGAGTAAGCAAAATTCAAAACAGAAACACAGCATTCGACCTTATTTTTTCAGTGTTGAAGTATGAATTCTGTCTCATTAGATCCGTTTACTTGAGGCACCATAGAAAAAATGATATTGACATTTTTATTTTGTGTTTTATAATTGTTAGCCAATAGTTTGAAGTATCTTTTATTAAGATTAATGGTAAAATGAGTTGTCTGCCAACGTTTTGGATAGTGGCTATCACTTTGAAATTTGTCTCTACCTGAGCTTGAGGAGATACCATAAGTTATACAAAATTTATAAAAAACGGCACAGTAAAAGTTGTTTAAAAATTGCAAAATAGTGCAAAACACGGTTACCTTTCAGAATATACCAAGCAAAGGCCATTTTGTAAACATTACTATTAGTGATCTAATACCTTAAAGCAATTTACAAAACGTAAAAAAAAAATATATATATATTCAATCAAATTCATTCAACCGCTGCTGTTTGAATGCATGTTGAGTAGCACTTTCAAATGTAGACTTTTTGGATGGCGGACATATCAGACAAATCTAGATCTGTAACATTTATGACCTTTATTAAACTTAGTTACATGTATAAAACTTCATTTTAAACTTCACTTTAGAAAGTCGGGCACGCCGAAAGAGGCTCGTTCATTATTTTTGCCAGCTTCCAATCAATTATGATCACGTAATGTATCAGCTAATTTGTACAGTTTTCTTTAATCACCCGTTCATTTAACTTTAAACAAACATACGATTGAGCACTTGTGTCAAACAGAATAATTTACACAAGCGGTAAAAGTGTTAACCAGGTTAACAGTGTTTAGTCATATGTACTAAGTAGGAACAACTACCACTTTTTGTACAGGTCTCCACCACTCAGTGGATGGGGCATATATATTTGGTTTTGTCCATGTGTCAGAAAAGTTTTTGGCCTGGCTCACTAAGTATTTCATATAAATTGATGAAACCTTGCATGAGTCTTAATCATGATATGATTTAGCGCACCTACTATTTTTTCGCCTGGCTTCTCCCCTATTTCCAGAGTTGTGGCCCCTGAAATAGTAAAAAATGCACATTATCACCTTGTGACATGCCTAGCTCAAAAGGTATTTGATATGAACTGATGAAACCTTGCATGAGTCAGAGCTCCAGATAAGCTGCGTATTTGCGTATTTACACAATTAAAATTGCAGAAAACCCAATTGAATTCATAATGTGCATACTGAAACGCAACTAAAATTCCTAATACCCAGTTCATAAAAATTTGCTTGCGTATCACATTTTCCTTATTACTAGAACGGGTAGGAGAATTTAACACTAGACAACTGACTGGTTATACGTTAACGCAGAACAGGTTGCAGTTTATCGGAAAAATCACAGGACCATTCAGTTGGCTGATCGGTGTTATCTAAACGCTTTGTAAACAATTTTATGCCGATAAATTGTAAAGAGGTCGCAGAAAAAACATTGTTGCAACACAAACAAACAAATTAGTGGGATGTTTTGCTGTTCAACAATGACAGTTATCTGTTTGTGGCAATGTAGTGTCATCAATACTGGATGACATCCTTTGGGAGAATGCATATATTGCGTTGACCACATCGTTTGGGATATTGTGGATGAACTGATTTCCGACTGCATTAAAAGTGAAAAAGAAAACAGTATGGAACGTTCATTACAATTTTAAATACATTTTCGTATCAAACATGGAAGGACGCCATTAAGTACTTAGGTAGATAAATTACAACCTGTTCCGCAGTAACGTATAACCAGTCAGTTCTTCTTCTTGTCGTTCGCACGATGGCTGTGTAGACATAGCGATATTGCATGGTGCTGTGGTTCGTTAAGAGAGTGCCAATGGCCCAGCACCTCTGTCTTCAACTCTCTAGGTTTCTTTCGGGGTTACCTCACCATTAGTTCCGAGTTAAAACCCTATCCTGGGAACACAGGAGCTATTTGTCCCATAGCTGGGGGTCTGTTCATAGGCATCAGGGCGTGTCCACACACCGGTGGGCCTGGCATGCCACATGTCTGGGGGCAGACCTCCTCCGAGTCCTCTGCAATTCTGCCTGAGGCCGCAAGGTGCTCAGTTACCGTGTGGCGCCAACTCGGAGGCACTGCAAAAGGGCTTGTCTGCAGAGAGGCTGTGTACTGGCAGGGAAGACTTGGGCACTCGGCTCCTTTTTCACCAGAGGGCTAGCCAGCGGTGGAGGCTGAAAGCAGAAGGTGACAAGCACACAACACACAGCACACCACACTTGACGCATCAGCAGACCAATTGCCACACAACCAGTCAGTTAAATCTAGTGTTAAAGTCTCGTACCTGTTCTAGTAATAAGGAAAATGTGATACCCAAGCGATTTTTTAAGAATTGGGTATTAGGAAATTTTACTTGCGTTTCAGTACGCACACAGTTTGAATTCAATTGGGTTTTCTGCAATTTTAATTGCGTAAATATGCAGCTTATTTGGAGCTCTGCCTTTAAGACTGATTTGAGTTATTGTCCCTTATTTGTGATAAATGTACCAGTGGGGACACACCTGTGTCCTACAGACAGTCATTCTTGTTTGTTAATTCTGATTGCAAGATGAAAATTATGTTTTTGGACTCTTTATGAGTGTATGGATGACAAATTTATTGTCCTTATTGAACATAAAAGTTAATGGTACTGATATCAGATAAAATGTAAAGTTTTACCATGCGTTATTTTCTTTTCAGGTAAGCCACATGGTATCAGAACTGCCCGTAAATTTGTGAACCATCGCCGAGAACAGAGATGGCACGACAAAGATTACAAGAAGGCTCATTTGCCTTCCAGATGGGTGAAACCCTTCCAGGGATCTTCCCATGCAAAAGGCATTGTTCTTGAAAAAGTGTATGTAACTCTCATTAAAATTTCTGTAAAGTTAAAGTAGTGCGATCTCTGCTATCTGCAGTTGATACAGCTTTCAAAAATTTTGGGAAGTGTAAAGCTGCTCATTTAGATAGGATGTAGGTTAATGCCTTAGTATTTTCTAAAAGGTTACTAAAAACCTTACCCAAATGGTAAAGGGAAATTGTTCTTGTCGAGGTTTCAAATGTTACTAGTTTTTTACCATATTATATTTTTTGACCTATTTTATTTGATTTAAATGTTCAAAAAATTATAAACTGTGACAATGAATAATTGGTTCAAGCTTTCTGTCCAGGTCAAGTTTGTGTATGGAAAGGATGTACTATTGTAGTCTCTTGGCTAGAAAATAGCGACAGGAATTGAACAAAATGAAGCATGTTGATGAGTTGTGATTGTAACTTACTGTAGACATAACATTTTTTGTATTTTAGTGGAGTAGAAGCTAAGCAGCCAAACTCTGCTATCAGGAAGTGTGTGAGAGTACAGCTGATCAAAAACGGCAAGAAGATCACAGCCTTTGTACCCAATGATGGTTGCCTCAACTTCATCGAAGTAAGAATTTATGCACAGGAAGTTTTCCCTTCCACCCTCCAATCATGCCTTTTATTGTTTTTAAGGTTGTGAAAATATATTACTTAAAAGCAGAATACAATTACATTTCAAGAAAATTACCAGATAGATCACATAACGGGCTTCCATTGCTGAATGGTTAATGTCTCTTGACTTCAAATCACTTCCCACTATCAATGTTGGTTCATGTCTCACTTGGGGCTTAGAATTCATCATGTGATGAAGTCAGTGGTTCTACCCAGGTGCCAGCCTATAATGAAATATGGCTGGAGGGGCACTTTGGTTCTTCCCAGTGTGATGTTAAACCCAACAAAAAAAAAGTCACATACATATTGTTTGACCACTTTGTTTTAGTCTGCATTATTTGCATGTTAGGGATTAGTGAAAACATGATTAATTTTTTTTTATATCATCTGATTTCAGGAAAACGATGAGGTGTTGGTTGCTGGTTTTGGTAGAAAAGGTCACGCTGTAGGAGATATTCCCGGTGTCCGTTTCAAGATCGTCAAGGTCGCCAACGTTTCACTGTGGGCACTGTTCAGAGGAAAGAAAGAACGACCAAGGTCTTAAGCTGTAATATTTGCTTAATAAACCTTTGTACAAAGAAACCTGTTTTTGTTGTTTACCCTCCAGCACGCTGAGGAATGGTCTTAAGGCTTTTACCACTGATACTGTTGTCTGTATTCCTTGGGCATCCTTCAGTGTTTGTGCATTGAAATATTCTAAATCCAGGTTTTAAGGGTAAATGCCACAGTTGCTTTATGTATATACGTAAAAGATTTCCTAAGGAGGAAATAGCTTTAAACTTTGTGTACTGACTTGAGAGTCTTGTTTGAAATTGAAATCTGCATTAAACGGCTTTATCTTGAATTATCTGCCCTTGAAAATAGGAAAATAATCAAAAACTCCAATTTTCAAGGGCATATTTTTCAAAATCAAGGCAAGGAAACTGCATTTTAATATATATTTCTGTTTCAGACTTCATTTGCAGTCAGTATACAATGTTTAAAGAAATTCGGCCCAGGAGAAAGACCAGGACTTCATATTATTTTGTCATGTTCGTAGATAAGGACATTTGCCATAGTGTCTATATTGACATGGGGCAAAACTTCCTTGCATACAGAATTTCTTATAACTGTGTTTACTGATTGAGAATCAAATCAAAAACAGAAATATGAAATAAATCATTTGTACCCAGCCTTGGTCATGAATTGCCTGCCCTTGAAAGTCGGGGCCTCTGTTGCCGAGTGGTTACAGTCACTGACTTAAATCACTTGTCTCTCATCAATGTGGGTTCGAGCCTCACTCGGGGCCTAGAATTCTTTGTGAGAGAGCCATCCAGCTGGCTTACGGAAGGTCGGTGGTTCCACCCAGGTGCCCGCACGTGATGAAATAATTCACAGTGGGGCACCTGTGTGGATCCTCCACCATCAAAGCTGGAAAATCGCCATATGACCTATAATTGTCTGTGCGATGTTATACCCAACAAAATAAATAAATTGAAAGTGCCAATTTTAAGGGCAGTATCAAGCCTGGGTACCTATGATTTTAATACATATTTCATTAAACCTGATTCTCGGTCAGTACACAAAGTTTAAAGAAATCCTGTCCATAGGAAAATGTTTGCCTATATACATATAAACAACAGTTTACTGTAGCATTTACCCTTGAGGCGAGTTTGGTTAAGCAGTAAGTTCATGTCAGAAGATGCCTACTATGGTGCTGTTAGTAGGCAAAGGGTGCTTTTTCAAATATGAAACCTTTATCCTGTTTAGCAGGGGAAACCAGTTTATTGAATTTGCTAGATTGCATTCTTTGCTGAAGTGCAGATTTGTCTACATGGCAATGTTATATCGTCAACCAGTAAATGTAATTGCCTACTGTCCTTGATAAGGTACAATCTGTTGAAATCAGCATTCAGGTAACCCAGTTACTGATTTCCAGTCGGTCTAGAGGCTCACCATGTGTAATTATCCTGTAACAACCCAATTTGATATCTTTGTTAATGAGTTGTGGAAACTTCGTCCTACAAAACCATGGCTGTTGTTAATAGACAACAGTTATCGGCGATATGGGTAAGATTTTGTATGTAAGCAGGTATCTCGGAACCACTTCGAAATGCACACAATTTAGTGGTGGTAAACTGACTTACATTGCAAAGATTTTATAACTATTTTCCTTCTTTTACAAAATTATGCCCCATTTTTTAACAAGCAATTTATTGGTTGAGTTTTGTATGTAGGCTGGGGTCTCTGTACCCACTAATGGGAATGGATTGAAACTTCGCACACTTGTTCACTGTGACAATTGGACATGCAATACAAAGGTTCCATAACTCTTGTATTCTTACAAATGTATACTCCTTTTTCAACTTCTATTCATTCAAATGACAAGGCTATTGAATAGTCGAGTGTTGCTGTCCTCCAGCAGCTCTTGTTAAAATACAGATTGGAAACTAAATCTTTTACTGATAATACTGAAGGAATGACCAACAGGCTGTGTGAAACAAAAAAACAAGAGCGCCACCAAGCGGGGCAATATACGCCTGAAGGGTTACACCAGAGGATGGGAGCAAAATTTAAAGAACTTGACGAAGCCCAAGGTACAGGAACAACAAAAAGAAGAAATTACAAAAAAAAATCTCGGTCCACAAAAAAAATCTTACCAGGTAAAGTTGTCAAAATATATCTAAAAATTGGATGTACCATCCATGTTGTACCACAGAAAAGTGGTCTCGGTTTTTCCATACGGCCAAAAATAAAAAAGTTTCAAAATAAGATATTTAGAGTAATAAACAAGAGCTGTCGGAGGACAGCAACGCTCGACTATTTAACAGCCTTGTCGCTTGAATGAATAAGAAAGTCGAAAAAGGGGCATAATTTAGTAAAAAAGTAAAATAGGGTTATGGAACCTGCATAGTGCTTATCAGCTCATGACAGTGGACAAGTGTGTGAAGTTTCAATCCATTCCCATTAGTGGGTACTGAGATACCAGCTTACATATAAGAATTTAACCCAAAACTCCTAAGTTTAAAAAGGGGCATACTTTTGTAAATTGCAAAGATGAGTTATTGACCCTTTGCACTGCATGTCATATCATGACAGTGAACAAGTGTGTGAAGTTTCAATCCTTTCCCGTTAGTGGATACTGAGATACCAGCTTACATACAAAACCTTAACCAAAAAATTCTAAGTCGAAAAAGGGGCATAATTTTGTAAAAAAGCAAAATAGAGTTATGGAACCTGCTTTGTGTATGTCAGATCATGACAGTGAACAAGTGTGTGAAGTTTTAATCCATTCCAATTAGTGAGTACTGAGATACCAGCTTACATACAAAACCTTAACCAAAAAATTCTAAGTCGAAAAAGGGGCATAATTTTGTAAAAAAGCAGAATAGAGTTATGAAACCTGTGCAATGTAAGACGGTTTATCACAGTGAATAAGTGTGTGAAGTTTCAATCCATTCCCACAAGTGGTTACTGAGATACCAGCTTACATACAAAACCTTAACCAAAAATTTCTAATTAAAAAAAGGGGCATAATTTTGTAAAAAAGCAAAATAGAGTTATGGAACCTGAGCAATGTAAGTCAGTTTATCACAGTGAATAAGTGTGTGAAGTTTCAATCCATTCCCACAAGTGGTTGCTGAGATACCAGCTTACATACAAAAACTTAACCAAATCGGGACGCGGACGCCGACGCGGACGCCGACGCATGGGCGAGTCCAATAGCTCTACTATTCTATGAATAGTCGAGCTAAAAAAGGGAAGTAATACAAAAAAAAATAACTTTAAGAGAACAAAAAAGGGATCTGCCAAATAATAACAAGAGCACTGCAATGCAGAGCAATATACACAAAGCAAATTCATATATGACCTTGACCTTGAAGCAAGTCATCCGTGTGACCTTGACCTTGAAGCTAGTCATCCGAAACGAGCGCTCTGCACAGTGTGGTGAACATTTGTGCCAAGTTTCTTTGAAATCCTTCAAGCAGTTCAAGAGTTGCAGAGCGGACACGAAACACACTCATATGACCTTTGACCCCTAAGTGTGACCTTGACCTTGAAGCTAGTTATCCGAATCAAGCACTCTGCACATCAGCTCCGTGTGGTGAACATTTGTGTCAAGTTTCTTTAAAATCCTTTACGGGGTTCAAGAGTTACAGAGCGGACACGAAAATGGTAACGGACGGACGGATGTTCCTACAGATGGACCTTTATTGGGTATTTCTTTTGTTAAAAAGTACCCAATACGCTACAAAAAGTACCCAATAAATACTACAGAATGAATAGAATTTACCGTTACCTATTGTTCTCTATACCCAACAAATGTTCATTTGTGGGCTCAGACGGACTCCGGCGTCATAACATAATACGTCCCTTCGGGCGTATAAAAATGGAAACAAACAAACATTGTAAAATTTATTTTAGCATCATTTACAATATCACATTTTGCAATGACAACATTCTTCTTTATCTATCATGAACTGCACTTAAAGTACATCATACTGTATTGCACGATACAATTTCAAGTATAAGAAAGTAAATAAATGTACCGGTAAATGGTAAAATGTTTTGTTCAGCATATTTACATGATTGTTAGGATTCCTAAGAAAATTTAATATCTCGTCTGCTTCTTTTCACTGTACTGACTTGAAAATGAACTTCAAAATGTCTTCATCATGGGTGTCTATTGGAAAACCACATTTTGATGACACTTTTAAATATACTGATTACATACATTATCTACCAAGTTCCATAAGGCTTTAATTTTTTATATTAAAAGAGATGAAACGGCTGTCCAAATAGATGTTGTGCATAATAACACCATTTGAAAAGCACTACTTTCATTACTAAACATGAACTTATACAGATAGAGCCATAAAGGGAGGTAATCAAAACAATTTGATTCATTAAAACCTTTTAATATGCTGATAAATATCCAAACATTTGAAAGAAAGCAGAGAAAACAATAATCAAAATTAGGATTAATATGAGCTGTGCCGTGAGAAAACCAACATAGTGCATTTGCAACCAGCATAGATCCAGACCAGCTTGAGCATCTGCTGACTGTGCGGATGCGCAGGCTGGTCTGGATCCATGCTGGTCGCAAAGCCACTATGTTGGTTTTCTCATGGCGCGGGTCATACATATTTTTGCTTAAAGCAAAAACTAGAATGTGTCTGTAGGACACAGGGTGTGCCCCCCACTAGTACATTTGTCACAAATAAGAGGAAATAATTCAAATTTTTGAGTGAGGCACATAATTAGGTGAAAATGTGCATTTTTTTACTATTTCAGGGGTCATAACTCTGGAAATAGGGGGCGGAGCCAGATGAAAAATAGGAGATGCATAAGTTCATATCATGATAAAGACTCATGCAAGGTTTCATCAATTTATATCAAATACTTTTTGAGCTAGGCGTGTCACAAGGTGAAAATGTGCATTTTTGACTATTTCAGGGGCCATAACTCTAAAAATAGGGGGCGGAGCCAGACGAAAAATAGAACGTGCAAAAGTTTGTATCATGATAAAGACTCATGCAAGGTTTCATCAATTTATATTAAATACTTTTTGAGCTAGGCGTGTCACAAGGTGAAAATGTGCATTTTTGACTATTTCAGGGGCCATAACTCTAAAATTAGGGGGCGGAGCCAGACGAAAAATAGAAGGTGCGCATGTTCATACCATGATAAAGACTCATGCAAGGTTTCATCAATTTATATCAAATACTTTTTGAGCTAGGCGCGTCACGAACCACCGACGGACAAGAGCAAATCTGTATGTCCCAACCAGGGCGGGGGGGGGGGGGGGGGGGGGGGGGGGGGGGGGGGTGCACAAAAATGTGGTAGCCACATAATAGACAAAGGCATTATGAGCCTTTAAACAATGACAGTTAACATATTAAAACAATGGTTAACATATTTCTTTCTTTGTGATATGTTCAATCATGCAGCTAAACAATTTTGATTATTTTCAAACTGTAATATTTCCTGTCACATCAATTACTGGTAACATTATAGTATGTTCAAAGCTAGGATATTCTGAAAACTGACATTAACTAGGACTTTTTCAAACATGCTTAACAATGTTAGGCTTACATCTGAAATAAACTTAGGTTGAAAACAGTAAATTTATAACTTGTATTACCTTGTACTGCATACAATATTACAATTCAAGTTTTATTATTATAAACAATGGACAGGATACTCTGCTTGCTTAGGACAGATTTAAATTTAGTAACCTAATATAGTTCCAAAATTAATTTATTAGTACAGAGGGTAGGATGTAATGTTCTGTTCAGTTAAAAATTAGTTCAGTGCGTATAAACCTAAAAAAAGGCAGTGTTTCTGGATTTCTAAGCATTTCTTCTGTATGTTGTTCAAACTGGAGATCTTTGGAGCACTAGGAGGACGAGCTACTAGCCTAAATATTTTCCTTGAAATTATTTAACAAAATAAAATGCATACAACATGTAAGAAGTTGAAAAGAAAAGTATTTTCAGTTTCTTGTGCACAAATACAGTTTAAACTGCTGACCCTACTATTTCATTTTACTTTGAAACAGAATTTAATAAGCCTCCATAAATCTTTAAAGCTTGCATGCCTCTAGATTTATGCCAAGTTTTCAAAATTTAGGAAATGCTTTCATTAGTAGTAGTAGTAATAGTAATAAAAAGAAAATTATTTATGAAGTGATTCTGTGCTTTTTAGTACAAACACACTTTTTTATCAATAACAGGTGCAGAAACTATCAAAAGCACTAGTCATGCTATTGAAACTACATGTAGATGCAAAGTTGAAAGAACTTTGCTTTATTTTATATGGTACACATTAACTATATCTACAAAACAAAACTGGTTTATCATTTTAAATCTAATATCAATTGTGAATCTGTTTTCAAAAAATTGAATAGAAGTCCATCCCGAGGTATGTCACTTTAAGGCGCTGTGTAATCCTTTTTGAAATAAAAAGTGATCAAACAAAATTGCAGAAATTTTGCACTACGATACATTTAACAATTTTCATTGGGGAAAAGTGTATTATTTTATGACTGTCTCAATAACCTGTATGTGACCTTGTAGATGAAAAATGTTTCTTTTCTGTTGTTATTCTGGTAGTAGACAATCATGAAGTACCTAATATGTAACTTGCTTGTGTAGTAGTATAAAACTATTTCATCATAAAATATTCAATTGACTCTAACATACATGCAAACTAAATCTGTCCATTGCTGTGCACACTCTTCTAAAAGTTAAAGATTTCTTCTCCTTTCAGTTGTGAGGTAAGTTATTACTGGTGCTACAAGATCGCGAGGATAATAAGTAGATGTTCATTCCATGTTTGAGCCGAGACTAAGTTTAAATGTCACAGTCATAGGTGTGGTAGGGTCTGCCACATACAGCTCCTGTCCATTCACTATACCCAGATCTGAAATCAGAACATATATATACATGTTTGTGGTAAATGTAGTCTTACAATGTCTGAGGAAGAATTTAATATAAATGGTGATCTCCGACCTGAGACCAAACATATACATTACATAATATTAATATCCCTAGCCATCAACATTTATAGTATTTGTAACTCTTTAAATTATGAAAAACCACATCAGAAATTCTTATAATTGGTCAATTATAGAGAACTGACCTTTGAAATATTCTCCATACCCTTGTATCTTATATTTTCATCTGTCAGTGATACAGCAGCTTAAACTTTACCCTGCTGAATTTCTAAAACGGACTGGTCCATCCTTCAATTTGGGCAGTACCATTTATTATTCAAAGGGGTTTTCGCTGAAAACTTAGTGACTGAATCACAAACAGTGCAGACCATGATGTGCAGGCTGATGGTGGTCTGCACTGGTCGCAAAGGCAGAAACACTTGCCGCCAGCAGGCTAAAGGTTAACTTCACAAACAAATCTTGACAATTTTGGTTATTCAGGGAGCTTCCTAGTAAGGACAATTTAACTATATACAATGTACTTTCATCAAGGCAGGAGAGAGCCTAACTTGACCCTATAACTTGTTATGCTGTAATGCATTAAGCAGACAAATATACTAACTGCTATAGAAAACATTATTTTACTGATATTTTAGCACACCTTAAATACATGTTACCAACTGCATTTCCTTAACCTTTAGCCTGGTGGCGGCAAGTGGTTTTGCCTTTGCGGCCAGTGCAGACCAAGATCATCCTTCACATCCGTGCAGTCTGATCATGGTATGCACTGTTCGCTATTCAGTCAGTAAATTTTCAGTGAACACCCCTTCAAATAATAAATGGTACAGTCCAAATTGAATGAAGGACCAGTCCATTTTAGAAATTTAGCAGGCTTAGGGTTAACCTACCTCCTAAAGTTTTCTTCAGATTTTCTCGTGTTTTCTCTTCAATAGATTTAACTGTTGGCATGTATAATGTTTTATTCTTTCCATGAACATTCGCTGTTAAACCAGGGGACTTCATCTGACTGTCAAAATAAAGTAAATCCTGCTGTGATTTCATTTTCATCAAATGTCTGAAAACATGCACTAGAGTTCCAATGGATACAAAACTTTTCCATCGTATGCAAAGATATGTACCACAAACTTGCAGGATAAGCTGTTAGAGAAAAAGCACTTTCATACTTTACTTTCTATCAAATATTTTCATTTACTGTTTGTTAATACCAGTTTGCCAAAACAATTTTGTTTTATTGCCTAATGCTTTCTATAAATTGATGTTTAATTTCATTTTTACTCTTTTTGCAAATTCTATTACTAAAAAGTTTTAACTGCTGTCCTCTACACTGAACTGTTACATGCCAAGAAGCAGTGCACAAAATTCTCTAAATGACATCACACAGCTTTTAAAACCAACCATGATCACTTGAAGATGTGTTTGATATCAACAGCTGTAACAGTTATACACGTTTATTTCTTTTCAAATTAGTGTTTATTATTGCCCATTTTTCGGAATGTTTGAAATAATAAAACATTTGGAAACAGTATACAGGACAACATTTGGAACTGCTGCACTCAGCCTATAAAGATCTAAAGATCTTTTCAGCTTACTTTCATACTGGTGGCTGAGAAATTTCAGTACAATTGTAAAGAACAACTTACTATTCTGCACTTTCTTGCAGGAAGTTAATAATGTCTTGTAGTTTGTCAGACTCGGAGAATGTGAGTGACTTCGGTATCTTACTGCACGCCATACAATCATCCTGTCATAGAAATATACAAACAACAAAGATATTTCAGGAATAAGTTGTTTTATTTCAGACACCACAACTAGCTTGCAGTGGACAGCTAATCAAAAGATGGGACATTTAAACATCAGTGCTTTCATTGGCGATTTAATACATGAAATTTCATTTTGACATTTATTTTCCTCCGCTGATTTGTAATGACCGTGTAATATCCTTGAACCCATCTCAGTTAACCAACGGCTATTCAGTGGAAAAACAAGTGAATGAAGTATTGTCATGCAATACAAAGTCCCCTACTGGAAGGAACCTAATTTTTCCCTACTGCAGAATAACATAATGAACTGATGTCTGTCAATAATACTATATGTACTATATATACAATATGTTACAACAAAATATGGATTAAAATTTGTATATATAATAATATATATATGCATTAAAATGTACAAAAACCTACAAATCTATAAATGTAAACAAGCATGCTAGAATGTCACAATATATGCCCATCATAGCATATTTCTTTACACTAGCGTCTGGATTTTCATATGGAATTTTTTTGGCCAATTATAAAAAAGTTATAATATAAGTTATTTTTAGTAACAACAAAAGGGGGATTAATCCTAAACAAGAGCTGTCTCCGTAGGATGACACATGCCCCCAATGGCACTTTGAATGAATAGTTATGGCCGATGTTAAGAGTTTAGGACCTTTGACCTACAGAGCTGGGTCTTGCGCGCGACACATCGTGTTACTGTGTCACACATTCATGCATAGTTATTTTAAAATCCATGCATGAATGACAAAGATATGGACCGGACATGCCCATCAATGCACTATCATGAAAAATGATCTTTAACGTCTGAGTGTGACCTTGACCTTTGAGCTACGGACCTGGGTCTTGCGTGTGACACGTCGTCTTACTGTGGTACACATTCATGCCAAGTTATTTGAAAATCCATCCATCAATGACAAAGGTATGGACCGGACACGCCCATCAATGCACTATCCTTTAACATCTAAGTGTGACCTTGACCTTTGAGCTACGAACCTGGGTCTTGCGCATGACACATCATCTTACTGTGGTACACATTTATGCCAAGTTATTTGAAAATCCATCCATCGATGACAAAGATATGGACCGGACACGCCCATCAATGCACTATCCTTTAACGTCTAAGTGTGACCTTGACCTTTGAGCTACGGACCTGGGTCTTGCGCACTGCACGTCGTCTTACTGTGGTACACATTCATGCCAAGTTATTTGAAAATCCATCCATCGATGACAAAGATATGGACCGGACACGAAAATTGCGGACGGACCGACAGACTGACAGACCGACAGACGGTTCAAAAACTATATGCCTCCCTTTGGGGGCATAAAAAAAATCTATATAAGTCCAAATAAAACTCTTTGCCAGTTAGAGATAGATCAAAATACACCTAAAAATTGGATGTAACAAGCTTGTTGTACCACAGAAAAGTGGTTTCGATCCTTCCTGATTTTTCCTTACAGCCAGTAATAGAAAAGTTACAATATAAGCTATTTATAGTAACAACAAAGGGAAGTAATTCTAAAAGCAAGGGTGCTTCATGGTGGTGAACATTTGTGCCAAGTTAAATGAAGAAAAAATGCTCAGGACAAAGTCATTCTTGAATTTGACCTTTGACCTCTAAGTGTGACCTTGACCTTTCAGCTAAGGGCCTGGGTTTTGCACATGACACGTTGTCTCATGCAGTGGAACATGTATGCCAAGTAATACTGTAATCACTTGATGGATACAGAGTTCTGGACCAGACAGGAAAAAACCCTATTGACCTCCAATTGTGACCTTGAGCTAGGAGTCCAGGTTTTGCGCATGACAAGTCGTCTCATCATGGGAAACATTTATGCAAAGTAATATTGAAATCCCTTGATGGATGACAGAGTTCTGGACCGGACAGGAAAAAAGCCCTGTTGACCTCTGACCTCCAATTATGACCTTCAAGCTAGGGTTCTGGGTGTTGCGCATATCACGTCGTCTCATCATGGGAAACATTTGTGCCAAGTAATATGAAAATCCCTTAATGAATGACAGAGTTATGGACTGGACACGAAACAGACCCTGTTCATGCCATGTTAATATTTGATTGCCAAGTAAGACCTTGACCTTTGAGCTAGGGGTCTGAAAACTGCGCACGACACATAGTCTTATTATGAGGTACATTTGTGCCAAGTAATATTAAAATCCCTTCATAGGTGGCAGAGGTATGGACCGGACAGGAAAAAAGCCCTGTTGACCTTTGACCTCCAATTGTGACCTTGACCTTTGAGCCACAACAAATTCCTTAATTTTATTGCTACTGAATCAATACAGTGATTTTTTACATCAAATATATCACAAACCAGTAATGTAACATATGAGGACAGTGTTTCTAACAAATAAAAGAAAAAGTTACCTTTCTTTCAGCCTCAAATGTATATGTATATATTCCTTCTGTGTCATTGAAATTCATGTAGTTGTTTAGTGGCATACAGCAACTGAAACACAATTTAGAATTTTTTTATTAACTGTTACCCTGCTGTATTTCTAAAATGGACTTGTCTTTCATTCATTCTGGGCAGTACCACAAAATCACTTGCCGCTAGCAGGCTAACAGTTAAGATGCAAAAATTGGTACTTATCATTTCTATAAACATGGTCTAATTGTGGAATTTGTAAAAGGCATGTATGCAAGCAGGTTTTCCTTGTCATTCAAATGCTGTAGTTACCAGGGAAATTTTTACTTGCAACATCTATATAACTGAGCCACGCCATGAGAAAACCAACATAGTGGGTTTGCGACCATCATGGATCAAGACCAGCCTGCGCATCCGCGCAGTCTGGTCAGGATCCATGCTGTTCGCCATCAGTTTCTCTAATTGCAATAGACTGAAAGCGAACAGCATGGATCCTGACCAGACAGCGCGGATGCGCAGGCTGGTCTGGATCCATGTTGGTCGCAATCCCATTATGTTGGTTTTCTCATGGCACGGCTCAATTATTAGAATCAGTTTGAACTGTGTCAAATATGTTTCATACAGTTTGCTCTTGTGAAGGTTTTAGATTCATGTATCTAAAAAATTTGTTTTACACCGACTTCAGAACTGTACAGGTTCTCAGCTACTATATAAAGACCATGGCAATACACTAGATAGTAAATGTATTCTGTGTAAGTCTTTATATCAACTGTATTTTGGTATAAATTTTGGTATAGATGAAACAAGAGCTGTCACAGAAGACAGCAAACTCGACTATTTCGATGCCGGATAGTGAAACTGGGCACATCTGAGGAAGCTGAAGCTGTCACTTGAGTGTTTAATGACACCAATGGTGGATGAAGATATTGCACATTAGCTTGAGTCTGTGTCAAAAAAATTTAAGTAATAAGAGAGATAAAGATAAAGTGTATCAAAACACTAAATAAGTATAATTCTAAGCAAAAGGGGGCATAATTCATAAAATATTGGTGCAAGAGTTATGCACCTTGTGTCATATGATATGGGTGATGATGTGGAACAACTACTTCAAGTTTGAATCAAATCCATTTAGTAACTAGAAAATGCTTTTGTAAAAAAGCGCATGTCTCCCCCAATGCAAAGTCCTCTAGGCAAGAAGTCAATAGGGGTCAGGAGCGAAAGTCAAATAGACACTGATGGTTGGCTGCAATAGGGATCATCTACTTGGCATGTCCAGTCATCCCGCTAAATTTCAACACTCTTGACCTAGTGGTTCTCAAGTCACTGTTCAGGCTCCTGTGACCTTGACCTTTGATCAAGTGACCTCATAATAAATAGGGGTCATCTACTCTGCATGTCCAATCATCCTATTAAGTTTCAACATTGTAGGTCAAGTGGTTCTCAAGTTATTTCCAAAAAATGATTTTACATGAACAGGCCACTGTGACCTTGACCTTTAATAGACTGACCCCAAAATCAATAGAGATCATCTACTCTGCATGTTCAATCATCCTATGAAGTTTCAACGTTCTGGGTCAAGTGGTTCTCAAGTTATTCATCGGAACTGGTTATCAATGTTCAGGCCCCTGTGACCTTGACCTTTAACGGAGTGACCCCAAAAACAATAGGGGTCATTTACTCTGCATGAACAATCATCCTGTGAAGTTTCAACATTCTGGGTCGAGAGGTTCTCACGTTATTGATTGGAAATGGTTTTCCATGTTCAGGCCCCTGTGGCCTTGACCTTTAACAGAGTGACCCTAAAATCGTTAGGGGTCATCTACTCTGCATGACCAATCATCCCATGAATTTTCATCATTCTGGGTCAAGTGGTTCTCAAGTTACTGACTGGAAATGGTTTTCAATGTTCGGGCCCCTGTGACCTTGACCTCGCACAGAGTGAATCCAAAATCGTTAGGGGTCATCTACTCTACATGACCAATCATCCTATTAAGCTTCAACATTCTGGGTCAAGTGGTTCTCAAGTTACTGATTGGAAATGGTTTTCAATGTTCAGGCCCCTGTGACCTTGACCTTTGATGGAGTGACCCCAAACTCAATAGGGGTCATCTACTCTTCATGATCAATCATCCTATGAAGTTTCAACATTCTGGGTCAAGTGGTTCTCTAGTTACATGTGTATTGATCGGAAATGGTTTTCAATGTTCAGGCCCCTGTGACCTTGACCTTTGACAGAGTGACCTCAAAATCAATAGGGGTCATCTACTCTTCATGACCAATCATCCTATGAAGTTTCAACACTCTGGGTCAAGTGGTTCTCTAGTTATTGATCGAAATGGTTTTCAATGTTCAGGCCCCTGTGACCTTGACCTTTGACGGAGTGACCCCAAAAACAATAGGGGTCGTCTCAACCAGCAGCCCTACAACCCTATGAAGTTTGAAGGTTCTAGGTCAAATGGTTCTCCAGTTATTGCTCGGAAATGAAGTGTGACGTACGTACGGACGGACGGACAGGGCAAAAACAATATGTCTCCTGGGGGAGACATAATAACTAAGATATAGTGAAAATGCATCAAAATTAACCTTAAATTCTACGTAAAAGGGGGCATAATTCAGGAAAAATTGGTACCAGAGTTATGCACCTTGTGTCATATAATGCGGGTGATAAGGTGGAACAACTATTTTAAGTTTGAATCAAATCCATTTAGTAATAACTGAGATAGAGTGAAAGTGCATCAAAACTTGAACCTGAAATTCTAAGTAAAAAGTGGGTGATAATTCATGAAATATTGATGTGAGAGTTATGATCCTTGTGCCAGATGATGTGGGTGATGAAGAATAACTATTTTAAGTTTAAAGCAAATCCATCACGTAATTACAGAGATAAGGAGAAAAAAGAAGAGGTGTAAAAAAACTTTAACCAAGGTGGGGACGCGGAAAGATGCCCACGCCGGGGTGAGTAGGATAGCTCTCCATATACTTAGTATAGTCAAACTAAAAACTAATTTGTCCTCAAACCATTGTAATTACTAACATAATATTTAAACAAATAAAACTCCTATTACCTTGTTGCTATTTTAAAGACTTCTGTGGCACAGGCAGCTGAAATGATAAACAATGCAATTCTGTAAGCATTTATCTACCAAGGACTTCTTGATCTATATTTCTTGCATGTCTGGCACAATTAATTAGTCAACATCCTCCATTTAAAAAGAAGTTTGTATCCACAGGACATACAAGTTTTAATGGAAAAATTCACCCTAAGCTTTTAATTAATTATCATTTCTCTGACTTCCGTACATTCTGTTTTAAGTATATTCTTATTTACCAAGTACAATATGTTTCCAAGCGTGTACAAGATTGAGATTGCCCAACATGGTAGACAGAAATGCCAAAATTTGGATGCAAACTAAAATCACAGCTCTACTGGGTCAGTTCCGAAAAGAAAATATGCGACAAAAGTGTAATGCTGACTTGTGATCTGTTTTAAGTCCATTCTAAAACAAAATCTAAAACCCCCTCTGAAACTCACCAAAACCCCTAAAATGACCATGGTGAAAGTCCCACAACCTTTCTTAGAAGAATTCTAGTGAAACCCTGATCAACTGACAACTTACCTAGTATATGTGCATATTCTTAATTTTCTAACTATTATTCTGACTGCCAAAAAGCAATGCACACTATACACAGTCATTCTAACATCAAACTTACAGCACTTTCTTCACAGTTTCTCATCTTATGGCTACTAATGTACATGTATAGTCATTTGTCTCATAATTACAAGAAATAGATGTTGCAATGCTGAAAGATATGACTTCCTTATCAGAGATGGCAAGGTCTCAAACAAAAACCTAGGTAATGTAAAACAGGATTTGCGCACATATTTTATATGTGTCTCATATCTTTGACAAAAACTTACAATACTGTTAAGGGCTGACTAAATATGCTGAAACTAGTCTGAATACTTCATTCGCTCATTACACAGTTTGTGTGACATGTCTGACAAGCTGCCTTCAGGCACACAACTCTAAACCTGATGGTCATTATGGCCCTAGATTGTTTCAAGTTTTTCATACTGCTATATAAAGACAAGAGGACCATGATGGTCCTGAATCGCTCACCTCTTCCCACATGACCCAGTTTTGAGTATGACATCGTTTTTTCTATTATTTGACATAGTGACCTAGTTTCTGAGCTCATGTGACCCAGTTTTGAACTTGACCTAGATATTATCAAGATAAAAATTCTGACCAATTTTCATGAAGATCCATTGAAAAATATGGTCTCTAGAGAGGTCACAAGGTTTTTCTATTATTTGACCTATTGACCTAGTTTTCGAAGGTACGTGACCCTGTTTTGAACTTTACCTAGATATCATCAAGGTGAACATTCTCACTAACTTTCATGAAGATCTCATGAAAAATATGGCCTCTAGAGAGGTCACAAGGTTTTTCTATTTTTATACCTACTGGCCTAGTTTTTGACCGCATGTGACCCAGTTTCTAAACTGACCTAGATATCATCAAGATGAACATTCAGATCAATTTTCACGAAGATCCATTGAAAAATATGGCCTCTAGAGAGGTCAAAAGATTTTAATAATTTTAGACCTACTGACCTAGTTTTTGACCGCAGTTGACCCAGTTTCAAACTTGATCTAGATATCATCAAGATGAACATTCAGACCAACTTTCATACAGATCCCATGAAAAGTATGGCCTCTAGAGAGGTCACAAGGTTTTTCTATTATTTGACCTACTGACCTAGTTTTTTAAGGCACATGACCCAGTATCAAACTTGACCTAGATATCATCAAGGTGAACATTCTGACCAATTTTTATGGAGATCCATTCACAAGTATGGCCTCTAGAGAGGTCACAAGGTTTTTCTATTTTTAGACCTACTGACCTAGTTTTGACTGCACATGACCCTGTTTCGAACTTGACCTTGATATCATCAAGATGAACACTCAGACCAACTTTCATACAGATCCCAATGAAAAATATGGCCTCTAGAGAGGTCACAAGGTTTTTCTATTATTTGACCTACTGACCTAGTTTTTGAGGGCACGTGACCCACTTTCGAACTTGACCTAGATATCATCAAGGTGAACATTCTGACCAATTTTCATGAAGATCTCATGAAATATATGGCCTCTAGAGAGGTCACAAGGTTTTTCTATTTTTAGACCTACTGACCAAGTTTTTGACCGCACGTGACCCAGTTTCGAACTTGACCTAGATATCATCAAGGTGAACATTCAGATCAACTTTCATACAGATCCCATGAAAAATATGGCCTCTAGAGAGGTCACAAGGTTTTTCTATTATTTGACCTACTGACCTAGTTTTTGACGGCATGTGACCCACTTTCAAACTTGACCTAGATATCATCAAGATGAACATTCTGACCAATTTTCATGAAGATCTCATGAAATATATGGCCTCTAGAGAGGTCACAAGGTTTTTCTATTTTTCGACCTACTAACTTAGTTTTTGACCGCATGTGACCCAGTTTCGAACTTGACCTAGATATCATCAAGGTGAACGTTCTGACCAATTTTCATGAAGATCTTGTGAAATATATGGCCTCTAGAGAGGTCACAAGGTTTTTCTATTTTTAGACCTACTGACCTAGTTTTTGATGGCACGTGACCCAGTTTCGAACTTGACCTAGGTATCATCAAGGTGAACATTCTGACCAATTTTCATGAAGATCTTTGTAATATATGGCCTCTAGAGAGGTCACAAGGTTTTTCTATTTTTAGACCTACTGACCTAGTTTTTGATGGCAAGGGACCCAGTTTCGAACTTGACCTAGATATCATCAAGATGAACATTCTGACCAACTTTCATAAAGATCCCATGAAAAATGTGACCTCTAGAGTGGTCACAAGCAAAAGTTTACGGACAGACGCACGTATGGATGCACGGACAGACGACGGATGACGGACACAGCGCGATCACAAAAGCTCACCTTGTCACTTTGTGACAGGTGAGCTAAAAACAAGCACCACCCATCAACATAATTTTTCAACAAATCAACATGGCTTGAAGAAATATGGTAGAGGTTCAACAAAGGAAGAAACAGTCCTAAAAGCTCAGCATGAGCTTTATTGTTAGGTGTGATAATAAAAAGTAAAAAAAATAAATTTTTTTATGTGTTAATTATAGTTACAAAAAAATCTCCTTTTCAATTGCGGCTTTATGTGTTTGGAATGAAGACAAAAGCACAGTTTCACAAATTTGATCTCTGTTAACAAGGCTGATTCACTCACCTGCTATTACAGCATTAGTTGACGCCACAGCTGGGATGATTCTCTTTACTACACCTGCATGTAGAAAAAATTAATGTTAATACACATTTTCCCAGATATTCCACAATGTGATGCAATACCAATTTTCCGAACCTGATTTTAATAAGGTTTTTTTTTTTCTACAATGAAGTATTTGATTAAACCATAATTTTTCAAAGCATCATGATGCAATAAGAAAATTCGGCCATTACAAAACAAGAGCGCCAGACTGTCATAAAATACCTATAGCGGGTTATTTCTATGCGGGGAATAGTTCTGCGTTTCTGCGGTCTCTCGGTAGAATCGCAAAAATATTTTCAGCAGAATATTCATCCAGCAAAAATTTAAAACGCAAAAAATCTGCTTCACCAACGTTGTTTCACGCTATGTTACACGAGGTGATCCGAAGTTCACAATGGCATGATCTAATTATTGGAAATTACTGTCATCATCTATCAATTACTGATAATGGTATAATTGAGTGTGATGGTCAATCAAAGTTCTGTTAATCCCTCAGAAAACATTTTTCTTTTGTTTGTTTGTTTGAAATAAACTGAGTGAATTACACTTGAGTTGTTCTTATTAATCCCTTGTGAAGATCTTCCGAACTATACTTTAGTAACCTTTATACAGGTATAACCGTTGTGCTGGTATACCGTAGTTTGCAGTTGTAGTTTGTACAATTGTTGTTGGACTTATTTTTTTTCAATTCACATGTTATTATATCCTACAATGTGTTCATTAAAAGCAAAGTTACTTTGCATCAGTTACTGTAATTTAGTTTATTGTTTTTCATGCGCTAGTCATCCTAACGACACCCGATCATGCGGGGAATTACTTCCTCCTTGGCATCGAAAACGCAGAAATTCCTCTTTCTTTCGTGTGAAAACGCAGAAATTAAACATGCAGAAATTTGTTCCACAATTTTTGGGCCAAAACGCAGAATATTTTGACCGCAGAAATAACCCGCTATACGGTACGCCCTTCTAAATACTCAGTTACATATCATAAAAAGATGCCCACAAACACTGTCACCAAATCTGGTGAAGATCGGATGAAAACTGTTCGACTTTGCGGGTAGACAAGGTTAAATTAGTAGATTTCGAGTAATTCAAGGGCCATAATCCAACAGTGCCAGGGGCAATTTGGCTGGTTATCAAAACTGGTCGAGATATTATGCCCACAAACATTATCAGCAAGTTTGGTGTAGATCGGATGAAAACTGTTCGACTTAGAGAGCAGACAAGGCTAAATTTGCAGATTTCGAGTAATTCAAGGGCCATAATCCATGAGTGCTTGGGGTGATTTGGCTGATTATCGAACTTGACCACAAACATGGTCAGCAAGTTTGGTGAAGATCGGGTGAAAACTGTCTGACTTGGAGAGCGGACAAGGCTAAATTTGCAGATTTTGAGTAATTCAAGGGCCATAATCCATGAGTGTCTTGGAGATTTGGCTGGTTATTGAACTTGGCTGAGATATTATGCCTACAAACATTATCAGCAAGTTTGGTGGAGATCAGATGACAACTGTTCGACTTAGAGAGCGGGCATGCATCTGGACGACGAACGACCACCGCCTCGTGTGTTCACATAATACTTTCACAAAATCTTTCAGAGACAAGCGTATAAAAATTGCTTAACCAATTTGAAAAGCATGTACATTAATCAAGATTTCATTAGTTAGACCAGTCTATGGGAAAGTCACAATTTTGATAACAAGAGCTGTCCGTAAGACAGCCAAGCTCGACTATTCGAAATATTGTCACAGAAGCAGGAAATTATTACCCAAAATGTTAAATATCAAAAGAGTTTTAAGTTCGAAAGGGGACATAATTTGACCAAAATACATATCAGAGTTGTGGGACTTGATGTTATCAACTACAGTAAATCTCACTTATAAGGAACTCGCATATAAGGAACACTCGGTTATAAGGAACATTTCTCAATTCCCCGATCTAATTCCTTCTTTATTCAATGTAAAAATCCTCGGTTATAGGGAACTCGGTTATAAGGAACACTCGGTTATAAGGAACACTTTTTCTAGTCTCAAAGTACGAAATTCAATGGAAAACCCCTCGGTTATAGAGAACAGACATAAAGAATAAAAATTAATGAAAACTGGAAATAAACAGGAGAATCGCTGGTGACGTCAGACTTTCACGCGCTTTTATGCACATGAATAAACACATATTATTTCATTTCTATGATCTTTAGTTTGTTATTTCACGGATACGATAAAAAGAAAATAAATAATATCATCATTAACTTATATTTACTTGAGAATATGTTTGAGGGCTACATGTATTAGGTATTTTATGCTATCAATAGTGAACGAAAATCAGTCGTGGACACGGTCGTGTCATACTAGCCTAAATAAATGTGTTAATTACGCGTGATTAACAATGACAAACAGTCCAGTTTACCAAATTTTCAATTGTAAAAATTGTAACAGGTGCTAAAATGGACAATAGCAAAACTATAGGTATAATTTGCACTTTAGTCCGTATGTATGGCGCCGTTGTCTAGTCGTAATGCACTATATGTCATAAACACCCTACTTTTAAATTTTAATTAAGTAGTCATATTCATAATTTTGTATTAATTATTTGAACATTTATTTTATATTAGTATTGATGCCTTTTCAAATAACATGCTGCCGAGCAAGGTAAGGGCTGCAACATATCTTATAATCATAATGTAGTGCTCTCCTAAAACAAGAAGATAGAAATAGCCGACAAAAAATAAACAAAAATCACGTCATTCTTACCGACGTACATTTTAGCTTAGTTTAGGTTTAAACGCCGTGTTTCAACACTATTTCAGTCATATACACGCAGTCAGTTTACCATACCATCTCTCTAGGAAAGGACCGGTACTCACATTTCTCACATAAAGATTCATGGTCGACCCGGAGCCCTTTTCAAACGTAAGTCAAATTGTGTTCGCTATACAAATTGTGTTCGTTATACAAACCTCGGTTACAAGGAATTAGTTCGCTATACGGATATAAGGAACCTCGGTTATAAGGAACAATTTTTAGAAGCCCCAAGCTGTTCCTTATAAGCGAGGTTTACTGTAGTTTTATAACCCCGAAGAAACATGTTAAGTTTCAATTCAATATCTGCATTAGTTTTGGGGATAGTAACTTGCATGTAAAACTTTAACCAGAATTTTCTAAGTCCAAAAGGGGGCATAATTTGCTCAAAATACATGTTAAGAGTTATCGAACTTGACCCAGTGAGGTTGGTAATTGACCTAGAAAAAGAATAAATAAGTTTCAAAGCTATATGCCTTTTGGTAATAGCTGTATGTACTTGCACGCAAAACTTTAACCAGGATTTTCTAAGTCCAAAAGGGGGCATAATTTGCCCAAAATACATGTCAGAGTTATGGGACTTGGTGCTATCAACTAGTTTTATAACCCCGAAGACACATGTGAAGTTTCAATTTAATATCTGTAGTAGTTTTGGAGATAGTTACTTGCATGTAAAACTTTAACCAGGATTTTCTAAGTCCAAAAGGGGGCATAATTTGCCCAAAATACATGTCAGAGTTATGGGACTTGACCCAGTGAGGTAGGTAATTGATCTAGAAAAAGAAAAAATAAGTTTCAAATCTATATGCCTTTTAGTAATAGCTGTATGTACTTGCACGCAAAACTTTAACCAGAATTTTCTAAGTCCAAAAGGGGGCATAATTTGGCCAAAATACATGTCAGAGTTATGGGATTTGACCCAGTGAGGTAGGTAATTGATCTAGAAAAAGAAAAAATAAGTTTCAAATCTATATGCCTTTTAGTAATAGCTGTATGTACTTGCACGCAAAACTTTAACCAGAATTTTCTAAGTCCAAAAGGGGGCATAATTTGGCCAAAATGAAGGTCAGAGTTATGGGACTTGGTGCTATCAACTAGTTTTACAACCCCGAAGACACATGTGAAGTTTCAATTCAATATCTGCATTAGTTTTGGAGATAGTAACTTGCATGTAAAACTTTAACCAGAATTTTTTAAGTCCAAAAGGGGGCATAATTTGCTCAAGATACATGTTAGAGTTATGGAACTTGACCCAGTGAGGTTGGTAATTGACCTAGAAAAAGAATAAATAAGTTTCAAAGCTATATGCCTTTAAATGATAGCTGTATGTACTCGCATGCAAAAACTTAACCAAGGTGTGACGCCGACGCCGACGCCAGGGTGAGTAGAACAGCTAGACTATTCTTCGAATATTCGAGCTAAAAATATGCCAACAAATAATATTACAAAATGGACTTTAATGAAACCTCTCACGGTTGTCTTTTGTTTTGTTAAATAAAATGTACAGGTCTGTATGCTTACTTTGCAATATTTTCCTATGATCATTAAAGAGATCGGCAAACTTCAAGCTGATTTTATGACCTATTAAATTCTATTTTTACATGTCAAAATATTTGTTAATACGTTTGTCTTAAGAAAGACAGAAACAGCTTTATCGATTATACAAAGCTTGCCATTTATTCCTGGTCTGATTTAGTCTTACCAGACTTGGGCTTTATTCAATGTTTTATGTTTTACCTCCACTGCTATGTAACAGGCTGAAAATACTGCAGGCCTGACAGGGAATCAGCCCAGGACCTCTCACATCTAAGGCAGACACTCTACCACGTCTCTATAAAAGCTAGCTCAATAGCAAGGAAGTCTATGTGTCTATGGTTTCTATTCTCTATAAGACATTGTAGTACAGATCAAAATATGAAAATATCTTTTTTACCCTGTGTTAGTCTGTAAGTGATACCAGTGATGTTAAACTCGTTTGCCCTCTCCACAGATTTCTCCATAATCCATTTTACATGTTTCGGATCATCTCCATCTATAGCTACACCATCTGTTTAAAACAAAACATCCATGACAACTTTATTCCTTTGATTCCAAAAGATCCTGTTTGAATATGAAGTAACTGATGTATAGAATTATAGTAACAATTTTTCAAGACCTGCATTGTGTAGTAGTCATTTAAAACCTAGATGAAAGGAATTTCAAGAAATTTCAAGAAATATGGAAACAGTACTAAAATATCATTTTTACTATTAAAGAGATTACCTCCAAATGGTTCTTCCTTTGGCCACAGCAATATTCTCACATATTCTATACAGTGTTCTGGTAATCTGGGAGTGTGAGCTATTGTACACAGAGGGAAATTTACCTGAAAACACATCATCAGTTTGTTTGATACCCTTTTTCAGTAGACAAGTAAATAAGTTATGTAACAAAGGGTCAGTGCTTCTGTACATACATGTTATCAGAAATTTACTGACCTCTATAAAATCATAGGCGGACAGTCATAGACTTGAGACATTTTATCTGCTATCAAATTTCACCTGCAACATTTGCTTTGCTTAGTGATCAAAATTGCAACATGATAAACTGACAGTACTTTCTATGTTCTTAAGAAGTTGATAGTGCAGCAGGCCTGAACATGAGTAGAGTAAAAATCTTATTGAGCTGCACCATGAGAAAACCAACATAGTGCCTCTGCGACCAGCATGGATCCAGACCAGCCTGCACATCCGCGCAGTCTGGTCAGGATCCATGCTGTTCGCGAACGGTTTCTCTAATTGCAACTTTGTAGTTTTGGACAAGAAGATTTTCAATAGTCTTTGAAAGCGAACAGCTCCAGACCAGCCTGCACATCCGCGCAGTCTGGTCAGGATCCATGCTGTTCGCGAACGGTTTCTCTAATTGCAACTTTGTAGTTTTGGACAAGAAGATTTTCAATAGTCTTTGAAAGCGAACAGCATGGATCCTGACCAGACTGCGCGGATGCGCAGGCTGATCTGGATCCATGCTGGTCGCAAAGGCACTATGTTGGTTATCTCGTGGCATGGCTCATATCAGAACTTTCCTACCAAATAACTTACATGAACAATGGAACAAACACTTGCATATTTGTTAAGATAGCATTGATATTTTTTTTATGTTTAACTCTGACACTAGTTAGATGAAATAAAAAGAGGGTTTTCTTTTTTTAATCATATTTTTAAAACCAAAAACATGATCACTCGAAATAGTAAAATATCTACAGCAGCTGGTAATAATGTATTTAAGGAGACCATGTGCATACATTACCTGAGGAGGGTATAAATCAAGTGTACATTCTACACAGGCCGTCATTCCTGGCAGTATAACTCGAGCATTGCCTTTAAACCCCTCTGTACCACCATCCACCATTGGTATTATCGTCTCCTGCTTTAATACACCATCCTCATACTGTAACAAGCTCACCTGACAAACAGAATATATTCAAACATTTCTTCAACCTGCTCACAGACTTTTGGCAGAAATACTTTTCATAGTCCAAGTAATGAAGATATTTTAGACAAAAAATGGCTAAAACAAGAGCTGTCTCCATAGGATGACATATGCCCCCGATGGCACTTTGAATGAATAGTTATGGCCGATGTTAGAGTTTAGGACCTTTGACCTATGGACCTGGGTCTTGCGCGCGACACGTCATCTTACTGTGGTACACATTCATGCCCAATAATTTTAAAATCCATGCATGAATGACAAAGATATGGACCGGACACGCCCATCAATGCACTATCATGAAATATGACCTTTAACATCTAAGTGTGACCTTGACCTTTGAGCTACGGACCTGGGTCTTGCGCGCGTCTTACTGTGGTACACATTCATGCCCAATAATTTTAAAATCCATGCATGAATGACAAAAATATGGACCGCACACGCCCATCAATGCACTATCATGAAATATGACCTTTAACGTCTAAGTGTGACCTTGACCTTTGAGCTACGGACCTGGGTCTTGCGCGCGACACGTCGTCTTACTGTGGTACACTTTCATGCCAAGTTATTTGAAAATCCATCCATGGATAACAAAGATATGGACCAGACACGAATGCACTATCATGAAAAATTACCTTTAACGTCTAAGTGTGACCTTGACCTTTGAGCTATGGACCAGGGTCTTGCGCGCGACATGTCGTCTTACTGTGGTACACATTCATGCCAAGTTATTTGAAAATCCATCCATGGATGACAAAGATATGGACCGGACACGAAAATTGCCGACAGACCGACCGACTGTTCAAAAAAAAAAAAAAAAGCATCAGCTGACTGAGAATAGTAAGAACAATCCAAACTCCAACACAACATTACCTCCCCTTTGTTGGTAGAGTAGACACTGCGAACACCTATAAATCACAGGTGCCCGTCCAGTCTTGGTGCCCATATGGGTGCCGCCCAATCCAAAAAAAAAAAAAAAAAAAATTAAAAACACTGTTTTAAGCCTAAAACGAAAAAAAAAATTTTTTTTTAAATGTTTTTTTTCCCTATATAAACTCTTATATGGAAAAGGTGCATGTGTTGCCGTAACGCTATGGAGGTTTACTAGGACATGCTGTGGAACAACCAAAATGTCCAGTTCAGTACCAATGCAAGCTACCCTGCTGCAATTTACACATCATGCATTTATAACATAGTAAACAATCCTATTTCTACCTAGTAAACAGCCTTAAATAACTTACATTTAAATTCTAAGACGCAAACAACGGAAAAGGATTTCTACTTTCATTTTGAAACAAAATGGCCGATCGTCACTGTTATTTTGCAAGTGTCTAGACAATTTGGCTTGTTTGAATTTAAATGTAAGTTATTTAAGGCTGTTTACTAGGTAGAATAGGATTGTTTACTATTTCATAAATGCATGATGTGTAAATTGCAGCAGGGTAGCTTGCATTGGTACTGAACTGGACATTTTGGTTGTTCCACAGCGTGTCCTAGTAAACCTCCATAGCGTTACGGCAACACATGCACCTTTTCCATATGAGTATATATAAGGAAAAACAAGAGCTGGCTCCATAGGATGACACATGCCCCCAATGGCACTTTGAATGATTAGTTATGGCCGATGTTTGAGTTTAGGACCTTTGACCTATGGACCTGGGTCTTGCGCGCGACACGTCGTCTTACTGTGGTTCACATTCATGCCAAGTTATTTGAAAATCCATCCATGGATGACAAAGATATGGACCGGACATGCCCATCAATGCATTATCCTTTAACGTCTAAGTGTGACCTTGACCTTTGAGCTACGGACCTGGGTCTTGCGCACGACACGTCGTCTTACTGTGGTACACATTCATGCCAAGTTATTTGAAAATCCATCCATCGATGACAAAGATATGGACCAGACACGCCCATCAATGCACTATCCTTTAACGTCTAAGTGTGACCTTGACCTTTGAGCTACGGACCTGGGTCTTGTGCGCGACACGTTGTCTTACTGTGGTACACATTCATGCCAAGTTATTTGAAAATCCATCCATCGATGACGAAGATATGGACCGGACACGCCCATCAATGCACTATCCTTTAACAGCTAAGTGTGACCTTGACCTCTGAGCTACGGACCTGGGTCTTGCGCGCGACACGTCGTCTTACTGTGGTACACATTCATGCCAAGTTATTTGAAAATCCATCCATCGATGACAAAGATATGGACCGGACACGAAAATTGCGGACAGACTGACAGACTGACAGACCGACAGATTGACAGACCGACAGACGGTTCAAAAACTATATACCTCCCTTCGGGGGCATAAAAAATTTTCAAAACAAATTTTTTTTTTTGTTTTAGGCTTAAAACAGTGTTTTTAATTTTTTTTTTTTTTTGAGGGGGCGGCACCCATATGGGCACCAAGACTGGATGGGCACCTGTGCTATAAATTGGGCTGAAATTCAGCAGATATATATATATATTTTTTTTATTCTTGAATTTTGTTGAACAAAGTTTATATCTAAATAGCTAATTATTATTATATTTTGCGTAACACAAGTAAACAGCTAATAATGATACAATAACACTAAATTTCCTTAAATTTGGTGTTGAAACGTGCATCTGCTAAAATGTAAACAATGGAATAATTTGACAGTATTTATGTACAGACCCAAATTCGAACTTAATCTGTTTTTTGTAATCATATACCTGTGTACCTAAAACAAATCAGATAGATTCATTCTTTCTAAAGTTATCGAATAGACATGAACATTTTACAAAATTTTAAGTCAGAAAAAGGGCAGTAGTCTGAAAAAAATTGGTAGATTGTAACCATAATTGAATCTATATATACAAGTGTACTTTGAATTCAATCCAATCATTCATTCAAGAGTTACCAAGCAGACATAGAACCAAATTTTTAAGCCAAAAAGGGGCCATTACATTACAAAATTGGTGGACTGCATCTAAAATGGAACTTGGCCTGCATTTTATACTCATGTACCTACCACAAAAAACAATAACAAACAAGAGCTGTCTCCATAGGATGACATATGCCCCCAATGGCACTTTGAATGAGTAGTTATGGCCGATGTTAGAGTTTAGGACCTTTGACCTACGGAGCTGGGTCTTGGGCGCGACACTTCGTCTTACTGTGCCACACATTCATGCGTAGTTATTTTAAAATCCATGCATGAATGACAAAGATATGGACCGGACACGCCCATCAATGCACTATCATGAAAAATTTTTAACGTCTAAGTGTGACCTTGACCTTTGAGCTACGGACCTGGGTCTTGCGCGCGACACGTCGTCTTACTGTGGTACACATTCATGCCAAGTTATTTGAAAATCCATCCATGGTTGACAAAGATATGGACCGGACACGCCCATCAATGCACTATCCTTTAATGTCTAAGTGTGACCTTGACCTTTGAGCTACGGATCTGGGTCTTGCGCACGACACGTCGTCTTACTGTGGTTCACATTCATGCCAAGTTATTTGAAAATCCATCCATCGATGACAAAGATATGGACCGGACAAGCCCATCAATGCACTATCCTTTAATGTCTAAGTGTGACCTTGACCTTTGAGCTACGGACCTGGGTCTTGCGCGCGACACGTCGTCTTACTGTGGTACACATTCATGCCAAGTTATTTGAAAATCCATCCATCGATGACAAAGATATGGACCGGACACGCCCATCAATGCACTCTCCTTTAATGTCTAAGTGTGACCTTGACCTTTGAGCTACGGACCTGGGTCTTGCGCGCGACACGTCGTCTTACTGCGGTACACATTCATGCCAAGTTATTTGAAAATCCATCCATCGATGACAAAGATATGGACCGGACACGAAAACTGCGGACAGACTGACAGACTGACAGACCGACAGACTGACAGATGGACAGACAGTTCAAAAACTATATGCCTCCCTTCGGGGGCATAAAAAAAATAGAAATTGTGTAAATAGGACACGTGTCCCCACAAACTGTGCCATCCTCTATACAGCAAGTATCAAAGGGCAATAACTGCAGTAAAAATATTCACGGAAAATTTTCCTTCCCTTATTGGTCATCTGCACATCAAGCTTGTTCGTCTGTAAAAGCTTGAATCAAATCAGGATAATAGAGTGGGAGGGATTGGACACACAAGACTCTGGGACGTATTTACGTACAGACAGCAGCAACACTATATGCCCCCAACATAAATATACGGGGGAATTTAAAACAAGAGGGTCATTGACCCTAAAGCACTCACCTGTGAACAAGGCTTTAAGTGTGTTTCTGTAAGTACAGAGTTATAGGTTTCTTCTATGTTAGCCTATATTATTACATGTCACACACACTTTTGAACCTAGAGCAATAATTTGAGCAGACATTACAAATCTGGTATCACACACCAAATATCAAGGCTCTAGCTAATACTGATTCAGAGAAGAAAAGTGACCATGCCCCCTGGCAGCCATGTTTTTTGATGAATCAGAATAATTTGCACAATCTTGGTAGAGGGTCACACAAAAACATTTGTGTAAAATTATTTTAAAATTGAGCTTGCAGTTTGAAACTAGAGCTATCACTAAAGGTGATGAATGTACCCCCCGCATGCACTGACACAGTACATTGCAATTTGACACACACAAGACTGCATAATTATGTGGACTGTATGTATATAGACTGTATGTATACAGTATAGTAACAAAAAACAAAGTCCCATAACTATGCAGAATATTTATCTAAAAGAATGTAACATGCACCATGCACAATTAGGGTTGGTACTGATCACTTGTGTGAAGTTTCATTAAATTGTGTGCAAGGGTTTGGTAGATTAGGCACGCACAAGATTGCATATGCAGACTGTATGTACATAGTATGTTAACAAGAAACAAAGTCCCATAACTCTGCAATTTTTGTCGCTGAAAGAACCTAACATGCCCCATGCACAACTACTGTTGTTACTGATCAGTTGTGTGAAGTTTCATTAAATTGTGTCAAGGGGATGAGGAGAGATGGTGCGCACAAGATTGTGTCTATGTATATAGTATAGTAACAAAAAAACAAAGTCCCATAACTCTGCAATTTTTTTTTCTAAAAGAACCTTACATGCCCCATGCACAACTACTGTTGGTACTGATCACTTGTGTGAAGTTTCATTAAATTGTGTCAAGGGGATGAGGAGAGATGGTGCGCACAAGATTGTGTCTATGTATATAGTATAGTAACAAAAAACAAAGTCCCATAACTCTGCAAATTTTTTTCTAAAATAACTTAACATGCCCCATGTACAACTACGGTTGGTACTGATCACTTGTGTGAAGTTTCATTAAATTGTGTCAAGGGGATGAGGAGAGATGGTGCGCACAAGATTGTGTCTACGTATATAGTATAGTAACAAAAAAAACAAAGTCCCATAACTCTGCAAATTTTTTTTCTAAAAGAACCTAACATGCCCAATGCACAACTACTGTTGGTACTGATCACTTGTGCGAAGTTTCATTAAATTCTGTCAAGGGGATAAGGAGAGATGGTGCGCACAAGATTGCGTCTACGGACAGACGGACAGTCGACCAGACAGACAGACGGACAGACAGACAGACAACCTGAAACCAGTATACCCCCCCTTACAACTTTGTTGTCGGGGGGTACAACAAGAAGATTTTTAAAGTTTCCACTATATAGGGAAAAGTGACCACGCCCTCTGGCAGCCATGTTTTTTGACGAATCAAAATAATTTTGACAATCTTGGTAGAGGGTCACACAAGGACCATTTGTGTAAAAT
The DNA here is from genome assembly GCF_021730395.1 of Mercenaria mercenaria. Classification (NCBI taxonomy): domain Eukaryota; kingdom Metazoa; phylum Mollusca; class Bivalvia; order Venerida; family Veneridae; genus Mercenaria; species Mercenaria mercenaria. The sequence continues at coordinate 10,320,485 of NC_069373.1, forward strand.
TATTCTAAAATTGGGCTAGCAGTTTCACACAAGAAGATTTTTAAAGTTTCCACTATATACATATAGGGAAAAGTGACCACGCCCTCTGGCGGCCATGTTTTCTGATGAATCGGAATAATTTGAACAATCTTGGTAGAGGGTCACACAAGGACCATTTGTGTAAAATTATTCTAAAATTGGGCTAGCAGTTTCACACAAGAAGATTTTTGAAGCTTCCACTATATACATATAGGGAAAAGTGACCACGCCCTCTGGCGGCCATGTTTTTTGATGAATCAAAATAATTTGAACAGTCTTGGTAGAGGGTCACACAAGGACCATTTGTGTTAAATTATTCTAAAATCGGGCCAGCAGTTTCAAACAAGAATTTTTTTTAAGTTTCCACTACATACATATAGGGAAAAATGACCACGCCCTCCAGCAGCCATGTTTTTTTGACGAATCAGTATAATCTGAACAATCTTGGTAGAGGGTGACATAAGGACCATTTGTGTGAAATTATTTCAAAATTAGATCATTGGTTTAGGAGGAGATGTAATTTATGTGCAACCAAGCGGAACGGTTTAAACAAGTTTGGTAGAGGGCCACCCAAATAACATCATGGCCAAGTTTCATAAAAATCCAATCATTGATTTTGGAGGAGATGTTGTTTAAACACAGATGTTGATGACGGACGGACGACTTGATGGACACACGGACGCCGGACACAGGGAGATCACAATATCTCACCATGAGCACTTTGTGCTCAGGTGAGCTAAAAATCAATCCATTCAGCTCTTCAAGCTGTTGTCACTTTTGACAACTCTTTGAAAGAATGCTGCGACACCAATAAAGTATGGAATACAGAAAGACCATGTATATTATGTTGTACAGACCAACATTCCATTTATCCATCTTCTTGCAACTATAGAATCCAAACCACACACCACTATGTGAAAACCTGAAATCACAAAACATCATTGTTTGTCATTACTGCCACTGATGTTAAAATACACTTACTCTTACTTTCTATATTTTCTTAAAAGGGCCGTACATGTATGAAATTTTTATGCTTCTACAAGGCAACAAGAGCTGTCAGTGGACAGCCCGCTCGACTCTTCTCAGTGCTTGATAGTATAATATAAACAATGAGTAAAACTTTAACATTATAGCATATTCTAAGTCTAAAAGGGGCCATAATTCAGTCAAAATGCTTGATAGAGTTGCCTCCTCCTTTTTACAGACTGGGGTCATGATGGTAAACAAGTACGCAAAATATGAAAGCAGTATCTCAATGGACTTCGAAAATATTTGGGGTGGTACGCAAACTTTAACATTTGTGTGACGCTAACGCTCATGCCGACGCGAGTAGGATAGCTAAAAATTACCGGGTACAATATATCACTGACATTCAAAATTCCTAGAAATACATGGCATTCACAGTTCCTAGAAATATGTCATGGAATTCACATTTCCTAAAAATGTGTGACAGCATTTTACAATTCATGACATATATAATTTTTTGAAGAATATTACTGCATTTACAATTCCTATGAAAATGAAAACAAAGATATACATACCGCTGTAGAAAGACTCGTCATAGTCTTGTATTTTAGCATAATGTCTGAAAACCATGTCAAGGAATGTCTTATAATAATTAATCTGAAAAAAATTGAATATCTTATTGATGAAATACAATAGTAAAAAAAAAAACCCTCAAAGAAATCAGATTCATTTCAATTGGCTGTTAAATTTCAGAAAAATGTTAGTTACTGGTAATACAAGTTCCTCGCTTCCTAAAGACTACATAATGTAACTTTAACCTTTAGCATGCTAGATAAATTGTCGTCTGCTGGAAATGTCGTCTGCTAAAATTGTAAAGTTCATTCAATTTGCTCCAAAATTGGAAGAAATAATGTCAGAGTAGCAAACAGCTTGGAACCTGATCAGACGCCGATTTAATCGGCGTCTGATCTGGTTCCAAGCTGTTTGCAAAGGCTGTTAAATTCGCCTGCAGCAGGCTAAGGGTTAATACTCATATCAGAAACTGAAGACAAGTCACCAATTCTACCCACTGGCAAATTATAGCAGTCATTTTTTCAAGTAAATTTACAATGACATTAAACAGTAAGTAATATTACAGAATCAATTTTTTTCCGATGTTCGTACATGTTGAATAATGCACAGATTCAATAAAGCCTTGAAGGGGATTTATATTATTAACAAGAGCTGTTCGTAAGACAGCGCCCTCCACTATTTGGCGATCTGACAGTAAAATGAATATATGTCTCAATAAGAGACCTCTACTTTAAAAGGAAGATACACCAAGGGGCATAATTCTGTCGAGAACACCAATCAGAGTTATTGGGAATGTTACCACACATGCAAATGATGATGGTAAGAATATATTTTGAGTTTCAAGTCATTATCTTACATAGTACCAAAGTTATGTCCAGAAAACGAAGCTTGTTAAAAAATTTAAGTATGAAAGGGGCATAATTTGGTCAAAAATACAAATCAGAGTTATGAGGATTGTTACCACACATGCAGATGATGATGATAAAGATACATTTTAAGTTTCAAGTCTTTATCTTATATTGCATTAAAGTGTATCCAGAAAGCGAAGATTGCAAAAAAAATTTAAGTACAAAAGGGGCATACTTCTTTCAAAAATACAATTAGAGTTATGGGGTTTGTAACTACACATGCAGATGATGATTATAAAGAAATATTTTTAATTTCAAGTCATTATCTTTTAAAGTACCGAAGATATGTCTATAAACAAAGCTTCCAAAAAAATTTAACATGAAAATAATTCTAAGTATAACAACTTTGTGACCTTGACCTTGGGTATAATGGGCCCAGCCCCTGCACATACTTTGTTTGTATGCCGGACAATGCTTATGTGAACTTACAGTAAGATATAAGCAATAGTAACAAAGATATGACAGAAAAACAAAGGTTGCCAAAAAACTTTAACCTTAAAACTAACCTAAGTATAACAGCCTGGTGACCTTGACCTCGGGTATAATGGGCCCAGTCCCTATACATACTTTGCTTGTATGCTGGACAATGTTTATGTAAAGTTACAGTAAGATATAAGCAATAGTAACAAAGATATGACAGAAAAACAAAGGTTGCCAAAAAACTTTAACCTTAAAAATAACCCAAGTATAACAGCCTGGTGACCTTGACCTTGGGTATTATGGACCCAGTCCCTATACATACTTTGTTTGTATGCTGGACAATGTTTATGTAAAGTTACAGTAAGATAAAAGCATTAGTAACAAAGATATGACAGAAAAACAAAGGTTGCCGAAAAACTTTAACCTTAAAAATAACCAAAGTATAACACCTTGGTGACCTTGACCTTGGGTATAATGGACTCAGCCCCTACACATACTTTGTTTGTATACTGGACAATGTTTATGTGAAGTTACAGTAAGTTATAAGCAATAGTAACAAAGATATGACAGAAAAACAAAGGTTGCTGAAAAACTTTACCCAAGAAGGGTTCACGCCGACGCCAGGGCGAGTAGTATAGCCCCCTATTCTCTGAATAGTAAAGCTAAAAATGTATGCATTAAAATGCAGAGTTTACAATGCATATTATACACTGGGGAAAAATCCATATCATTTCAAGTAAATTATTGTTTTTGCTCTACGCATCAAAAATTTATTCAATGATTATGATCATCAGACAGAAACTAAATTAACTAAAGAAACATAATGCTTTGTTCAGTAATAAGTTTTTTCAAATATTATTTCTTTCTGATTTGGCAATGCTGAAATATTTGCATGAATACAAAAATGATGAACAAGGAGTTCATCAATGTGTAAAAGTCCCGGCTTAACCAATTAAACTGCTTGATTTAATAAAGATGGAAAACATTTCAAATTTGACAGCAAGGATACGGTGTAATGTTAGCTCCCGGGATCCTTGTGTTGATAAAATCTGCAGCAACTTCAGCTTTTGGTCTGCCAACATCTTTAGCTCTAAAATGTAATCAGGATACTTTAGACCAAAGACTATAGCATACTGTTAATGTGTATATGATGTATCAAAAGCTCGACATCTCTCTTGATATTTTCTAGTTTTCTAGCTGGAGACTGCCACCAAATTTACACTTAAAATTCTTCCTTATCTGCACAAGTACTTCTCTGTTTTATTACAATAATAAACTTATTAAAATTTTGATCAGTTAGAAGAGGATTTTTTTTATAATATTCTCAGATAAAGAAAGTTTAAGACGTTGAAGGAAATATCAAAAGGTAACATTACTCCTCACCTAAACAAGAACTGTCTGTTCAGATTGGACACATCAATAGTGTCCATGTCAATGATATCTATATTCTTGAAGCCAAGCAAAGCCTGAAACATGACAATGGTTACCTTGGTATCAATTATTTCTTCAATAAAATCCTCTTAGGCTAAAATCTATACCCCTTCTCTAAAACATTATTCATATTTTCCCAGCAAATAATTTCTTTGTGTGTATTTTTTTCTGTATTTTCTACCAGGTATCCATGCAAACTTTACAGAATTTAGTGTCAGCCAGGAAATGCAGACAGTGCTCAGTATATGTAGTTCAATATATTTTTGTTCCAAACAATGGACAATGTAGTGCTATTTTCGGGATCTTTTTTTTTTTTTTGGCATCACTTTAGTAATTATCATTATTACAGACAATTAAAACTTTTGATTTAGCAGTTGTTATCTACATGTAAATATACTAATTTAAAACAAGAGGGCCAAGATGGCCCTAGGTCGCTCACCTAAGAAACACTCCATAACAGTGTAAAACATGTTTGACCTAGTGATTTCATGGAAACAAATATTCTGACCAATTTTCATTAAGATTGGACCAAAAAATTGGTCTCTTGCGATAAAACAAGCATTTTCTTAGATATGACCTAGTTTTTGACCCTAGATGACCCATGTTCAAACTCGACCTAGATTTTATCAAGGCAATCATTCTGACCAAAATTCATGAAGATCAACTGAAAAATACAGCCTCTATCACATACAGAAGTTTTTTCTTTGATTTGACCAAGTGACCTAGTTTTTGACCTCAGATGACCCATATTCAAATTCGATCTAGATTTCATTAAGGCAATCAACCTGACCAAATTTCATAAAAATCAATTGAAAAAAACAGTCTCTATCGCATACACAAGATTTTTCTTTAATTGACCTAGTGACCTAGTTTTTGACCTCAGATAACCAATATTCAAAATCGACCTAGATTTCATCAAGGCAATCACTCTGACCAAATTTCATGAAGATCAATTGAAAAATACATCCTCTATTGCATACACAATGTTTTTCTTCGATTTGACCTAGTGACCTAGTTTTTGACCCCAGATGACCCATTTTCGAACTCGGGCCCAGATTTTATCAAGTAATCATTCTGGCTAAATTTCATGAAGATCAGTTGAAAAATACAGCCTCTATTGCATACACAAGGTTTTTCTTTGATTTGACCTTGTGACCTAGTTTTTGACCCCAGATGACCCATTTTCGAACTTGGTCTAAATTTCATCAAGGTAATCATTCTGACCAAAATTCATGAAGATTTAATTGAAAAATACAGCCTCTATCGCATACACAAGGTTTTTACGTGATATGACCTAGTGACCTAGTTTTTGACCCCCGATGACCCATTTTTGAACTCGGCCTAGATTCCATCAAAGTAATCATTCTGACCAAAATTCATGAAGATCAATTGAAAAATACCGCCTCTATCGCATACACAAGGTTTTTCTTTGATTGACCTAGTGACCTAGTTTTTGACCCGAGATGACCCATTTTCGAACTCGGCCTAGATTTCATCAAGGCAATCATTCTGACCAAAATCATGAAGAGAATTGAAAAATACAGCCTCTATCGCATACACAAGTTTTTTCTTTGATTTGACCTATGACCTAGTTTTGACCCGAGATGACCCATTTTCGAACTCGGCCTAGATTTCATCAAGGTTATCATTCCGACCAATATTCATGAAGATCAATTGAAAAATACAGCCTCTATCGCATACACAAGGTTTTTCTTTGATTTGACCTAGTGACCTAGTTTTTGATCCGAGATGACCCATTTTCGAACTCGGCTTAGATTTCATCAAGGTTATCATTCTGACCAATATTCATGAAGATTAATTGAAAATACCGCCTCTAATCGCATACACAAGGTTTTTTCTTTGATTTGACCTATGACCTAGTTTTTGACCCGAGATGACCCATTTTCGAACTCGGCCTAGATTTCATCAAAGTTATCATTCTGACCAATATTCATGAAGATTAAATGAAAAATACAGCCTCTATCGCATACACAAGGTTTTTCTTTGATTTGACCTAGTGACCTAGTTTTTGACCCAAGATGACCCATTTTCGAACTCGGCCTAGATTCCATCAAAGTAATCATTCTGACCAAAATTCATGAAGATCAATTGAAAAATACCGCCTCTATCGCATACACAAGGTTTTTCTTTGATTTGACCTAGTGACCTAGTTTTTTGACCCGAGATGACCCATTTTCGAACTCGGCCTAGATTTCATCAAGGCAATCATTCTGACCAAAATTCATGAGAACAATTGAAAATACAGCCTCTATCGCATACACAAGGTTTTTCTTTGATTTGACCTAGTGACCTAGTTTTTGACCCGAGATGACCCATTTTCGAACTCGGCCTAGATTTCATCAAGGTTATCATTCGACCAATATTCATGAAGATCAATTGAAAATACAGCCCTATCGCATACACAAGGTTTTTCTTTGATTTGACCTAGTGACCTAGTTTTTGATCCGAGATGACCCATTTTCGAACTCGGCTTAGATTTCATCAAGGTTATCATTCTGACCAATATTCATGAAGATTAATTGAAAAACCGCCTCTATCGCATACACAAGGTTTTTCTTTGATTTGACCTAGTGACCTAGTTTTTGACCCGAGATGACCCATTTTCGAACTCGGCCTAGATTTCATCAAAGTTATCATTCTGACCAATATTCATGAAGATTAAATGAAAAATACAGCCTCTATCGCATACACAAGGTTTTTCTTTGATTTGACCTAGTGACCTAGTTTTTGACCCAAGATGACCCATTTTCGAACTCGGCCTAGATTTTATCAAGGTATCATTCTGACCATATTCATGAAGATTAATTGAAAAATACAGCCTCTATCGCATACACAAGCTAAAATGTTGACAGACGACGGACGACAGACGACAGACGACAGACGACGGACGACAGACGCCGGACATCGAGCGATCAGAAAAACTCACCTGAGCATTGCTCAGGTGAGCTAAAAAGGTGAGACTTAGTCTTTGAAAATACTTTGCTGACTTTTCGCAAATGTTACAAACAAATAACACCATTAAACTTTGATAATAATAATTTTAATGCAAGTAAAGAACCCCGAAACATTTTGTTCTCGACTCTTCATTGACCACTATCAATTGATTACAAAAAGTTCATACGAAGTTGTCTGCTGCAACATGGGTTGTCCGTTCTAAAGGAAATCACATAAAAAAAAATACACTCGAAACTCGGTATCTCGAATTTCAAGGGACCGTGCTTTTTATTTCGAGATAACCGAAATTCGAGTTATGAGGAGGGATGTATATGGATGAAATGATTGAAATAGTTGGTTAAGTTACGAAAATATTTAATAAGAAATAAAAACCGTTTCCTTGGTGCCGTGTATATGCTCTGGGCACTTTACGCGTACACGATTCTGTACAGTTTGTGTTTATCAAAGTTTTCAGGTTTTTGAAGAATAAAAATGATACTAACCTCAAATGTTTTTTGAGGCAAGTTTCCTTTTAGTACCACGTTTCTCTCCCGGAGGATTGACAGCATTTTGATCTGACATTTTGAACGAATGATGCTTTCCCCAAAGAAGTTATTTGTTTTACAGTCTCATCGAGATTACCTCTAATTAATCCTTATTAAAGCTCCCAACTGTTCAAACTAATGAATTCATTTAGTTTAAATTAAAAGCAGTTTTCATAACGTTTCAAAAACAAATGATCGCTGATTAAGAAATCTAGTGTTTACATCAAACAATTATCATTATGGCACGTGCAAGTATGACATCATCTCACTTTGATAATGGCCGTACCTTTGATATGTCGGCATCACAGCTTTCTGGTTAAGCAATAAACATGAACATGTGTTAAAAACCAACCACATTCACAACGAGATGTGTGAAATTTTATCGCATATTTTTCTCACTTCGACTTAACGAGTTTGCAATGCACTTGAATTTTATTGACGGGACTGAAAATCCCTTTCGACATATCCGGAATCTCGGTAAGTCAAATTTTGACAAAACCGGAGTTGAAGTACATATGTAAAGAAGGAAATTTGACGGGACATGAAAATGTCTTCGACTTAAGCGGAATTTTGAGGTAAGCGAGTTTGAGATACCGAGTTTCGACTGAATTATAATACAAAACTGCAAGAACCTCTTGTTTACAATCTGAGGATACTTTTGGTCAATTTAAAATGAGATCGATTGTGCACGCTTGCGAAAATAATTACTTAGTGGACACGTTATTATGATTTTGGCGGGAAAGAAACACGTGCGTTTCATGACGGATATTGTGTTTGCGGAAGGGCTACTCCAGTCTCTTTTCAGGTCACTATAAATCATTTACAGCGGGAACTAATATTTCCAGTCCATTTCTAGTCATGAGAAGGATAACCCGTCTTTTTCATTCGATACACCTCTCCCGATTAAACTCGCAGGCGCTGCCACCGAAAACGTTATGGATGCCACCATTTTTATTCGATGTCGCCGCGCAAAATTCATCAATTTATCGGATGTTAATATGAAAATAGCTAGAAATCTCACATTTCACGACTTGAAATACAGACGGTAAACAAAAATCCTGAACTCTGAGCACTAAAAATAAATTTATTGCTGATGCACTCTCTATCATATTTTGGAAAAGCAATACACGTGTGTTTCATGTCGCAAGTTTTCTGTTGTCGAATAACTCATTGTGTGCATATTTTCCTTGTAACATATGCGAATAGATTTCAACATTTAGAGGCTTATGTAAATTACTTTAAGCAAAGTTTCAGAAATGTAGATTGTCTTTGCACAAAATATTTAAGGAAGGAAAGTTTTAGATCGACGTCCGGGGATTGGGAGTATGACTTTTTTAGGTGAATCCATTTTAAAACCACATTACCATAGATCCGTAGCCTGATCAGATATAACTCTCTCCCCCTACATTAAGTTGGTCTGTTAAAAAACCCAATGAACAAAATTAAATTATCAAGAAAACTAAACCCTATGGAATTAATACACGTTTTACACCACCACACATCCTACCCAGACCGAGATCCACCTCTCCCACATAAAATGATAAAAACAATTTAGAATATTAATACCATGGTGGCTGCAAAAACCCTACAGGTCCAGGATATATATGACAACAACCACACACACCAGTGAAACTGTAGTTTCACTCTGACAGATTATTATACTTGTCCATGACACACAAGGATTCCAGTCAAAGCAGGATCACATAAAAGACAATAGTTTCATGCTGAAAATGCATCTGAGGCCTGATATAGATTTTTGTTTTTCAAAATTTTCTTGGGGGAGATCCCCCAAACCCCCCATGGGAGGGGCATACGCTTTGCAACTCGCAAGTGCCCTTTCAGGCACTAGCACCCCTGCCCTTTTCAAATCTTGGCTGAAGCACTGTATTAATAATGCACTTGCATGCTCATTTTTTCTTTACTATCAGAAAATTTTGTATTTCAAATGAGCATCACATTCACCACAGAATAGAGAAGAAAAGCTGTCCATTTCTATGTAATTATAACTTTTCTTCATTAGATGATAGGAAATTTACAAAAACAATCAATTTTTCACTATGTTTCCTATAGATCTGGATTATAGATGTAACAACTTCAACAAAAGTCATGAAAAAATATACCAAAAATTTAATCACAGAATGTTAAGAGCATGATTTACTGCAGGAAGTCTGAAATGACTGAGTCAATAAACATGTACATAAAACCTTAATACATACAAGATCTTTGAGAAGTTCACACCCAAGACCTCCAGCACCTATGATAAGTAACTTGCATGACTCTTGTAAAAAACCAAGTGTCTGAAAATACAAAGTTACATATTATTCATTCAGTCATATAAGATGCTAACAACAGCCTTTCTATGGCTTAATTGTAAAAATAACTCAATTACTGAATTGAGAGCATGGCAGAAAGCTGAGAAACATATTATTTCCATTTTAAACATGTAAACGTATGTGTAACATTTGAGCCGTGCCATAAGAAAACCAACATAGTGCGTTAGCGACCAGCATGGATCCAGACCAGCCTGCGCATCTGCGCAGTCTGGTCAGGATCCATGCTGTTCGCTTTCAAAGCCTATTGCAATTTGAGAAATTGTTAGCGATCAGCATGGATCCTGACCAGACTGCGCGGATGCGCAGGCTGGTCTGGATCCATGCTGGTCACAAAGCCACTATGTTGGTTTTCTCATGGCACGGCTCAATTATGCATTTCAACAAACATCTGAGGTTTCAAAAGTCAGAACATAAATTGAAACTTGAACCAAATTTTGAGGCACTGGTATAATACTTGTTCACTTGCAGTTCATACACTTGATATTCTAGCATAAAACTGTTACAGGAGAGAAAAACGTGTGTGTTAACAGAGAGCTGTTAAAACATCTTTTTATATATGCATAGTCCGTGGCAAAGCTTAAACGCATTATGGCCCAAAATTTGATACTTCAAAAAGAAATGATGTCAACGTGATCAAACAACGTGAACATTCCCGCACATATTTCATGGGAATTTAATGCAAGTTGAAGGACAATATATTCATTTATTGGTTTTTATGCCTTTTATGCTAGAATATCATCAGTGCATGTTCATTTCATGTATTGACATCCTCAGTATCCTGTAAGAGCAGATTTAATAAAAAAACAAAAAAAAAAACATGTGAGCCGCGCCATGGGAAAACCAACATAGTGGCTTTGCGACCAGCATGGATCCAAACCAGTCTGCGCATCCGCGCAGTCTGGTCAGGATCCATGCTGTTCGCTAACAGTTTCTCTGATTCCAATAGGCTTTGAAAGCGAACAGCACGGATCCTGACCAGACTGCGCAGATGCGCAGGCTGGTCTGGATCCATGCTGGTCGCAAAGTCACTATGTTGGTTTTCTCATGGCACGGCTCATGTGTTATCCATATATTGAAAACAGTATCAGCCTACACCTTTTACTTTATATCTTCATAGATGTACCTTTTAAACTATGTTGTTATAGAAAGACTAGAGCGACCAAATCAAATTATAATGGGATTATGATATTACAATAATTTTCAAAAGGAAATGACAAAAAAAAAGTAACTTGGTAGTTTTGTCCTTTATGGAGAATCTCATGACTTAATCACAATTTTTCAACTTCAGAATTCTAAATATAATTTATAGTCATACTTCACTACTTGGTTCAAAATCAGGATGAGCAAATGGTCCTGTTCTTTCCAGAAATTTCTGAACATGACACCAGCGTCCTTGCCAGTCAGTACTCATGTTTATCTGAAAAAAATGTGTTAAAATTTAATCTATGAATTCAGAGGCTATAAAAATATTCTTTCTGTAGACCTGACAACAGACATTGGGTGGTCATTGAACTTTACATACTTACTTTCAAACTGTAATTGATTCAAATACAAAAACATTCAACACAAGGGCTGTAAAAGGAGACAGCATACTCAATTATTTTGATGTTTGATGGAGTATTAATTTTTTGCAAGTGAAACAATACCTGGCCATCTTAGTTGACATAGTGCACTTAACCTCTCTCTGAACCAGAGTTTTAAAGCAAGAATAGAAATGCTGCTGCATAAAAGGATGTTAAACCAGTTTAATGAATTTATTTTATCTTATAGGCTGAACACCAATAAATCTGGCTGTTCCGTATTTAATTGAAAATCGACTTACTTTAATGTTTATAACATTTTTTTTCTACATTTTCTAGCTTATCAGATACCAGAGACTTATATTCCCATAAAGAACATTATCGCTACTTTAGAAAAACAAAAAGAAAAGGGGTGTTAACTTTAATATAAGAAAACTACAGTTCATTAAATACAACCCGCTGAATTTACTCCTTTTCGCTTCTTTCAATTTCTCTTTCTGAGACATTAAATTCTTACGCCACGATTTTTACCTAGCATGTGATAAGAACAGACCAATTTCGAAATTCGATAGCATGCTAAGTGACAGGTCTAGGAAAGTGGTACATTTACATATTATCTGTAAATTTATAGATAATCTATAAATTTACAGATTGTGTGTATAAAAACTGATGAAATTACATTTATTCTCAAAACCACAGCTTGAAATTAATTGGTTTATTTACAGTATGCATAAATTAAGGTCATTTGCGAGTTTTAGCCAATTTTGTTGGTACACTTTCCTAGACCTGAAGTGATACATACTGAAACCCAGTAGAGTAAAAGAAAACGCTATGCATTCCAGAAAGGGCATGTGGAAAGGAAGAAAGATTAGAAATATTTATATTTGGCCTACTTGTGAGGCTTACATTTGATTTGGAAGAGATCTGCCTGTATCATATGATGTTTCATTCACTGGGTCGAAATGTTTTGAGGGCGAATATATTACAGAAAGTAGACATTTTCATTTTCCACAAAAGTTTCCGATACATTTAGTTTAAAATTTGAATAGTTTTCACTCACTATATTTACTGGTGTTATTTTCCCTGTAACACAAGACAAATGTGAAAATTTAGAAATGAAATATGAACTTATACGGTGTCGCTTCAACGTTGAACAAAATTATGTAAAAAAATAATAAATAAAACACTGGCATGAGGGAAGCAGTCAGGTAAGATAGTAAAATAAAATGATTATTTTGTGAGATTGTTTTTATCCCTTTTGATTCATAAATTCCTCAAAGTATCATCATTACTCTATATTTTAGTTCTGTAATTGGTATAAGCATAAAAAAAATGTTTCATTCGTACTAAATATTTTCGCTCCCAAATGCGGATAGTCTAATTACGACATTGCTCTGTAACTAATCATTTTATATGACTTCTTATTGAGTATATGTTTTAATCTTCCTTTTTTCAAAGGACTGAAATGTTGTTGTTGAAACTGTTAGAAAGCTTTTGGCTGGTGGGTTGAAAATTTAGGGAACGAAATAAACTGTCAACATGGCCGATGTTCAATTAGCACCTTTACGTCCAATTGGCGATTTTCTTATGGAATCAGCACGGTTCCAAATACCCAACATCAAAGATCCAGAGAAATGGGCCAATAGAGTTCTTAACAATCTGCTTTACTATCAAACCAATTATTTTTTGACAGCTCTTCTGGTTTTCCTTTTAATAGGGTAAGTATTCGGATGCTATATTTTGGGACATACTTTTTTTCACAACTAAAACCGTTATCCTGACTTACCATAATTTTCTTGATCACAATATTTCAGGTGCTAATGATCAGGTGCTATGGTATTCAAAAGGAAAACTCTTATCTTTTATGGATCATAATTTTGGTCCTTTCATAATTTAGTTTCAGCAGATGTGCTTATTTCAGTTATTTTTGTTGATTAATGTCGAAGGAAGTGTCTAGCCATCCGATAACCAGACGCCTAGCCTACGTTCTAGCCGTCTGGTTACCGGATGGCTAGCAAATCCTCAGGGGATTTTCTAGCTGTCCGGTAATAGATTTCCTTATCATAATGAATAAGTAATGATACTTGTTATGGAGGGATTTTGATGTCGCTTGGCACAAATGTTCACCACCATGAGGCGGAGTGTCATGCGTAAGAACCAGGTCCCTAGGTCTAAGGTCAAGGTCACACTTAGAGGTCAGAAGTCAGGTATAAGAATGACTTTGTCTGGAGCATTTCTTTTTGAAGCATAGAGGGATTTTGATGTAACTTTTTAATCTCTTTTTTTATTAGCTCACCTGTCACAAAGTGACAAGGTGAGCTATTGTGACTGCTTGATGTCCGTTGTGTGTTGTGCGTCCTCCGTCGTGCATTAACAATTTGTAAAAAAATCTTCTTCTTGAAAACCACTGGGCAGAATTACACCAACCTTCACTGGAATGATCCTTGGATGGCCCCCTTTTAAAATTGTTCAAAGAATTGAATTTCATGCAGAACTCTGGTTGCCATGGCAACTGAAAGGAAAGACTTTAAAAATCTTCTTCTCAAAAACCAGAAGCCCTAGAGCTTAGATATTTGGTGTGAAGCATTGCCTAGTGGACCTCTACCAATTTTATTCAAATCATGACCCAGGGGTCAAAATTGACCCCGCCCCAGGGGTCACTTGATTTTACATAGGAAAATCTTAAAAAATCTACTTCTCAAAAACCAGAAGCCCTAGAGCTTAGATATTTGACATGTAGCATTGCCTAGTGGACCTCTACTAAAATTGTTCAAATCATGACCCCGCCCCAGGGGTCACTTGATTTTACATAGGAAAATCTTCAAAAATTTTCTAAAAATAAACCAGAAGGCCTAGAGCTTAGATATTTCACATGTAGCATGGCCTAGTGGACCCCTACAAATTTTGTTCAAATCATGACCCCCGGGGTCAAAAATGACCCTGCCCCAGGGGTCACTTGATTTTACATTGGAAAATCTTCAAAAATTTTCAAAAAATAAACCAGAAGGCCTAGAGCTTAGATATTTCACTTGTAGCATTGCCTAGTGGACCTCTACAAAATTTGTTCAAATCATGCCCCCCGGGTCAAAATTGACCCCACCCCAGGGGTCACTTGATTTTACATAGGAAAATCTTTAATTTTTTTCTAAAAAAAAAACCAGAAGGCCTAGATCTTAGATATTTGACATGTATCATTGCCTAGTAGACTTCTACAAAATTTGTTCAAATCATTACCCCCGGGGTCAAATTGACCCCGCCCCATGGGGTTACTTGATTGTACATAGAAAAATCTTCAAAATTTTCTAAAAATAAACCAGAAGGCCTAGAGCTTAGATATCTGACATGTAGCATTGCTTAGTGGACCTCTGGAAAATTTGTTCAAATCTTGACCACCCAGGGTCAAATTGACCCAGCAAATTGACCCAGCTCAAGGGGTTACTTGATTGTACATAGAGAAATCTTCATAAATTTGCTAAAAATAAACCAGAAGGCTTAGATATTTGATATGTAACATTGCCTGTTAGACTTCTACAAACTTTGTTCAAATCATGACCCCCGGGGTAAAATTGGCCCAGCCCCAGGGGTTACTTGATTGTACATCTGAAAATCTTCCAAAAATTTTCTAAAAATCATCAGTTTGACATTTGAAACATGTAGCTCATATTACTCAGGTGAGCGATCCAGGGTCATCATGACCCTCTTGTTGGCATAAATGTTTGCCTCAATGAGACAGGGAGTGTCTTGTGCAACTCCCAGTCCTTTTGACAGCTGGCGGGCTCGCCATGTTGCCGGTTGGCATCTAGTTAAAATTAAAACAGTTGTGAAATACTTACACTTTTCATATTTAAGTATTCAAATATTATTTTAATGAATAACTGTTTTAAATGACATTAAATTTTAATTTAAATAGCGGCAGTTTGAGTTTCAAAACTTTTAGAAAAAAGTAGTTAAGCGTTCATAATTAATCCATTTTATTTTGAAATAATAGTCAAAATTAATTAATGAATTGCTTGTTTTATAAGCTTTCCATTCCTCAAAACAAATATATAAATTTGTGTATTAAGAATTAAAGTTTAGGCCGTTAGAAAAACATCACTTTTTTACAAATGGCGATCAATGTTTTATCATTTCTAAAAATAGAATATCAACGGATTTATATACAAACACGATCTCATTCGTTTTATCGACTGAAAAATCAGATAAGTATTGATACCTTATGTAAATAACATTTTAAACTACATAAAATCATTACTTATTCATTCAGAAATCAATAACCAGATGGCTAGAATGCATGCTAGGCGTCCGGTTACTGGATGGCTTGACACTTTCTTTGTAGAAAGGAAGTGTGCAGCTGTCGGCTATCACTGGACATATTGACTGCTTTCTTGCTGTCCAATCACCAGACAGCTAGCCTGTCTTTTTTTAGGGGGTTTCTCAATTTATTCATGAATTATGAATTTTCCTGATAAAACACTAGTTAATAGATTAAAGTTGCTTATACCGGCCAGTAGCCTAGTCCAACGTCTTGTACGAAAGTCGCTATATTGTGATAATTTTTTAACAGGTCAATATCTCTCTGCCCTATAACAAAAATATCTCAGAATAAGTTCTGACATCAAATTATTTGGACTACCAGTAGTCTTACTCATTAGGCTTAAATCAGGATGACTTATTTTATGAACTGATATTTTATAGTTGTCATCCCTTTAAGCCTTACCCGTATCTGCATTTTACTGATAGCTAGGAAAACGTAAACATTAAAAAATCCAAAAAAGTAATATAATACTGGTCAGACTTACTTGCTCCAATAAATTAAACATTGATATTCATATAGAAACTTCAAATGGGTTGAATATAACTCATAATTTTAAATAAGAGACTTGAATCTTCGGAAATATGATGTGAACAGGTGCAAGGAGATATTTACCCGGACACCAGTTTTAATACACAGTGGACTGCCGATTGACACGAAATTGCAGAAACAAAACACATTTAATATACATTCAGAAAATGTCAGTGAAACATTTTTTGCTCGACTACAAAGTATGGAGAGCTATCCTACTCGACCCGGCGTTGGTATCGGCCGCCGATGATCGGCGTCCTTCTGTGTCCGCACTTTGGTTAAAGTTTTGATGCACTTTCTCTTTATCTTTGTTATTACTTGATGGATTTACTTTAAACTTAAAATAGTTGTTCCTCATCATCACCCACATCATATTGCACAAGGATCATAACTCTAGCACCAATATTTCATGAATTATCCCCCCTTTTAACTTAGAATTTCAGGTTAAAATTTTGGTGCACTTTCACTTTATCTCAGTTATTACTAAATGGATTTCATTCAGACTTAAAATGATTGTTCAACATCATCACATACATCATATAACACAAGGGCCGTTACTCTTGCACCAGTATTTCATGAATTATTCCCCCTTTTTACTTAGAATTTCAGGTTAAAGTTTTGGTGCACTTTCACGCTATCTCAGTTATTATTAAATGGATTTGATTCAGACTTAAAATAGTTGTTCCACCTTATCACCCACATCATATGACACATGGTCCATAACTCTGGCACCAATTTTTCATGAATTATGCCCCTTTTACTTAGAATTAAAGGTTAATTTTGATGCATTTTCACTATATCTCAGGTTATTACTAAATGGATTTGATTCAACATGACACAAGGTGCATCACTCTTGCACCAATATTTCATGAATTATTCCCCCTTTTTGCTAAGAATTATACTTGATATTTAATGTTTTGATACACTTGATCCTTATCTCTCTTATTACTTAATACTTTTGACACAGACTCAAGCTGTTATCCAATATTTCATCCACGTTGGAGTCATTGAACACTCCAGTGACAGCTCCAGCTTCGTCAAATGTGCCCAGTTTCACTATCCAGCATCGAAATAGTCGAGCACGCTGTCTCCTATGACAGGTCTTGTTATGCTTTAGTGTCAACATAAATTCATTATCAGAGATGTAATCATTACAAATACATTGTAAATGCACCAGAAAACGTTCCCAACGGATTTCATTAGAAATATGCAGAATAAATTTGGACGTGATGGGACGGTGAGTCAGAAGTATATCACGGTGTCCCGAAAAATCCTATTGTTTGGACTGACCGTCCAGCAGAACAGTTTAGAAACGTCTGTATATACTTACATAATCATGATTGCTTTCTGCTTTGCAGTATTGTCCATCCGGTGCAGATGGTTTGTGGATTCATTGCAATTTCTGTGGCATTTGGAGGCTTTGTTTACTGTACCAGTTCACGATGGAAGGCAAGGCGCTTTAAACGAGATCATCCGATAATAAGCGTGATTGTGATACTCCTCTCTGGATACTTGTTGGTCTATATGGTTGGAGCTGTAATAGTTTTCATGTTTGGAATTGCTTTTCCACTATTGTGTGAGTATTGAAGCTTCCTGTTTGAAAAGGTTTTATTAACTGGTAGCGGTGATCTAGTGGTTAAGGTGTTGGCCATTCAACCTGGAAGTCATGTGTTTGAGCCGCACTTGGGTAACGATTATGCCTTCTGTTTTTTACAGGAAGCAGACTCAAGAGTGATTCACATAACCATCAAGCTTTCATCACAATAGACCTAATATAAATAGTATAAACTTAACTAATTATATGAAAATTTAATGTTTCTCTATTTGAGTAAGAAATGACTGATTTTGTGATAAAGTACCTGATAGAAGGTATTGATTTTAATGCTAACAACAGTAACAAGTGTTTTAGTATGCATGAATGGTACTGTTTATAATTTTAACTTTGAGTATATTTAAAGATTTAAATTGATAAACAATTCCATATTTTGTAGTAACATCAATAGCAAACTTTATTTTACAGTAATACTGATACATGCATCATTTCGGATGAGGAGTATCAAAAATAAAGTAACAAACCGTCTGGAAACCGTGGGTCTCAAGAGAACACCAATGGGGATAATACTGGAGGGACTTGGCCAGGACCAGGAACCAGTCTCATAAATTGATGTACCTTTATACTTGTAGTCTGTGGTTTATATTGTCAATCTTGTATATTTATACAACTGTTCACATTTACAGGCCATAATCTGGTATTATCTTTCTTATGAATTGAACCAACTATATAACTGCTATTTAATACTAGGGTTGCTGGTATTTCTTTATATTTACATGTATATCACATTTTATAAAGGAAACATTTTTGTCAAAAAGTTTTATTACCTATTAGTAGATGCCTAGTTAGATGGATTGGTGGAACGTAGCAATGTATGCATTTCAAGAAATCCAGATTATATGGGCCTAGAGAACTAGGAGTTGGTCTGCTGGTATACTGTAAAGGAATATTTTGCAAGAAAACCAAATGATAAAAATATATAGTAGATGTAGTAATGAAGGAATTTTCTTGAGAATTTTAAACATAGCTGAATATACAAGGCAGTTTCTTTAATAAATACAGCATTCAATATTGTCATTTTAGAAATAGCATTTAACTTTTGTGACAGTATGCTCAGTTACCATAGTTTCTACAACATACATTGGTTTAATATGTAGAACAGTATCTATAGATTAACATGTATCTGTGATATATTTGCCTAACAGCCTAACTCTGTAATCAAATTACTGATATTTTTCTCTAAAGAATTGAGTAGAACAATAATAATTTAAGCAGTGTAGTATGGTATGATTAATTCATATAACAAATTCTGGTTAAGTACTTACCGTGGCATATAAACATATAAAATTACATATAAAATTAATATGGCTGTTCAAAGTGTGTGTCAAAGCCTTCACAAAACAACAAAAACATCAACTAACTCAGGCTGTTGGAAAAGCAGACGTTATAAGACTGCATCACAATGCTTTAAAAGTTTACTTTCTATCGGCAGTGTGATACTTTCTATCGGCAGTGTGAGAACAAATTTAGGTTTTTAGTCTCTACCGATGGAACGCAGGAGTAGACTATTATAAGAAGCCCTCCGTCTGTCTGTCCATCTGTAAATCTGGATCCTGCAGTTACTCAAAAAATATTCAAGCTAGGTTCATAAAACTTTGCATGTGAATAGAGTGCAATATGTAGATTATGCATGTACATGACTTACGCTTGTAGGTCGAAGGTCAAGGTCACTATTGAAGGTCAAGTAAAAACTGTCTGCTCCATAACTTTTATATGCATTGTTGGATTATCTTAGTGCTGCACACAAAAGTTCCCCTGGATGAGACAGTGTGTCAACACATGACCTATGCTTGTTGGTCAAAGGTCAAGGTCACTTTTGAAAGTTTTCCAACAGTAGGGGACTTCTGTTTTGCCACTGCAATACTCAGTAACTTGTTTGCATAATAACTTGACAAACGTAAACTGTTCTTGCCAGTCAAGATTTACAGATGTGACCTTTGAAATGCAGCAGCTGTATACAGCTTCATCTGAACTGTAAATACATGTAGTAAAAATACAGTCACTAAAGGGACTGGCCTCCAGATCATTCAACAGCAGAAAAAAATATTTTTTTAGTTATCTGGAAATAAATGCTACATTTCTTAAGAAGGCTTTAAACCCTAATTACTGACAAACTATATGTTACAGAAACACATGAGATTTGCTGTTTTTACTGCTTTTTACAGTGAAAATCGAAAAGCGTTTGTATTGCTTTACTCCAAATAAACAGTTAAAACTGTCTCGATTGTAAATATCTATATTTTGTAGTCATAATTCACTAATTTCACTATAGCGCTATTGGTTACGATGACAGGAAAATGTCTTTATTGCCGCAGCGGTCCGGGGATGATTTCCGGTATGGTCATCTTTTTTTCTTTATTTGGAATTTTTTAAATATTTTAGAAACAAAAACTCATATTCTAATGTTCATAATATGACCAAACTTCAATTTGAAAGAAAGAGTTTTTTAACCAAATCTGGAGGTCAGTGCATTTAATATCACTGTGAATATATTAGGAACTGCAATGAATGGCAGACACAATGGAGTTGAGCATACTGGCATAAATGTCTTTGAAGTGAGTGTGTATTGTTCTTTGTACATTTTTTATATATGCTTACATCATTATCATTTGAGATTTGTAGTGTGTGTTAATATATATATACATGTAGTGTGTATGTAGTATTTTAAGACTAAAGGTTAGTGTGTGTTTTATAGAGTATTATTTAATATAATAACTTCTTTTCTTCTTTTGTTGTTATAAACATACATTTATAAATATTTAAAGCATTTATATTTAATGGAAAAGAAAGAATTTTTAAAGCATTGATCAGTTAAAATGAAATTATCACAAATACAAAATAAAAAATGTGTTATAGTTAACCAGGCTTATGTAATATCTTAGAACTACTTGAATATTACAGACACAATTTTTAACTGAATGAAAATGTGATACCCCTGATAGTGTTGTTTTGGGCCATGTATTGGATTATCTTTATCATTTTAATCATGCTAGTTTTAACTACGTAGTGCCTAGTATGTATATTAACCTTTACAATGCTAAATTTCTAAAATTTGGGCAGTACCACTTATTATTAAAAGATATATTCACTGAAAATTTACTGACTGAATACCAAACAGTGCAGACCCTGATCAGCCTGCAGACATGCAGGGTGATCTTGGTCTGCACTGGTCACAAAGTCAGGATCACTTGTCGCCAGTAGGCTAAAGGTTAAAATGCTATGCATGGCACTGCAAATATTTCCAACAAGAAGTTTTGTGTAAGCACTTGCCTAAGTACCTTTTTTTCAGTACATTTTTCTGATAGTGTATAAATTTTATGTATTTGAAGGTTTGGCAATATATTTTGCATAAAATTATTACCTGTTTATATATACCTGTACATCAATGATTGAATGAAAAACTGTTGTAAGTTGGTCTCAAAATTCAGAGAGTTACAACAGTTTTTTTTTTCAGCCATGCCTTTTTCATACAAGAATAAAGATTTTATTAAGAAATGAAATCTAGCGTGTAAATTCATGTTCATCTGATTCCATGTCGCTTTATCTCATGTAAACTGGCTTCATAATATTCCATTTTTTTGTGTGTAAAATTTTTATAGGTATATAAAACATGACATGTAATAAATGAAGGCTGTTCTTTTGCTTTGTACCCCTTCTGTACCAAATATTGTTTTATTAGCTCACCTGTCACATAGTGACAAGGTGAGCTTTTGTGACCACCCTTCGTCCGTCGTCTGTGCGTGCGTCCGTGCATCCGTCAACAATTTCTTGTCTGCACAATAGTGGTTTCATTTATGATTTTATTTTAACCAAACTTGCACACAACTTGTATCACCATAAGATCTCGGTTCCTTTCTTGAACTGGCCAGATCCCATTACGGGTTACAGAGTTATGGCCCCTGAAAGGGCCAATATTGGCTATTTTGACCTTGTCTGCACAATAGCAGCTTCATTTATAATTTGAATTTAATCAAACTTGCACACTACTTGTATTGCCATAAGATCTTGGTTCCTTTCGTCAACTGGCCAGATCCCATAATGGGTTCCAGAGTTATGGCCCCTGAAAGGTCCAAAATTGGCTATTTTGGCATTCGCAGCCATATAGAGACTTCCAAAATATCTTCAACAACAATAAATCTTGGATTCCATGGCAAATCAGATCCAATGGTAGGTTCCAGAGTTATTTTATATCTTATTTAAGTCCCCTGATTGTAATCAAAATGGATTTATATCAGTAAGTACTTATAGGACTTATTTGAATTTTCATTATTGTCATTAGTTGCACTGAGCCAATCAGGGTAGATAACTATGGACCGATTTTATGTCAAATTACCTCCCTTTATTTCAAATTAAAATGGGTATATCTCTGTAACTAATGAAGATACTGATCTGAAATTTCATTTATGTCAACAGATTTATTTGGCAGATCCTTAGTTTGTTCACTTACAATAATTTTCTTTTTAATTACTTCCCTTTTACGTTACTATAAATAGCTTATTTTTAGTAACTTTTTTATTATTGACCGTAGGGAAAAGCCGAGACCACTTTTTTGTGGTACAACATGGATGGTACCTCCAATTTTTAGGTGTATTTTGACATATCTGTACCTTGTAAGAATTTGTTTTCTTTTTGGTTAAATTTCTTTCCTTTGTTATGCCCCCGAAGGGAGGCATATAGTTTTTGAACCGTCTGTCTGTCTGTCGGTCTGTCAGTCTGTCGGTCTGTCGGTCTGTCCACAATTTTCGTGTCCGGTCCATATCTTTGTCATCGATGGATGGATTTTCAAATAACTTGGCATGAATGTGTACCACAGTAAGACAGCGTGCAGTGCGCAAGACCCAGGTCCGTAGCTCAAAGGTCAAGGTCACACTTAGACGTTAAAGGGTAGTGCGTTGATGGGCGTGTCCGGTCCATATCTTTGTCATCGATGGATGGATTTTCAAATAACTTGGCATGAATGTGTACCACAGTAAGACGACGTGCAGTGCGCAAGACCCAGGTCCGTAGCTCAAAGGTCAAGGTCACACTTAGACGTTAAAGGATAGTGCATTGATGGGCGTGTCCGGTCTATATCTTTGTCATCGATGGATGGATTTTCAAATAACTTGGCATGAATGTGTACCACAATAAGACGACGTGTCACACGCAAGACCCAGGTCCGTAGCTCAAAGGTCAAGGTCACACTTAGACGTTAAAGATCATTTTTCATGATAGTGCATTGATGGGCATGTCCGGTCCATATCTTTGTCATTCATGCATGGATTTTAAAATAACTATGCATGAATGTGTGACACAGTAAGACGATGTGTCGCGCGCAAGACCCAGGTCCGTAGGTCAAAGGTCCTAAACTCTAACATCGGCCATAACTATTCATTCAAAGTGCCATCGGGGGCATGTGTCATCCTATGGAGACAGCTCTTGTTGTTCCTGTCCTTTGGACATAGATATTTTTTCTGAGGACCTTCTTATCCTCAAGTGCAATGATAACAGGTGAGCGATATAGGGCCATCATGGCCCTCTTGTTCCGTTTACACATGTAAGTGATACAGTCACATACAGAACAAAAAAATTGTGTCTTATTTTCTGTTCTCCATTCCTGATACATACGTATTAGTGAGATGTGTATTAAGATATTTTTCATAGATTTTAATAATTACAAGTCCCGTTTTGTGTTATGTGCAATATTCAAAAACCAAATAAACCCTCACCCACTCTGTTTTGTTCTGCTATATGTTAATACAGTATTTCTAAAATTTTCAGGTTTCCACTTAATAGGTCAGTTATACAACATTTCTCTTTCATTAATGACTGCCTATATAAATAATCACTATATATTTTTGCTATTTGACCAGTCTATAATTATTCAACAAGTTTACAGTGCTAATGTGTCAAAGACTGAAAAAAAATAAAACCGAATATTAATTTCTGATGTCATGTAATAAAACTTATTGAATGGTTTGGATTATTTGATGGCAAGCCATTTAATATGTGTATAATGTTGCACTCATATTGTTGCCATGCCTATATCTGGTTTTCTACAAGAAATTTTGTAGGAACTGACAGTGGAAGATAAATTCCCATTGATATATAATGCATAATACAATAATTATTATTATTATTCATTTCCCTATTTATACAAAACAATAAGCTAGTAAGAGTAAAATTTACTTACAACCTCTTATTTGTAAATTGAAAACACTCCCTAGATACTAACCATGCCTGTACTGTCATAGTGGCATATATATACATGTATATATGAATTAATATTGCTAATTAGGATGACAGTGAGGGCTTTGATATTGTACAACTTAAACTGTCAGTAGAATTATCAGCCTGTATTGATTTTGATAAAATTATATTGTATTTTAATATTTAATTATGCCCACTTTCGAGTGTGTTTTAGCAGGTTACCTTGAAAGATGTTTTAGAAGTCTTGCCATGTTTGCATTAGAATCTCGAGAGGATATACATTTTGATTCACCTAATTGTCACTGTTTTAAATCAAGCTTTTTTTCCTAGGCAGATTTTCAGACTTTCAGTCAGACATTGTAATAATGTTTATAAGACTTGTTCTCCTCGTGAATACACTCAATGTAATTCTGGTATCAAGAAACGTTAAAATATCTGGTGAATACTACCGGTATTCAAGGTGTTCACTATTCATAATTATATCTTGCTTCTGTGTTCATTTTGTATTTTTGTCCTGTCGCATTTGTGATTTTTTAAAGAACTATTTTTGAAGGAGTACTGAAGTTTATAAGTGTGGAGTTACTGAGTTTTGTCTTTGTATAGGTAAAGGTAGATGTTTCATAAGATATTTTGAAAGTGTTATCAATTTTATTTATGTCTTTTCATGAATAACATGATGTAATAAAAAGGTGTAAATATTATATTAAAGACACTTGCTGCAGTTTCTTGTATGAGAGATGGGCAAAAAATTTCCTAATAATAGAATTTGTTGAAACATTGTATATGAACACAGTTTCATGTTAGAAACAGAAAAATGCAAAAACAATTATAGGTCATCGTGCTTGTTTAAGAGTTACCTGCCCTTAAAACTGGATTTTTCTTCAAATCTGCATTTTTAAGGGCAGATAACTCCAAAAACAAGCAAGGTGCCATTCGATTTTTTTCCATAATTCTGTTTCTAACATGACACTGTTCATATACAATGCTTCAACAAATTCTGTTAATGGAAAATGTTTTACCCAAAACTGCCGCATGTGTCCTTTACACTAGATTATGCACTTGTTTTTCTGCACAATAAATTACTTCCTATGTTAATGATGTATTCCAGGTCAAACACATTCACATTAAGTAAAATGGTAAAAGAACATTTTAATGCTCAATTGTTTGAAAGTAGCGATGTTTATTTATAAATGTCATTGTTTAAAGGCACCGTGTATTACAGGGGCATATCTCCAGATATGCGTCACACTCTCAAAACTATCACAACAGGCAAAGATTTTAAAATATTATAACTTGTTATATTATAATTCCATGTTTAATAGTAAGCTTTACAGCTTAATTTAATACACTGAACTGCTTTAAAAACGCATCACTATCTATTGTTAATTTTTCAAAAAGACAATATTATACAGTTATTGGCTTATGTTGAGGTCAGTATGTGTTTTTACGGACCCCAAAAAAAAAAATGATATTGACCGAGGCGGCAGTCCCAGGTCAATATCATTTTTACAGCTCTGTAAAAACACATATTGACCAAAACATAAGTCTATAATTGTTATATGCCGTTCTCAAATGCATTTATTTGACTGGGCCAGATTTCATACATATAAGAAAAAGTAATATCACAAGAGTCATTATCACTTTTGCAGGTCAGTATCGCTTTTTGCGGACCCGCGTGTGCACTAATTTCGACCAATCAAATGAGCGCATTTGAGAAAGGTATATAATATTTCTTAATAAATCTGCTTTAATAATAAACTGTACATCTTAATTTCTTTTCTTTTACAGCAACAATTTACTGTATTACTTACACAGCAGAGATCTTTTCTGTGCATTTTAAAGCTATATTTTACTGCCAGAGTAACACAGTATAAAGCTTTTCTTTAAATTTTACAGCAACATTTTACTGTATGACTGACACAGTAGAGTAAGGAGTCACTTGCATTAAGTAATCAGTAGCTGACTTCTCAAGTAGACTTTTTGTTCTAATTTCAACTTGCCTTAAACAAACGTCTGCCTTAAAAAGCAAGATCCCATCCCATCCCCCACCCTCTTCCTTAAGTCAGTTTGACTGTATGATATGAGCCGCGCCATGGGAAAACCAACATAGAGGGTATGCGACCAGCATGGATCCAGACCAGCCTGCGCATCCGCGCAGTCTGGTCAGGATCCATGCTGTTCGCTAATAGTTTCTCCAATTCCAATAGGCTTTAAAAGCGAACAGCATGGAGCCTGACCAGACTGCGCGGATGCGCAGGCTGGTCTGGATCCATGCTGGTCGCATACCCACTATGTTGGTTTTCTCATGGCACGGCTCATATGTTTTTACAGCAACATTTTCAATATATTCTTAAAGCAAAATTTGACTGCATGTCATAATGAGACCTTTTTCCAAAATATCTAGACTTTCAATAAATAAATTATTTCCAAAGCTGATTGGACCACTTTACTTTTGATCTACTATCAAATAAAAGTATTCTCGGAATTTTGATGAAGGCTGACAAATTGGTGTAATGAACCCGAGGATGTGTCCCGTAATTGAGGTGCACTTTATTGAATTATTAAAGTGCAATAGTGATTGTTACTCATACATTTAATGATTTAGTGTTACTATGCAACAATTGTATGGTAATTAAGTGTCATTATGTACAGCATCGATTTGATGTTCAGTGTCACTATATAAAACAACTGTGTGATAGTAAGTTTAATGTCACTATGTAGGATGGCTGTGTGATAGTCGAGTGTTACGATGAACAACTACTACATGAAAAATTTAATGTCAATATGTATATGTCATAGGTCAGGACGTTTTCAACAGAATTTCTTTTAGAAAATATATTTGATAAAAACACCTTTTTTGTGCAAAATTTATGGAATTTGAACAACCCTAAATCGTTTCCTTAAATGTTTGTAAATTGTATAAATACTGTGTATTGATTGAACAGAAAACGAAGACAGGAAAAAAATACTTGCTACCAGACATGATACAAATGCACATGGTAGTGTTAAGGCAAATCTTGCTTATTCTGCGTTATTTACCAGCTCCCAAACCTATCACACCTTTCTTAACCTTCCTGTGCTGTAAGCTTAGCTTTTAGTATTATTTATGTTTTATATGCCTGTGTGTAAGTTTTGTTATGGACCATTGTAATATGCAGCTGAGATTTACTATAGCAATCCCGCTTTTTTATGCCCCCGAAGGGAGGCATATTAGTTTTCAACTGTCTGTCCGTTCGTCACACCAATGTTAACTTTTTGCATGAAGGCACTTTACTCGCGAACCACTGCACCCAGGACCTTCAAACTTCACATGCCGATAGTACTTATTGAGTACACAACCCCTATTGACTTTGGGGTCACCAGGTCAAAGGTCAAGGTCAAAGGTCAAAGCGCTACAGGGGCATTTGTCACCATTAGTGACAGCTCTTGTTTGTTTAAATATAAATGTGAATTTCTTTTTGTTTATATAATAATGTGAAATTCATTTGAACAAAAATAAATCTTCTTAAAAACAAATCAGTTATGTCCTTATTACTGCATTAGTAACATCTACATCAGCAATGATAATAAGCCCACTTTATTACCTCAAGTCTGCAGAAGCAAAGAGCCGTAATAGTGATGTACTGATTTAACACAAAGTAAAAGGTATCAACATACTAGTAAATAATTTTAAATTCATTATTGTTAATTTTCAACAGTATTTCAATTATGTAACGGCAGGCAGTTAACCTAACCAGTGTTCCTGGATTCTGTACCAGTACAAACCTGTTCTCAAGCAACTGCCAACTTCCCCACATGAATCAGAGGTGGAGGACGAATGATTTCAGACAAGATGTCTTTAATCAAATTGTCAAGGAGAACATATGCCTCGCCCAGGGCTCGAACTCACGAACCCATGATCCGTAGATCTGCGCTCTCCCTACTGACCTCAGCGGATCGTCAAGGAGAACACATGCCTCGAACTCACAAACCCACGATCCGTAGATCTGCGCTCTCCCTACTGAGCTCAGCGGACGGGCTTGCTAGAAGTCAGCTATTGTAATACCTGTGTCCATCATCCATTATCAAAATGGTTACTGTTAACACTAACAGTCACAGTTTTAGGCCAACCCAATTGAAACTTTGTAAGAATGTTTATTTCTATGAAATCTCAAACGAGTTAGAAAACATGTCATCTGTAGTTAAAAGTAAAGTCAACAAGATGTATATTAGAAATCTTTGTTACCACTCTACAGGCAACACTTCCTAGATTAGACCTTCATGAAACTTTGCCAGAATGTTTTTAGCTCACCTGAGCAATGCTCAGGTGATTTATTGTAACTGCTCAATGACCGGCGTCCGGCGTCAGTCAACATTTAGCTTGTGTATGCAATAGAGGGTGATTTTTCAATTGATTTTCATGAAATTTGGTCAGAATGATTGCCTTGACGAAATCTAGGCCAAGTTTGAAAATGGGTCATTTGGGGTCAAAAACTAGGTCAAAACAAAGAAAAACCTTGTGTATGCAATAGGGACTGCATTTTACACCAGATCTTCATGAAATTTGATCAGAATGTTTGTCTGGATGACGTCAAGTTCAAGTTCAAATATTAGTCATCTGGTGTCAAAAACTAGGTCACCCGGTCAAATAGAAGAAAAACCTTGTGTACACAATGGGGGCTGCAGTTTACACTGGACTTTCATAAAATTTAGAATGGTTGCCTTCATGAAATCTAGGTCAAGTTCGAAAACTGGTCATCTAGGGTCAAAAACTAGGTCACTAGGTCAAACCAAAGAAAAACCTTGTGTTTGCAATAGGAACTGCATTTTACACCGGATCTTTATGAAATTTAATCAGAATGTTTGTCTAGATGAAATCTAGGTCAAGTTCAAATATGAGTCATCTGGGGTCAAAAACTAGGTCACCCAGTTAAATCAAAGTCGCATTTAAAGCAGGATATTCATTAAATTTGATCAAGAGCGACCTAGGACCATTTGGTCCTCTTGTTGATTCTATCTTCATAAATTTTGGTCACAATGTTTGTTATCATGAAGTCTTGGAGGATTTTAAATCTGGGTCACATGGGGCAAAAGCTAGGTCACTTAGGGTCAAATTGAAGGAAAAGCTTATTATACACTTCAGAGGCCACTTGTTTGCTCCAGTCTTTCCGAAACTTTGTTAGAATGTTTGTTTTTATGAAATTTTGGACAAGTTCGAATCTGGGTCATGTGGGTAAAAAACTAGGTCACTAGGTCAAATCAAAGAAAATGCTTGTTTACACTCAAGAGGCCATGTTTTTTGGTCCAGTCTTAATAAAAATTGGTCAAAATATTTATATCCATGAAATCAAAGAAACCTTGTACACACTTTAGAGGCCATATATATTTTATCTTTATAAAACTGTCTCTGTGGCATATTGGTCTAATTCGATTCTGTTTATCTAAGGTCAGTTGACAGAAAAACCTTGTAAAGACATAACACAATTATGACCTGCCCCTTCCAGTACGGGACATGTGTAGGGGATTGACACATGCTCTGCCATAATCTAGGACCATCACAGCCCTGTTAATAGGATTTTTTTTTTTTTGAAAGGCTCATGCCTCCCCTTACTGCTTTGTTTAAATGGAAAGATATTTCACATCTGGTCATGGCACAAAAGCAATTGTTTGGAGTATAAATTAGATGCCTGTGGGCAACATGGCTAGATGTAACTGCATGAAACTATTGACCTTTGACCTCAAGTGTGACCTTGACCTTTCAACTACTTATACCTGACAGACTGTCTCATTGAGGCAAACTATTGTGCAAAGTTATTTAAGAAACCCTCAATCCATCGGCGAGTTACAGCCCAGACAAGGAAAACTGTACGAAGATTTGAGCTTTGACCTCTAAGTATGACCTTGACCTTTAAGCTACCAATCATGGATGACACAGTTATGGACCGGACACGGAATTGCGGACGGACGGACGGAATGACAGACGGAAAAGTGCATTCCTATAGTCCCCGAAACTGGTTTTCAACTGGTAGGGGATTAATAAAAACAATAAAAGTTTAATAAAAACGACAAAAGTTTAATCTTTTTATAAATCTGGTAAAAATACATAGAAAAATACACTGGTCAACTAGACGGTTTGGGCTTCTTGTCGTCTTTATTTTTATCATTTTCATCATCCTTTTTGTTTAAACAAAACCACAGTTTCTTTGATTTTTTTGGGTTGTCATAAGCTGTTGGCACAATTTTCTTGAAAGAGTTCACATCACATCTCGATAAGAGATCAGCTGCCACATTGTTCATTCTAGGTACGTGTACACCCACAACAGTAATATTGTACTTAAAACATACCTCCATCAACAACATATATAACTTGTGAATGGACTCATTTCTTTTTGATTTTCTTGAAGTGTATATCCCATGATTGATCAAATTTATTGCGTACATATTATCACTATAACATATCACCTTTTTTTCGACAAATTTATGCTTCCATGTGTACACAGCTGTTACAAACGCATAAAATTCTGCTATGTAGGACTGGGACCTAGGTTCAAACTTAATCTTGCTAGGAATCCAGGGATCTGCCAGCCATCTGATTTTTTCGTCATCGCGAGAAATCAAGTAAGCTCCCATGCCATGTGCGGAGGCGTCAACAAAAAGTTCAAAATCTGGATTTGTTAAGTCTCTCGTCACTATATTGATATTTAGGGGATGGTTATCATATCTTTCCAAGGCTAGTAAAATTCCTTTCCTGAAGTGGTTCTGTTGGTTCAGGTACCCGAAAGCCTAGAAATGGATTTTAAAACATGACTCAGAACTTTTGTTTTTACATCAATCTCCTCTGAAAATAGCACACAAACCTTAAATATCCAAATTTCAAAATTTGTGTCAAAGTTTTCAATTCTAGAGAGTATTTTCATTAGTTTGTAAAATTTCATGTGCAAAAACAACAGTAAAATGACACAAATAATTAGCAAGACACAGATTTACACATTAATTTTATGCAATCAAGATCAGGAGGTAATACTAGAGATGCTTTTGAGAAAAGCGCATGTCTCTCACAACTGTCTATATCATCTTGTGCATGCGCTTTTGTACACCCAAAACGTACCCTATACTACTAATTTCACATGCGCTTTCGTGCAGGCAAAACGCACCCTATACTACTAATTAGTAGTATAGGGTACGTTTTGCCTGTATGAAAGCGCATGCGAAGTGAGGATTCTTCGGTAATTTAAGGGCCATAATTCCAAAGTGCCTGAGCCGATTTGGCTAGTTATCGAACTTGGCCGAGGTCTTATGGTCAGACACATTTTGTTCAAGTTTGTTGAAGATCTGGTGAGAAATGCTCGACTTTAGAGTGCGGACATGCATTGTGACAGACAGACACACACACAGACAGGAGTAAATCAATATGTCTCCCACACCACTGTGTGGTGGGAGACATAATTAACCTTTACCCTGCTAAATCTCTATCTTTCAATTTGGGCTGTACCATTTATTATTTGAATGTGTGTTCACTGAAAATTTACTGATTATATAGCCAACAGTGCTGACCATGAAACACTTGACATCAGCAGGCTAAAGATTAACTGGTACCCTGAACATTTTATGTTTAGTATGTGTTTTGCCGTGATTCAAGACTTGACAAGATTTGTGCTTAAACCAATTAAAACTGGAATCTGCATATAATATGGGTTACTACATGTCATTTTTTGTGGGGAAGAACATTTGGAAAATTCTAGAATTTGGCTAAAATGTAGGATGAAAGGTCATTTTTCGCTCATAAAAACTACAGAAAAAGAACTGATCTGTATTAAACCTAATGATAACAGACTTAGTTTAACTGTCTGCAGTTAAGGTAGTTCTGCATGTTTGATAAACTGGAAGTGATGGCGTAACCTCTTTTATCAGGAAAACGTAGAATAAAGCCTGGATTCGGCATACAGAAATGAAAACCATTTTATGAAATAATGGCAGCCCCTGAGTAAATCTATTACAATCGCACTGTTACTATCTTTCTAAAGTTAAAATATGATATTAAAACATCTGACACTTAAATAATTCAAAATAATGTCTTAACATTAGCTTGAAATGTGCGACTCAACTTAATCATGGTCAAATATCTCAAAAATAAGCACAAGGACCTATACATATTATTTTACCACATTATAGACCATATGTTTATTTTAAAATACAACTGCGAAAATGTTCATTTATATCTACATTGTGGTCCAAATTTTTCAATTCAGTCTAGCATAAAATCAAGCACATAACTCTATCTTAAAAAGCTTTATTTGTTGAATTTTCTAAGTATATTTTGATGTTTTGAAAAATCAGTTTACTCAAATTCTACATATTGTAGAAAAAAATTTGATCAAAACATGCAGAACTACCTTAATTATACCTCTTTGCTGTTAAAACTTACAAAAATAAACAGATTCTATACTGGTACATCAAATACTGTAAAAGCATATATATTTGTGATAATGTACCAGTAAAAAATATTTTCATGCTCCTTTTGACTGTGTCCGTAAAAGGTACACGTCAGACAGGTAACTGTAAAGATCGCTCGCTATTTTAATACCTGTAAACATTGACGATCCTATACCTGTAACAAACACAGCTTTACACATAATCTATGTCCAGGACATATATATGTCAGTGTTTGTTTAATCAAACACGCTGCTAACATAAAATTTATTATTATCGGATTTAAAATTTATGAAGTTGGTTCTGATTTGGCTTAAAATTCTACTATCCTATTGTTGTTACGAAAACATAGAACATATTCTATTTTTGTAAATTATGGCGGTTTCGATTTGATATGCTGAGGAAGGCTTGTGTCATGACAAGATTTTCTTGATGTGCATTATATTAATGGTTAATAGTTACACAAGGACTAATGTTCACGAGACAAATAGTGAAAATTAAACCCTTGCGAAAATTTCTGCTTTACGGTATATAATGGTACTGATGATAAACCCGGACAGAAAATGAGGATTTTTACCTGTAACTTTTTTTACTCCTGAAAATTGTTATCAATGGTTGGTATCAAAATAAAGCTTAACATTTGCTAAAAAATTGACATAATTTATATTTAGTAAGTAAACTCACGCAAAGTGAGACCCTGAAGGGGTATATAAAATGGGGACTGTATGAACGTTGACCGATGATAAATTCAACAACTTTGTCATTTACAAAATTTTCTCTATAGTATTATATTGAAACTTTCCCAAAAATGCTGTAACAGTCATTCCGGATCATGTAATGTAAAGTGACCCAATGTCAGGCCTTCATGTGTTGACAGTGAGCACGTGCAAAAAACATCCTCTTCTCCAGTAATTTTGGATAAATATTTTTTAAACAGATAAATGTAGGTCATCTATTTATACAGAATATTTACCAATTTTGTTTTTGTTTGCACCAGATGGTGTGGTAAGCGACTGCTATTAGACAGGGTGTTCAATTATATAAATAATCAATTGAAATCTAATTCGAAGGTGGTCGACTTTATCATCTGTCTGAGTTTATCATCAATACCAGTATGTATGATATTTCTAAATACATCTTACCTACAACATGTTGTAACATGATTTCCATATACCAGTTTAACCTTAAACTGATATAGTTTTCCAAGATTTCCATCAACTTAATTATCTTAATACTGAGACACTGACTTTACTATGGTACAGACAGTAAATAACATTCTTTCTTGCATACAGGCACATATTAACATGGTTATATGATCCAATACACATCTACGATGTAAAACTTTGCCAAATTTCATTTCAGCAAAATTTAGCTGTACAATGGTTGATAGGAAGTGTCTAGCCATTTAGTATCTAGACGCCCCCAGCCCCTAACTTTTCCCCCACCCAACTGATCTAGGCACCTAGTAATCAGACAAATAATTATGTACTGGTAGACTTATATATTGTAAAACTTTAAAATCTTGATAACAGTAATCATTTCTTGGAGGTAACATGTAAACTGTGACAGATTAATTACGCTGTACAAACTGCATATCCAATCTGCTTTTTATTATAACAAAATATCAAGGCAGAAAAAAAGAACACATGTCAACCAGATGTGTGTCTATAGGACACTGGTGCTACCATTTTCAGTCACTGTACATGTTTTCATGACTCTTGGTGAAATATCTTTAAGATAGGTGCAACACGAACTTTTAAGCACTTTATATATATATATATTTTTATTTCACTATATCAAGGACTATAACTCTGGTCTGGATGAGTCAAATCTCAAACAGAAAATCAGGTGCACGACTTCAAATGCTATATAACAATCCCCTAATGTTCCATAATTCTAGATCAAGTACATTTTGAGATATGAGACACAAACTATTATGCCCTTAATGAACATTTTTGACTAAGTCAAGTGCCATAACTCTGGTTTTGCAGAATGAAATCACAAAAAAAAAATCAAGTCCACTAATTTACATGCTGGATAATATTTCTACATGGTTTCATGACTCTAGGTGAATTTATTTTTAAGATATGTGCAACATGAACTTTTAAGCACTGTATTTGTATTTTTCACTAAGTATAGGGCCACAACTCTGGTCTGGCTAAGTAAAATCTTAAACAGAAAAGTTGCACGGTTCGACATGCTATATAACAATTTTCTTCTGTTTTATGACTAAGTCAAATACTTTTTGAGATACATGGGACACAAACTTTTATGCCCTGAATGCATAATTTTGACAATCAAGGGCCATAACTCTGGTCTGACTGAAGAAAGCCCAAACAAAACCCTAGGTGCACAAGTTAATCACTGAATAATATTCTTGTAATGTTTCATGATCCTAGGCCAAATTTAAGATATTTGCGACACAAATTTTTATGCCCTTTTATGCACATTTTTGAAAGGCCGCAAAGTGAAATCTCTAACAAAACCCAAGGTGTACAATGTACAGAGTATTCAGGGTTTCCTACTTGTGCATTTAAACATTTTTCTGCATATTATGAGAGTTACATCTCTTAAGTATTATTTTATTCATTCTGGTGGAGTTACCTCTCAGTCTAGATGAATTTTCATACATATTTGGAGAAACTTCTCTTATCTAGGTATTTTTCTCACCTTGAACTTCATAACAGCTTTGAGGCACGACTGATAGTATGCCAGATCTAAACATGTTGATTTGGAATTGACAGTAAAACATATCGGCCACTGGACCTGTAAAATAAAAGCAGGATTCCTTGTTAGCCAGTGAAAGGAAGTAGGCACTGCCACTGTGATGATGTTGGCCTGGTTCCTGACTATGGCTAAAATTGTTTTCTTTTTCTTTTTTTCACATTGTACAGCAAAAATGCCACGATCTAACCAGATCATTTGATTTATACAAAATAATTTTCTCATACATAAATGATTATTAAAAACAAAGGGAGCTGCTTTTTACATAAACAATTTAAAACGAAACGGAAATACTTAGATAATGAATGTTGTCAAAGAGGCTATTTGAAAATGTTCACCAATACAGAATTGAAAATGACAAAAGAATGATGCAATAAAAAATTGCACAGACTAAGTGTGTGCATCAAGAAGGTGGGTGTGTTATGTGAAGGTGGAGGTGTACCAATTATTTGAACTGTTGTCCCAGAAGCAGGAATATTATCCTAAATGTTAAAATAGCTGTAGAGTTTCAATCCAGTATCTGCATAAGTTTTGGATATAGTAACTTGCAAGTAAAACTTTAACCAGGATTTTCGAAGTCCAAAATGGGGCATAATTTGGCGAAAATACATGTCAGACTTACACGACTTAAGGCTCACCCGGTTTTATGACCCCAAAGACACACAAGTAAGTTTCAGTTCATTGTCTGCATCAGTTTGTTTTTGGAGATAGTAACTAAATTAAATCCATCTTGTAATGACAAAGTTACTAACTGTAACAATAATCAGTTCAATCAATAAAGGGATATAACTGACAAAATAAGTCTGGTAGAGTTATGGTCCATGTACACTGCACTTCCTCTTAATTTCCTCTATCATTGTGCGCAATTTGCATACATTCCCTAGAGTAGATTTGGAGTTGTGCATTGGACAAAAACATTCAATAAAGAGAGACAACTCACAAAGAAAAACATGGAAGAATCATGTCATGTTGATCATTGGTGCTCAGTTTTTTTGAAATCCATCAAACAGCTACAGACCGTACAGGAAATCCAGATGAACATTAAATAAAGGGAAATAATTTAAAAGTAAACTGTTTCATCTAAAGTCCTTGTACATGACAAATTGTTGGTGCAGGTTTTTTTTTTAATCTCAGTCCATGAACAACAAAGTTACAGACCAATCACAAAATCAGACTAGATATTCAATAAAGGGAGATAATTAAGATGAGCTCCCGCACTAATGCATGCACTTATGCATATGATTATACCAAACACCCATTTGGATGACTATGCTATGTCCTCACTCTCCACAAGCGGGCTCAACAAAAATGGGTAGACTTATGGTTCTTGCTTGCTATATGTTGTTATGTCATACTGATCATTTACGCCAAGTATTTCTGAAATCCATCCATGAATGACAAAGTAAAAGACTGGAAATCTGAACAAAAGAACTAGGTGACAAAGAAACAGACGCTGCTAATACTATAATAACTATATGCCATCCCAAATTTCTTAATTTTTTTAAAAGAAGCATCAGTATATAGACATACTGCTGGATAACATAACTGATACACAGTTACATTGTCACTATGAGCAAGTACAGCAAGTTTTTAAAGTGAAGAAGCTCCTGAACTAAATAAAAAAGAACCAACCCAGACGCCAAAGCCTTGAGGGAGTGCAATAGCCCTCCTCTTCAAACAGTCAAGCTAACAAGAGCTGTCACAGGAGACAGTCGACTAGTTCGATGCTGGATAGTTAAACTGGGTACATCTGAGGAAACTGGAGCTGTCACTGGTGTGTTTAATGACTTCAATGGTGGATGAAGATATTGCACAATTGCTTGAGTCTGTGTCAGAAATATTCAGTAAAAAGAGAGATCAAGATAAAGTGTATCAAATCACTAAATGTGTATAATTATAAGCAAAAAGGGGACATAATTCATACAATATTGGTGCAAGAGTCATGCACCTTGTGTCATATGATATGGGTGATGATGTGGAACAACCCCTTCAAGTTTGAATCAAATCCATTCAGTAATAACTAAGATATAGTGAAAATGCATCAGAATTAACCATAAATTCTAAGTAAAAGGGGGCATAATTCATGAAAAATTGGTACCAGAGTTATGCACCTTGTGTCATATGATGTGGCTGATAAGGTGGAACAACTATTTTAAGTTTGAATCAAATCTATTTAGTAATAACTGAGATAGAGTGAAAGTGCATCAAAACTTTAACCTGAAATTCGAAGTGAAAAGGGAAGATAACTCATGAAATATTGGTGCAAGAGTTATAGCTCTTGCATCATATGATGTTGAACAACTATTTTAAGTTTGAATCAAATCCATTTAGTAATAATTGAGACAGAGTGAAAGCGCATCAAAACTTTAACCTGAAATTAGAAGTGGAAAGGGGAGATAATTCATGAAATATTGGTGCAAGAGTTCTTGTGTTAAATGATGTGAGTAATGACGCTGAACAACTGTTTTAGTTTGAATCAAATCCATTTGGTAATAATTCGATAGAGTGAGTGCATCAAAACTTTAACCTGAAATTCTAAGTAAAAAGGGGGATAATTCATGAAATATTGGCGTGGGATTTATGGCCCTTATGCCAGATGATGTGAGTGATGATGAGGAATAACTATTTTAAGTTTAAAGCAAATCCATCAAGTAATTACAGAGATAAGGAGAAAAAAGAGAAAGTGTAAAAAAAACTTTAACCAAGGTGGGGACGCAGAATGACGCCGACGCCGGGTTGAGTAGGATAACTCTCCATATACTTCGTATATAGTCAAGCTAAAAACTGACATTATGTAAATGGAATATGAGCAGCTGACTGAAATATACAAAAATTCGAACCTGTAAACTTGAAGTCCAACACACGTCTTCATCTTGATTGTGCTGTAGCAGATTTATAACACGATAATTGTTTGGCTCATACCCTCCTATAGTACACTGCATACTGGCCAGCTCTTCGAGAATTTTCAAAACATTATCTACAGTGTAGACAGTATATACACCAGGGCGAGTTTCTGTATCCGATTCTTTCACCAAACCCATACCCTGTAAGGTACATTTCATTATTCTGATCATAAGTTATAATTTAAAATATTAAACTAAACATAAAGAAACATATTTATTAAAAGGAGACACAAGAACATCAGGTAATCCTTAAAAACAGCATTGTTTGCAATTACTTTATAGACTCATTGAAATTCCTGTGACCCCATTTTTTTACTGTGTCCCACTCCAGATTTTTTTTGTTAATACTGCCTCAGGGTTTGGAAATTATGAGTTCGCTCAAATCTAGCCTTAAATTGAAATTTAAGTCACCTGATTCTTTTTTTATCCATATTAAAAACTATTTATTGAACTAAATTGTGCCAACACAGAGTTGAAAACATGCTACTTATTGCATAATATTAGCTCCGGCTATTATATGTAATTGTTTACGAGATTTTCGCGACAAGTGTGAAACCGAATAAAATTATCTGTTATAGCAGGAGCGATTGCATTCAGCCAATAACTATGTGGTCATTTTTTTAACATTGTGTTTAATTGTCAACATGTACAAGTGCAAAAAAAAACAACATTTTATGTAAACAAATTGTTGATAATCAAAGTAATTAACTGGCACTGCATATTTCTGACTATGCAAAGGACCGTAACTCTGGTCTGGCTGTGTAAATTTCCTGGTAGGACTCTAGGTACAGGAAGTAATTAACCATTCTGTTTTCTGATTGGTCTATATTCAAATGGCAGGAATTTTGAAAATATTGTGAGGAAATGTTTACACATCAGTTAGTAAAAATATTTTGGTGATGCAAACTTGTTTTAAACAGATCATTATATTCTAATTATTTTTTCTGGATATAAACTTTGCTGAATGAGGATAATGCAATACCAAGATATTAAGCAATAAGACTTCCAAGAACCAGAGAATATTGCAGCATATGGAATGGTAATTAATGTTAATCAATAATAGTTATATAAAACACTTTTTACTGAAGCAATTGTTGAAACTTACATTATTACATGATTTTAGTTATTGTTACTGAATGATCACTGCAATGATTGACTTTTAATAGTTATTTAAACTGCAAATGGTTTTGTGACTTAATTTACATCTGTTTTTCAGATATTAAACAAAGTCCTTTTCTTTGAACCTCAGAAATTCATTTTTTGCTATTTGTTACGTATTTGCAAATACTTTGCATACTATCTGCATGTAAGTTGCAAATACTTTGCTATCACTTTGCGATGTGTTTGCCAAAGTTTCAGCTGCGAATTATGAACTGTTTGCGAAGTATTTGCATTCTGTGTGTGTAGTGTATATTTGCAAAAGCTTTGCAGAATAGTTGCATGTTTCGTTCCATTTCTACTCGTCTGTGGAATATATTCAGCAATCATGTGCTGCAACTGTTCTGCAAAGGTAATGGCAAATATTTGGCAAAGATAAAAAGTATATTCTGCAAAGGCCCTGTTTTTGCATGGGTGAGATGCTAATTAAAACATCAGAAGCACAACTTCCTGTGCTGAATAACAGTTCTGTGAAATTTCATGACTCTGGGTCAAAACTTTTTGAGATAATTATGAACAACACAAATTTGGACAAGGGCAACTCTAAGTGCATCCCCAACCCACCCCACCCCACCCAGCCCAAAAAAACACACAAAAAAAAGAAAAAAATAGTTGGGGAACACAAAGAATCAAACCATCAAACAAGAACATAACCATGATATGCAAAACTAGGCTTGGCAATGATTGCTTTTTGTGAAATTTGATGTAATTCCTCTCAGTGGTATCAGTGCAGTTGCCCAGACAAGGTAAAATATAATAAATCAAGGGTCATACATGTAACTCCACTGAAAATCACTGAACTGGAAAATACCAGTAATATGCACACTGAGGCTTGGCACTGACCACTCCTGTAATGTGTAGTAGTAATCTGCCTAATAATATAAGAGAAGAGATGAAAACATCATAAAATTTGATGAATTCCGTGCAATAACCAAATATCAATGAACTGTAAAATGCTGACAGTATGCATAATAAGGCTTGGCATTTGTCACGCCTGTAAGCTTTGGTGGAAATAGGAGGAATGGAAAAAATACATTAAAATTTGATGAATCAATGGCCATAACTCTGCTGAATATCATCATATGCACATATGATGATAATCAGGCTAGACAATGATCACTCTTATGAAGTAAGATTCTTTATATAGTGTTTTATAGTAGAGTGTATCTGTGGCTATCTTTGCAAATATGGGCATTGACTTAAGTACGTACAGATGTCGGATTGGTCTTTTCCGTGGAGGACTTGGGAGAAAATGTAAAAGGTGTACTTCAAAAGTGAGATATAATCCATACACTAACGGGTCTGATATTCATTACAGAGCATTTGCCTGTTGCTTTGTTACCATTGTGATATTATTTGGGTGTAATATTTTGCTGGCTACGAACAATTATGTAACTACTAACTGGAACATTACAATGATTGATAATGTACTATTTTGTCCAGGGATATCAAGTGAATCCAGCAGATATTTTAGCATTAATGAACCCTTATTCACACCGACAGATACATGTCCGCAATCAGTAATCTTTTATGTTCAGTATCATCAAAGGCTGTTATTGTTGGCCGCGGATGTTGAATTAAATCCGGGTCCATCTGAAGAAACACAACAAATACTCGATGCTATTCATGAATCTAGAAGTAGAATTGATCAAGTTAGAAATGAATTATTGGCTGCTAGATCTGATATTGTCGAAGTAAAACAGCAAATGATGAACATTAAGTTGAAAGTTGAAGATATTGAATCGAAACAGTTACAAATGGATTCGCGGCTATCACAGATGGAATCGGGAATGGACGAATTAAGATATAAGAATGATATTACGAGTATGGATATGCAGGAGTTGGCATTTAGCTTTGAACAAAGGTCTGACGAACTTGAGAAAATAAATAAACAGGTGCATTACATAGAAAAGGAACACCGGAAGAACAATTTGAGAATATTTGGCTTGTCTGAAATCGAAATGGAATCAGAAGATATGTTAACAAGTAAAGTGAGTGACGAGGTCTTGAAAGTTGCTTATCCGAATAATGAGTATGGTGAAAGTTCTATTATTAGTGCCAAAAGAGTAGGTACATCACAAGAGGGTCAACCTAGAATGGTGTTGTTAAAATTGAAAAGTTTTGACAGCAAACTTAAATTGTTTAGTGTACGTGATAAGCTACGTGAGAGAGGAATTAAAATTGCAAATGATCTTACCAGCTGGGAGAGAGAGCAACTTAGAGATTTGAATAGACGTGGGAAAAGAGGATACTTTAAAAATGGCGTACTGAATATTTTACCAGAAAAGAATGATGCAGAGATTAAAACAAGGGTATTTAAGAAGGGTCTAGAAAGGCAGGTGAAAGTACACCAGTGGGCGAATCAATGGAAATGTCAAATGGTGTTGATCGTTTAGTAACTGGTGAATCTTCAAATGTAGATTAGGGGATGGTCAAGGTCCTGCACAAGTACACCATACATTGAAAATTGTGTCATGGAATATATGTGGATTTTTAGGGAAACAATTAGATGAGGGTTTGCTGAGTATTTAAAGTCATTTGATGTAGTGTGTCTTATTGAAACTTGGGTGAACGGGCATAACTGCGTACAGCACTTTTTGAAAGACTTTACATGTTTTATTTGTAATGCAAAAGTATCCAAGAAAGGGGGTTGTAATATGGGTGGTGTACTTGTTTATATTCGTAATACATTGTCTTATGGGGTTAAACGTATTTGTGATTATTACGAATTAGGTATTTTTCTCCGTTTTGATAAAAGCTATTTTGGTCTAGAAACTGATGTTATTTTTGCATGTCTGTATGTGCCACCAGAAAACTCGTCTTTTTTTGATGACACTGTTGAGTATGGCATACAATCTTTTGAAAGTGTAATTGTTGAAAATGAGTACCTATTCGCAAATAGCGAAATGTTAATTTGTGGGGATTTTAATGCACGAACAGGGGGTCTTTTAGATAATGTGACAATTGATAAACAGATCCCAGAAATGCAGGAGTATCTTGAAATTCTTGACGATGATATAGAAATACCAAGAAAAAATTCTGATAATGTTGTAAATAAGTTTGGACGAGATTTAATTTCGTTTTGTAAATCCTATGCACTATTTATAATAAATGGTAGATTAGGAGAGGATGCAAAAAGAGGCGATTTTACCTATGTTGGTCATCTTGGATGCAGTGTAGTAGATTATTATATTTGTTCAAGGAATATTTTTGACAAAGTTTGTAATTTTTCAATAGCATCTCGGTCTGAAAGTGATCATTTACCTATTTGTTTATTTTAAGAGTGAATGAATATGTATACCCAGATTTTCAAGATGTGAATACAAGCCATGAAAGTTCAAATGTAGATATAAGAATAAGTATAAACACAGAAAATAGTGAGCATTTTAAAAATGTTCTTCGTGAAAATGCAATCAGCGGTATGTTTGACGCAATAGACTTGCAAATTGATGAAGATGCTGATATAGATGACATTGTTTTGAATTTTGAAAAAGCTATACTAGCTTGTAGTGATCCTTTTAAAAGGAGAAAGGGTAAATCTTCGAATAGAATGTCTTTCAAAAATACTTGGTATGACAAAGATTGCAGTGAATTGAAACTCAAAATGAATAAGCTTCTAAGAAAATTCCGCACTAGTAGAAGCATTAATGACCTTAATTTATACATGGGCTGTAAAAAACAATATAAAGCATTATGTAAAGAAAAGAAAAAAATGTATAAAAATCAGCGTCTATATGAACTTGAAGCTTCTGTCAAAAATTCTAAATTGTTTTGGAATAAGCTAAGGAGTAATGTAGGCAGTGGGAGTCATACTCCGAATATTACTTCTAGTCAGTGGTTTGAACATTTCAAACAAGTGTTTAGCTGTGATCCAGAAGAAAATGATGTAAATGCAGAGATATTTGTTGAAAATATAACTATGGATGAAGTAGAAGATATACTGTTTAATAACGATATAACTGATGATGAAATTATTGAAGCAGTTAAATCTCTTAATCCAAATAAAGCTTCGGCAGGCAATCTTATAGCAGAACATTTTATTTATGGAATAGAAATCTTATTACCATATATAAGGAAACTTTTTAATAAAATATATAGATCTGGTCACTTCCCATCAACTTGGACTAAGTCTATAATAATTCCTTTGCATAAAAAAGGTAACATTGATAATCCTGATAATTATAGAGGAATTGCTCTTGTTGATATTTTTAGTAAAGTGTATATAGAGTCTAACCTGTCTTAAGCAGCCAGCCAAGGGAAGCAGACAATTTGGCCGCTTAAACCAGGTGACCGCTGATCGGAGGTGCAGCCAGTATATGTATTTTTCAGACTTCTGACCAGTCTATAGCCTTTAGCCCATTTCTTTTTGGGTTTTCCATTATTATTTTACCAGGATACAATGACGTGCATTTGCCTTCGCAATACGAATGGTATTCTTAGCAATCTAAAACTCTGGCGTGCTTTTTTTTACTACAAAAATTGTTACAGACAATTTTCCAACTTCAAAACAAGTTTGTTTACAATTTTCGCCATTTTGGTAAGGGAAGCTACTCTCGGCGCTTATTGTCTACGCTAAATCTAAGATTGCCGTTACGTTCCGTAAAAGACAGAGTGGTTTATATTTTTTTTCAAACACAATTAATTTCGTATAAATTTAATAGTATTTTTGATGACAGAAGTATAAAAATCACAAATATTGTGCTACTAATTAGTTATCAAGTATTATCTTTAACCGAGATGAAACTGTGAACAACAAATTTGACACGAGATGACACGTTAATTGCTGATAATTACTGGCCATTTGATCATAACAAAAGGGGATTACACCTTTGGTTATCAGTTTTAATTGAGAAGCTCATATCATTTTGTCGTTCTTGTGGTGAAGTCACGCGAAACTTAACAACCACGTGCTTCTCAAAATCGGGTATCTTCGGCGATTATTGCCTAAAAATAATTGGTTTTGGAAGAAAAATGGCCGCTGAAAGGGGTCAAATACGGCGGTCGGGAGGCAATTTCGGTGGCCGCTGGCCGCGGAAGGCAGGTGGCCGCTGTATAAAATGATAAAATAGAGAAAAATCCGTCGGGGGCGTCATAAAATGGCCGCTGAACGGAGGTGACCGCTGATCGGAGGTGACCGTTAGTACAGGTTAGACTGTAAGTATATTGACTACACGAGTAACTTTTTACTGTAATGCATTTAAAAGAATCTT
Source organism: Mercenaria mercenaria (assembly GCF_021730395.1). NCBI lineage: Eukaryota > Metazoa > Mollusca > Bivalvia > Venerida > Veneridae > Mercenaria > Mercenaria mercenaria. The sequence goes on from NC_069373.1 coordinate 10,365,202, forward strand.
GGACGTTTCGACCCCAAGACATTTCGACCCCAAGACATTTCAACCCCAAATTTAATTTTCTTGGACAATTCGACCCCAAAGACATTTCGACCCCAAGACATTTCGACCCCTCAGAAATAGTTGTATGTTTTCATTTTATATTTCTTCCATTTTACATATTTTAGAAAATATGAATATATAGATCTATATAAATATTCTATTTTTAAATACATGTCAGTGAATAAACCGCGCTGGTCGGAAAGGATCGGCCGTATGTTTATTATTGGAACTAATTGAGTTATTTCTTCATGTTATTTTGATAATCTAAGAAGAAAATATATTATGAAAAAAACAGTTTTTAAAAGAATTATATCATGTTTATATATGAATATAAAAACGTTTACTGCATTTATTGCCAAAGCACGAATAATGTCCTTTGATTAGTCCTGATAGAGTTTGATTGGATTATCACACCTATTGATTATATCAATTAATCAGTATATTTGTAAGCACACACAAATGTCATGTGACAAACAATGTCTAACAAGGTAAGTGCAGTTAAATATGATAAGCTTTTATTTAATTTAAAAGCTAACAAAATTATGGTGATTGTGGTTCATCCACGAGTGCGCAAATTTCCCGTGCGCTCAACAAATTTTCAACTTCGTATAAAAACGTTTTGTGCATTTTATTTTCCTTTTGTAAATTAATTATTTATTTGAGATATGACTGAATTCTATCATAAACCCTAAAAATACGATTTATTAAAGAAATACCTGTGTACATTAGAATATTTTAGGACATGGAAATTCCGAATGTACAAATTTCCAGTGCGCACGCCGATTTTCAATCATGTACAAGACGTAACGCGCAAAAGTATTTTAATTTCCTTTTGAAAATAATAATTTATGATCTATATGTTTGAATTCAGTCATAAATCACTTCAAAAATACCATTTGTTGAAGAAATACGGGTGTATTTCAGTTATGGCAATTTCCCGCGTGGTCGCCGAATTTCAATCTCTTATAAAATCGTTTTGCTTAAAGAATTTTATTTATCCTTCTGAAACTTATTATTTATATTATACACGAATGATTTCTGCAATAAACCCTACAAAAATACCATTTATTAATAAAAAAAGGGTGTATTTCGGTAATGGAAATTTCCCGCGCGGTCGCCGAATTTCAGTCTCGTATAAAGTCATTTTGCGTGAACGCATTTTATTTTCCATTCGTATTTTATTCATTTATGATATATATGATTGAATTATTGAAAAAAAACTTCAAAGATACCTTTAACTTACAAAATACAGGTGTATCCCGGTTATGGAAAATGTATTCCGGCGTTTCCCGGTTTTTTAGGTGGATTCCGGTTTAATGTGTGACCGAAATCGCTTGAAGTTGCTTAAATCATACTTTTAAAATCATACATTAAATCACGTGTATTTGCTAAAATATTTAATATAGAAAAAAGTAATACGGCTGTCACATTTTCTTTACAGATATGAAATATGATAATAATTTTTTCCCCGTTTTTAACAGAACAGTACTCACATATTCTTACATTTTGCAGAAACGGGGATTTCGTGTTTGATATTTTACAACTGGAAGGAATGTCGTACATAGAAAAGAAAAGAGCAGTTTGTAAAACACGAAAATCATATTCTGTAAAGCAAATACTTTGTGTGCGTCAAAATCGCGTACGAAAATAACATTAAATGCGAAAATAAGCAATATGTTGTTTAATTTCCTATTGTTTTCTTTACATTTTCGCCCAAATTAAAGATAATGTTGACACATGTTTATAAATATCCGATGTCACCACAATCGCTTGTTAATTGCAATGCGCACTGCAGATAAATGCACACCTGCTGTATATCAACAAACAATTAATCAAGATGTGATAATCCAATCAAAAGATTACGTGTTTCTGAATATGATTTTAAATATCAATATAATGAAGATGATGACATCTTAAACTTCTTTGAGTTACATTATAATTATTTATATTTGGTTGAATCCCATAGAAATGAGATGCATATATCTTTTGAAAAAAAAGTCAAATAAAAATAAATAAATAAATAAATAAAGAGGTATTAAAGATGTGACTTTATTAAAGTTATTTTCATAATTAAAATCGGCGAAATCGGCCCATGATTTAAAAATCTTTTCTTTCTTTTTTTTTAATATAGCCGTGTACTAAAATAGTCTTTAAGATTATTTAAACATATAAATAAACACCAAGTATGAAAATATGTTATATGAAGGTTATTTTAAGATAGATAATCAGAACGATTTGTTCATAAATTATTTACGTAATAAACGCGGTTGATACATAAATCCCGTTATTTTAATAATTTATAAATGATGATTATTTCGGTATTGTTCGGTATTGTGAGATAAAAATCACTCATTTTTTCATATGAAGGCATGTATTAATATAGACTTTAAGAAATTAAAAAAAAAGAATTTTAGAAAATAAAGAAATTTAGACAAATAGATCTATGGCTCATTTTTGTAAAAAAATCTTATTTTCGCGAAAATAACCGTATTTTAACATTTTAAATTAAATTGGTAATTAAGCGTAATTACATTTTGAAATTGCTCAATTATCTATAGATTAAAGCTTAATTATAATAATGACGGCATTCTTAGATGTTTTCAGGCATATCATTGAATGGGGTCGAAATGTCCAAGGAGTTGGGGTTGAAATGTCTTGGGGTCGAATTGTCTCTTGGGGTTGAAATGTCTTGGGGTCGAAATGTCTTGCTAGCCATTTAAAATAATCACCGAAGCACAGGCTGGTTTTCGCTCTGGATACTCTACTATTGATAATGGTTTTGTTTTATATTCTATAATTAGTAAATACCTAAGTATGAGGCGTAAAAAGTTGTATGTGGCCTTTGTTGACTTTAAAAAGGCATTTGACTCTGTTCATAGATCAAAATTATATACAGCATTGATTCAAAATGGTATAAAGGGTAATCTGTTGAAATCAATTGTAAGTATTTATCATTCTGTAAAAGCATGTGTAAGAAGTAATGCATCATCAACTGCAACATTCGATTGCCCCCTTGGTTTAAGACAAGGTTGTAAACTTAGTCCAATTTTATTTTGTCTATTTATAAATGAGTTAGATAATGTAATCAGAAGTAGTGGAATTCATGGCATACAACTTTTACCAAATGATGTTGAAATTTTCTTGTTGCTGTTTGCTGATGATGTGGCCCTAGTATCTGATACTGTTAATGGATTACAGAGGCAACTTAATGTCTTACATCAGTACTGTTTAGAGTGGAAATTAAAGGTTAATGTTGACAAAACTAAAATTGTTGTATTCAAAAATGGTGGTACTTTATCAAAAAATGAAAACTGGATGTATGATGGCCAGACCATAGAAACTGTAAATGCTTTTAGTTATGTTGGTTTAAATTTTACCTGCAGATTGTCATTGTATAAAATGTCTGAACATATGGCACTTAAAGCAAAAAAAGTGCTCGTATCCCTTTTAAAGAGTATGTATAATTTGTTACCAATGTCTTATAAAACTTTCTTTAAGATTTTTGATGCTAAGATATCTCCGGTTTTACTATACGGTTCAGAACTTTGGGGCTTAGAAGTCAGGGATTGTATAGAACGTGTTCATGTATATGCTTGTAAAAGGTATATGAATGCACCATTGTATGCTTGCAATGCTGCTGTTTTAGGTGATTGTGCCAGATTTCCTATGTATATATGGGCTTCAAAGAGATGTATAAAATTTTGGATTCGTATTGTTAATATGCCTGAAGATAGATATGTTAAGAAATGTTACAATATGCTTAAACACTGGGACCATCTTGGTTATAAAAACTGGGTTACTGCATTGAGAAATAATTTGTATAGTAATGGCTTTGGATATATATATGGGAGAAACAAGCAATAGATAATCCAAATGTATTCTTAAAACAATATACAACTAGATTAAAAGATCAATATTTACAAATTTGGAACGTTGAAATGGTTAACAATAAGAAACTGGTATTATATAAAGGGTTTAAGCAAAGATTTGTTTTTGAAGATTACCTTGAACACATAGATATTGTTAAATTCCGACGTAGTATTGTGTCTTTTAGAACATCATCTCATCAATTAATGATTGAAAAAGGTAGATATATGGGCTTATCAAAAGAAACCCGTTTTTGCATTCATTGTGATCATGTTATTGAGAACGAGTTTCATTTCCTGCTGGAATGTCCACTTTATGAGATAATTCGCATAAGATATATACCTGATAAGTTTTGGCGCCATCCAACTATACACAAATTTAATGTTTTAATGTCTAGTAAGAATTGCTTGTTACTGCGCAACCTTTCACAGTTTATATATTATGCCATGAAATTACGCTCTGAAATAATATCGTAACTTTAAATTATTAGGTATGCAATGTGACCTAGCACAGTGTATATTTATAATGTCATGTAATTTTGTTTAGATGTAACATCTTGTCATCACTTACGTTTTGTTTAATTATTTAGTTTTGTATTACCATATACCTTTACCTGAACATTTTGTCATGACAACATACACATATTTTATTATTTATGCTTGTATTATACTATTGTGTATGGGCCGGTGGCCTTAAATGCAAATAAATAAAGACATATACTGTAAACCTGTGTAAATATGTCCAGCGGGCTAGGAGGAGACATATAATACGTCTCCTACACAACAAGTGGGAGACATAAGCTACACATATGATAAACAAGATACAGTTGTACTAGATTTTCAAATAGTCTGTTCATAATACTCTTACTAATATAATGAATGATATGACAAAGACACGGAAATTCATATACAAAAGTAAAGTGATGGCACCATTTCGCATAATGGCTACTAAAATGAGTTACATGTAGTTCCACCTATATGAAAATCATACATATAAATGGCTTTTAAGATCTGGGCTAATGGGAGCCTCACAAAACCCACTCAGGCTGATGTAATTACTTAATAATCAATAAAATCATTACCTTAAGAAGATGACATGCCTGCAAATAAGCATTATACACAGAAGTATCCTCATCCGTGTGTATACCACAAACATCTACTGTTGTAGGCCAGTGAAAAGTTAACTTGGTTTTACATATACTGTCCCTTAGCTTCCTTCTGACCTCCAGTTTAGGAATAAGACCTTCTTCAGCTTTTTGGAATGGAGCAAACAGATCATCTACAACTTTTTTTGGCTGCGGGAACAATCTGTGCAACACCTCAGCTGTGAGAATAGAATTGTATGAATATTTTTATGCAGGCATACAAAACAAAGATGTTTAATTATAAAGAAATGTCTCAACCACTGACTGCAACTATTCAATAGTACTGAAAGATTAAAAACATTTTTTTGATATACAGTTAATACTTAGCCTGCTAAATTTCTATAATGGAATGGTTCATCATTCAATTTTGGCAATACCATTTATCACTTGTAGGGGTGTTTACTGAAAATTTACTGACTGAATAGCAAACAGTGCAGACCATGATCAGACTAGTCTGCACTGGTCGCAAAGGCAGAATCACTTGCCGCCAGTAGGCTTAAGGTTAAATACACTTTTAAACTGAGTATGACACAGATGACAAACCAGTTTTTTGAGGCCTGCTCTGAGATAAATGTTTGTCACTGTAAATATAAAGAAATTAGAATAGCAAGTTTCACATGTGAAAAGTGGCTGTGACAAATCAGTGTAGAAACAAAATGCCGAAACTACATATCATTGGCCCAGAATTGCCTATACAGTATGTTAACTTATGCCTTTAATATGATTGTGTGTTACTTGGTTGACTGTGTCTGATCATCAAGATATAATTATGGCTTTAATTTTAACTCAAAATAATGGTAAATTCTAGAAAGTCAATGACAACTAACAAGGCATAAAAAAACCCCCCAACTAATTCTGCAAAAAAAAACTGTCATGCAGGGTTTCAAAATTTGCATTGTATTTAACTTATGTATCATGAGAAAAGCAGTTGTGCAAATATGTCTTTAGTCCTATAAAAAAATTGTTTGTTTACAGTATCCCAATCTAGCTACCCCAAATGTTTTTATGGCCTTGGAGAATTTTTTTTTCAACTTTTTAACAAAAAGTTGCAAAACTGCACTCTTAATGCTTTAAACACCATCAGTGATGTTAGAAATCAACTTACTGATGCTCTAAAGGCATAACCCTCTTATCTGTATTCATTTTTTGACACAAATATATATATAACTTCTGAGAAGTCCAACTTAATACAAAAACATTTTTTTTTTAATTAAAAAAAAAAAATGCCGGCCTACTAACCCCAATTTTTTTAGCATGTTACCAGACACAATCTTATTCTTTAGGCCTTAACAAAACAGCACTAAAATTGGTCACAAAACACTCTTTTCATGAAGCTACCAATGAAATGGCTGCAACTGACACAATCTAAAACAAGAAAATTTTAGTTAAATAACCCATCTATAGGTAACACATTCAGGGTAATGGCTGTCTAATGATGGTAATTACTGAACACCACTAAATCCGACTATTTTTTATTTCATATAAAATCCACTTACTTTATAATGGTTTTTTTGTTATTTTCCAGCATATCAGATTTTCAGAGATTTATATTCCCATATAGAACTATATCGCTACTTTAGAAAAACAACAAGAGGACCATGATGGTCCTGAATCGCTCACCTCTTCCCACATGACCCAGTTTTGAGTATGACTCCCTTTTTTCTATTATTTGACATAGTGACCTAGTTTTTGAGCTCATGTGACCCAGTTTTGAACTTGACCTAGATATTATCAAGATAAAAATTCTGACCAATTTTCATGAAGATCCATTGAAAAATATGGTCTCTAGAGAGGTCACAAGGTTTTTCTATTATTTGACCTATTGACCTAGTTTTTTAAGGCTCGTGACCCAGTTTCAAACCTGACCTAGATATCATCAAGGTGAACATTCTGAACAATTTTCATGCAGATCCATTCAAGGGTATGGCCTCTAGAGAGGTCACAACGTTTTTCTATTTCAAGACCTACTGACCTAGTTTTTGATCGCAGTTGACCCAGTTTCAAACTTGACCTAGATATCATCAAGACAAACATTCAGACCAATTTTCCTACAGATCCCATGAAAAATATGGCCTCTAGAGAGGTCACAACATTTTTTCATTATTTGACCTACTGACCTACTTTTTGATGGCACGTGACCCACTTTCGAACTTGACCTAGATATCATCAAGATTAACATTCAGACCAATTTTCATACAGTTCCCATGAAAAATATGGCCTCTAGAGAGGTCACAAGGTTTTTCTATTATTTGACCTACTGACCTAGTTTTTGATGGCACGTGACCCACTTTCAAACTTGACCTAGATATCATCAAGATGAACATTCTGACCAATTTTCATGAAGGTCTCATGAAATATATGGCCTCTAGAGAGGTCACAAGGTTTTTCTATTTTTAGACCTACTGACCTAGTTTTTGATCGCACGTGACCCAGTTTCGAATCTGAACTAGATATCATCAAGATGAACATTCAGACCAACTTTCATACAGATCCCATGAAAAATACGGCCTTTAGAGAGGTCACAAGGTTTTTCTATTATTTGACCTACTGACCTAGTTTTTGAAGGCACATGACCCAGTTTCGAACTTGACCTAGATATCATCAAGGTGAACGTTCTGACCAATTTTCATGAAGATCTTGTGAAATATATGGCCTCTAGAGAGGTCACAAGATTTTTCTATTTTTAGACCTACTGACCTAGTTTTTGACCGCACGTGACCCAGTTTCAAACTTGACCTAGATATCATCAAGGTGAACATTCTGACCAATTTTCATGAAGATCTTGTGAAATATATGGCCTCTAGAGAGGTCACAAGGTTTTTCTATTTTTAGACCTACTGACCTAGTTTTTGATGGCACATGACCCAGTTTCGAACTTGACCTAGATATCATCAAGATGAACATTCTGACCAACTTTCATAAAGATCCCATGAAAAATGTGACCTCTAGAGTGGTCACAAGCAAAAGTTTACGGACGGACGGACGGACGCACGGACGGACGGACGGACGGACGACGGACGACGGACACCGCACGATCACAAAAGCTCACCTTGTCACTTTGTGACAGGTGAGCTAAAAAGGAAAGTGGCTGTTAACTTTTATATAAGAAAACTACAGTTCATTAAATACAACCCGCTAAATTTAGTCCTTTTCTCTTCTTTCAGTTTCTCTTTTTGAGACATTAAATTCTTATGCCGCCATTTTACCTAGCATGAGATAGAAACATGCCAATTTCAACAGAATGCTAAGAGTAACATAATGAAACTTAGTAGTGTGAAAGAAAACATGATGCTAGATCTATTGAGAAAGGGCATGAGGAAAGGGAGAAAGATTAGCGCTATTTATATTAGGACTACCGTACTTGTGACTAGACCAGTGGAGGTTTACATTCATTTTGGTCGTGATCTACCAGGAAAAACCTGTGTGTCAACATAACTAATTAACTGTAGAAAGTCTGACTACATTAGAGTAACTGAATGACAAGTTGTGAATGTCAGCACTGTCTGTTTTGGAGAGATAGGACAAGCAGTTTTAAATGTCAAGTTAGAAATTTGAATATCAAGTGAAGATAAATATTGCTGAATGTCCAATTAGGATAAACAGTACTGAATGTCAAGTTAAGATAAACAGTACTGAATGTGCAGTTAAAACAAGAGCACTACCTTGCGGGTGCTGACGCTCATCTGATTTTATTTGTATAATAGAAATATTGTCCTACCCATGATTTTCTAAGTCTAAAAAGGACCATCATTCTTGCAAAAAGCAGGACAGAGTTATGTTTCTTGATGTACAGCATCCACTTATGATGGTGAAAAACTGTTGCAAGTTTTAAAGCAATAGCTTTGATAGTTTATGAGAAAAGCTGACTTAAACATAATACTCAACCAAGAAAACTGATTTTCTAAGTCCAAAAGGGGCAATAATTATTGCAAAAAGCAGGATGGAGTTATGTTTCTTGATGTACAGGACCTAAACATAAAACTTAACCAAGAAATCTGATATTTTCTAAGTACAAAAGGGGCCATAAATCTTGCAAAAAGCAGGATGGAGTTATGTTTCTTGCTGTACAGGGTCAGCTTATGATGGTGAACAAGTGTTGCAAATTTCAAAGCAATAGCTTTGATAGTTTAGGAAAAAAGCTGACCTAAACATAGAACTTAACCAGGCAACGCCGATCAAGCGATGACAATAACTCATCATTTTTTTTCCAAAAATCAGATGAGCTAATAAAAAGCACTGAATCTTGGGTTAGGATAAACAGTACTGACTGTCACGTTGTACTGAATGTCCAGTTAGGATAAACAGAACTGAATGTGAAGTTAGGATAGAAAGTACTGAATTTTGACTTATATATATATATATATATAACACCTTCATTTTGAGTGACCCTGTCTAAAGTCAGCAATGCATTTAAAGTGAGTCTAAGTAAAAGAAATGAAACAGCAATTCAGCATTTGGAACAGATTAATTTTTTTCTAGAACTCACTTTTGGAAATATTTTTTCTAATAATTATCAATTTATATGTTGCCGTAATAATTTCACAAGGTGAGTGTATAAAAAGTGTTAAAACACGGTTTTGCTATAAGTTACCGTATAACTCCGTATTAACGCCCCCCCTCTAATTAACGCCCCCCCCCCCACGTTTTTTGGGGAAAATAAAAAAATTTTACCTTCAAAAATTGGTCCTAGATCCAACACAATAATATCCAGATAATAACAATTCCATAACAATACAAATGAATTTCAAAAAAAAAACCCACACTTTATTAACACAAACTTTTAAACACGTCAACAGGCATGGCACAAATAAATCTACTGTGTGTATTAAAGTACTGAATATGCCACGCTATAAACGCTACAGTATTGATCGAATTTAACTCGGATGATGTCACCTGAGCGCGCGACTTTACACAGATTCCCAGTACGATTACGTATCGGGTTATGTCAGTGCATGAATTGGGATGAACAGGGGGGCGTTTATACGAGTTACTGACATTGTTCGGATCAAATTTTTCGTAAAATGCATCGCCCCCGGGGGCGTTTAAACGGGGTTATACGGTAGTTCGATTCTAATATGTTCTTAATCTAAAACAGTAGATGAAATATAGTAGCGCTCTTTCTTGGTCGCAACAAAAACACGTCATCGCACGTTAAAATGACGTCATTCTAGCATGTGTTTTAACAGAGACAAGAATATTAGAATGATATTTCTTAGCTGATATTCACTAAATTTCATTGGGTAATTTAAGCTTACAAATATATAAAGCCATCCCAGTAACAGAGTAAGCTAAATGAGTAAAGCTACCCAAACAGTAGTCCAAATAATAGGATGTTTCAGGACAGTGTGATAACTTTTGACTGTCACTATCCCGACAGGTGTAACGGTCAGATTTTTCCCCAGTCAGTTCTTTCCCCCTCCCCAGTCAATTTTTTCCCCCCCAATTGCAACTGGTTACTCATGATCATTCTTATGGGGGAAAAAACTAACTAGTCAATTTTTTCCCCCCTCATCAATTTTCCTGACTAGTCAATTATTTCCCCTGTTAGTGAAGTGAAACTGGTTATTCTTGGTTTATAGTCCTTAACTAGCCTGCTTTTTGTTTCTGATAGTCGGTTTTCATTTAAATTTCATATAAAATAAGAAATATGTTTCATATTTTGTGTAAATTAAAGAAATATTATTAATGAACTTTTTTTAATTTCTGTTATATTTTTTTAATAGATTTCTTCGAAGGTAAGGAAATTACTGCTGGTCAGTTCTTTTCCTCCCTAGCCAGTACTTGACCTGTCGGTTGGGGAGAAGAAATTGACAGGTCAGTTCTGTCTACCCTAGCCAGTACTTGACCTGTCCGGTGGGGAGAAGAAAGCGACCAGTCAGTTCTTTCCCCTCCAGCCAGTACTTGCTCTGTTAGATGGGGAGAAGAAATTGACCGGTCAGTTCTTCCCCCCCCCCCCCCACTAGCCAGTACTTGCTCTGTCAGGTGGGGGAAGAAATTGACCGGTCAGTTCTTTACCCCCTAGCCAGTAGTTGCTGTGTTAGGTAGGGGATGAAATTGACTGGTCAGTTCTTTCCCCCCTAGCCAGTACTTGACTATCAGGTGGGGGAAGAAATTGACCAGTCAGTTCTTCCCCCCCTAGCCAGTACTTGCTCTTTCAGGTGGGGGAAGAAATTGACCGGTCAGTTCTTTCCCCCCAGCATATACTCGACCTGTCAGGTGGGGGAAGAAATTGACCAGTCAGTTCTTTCCCCCCTAGCCAGCACTTGCTCTTTCAGGTGGGGGAAGAAATTGACCAGTCAGTTCTTTCCCCCCTAGCCAGTACTTGCTCTGTCAAGTGGGGGAAGAAATTAACCAGTCAGTTCTTTCCCCCCTAGCCAGTACTTGACCTGTCATGTGGGGGAAGAAATTGACCAGTCAGTTCTTCCCCCCCCCCAGCCAGTACTTGTTCTGTCAGGTGGGGGAAGAAACTGACCAGTCAGTTCTTTCCCCCCTAGCAAGTAGTTGCTCTGTTAGGTAGGGGAAGAAACTGACTAGTCATTTCTTTCCCACCGAGCCAGTACTTGACTATCAGGTAGGGGAAGAAATTGACCAGTCAGTTCTCCCCCCCCCACCAGCCAGTACTTGTTCTGTCAGGTGGGGGAAGAAACTGACCAGTCAGTTCTTTCCCCCCTAGCCAGTACTTGACCTGTCGGGTGGGGAAATGAAATTGAACAGTCAGTTCTTTCCCCCCTAGCCAGTAGTTGCTCTGTTAGGTAGGGGAAGAAACTGACTAGTCATTTCTTTCCCACCGAGCCAGTACTTGACTATCAGGTGGGGGAAGAAATTGACCTGTCAGTTCTTTCCCCCCTAGCCAGTACTTGCTCTTTCAGGTGGGGGAAGAAATTGACTGGTCAGTTCTTTCCCCCCTAGCCAGTACTTGCTCTGTCAGGTGGGGGAAGAAATTGACCAGTTAGTTCTTTTCCCCCTAGCCAGTACTTGACATGTCATGTGGGGGAAGAAATTGACCAGTCAGTTCTTTCCCCCCTAGCCAGTACTTGTTCTGTCAGGTGGGGGAAGACACTGACTGGTCAGTTCTTTTCCCCCTAGCCAGTACTTGACCTGTCAGGTGGGGAAATGAAATTGACCAGTCAGTTCTTTCCCCACTAGCCAGCAGTTGCTCTGTAAAGTGGGGGAAGAAATTGACTAGTCAGTTCTTTCCCCCCTAGCCAGAACTTGACCTGACGGGTGGGAAGAAGAAACTGACCAGTCAGTTCTTTCCCCCCTAGCCAGAACTTGACCAGTCAGGTGGGGAGAAGAAAGTGACCGGTCAGTTCTTTCCCCCCTAGCATATACTTGACCTGTCAGGTGGGGAGAAGAAATTGACCAATCAGTTCTTTCCCCCATAAACAGTACTTGATCTGTCAGGTAGGGGAAGAAAGTGGCTAGGGGGGAAGAACTGACTTGTCAATTTCTTCCCCCACCTGACAGGTCAAGTACTGGCTAGGGGGAAAGAACTGACTGGTCAATTTCTTCTCCCCCCTGATAGTCAAGTATATGCTAGGGGAAAAGAACTGACCGGTCAATTTCTTCTTCCCACCCGAAAGGTCAAGTACTGGCTAGGGGGAAAGAACTGAATGCTCAATTTCTTCCCCCAGCTGACAGGTCAAGTACTGGTTAGGGGGAAAGAACTAACTGGCAAATTTCTTCCCCCACCTGATAGGTCAAGTACTGGCTATGGGGGAAAGAACTGACTGGGCAATTTCTTCCCCCACTGACAGGTCATGTACTACCTAGTGGGGAAAGAACTGACCAGTCTATTTCTTCCCCCAACCTAACAAAACAAGTACTGGCTAGGGGGGAAAGAGCTGACCGGCTAATTTCTTCCCTTACATGATAGGTCAAGTACTGGCTGGCGGGGGGAAAGAACTGACCAGTCAATTTCTTCCCCCACCTGACAGGTCAAGTACTGGCTAGGGGGGAAAGAACTGACTGGTCAATTTCTTCCCCCACCTAACACAGCAAGTACAGGCTGAGGGGACAGAACTGACCAGTTAATTTCTTCCCCCACCTAACAGAGCAAGTACTGGCTAGGGGGGAAAGAACTGACCAGTCAATTTCTTCCCCACCTGACAGGTCAAGTATATGCTAGAGGGGAAACAACTGACCGGTCAATTTCTTCTCCCCACCTGACCGGTCAAGTACTGGCTAGGGGGGATAGAACTGACCAGTCAATTTCTTCCCCCTCTGTCAGGTCAAGTATATGCTAGGGGGGGAAAGAACTGACCAGTCAATTTCTTCTCCCCACCTGATTTGTCAAGTACTGGCCTGGGGGAAAGAAATGACCGGTCAATTTCTTCCCCCATCTAACAGAGCAAGTACTGGCTAGGGGGGAAAGAACTGACCAGTTAATTTCTTCCCCCACCTAACAGAGCAAATACTGGCTAGCGGGGAAAGAACTGACTGGTCAGTTTCTTCCCCCACCTAACAGAGCAATTACTGGCTGGTGGGTAAAGAACTGACTGGTCCATTTCTTCCCCCTCCTGATAGGTCAAGTACTGGCTAGGGGGGAAAGAACTGACTGGTCAAATTTATTTCGCCACCCGACAGGTCAAGTACTGGCTAGGGGGGAAAGAAATGACCAGTCAATTTCTTCCCCAACCTAACAGAGCAAGTAGTGGCTAGTGGGGTAAGAAATGACCAGTCAATTTCTTCCCCCTCCTGATTGGTCAAGTATATGCTAGGGGGGAAAGAACTGACTGGTCAATTTCTTCCCCCACCTGACAGGTCAAGTATATGCTGGGAGGAAAGAACTGACCAGTCAATTTCTTCTCCCCACCTGACAGGTCAAGTACCGGCTACGGGGAAAGAGCTGACCGGTCAATTTCTTCCCCCACCTGATAGGTCAAGTATATGCAAGGGGGAAAGAACTGACCAGTCAATTTCTTCTCCCACTTAACAGGTCAGAAAAAAGGTCAAGTATATGCTAGGGGGGAAAGAACAGACCGGTCAATTTCTTCCCCGCTCCTGACAGATATTAAATAGTACCGTAATGGTAATCAAACAGAAGTTAAAAATTTTGATCTGACAAAAATAAACCTTGATTAAAGTTACAAAAAAGAAATATATAGGTTTATTCAAATGGAAAACAATACCTATTTCATCTGTTTCCCCGGGGGAAAGAATTGACTAGTCAATTTTTTACCTGGGGAAAGAACTGACTGGGGGAAAAACTGGGCTGTCACCAGTTCTCTAGAGATGACAACTTTCAAATATCAGTTCAAATGTCATCATAATAAGCCAGATGATAACTAAGTTGTTGATCAGTTCTTCACAAATCTGATTTGAGGAGATATCTGTTCTTAATCTCATCTTATTTGTCACACTTTTGTGTTAGTTTTGCTATTCAGTTTTTTATATAGTTACTTTTATGGCAGATTTTAGGCCTAGGTCAAGATCAGCAGCTTTCCCACAGTTTTACTTTTTTTCTGTATTATATTCTTCATGCCTCATTTTTTTTTTCTTTTAATTTCTAAGTTGCATCTTATAGTTTTAGTTTAGTTTCCCTAGTATTAGTTTGCATGTGCTTTAAAAGCCTATTATTAATAATATGCTCCTCTCTTAGTTTAGTTAATTTTATGTAAATATGTACTGTAAGTTGTTGTGTTTTTTATGTTTTAACTTGTTTGCTTCTTTTTCCTTGTCTGGTGTAGCTTCAGCACATGTGGAGTGGCTGTACCGCTGGCGTAGCCAGTCGAAGTAAAATGATATGAATGTGACCTAGGGTAGATGACAGATATGGTGTGGTGAAGTGAATGACCCCTCCAGGCCGTTTTCCCAAATCTACACTTTTCTTTCGGTAGTTTTTTGGGACACTTACTTTGACAGGGTTTTTGTTTTACACTAGCCACAATACCCATATGTCATCTACTTATTTGTAATTAACTAAATTTTTATTTTGCTTATTTATTTTGTATCCCTCTTTTCAGCATGTATGTTTAAACTGAATTTTGCTTTGAAGGGGAGTAACAAAGTCAGTAATGTATATGTACTGTTACAGAGTTACTTCCCTTGCTCTTTTATGACTGCTTTAGCTAATGTTAATTGTTAATTTCATATCCGACGTTAAATAAAGTTTCTTGTATCTTGTAACAGAACTGCATATGAAATTTCTAACATTTATTAATTAACATCATCATCAACCAAGTATAGAGCTGAGATCATGCAAGAACGTATAATTAGCTCAGCGAGTCAGGCTATTGGTGGCTAGTCCAACTAATTTGACGTGATCCTAGGATATATTGACTCAGAGATGATTTTTTCATATGGGTAATATCTCCACTAGCTCACATCAAACACTCGAAAGACCAAAATAGTTGAAGCAATTTCCGATGAAATTTTCATCGCTGCCGACATGTTACATGCTCTAGGTTTAAATGTGAATTATTTCAGGAATTGGTAATAAATTCAAATAAAACTTACATGTATCAAAAGGGGATTCAATTCCTCATTGATTAATGTAAAAATTATCATACAATATCCAAAATTACGAATTTTCTGGTGATTTAAACCTATATATGTACTGTACACGATAATGTTTACCATGTATGTACACTAATATGCGCAAGCGATAAAACCAATAACTAATTAACTTTACACGCGACCATGTACTGTACGTGATTTATCATCCATTATTTTAGTCCTTGAAAGTTTTGACGTTTAGATTGCCAGTCAAAACAATCTGAACATCAAATTTTGACTACATGGTGGCGGAAAGAATCCTTCTGACTCCAGTAAAAAAAGGAAAAACAATAACAAATGGAAAGTCACAGCAGAATACCTTCTTGTTCATTTGGTAAAAAATGTTTTCTGATCATCTTCTCTTTGAAAGTGAGTAAGGAATCATCAGACTGTTCACTATCTGAACAGAACTGCTTCCTTCCATACATAGCCAACAAATTGCAAGTTCTTACACAGCATGCCTTCAATTTGTTATTGTTCAAGGGAACTTGGCGAATAATTCCTATGTACATTTTTTAGCTGTCACGCCATTTTATCATTCGACAGAGGGAAAAGACGAAAAACATCAAAAAATACTCGGACTGCAAAAGGATAAACAAAGGGGAGAGCACGCTGGTCACCTTAAAATCCATACAGTAGGGATTATCTCACAAGAATTTCTTAATTTTATTTAGTAATTTTATTTAGCGTGTCATCTCAGTCTCTCGCAGAATTAAGAACAAATGCCCGTATTAATTCACGAATATAAAAAATAAAACTATGGCGAATATGTCAAGAAAACACACGTCTGTTTATTTAACTGCATTAAAATTACTTTGAGTTGAACCCTATTAATTTGTCGGTTAACCTAATTTGTCTATGCTGTAAGCGATTATCTGTCGACTCCTCCTAAAAAATAAAAAAAAATGACATGACAAAATCACCTTTACTCTGCAGTATATTTGTGCAGAAAAAACTTTGTATATGTATGTGTAAGTGATTGTCATGAAGTGGATCAAGAAGAAAACTGAATAGACAAGATATTTTATTTATAAATAGGTTGCATTTATAATTTTTGGATTCGTTACCGAAATTACTCGTACTGTAGTATCGTACTGCCAGTGTGCATTTGTCCAGTTAGCAAGGTTCGTGGAGACATTAAGAAATTTTTTAAAGTTAATGTTTTGTTTGCATATGCAGTTACAAGTTTCAGTTTTTCACAAACGTGGCCGGTTATTAAAAGTTGTTGGAAGGAAGGTTGTTCTGTGTTAATCAGGTCTGTACCAGGTGTCCAGATATTTCCCCCCCAAGACAGTTCCTCCCAAGACTTTTCCTCCTAAGAAACAAATTAATTAAAAATTGGGGGTGAAACGTCTTGGCAGGGGTCCTTAAATATTTTCAGAGTCTACTTGTCCACGGACAAGTTGGGCCCACAAATCCACTTGTCCGTACCAAAGAAGAACTTGTCCGTACTTTTTAGTTTAAAAAGGAAAGGATCAGCATTATCATTACTAAATAAACAAATAATACAAAGATACACTTCTGTTGACTTCTATTTTGACTGATATAAAGTTTTTATGTTATGACTAGAACCATCCATTTGAAAATATGTTATAACTAGCAAGCTAAGTGACTAGAACATCCACTTGAAAATATATGTTATGACTAGCAAGCTAAGTGACTAGAACATCCACTTGAAAATATGTTATGACTAGCAAGTTTAGTGAGTAGAGAATAATTAAGAACACTTGAACACATGCCATTGACAAAAATAATCTCAGTATGCCTAGAATTTCTACCCTGGTCCCATAACATTCACTGAATACTGCACCAGTTGGTCTTTCAGGGGTCCTGAAATAAGCTGTCAGAGTTGTTAAATGTCAAAACAACCGACTGGAACAATTAAGCCACAAATTTTGGCTACTAAACTTTTTTACATAGCGCCAACCTAGCTCATCGATTTTCTGAAAATCAAAAATGAAAGTAGATAACGGGAAACCCCAGACTGGCACTCATTTTCAACTTCACGGTATAATTTTCCAATAATGATCATTAAATGTAGTAAACCAGTCCACGTGTCTATAAATGGCTGCATACATTTTTGTTTTGATAATTTAAGGGTCATAAATGATCACAAACAGATTAGATATTGCCTTTAGGCATGCGGAAATCACAGATGACGCCGATTAGTTTCGTTTACATAAAATGTTTACCACGGCAATTTTACTTGTCCCCGGACAAGCCAGCTTCTAAAAACTGCTTGTCCGGACCGAGGAATCCACGAATCGGACAACTCGGACAGCTTATTTCAGGACCCCTGCTTGGGTATAACTAAATTGTTGGGGGGGGGTGGGAATGTCTTAAGGGGGAACTGTCTTGGAGGGGAAATGTCCAATACGTATTCCCTGTACCATGTGCATGTTACGCGCTACCATGTGCATGTTACGCGCATATAGCTAATCTGCGCATTTGGTAAATCGGGCAGTGCAAATAACCAATTTATTATGCGCAGGGTAACTGTCTTGCGCATTTAGTAAATGAGTCTGCTCTTTTAACATATGGATGATATCACCCAATAAAGCTGAATCTCGTAAGAGGGCTAGACTTGTTGGCCTACATAAAATTGTTTAATTTTAAAACTGACAGTGATCAGGCAAGTGTAAAGGTGTGAATTGACTTGGTCACTTTGCTTAATTTGTAAAGAACAAGAAATACATAGATCTATTTTTTAAAAAGTAAATCATCGTATTTATGCGTAATCTCAATGAGATGTTCATGTCCCTGGTAGTTTACAGACTATAAATTTCTGTCGAAGATGGTATTAAGAGTCAATCGTCACATAGGTGTTAGAAAACTTTAAAATAACACCAAATATCCAAAGAATAATTATTTTATAACAAAAGTTTTTTTTTTTTTTACTTTTTAACACCGTAGCCTGTACGGAATGTTGATCCAGCACTAATAGGCTAATAGCAAATCCTGAAATGATGCCGATATTTCAAATATGTATCATTTCTTACAGATCAGATCGTATTGATATTTTTTAATGTTTTATAGTAGATCTACAAAAGAGTAATTTTCGCCAGAATGTGAACGCATTTTTATTACTGCGCAAGTTGTGTGTCATGCGCTAATAGAAAATCTGGAAATTACTCTGATAACTTGAATATCTGCCATTAACTTTCACAATTGGTGTTGCCCAAAAACCAATTGTAGAGTAAATAGTGCTCAAAGTAAACAGCAGTTATGGATGTAGGATTCAAGCCAAAGATGGAGAAAAATTACATGACAATCCAAATAGGTGAACAAAATACACCTTGCCTAGTTGATTCAGGTGCTGACATAAGTGCTATAAGCAAATACTTGTTGTGGTGAAAGACATCATGTCTTGGGTCAAGCAGATATTATGTTTGAATGTGAAGGTGTGACTTTTACACATAATTTCCATGTTTTCGAACAATTACATTCTAAAATTCTTGTGGGAATAGACTTTTTGAAGAAATATAAAGTTCAAATTAAGTTTGGTGAATTGGAAGTGTTAGTGCCAAATTCAGCAACAGTTACAACAATGAAAATACCAACCAGGACCAAGACACCTCCACAAACATCATGGGCAACAACAACTAAAGAAGTCATTGTTCCACCTCACAATGAGATTATCATTCCAGTTCATATTTCAAGAATACCTTCTGAAACAACAGTGCTATTAGAACCTACCGGTAGGTTAAACTTACATGATTTAGACATAGCAGGTAGGAAAACTGTAGTTAATGTACAAAATTCTAATGGTGCTTATAGACTTATTAACCCAACAAGTGTACCAGTATTTTTATCAGCGAAACAAAGAATTGCAAAGGTTAGTGTAATAGAGAATCCATCATCAATATCAGTGCTCAAAGAACAAAGTTCATCAAACATTTCTCATCTAACTGCTTCTGACTCTGAACAAAGTCCAAATTATGAAACTATTGTGGAAGATTTAGGAATAGACCTTGATAAAAGTGAAATAAGTGCTGAACAAAGACAAAAACTATATAAATTTCTTGGACAAAATCGTGACATATTCACAAGGGACTTATCAGAACTGGGTGAAACAAATCTACATCAGCATGTTACTGAGAATGGCGATGCAAAACCAGTCAGTTCAGGACCATATAGACAGACACCGGAGAAACGCAGAATACTACATCAGCTCATCAAAGAAATGGAGGAATCAGGCATTGTTGAAGAAAGCATTTCACCATGGCACAGTCCTGTGGTACTAGTCAAGAAACCGAAGAACAATTGGCGTTTTGCAGTGGACTACAGGAAGGTCTATGCCGTAACAGAACTGATGCCGTTCCCCATTCCGCACATGACAGATGTGTTTGATACGCTAGCTGATGCCAAAGCTTCTTTCTATTCAGTGCTGGATCTATGCTCTGGATTTTGGCAGGTGCCACTACATGAGTCGACAAACATAAAAGTGCGTTCATTACAGACCAGGGAATTTTATCAGTTTAAGCGTCTCAGCTTCAATCTTGTCAATGCGCCAGTGACGTTCCAGAGTCTCATGACAAAAGTGCTCAGAAACCTGAACTTTAAAATTGCCTTAGTTTATATCGATGACGTCCTTACTTTGATGAACATTACACCATTTAGACCTAGTTTTTTCAAATCTAAGAGAAGCAAATCTAAAATTACATCCCAAAAAGCGGAGTACACCAACCCTACTGACTTTGGGGTCAAAGGTCAAGGTCACAGAGGCCAACGTTAACTTTTTGCATGAAGGCACTTTACTTGCGAACCACTTCACTCAGGACCTTCAAACTTCACATGCTGATAGTACTTATTGAGTACACCACCCCTACTGACTTTGGGGTCACCAGGCCAAAGGTCAAGGTGCTGCGGGGGCATTTGTCACAATTAGTGACAGCTCTTGTTTTTTTTTGGTGCCCCCCCCCCCCCCCCCAATGAGTGGTGGGGCATATAGATTTGCTCTTACTCGTGCATCCGTCCAAAGTTCGTGACGCGCCTAGCTCAAAAAGTATTTGATATAAATTGATGAAACCTTGCATGGGTCTTTATCATGATATGAACTTGTGCACCTTCTATTTTTCGTCTGGCTCCACCCCCTAATTTTAGAGTTATGGCCCCTGAAATAGACAAAAATGCACATATTCACCTTGTGACACGCCCAGCTCAAAAAGTGTTTGATATAGATTCTTGAAACCTTGCTTGAGTCTTAATCATGATATGAACTTGTGCACCTCCTATATTTCATCTGGCTTAGCCCCCTATTTCTAGAGTTATGGCCCTTGAAATAGTCAGAAATGCACATTTTCACCTTGTGACACGCCTAGCTCAAAAAGTATTTGATATAATGGTTCTCTACCAAGTTTGTTCAAATTATCCCCCTAGGGTCAAATATGGCCCCGCCCTGGGGGTCACATGGCTCATATAGACTTATATAAGGAAAAGCTTTTAAAATCTTGTCAATAACCTACAACATTCAAATTTAGACCACATGTATGGTTTTGAGTAGCAAGATGAACCTTGACATGAGTTGACCTTGATTTTGACCTAGTGACCTACTTTCACATTTCTGTAGCTACAGCCTTCAAATTTGGACCACATGCATAGTTTTGTGCACTGAAAAAATCTTTGACCTTGACATTGACCTAGTGACCTACTTTCACATTTTTGAAGGTACAGGCTTTAAATTTGGACCACATGCATAGTTCTGTGTTCTGTAATAAAATTTGACCTTAATTTTGACCTAGTGACCTACTTTCACATTTCTTGAGCTACAGCTTTCAAATTTTGACCACTTGCATAGTTTTGTTTACGAAAATGAACTTTGACCTTAAGATTGACCTAGTAACTACTTTCACATTTCCGTAGCTACAGGCTTCAAATTTAGACCACATGCATAGGATTGTGTACCGAAACAAACTTTGACCTTGACATTGACCTAGTGACCTACTTTCACATTTTTGAAGGTACAGGCTTTAAATTTGGACCACATGCATAGATTTGTGTTCTGAAGTGTAATTTGACCTTGATTTTGACCTAGTGACCTATACCACATTTCTCAAGGTACAATGTACAGCCATCAAATTTGGACCACTTGCATAGTGTTGTGTACCGAAATAAACTTTGACTTCAAGATTGACCTAGTGACCTACTTTCAAATTTCTCAAACTAAGCCTTCAAACTTGATGCACATGCATATTTTTGTGTACAAAGAACTTTGTCCTTGAAATTGATCTAGTGACCTGCTTTCACATTTCTCAGGCTACAGCTTTCGAATTTGGACCACATGCACAGTGTTGTGTACGGAAATGAAAATTTGACCTTGAGCTAGTCAATAAGTCTTGAAATTCGGAACACTCAAAAATGGCACATTTGTAAGCGCCAAGATCACTCTGTGATCTCTTGTATCAAAATGCATTCAATATTTTACCATTTATTTATCATCCAAGATGATGATGATGAGGTGAGACCAGACAGACAGACCGCACGGTGACTCCTACATACTCCACCTCCTTCAAACTTTGTTTGTGGGTTATAATTTATTATTATGAACAAATACTACAGGAGCAAAGGAAAAGCCGCTGTATTTAATAAATAAGTCAGTTGCTAACAAGCATACAGTATTTTTTACAAAAGTCGCAAACAGTTGTACAGTACCGCAAGCAAACATGCATACAATCAGGACATCACACCAAATCTTCTTCCATTGACGGTTATAAACGAATTGGAGGTTTTAGCATTAATTTTATTTAATTTTACCAAACTTTTTTTTTCATTATTCATGAAACAGTGGGATTTATATGTAGATCATTTTTTAAGCTAGAAAATATGTACTTTTGACATCGACATTGTGCAATTTCTGGACAAAATCAGTGATCAATCGAGTGTTTTGCTATAAATTATAATTTTACCAGTAATGACTATGGCACCAATTTTTCATGAATTATGCCCCCTTTGTACTGAGAAGTTCAGGTAAAAGTTTTGGTGCACTTTTACTCTATCTCTGTTATTACTAAATGGATTTGATTGAAACTTTACATAGTTGTTCCACATTATCATCCACATCATATGACACATGGGTCATAACTCTGGCACCAATTTTTCATGAATTATGCCCCATTTTTACATAAAATTTAATTTTTAATTTATGAATCCTTTATCTTATTGCAGGGTTATGTTGAGTTCTTCATTACTTGAATGTTATAAGTACAAGTACCATTTTTCCTAGTACTCATCGCACTTAAACGTTACATTTATTTTCAGAGTGTTAAGTGCAGGTCGTACAGTATGTCTGGCGGAGAGATACGGGAGGGCTTTTTGTGCCCGATGTGTATGAAGGATCTAGGAACAGTGAGCCAGTTACAGTCTCACTTTGAGGAGGCACACAGCACTGAGGACAAAGCTACTCTCAATCAGCTTAGAGGTATGATAGTGTTTTTTTTCCACTGATTTGGAAATAGGACCATTGTCTACTAATCGAAGAAATTTGTCCTAAAATATCTAATTTATAAGGTGTTAGAAAATGTTATTTTTTAGGTCACCTGTCACAAAGTGACAAGGTGAGCTTTTGTGATCGCGCGGCGTCCGTCGTCCGTGCATGCGTAAACTTTTGCTTGTGACCACTCTAGAGGTCACATATTTCATGGGATCTTTATGAAAGTTGGTCAGAATGTTCACCTTGATGATATCTAGGTGAAGTTCCAAACTGGGTCATGTGCGGTCAAAAACTAGGTCAGTAGATCTAAAAATAGAAAAACCTTGTGACCTCTCTAGAGGCCATATTTTTCATGAGATCTTCATGAAAATTGGTGAGAATGTTCATCTTGATGATATCTAGATCAAGTTCGAAACTGGGTCATGTGCGGTCAAAAACTAGGTCAGTGGATCTAAAAATAGAAAAACCTTGTGACCTCTCTAGAGGCCATATTTTTCATGAGATCTTCATGAAAGTTAGTCAGAATGTTCACCTTGATGATATCTAGGTCAAGTTCGAAACTGGGTCACGTAGGGTCAAAAACTAGGTCAGTAGGTCTAAAAATAGAAAAACCTTGTGACCTCTCTAGAGGCCATATTTCTCAATGGATCTTCATGAAAATTGTTCAGAATGTTCACCTTGATGATATCTAGGTCAAGTTCGAAACTGGGTCACGTAGGTTCAAAAACTAGGTCAGTGGATCTAAAAATAGAAAAACCTTATGACCTCTCTAGAGGCCATATTTTTCACGAGATCTTCATCAAAATTGGTCAGAATGTTCACCATGATAATATCTAGGTCGAATTCGTAACTGGGTCACGTGGGGTCAAAAACTAGGTCAGTAGGTCTAAAAATAGAAAAACCTTGTGACCTCTCTAGAGGCCCTATTTCTCAATGGGTCTTCATGAAAATTGGTCAGAATGTTCACCTTGATGATTTCTAGGTCAAGTTCGAAACTGGGTCACGCGGGGTCAAAAACTAGGTCAGTGGATCTAAAAATAGAAAAACCTTGTGACCTCTCTAGAGGCTTTTCATGAGATCTTCATGAAAATTGGTCAGAATGTTCACCTTGATGATATCTGGGTCAAGTTTGAAACTGGGTCATGTGCCTTCAAAAACTAGGTCAGTAGGTCAGTAGATCTAAAAATAGAAAAACCTTGTGACCTCTCTAGAGGCCATACTTTTCAAGAGATCTTCATGAAAATTGGTCAAAATGTTCATCTTGATGATATCTGGGTCAAGTTCGAAACTGGGTCACGTGTGGTCAAAAACTAGGTCAGTAGGTCTAAAAATAGAAAAACCTTGTGATGTCTCTAGAGGCCATATTTCTCAATGGATCTTCATGAAAATTGGTGAGAATGTTCAGCTTGATTATATCTAGGTCAAATTTGGGTCATGTGTGGTCAAAAACTAGGTCAGTAGGTCGAAAAATAGAAAGACCTTGTGACCTCTCTAGAGGCCATATTTTTCACGAGATCTTCATGAAAATTGGTGAGAATATTCACCTTTATGATATCTAGATCAAGTTTAAAAGTGGGTCACGTGCCTTCAAAAACTAGGTCATTAGGTCAGATAATAGAAAAACCTTGTGACCTCTCTAGAGGTCATATTTTTCAATGGATCTTTATGAAAATTGGTCAGAATTTTTTATCTTGATGATATCTAGGTCACATGTGCTCAAAAACTAGGTCACTTTGTCAAATAATAGAAATAACGACGTCATACTAAGTTCAACACTGGGTCATGTGGGGATAGGTGAGCGATTCAGGACCATCATGGTCCTCTTGTATTAGAATTCACATTTAGAAGAAAGAAAGGGGTTCATTAATGACAAATTAGTAGGGCTCTTCAGTTATGATAAATTAGCAGGGCTCTTGTTGCTGAGTGATTCAGGTGAAAAAGTCAGTCAGATTCCTTGAGTTCACCTTTCTTGCATTTCAAAGTGATTATCACTTCACTCTAGGTTTCAAACTGTAAGCATAGGTTTAAGGTCCAATGTTCATCATCTGGTGTCCAGTCATCCACAATTTTACATAAAGTAATGGTCAGAATTACACCAAATTCCTCTGTCAGTTTGGTTCAAATGGTTCAGCTTGACCACTTTTAGGGGCCGCCAGATCTAAAAATAGAAACACCTTAAAACAAATTCTTCTAACGAACATGGGCCTCCATGGCGGAGTAGTTAAGGTCGCTGACTTCAAATCACTTGCCCCTCATTGATGTGGGTTCGTGCCTCACTTGAGGCGTTGAATTCTTCATGTGAGGAAGCCATCTAGCTGGCTTATGGAAGGTGGGTGGTTCTACCCAGGTGCCTGCTCGTTATGAAATAATGCATGGAGGGGCATCTGGGGTCTTCCTTCACCATCAAAGCTGGAAAGTCGCCATATGACCTATAATTGTGTTGGTGCGACGTTAAACCCAACAAAGACAAAACAAAACATTTTGTATCTGTATAGGATGTCTGTATTGTCATTACATCCCATGCTTCTTGTAGAGGGTTTGAAGTGGGACAGAAATAATATAAAATGTAAATACGATCTTAATTGTATTTACAGATAAAATATCTTAATTGAATAGAACATGCATACAGCTTTTAAAATTTTACATGTAAACGTATTGGTTAATGGGTTTTTCCCTAAACAAGTCTGAATGTTGCAGTGATGTTCCTTTTGAATAGTCATTTGGACTGTAATTTGCCAGTTAAACATGCATACTGGTACTGATGATAAACCCGAACAGAAAATGAGGTTTTTTACCTGTAACTTTTTTATATCAGCTAATTGTAATCAATGGTCGGTATCAAAATAAAGCTTAACCTTTGCTAAAAACTTTACATAATTCAAATTTATATTTAGTAAGCAAACTCACACGAAGTGAGGCCCTGAAAGGAGTATGTAAAATGGGGACTGTATGAACGTTGACTGATGATAAATTCGAACACGTTGTCATTTACAAAATTTTCTTGGTATTATTATATTGAAACTTTCCCCAAAAAGCTGCAACAGTCATTCCTGATCAAGTAATGAAAAGTTACCAAATGTCAGGCCTTCATGTTTCGACAGTGAGCATGCGCAAAAAACACCCTCTTCCCCAGTAATTTTGGATAAATATTTTTTATACAAATAAATGTAAGTCATTTATTTATACAGAATATTTACCAATTTTGTTTTTGTTTACACCAGTTGGTGTTGTAAGTGAAAACTATTAGATGGTGTGTCCAATTTTATAAATATCCGATTGCAATCGAATATTTCCAAGGTGGTCGACTTTATCATCTGTCCGGGTTTATCATCAGTACCAGTATTGTTACTTGATAAAAAATGGCAGATTTTTACTCAGTCAAACAGAGAAATATTTTGCCCAGATTAATTGTTATATTGGAAAACAGCTGGAGTTATGCCTCTTCTTAACTTGGAATGTTTTGGTTAAAGTTTTATAAAGTTTTTACTGTCAAAGCTTTTACCGGTATTCAGAAGCAAGCACTTTGAAAGGTCGAGCGTGCTGTCTTATGGGCAGCTCTTGTTAATTTGAAAATTTATCTTCTCAGGATTGTTTGATAGAGCAAAAAAGAAGTTTCTTGGTGATAAAGAAGGAGAGTATGTGTCTGATACAAGTAAAGCAAGCACTAGTATTGCAGTAACTCAGGCAACAAGTCTCTACGATGTTGATTACTGGCAGCAACAAGAATTAGGTAACTACCATGTTAGTTCAAGTACACTTTCAGATGTAAGGTGACAGATTAAGTCACCTCTTTAAGTAGTGGACACTTTCACAGTTTTCTTTGTCTACAGTTGTATAGATCTACGTAATGGTTTGTAAACTTGAGTCGATGTTTGCTTAGGGTGTTTGTATTCACTAGGAGCTGCTTCCTTTGTGAAATAAATTCAGTATGACCAGAGTTACTGTCCCTGATTTGATTTACTCTCAGTTAGAGTATATTAAGTTTGATGACTGGGTATTAGCTTGACTATTCTAAACATAAGAAGGGTTGTTGTATTCACCATGGCATTTCCTGCAGCCATCGCTTTCAGGTTAAAAGTTTCATTACAAGCTTTACATTTTCACTATATCTTCTATATGTTTTGTGTGGGTGTTTATATCGAGGCTGCCATGCAAGGAGGATCATATTTGACTATGATTTGATTAAGATTGATCACTTGTAAATATGTCTTTGTCATGGTTCAGAAATTTTAGTGGATAGTGCATGTCTACGGACGATTTTCAGGAAATCCAGAAATCAGAATCTACTCATTGTTATCAGAGTTACTGCCCTTAAATAAATTAGAAACTGCAAATTGTGTCCATCCAGTGCCACATCTATTCAAAACTTTGGGCACACCAAATGTTTTTCCCACTTTTCCAGTTTCTATGAACGTTATTTCCCCTGACTAAGTTTTAAGATTACAGCTCTATATATAAACTGGACTGCAGGGTACAACACTTTCTGTGATAACCTTTGCAGAAATAATAGTTCATTGAATATCTTTACAAAATCATTTATTCAGTACTATACAGCATTTATCAAGATGGACCAATGGTACTAAACACAAATATTGTTATGTTATTTAATAATCAGATATGCAAGTTTTGATTAACTTTTTATTTTATGCTTAAGGAAAGACTCGTAGTTGGACAGATTTTTTCCGGGGATTAAGAGATGCAAGAGTGGATAAATATGTTGTGGAAACCAATAAGATATTGATACGCCTTGATAAACTGATCAGCTCGGAGATCCCAACTGATTCAGGAAAAAGAAAAGGTAAGTCTCTTCCTCATAACGTTGTAGCGTGGTGACGGCAAGTGATCCTGCCTTTACGACTAGTGCAGACCAAGTTCAGCCTGCACGTCTGTTCGCTATTCAGTCAGTAAATTTTCAGTGAACACCCCTTTGAATAATAAATAGTAATTCCCAAATTGAATGATAGACAGTCAATTTTTGAAATTCAGTAGGGTGATGGATTTTGTATTACAGTAAACCTCGCTTATAAGGAACAACTTGGGACCTCTAAAAATTGTTCCTTATAACTGAAGTTCCTTATATCCGTATAGCGAACTAGTTCCTTGTAACCGAGGTTTGTATAACGAACACAATTTGTATAACGAACACTATTTGACTGACGTTTGAAAAGGGCTATGTGTTCACACTCCCGGCCGACCATGAATCTTTATGTGACAATGTTGGGAGTCTACTACCTGTACTATCCTGGAGAGATGATAAGGTAAACTGCCTGCATGTTTATGACTGAAATAGTGTTGAAACACGGCGTTAAACCTAAACTAAGCCAAAATGTACGTCGGTAAGAATGACCGTAATTTGTGTTTATTTTTTGTCGGTTTTTTCTATCTTCTTTTTTTAGCTCACCTGTCACGAAGTGACAAGGTGAGCTTTTGTGATTGCGTGGCGTCCGTCGTCCGTGCGTCCGTCCGTAAACTTTTGCTTGTGACCACTCTAGAGGTCACATTTTTCATGGGATCTTTATGAAAGTTGGTCAGAATGTTCATCTTGATGATATCTAGGTCAAGTTCGAAACTGGGTCAGGAGTGGTCAAAAACTAGGTCAGTAGATCTAAAAATAGAAAAACCTTGTGACCTCTCTGGAGGCCATATTTTTCATGAGATCTTCATGAAAATTGGTCAGAATGTTCACCTTGATGATATCTAGGTCAAGTTCGAAACTGGGTCACGTGGGGTCAAAAACTAGGTCAGTAGGTCTAAAAATAGAAAAACCTTGTGACCTCTCTAGAGGCCATATTTTTCATGAGATCTTCATGAAAATTGGTCAGAATGTTCACCTTGATGATATCTAGGTCAAGTTTGAAACTGGGTCACGTGGGGTCAAAAACTAGGTCAGTAGGTCTAAAAATAGAAAACCTTGTGACCTCTCTAGAGGCCATATTTTTCATGAGATATCCATGAATATTGGTCAGAATGTTCACCTTGATGATACCTAGGTCAAGTTCAAAACTGGGTCACGTGGGGTCAAAAACTAGGTCAGTAGGTCTAAAAATAGAAAAACCTTGTGACCTCTCTAGATGCCATATTTCTCAATGGATCTTCATGAAAAATGGTCAGAATGTTCACCTTGATGATATCTAGGTCCAGTTTGAAACTGGGTCACGTACGGTCAAAAACTATGTCAGTAGGTCTGAAAATAGAAAAACTTTGTGACCTCTCTAGAGGCCATATTTTTCATGGGATCTTTATGAAAATTGGTCAGAATGTTCATCTTGATGATATCTAGGTCAAGTTCGAAACTGGGTCACGTGCGGTCAATAACTAGGTCAGTAGATCTAAAAATAGAAAAACCTTGTGACCTCTTTAGAGGCCATATTTTTCAAGAGATCTTCATGAAAATTGGTCAGAATGTTGACCTTGATGATATCTAGGTCAAGTTCGAAACTGGGTTACGTGCGGTCAAAAACTAGGTGAGTAGGTCTAAAAATAGAAAAATCTTGTGATGTCTCTAGAGGCCATATTTCTCAATGGATCTTCATGAAAATTAGTGAGAATGTTCAGCTTGATGATATCTAGGTCAAGTTCGTAACTGGGTCATGTGCGGTCAAAAACTAGGTCAGTAGGTCGAAAAATAGAAAAACCTTGTGACCTCTCTAGAGGCCATATTTTTCATGAGATCTTCATGAAAATTGGTGAGAATGTTCACCTTGATGATATCTAGGTCAAGTTTAAAGAGGGGTCACATGCCTTCAAAAACTAGGTCATTAGGTCAAATAATAGAAAAACCTTGTGACCTCTCTAGAGGTCATATTTTTCAATGGATCTTCATGAAAATTGGTCAGAATTTTTTATCTTGATGATATCTAGGTCACATGTGCTCAAAAACTAGGTCACTATGTCAAATAATAGAAATAACTAGGTCATACTCAGTTCAACACTGGGTCATGTGGGGATAGGTGAGCGATTCAGGACCATCATGGTCCTCTTGTTTAAGAGAGCGCTACATTACGAATATGAGATATGTTGCAGTTACTCCCCTTAGCTTGCTCGACTGCATGTTATGTGAATAGGCATCAATACTAACACAAAAAAATGTTCAAATTTTAATTACAAAAATATTGAATTAGCCTACCCATTAAAATCTAAAAGTAGGGTGTTTATGACATATAGTGCATTACGACTAGATAACAGCGCCATACATACGGAATAAAGTGTAAATTATACCTATAGCTTTGCAATTGTCCATTTTAGCACCTGCTATAATTTTTACAATTGGAAATTTGATAAACTGGACTGTTTGCCATTGTTAATGACGCGTAATTAGCACATTTATTTAGGAAAGTATGACCGTGACCGTAACTGATTTTCGTTCACTTTTGTCAACATGAAATACCTAATACATGTAGATCTAGCTCTCGAACGTAATCTTGAGTAAATATAAGTCTACTATTGTCTTGTATTTGGTAAATGTTAATGATATTATATTTTTTTTTATCGTATCTGTGAATTTCATGGAAATGAAATAAGTTGTTTATTCGTGTGCATGAAAGCGCGTGAAAATGCCGACGTTACTCTGACGTCATCAGCGATTCTCCTGTTTATTTCTGGTTTTCAATAATTTTTATTCTTTTTGTCTGTTCGCTATAACCGAGAGGTTTTCCATTGAATTTCGTACTTTGGGACCAGAAAAAGTGTTCCTTATAACCGAGTGTTCCTTATAACTCAGTTCCCTATAACCGAGGATTTTTACATTGATTAAAGAAGGAATTAGATCGGGGAACTGAAAACTGTTCTTTATAACCGAGTGTTCCTTATATCCGAGTTCCTTATAAGTGAAGTTTACTGTACGTGCAATATCTTTCTTTTCATTAAATATTTAATGTTATTTTTTTGACAGCATTTGAAAAGACAGTGGTCATGTGGATGCCAGATAGTGAAGTAAAGAGCTGTCGATATTGTGGTCGCTCATTTAGCCTGACAAGACGTAGACACCATTGTCGTCTCTGTGGTGGCATCATGTGTGATAGATGCTCACATTTTCTTACTCATGATTATGCAAGTAAGTAATGTGGTGAAATCTTACTAGATCTATATATATTTATATATATATTTGTTGGTAATTTCCATGATTGAGTTACTGTGATCCCACAGTTAGGTATAGGGTGCTATACATGCAGATACATTTAAGGTAGTAACTTTTGGTAACACTCCAAGGAATCTAATTACAGTCTGATATATTGAAGGATTGCAGCTGGAGAAAATCTGGAGCGCAAAAGATTACTCATACTGAATTGATTGGCTGAAACCACTCCCAGTTGTAATTACAAGTGCACATGCTCACCTATTCAACAAACGGAATAAATCAGAGGTTTGTGACAGTCTTGGAATTTTGACAAACCTCTGATGGATGAGACTGGTATTTGTACTGCTTCTTTAATTTACCTACTTAACAACTGGAAAGATTTTTTCTTAAAATTAGCTTCAGTTGTCACTCTAATCAAGACAACATGTAGAGTACACAACCAAGGTCCAAGGTCAAGGTCACACTTAAGAGGTCAAAGATCAAATAACTCAAATTTATGTCCAATACATGTCTTCTTAACCACAAGGAAAGATTTTAAGAAGACTAGCATCAATTCTTAACTTCATCAAGAGTAACACTTAAGCCAAAGGTCATGATCACACTTTACATGTTCTGTATCAAAGTGGTGTCTGGGGATATTAGTCAGTTTTAGTGATAGCATT
Source organism: Mercenaria mercenaria (assembly GCF_021730395.1). NCBI lineage: Eukaryota > Metazoa > Mollusca > Bivalvia > Venerida > Veneridae > Mercenaria > Mercenaria mercenaria. Next base: position 10,396,917 of record NC_069373.1, read on the forward strand.
TTGCTTTATAAGTTATTGCATATGCTATAGTTAAATTTGACAGTGATAGGTAGGTTTTATGAATTCAGTACATAAGCTTATGTTTTAGCAAAATTTTAAGTAAAACAAAATAATGTTGAGATATGCAGTGCAGTTCTATTCATTGACTTGAACTGATATTAACTTTCATTGACCTGTGTGTAATTTAAGCAAAGTATCATTTATAAATTATTTTGGCACTTAATTTCAGACACCATTATAAATGTTGTCTCAGGAAGTCATTATGTCTCCCCCAGGAGACATATTGTTTTTGCCCTGTCCGTCCGTCCGTCTGTCCTTCCGTCCGTCCGTCCATACGTCACACTTCATTTCCGAGCAATAACTGGAGAACCATTTGACCTAGAACCTTCAAACTTTATAGGGTTGTAGGGCTGCTGGAGTAGACGACCCCTATTGTTTTTGGGGTCACTCTGTCAAAGGTCAAGATCACAGGGGCCTGAACATTGAAAACCATATCCGATCAATAACTAGAGAACCACTTGACCCAGAATGTTGAAACTTCATAGGATGATTGGTCATGAAGAGTAGATGACCCCTATTGATTTTGGGGTCACTCCCTCAAAGGTCAAGGTCACAGGGGCCTGAACATTGAAAACCATTTCCGATCAATAACTAGAGAACCACACGACCCAGAATGTTGAAACTTCATAGGATGATTGGTCATGAAGAGTAGATGACCCCTATTGATTTTGGGGTCACTCTGTCAAAGGTCAAGGTCACAGGGGCCTGAACATTGAAAACCATTTCCGATCAATAACTAGAGAACCACTTGACCCAGAATGTTGAAACTTAATAGGATGATTGGTCATGCAGAGTAGATGACCCCTTATGATTTTGGGGTCACTCTGTGAAAGGTCAAGGCCACAGGGGCCTGAACATTGAAAACCATTTCCAGTCAGTAACTTGAGAACCACTTGACCCAGAATGATGAAACTTCATAGGATGATTGGTCATGCAGAGTAGATGACCCCTAACGATTTTGGGGTCACTCTGTCAAAGGTCAAGGCCACAGGGGCCTGAACATTGAAAACCATTTCCAATCAATAACTTGAGAACCTCTCGACCCAGAATGTTGAAACTTCATAGGATGATTGTTCATACAGAGTAAATGACCCCTATTGTTTTTGGGGTCTCTCCGTCAAAGGTCAAGGTCACAGGGGCCTGAACATTGATAACCAGTTCCGATCAATAACTTGAGATCCACTTGACCCAGAATGTTGAAACTTCATAGGATGATTGAACATGCAGAGTAGACGACCCCTATTGATTTTGGAGTCAGTCAATTAAAGGTCAAGGTCACAGTGGCCTGTTCATGTAAAATCATTTTTTGGAAATAACTTGAGAACCACTTGGCCTACAATGTTGAAACTTAATAGGATGATTGGACATGCAGAGTAGATGACCCCTATTTATTTTGAGGTCACTTGATCAAAGGTCAAGGTCACAGGAGCCTGAACAGTGACTTGAGAACCACTAGGCCAAGAGTGTTGAAATTTAGCGGGATGACTGGACATGCCAAGTAGATGATCCCTATTGCAGCCAACCATCAGTGTCTCTTTGACTTTCACTCCTGACCCCTATTGACTTCTTGCCTATAGGATTTTGCATTTGGGGAGACGTGCGCTTTTTTACAAAAGCATTTTCTAGTTTACTTATTATGTCGCCCCCATTGGTGGAGGAGACGTATTGTTTTTGCCTTTGCTGTCTGTCCGTCTGTCCACATTCAGCCTGTCCCACTTTCACAGGTCAAACTGCTGGTTGGATTTCGATGAAACTTCACAGGAGTGATCATTACCAACCCAAGTTATGCATATTGATGGCACGTTCCACTTCGCTGCACAAAATGGCCACCAGAGCTAAAAATAGAAAACTCTTGTCCGGCTAGGTGACTAGGGGTCACCTGACTGTGACCTTGACCTACTGACCTACTTTCTTGTTTTTAAAGATACAGCCTTGAAATTTGGATGACATCTACAGTTTTTGCAAAAATCTTCAAAGGACATCTCCTCCTAAACCACTGGTATGATTTTGAAGTAATTTCACACAAATGTCACCCTCTACCAAGATTGTTCAAATTTTACCAATTTGTCAAAAAACATGGCCGCCAGGAGGTCACTTTTCCCTATATATGTATAGTGGAAACTTTAAAAATCTTCTTGTGTGAAACTACTGGCCCAATTTTAAAACAATTTAATACAAATGGTCCTTGTGTGACCCTCTACCAAGATTGTTCAAATTATTCCGATTCATCCAAAACATGGCTGCCAGGGGACATGGTCACTTTTCCCTATATTTATATCATGGAAATTTAAAAAATCTTGTGTGAAACCGCTGCCCTGATTTTGAAATAATTTATCACAAGTGGTCCTTATGTGACCCTCTACCAAGATTATTCAAATTATTCTGATTCGTCCAAAAACATGGCTGCCAGGAGGCGTGGTTACTTTTCCCTGTATGTATATGGTGGAAATTTAAAAAATCTTCTTTTCTGAAACTGCTGCCTTGATTTTAAAATAATTTTGTATAAATGCTCCTTCTGTGACCCTCTGTTTATTTTGATTTGTCAAAAAAACATGGCCGCCAGAGAGCCTGGTTACTTTTCCCTATATGTATATAATGGAAATTTTAAAAATTGTGTGACATGTATATAATATAGGCTTACATAGAAGAAACCTAACTCTGTACTTGTACCATTACATTATACAAATGCACTTGAAGCCTTGTACATGTGAGCGCTTTAGGGTCAATGACCCTCTTGTTTTATAAATATACATTGTATATTACTGTTTAATGACAGAATTTAAGTTAAAGCATACTTAGAAGTTTGTCTAATTTATATTGTCTTGCATTATGTTTTATGAAAAATTCCCCAAGTTAGAGGATGTTGGTATGTTTGTTGCAATTTCCTGTTACTGCAGTGGATACAGTTTTTATGTTCCACCTTGCGTTCTGGCTGACATCACTGGTAACAGTAACCTAGGACCTAAGTGATATTGCTTGAAAATAAATCATCGAATTTTTTTCATTAGGTGACTGAAAAACAGTTTGTATACTTTGAAATTCTTTGATTTTGGTTGCATTAAAATTCAGTGGTTGGAACCAAACCGGTAGTTTTGTTTTTGTTTGGACATAAATTCATGGCTTCTACATTTCATATATGAAAAAGAATACTAATTTTATACTTTTTCATAGGGATTTAACTTTGTGGAGTAATGAAACCATAGGAAATCTGTGAAAACTTGTCCTTCATTAATAAGAATGATTTCACAATTATCTATGAAAACAACTATGTATTGTAGTTCACTATTATGGATATATGTCATCTGTTTTCATTAGGAAGTGCAGCAGGTATGAAAATATACTGACACTTTTTTTCCAACACCCAACTCCTATACGTTCCTAAAATTTACTCAGACCTTTCCTACAAATATTGAGGATAAAAGACTAGTGTTGAATACTGTTTGTAAAGCATTTCAGTATTTAAGGTTACTAAACAAATAGGTTAATTCAGGATGGTATTATATTTTCACACATAGTATTCTAAGTACTACTACTATATTTTTAATATTCAGTAGGTTATACTCTCAGTACTATAGTTGTCACATGTGTAAATCCAAATGCCCATTTACCCTGTGGGAGCACCAATCTCCTCTGTATTGGTCCAGTACTTCCTGTATAATACTGTTGAAACTCCGTATCTCAAAATTCCAAGGGATCAAGAGTTTCACTTTGAGATGACAGAAATTGGACTTAAAATGATACTTGAGCACGCCATGGGAAAACCAACATAGTGGCTTTGCGACCAGCATGGATCCAGACCAGCCTGCGCATCCGCGCAGTCTGTTCAGGATCCATGTTGTTCGCTAAAGGTTTCTGTAATTGCTATAGGCTTTGAAAGCGAACAACATGGACCCTGACCAGACTGCGCAGATCCATGCTGGTCACAAAGCCACTATGTTGGTTTTCACATGGCACGGCTCATATCGAGTTTCAACTGTATTTCATTGATTACTGACATATTGACCATAGCACAGTTGATACATTTTTGCCAAGTTTTCATGAATTCTTGTATTCTTGAAAGAGAATTATTATTAATATTGACAAAACTTGAAAACTGGCAATATCTATGAGAATTTTGGTAATAAATCTTGCATCCGATGATGTAAGTCTTGTAGATACTACATATACATTGAAAAAAGTTTACTAAAAGCAAAACCATCTTTAGCTGAATAGTTCTATTTTTGTAGAAAAGCTAACAAACCCATCATTCAGCTTTGAGGGAGGAAGGGACTCCGGTTTTCTGAAGCGTTCAGGAAGCAACTCTAGTCTAAATTCCCTGTTCAGCACCGAGGGTGACCCACATATACGTGCCTGTGAAGACTGTAGAAAATTGCTGGAGAGGCGTGATCAACAAATGGAACAGCGCAATACAAAGTCCACCATTGTCTTATTATATGAGGTGTTTGTCTTTCTTAATAAATACTTAATGTAACCTCTGTCAAACCTTCCACTATTTTTATGCCAACTTCCTATGTTTTTCCTCTGCCTATGTATATGTCTACTATTTTAATGCACCTTCCCTTCGTTGTACCTCTGCCTATATATGTGTCTACTATTTCTGTGCCCCATCTCCATGTTGTACCTCAGCTTATATATTTGTCCACTATTTTTATGCACCTTCCATTTATGGAGGTACAAATAGTGTGCAAGTTTGGTCAAAATCAAATAAAAATGCTCTGTTATGAACACAAGCTGGATGTAGCTGGAGGGACTATGGACAGAAGACAACGCTATAAGTTTCACCTGAGCCTCGTTCAGTTACTGAAGTGAATTTTATTTCTTTTTCACTTGCGATTTATAGAACTTTACAACTGAATTATGACCAGTTGTTATTGGTGTTGCAATATGTCATTCCTTTAACATCATGTAACTGTTTCTTTTTGGAACTTAAAATGTTCTGTTATTACAGTGTTTTACTGATTAACCCTTAGCCTGCTGCAGGCGAATTTAACAGCCTTTGCAAACAGCTTGGAACCAGATCAGACGCCGATTAAATCGGCGTCTGATCAGGTTCCAAGCTGTTTGCTACTCTGACAATATTTCCTCCAATTTTGGAGCAAATTGAATGAACTTTAAAATTTTAGCAGACGACATTTCCAGCAGACGACAATTTATCTAGCATGCTGAAGGTTAATGTTGACTCAATATTTTGCATGTTTCATAGTGTACAAGTAGCCTAGAGAAAAATTTATTCAAATAGTGACATCAAAATGTCATCTTGCAATAACTAAGTGAGTTCTTTAACCTTTTAGCAACATCTATTGACACCTTATAAGATATATTGATATGGCAGTATGTTTAGATGTTTACATTAATTTTGTCTTGAAATGTTTCAGAAAATGAAATTCTGTATTGGAGAATGTGAAGGAATGTTGGAGAATTACTTACCAATGGTTGAATCTCTTAGGTAAGTCTGTATTGTACTCTAGTCAGAAATCTAACATCAGTCCTAGACCAGTGTTGACTTTGTTTGCTTTACTGTGCTTGTTGGTTACTTGCAGGAGCATGTACAAACAGGTGATACTGGCTAAATAAGCTGAGTACATACAGCTTTTAAAGGCTAACTTTTAATCTTTACTCTGCTAAATTTCTATAATGAACTTGTCCTTTCAATTTAGACTATACCATTAACTGTTTAAAAGGGTACATTCCAAAAAGATACTGACTTAATGGCAAACAGTGCAGATCATGATCAGACAGCACAGATGTGCAGGCTGATCTTGATCTGCACTGGTCACAAAGGCAGAATCAACCGTGTGTAGCATGATAAGGGTTAAAGTATTCTAGTTTGACTCTCTGTGGGGATTATTTTACTGTGGTACTTTTTGTTAGATGTAATGCAAATGTATATAAATGTAGGAATATACTATTAGCAGTATAAGGATCTTACATGTCTTCCTGTACAAGACAGATTCTGCCAGGCCTGTCTGGTCAGTTAAATGGCATAGGTTTATGTATGATAATATGAATTCTAACACGATCCGTAGCAATTGCTATATAAACATAAAGCGAAATCGCCTATACATGAATCTACAATAAAATATGGATGGCTGTTACATTTCACTCCCCTATGATTGTGACATAGGAGAATCAACTTCAGTTCCGTTACATACGAATTATTTCAGGGTCAAACGGTTGAAAACAGCATTTCAAAGACATAAATATGATAAAAAGTCATACTGACTTATGTTAGGACCGTAAAACACGTTTTGATCTCTACGAGCGAATTCAATTAGCTCAATTATGATTCAGCGGTGACGTCATAAATGTATGACATAAAGTATGACGTCATAATGATGTGACGTCATATAAAAGTTAAGCTCGTAACTCGTAACACAGGGTCAACTTGCCTAATTTAATAATTCTGTTCATAATTAGTTTGCGAGTTGTTAGATTACTAATTTATAAATACTTCCCAAAATTCTGATAAAAAAGAAACAAATATCTATACGTTCCATTGGCTATACAACACTTTCTAACCATAGGGGGTAAATTGTAACAGCATATGACCCGAATGACGTACTACGCTGAAAATGTAGTACTGTAAAATGCGAATTATTTGCGTTGTTAGAATCGAAATAATAAATATGTTCCAATAATTTTATCAATTAATAAAACATGGGCAGTTGTTTGGATGCGAATAATTAAATCACTCGTGCTACGCACTCGTGATTTAATTATTACGCATCCAAACTCCTGCCCATATTTTATTAACTGATAAAATATAGGAACAGATTTATTATTTCTTAAATATCTTGCTTTAACTATTATATAAAATGTTAGCCTACATATTATAGATGACCATATTTCTTACGTTTAAAGTTTAATGACCTCGTATAACATCAAAGATTTCTGTGGTGGCAGTTTAGATGAAATGCAGGTGTGTGTTAAGCAGCCAGCCAAGATAGCTAACTTAAGACAAGTTAGAATGAGAACAAAGGCAGCTGACTGGTTGCCTAGTAGATATCCGCATTATCTGTAGTATCAAAATTTAACAAATTGTGAGAACAGAAAAGGTAATAGAAAAGTAATTTTCCCACATAACCTGTGTACGAGTATTTTTGTGTTTTTCAGTGCTGGAGAGTCAACTTACAGTTTAAGTACTGCCCAAAGACGAAGACAGGAGCTAGTGAAAAAATATGAAATTATTGATCAAATAAGGTACACTTAAAAGTTCTCCTTTTATTCTAAGCAAAACTTCTACTAAGATACAAAAATAATTGTAATAATCATGAATACATGATTTATGAATTGCAAACATGTTTTTATTTTGATACGCAAAAAATTGCATACATCTTGCTTTACTCGTACAGGACAAGGTATGTTCCATGAAGTATATTGTGAGACAAAGTACATTGTAAAAATCTTAAAATTGTTGTGCTGCCTCTTTGACTGAATGTACTTTCAGTGATAAATATACTAGTACACTGCAAGTGGTGTAGCTACAGTGTTTCTCTGACAAAAGAATTACAGAAAGGGTAGAAGTTTTCAGGGAGGCATGTCTCAGATCACTTGTCTTTTTTTGGTAATTTTTAATTTCTGGATATGTCTCTGTCATCAGTCTGTCCATCTGTCTGACCTTTCTTTGTTGAAATACATACGGCAATGATTTAATAAAAATTAAGAGAAAGCAGAAAATAATGCATTGTTCAGTTCCGTGTTTTTACAAAATAGTGTCTGGTGTGTAATAATTTGAAAACATTTGAATGACAGTAGTAAATACAGCTTTTAATTATGCTGAACTGTGATAGCTTTGAAGTGAAAGAAGGACATATCACTGTTTTTAGCTCACCTGAGCCAAAGGCTCATGGTGAGCTATTGTGACCGCTCAATGTCCGGCGTCCGTCCGTCAACATTTCCTAAAAAAATCTTCTTGAAAACCACTGGGCAGAATTACACCAAACTTCACAGGAATGATCCTTGGGTGGCCCCCTTTCAAAATTGTTCAAAGAATTGAATTCCATGCAGAACTCTGGTTGCCATGGCAACCGAAATGAAACCCGGGGGTCACATGGTTTATATAGACTTATATAGGGAAAACTTTGAAAATCTTCTTGTACAAAACCACATGGCCTAGGGCTTTGATATTTGGTATGTTCCATCATCTAGTGGTCCTCTACCAAGAATGTTCAAATTATCCCCCTAGGGTCAAATATGGCCCTGCCCCGGGGGTCACATGGTTTATATAGACTTATATAGGGAAAACTTTGAAAATCTTCTTGTACAAAACCACATGGCCTAGGGCTTTGATATTTGGTATGTAGCATCATCTAGTGGTCCTCTACCAAGATTTTTCAAATTATCCCCCTAGGGTCAAATATGGCCCTGCCCCAGGGGTCGCAAGTTTTACATAGACTTATATAGGAAAAAAAGTTTAAAAATCTTCTTGCCTGAAACCACAACTCTAAGACCTTTGATATTTGGTTTGTAGCGTTGTCTTATGGTCCTCAACCAAAATTGTTCAAATTGTACCCCTGGGGTGAAAAGAGGCCCTGCCCTGGGGGTCCCAAGTTTTATATAGACTTATATAGGAAAAAGCTTTTAAAATCTTCTTGTCAGAAATCATACGACCTAGGCTTTTGATATTTGGTATGACGCATTGTCTAGTAGTCCTCTACCAAAATTATTCAACTTATGCCCCTGGGGTTAAAACAGGCCCCGCCCTGGGGTCACTTAGTTGTTATATGAGTTATATAGGAAAAATACTTAGAAAATTATCTGATCCTATTTCCAAGACTATTTAATTATAAATACCTGATGACCCCAAGTAATATGATGTCACTTGATTGTGACCTTGACCTACTGACCTACATACTTGTTTTTTAAGATACAGCCTTGAAATTTTGATGACTTACACAGTTTTGCACACAAATCGTAAAACTGAATTTCATTGACCATGAATGTTACCTACTGACTTTCTTAATATTTTATCATCAGTTTGACATTTGAAACATGTAGCTCATATTACTCAGGTGAGCGATTCAGGGTCATCATGACCCTCTTGTCTTTTAACATTGTTTATCTGAAAAAACGCAAACAAAAAAACACAACTGAAATCATGGCAAAAAAATACTGTGTCCTCCACACTTTGCTAATTGTTTGAACTTTTGTTCTTTTTTCAGCAAAAGAATTGCCTTACTGGATTCTAATAAGGAAGAAGGACTTTCACCGAAGGAGGCTTTATTACAGAAGTCTATACGTGTGTATGCCTCAAACTTTATGCAGGAAAACATGATGGGACTGCAAAACTTGCCTTCTGAAGAACAGTATCAAAAATTACAACAGAAACATACAGCTCAAGTTCAGAAACAGATTGCTCTAGAACGGCAAGCTGTGCAACTGGCACAGGCCGAAGAGAAAAAACTTGCAGAAAAGGAGAAGTATGGATCGCCGAGTAAAGACGAGGACGGGCATGATAGATCTAGTTCTCAAAAACACTCTAGAAATAAAAGTGACGGCTGGAAGCCAACAGAACATAATGTAAGAGGGACAGATGAGGATCCTATGTTGCAGCAAATGGAAATTATTAGAGTTTATATTCAACAGGCAAAACAAGCCAAGAAATGGGATGAAGTAAATATGTTAGAACAGAATCTGAGGGATCTACAGATGGAGTATTCTAGTCAACAAAAACAGACCTGGTCCTAGAGTTGTGATACAAGTAGCCAGGCCAAGGGGAAGTGCATGTTTTTACTCTGTCTTTTTTAATAGCTATTGCAAGTCCAAATAAATTGGTGTGTGCTGGCATATCCAGTTTATTTTTAAAGCAGAGATGTATGTTTCCTGTGTTTGGCTTTGGAGCTTTCTATTGTTATAGCGATGCTTGCCAGATGTTTGATCAGGTAACATACAGCATTGTTGCATTAAATGTTACTACCTTAGCAGCCTCATATAAAAAGAAATCTAGTCTCCATTCAGTTTTAAAAGCTTAAAACATTAAATTTGATTGTAGCTTAGTGCTTTATAGCCTGCATCTTAGGGTTGTTATTCCTTTAATTTTCCTTACTACTTACATCATATATATTTATAATGATATAATTATACATGATTTGATTGTTGTACATTTTTGGTACTTTGGATTAGCAGAATTTTTAATGCTGTAAAATTTCAAAGTTTGATTCATCAGTGCTTTGAAGTCAGTGCTAGATATGACATTTGAGCTGTGCCATGAGAAAATCAACATTGTGGCTTTGCGACCAGCATGGATCCTGACCAGACTGTGCAGATGCGCATGCTGGTCTGGATTCATGCTGGTCACAAAGCCACTATGTTGGTTTTCTATTGGCGCAGCTCATTTATTGATTTATTTGATCGATCATCGAGTCGTTAGTTCTATCCCAGTGTGAGACATATTTTTTTTTTGACAATTTCATAAGTGAAATTGTGTCTGATGTCAATTTGTCCTCCACCGCTGATTCATGTGTAGAAGTTGGCAGATACTTTGTGAAAACGGGTCAGAACAAAAACAAGGACACTGATTAGGTTAACTCCCCTACATTACATGACTAAAATACTGTTGAAAAACAGCTTTAAACTGAAAACAAACGAACAAACGTGTCTAATGTATTGCAGTAACGCATTTAAAGTTCATAAGATGCATTTGTACTTCATACTTATGTAGTGCCATTTTAAGGAGCTTTGTTTGTTTGTTTGGGGTTTAACGCCGTTTTTCAACAGTATTTCAGTCAGGTAACGGCGGGCAGTTAACCTAACCAGTATTCCTGGATTCTGTACCAGTAAAAACCTGTTCTCCGCAAGTAACTGCCAACTTCCCCACATGAATCAAAGGTGGAGGACTAATGATTTCAGACACAATGTCGTTTATCAAATAGTCACGGAGAACATAGGCCACGCCCGAGGATCGAAATCGCGCCCCTGAGATCCGTAGACCAACGCTCTTACCTACTGATTTTAAGGAGCTCCTGTTCTAGTTATTATCATACCTAAACATTATATTGAGAAATTTATTCTTGCAGTTGTCCATCAAAGCTTTACTTGTTTAATGTAATCATTGTCACCTTTATAATGTAATCACTGTAACGTAAAATCACTGTGAGAATGCCTTCGCTAAAAGTTGCATACATCTTTTTTTGCTGATTTCTTTTCCCCTTTTAAATGAAACATGCCAACCAACTGTGTTATGTAAAAACTCATTTAGAATTTAAGAAGATGAATTTGGAACAGTTTGATGATTTGTTTGATATTTATGTGCTGATGATTACTTCAGAAATTAGTACAAAAATCACACACTAGATATATATAAAACAAAGGTCAGTTGATATTATTAGAGTTTCGGATAAAATTACAACCAATAGTACATTTAATTTAATGTATTTATAAAAGATAGATATATACATACCTATGTGATAGCATAATGCTTAATTGCAGATTTTTATATATTTATTGACATTTTATGTATGTTGTTATATTATGCAATAATTTAATATGTTAATGTTTTCAAGGAAAGATAACATTAGTTTGATACATTATAGCTTATTTTATTTTAATTTTCTTACCTGGTGTGGTTGTAAGATATAAGCAAGACGTAAGCACTGACTGTGGTGTGAGAAAAGTTCATACTTCAGCAGTGTTCAGAATAGTTGTGATTAGCATAAGGTAGTTCTGCACGTTTGAAAAACAGGAAGTGATGGTGTAACGTCATTTATTTGGGAAACATACAGTAAAGCCTGGATTCTGCGTGCGGAAATGAAAATTATTTTATGAATTAATGGCAACCTGTGAGTACATTTATTACAATGGCACTGTTACTATCTTTCCAAAGTTAAAATATGATATTAAAACATCTTGACACGTTAAATAATTCAAAACAATCTCATAAGATTAGCTTGAAATGTGCGGTTCATTTTATAATCATTGTCAAATATCTAAAGATTAAGCACACAGACATATACATTTTATTGTACCCCCTGACAACAAAGTTGAAAGGGGGGGTATTCTGGTTTCAGGTTTTCTGTCTGTCCGTCCGTCCGTCCGTCTGTCCGTAGACACAATCTTGTGCGCTCCATCTCTCCTCATCCCCTTGACACAATTTAATGAAACTTAACACAAATGATCAGTAACAACAGTAGTTGTGCATGGGGCATGTTAGGTTCTTTCAGAAAAAAAAATTGCAGAGTTACGGGACTTTGTTCTTTGTTACTATACTATATACATAGACACAATCTTGTGCGCTCCATCTCTCCTAATCCCCTTGTCACAATTTAATGAAACTTCACACAAGTGATCAGTAACAACAGTAGTTGTGCATGGGCATGTTAGGTTCTTTCAGAAAAAAAATTTGCAGAGTTACGGGACTTTGTTTTTTGTTACTATACTATATACATAGACACAATCTTGTGCGCACCATCTCTTCTTATCCCCTTGACACAATTTAATGCAACTTCACACAAGTGATCAGTAACAACAGTAGTTGTGCATAGGGCATGTTAGGTTCTTTCAACTACAAAAATTGCAGAGTTATGGGACTTTGTTTCTTGTTAACATACTATGTACATACAGTCTGCATATGCAATCTTGTGTGCGCCTAATCTTCCGAACCCTTGCACATGATTTAATGAAACTTCACACAAGTGATCAGTACCAACCCTAGTTGTGCATGGTGCATGTTACGTTCTTTTAGATAAATATTCTGCATAGTTATGGGACTTTGTTTTTTGTTACTATACTGTATACATGGAGTCTGTATACATACAGTCCACATAATTACGCAATCTTGTGTGTGTCAAATTGCAATGTACTGTGACAGTGCATGAGCGGGGTACATTCATCACCTTCAGTGATAGCTCTAGTTTCACCACAGTTTAAGCCATATGTTTATTTACAAGTGTGAGAAGTTTCATAAAAATCTACTTCATAGAAAAATTTCTATTGGCAAAATTGTTATGAAACATGTGATTTTCCCATAGACTCCCATTATAAAAAATGAGATCCAAATTTTTCAGATCAGTTTAGCAAAAAATCAAGCACAGTTTTTTTTATTTGCTGAATTTTTAGCTCGACTATTCGAAGAATAGTCTAGCTATTCTACTCACCCTGGCGTCGGCGTCGGCGTCGGCGTCACACCTTGGTTAAGTTTTTGCATGCAAGTACATACAGCTATCATTTAAAGGCATATAGCTTTGAAACTTATTTATTCTTTTTCTAGGTCAATTACCAACCTTACTGGGTCAAGTTCCATAACTCTAACATGTATTTTGAGCAAATTATGCCCCCTTTTGGACTTAGAAAATTCTGGTTAAAGTTTTACATGCAAGTTACTATCTCCAAAACTAATGCAGATATTGAATTGAAACTTCACATGTGTCTTTGGGGTTATAAAACTAGTTGATAGCACCAAGTCCCATAACTCTGACCTTCATTTTGGTCAAATTATGCCCCCTTTTGTACTTAGAAAATTTTGGTTAAAGTTTTGCGTGCAAGTACATACAGCTATTACTAAAAGGCATATAGATTTGAAACTTATTTTTTCTTTTTCTAGATCAATTACCTACCTCACTGGGTCAAGTTCCATAACTCTGACATGTTTTTGGCCAAATTATGCCCCCTTTTTTGGGCTTAGAAAATTCTGGTTAAAGTTTTGCGTTGCAAGTACTACAGCTATTACTAAAAGGCATATTGATTTGAAACTTATTTTTTCTTTTTCTAGATCAATTACCTACATCACTGGGCCAAGTCCCATAACTCTGACATGTATTTTGAGCAAATTATGCCCCCTTTTGGACTTAGAAAATCCTGGTTAAAGTTTTACATGCAAGTTACTATCTCCAAAACTAATGCAGATATTAAATTGAAACTTCACATGTGTCTTCGGGGTTATAAAACTAGTTGATAGAATCAAGTCCCATAACTCTGACATGTATTTTGGGCAAATTATGCCCCTTTTGGACTTAGAAAATCCTGGTTAAAGTTTTGCGTACAAGTACATACAGCTATTACCAAAAGGCATATAGCTTTGAAACTTATTTATTCTTTTTCTAGGTCAGTTACCAACCTCACTGGGTCAAGTTCCATAACTCTTAACATGTATTTTGAGCAAATTATGCCCCCTTTTGGACTTAGAAAATTCTGGTTAAAGTTTTACATGCAAGTTACTATCTCCAAAACTAATGCAGATATGGAATTGAAACTTTACATGTTTCTTCGGGGTTATTAAACTAGTTGATAGCATCAAGTCCCATAACTGATATGCATTTTGGTCAAATTATGTCCCGTTTCGAACTTAAAACTCTTTTGATATTTAACATTTTGGGTAATAATTTCCTGCTTCTGTGACAATATTTCGAATAGTCGAGCTTGGCTGTCTTACGGACAGCTCTTGTTTACGTATATTCTGAAGTTTTGAAAAATCAGAGTTTAATCAAATTCTGCATTGTGAAAATATTTTGATCCGAACGTGCTTAATAATAGGCTTAATATTAAAGTTTTAGACTGTGTTTGATTGCTTATTAATTTGAAGTAAAGATAATGTTTCATTCAAGTTTGTAAGGGAAAATCAGTATTACACGCCATCTTTAAGTTTAGGTCATATGTGCTGAAGTGTTCACAAAATTCACTGTCTCATTGTAGTTTTATAATCAGGGAAATAATTGCCAAGGGAAATAACTGCCACTTGCTGTTTAGTCAGTACTGTTCATAATAGTTAACTCTGCTGAATGGTATACAATGCATGCAGGGACATGCCAATCGCTTATTGCCATTTGTCAAGTTTATCCACAGGTTTTTGGCAATAATACAATGTCTGGTTTGACCATTTTTTTGTGTTGATTTTTAAGACTAAATTTTGCAGATAGTCGGGTTAAAATAGACCATAATTATGTTGATTACACTGAAAGACTGTTCTCATTATTCTCAATATTTATAAACTTTTATTGCTTTCATAACTGAGCTGAAAGTTTGATTTTGTTATCAGATTACGGGTCCGGAAACATCAGAATATGTTGCATGATATGAACCGCGCCATGAGAAAACTAACATAGTGCATTTGCGACCAGCATGGATCCAGACCAGCCTGCGCATCCGCGCAGTCTGGTCAGGATCCATGCTGTTCACTAATGGTTCTCTCATTGCAATAGGCTTTGAAAGCGGACAGGATGGATCCTGACCAGACTGCACAGATGTGCAGGCTGGTCTGGATCCTTGCTGGACGCAAACGCACTATGTTCGTTTTCTCATGGCATGGCTCATTAGACCTTATTGCCTGCATTCAGTGATTTTGCACAGTTTATTAGTGTCAACCCACTGTTAGAAACTAGCCTGTTTAATCACCCTTAGTTTTCTTTCACACATTTTACATTATATTTCAGTCAAATATTCCCAGATTCTCTCCTAAACAACACGCATGTATTGTGCAAACACACTGTACCTCAATCGTTTGTCCCTGCCAGTGTATCAGCTTTAACTGTTTTCATCCAATCTCTACCATGGAGATTGTGTCTTTTGTATCAGAAATGCTCTGTCCAAGTATTTCCAAATTGTCTATCAAGATCACCCAACATAATTCCGCTGAAAAGACTAACAAGTGGCATAAAATAATATGTGCCTTCTTGCATCATATCTCCTGAGGTAAACAAATCCACAAATGAAATCAAGTCTTTTAAAACAGTTCATTAGTCAGAAATCTGTGTTGGTTGAATTTTCTGTTCTGGTATAAGTTGCTTTCCAAAGATAATAGTGACCTAACTTCATATAGATTTCTCAGTTGACCGGAAGTTGTGATAATTACAGAAGTAAAAGAAATTTTGGCAAGAACATCACCTTCACAACACAAAACTAAGGTTATAAATGCTGTACAAAATCTGTTTTGTCTTAGTTAAGAGCAACAGACATTTACTTACATCAATACATTAACTGTTAACATTGTCTATTTACAAAATGTTAAACATCAGTATACTTCTCTGGTAGAAAAGTTTTGTACATACACAACAAAACTATCCTACATATAAATATTAGAATGATGTAGTAATCTTCAACTTATACTCTGTCAGATTTCATCAATCATAAAAACGTGAATAAAAACCCCTGTAATTTCATTTGCTCTGTGAAATTTGATTTTATGGATAGGTGTTCAATCCCCGGCCGCGTCATACCAAAAACGTAAAAAAATGGTACTAGCAACTTCCTCGCTTGGCGCTCAGCATTAAGGGGATAGTGCTAGGACTGGTCAGCCCGGCGTCAGTATAATGTGACTGGGTGGGGTATCATGCCACGTGTCTACGGGGTGATGTTCCAGTGCGGCAGCACTATAACGTTGGGCATTGTGCTCACTGGTACAAGTAGACACCCTCGTTTATATGACTGAAAAATTGTTGAAAAAGACGTTAAACCTGAACACACACACACTCTCCTTAAAATTACTTAAATAAAAGAAATCAACAAAACTTTCAAGAGCGCACTGACGCCAAAGAGAAAGCCGTTTATTCTCAGGCCTTAAGATCCATCCCAATCTGCCAAAAGCCACTTCTGCAGTCTATGTCGTGGATATCCTGATTTTATTTTTTATTATACCTTATTTATCCACACATTGGATATAAAATAAAAGTAAAACCTTATTATCAAAGTTATTTCATTTAATTTTTACCTATTTATTTTATCATGAACACAACCTTCCGTAATTACATCCAACTTATTTCGAGTCCTTTTCAGTCGACACAAGTCATTCTATTTATATAAGGCTTTCCCGCCAAGAATACTATTTAAAAACAAAAGGAAGGCATGAAAAACATGAAATACATGTTAAATGTAATCCATGAATATAAGTACCGACGGAGAACTTAAATAAAAGAATAGGGTCCGCCAGAAAATTTAAACAATATATTTTATACAATCGCTAAGTCTGCGACAGTCTAGACTAGAGAGTATGAGTGTTCGATTATGTTGGCCCACTGCATATTCTTCAAGGCTTATAAATAATTGGCCTGTTTTAATTCAGTGTGAATTATGGTCTTGCTTAATGAGTTCTGCGTTTGCAGTACAGATTTGTATTATTTACAATTAAGAGCGAGAATGTCCTGTCATTTTCAATTTTTACTACACAGTTCGCAACAATAAATACGGGCTTTTGACTAATAAGACCTTCTCTGACCAGCAAAAGCTCATAAAGTGAGGGTGGAAAATGCCTATTGCGTTTTATTTTACCTGTACAAATATGAGACGTTAGCGGTTTAAGTACTGTACTTTGTTTTAAACTTACTAAGGAATGTATATGAATATCTTCCTCCAGGAGCACAAGTTTTCCCAATTCTAAACATACATTTATTACAATACAGTCAAACCCCAAATGCGAAAAGCTAGAATTACATTCTTTGTCATTTCTGACACAACTAAAAATTTAAGTTTTGTTGATTTTGTTGCCCCGATCAAAAATGATAATTCAACAGTGTCTAAACTACTATTTGCTCTCCATTATCTGATTGTAAATCAATTTTATTTTTTTTTGGTAGATATGGGAAAGTATCATAAACATGGTTATGAATAATCGTAGCCTCACTGCCACTATTAACTTAAGCCTTATGTTTATTTTTTCCTAACTTGATTAAACAAGAAACAGTATTTCCTGCTCAATTAAGCTGATCAGTCAAAGGTTTTGGTGGAAGATATTTTGTAGCATTTGAACTCCCCATATCGGCTTCATAAAATGGGGAGTCTGTTAGTTTAAATCGTGATATTTGCCATTAGTTTGACCTTGCCTACAATTTCTCTTTATATGACCCCAGTCACCACAACCCCGGCAAAAAAATTTCAATTTTCAAGGTTAACTGCATTAAAGGCATTTGTCCTATTTCTACAATAATTTGCCATGCGCTCCTTCCGACCACATAACTGGCATTTCCAAGTGGGCCTGATGTTATCAATGTCCATAGGTTCCTCTGATCTGTTTGGCACAAACCCCTGGGCTTTGTTAGATGGACGTCTTTCTTCAAAGAATCCATATTCATGACCTGGCCCCGTGTTCACAAAACATTTTCAGTCTCAGCTGAGTTTGATAACGAAACTTTATTTGCCATTTATATCTAAGTAGCATGTTTAAAATTGCATCTTAAGTTAATAACTATTTTCAAGTGACTAGTTAGTACTGATGGTCAGTCTCATTTGGAATTTAACCATGAAGTTTTAGTAAAACTGATATTAAAATTTCAAACTCAAACTCAGCTGAGACCGAAAAATGTTTTGTGAACACGGGGCCTGACCTTAATGAAAATCTTTTCTTTAAATTTTGTTCTGCAGTTGCAGCATTAACAGCTGCCTGTAATGTCTGAGGATTATCTTTCATCTCTTTAAATTGTAAATAATCAGTAAGACCATCTATGAAAAACCCTACTTACTGCCTCTTTATGGCAGCAAGTCCCCTTGGCTGACCTACAGAGGCATCCCCTCCACTAATGATACTAGATTTTCAGCATACAGCTGAATGGACTCCTTTGTCTGGTTAACTTCTCTTAATAGCTTAAGGGCATGTTGTGGATCTCTTACTTCACTAAAGCGGTTAGTAAGTTTGGTTTTTAACTGAGCCTATGTGTGGTTTGGATTTGCCAGCAAGTACTGGTATATAGTCTGATACTGGTTCTACACAACTATTCTATGCGATCATTTTAATCCTGTCTTGATCAGCTCCTACGGACAGAGCAAGTATCTTCTTCCTTAACCTATTTCTTAAAAGATTTTGGTTCTCCCTCATAAATAGGTATACAGGTTTTGATTCCCTTGAGCGATGTTATTTCATTAGGTAATGTTTGGTTACCATATTTATATTATTCTGATTTGCTCGAGACATATTAATCAACTTATAAAATAAAGTAAACTTAGTGTTTTCTTCTGTTTGTTCTTTTCTTCGAGATCTTTTTTTCCTTCCTTTACACAGAATTCACGTTATCAGCGAAAAAAAATACTTGCAGAATAGTTAGTCTGTTCGAAAATCTTAGTGCATGGAAACCAAAATCGGATTCCATATAGCCCTTTGCGTTGTGTTTTTAAGTGATACGTGAATTACTTCAAGTAATGGAAGTCCGATTTAGTTCTGATCAAAATGAATTTATTGATTACATATGAAAGTCCTTTAAATAGTTCAGAATCAAAATTCAATACTTAATTATTTCTGTCTCTCCTTAAAATTAATTAAAAGAAATAAGCAAAACTTTCAAGAATGCCCTGATTTGGTAGCTCTAAATTTTAGATGTAGTTCCTTAGTTTGCTAGTCTGAAAATGCATGCCGATGATAGTTAGCCTTCATTAGATAAGTAGCTTTACAGTTATACGGCCAGAAATGCGTCCACACCACACCAATGAATGACATAAAAATTTACAAATAGAAATTTATTAATAAATAATACAATAAATAGACAATTTTGTCAAAAGTTAACCACAAAATCTTACATTTTCCTGTATTCAGTTTCCAGTGACCGGTCAGTAAAAGGACAGGAAGCTTGAATTGTCAAATACATGTACTACATATCCGCCGACTAGGCCATAGTGTTATATACATACATCATTAAAATTTATTCACTCAACTTTAAACCACCAACTTAAGCTTACCTACCTGCCAAGTAGAAATCATAATAACTCTGAAAGCGTCAAAACACTAGAGTAAGCTATTTTTGTCAAACCGTACTACATTACAGCAGTCACCTTGTCAGAAGAATGCTTTAAATAAATAAACATGTTTAATTTTCAAAATGGAACAGCATGACAAATACCATTAAAGCGGCATTTAAGATACATTAATTTTGTTAGGTTACTTGAAAGAGACATTTTCTTTCAGAAGTGTTCACTATAGTAACCACTCATTATTTTATGATCTGAAATAAACTTGAAACATCCTGTTTCATGTCTTTTATTCCTTACCTACAAAGAATGATACAACTAAGTACAATTACTTCAAGTGACACATGCATCATTTTCTTAAGACATAATTTATATACATGTAGCTATAAGTGGAGTAACAGAATTGAATAAATGGAAAGTTAAAATAGTGGATTGAATCGGCCGCTCGGGGAAAAAAATTGATATACCAGATTCCTTCTTTGATATGTTGTCATTCCTATTTGGTTCAACCTACGAAAATCTCAGACCAGATGCGCCAGTGTCAGCCCCTAAATGCCCCTGTCCAAAGATGCTAACAAGACTGGTGTTGCAAAGCTGAAATATGGCCAGAGCCACAATATATACATGCACAGTAACTGACTACATGGCTAGCACCACATTTACGGATGGATATTGTATAGCATACACATGGCCAGAGCCAAACTAATATTGACTGGTATTGGAAAGCTACTACATGTATATGGTTGTGCCAAAATTTATGGACTGATATTGCAAAGCTAATCCAAGCAAAGCAAGTAAGGAATTGCCAGGACAACACTTCACTACCATTAGTATTCCCAATCCAAGACAACACTGGTAATTTAACTGCTAATGCTTTTTATTGACCACACAGAACTAATTGCCAGATCATGATTGCCAGCTCGGTGATGGTTTTTGCCTACCATAAAACCAGAACCATAATCGGTTATCAATTTTGTGGAGGCAGATTGCAGAGGTACCGACACTGCATCCCTTATGATTATACCTAGAACGAAAGCAATGCCAGCGTTATTCAAATGGACCCCATCAGGTGCAAAAAAATCAAGACCAACTGGTTTGATTACTACTGGGGTTTTGACTCATAGACTATTTTTCACCTTATCCGATTAATTCTCTTCCTTTTCGTTTCAATCAGTTTCTGGGCGTTACTCCCTGATGCTCCCCTCCATGACCTTCTAGGCAGTCCACCTCCCCTTGTATGAGTTTTTATGCCCCCGAAGGGAGGCATATTAGTTTTTAACTGTCCGTCCGTTCGTTCGTCACAGTGTTAACTTTTTCCATGAAGGCACTTTACTCGCGAACCACTGCACCCAGGACCTTCAAACTTCACATGCTAATTGTACTTATTGAGTACATGACCCCTATTGACTTTGGGGTCACCAGGTCAAAGGTCAAGGCGCTGCAGGGGCATTTGTCACCATTAGTGACAGCTCTTGTTTTATTTCCAAGTTCCTCCACGAAGTTAGGTCATTGCCTCCCAAATGAATAAGTAAAACCTTGTATGGTGTAGATGATGAAAACAGGACCTTGGTCTGAATCTTGTGGTGCAATTCATTCCAATGCAGGCCACTGAAAACCAGCCACTCTATCTGTTCACTTAGTTGTAGATTCGGTCTGCAAATCCTGACTGTCCACTCGTGTGCATGAAAGGGGAGCATGTAAGGAAGCTACCAAGCTGGTTTATGGAAGGTAGTATCTGTCCATGCCTAAAATAATGCACAGATGTGCAACTCAGGATCATCGTAAGCTGGAAACTCGCAATAATTATTAACCTATAACTACAACTGCACAAAAATGAAAATCACCTAAATATTATGTTCCAATACATTTGTCATTTCTGTCCAGACCATTGGAAATCTGAATAAAAACATTTTATTAGGGCATTCATACATGTAGTTTAGAGCTAATCCCCAAAACTGTACTTTTTTTAACCCATTAACACAGTCTCATGTAGTACGATTGCTTAATTCTTAAATTACCATACAATAAGCTGAACTAACCCCAAAAAAATTATTCCTTCTATAATGTTTACTCACTTTTGTGTTGTTGCCGTCCAGAAATTTTTCTTGTCTTCTATTTTTACGTTCTAATAATTTTTTTTTTGAAGATAGCGTTTCCAGAAATTTCTTCCACTGAAATATTAACTTCAGAAATGGTCCATTTTCCTTTCTTTGAATTTTTCGTGGTAAGCCATTCTTTGTCTGCATCTGGTTGGCATCGTTTGTCGGCCATGTTGTGCAATGACATCACCAGATATAGAAAATCAGACTTTGATTTGAGTGACTCGGTCTATGACAAATTCTGCGACATCACAGAAACATCAGTCCTGCGACACTTATTAAAATGGTCGTATGACAATGTTGCAGAACAAAGTCAAAGACAAGATTTTGTCGTTGGCTACAACATATTAATAAAATGACCCTCCTTATGTAAGAAAGTAGAGAAATCACTGCAGATTTATTGATTCAGAAGTTTAGACAAAGTTGATACCATTTACACCTCTCCTTGAATGTCTTAATGATGAAGCATTTTGTGCTTAGTATAATTATGTTCCTTTGATAGCAGATATTACTTCCTTTTCAGTAATTGTGCATGCTAATAAAGCAGATATTACTTCCTTTTCAGTAATTGTGCATGCTAATAAAGCAGATATTACTTCCTTTTCAGTAATTGTGCATGCTAATAAAGCAGATATTACTTCCTTTTCAGTAATTGTGTATGCTAATAAATCATACATCCTAAACAGGTTTAGTTAGTATTTCTCATACTTCAGTTTTATAATTTTAGTAAATCTGACAAACATTAAAGAAAGAACAAAATATATCCAAACTCTATTTATTGTCTTCTTAATTATATACTGTAATTATATATACTATGTAAACCAATACTATAATTGACACAATGGTACAATAATGAGCTTATGCATTGTTCTGTTTTCCCCAAGTGTTCAACCTGCAGAGAACAGCCGTGTTCAACCTGCAGATAACAGCCGTGTTCAGCCTGCAGAGAACAGCCGTGTTCAACCTGCAGATAACAGCCGAAGCGAAAAGTTTGGTTGCATTCATTTTGACAGCAATTCAGATTTAGTAAGATAAATTTTAACCTGCAAGTAAATTCTGAAAAATAATTTACTGTTATTTTGATTATCAAAAACAGTGTTAAAAGCTTTCAGTGTATCAAGTAGCATTCATTTGCAGTCCTAAAAGAAGTTATTGGTATTAACTTGTTATTAAGCAATTTCAACTGAATTTTACAGTAAATTTTATGAACATTGAATGGCAGGGTTATTACTAAGTGCAGTAGAATGCTAACTGTTCTATGATGATGTTGTTTACAGTACACATTTGAAAGCAGAATTTCAAATTACTTGAAGTTAAAGGCGGTTAATGTTCAGGATTGAATTATTAAGAACAAAGAAGCAATTTAAGTTTGAAAATCCTGCCTCCACAAAACAGTAGTATGTCCCAAAGGAACACATGGTAGGTGTTGCAACAAGTGGTCAGTTTTTCCTTATATAATGTACTTAGATATCTTTTTCTCTCAGTCATCAGAATGCTGCATTTTTATTGCACATTCGATAGTAACCTCAACCAGAATGACTGGTTCAGTTACTCGGCGGATAGTGGTGTCTGGTATTGTTATTGCATTAGTGAGGTTAGGCTATATTGAGGTAAATATTTTGACACCTTGTAACATTTGATTTCGACCAGATTTAATGTATTTCTCAAATAAAACAGAGAGGATGCAATTTCATATTTGTATGGGTTCCCAAACATTTTGAGATTTCCACTTTATTTCATCAAGTCCTGTAAAAGTTTAGATTTTACACGTTTTAAATGTGAGATCTTCCTGAAGGGAACAATTATTGGACAATTTCACTATGCATGGGCATACCCACACAAACATCTGAAATTTGCAACCCCTCTACTTAATAATTTATTATAGGGCTAATATAGTAAAGTGTTGATGGAAATATACATGTATGCTGCTATTGCCTTTACACATGTTTCAGTTACATAATTCTTGTTTTTGTATTGCATGTTAGCTTTATGTGTTATAATCATGAAGGAATGAATAAAATTGAAAACTCTAACTTTTAGTTTCTTATTTGATTATCAGTGGCTGTGGCCTGAACATTCTTGCTTACTTGGCAGGGAAAGTGAAGGTTATCCAGTTGTAGATCAAAAATTTTTATTTTAGCTCAATTTTATGAAGTATATGGATAGCTGTCCTACTCGCCCCAGCATTTGCATCTACGTGACGTCACTACTTGAGTTTTAAGTTTTGATGCACTTTTACTTTTTTTCTGTTATAACATGATGGACTTGCTTCAAAATTAAGTTTTTCCTAGTAAGCACTCACTTCATTTGACACAAGGGCCATACCTCTCAAATGTTCATGAATTATTGCCCCTTTTGAGTTAGAATTTAAGGTTAAAGTTTTGATGCACTTTCACTCTATCTCTGTTATTACAAAATGGATTTGATTCAAACTTAAAATAGGTGTTCCACATTATTAGCCATATATATGGGGCATTACTCTCACAAAAATATTCCTTGAATTGTTTTTTTAGCTCACCTGTCACATAGTGACAAGGTGAGCTTTTGTGATCACCCTTCGTCCATCGTCTGTGCGTGCGTGCATCCGTCAACAATTTCTTGTCTGCACGATAGTGGTTTCATTTATGATTTTATTTTAACCAAACTTGCAAACAACTTGTATCACCATAAGATTTCGGTTCCTTTCTTGAACTGGCCAGATCCCATTATGGGTTCCAGAGTTATGGCCCCTGAAAGGGCCAAAATTAGCTATTTTGACCTTGTCTGCACAATAGCAGCTTTATTATGTCTCCCACCACACAGTGGTGTGGGAGACATATTGATTTACTCCAGTCTGTGTGTGTGTGTGTGTGTGTGTGTCTGTCTGTCACAAAGCTTGTCCGCACTCTAAGTCGAACATTTCTCATCCGATTTTCATCAAACTTGAACAAAATGTGTTTGACCATGAGACCTCGGCCAAGTTCAATAACTAGCCAAATCGGTCCAGGCGTCTTGGAGTTATGGCCCTTGAATTACCAAAAATTGGCCTTTTTACTCTTGTCCGCACTCTAATTCAAACATTTCTCATCCAATCCTCACCAAACTTTAACAAAATGTGCTTGACCACGAGACCTCAGCCAAGTTCAATAACTAGCCAAATCGGTCCAGGCATTTTGGAGTTACAGCCCTTGAATTATTGAA
Source organism: Mercenaria mercenaria (assembly GCF_021730395.1). Taxonomy (NCBI): domain Eukaryota; kingdom Metazoa; phylum Mollusca; class Bivalvia; order Venerida; family Veneridae; genus Mercenaria; species Mercenaria mercenaria. The sequence continues at coordinate 10,421,852 of NC_069373.1, forward strand.
CAAGAGGGCCAAGATGGCCCTAGGTCGCTCACCTAAGAAACACTCCATAACAGTGTAAAACAGGTTTGACCTAGTGATTTCATGGAAACAAATATTCTGACCAATTTTCATTAAGATTGGACCAAAACATTGGTCTCTTGCGATAAAACAAGCATTTTCTTAGATATGACCTAGTTTTTGACCCTAGATGACCCATGTTCAAACTCAACCTAGAAAATTTATCAAGGCAATCATTCTGACCAAAATTCATGAAGATCAACTGAAAAATACAGCCTCTATCACATACAGAATTTTTTTCTTTGATTGACCAAGTGACCTAGTTTTTGACCTCAGATGACCCATATTCAAATTTGACCTAGATTTCATTAAGGCAATCAACCTGATCAAATTTCATAAAAATCAATTGAAAAAAACAGTCTCTATCGCATACACAAGATTTTTCTTTAATTTGACCTAGTGACCTAGTTTTTGACCTCAGATAACCCATATTCAAAATCGACCTAGATTTCATCAAGGCAATCACTCTGACCAAATTTCATGAAGATCAATTGAAAAATACATCCTCTTTTGCATACACAATGTTTTTCTTTGATTTGACCTAGTGACCTAGTTTTTGACCCCAGATGACCCATTTTCAAACTCGGCCTAGATTTTATCAAGGTAATCATTCTGGCTAAATTTCATGAAGATCAGTTGAAAAATACAGCCTCTATTGCATACACAAGGTTATTCTTTGATTTGACCTAGTGACCTAGTTTTTGACCCGAGATGACCCATTTTCGAACTCGGCCTAGATTTCATCAAAGTTATCATTCTGACCAATATTCATGAAGATAAAATGAAAAATACAGCCTCTATCGCATACACAAGGTTTTTCTTTGATTTGACCTAGTGACCTAGTTTTTGACCTGAGATGACCCATTTTCAAACTCGGCCTAGATTTCATCAAGGTTATCATTCTGACCAATATTCATTAAGAAGAATTGAAAAATACAGCCTCTATCACATACACAAGGTTTTTCTTTGACTTGACCTAGTGACCTAGTTTTTGACCCGAGATGACCCATTTTCGAACTCGGCCTAGATTTTATCAAAATTATCATTCTGACCAATATTCATGAAGATTAAATGAAAAATACAGCCTCTATCGCATACACAAGGTTTTTCTTTGATTTGACCTAGTGACCTAGTTTTTGACCCGAGATGACCCATTTTCGAACTCGGCCTAAATTTCATCAAAGTTATTCTGACCAATATTCATGAAGATTAAATGAAAAATACAGCCTCTATCGCATACACAAGGTTTTTCTTTGATTTGACCTAGTGACCTAGTTTTTGACCCGAAATGACCCATTTTCGAACTCGGCCTAGATTTCATCAAGGTTATCATTCTGACCAATATTCATGAAGATTAATTGAAAAATACAGCCTCTATCGCATACACAAGCTAAATGTTGACAGACGACAGACACCAGACGCCGGACGCCGGACATTGAGCGATCAAAAAAACTCACCTGAGCATTGCTCAGGTGAGCTAAAAATCTGCCTTTTTAATCTTGTCCGCACTCTAAGTCGAATATTTCTCATCCGATCTTCACCAAACTTGAACAAAATGTGTTTGACCATGAGACCTCGGCCAAGTTCGATAACTAGCCGAATCGGTCCAGGCATTTCGGAGTTACGGTCCTTGAATTACTGAAAAATCTGCATTTTCACTCTTGTCCGCTCTATAAGTCGAACATTTCTCATCCGAACTTCACCAAACTTGAACACACTAGACATTTTTCACAGGGGCAGTTGTGGGAGACATGCGCTTTTCTCCAAAGCATCTCTAGTTTATGATTTGATTTTTACCAAACTTGCACACAACTTGTATCACCATAAGATCTTGGTTCCTTTCTTGAACTGGCCAGATTACATAATGGGTTCCAGAGTTATGGCCCCTGAAAGGGCCAGAATTAGCTATTTTGACCTTGTCTGCACAATAGCAGCTTCATTTATGATTTGAATTTAATCAAACTTGCACAAAACTTGTGTCACCATAAGATCTTGGTTCCTTTCTTGAACTGGCCAGATCCCTTTATGGGTTCCAGAGTTATGGCCCCTGAAAGGGCCAAAATTAGCTATTTTGACCTTGTCTGCACAATAGCAGCTTTACTTATGATTTGATTTTAACCAAACTTGCATACAACTTGTATCACCACAAGATCTTTGTTCCTTTCTTGAACTGGCCAGATTCCATCATGGGTTCCAGAGTTATAGCCCCTTAAAGGTCCAAAATCAGCTATTCTGGCTTTTGCAGCCATACAGCGACTTCATTTATGGTTTGATTTGATACAAAACTATTAGTTTTTTATTATTTGACCTACTGACCTAATTTTCCAAGGCACGTGACCCAGTTTCAAACCTGACCTAGATATCATCAAGGTGAACATTCTGACCAATTTTCATGTAGATCCATTCAAGGGTATGGCCTCTAGAAAGGTCACAAGGTTTTTCTATTTTAAGACTTACTGACCTAGTTCTTGATTGCAGTCGACCCAGTTTCAAACTTGACCTATATCATCAAGATAAACATTCAGACCAACTTTCATACAGATCCCATGAAAAATATGGCCTCTAGAGAGGTCACAACGTTTTTTTCATTATTTGACCTACTGACCTACTTTTGAGGGCACGTGACCCACTTTCGAACTTGACCTAGATATCATCAAGATGAACATTCTGACCAATTTTTATGGAAGTGCATCGAAATTTTACATGAAATTCTAAGTAAAAAAGAGGTATGATTGAATTTAATTTCATGAAATATTGGTGCCAAAGTTATGACTCTTGACATATGGTGAGGATGAGGAACATCTATTTTAAGTTTGAAATAAATCCATCAAGTTACAACAGAGATAAAGTGAAAGCATGTAGCGAAACTTTAACCAAGGTGGATGCCAGGCTGAGAAGGATAACTCTCCATATACTTTGTATAGTTAAGCTGAAAACTGATTGTATGTTTCAGTCTGTACCTGTTTTAATCCATTCCAAAGCAGAGTTTTCGGTTTCCTCAAATTCTGTTAGAAATTTATTTTAGGAACACAAAAGACACATCACATAAAGTTAGATTCCAATTAAAAATGTATGTTTTACTGCTTTCTCCATGTGATTACCCCTTTAAAATGGTAGTATTTAAAATGCAGACTATTTCTAGTGGATTTAAATTTACAACTTCTAGGTTAATACATGGTTTCCACCGATAATTGGATATTTTAACAATCTGAACAAAAGGGAAGTTTCAATAGCACGTAGCTTCTAAACTCATTTATTTCCAGTCTACCAAGATAGGCAAAGGAAGATAATAATTTTACAAACTTATATTTCAAAGGAATTTCGCCTTAAAATATAGATGTAAATGATCCGCTATTTAAGTTTCAAGCAAATTCATTACTTTAGATCTTGTTGACCAAAATCTGACTAACAACATTTAGTAAATTATGCATGTATAATTTTTGACATAGACAAAGACTTTGGTGGTATAATTCAACTTTATTACAACAAAACAAACAAAAATACCCAATGTTTTATCTTAATCTCTTTGTTGTACATTAACCTACATAATTGAGCCGTGCCACGAGAAAACCAACATAGTGGGTTTGGGACCAGCATGGATCCAGACCAGCCTGCGCATCCGTGCAGTCTGGTCAGGATCCATCCTGTCTGCTTTCAAAGCCTATTGCAATTACAGAAGCCGTTAGTGAACAGCATGGATCCTGACCAGATGCGCAGGCTGGTCTGGATCCATGCCGATCACAAAGCCACTGTTGGTTTTCTCATGGTGCGGCTCATATGTAAATTCCCCCCCTTACAAATCATTAATAAACATCAACTACAGGAAATTGATAGATCATTTTCAAGAAAAGACAACTCTGTTTTCTGTCACTATTTTCCCTTAACTGCAATGGCAAATAATCATAAACTTGTTTTGAAGTTGAAAATCATCTTAAACACCCACAATTTGGTGGTGTACCTGATCGAGGGAAAACAACTGTGCATTGTACAGAGAAATCTTCAGTAACATTTTATTCAGGAAATGTTTCAACTAGTCTCCAATTTAGTTATAAACATTTATAACAACCAAATCGCTTTATTTTGCTACAAAAACAGAAATTCATAAAAAAGAGCAACTTTATGATGAAACAGGTCATTCAACACAGGACTTTCAATAATGAACAAAAACATTCCTGTTACACTTAGTGACAAGGCATAACATTAAACATGTAAAATAATAGTAATTATACATATGTCGGTTTCTTACACATATGTCAGTCTCTTGCACATATGTCAGTTTCTTACACATATGTCAGTCTCTTACACATATGTCAGTTTCTTACAGAGTTCAACTCTGGCAATGAGTTCAACTATCAATAACAACACATATCTCAACCATCCTCGCTATCAACAAAGCTATACAGTTTAACAAGACAACAGGAGCAGTTTGATAAACACGTACTTCCCTCATGTTGGCCTGTCAGAGGTAACAGGGTATGTCATTTACAGCGTTAAAGCGCGCAATGGCCCTGGTCTTTGGCAAATGGACTCAAACACAGTAAGAACAAGCTATCACTTTATGAAGTAGAATAGTCACTAGCCTTAATATTCTCTAAATACTGACAGTAACTGGAAACCATCTATAGGCTTGGGGTCACTCTGACCTTGACCTTCATATCCTAGGAAGTTCAATGGTCATACGTTGACGTGCTCTCTACTTATCAATAAGACATCGTTTTTGTCTTTAAGTCACTGTGACCTTGACTTCTGACCTACTAATACAATCCCCTAACTAATGACCCCAAGCAATTATTAAATGAATGAATTTTGGCACTGCAGGCCTGTGTGTTCTCCAGTCATTGACCTTGAACCATTTGAGCCATGCCATGGGAAAACCAACATAGTGGCTTTGCGACCAGCATCCGCAGTCTGGTCAGGATCCATGCTGTTCGCTAACACTTTCTCTAATAGCAATAGGCTTTGAAAGTGAACAGCATGGATCCAGACCAGACTGCACGGATGTGCATGCTGGTCGCAAAGCCACTATGTTGGTTTTCTCATGGTGTGGCTCATTTTCAGTTTCAAGGTCACTTGTCACCTTAACCTACTGACTCGCAAACCAATAGGCATCATCTGCTGACATCAAACAATTGTTTGTGAAATTTGACCACTGTAGGCTAAAGTATACTGCTGAAACTGAATGGTCTACAGACAGACTGGCAAAATTAGCAAAACAATGTATCCCCTAGTCTTTTTAAAGGGGCATAAAAACTGGTAAGTATAAAAACAACTTTGTTACATTTAGCTTATAAAATATATAAAAACAAGAGGACCATGATGGTCCTGAATCGCTCACCTGCCCCCACATGAACTGAGTATGACGTCGTTTTTTTCTATTATTTGACATAGTGACCTAGTTTATGAGCTCATGTGACCTACTTCTGAACTTGACCTAGATATCATCAAGATAAAAATTCTGACCAATTTTCATGAAGATCCATTGAAAAATATGGCCTCTAGAGAGGTCAAAAGGTCTTTCTATGTTGAGACCTAGTGACCTAGTCTTTGACCGCAGTTGACCCGGTTTCAAACTTGACCTAGATATCATCAAGATGAACATTCAGACCACCTTTCATACAGATCGCATGAAAACTATGGCCTCTAGAGTGGTCACAAGGTTTTTCTATTATTTGACCTACTGACCTAGTTTTTTACCGCATGTGACCCAGTTTCAAACTTGACCTACATATTATCAAGATGAACATTCTGATCAATTTTCATGGAGATCCAAGAAAAATACGGCCTCTACAGAGGTCACAAGGTTTTTTTATTATAGTTTTTGACGGCACGTGACCCAGCTTTGAACTTGACCTACATATCATCAAGATGAACATTCTGACCAATTTTCAAACAGATCCCATGAAAAATATGACCTGGAGGTCATAAGGTTTTTCTATTATTTGACTTACTGACCTAGTTTTTGACCGCAGTTGACCCGGTTTCGAACTTGACCTAGATATCATCAAGATGAACATTCAGACCAACTTTCATACAGATCCCATGAAAAATATGGCCTCTAGAGTGGTCACAAGGTTTTTCTATTATTTCACCTACTGACCTAGTTTTTGACCACATGTGACCCAGTTTCAAACTTGACCTAGATATTATCAAAATGAACATTCTGACCAATTTTCATGCAGATTCCATGAAAAATATGGCCTCTACAGAGGTCACAAGGTTTTTCTATTATTTGACTTACTGCCCTAGTTTTTGACTGCACGTGACCCAGTTTCGAACTTGACCTAGATATCATCAAGATGAACATTCTGACCAATTTTCATACAGATCCCATGAAAAATATGACCTCCAGAGAGGTCACAAGGTTTTTCTATTATTTGACCTAATGACCTAGTTTTGGAAGGCACGTGACCCAGTTTCGAACTTGACCTAGATATCATCAATGTAAACATTCTGAACAATTTTCATGAAGATCCCATGAAAAATATGGCCTCTAGGGAGGTCACAAGAATTTTCTATTTTTAGACCTACTGACCTAGTTTTGGACCGCAGTTGACCCAATTTCGAACTTGACCTAGATATCATCAAGATGAACATTCTGACCAATTTTCATGCAGATCCCATGAAAAATATGGCCTCTACAGAGGTCAGAAGGTTTTTCTATTATTTGACCTACTGACCTAGTTTTGGATCGGATGTGCCCCAGTTTCAAATTTGGCCTACATATCATCAAGATGAACATTCTGACCAATTTTCATGCAGATCCCATGAAAAATATGACCTCTAGAGAGGTCACAAGGATTTTCTATTATTTGACCTACTGACCTAGTTTTTGACCGCAGTTGACCCGGTTTCAAACTTGACCTAGACATCATCAAGATGAACATTCTGATCAATTTTCATGGAGATCCAATGAAAAATACGGCCTCTACAGAGGTCACAAGGTTTTCCTATTATTTGACCTACTGACCTAGTTTTGGACCAGACGTGACCCAGTTTCGAACTTGACCTAGATATCATCAAGATGAACATTCTAACCAATTTTCACGCAGATCCCATGAAAAATATGACCTCCAGAGAGGTCACAAGGATTTTCTATTATTTGACCTACTGACCTAGTTTTTGATGGCACGTGACCCAGTTTCGAACTTGACCTAGATATCATCAAGGTGAACATTCAGACCAACTTTCATGAAGATCTTGTGAAAAATATGGCCTCTAGAGAGGTCACAAGGTTTTTCTATTTTTAGACCTACTGACCTAGTTTTTGATGGCACGTGACCAAGTTTCGAACTTGACCTAGATATCATCAAGGTGAACATTCTGAAAAAACTTTCATAAAGATCCCATTGAAAATGTGACATCTAGAGTGGTCACAAGCAAAAGTTTACGCACGGACGGACACACGCACGGACGGACGACGGACGCAGCGCGATCACAAAAGCTCAACTTGTCACTTTGTGACAGGTGAGCTAACAAAACATAATATTTATTTAAAGTTTACAAAATTCTACAAATTTATACTGAAATTTATACATTTCAACTTTCCCATATACAGTATTTATGGCAAAATATATCTATAACAAATATTATGAATGAGGTTACTATAACACAGTTTGGTTGGTAGTTTTGCAGTATGCAATGTTAGTATAACTTGCGGTAGTTGTACACACACTATTCAGAAGATCCTTGACCTACTTTAAGTAGTTATATACCCTTGCAGACTGTGCTCTCACATCCTCATTTGAATGTTTACACAATAAGAACACTTTGTTTTTCAAGTTGCCTACAGTACTAATACCAAATAAAGCTGAATACATTGTTTCCGGCGATGCAGCCTTATCGTCCGGTGGTAGAGAGGAAGACGTAATATTCTTGTCTTTAACAACTTGCAGTATATTAGCCAGTAAAGTCACAAATCGGAGTATTATAGCATCATCAGTTTCTGCAGGTTCTAGGTAAACAAGAAGTCCCTCTGGAGCCTATAACAAAGATATGCATTTTTTTGTGTATACTGGTAAACAAATTCATACTAAAAATATTTATTTTGTCAGATTAAACCAAAACATAACATAAGACAAAACAGCAAACAATGTTGTGACATATGGGACCTGTGAAAAGCACAGCATATCATCACAGTGGACAAGTGTGTGAAGTTTCAATTTATCAAACTAGTTGTTACTTAGAAACCAGCATTCATAACAAGAGCTGTTGGAGGACAGCAATGCTCGACTATTTAACAGCCTTGTCAATCGAATGAATACAAATGTCGAAAAAGGGGCATAATTTTGTACAAATGCAAAACAGGGTAATGGAACCTGCACAGTGCTTATCAGCTCATGACAGTGGACAAGAGTGTGAAGTTTCAGTCCATTCCCATTAGTGGGTACTGAGATACCACCTTACATATAAAAACTTAACCAAAAACAGCTAAGTTGAAAAAGGGTCATAATTTTGTACAAATGCAAAGTAGAGTTATTGAACCTATGTACTGCATGTCACATCATAACAGTGAACAAGTGTGTGAAGTTTCAATCCATTCCCATTAATGGATACTGAGATACAAGCTTACATACAAAAACTTAACCAAAATCTGCTAAGTTGGAAAAGTGGCATAATTTTGAGAAAATGCGAAGCAAAGTTATGAGACCTGTGCAGTGCATGTCGGATCATGACAGTGAATAAGTGTGTGAAGTTTCAATCCATTCACATTAGTAGGTACTGAGATACTAGCTTACATACAAAACCTTAGAGTTATGGAACCTGTGCAATGTAAGTCAGTTTATCAAAGTGAATAAGTGCGTGAAGTTTCAATCCATTCCCACAAGTGGTTACTGAGATACCAGCTTACATACAAAAACTTAACCAAATTAGGATGCCAACGCCAAGACACGTGCGAGTCCAATAACTCTACTATTCTTTGAATAGTCCAGCTAAAAAACTAAAACTGCTAAGTCAAAAAATATGGGCATATCTTTATACTAAGCAAAGTAGAGTTCTTTGAATAGTCAAAGTTAAAAATAGGGGCATACCTTTGTCAACATGCAAAATGATGATATGAGACCTGTACATTACATGTTAGATTATCATAATGAAACAGTGTTAAGTTTTAATCCATCCCAAGTAGTTACTGAGATACAAGTTTAGACACAAAATTTAACCAAAATGGGGTGCCACTAAAGACGATGATGCTATGTTGATTACAAATGGATGAGTACAATAGTTTTACACCTTGAGGTTATGTGCCTTATACATAATTTTGTTAAGGATAATAAGATATCTCGTTCAAAGTAATACATCAAAATCACTATGTAAATGGCATAATTAAGGACCACACATGACGGAGGGGGAGGAATTGCAGTGGTGGTGAGAGGATACTTAAGGGCAAGAATCTAGATGATAAAAAAAATTCTTGGGGGTGGTGGAGGGTAGCAGGGTATGTGTGTGTAGTGACAGGATACTACTTAAGGTGAAGAAACTAAATGATTTCTTCTTTTTTTGGGGGGGGGGGGGGGGGGGGGTAATGACAGTTGGGGTAACATGGATTGTTGCTTGTTGCAGTGACAGGATGGAAAATTTAAGGGCAAGACAATAAATAAAACAAGAGCTGTCGGAGGACAGCAACGCTCGACTATTCAACAGCCTTGTCAATTGAATGAATACAAAAGTCGATAAAAGGGGCATAATTTTGTAAAAATGGGAAAAGGGGTTATGGAACCTTCAGAGCTTATCAGCTCATAAAGTGAACAAGTGCGTGAAGTTTCAATCCTTTCCCATAAGTGGATACTGAAATACCAGCTAACATACAAAAACTTAACCAAAAACTGCTAAGTCGAAAAAGGGGCATAATTTTGAAAAAATTGCAAAGTAGAGTTATGGGACCTACACAGTGCATGTCAGATCATGAAAGAGAACAAGTATGTGAAGTTTCAATCCATTCCCATTAGTGAGTACTGAGATACCAGCTTACGTACAAAACCTTAACCAAGAATTTCTAAGTTGAGAAAAGGGGCATAATTTTGACAAAAAATGCAAAGTAGAGTTATGGGACCTACACAGGGCATGTCAGATCATGACAGTGAACAAGTGTGTGAAGTTTCAATCCATTCCCATTAGTGTGTACTGAGATACCAGCTTACATACAAAACCTTAACCAAGAATTTCTAAGTCGAAAAGGGGACATAATTTTGTAAAAAAGCAAAATAGAGTTAAGGAACCTGTCCAATGTAGGTCAGTTTATTACAGTGAATAAGTGTGTGAAGTTTCAATCCATTCCCACAAGTGGTTACTGAGATACCAGCTTACATACAAAACCTTAACCAAGAATTTCTAAGTCGAAAAGGGGACATAATTTTGTAAAAATGCAAAATAGAGTTATGGAACCTGTGCAATGTGATCAGTTTATCACAGTGAATAGGGTGTGAAGTTTCAATCCATTCCCACAAGTGGTTACTGAGATACCAGCTTACATACAAAACCTTAACCAAGAATTTCTAAGTTGAAAAAGGGGCATAATTTTGTAAAAAAGCAAAATAGAGTTATGGAACCTGTGCAATGTAGGTCAGTTTATCATAGTGAGTAAGTGTGTGAAGTTTCAATCCATTCCCACAAGTGGTTACTGAGATACCAGCTTACATACAAAACCTTAACCAAATCGGGACGCCGATGCGGACGCCAACGCAGACACCGACGCATGGGTGAGTCCAATAGCTCTACTATTCTTTGAATAGAGCTAAAAAAGGGATGGGGGTTGGAGGATGGTTGGTCGGTGGGGAGGGGGAAGCAGGGTGTGTATGTGTTTGTGTGTGTGCTGTGGTGATGACAGGATATTAAAGATTAAGAAGCTAATTGATTTTTCTTTTTTTTTAGTGGGGATGGGGGCGGGGCAAATGGGTGGCAGGTGGTGTAATGTAGATTACTGCAGTCTGCACATCGTCTCATCATCTTCTGCCTATATTCCAAGTTTCAAGTCAGTACCAAAAATACTTTTTAAATCATGCTCTAGGCACATAATATGATGGGCAGATTTGTCCTTGTTGTAACCATGACCTTTGACCTACCACCCTGGTTCAAGCACTCTACACATCGTTACATTGCCACCTACCTACATCTCAAAAATAAAGTCAATACCTTGACTGGTTAACAATTCCTGCTCCGGACACAAAATATGAGACAAACTTGACCTTTGAGCTCAATTTGTCACCCTGACCTTTGACCTACAGACCTGATTCATGTGCTCTGCACATCGAGATCAATACCTTGCATGGTTATTTACTTATGATCCGGACACAAAATATGATGGCCAATTTTGACCTTTTAGCTAAATTTTTACTCTGCACATTGTCTCATCACCATCTACCTATATGCCTAGTTTAAAGTCAATAACTTTAAGGGTTATAAAGTTATGCTCCAGACACGAATTATGACAAATTGGCGGACGCCCCATCACATAATATGACTGCTTTTTTTTTCAAAATGGTCGTATAAAAAATTATAATCATTATGGTATCTGATGTGTAGAAATGTCCATTTGAACAATGCAAAATACTTTCATACTAATTCAAAGACACTGTTACCTTTGCAGCTAACAGATGAGGTACCAAATCAGGGTTACATGACAAGTTGACAAGAATCTTCAATGCCTGTAACCGTATCACATTTTTCCCTGTCTGTAAGAACTCATACAAACGCTGTACAACACGAGTGTACTGGCCATGATGCTCGCACGTCAGGGACAGGTTAGTGAGGGCCTGGAGCGAGGATAGGCAAATAGCCTCGCCAGTATCCTTGTCCAGGGAAATGTCAACTAGTGTAGGAACACAAGACTGAAATACACAATACATATATGTCATTTTTTTGTCCATTTTTCATTGAACATGGTTTTAATTCTGTTTAAAGTTATCATAATTTGATACTTAACATCATTTTAAAAAAAAAAAACATTTCTGGAAGGAGTTCTTGACAAGTCTACCAAGTATGTCCAATTCCAGGCACTATGGTTCCTTTACAAACTATCACTTTATAAAATCTACAAAAAAAAAAAAAATTTAGCGAAAGGAAAAATTAATTAATGTCTACCTCCATTTCCTTGTTATTTTGTTCATTTGTTGCTAGATTGGTCACAGCATTTATCGTGACTGACACAGATGTCGTGGCACCAGAATGCCTCAACCACATCGCCATGCGCTGAAGCTCGAGCAGTTTGGCAAGACGAGGAAGACAACCCTGTTCTCGTAACACATTCTAAAATGAACAATATGTAACAAATATCAAACCATCAGGTATATATTTTCAGAGTGTAAGAAAGCAAGTGTAATCCTTACCTTTTCATTCCAAGTTCAGAATTCACACTTGGGCCTGTTATGCAACATTTTCTTTTTGCTTTTTGCTCTAATTTTGTGACTGAATAATTATATGAGCCACGCCATGAGAAAACCAACATAATGGCTTTGCGGACAGCAAGGGTCCAGACCAGCCTGCACATCTGCGCAGTCTGGTCAGGATCCATGCTGTTTGCTAACAGTTTCTCTAATTGCAATAGGCTTTGAAAGTGAACAGCATGGATCCTGACCAGACTGCGTGGATGCGCAGGCTGGTCTGGATCCATGCTGGTTGCAAAGCCACTATGTTGGTTTTTTCATGGGGCGGCTCAAATGTAGATTAAACAGAAATTATAGCAACTTCAAATATTGCAATTTCAGGTCTAAATTTCAGACCCAGAAGTGATAGTGTTTTTATTCCCGGGTAAAATTAACAAAGTCCATACCATCCTGTTCATAACAAGTGCAGCTCTCCTATATGATGCTGATGATAACGAGTCCAACAATATATCTTTTTTATAAATAAATACTTACTGCTCCAACACTTGCTTACCTGTTTCACATCTAACTGCTTAATTTTTGTTGTTGTACTTAATAGCCTCAAATTTCAAATCAGGATTAAAGACTTAAAATCAATTTCTCATGGAAAAAAACAACAACTAATTAACTTCAATTTGGCAATTAACATTTTGACACTGACAAGATTCTATCAGAAAAACCCAATACAATGCATATATATATATATATATATATATATATATATATATATATATATATATATATATATATAACAATAATTACAATATTCTTTCTGTCCACTGATTCACAATTTTAGAAGTTTTAAACAACAATAGTTGTCACTATTTTGGCTGTATGTTGCTGAACACAGGTTTTGGACAAAAAGGTTCAGACAGGGAATATAACAAGTGGGTCACTGACCCTAAAATGCAAACCTGTGTAAAAGGCATCAAGTGTGTTTGTATAATGTAATGGTACAAGTACAGAGTTTGGTTTACATAAATATCAAGGCTCTAGCTATTGTGGTTTCAGAGAAAAAGATATTCAAAGTTTCTTTTATATTAGCCTGTATTATATACATGTCACACACTTGGGCATGGTCATTTTTTTTTAACCTAGGGCAATGATTTGAACAATTACGGTAGACAGTCAAACCCTTACATCACACTTCAAATGTCCAAGCAATATTTGTGTAAAATTGTTTTAAAATTGGGCCTGCTGTTTTTGACAAGAACATTTTTTCAAATTTCCAAAATGTACACATAAGGAAAGTGACAACTCTCCCTGGCGGCCATGTTTTTTGACAAATCAAAATAATTTGAACAATCTTTGTAGAAGGTGACACAAGGACCATTTGTGTGAAACTGTTTTAAAACCATGCCAGCAGTTTCATACAAGAAGATTTTTACAGTTTCCACTATATAGGGAAAAGTGACCATGCCCTCTGGCAGTCATGTTTTTTGAGAAATCAGAATAATTTGAATTTTCTTGGTAGAGGATCACACAAGGACCATTTGTGTGAATTTACTACAAAATCAGGCCGACAGTTTCACCACCAAATGGTGTCAGAGGAGATGTTTTTTGAAGGAAAGTGACGCCTGACAGCCAGATGGTGAGCGATCACAATAGCTTGCCCCACTTCGTGCTCAGGTGAGCTAATAAAAATACCATAACCTTTGAAGTATTGTTTCTTGGTTACACAGAAAAGTCCTATGTTGTACCATACTGTTTATTACTGTAAAAATAACATAACCAATAAATACTGCTATTTTCTGAACTTTGTTAAAAAAAACTGATCAAAATCTTACCTTTTTATCATGAACTACCCTTTAACTGGAATCACCAGGCTCATCAAAATGTTCAAAGTCACCAAAAACCTAACCATTTCCTTATATATAGTATTTACATTTGCTTTCAGCATGCATTAACTAATTAGACTGGTATTGACCAGCTGACAGCTGTTACCTACCTAATGCACTAACTGTCTTAGATTTGCTAAATATAGAAACCTGGGGATATAGCTTTGCATGTCTTGCATGCTCTTTACATTAACGTAAACATTAACACACAAGAATTCAATAAGTCTATAAAATACAATGTAACCTCTCCTGAGGGAACACCATATGGAAGACCAATAACGTTTGAGAGGTTAACTTAATAATAAAAACAAAATGTTTACTGGTAAAGAAAAATATGTCTTTGTAGGCTTAGGTACCAGTAGTGACTTGTTCTATACAAGCAAGCTGACAACTCCTCCACATAAGTGGCTTCAGACCTACAGACACACTTGCCAGAGAACCTGTGAATAAACATCACCTGCACAGAAAGACCATTTATTGGCTTTCTAAAGCATGGCATTTTTCACAGGTTAGACTGTACAACAATAGATGCTCTGCTATATGATAAAACTGTTTAAAAGATAAAAAAAATGGTTCACTTCTGTAAAATTGAAAATTTCCTTGCAACAATGGTGAGCACCTAGAACAGTCACTTAACAATTTAGAAGTGTATGGTATTATATTCATAATGTAAAAAAAACATCCAACTCAAATAATAAAGATCTATTATAAACCCATTCATAATAAACAAAAAAAAAAACAAAGAAACTTACAACTGGCAGCACAAACAATATCCAACCACTAAGTTTTGAAAGGATGGAAAATCTAGCATTCCATATTTACTATCTCAATACGAAATGGTAAAACTGACATCCATCAAACCTACAACATTGAAACCTTCATTGATGTACCTGGTTCAACCTTGAAATTAAAAAATTAAGATATCCCGAGATATGATTTTTACATTAACAACTTTTCATACTAGACACTGGATGGCGGATGATTCTTTTCTTAATTGGAGATACAAATATGTAGACAGGTACTTCAAAACTTATCAATTTCTTTGCATACATAATTTCAGTTAGTTCATGCCAAGCTCTGTTATATGCACCCAAATTTCAATTAACTGGGACATTAATAAGGTGTTTTTTAAAAAAAATCCAATTTACAGCACAAATGCATGACTTCAGCTTTATCTGTCCAGTAATTAGGGAAAATATTTAATGATTTTATTTGACTATATGAACAATTTGGCAATAAAATGAAAGTAACATTACAACCTTAAAATGAACTGTCAATGAAATAAAAACAATATCTTTCATCCACATCAAACACCTAAACACTCTTACAATACACTAATATCAGTAAAACTATTCCTCTGTAATTTCTGACTTTAAATAAAGCAATATACCTTTTCAGAAAAAATTCAAATTTTCTTAAAAACGAAATATGTCTTTTTCTAAATATTTCTTAGCAATTAAACATGGCAATGCAGCTGGATAGTAATTTTGTTAGCACAGACTGACATTATGACTGTTTGGAGGAAATAATCTGGAAGACGTATTGTGGCTTTAATTATTCATACACCATGTAGAATACAGGTATAGTGTAACAGAAAACAATCAATATATATGGTCATAATCTTACAACTGAATCTAAATCACCTGCAAAAAAATTATTACTGATATCCCTTTGTACAACATTTAGGTAAGATGTTCAAGAAACTAAAACATCCTTAGAATAATAAAATAAATACAAATATGATTTAAAAGGTGATTTTCGGCAATACATGCATAAATGTAGGCTTTCCAAAATTTTTATAGAAAGCATAAATGCATTTAAGAATCCAAAGTATATACTTGAATAAGTACAGAGTTTAATAATTATGGACAAAAAAGTTCAATAACAGTGGATAAAGTACAACATTTTTTTTTCAAATTAAAACTGCTATTCACTTGCCACCAGCCAAAAGGCAAAAAAAAAAAATCTTCATTGATTATGTAGGTGTTGTGGTTGTTGCAAAATTATGGGACTTCTCGCTCTATGTTCTTATTAGAATATTTCATAGATCTTTGCTTAAAATCACAGGATTTAAATGGAAAGGAAATATCACATTTCTCAGATATATAGCATGATATTCCAGGCTTTCTTTTTTCATTCACTTTCCCGACCTAATATAATTCTTTGTCCCACATACAAATCTATAGATAATTAAATATTAACCTTGTGTGAACTGGGAAAAGAGCAATAAGTAATGAAGGTCATTTTTGTGGAATCCATACTTCTTCTTACAGTGCTACCTATGCATATTTTCTGAACCACTTGTAAAGATCATTTATTTTCAATATTGTGCTTTCGAAAAAAACAAACTTTTTCTTGTAGGAAACTTTGAAAATAAGACTTTTTTTCAGTATAAAAGGACCTACATATCATACCAGTACTTTGATAGCACAATTTAAAATGGTTATTTTAACATAATAGCCAAACTCAATTTTTTTTAAACAAGAGCTGTCCGTAAGACAGCCAAGCTCGACTATTCGAAATATTGTCACAGAAGCAGGAAAATATTACCCAAAAAGGTTAAATATCAAAAGAGTTTTAAGTTCAAAAGGGGGCATAATTTGACCAAAATGCATATCAGTTATGGGACTTGCTGCTATCAACTAGTTTTATAACCCCGAAGGCACATGTGAAGTTTCAATTCAATATCTGCATTAGTTTTGGAGATAGAAACTCGCATGTAAAACTTTAACCAGAATTTTCAAAGTCCAAAAGGGGCATAATTTTCCCAAAATACATGCCAGAGTTATGGGACTTGACCCAGTGAGGTTGGTAATTGATCTAGAAAAAGAAAAAATAAGTTTCAAATCTATATGCCTTTTAGTAATTGCCGTATGTACTTGCACGCAAAACTTTAACCAGTATTTTCTAAGTCCAAAAAGGGGAATAATTTGCTCAAAATACATGTCAGAGTTATGGGACTTGATCCAGTGAGGATAGTAATTGATCTAGAAAAAGAAAAAGTAAGTTTCAAATCTATATGCCTTTTAGTAATAGCTGTATGTACTTGCACGCAAAACTTTAACCAGAATTTGCTAAGTCCAAAAGGGGGCATAATTTGGCCAAAATGAAGGTCAGAGTTATGGGACTTGCTGCTATCAACTAGTTTTATAACCCCGAAGACACATGTGAAGTTTCAAATCAATATCTGCATTAGTTCTGGAGATAATAACTTGCATGTAAAACATTAACCAAAATTTTCTAAGTCTAAAAGGGGCATAATTTGCTCAAAATACATGTCAGAGTTATGGGACTTGACCCAGTGAGGTTGGTAATTGATCTAGAAAAAGAAAAAATAAGTTTCAAATCTATATGCCTTTTAGAAATAGCTGTATGTACTTGCACGCAAAACTTTAACCAGAATTTTCTAAGTCCAAAAGGGGGCATAATTTGACCAAAATGAAAGTCAGAGTTATGGGACTTGGTGCTATCAACTAGTTTTATAACCCCGAAGACACATTTGAAGTTTCAAATCAATATCTGCATTAGTTTTGGAGATAGTAACTTGCATGTAAAACTTTAACCAAAATTTTCTAAGTCCAAAAGGGGGCATAATTTGCTCAAAATACATGTCAGAGTTATGGGACTTGACCAGAGAGGTTGGTAATTGACCTAGAAAAAGAAAAAATAAGTTTCAAAGCTATATGACTTTAATTGATGGCTGTATGTACTTGCATGCAAAAACTTAACCAAGGTGTGACGCCGACGCCGACGCCGACGCCAGGGTGAGTAGAATAGCTAGACTATTCTTCGAATAGTCGAGCTAAAAATTATACCCAGAACAAAATATCTCAAGTTTTAATTTAGGCTAGTTAACTACACCTTGATTGTATTACATACCGCATATCCTGTGTGGTGTCTGTAATTAATAGCATATTATCTAATCACTTCACCCTGTATAACATTCCTCATATCTTTTTTTTTTTTTTTTTTTGGTTGGATTTAACCTCGCACCGACACGATAGGTCCTATGGCGACTTTCCAGCTTTAATGGTGGAGGAAGACCCCAGGTGCCCCTCCGTGCATTATTTCATCACGAGCGGGCACCCGGGTAGAACCACCGACCTTCCGTAAGCCAGCTGGATGGCTTCCTCACATGAAGAATTCAAAGCCCCGAGTGAGGCTCGAACCCACATCGATGAGGGGCAAGTGATTTGAAGTCAGCGACCTTAACCACTCGGCCACGGAGGCCCCGTCCTCATATCTAGTGTGGAGTCGGTGATAAATGTATTATCTAATCACTTCACCCTGTATAACATGCCTCATATCCTGTGTGGAATCGGTGATTAATGTATTATCTAATCACTTCACCCTGTATAGCATGCCTCATATCTAGTGTGGGATCAGTGATTAATGTATTATCTAATCACTACACCCTGCATAACATACCTCATATCCTGTGTGGAGTCGGTGATTAATGTATTATCTAATCACTTCACCCTGTATAACATGCCTCATATCTAATGTTGTTTCAGTGATTAATGTATTATCTAATCACTACACCCTGTATAACATACCTCATATCCTGTGTGGAGTCGGTGATTAATGTATTATCTAATCACTTCACCCTGTATAACATACCTCATATCTAGTGTGGGATCAGTGATTAATGTATTATCTAATCACTACACCCTGTATAACATACCTCATATCCTGTGTGGTATCTGTGATTATGTGATACTAACCATGGCAACCTGTATAACATGCCTCATAACCAGTGTAGTGTCTGTGATTAATGTATGATCTAATCACTACACCCTGTATAACATACCTCATATCTAGTGTGGAGTCAGTGATTAATGTATTATCTAATCACTTCACCCTGTATAACATGCCTCATATCTAGTGTGGGGTCAGTGATTAATGTATTATCTAGTAACTTCAACATGTATAACATATCTCATATTCTGTGTGGGGTCAGTGATTAATGTATTATCTGATCACTTCACCCTGTATAACATACCTTATATCCTGTGTGGGGTCGGTGATTATTGTATTATCTAATTACTTCACCCTGTATAATATACCTCATATCCTGTGTGGGGTCGGTGACTAATGTATTATCTAATCACTACACCCTGTATAACATGCCTTATATCTAGTGTGAAGTCTGTGGTGAATGTATTATCTAATAACTACACCCTGTATAACATACCTCATATCCTGTGGGGTTGGTGATTAATGTATTATCTAACAGTGTTCACGTTTTCTGAAAATTTCACTTAGTCCCTGGAACTCGGTACTCCCAAAAATGTTGGGTTTCAACCAAATATGATCAAGTCCCAGGTTTTGTGGCTACAGTATTGACAATATTGCTAATGTTTTACAATAAATAACACCTTATTTAACTTCATAAATGTATTCCAGTTCTGATAAACACAACACAGGTATAAGGAAATAAAAAGTAACTTTAAACAAGAGCTGTCCATAAGACAGTCAATGCTCGACTATTCGAATTATTGTCCGAGAAGCAGGATTTTCTAAGTCCAAAAGGGGGCATAATTTGGCCAAAATACATGTCAGAGTTATGGGACTTGACCCAGTGAGGTTGGTAATTGATGTAGAAAAAGAAAAAAATAAGTTTCAAATCTATATGCCTTTAAGTAATAGCTGTATGTACTTGCATGCAAAACTTTAACCAGGATTTTCTAAGTCCAAAAGGGGGCATAATTTGGCCAAAATGCAGGTCAGAGGTATGGGACTTGATGCTATCAACTAGTTTTATAACCCCGAAGACACAATGTCAATTCAATATCTGCATTAGTTTTGGAGATAGTAACTTGCATGTCAAACTTTAACCAGGATTTTCTAAGTCGAAAAGGGTGCATAATTTGCTCAAAATACATGTCAGAGTTATGGGACTTGACCCAGTGAGGTTGGTAATTGACCTAGAAAAAGAAAAAGTAAGTTTCAAAGCTATATGTCTTTAAATGATAGCCATATGTACTTGCATGCAAAACTTTAACCAAGGTGTGACGCCGACGCCAGGGTGAGTACAGTCGAGACTGTTTTAAGAGACCGACTTTGGGAAGCAGCGAAAAAGGTCACATATGACAGGGAGTCTCTTAAAACAGTCTCACTTAACAGGATGACGCTGGTTTCATATATTTTTCCAATTAATGTACATGAATATCGGATACTTATATATTGGCCTCTTTTAAGGTATGAGTGGAAAATGATTAAATACTATTTCTTTAATTGCATATTGATAAAATATAAATTTCAAATAATTTGTATCATTCGTATGATGTTGATAAAACAAATTTAAGCTCATGATCTGGCAAGAAAATAAAGGAGAGCAGCAAAATATAAATGTTCCATTTGAACTATTTACACACTGCTCATGAGGTTTATGATATTTATATTTTTGTGTACTAATTGTTCATTGACATTTATTCGATTATTGACTGCATCTTTAATCTGTGTTTACTTCGTCGTTTCCTGTTAAATACCGCCATATTTTTGTTTCACCAGGAATAAAGTTAATTTATGCACCGACTCCGAATTCATCAGCTACTTTATACGCTGGTTTTCCCTAATCAAGCAATTCAAGTGCCTTAACACGCTGTTCTAATGTCAAAACAGTTCTTTTTTATGTTTTTCATCAGCCTTTTTTTGTAAACAAATAAGTTCTCGTCTCAAACAACTTCACGCGAGATAAAGAACGGTAACTCTATCGTGTAAAGTCTTGCGAGGGAGCGTCTCAAAGTCGCTGAAAACGGTCTAAATATCGATTCGGGAGCCTGATTTCACAGTCGCTTGTCGCGTAAGGCAGGGGGTTGCTTAATTCAGACTCTTTTAATAGTAAATTGCGTCCGGAGCATAAAATAGGGTCGCATATGACAGGGAGTCGCTAAATTCAGGGGGTCGTTAAGGCAGTCTCGACTGTAGATAGTCGAGTTAAAAATAAAACAATACTTGACAAGAATTTCATACAATACTTGACTAAAATGGCGATTGCGGTTTTTTCTTTTTTTGCCAAAGACTCTGTATTACTTTTGGTTTGCAATGCGTGAGTCAGTTGTTTTCAATAATATCCGCAGTAACCGGGCTGTTTACATATAATTTACATCGAAGAAGCAATTTTGATCAATATGCTAAACAAGTCTGAATACAACACTGAATGACCATAGACTACGTCATTCTGTGCTATTTTTAGAAAATTTAGAAAATGAAATAAATTTTGGATTCCGACATCGTGGTAAGTATTTGTTGACTTTTAAACTCGTAACGTTCAATTCCGTTTTTACTTTGCGTTTCATGTACGCAATGGCCTTGAAAAATTTACGTACAAACCAATTTTATTGCATATTAAGATACTTTTATGTCATAAACAAGAACACTGATCTAATCACTACACCCCGTATAACACACCTCATATCCTGTGTGGGGTCAGTGATTGATGTATCATCTAATAACTACACCCTGTATAACATGCCTCATATCCTAAGTGGGGTTGGTGATTAATGTATTATCTAATCACTACACCCTGTATAACATGCCCCATATCTAGGGTGGCATCTTTGATTAATGTATTATCTAATAACTACACCCTGTATAACCTATCTTATATCCAGTGCTGTATCTGCGATAAATGTAGTATCTAATGACATGCCTCAATATTCTGTGATGAATCGGTGATTAATCATTTTTCCTTACCTGATTATGTGTAAATGTAGCACAATTTGCTATACCCTGTACAGCTGTATGTTTCAGATGAATATCTTCAAATGTGAGTAACCCTGCTAACACTTCAGCATTGCGAGCTGTGAGACCCTGAGAAGGGTTCTGTGTGGCCATCAGGGCCACGGTAATTTCT
Source organism: Mercenaria mercenaria (assembly GCF_021730395.1). Classification (NCBI taxonomy): domain Eukaryota; kingdom Metazoa; phylum Mollusca; class Bivalvia; order Venerida; family Veneridae; genus Mercenaria; species Mercenaria mercenaria. The sequence continues at coordinate 10,443,961 of NC_069373.1, forward strand.
TCAGATGAGAATTTTTGAGATTCAGACTCATTATGCTCTTTGAGGAGTTCCTCATACTGAATATTCATAGTTTCCATAGCAACTGTTTCCCTCTCCATGGAGGACAAACGGGCAGATAATGGCACTGAAATGAGAAATTTCATTACACTAAATTAACACTTTTTATTAAGAAATAAACCGTTAACTGTTAATTAAACATAACTTTGTTGGAAATATATATATGATCACCTGTTTTTCATTTTGTTTATACAAAGTTGGCATCAGTCAATGCATATTTGGTGGCGAATATGTAATCTAACAAAGAGCTGATTATACTTATATGCTCCTATGATAGTCTGCCCTATTTTCAGTTCACAGATTAACTTTGACCCTGATCTTTGACCTAATATCCAAAAAATAATACGTAATAGGTCATCTACTGACAGACAATCATCCTCTAAGGTTGTGGACTGTAGGCAAAAGCAGTCTATAGATTTTTAGCTGAAACTCATTTTCAGCCTTAGTGTCACTGTGGCCTTGACCTTTGACCTACTGTCCCCATTAAAATAGAGACTGGCAATCACATTATTAAGTTTGAAGGCACTTGGCCAAAGGGTTTTTAAGTTACTGAGCGGAAACCATTCTCAGCCTCAAGATGCCTGTGACCCTGATCTTTGACCTACTGATCCCAAAAAACAATAGGGGTCATCTACTGACCACAGGCAATTGGTGACTGTAGGATAAAGCATTCTTTAGTTATTGAGTGGAAACTGTTTTCAGTTTCATGATCACATTGGCGTTGACCTTTTACCTCCTGACCCAAAAAACAATTGGGTCATCTTTACTGATCACAGACAATATTGAGCCGAATGCTGCATAACTATTGTGAGAAAAAGCTTTCTCTAGTTATTGTTCCGAAACCATACGATTTTCCGACCCACCAATAATCACCTTTAAATATAAGCTCTCTTCTTTGAGAGCTGGTGGGGTGGCGGAGGTGAAAATGTCCGAAGTACATTAAAATTGCATTTATTCTGCAAAAAAGAGACATGTTCAAATTTAACAATACAAAGTACAACATGTATTATAAATTCTGAAGATAATTCCCTCTCCTACTAATAAATGAATCCATCATCTGACCACAGCTGCACTGAGAATATGTTCAAAAACTTTCAGTCAAACTTAGTTTATCAGAAGTAAGTTTTCTTTTTCATTGACTCTACTTAATTATATAAACCTACCTTTTTCTGCCAATATTGTGCTCTGGTCGCCAGCTTCCAACACAGAATTAGATGGTGTAGTATCCAAATTATCAAGTACACTATCATTGTCAGTGCCATTTATGATAGACAGACTCTCACTATTTCCATCCTGTGTGCCATTTACAATGCTCGTCTCACTGTCCACTGGAGATAGATGTGGACTACTGGCATGGGACTCGTCATCATTCAGTATGGCCCATGATGCAGAAATGGTTAGCCCCTCTTTATCAGGTAAAGGGGAACCACTCCCTGTATCTAGAAGAAGACTGTCACCTTCTCCGCGCCTACCTGGAACTACTTCAACTGGAACTGTTTCCTCTTTCACCTCTTGCTCATACTGCTGTGTTTTAGGCTTTCCTATTTTAAAAATACAATGTAGACTTAAATAATGTCATAGACTATTGTGTAAGCACTAACAAAAGTAACAGCCTTACATTTTGAATTGGAGAGTAAACTTTTTATTTTTTTCCTACAAGTAAAGTGACGATTTGCAGTCCCGCAATGAAAAGCAAACACAGTTTAGTGACTCGGCTGACAATCAACAAACACCAAGGGTTTGTCATCTCTAGTTAATGTATATGTGTCAGTGATTTTTCTGATTTTGTCAAAACAACCTTTCTGAAGAGGAAAATATAACGTGGTAAGAATCCAAATCATTTGATTTTCATGATGTCCTTACAAGTTTGACACCTGCTGAGAAGTTAACACAGATAGTGTGGCATAATTATCAGTCCATAACAGCTACGTGATTTGTAAATGTGATGCAACATGGGGATTAGACAATACCCATGTCTGCTATGGAATTTCCTTGCATCTTTTGGTCTGTCATAGTCATGTGATGTAGTGCCGAGTCTGTAAACGATGTTGGGCAGTTAAAACTACCCCGTGTTTTAACCGGCAGTTTTAAACAGTTAAAACCATCCCAGTCAATACTAGCTGTAGTTGTCAATACCAGACATTAATGGTCAATACTGCTTACACTAGTACCATCAACATCACGCCATCTATGTAGAATCTCCCACACTTCAGCTACATATAACAGTTTTGCCAGCCGCAGAAATTGACATGATTATCCAGTTCGAATGTAGGGAACGATCAGCCAATAAATCGCTCACGCCATGAACCAGACAAGTAAATATGAAATTCTTGGTACATGAAATTCATAGTATGAAAACAGATTTAACATGAATTGACATTTGCAAAATTTTTAGTGGCAACAAAAAGGAATCTATGTAGTTAAAAAATAAACATTGCATTATTTTTAATTATCTGTATAAGTACAAACAAATCCTTTCGTGAATACATGAAAATTAGTTAAAATGTTTGTGTCTTTTCATTTCATAAAGAACTGGAAGAAAAACCTCTGGGAAATGAAGTGATAGTTGATGGGTCCTATCACATACAAACCCCTATAAAAGTGGTACACTTCTGGGTGAGAGGATGCTTCTAAGCAGCAATGAGAATTTATACAATGTAAAGGTATGTAAATGTTTAAACTATAAATGACAGTCTATCGATCTAAATGTAGTTTGCTTTTTCATTGCTTTTTGTAATGTTATGACGCCTGTTATTTTACTATTTTTAAATTTATACAGAATGATGTAATTTTTAATAACCACAATCGTAATTTACTTAATATCATTCCACATTTCGTATTTGTATGCATATAATCTTAATATACCCATTCATAAATTGTCTTATCTTTTCAGGTGAGGGGCTCATATACTGGGTTTGTAGTGTGCAAACCAAGGCATTGTCACATTGTCTAATAACTTCAATTTTGGCTTAGACATGTGTCAGATCTAATTGATTGCTACTATTTATGTAGATAATATATAATGTTAATTTCATTAATAGGAGGCCTTCTAGAATTTCATTTCATCATAGATTGCTATGTCAGTGAAATTTGTTTTTTAACAACAATATAAATGAAATTGTGTACATATAAAATTTGTTTCAATAATTGGACTGACTGACTGTAATTATTTGAATGTAACATTCCATGCAGAAATGAACACGTAAATTGCTATTTACTATTGTGTTAGAATTATCGTTTTTGGAACTTTTTGCATCTTATTTGAAGAAACAATATTATATTATTCGTCTTAATACAGGTAATGTAAAGAGTTAAATTTGATAAAATCTTATATTTATGTTTTCATTATTTTGATAAATTTCTGTCATTTGGCTTTAATTGTTACAGATGTCAAAATATTGTTTTGTATTGTATGTATATTTGTTCCATTGGGTTTATAACTTGTCTTGTTTTGTAAGATAAAAATAAATAACATGAGGATCATGATGACCCTAAATCGCTCACCTGAGTAATATGAGCCACATGTTTCAAATGGCAAACTGATGCTAAAATATTAGAAAGGTCAGTAGGTCACATTCATGGTAACTGAAAGTCAGTTTTAAGATCGGTATGCAAAACTGTACATGTCATCCGAATTTGAAAGCTGGATCTTAAAAAAACAAGAAAGTAGGTCAGTAGGTCAAGGTCACAGCCAGGTGACCTCTAATCACTTGGGGTCATCAGGTAATTATAATCAAACAGTCTAGGAAATATGATCTGATAATTTTTGAATTATTTATTCCTATATAACTCAAATAACAAGTGACCCCGCCCTACAATGCAGGGCCTCTTTTCACCCCAGGGGAATAATTTGAACAATCTAGTTAGACATCCACTAGGCAATGCTACATACCAAATATCAATGGCCTAGGCCTTGAACTTTCAAACAAGAAGATTTTTCCCCTATACAAGTCTATGTTAAATTTGGGACCCCCAGGGCCTTTTTTCACCCCAGGGGCATAATTTGAACAATTTTGGTAGATGACCATAAGGTAATGCAACATACCAAATATCAAAAGCATAGGCCTTGCAGTTTCAGACAAGAAAAAGTTTTTCCCTATATAAGTCTATGTAAAATTTTGAGACCCCCTCCCCCCAGGGCAGGGCCTCTTTTCACCCCAGGGTTATAATTTGAACAATTTTGGTAGAGGACCACAAGGCAATGCTACATACAAAATATCAAAGGCCTAGGTCTTGTGGTTTTAGACAAGAGGATTTTTGAAGTTTTTTCCTATATAAGTCTATGTAAAACTTGGGACCCCCGAGGCTGGGCCTCTTTTCACCCCAGGGGCATAATTTGAACAATCTTCATAGAGGACCATTAGATGATGTCACATGCCAAATATCAAGGCTCTACGCCTTGCGGTTTTGCACAAGAAGATGTTTAAAGTTTTTCCTTCCGGTTGCCATGGCAACCAGACTTCTGCATGAAATTCAATTCTTTGAACAATTTTGAAAGGGGACCACACTGGGATCATTCCAGTGAAGTTTGATGTATTTTTGTCCAGTGGTTTTCAAGAAGATTTTTTTAGAAAATGTTGACGGACAGACGACACACGACGACGGACATTGAGCAGTCACAAAAGCTCACCATGAGCCTTTGGCTCAGGTGAGCTAAAAAGGTCAGTGGGGAAATTATGCTTTAAGGTCAACATAAATTCATTAGCAGAGCTGTATATATATAATCATAACAAATACCTTGTACATATGCCAGAAAATGTTCTCGATGGATTTAACTGGGGATTTCCTAACGGAGATATGCTGAACGTGACAGCAAAAGTCAAAAGTTATCAATGCTGTCCCTAAACGTCCTATTATTTGGACTAGTGTATTGGACAAGAATGCAGGAAAAATTTTATTGCCGCAGCGACCTGGGTTTGATTCCCAATTCCGGTGTGATTTTTTTCTCATTTCACATTAATGATTGTCAGTCTAGTCTTGACACATTTGAAGAATTAATGCAGAAAGAAGAAAGACCCCGTATGACTAGGTTTTCCCGTCGGCAATGGCTAGAGAACTGGAATCGGTTCCCTAGACAGCGAACTTATTCATCCGAAACCAGTTCTCTAACCAAAATGCCGTGCATAGGCTAGGGAACCAGAATTCTATTTCTATGCATAATGTTGCCGAAATTCATTTTGTTTCTTTTGGTAAGTATCATGACATGCATATTATTATTTTAATTAATTTTACCATGCCCTTGCATTTATCTGCATTTACTGTCTCCAAAAGTGTACGCGCCATATACCGTGTCCGCCATATTGGAATGATATTAACTAGTAGGAATGAGTGTGGGAAACTACTTTGCAATTTTTAAATGTTATTTGCTTTAATCATGTACTATGATTATTTCAATATAAAATAAAACTGACTTGTATTTGCGTCATTACATGTTTACAGATGTACAAAATAGTTTAATTGCCATTAAAGCTTCATGCGGATTCCTTGATCACTTTAAAAATACCAGTTTGTAACACCTCTGCATTTCATGTGCAACAGTTTTTGCAAGTGATTTATAGCAAATTGAAAAGACATTGTGATCACGCAATAATAATTACAAGAAATTACTTAATTTGTTTTAACTGTTTCTTTTATTGTAATGTACCTTTTAAGTTTAATTTCAAGTTTATTTTGGCTTGCTCCAGTGCCGACGATTTCAATACTAGTTAGTTTATTTTATCATTCCAATATGGCAGACAGTTACACTTTTGGAGACACAGTAAACACAGATAAATGAAAGGGCATGGCTTGCTGAAATGTAAAATTAATTAAGATAATAACAAGCATGATACATACCAAAAGAAACAAAGTGAATTTCGGCAGCTATATGCATGAAATAAAACTCCAGTTCCCCAGCCTATGCATGGTACTTTGGCTAGAGAACCGGTTCCGGACGAATAAGTTCGCTGTATAGGGAACCGATTCTGGTTCTCTAGCCACTGACTTTCCCATCAGATAGGTATTAGCAGGCTGGTCACATTGCCCTATCGGGCTTTAGGCATAAAAACTAATGTTTCTTGAAAAATAATGAAGATATTTCTTTCAAACTTGGTCCATTAATTAAGCATAACATATGACGCATACTATGGTAGAAATAACATTGTTGCCTTCAGTTTTTTTAGAATTATTTCCCTTTTTCAGAATTTTATGATGCATAATTTTTGAAGTCCAAACAAATTATGTTTTAATGAAATGTTTGAAACAGAAAAGGGATCAATGGGTTTCTGCTCAAAACTTGTGCGCCAATACCTTTATTCTATGTATTTAAGGTTAATACTTTGTTTCTAGTGCAGATGTATGAACAATTTTTTTATAACTAACATTTTTCTATAATGTTGTTAGTGAAAGCACAGTAAAATATATACATTCATGTACTAGCGCAATAATTAAGAGCATTAGAAAGCCATTGAACCCTTTTTTGTTTTAAACTTAGCATTAGAACATGTCTTTTTTGGACTTTAAAAATTATGCATCATAAAAATCTGAATAATTCTACCAAAACTGAAGGCAACCAAGTTATTTTTATTTTAATTTATGTCATATGAAATGCTTAATAAATGGACCAAGTTTGAAAGAAATATCTTTACTAATTTTCAAGAAAAATTAGTTTTTATGTCGAAAGCCCGATCGGGCAATGTTACCAGCCTGATTAGTTGAATGCATTAGATATAAAACTAAAATATAACTTTCGGGGTTTGCGCAACGGCTGCTTAAAAGCTTGGAAATGACCCCGAATAATATACTGGTTCGGAATAATAAGCGAGTTCCCTGTATGTAATTTAGCTAATTTGTCACTTTTTGTGCCCATTTACTTTCTAAAGGAAGATTGAGTATCAAGATTGCACTAAGGTATTTTCAACAAATTAGATCTACCTGAAATTTCGCCTGTCTTATTTCTGCGTCGTATTAAGTATAGTGTAAAAATAGCACCGACAAGCAATGCAGAACCGGCAGCTAATGTTACAACTTGACTTTGCGAGGGAGCCATGTTTTCGTCTGCATTGTCGTAAAATTACACTTGCATTATTTTGTATTCAGATTGTTTGTATCGATATAACAGTTAGGAAATATTACAAAAATTTTCTTAATCTGATGTGGAAACATTCTGACTGTTTATTGTCACGTTAGTTGTTTGGAATTTTTATTTAATGTCGTAAAAATTCAACTAAGACCACATTACGGTTCATCATGTAGGCGCTTTATGAATATATTTTATGAACAATTCAAGCTTTTATTTGTGAAGGTCAACCGGTGGCTACTTTTTGGTAGAGCAGAACACACATTTCGAGAAAATGTAAACTTGTCTTATTTTGCAGATTTTTTCTTTATTCTACGACACATATAGAACGAGTCATGCCATTCATGAAAGGATCTGCGCCTGTAAGGCGAACGAAGGCGTATTTAGAAGCTGGCAAATTGATATTCCACCCACGAATCAGAGTGATGACCATAAATTACAATCTTGACCAAAAAGCGAGTGACGGGGTATAGTGAGTATTGCTTTATTCTTACTGCCTTTTGCCCTAGTATGAAATTAGCCGCTGCCTATTCGACAGGAAAACCTGATCTTCCACGGTAACAGTGTTCCCAACACATTGTTTCCACCTCCAGTAGCAATAACCACAGGGAAGATAACTCTTGTTTCATGATTTCCAAAAAAAATTTGTCCACAAAAAAATTTAAATGCTCATGTTCACTTTTCAAACCTATCTTATCATGTTTCATTGAGGGTATTTAAAATACTGTATGATTTTCAAGACTTAAAATCTGCAGATTAGTAATTGTACACTATTTTCCAAAGTGAAAGTAATGCATTTAAATGGGGCTAAATATTCAGTCGTCTTTTTAGCTCACCTGTCACAAAGTGACAAGGTGAGCTTTTGTGATCGCGTGGCGTCCGTCGTCCGTCGCCTGTGCGTGCGTAAACTTTTGCTTGTGACCACTCTAGAGGTCACATTTTTCATGGGATCTTTATGAAAGTTGGTCAGAATGTTCATCTTGATGATATCTAGGTCAAGTTCGAAACTGGGTCACGTGCCATCAAAAACTAGGTCAGTAGGTCTAAAAATAGAAAAACCTTGTGACCTCTCTAGAGGCCATATTTTTCATGAGATCTTCATGAAAATTGGTCAGAATGATCACCTTGATGATATCTAGGTCAAGTTCGAAACTGGGTCACGTGGGGTCAAAAACTAGGTCAGTAGGTCTAAAAATAGAAAAACCTTGTGACCTCTCTAGAGGCCATATTTCTCAATGGATCTTCATGAAAATTAGTCAGAATGTTCATCTTGATGATATCTAGGTCAAGTTCGAAACTGGGTCAACTGCGGTCAAAAACTAGGTCAGTAGGTCTAAAAATAGAAAAACCTTGTGACCTCTCTAGAGGCCATATTTCTCAATGGATCTTCATGAAAATTGGTGAGAATGTTCACCTTGATGATATCTAGGTTATGTTTGAAACTGGGTTACGTGCGGTCAAAAACTAGGTCAGTAGGTCGAAAAATAGAAAAACCTTGTGACGTCTCTAGAGGCCATGTTTCTCAATGGATCTTCATGAAAATTGATCAGAATGTTCCTCTTGATGATATCTAGGCCAAGTTCGAAACTGGGTCACGTGCGGTCAAAAACTAGGTCAGTAGGTCGAAAAATAGAAAAACCTTGTGACCTCTCTAGTGGCCATATTTTTCATGAGATCTTCATGAAAATTGGTAAGAATGTTCACCTTGATGATATCTAGGTCAGATTCAGAAGTGGGTCACGTGCCTTCAAAAACTAGGTCAATAGGTCAAATAATAGAAATAACGACGTCGTACTCAGTTCAACACTGGGTCAAGAATTTTTTATCTTGATGATATCTAGGTCACATGTGCTCAAAAACTAGGTCACTATGTCAAATAATAGAAATAACGACGTCGTACTCAGTTCAACACTGGGTCATGTGGGGATAGGTGAGCGATTCAGGACCATCATGGTCCTCTTGTTTTATTGAATGGCTTCTTAATCTCTCTAAAGAAACTTAAGAAATATTCCTTTATAGTGGATGAATAAGTCATAATATTAGAAAAGCAAAGCCTCTGAGCAAGCGTAGCTTAAACGACAAACTATTCACTGCTCAAAATAATTCGCGAGAACCTATTCACTTGATTCTTGAAAAGAAACAAAAATTTAGTGTCATCATACCTGTAACAGCGAATATCATACATTGTAAATTTATGGAAAGCCAGTGTCAAGGTGACGTCATTACCTGTTTGCTGCGTTCATGTGACTTTATGCTTATTAATGACATTTTATCCCATTTTCTGGCCAATGCTTGATCTTTTAAAAGAAAATAATATTTTTTTCTACCAACTGGAAATCTTTCTTGCATTATTTTTGAGTGATGGATAATATTCAGCAATCAAACGAAGTTTTGTATTCACTGCAAACAAAGCATTTCCTGTGAGCACGTGTCCACTAGGGACGTGCTTTTGGTAAATTAAAGGAAAATTGAAATTATTTCCATAACAAACCTTTTTAAGAATAAAGACACCTAAATGAAATATAAAGATTGTAACTCAGATATGATATTTAAAAAAAACAAACAATTTTTTCCCGACTTTGGCGGAAGTAGAAAAAAATGGCGACGCCCTGACGTCGACGCAAATTTTTCAAATACACCACTTTGACTCATTCGGCACACCTTTGTTATATTTGCCTACACATTGCCGTAAGGCAAGCTACGCGCTCGCTATTCAAATAAATCAAATACATGTAGCAGAAAAAAATGCAATTAACTACGACACTCTTGCACAAAAAACCTGAAAAAGTTGTTACGTGTCAAAATCTAGGACATAACACCACATAAAACTTTATCAGTAATATTTACATTAAAAAACGAAATTGATTTGTTTGAATTTGCAGACAACCAAACCGGAGGTCATAATAAAAAGTCGATAAAACCCAGATGTTTGAAAATGTTTCATTTAAGATCATTCTATGTTCGTACAATTGATATGTGGAACAGTTTGCCTGACAATATCAACAGTGCTACAAATGTATTACAGTTCAAAACACGGTTGGATAGACAACATAGTGATACTAGCTTTGATACCAGTAATATATATTACAGGGATATAAACTAGCTATTTTTATTTAGGGGATCAGACTGTCAAAAATGAATGTTTAACACTAGGTCTGTGGGCATTTTCTCCAACAATTTAGGGGCCCAGCCCAAAATCTAGGGGCCATAGGCTACTGGGCACCTGCTAATTTATATCCCTGTACTAATCAACCATCATTATGACTCTATTGTTTTACAACCATTTTACACCAGAAGTGTACTAGTAAATGGGTAGAATACATTAATAGACGTAGAAGACGAGTACCAGAACTCAAGAGGATTCTACAAGACCAATACAAGTTCCAGTACAAGCTAATCCAACTATTTGTACGGCGGTCGCGATATTGTGATAATTTTGTCACTGGTCAATACCTCTCCTACAAACAAAACTGGGGGGGGGGGGGGGGGGGGGGGGGGGAAACATGAAATGTGGGGGTGACAAAATTAAAGTGCTCCAAACAGGTCAGATATTGTTCACTGCGCCATTTTATTGCAGACAAAGTGACATCAAAATCGTGTGGTTTACTGGGTACCGTGCAAGTGAATAATTTCTGTACATCAGTACAGATACCGCATTATCAAGCTTTAGTACCGGTCCACTATGTCACGCATACGGGTTTCAAAAATGAATCGAAAAAGAAAGTATATTAAAACTGTCAATACGCATCAGAATTTAATAAATATTTTAATTAGTGACCACAACAAAGGTACATGACTGCTATAAGGAAAATTGAATAAGGACAATGATGTCTTTTTTATTTTTCTATGCGTGATTTCACCCTGGAAAGACTTTTTCATTGCGTTAAATGTGAAATCTGTGCGTGAAACTCGTACATATTTACGTGAATGGGAACACTGGGTAATTTTGGCTACACCACATTCATACATTGTTCTTTCCAATATGTTTGGTGAGCATCATTCACCATGTCACCAGATGTCTTTTGCTCTTGGCTGGCATCACATTCATGAAATTTAGGAAAAAAGAAAAATATTTCAAAATATAAGTTAACTCAAATATATAATATGAAATAAGGTAAAGCCTCAAAGCAAGCTCAAAGAAATCAGGCTTAACTTTCAAAACATATTTCAAAGAAACTAACTGCTACTTAAAAAAGTGAAAATCTGTGAGAACCTATTCATTTGAAAACAGCCAGTTTACATTTAGTGTCATCACACCTGTTACAGTGAATATCATACTTTGCAAATTTTCCAGGAAGCTGGTGTCATGTCAACGTCATTCCCTATTCACTGAGTTTTCTTTAATACTGCCTTTAGGAATATTAATGACAATATTTTCCAATGTCTTTCCAATATTTGAAAAGTATATAGTCATTTTTTGAACTACATGGAAACCTTGCATATTAGCTCGGTATCTGAGCAAAGAGGAAAAAAATCCCTGATGTAATTTGTAAACTTTATTTTAGGGGATAACTGCATGATCCTTTAAACAGCCTTTGTTATAGAAGATGAAAGCCTGGTTCAGCAAGGAATCAACACTTTGCTGAAAGAAGGCTGTTTGTAGAACAAAATACCAAGACAGGCCTTTTTCCATCAATTTGGGAATGCCACCGACACCGGTGGAATTGGGAAAATGCTCTCGGAAATTGTCTTAATTGGGACAATTTGCAAATTACCAAAATCTACATAAATGTGTTTTTGTGTGAAATATTAATGCATAATATTTCAGTAATTGTTCAACAGTATTATAATTTACCTAAATATACATACAAATAAGCAAAACTATCTTAAAACAGCAAAAACCCTAAAAGGTATAATCATTTGGGAATTTTAAATTCAACTTTGGGGAAAAAAAACATACTTTTTTGAATTGGGATTACCTCCTTTTACTGGAAGTAGATTTATAGGGGAAAAAAGCCCTGCAAAATGTGAAGTTAGTTGAATGACTGCTTAAGGCAAGTGTCTGTTCAATACAGGTGGTCACTAAGGCAGGTTCAGTGTGTACATAGATAGATGTAATCATATCATAAAGTTTCCTTTTCCCGTTTTCAGCAATTTTCTTTTCTGGCATCTGCCACAGATCAAGTACAAAAATCGACACCTGCAATTGCTGAAGTTCAAAAATATGACACCTACTCCATGTATTCAGTTGTTTTTTGGTAAGTTCTTTTCCTTATTGTACTTATATTTCAAGCTAAGGAAATAACAAAGTTTCCAAGAAAAAGTGAACCAATATAGTTCTAGTTGGTACTCCTGAACAATCTAGTAAGATTATGACTGGGTGGTGCTTGCCAGAGAAATGATGTTAATCTAGGTAAGGTGCAAAGGTTAAAAGATAAAGATAAAAATAGAGTGCAAAGGTTAAAAATAAAAACAGTAAGTTATGAGCTAAGAAATGACCGTCACCAGCCTCTGGGTAAACTAAGATAATGAGGCTGGAACTAGACTGAACATATACAAGAGGACAGTATACAATGTACACGTATTAATAATTTAATTTATACCAGAATTTCTGTTGTTCTCTTTTTCGTCTACTTGTTGCACGTGCTGCCAAAGCAGGATCACTTGTCAAATAGTTGATTCAAACATGTGTGTACTTTTTGAGGACTTTGGGAATTGATACTAACAGTGGTGTCCTGACATGAGGACAGTAGATTTTCAGACAGTAAATCCTGAAAGCTGGCAGGTCCCCTGGACCACCTACAGAGATTGTCAGTCTTCTTTTAAGTAGCCTTCATAAGATATGATAGTTTAAGAGCTGAATTTTTCCATGAAGGAAGTTCTTAATTACAGTATGAAAATGTAGTATTATGAAAGATACATCAGTATTACTTGTAAGTGAAAACTTAAAAAAGTAACTGAGAACTTTGAAAATCTTCTTATCAGAAACTTCTTGCCCTGATTCAAAATAATTTTACAGAAAATCTTCCTGTCTAAAACTGTAATGCTCTTGAGCTTAGATATTGGCATGTAAAATTGCATAGTGGTCTACTACCAAGGTCTTTATTTCATGCCTCGGGGGTCAAAATTATGTAGACTTATATAAGAAAAACATTTTCTTAGCAGTTTTTTAAGTTTCTGTATGTACCAGTAAACTAGTATGATTTTGCATCAAAGGAGAGGAAAGTCGAATGACTTTCTTGTATAATCATGTTTCTTTATGTATCCATTTGTATCTTACATTTTAAGACACATAGAACATCTTTATGTTATTGCAGCTGATCGAGAAACACAAGTCATTGATGTTTATGGTCGGACACGGAATGAAATTCATGAGCATTTGTTTGAGACATTTTGTGAACCTTTGTAAGTAAAAAGACAAACAATCAAAACTGTGCAAGTAATTCATTTAGTTTCTATGGTTTGAGTGGTTGTAATAATGGATATCTCGAGCATTTTCCTTATCCAGTTGTGACCTTGGGCAATTAGTGCTTTTCCGTAATGGATATTAGGTCGTTGTGATAAAGTCGTCCTTCATTAGTTAACTTTTACCTCTGCTAAATTTCTAAAATGGACTGGTCCATCTTTCAATTTGGGCAGTACCATTTACTATTTGAAGGGGTGTTTACTGAAAATTTACTGACTGAATAGCGAACAGTGCAGACCATGATCAGACTGCACAGATGTGCAGGCTGATCTTGGTCTGCACTGGTTGCAAAGGCAGAATCGCTGCCAGCAGGCTAAAGGTTAATGTTTTGATCGCTGTTCTTACTAAATACATTTGACTTGGACTTAACTATAGTGCAATAAAATCACCAACATTGAAGTCATTAAACGTTATATTGATAGCTCGTGCTTCCTCAGTTGTGCCCTGTTTCAGTATTAAGCATCAAAATAGTTGAGCACACTGTCTCCTGTGACAGCCCTTGTTTGACCATATGATCCCTCTTTGATTTTTGTATACTCTCAAAAAAAACTATTTAAATTTCATTGTAATATCTGTGATATTTATAGGTTATTAGCTTTGTTTCGGGAAATATGCACTCGTTCTTCAGCGGAAATATTGCGCGACTTTAGGAGCGCAATATTCTTCCGCTGAAGAACGAATGCGTATTTCCCGATGCAAAGATAATAACCTTTTTATTACGTACGCATCTACACGTATAAATATTATGTAAATGTCATGAAAATGTTCAATAGCCTGAGTAGGATTGACAATTCTGAACTAAACAGAAAGAAATAGTGCAACTACACACACTGAATTACGTCACGCACCAGATATGAAATTCAGGCGTCAATAGAAAAATATTGACGTTTCCGGTACCAGTATAACTTAACGGGGAATAGAAAGGAGTATGTAATAAGATAGTATATTGTACAATGCTGAAATCTTTCTTTTCTGCAGAAAAACACAGAGCAAGGAAAAGTGGAATCCAGCTAATTTTGGATATGGTTGTAGACACTGGTGTATGTGCGAGGTACCAGGTCAGGTCCCATGTCCAGGCTTTGTACCATTACCAAAAGAAATGACAGGAAAATACATTAGACAAAAGGCTTTAGAGGAACAGGAGTCATAGCACGAGTTATTTTTTTAATGTAAAGAATTTCCAGAGTGTTAAATATACAGCTACTATATATATACCGGTAGTCTTGTTTCCTAAAGTGTTCAGTGTTGGGAAATGGTTAACAACTTTTAAAAGATGTGATAAAAGATATGCCAGTGATCATATAAGAAACAAGAAAATATGTAGTTCCAGTATAACTACATCTATGTTTGCTCCAGGAGCGTATTGAAACCCAAATTGGTGTTAAGAAAAACTTTTGGGGAAATTGATGTTGCAGTTTTATGCAGGAATTTTTTTTTTCCCAAAAATGTTGAAAGAAGTTCCTCACTTCTTTGTTGAAACTTTGCATCTCAAATTCCAAGTGAATTGGTTGTTTTACATGACTTAGAAATTATATTTGTGCGTTTGTTTATTTGGGACAAGACTTGAAAAATTCTCAAAGATAGCCGGAATTTCAAGATTAGCAAGTTCTATTTCCTGAATTTCAGCTTTATTTGTTTAAGAAATAAATTGTACAGATATACGTTCACCAAGATACAGTAGGTTTTGTAAACATAGAATTTACAGAATTAAATTATTGTTTTAATAGAAATAAGTTTTGAAGTGTAAATATATGACATTTAAGTCCAGAACTAAGAAAGGATCAGGACTGTTTTGTTGTCCAATTGTCAAATTAGTGTGACAAAATCACTTTAAGAAATAGCGTTTTAACTTGGAACGATAAAGAACAAACTCCCTCAAATGCTGTAAGAATTTATAATCTTGATACAAAGCTACAACATGATGCTACAAACCAAATATCCAAGCTCAGGCTACTGCAGTTTTAAGAAAAGATGTTTAAAGATTTTTTGTTCATGTATTTAAACTGATGTAATGCAGGTTTTCCCTGAAACAGAAAAGCTGGAACATTGGATATTTGATATGTAGCATCATTTGTTGCACCTGTAACAAACTAAAACAGACTTCAAAATCACTTGCCCCTCATCGATGTGGGTTCGAGCCTCACTTGGGGCGTTGAATTCTTCACGTGAGGAAGCCATCCAGCTGGCTTACGGAAGGTCGGTGGTTCTACCCAGGTGCCCGCTCATGATGAAATAATGCACGTAGGGGCACCTGGGGTCTTCCTCCACCATCAAAGCTGGAAAGTCGCCATATGACCTAAAATGTGTCGGTGCGACGTTAAACCCAAAACAAACAAAACAAACAAACAAACTAAAACAAATGATGAGTCTTGGTTGCTACAGAAATAACAAGATCAAAGACTGGTAAAGCTAGAAGAATGTCAGGTCCCCATTGGCCTTTTGTTTTAACGTTTGACCACTACGTCAAAAAATGTAACATTATAGCCTAAATTTAGCATTTTTTAAAGTCTCAAAAAAGTATTTTAGTAAATCTTGCAGCTTGTCTAATTATAAACAGCAAAGCATGCTGTCCTTGAAAGAGTTTTGTAGATACTACATGTTAATCAATGTAGTGACAACTATGATAAACATTTTTATGCCCCCCTTCGAAGAAGGAGGGGTATATTGTTTTGCAGATGTCTGTCGGTCGGTAGGTCGGTCGGTCGGTTGGTCGGAATGTAAACCAATCCGTTTCCGGATGATAACTCAAGAGCGCTTGGGCCTAGGATCATGAAAGTTGATAGGGAGGTTGGTCATGACCAGCAGATGACCCCTATTGATTTTGAGGTCTGTATGTCAAAGGTCAGGGTCACAGTGACCCTGAATAGAAAAACGGTTTCCGGATGATAACTCAAGAACACTTGGGCCTAGGATCATGGAAGTTGATGGGGAGATTGGTCATGACAAGCAGATGACCCCTATTGATTTTGAGGTCAGTATGTTGAAGGTCAAGGTCACAGTGACCCTGAACAGTGAAACGGTTTCCGGATGATAACTCAAGAACGCTTAGGCCTAGGGTCACGAAAATTGATAGGGAGATTGGTCATGACCAGCAGATGACCCCTATTGATTTTGAGGTCAGTATGTCAAAGGTCAAGGTCACAGTGACCAAGAACAGTAAAATGGTTTCCGGGCAATAAATCAAGAACGCTTGGGGCTAGTGTCTGGAAAATTGATAGTTAGGTTGGCCATGACCAGCAGATGACCCCTATTGATTTTGAGGTCATTAGGTCAAAGGTCAATGTCACATTGGCCTGGAACAGTTGAACAGTTTCTGATCTTCTTGTCCAAAACCATAGGGCCTAGGGCTTTGATATTTGGTATGTAGCAAAATCTAGTGGTCCACTACCAAGATTGTTCAGATTATTTCCCTGGGGTCAAATATGGCCCCACCCCTGGGGTCACATGGTTTATATAGACTTATATAGGAAATTGTTTTGAAAAACCTCTTGTCCATAACCACAGGGCCTAGGGTTTGATATTTTGTATTTGACATCATCTAGTAGTCCTCTACTAAGATTGTTCAAATTATTCTCCTAGGGTAAAATATGGCTCCGCCCTGGGGGTCACATGGTTTACATAGACTTATATAAGGAAAAACTTTGAAAATCTTCTTGTCCAAACCAATAACAAGGTCAAAGTTTGTTTCAGCACACAAACCTATGCATGTGGTCCAAATCTGAAGGCTGTAGCTACAGAAATGTGAAAGTAGGTCACTAAGTCAAGATCAAGGTCAACTCATGTCAAGGTTCATCTTGCCACTCAAAACTATACATGTGGTCCAAATTTCAATGATGTAAGTTATGGACATGAAGATTCTGTTTTTCCCTATATAAGTCTATATGAACCATGGCCCCGTCCCAGGGGTCACATGGTTCATATAGACTTGTATAGGGAAAAACCATTTCTGAAGCTACAGGCTTCAAATTTGGACCGCATGCATATTTTTGTGTTCTGAATTGAAATTTGATATTGATTTTTACCTATTACCTACTTTCACATTTCTCAAGCTACAGCCTCCAAATTTGAAGCGCTTGCATAGTTCTGTCTACCGAAATGAACTTTGACCTTGAAATTGATCTAGACAGTGTAGCACCTTTAAAATCTCACCATTTGCAAAGAAATATTGCAAATCTTCATTTTTATGCATTTGCAACAATATACAAGTGCTGAAATTTCAAATAACTTGGTTAAACATCGTTTTCAGACATTTTGAAAATTGTTTATTTTATTTCTTTACAAATGGAATTCTTTTTAAAAGGGGGACAACTTCTTGAAAATATTTAATGTTCAGGACAGAACGGGACAATACGTTTAAACACGTATTGGACAGAGATTGTTGCTAAACATGTTGTTCGTTTACCAATAATTAAACGTTCAATATACGGTTCTTTATATCTTTTTATGCCCCCGAAGGGAGGCATATAGTTTTTGAACCGTCTGTCAGTCTGTCGGTCTGTCCGCAATTTTCGTGTCCGGTCCATATCTTTGTCATCGATGGATGGATTTTCAAATAACTTGGCATGAATGTGTACCACAGTAAGACGACGTGCAGTGCGCAAGACCCAGGTCCGTAGCTCAAAGGTCAAGGTCACACTTAGACGTTAAAGGATAGTGCATTGATGGGCATGTCCGGTCCATATCTTTGTCATCGATGGATGGATTTTCAAATAACTTGGCATAAATGTGTACCACAGTAAGACGACATGTCATGCGCAAGACCCAGGTTCGTAGCTCAGAGGTCAAGGTCACACTTAGATGTTAAAGGATAGTGCATTGATGGGCGTGTCTGGTCCATATCTTTGTCATCGATGGATGGATTTTCAAATAACTTGGCATGAATGTGTACCACAGTAAGACGACGTGTCACATGCAAGACCCAGGTCCGTAGCTCAAAGGTCAAGGTCACACTTAGACGTTAAAGATCATTTTTCATGATAGTGCATTGATAGGCATGTCCGGTCCATATCTTTGTCATTCATGCATGGATTTTAAAATAACTATGCATGAATGTGTGACACAGTAAGACGATGTGTCGCGCGCAAGACCCAGCTTCGTAGGTCAAAGGTCTAAACTCTAACATCAGCCATAACATTCATTCAAAGTGCCATTGGGGCATTGTTTTATCCATGAACAGTCTTGTTTAGTAATATCAGCTTGTCTGTTATCAACGAAAGTCATTGTGCTCATTTGTTAATGACTAACTGTGAATAATGCATATTACGGACAATAGAAAAGTTTAGCTCCCTATTAAAAATATATGTTAGAGATTTGTCGTTGAGTCACTTATTTGAAGCTTAACCAATCTTTCGAGAAATAAGTAGCGCTTCCTAGACTCACTCAATGGCGTCGGCGTCTGCGTCATACCGCATGGTACCTATGTATTTTAGGTACCATCCAAGTTAGGCAAGTCCTTTTGAAGATAAAAGCGTTTGATATAACTTCAACACTTGGGTCCTAGCCATGTCAAGTTATAGGCAAGATGTCATAACATGCCCAGATTTTGATAGATTTAGGCCCTTTTGGACTAGAAATCTGGTAAGTTTTCATAACATCAATTGAACCTTCTTGGAGATAAAGCTTGAAACTTGTCAACACTGTTGTACCTCCATGTCCAGTGTAGGCAAGGTACATAACTCTACAAGACAGTTTGGTTGAATTATGACCCTTTATGACTAGAAATTGTAGTTAGTTTTTCGACCAGTCTACATTTTTGACATAAAGTCATTTTGAGATACAGCTTTGAAACTTTCTATCTTTTTCCAAAACCATAGGCAGTTGTATGGCAGAGCAGAAACTACTTCCATCAAGCATTTTGGCGATATTTGGCCCGTTCATATGACACTCCTGGGTAATTTTTTACAGTTTATATTTGTGTAAATGTTTGAAAATGCTTGCAAAAACTTTTATATTTGTTTCAGTATTAAAGTCTCTATCAATAGCATAGTGTTCAAACCTGTATCTCTATTGGTAATTATGGCCCTTTGACACTTGGAAATGGTTTCTGTTATCATAAGACCTTGTTTTGTCCAAGACTATTGACATAAAGTTTTTTAAACTTTGCATGTGTATCAATTGAAGTGTACTCGATTGAATAGGCATAGTAGTCAACAACTCTGACAACTATTTGCTATTATGGCCCTTCTATTGACTTGGTCAAATATTTAATGATTATTATACTGGAAATTTTTGTCAAAACTATCTAACTTGCTTTGAAACTTTGAACACTCGTCCCAGGTCACATGGATTCCATTAGGAAGTGTACATACGGCAAAACCATTTTGACTGAAGCTTAATGACCCGTATTTTGGATTTGGAAATTGAAGTTTAATATTTTTACTATACAAGTTCCAATTTTAAGCTAACATCAAACTTAACAATGCCTCATAGGTCTACACATTGCTATTATTGAATTGCAGACTAATTACAAAATCCACAATTATGGAAAATATTTGTTTAATCTCATTTTTTATTAGCTCAACGAATGTCAGGTGGATTTTACTTGTTAAACGCTCGTTTGTCGCGTTTCCGTTGTCCTGTCTGTGTCTTGTCTTCTACTGGCAACTTTAGCTTTGTATATAGGGTGAATTTTAATTAATCTTCATGAATATGGTCAGAATGGATAACCTTGATGAAATCTAGGCGCGATGTTCAAAATGGTCATTCGTGTCAAAAACTGTCAAAGTCAAATCAAAGATAAAACTTGTATCTTAGCCCCGAAGAGGCTGTAGTTTTATTTCATTTTCTTCATGAATTTTGTGTCGATATATCTTTATGATGATATCAATAAGGCCGAGTTCGAATAATGGACACTCGTGCCAAAAACCTAGGTCCTAGTCAAAGTCAAGAAACAACCTTGGTATGCGATTGAGGCGGTATTCGTTCAATTAATCTTTTCATGAGGATGGATTGTCAGAATGATAACCTTGATAAATCTAAGCCAGTTCGAAAGGGCATTCGGCAAAACTAGGTCTACTAAGGTCAAGTCAATAGATAAACTGGATATCGATGAGGGGTTTGTTCATTCTTCTTTCCGATGATGATTTCAAATAACTTGATGAAATTAGTCCAGTTAAAAGGTCACTGGTCAAGACAGGTCCTAGGTCAAAGTCAAGGTACACTTGACGTATCAAGAGCTATTTTTCATGATTTCATGATAGATGGTCCAATGTTGTCCATGCATGGATTTAAATCTAGCATTCGAATGGTGCATCATGTTCGTGGTCAAACAACTCGAGTCACAAGGTCAAATCAACAAAAACCTTTGTAATGCATAGGGCGGTATTTATTCATTGATCTTCATGAATATTTGGTTCACGAATGATTCTTGATGTAAATTTAGACCAAGTCGAAAATAGTATTCGGGTCAAAAAAAGGTCACAGTCCAAATTCAAAAAAAAGCTTTTCGTATGCATAGTCCTGTATTTTTCAACTGACTTTCAAGAATTTAGCAGCATATTACCTTGATAAATCTAGGCCGTGTTCGTAAATGGTGTCTACTCAGGTCAAAAACAGTCACTTAGATCAAAGCTTGAAAACAACATTGTGTTCATCAATAGTCAGATGTATTTTCAATCTGATCTGTCATAGCAATTTGTCAGAATGATGCCCTTGATTAGAAATCTGGTAGTTTTAACATATGGTTGACATCTGAGGTTGAAATTCAAAACTTGGGTCCACTAGTCAATGTAAAGGAAAATCTTGATCATAGAACATTTTTTTCAATTGATTGCTTTTATTGAAATTTGGTAGGTTGATTCGCCTTAATTTTGAAATCTGAGTCAAATTTGAATATGTCATACTGTTAGCGTCACAATGTCACTTGTAGGCAAGATACAAGAAAAAACTTTGTAATTGGCTTGATAGAGCTGGTAATTTTTCAGTTGATCTTATGAATTTTGTGTAAGATTGATATGCTTTGAATTATAATCTAGGTTCGAGTTTGAACAGGGTCATATAATAGGTCAAAAAACTTGTCATCTTTTCTGAATTAATGGCCTGTTTTGCAATGGCAATGTTTTTGTCAATTTAATGCATTTTGTCAGATATTTGTTGCTTTAAACTTACAGTTTTTAAACATTGATTTACCATCTGTAGGAAGGTATAACTGTGAGCAACTATTGGCCAATTGGCCCTCTTGTTTTTTTTGTCTGGAAATCTTTTGACCCCATTTTTCAATCAATTCTTCGAATAGTCGAGCGCGCTGTCATCCGACAGCTCTTGTTTTCTATTGGTCCGCCAAACGTATTTTGATAGATTGCCATTTGCAATTGTATCAAAGGGAAACAACTATTGTAAGCAGATGTACATAATGACTTTCATGTACATGTAACAGACATGATTAATATATAAAAGAATAATTACAAACCGTAAAACTAAGTTCTAACAATTGTTTGTAAGCAAACAACATATTTACCGCCATTGTAGTTACTATATCTCCCACCACACGGTGGTATGGGAGACATATTGATTTACTCCTCTCTGTGTGTGTCTGTCTGTCGCAAATCTTGTCCACACTCAAGTTGAACATTTCTCATCCGATCTTCACCAAACTTGAACAAAATGTGTTGGACCATAAGTCCTCGGCCAAGTTCGATAACTAGCCAAATCAGCCCAGGCACTTCGGAATTATGGCCCTTGAATTACCGAAAATCGGCCTTTTTTCTCTTGTCCGTGCTCTAAGTCAATTCAGTTCTCATCCGATCTTCACCAAACTTGAACCAAACGTTTTTGACCATAACACCTCGGCCAAGTTCGTTAACTACCCAAATCGCCCGAGGCACTTCAGAATAATGGCACTTGAATTAACCAAAATCAGCCTTTTTACTCTTCAAAGGTATATTTGTAGTGAGTAAATAGTATATAAAGACTGACTTACTATTTAGATGATTAGGCAGTTGTGGGAGACATGCGCTTTTCTCAAAAGCGCCTCTAGTTAGCTCAACTATTCGAAGAAAAGGGGAACTATCCTACTTGCCCCGGCGTCGGTGTGAGCATTAGCTTGAAAGTCACACAAATGTTAAAGTTTGCGTACCATCACAAATGTGATTCTAGACCCATTATCTTACAACCCAGTCATAGTGTGATTCTAGACCCCTTATCTTACAACCCAGTCATAGTGTGATTCCAGACCCATTATCTTACAACCCAGTCATAGTGTGATTCCAGACCCATTATCTTACAACCCAGTCATAGTGTGATTCCAGACCCATTATCTTACAACCCAGTCATAGTGTGATTCCAGACCCATTATCTTACAACCCAGTCATAGTTTGATTCCAGACCCATTATCTTACAACCCAGTCATAGTGTGATTCCAGACCCATTATCTTACAACCCAGTCATATGATGATTCCAGACCCATTATCTTACAACCCAGTCATAGTGTGATTCTAGACCCATTATCTTACAACCCAGTCATAGTTTGATTCCAGACCCATTATCTTACAACCCAGTCATAGTGTGATTCCAGACCCATTATCTTACAACCCAGTCATAGTTTGATTCTAGACCCATTATCTTACAACCCAGTCATAGTGTGATTCCAGACCCATTATCTTACAACCCAGTCATAGTGTGATTCCAGACCCATTATCTTACAACCCAGTCATAGTGTGATTCCAGACCCATTATCTTACAACCCAGTCATAGTGTGATTTTAGACACATTATCTTACAACCCAGTCATATGATGTGATTCTAGACACATTATCTTACAACCCAGTCATAGTGTGATTCTAGACCCATTATCTTACAACCCAGTCATAGTGTGATTCTAGACCCATTACCTTACAACCCAGTCATAGTGTGATTCTAGACCCATTATCTAGTGACCCAGTCTTACAGTGTCATTCCAGACCCATTCTCTACCCAGTCAGATGTGATCCCATTATCTAATGACCCACTCAATGTGATTTCAGACCCTTTGCTAACAACCCAGACAGCAACAATAAATGAACACTATCTGTTAGATGACTCGAAAAACAAAACCAACTGGAAATAACACATTTTAATTAACAATTTTTGTATAAATATCTACAAAGTCCACACACTAAACAATAGCAACAACAGATCACAGAAAGAGTACAATATAACAATGAAATGAAATATAGGGATGTAGAAAAGGTAATAAAATAGACAAATCAAACATGTATCATTAAAATTTGTTTCACTGTACAAACAATATCTCTCATGCAAAAAAACAGTCACTCAGTATAAATATAGCTTGCATGAAGGCTTATCATATAGGCCAGAGGTGAAATTTGTCCCCAACACCCCTGCATTACTTGTAAAAGAACATCGTAGATCTAATGAGAGCTGGGTGTAAATCTGTGAAATATTAAGGGAGACAACCCTTGCAAAAAACATTCATTCATTCCAGAGTTACTTTTCTTACATTAATTGGAAAATAATACTGCAGTTTTCTTCTAATCTACTTTTTTTGTATTTTTTAGAAATAGTGAAACAGTTCAATGAAAGAACCTTCACAGGTTTTGTTGTTGTTTTTTTTTTTTATATAAAAAATGGTGTTTCGCTAAATTAATAATTCTTTCAGTTCAAATTTCATAAATTTATAGCTGCTAGCAATTAAGCAACTTTTTTAAAAAAATAAAAAAACTATCTTACATATATCACAATACTATATATACTGAGCAGTAGACATCAAAATTTAATGTTGTACCAGATTTGACACAAGGTCATCGAATAAAGTACATCTTTTTGTCAAAATACACAAGTCAGGCCAAGTGAATTGTTAAAAATAGATATTGTATTGTTCCGGCATGCAAGTGTTATTTTGTTTGTTTTAGTTGGTATTTCTCCAGTGATACAGTATGTATATGTAACCTTCTAGAAAATTATGATGGAAAAATTATATCCTGTAAACTCTATACACAACTGTTGGCACTGAGAAATGTTTGGCACGATGTTGTGTACAAGCAGTATCCTGTCAACCCTTGAAGACTTAAGATGGTAACAAACATTGATAGGGTGAACATACCTTTCTTATACATATTTAATCATAAGAAAAATGCATTTCTTAGAATATTACCCTTTGCAGCGAAAAGAAAGTATCTTAAGTCATGCTGACATGCGGTATTTGGTTACACATAGAGATATCTGTGTGAATTTTGATACAAGAATACCCATGAAGTTGCATTTCAGTTATTATGTTAAAATTCACAATCCACAAATAAAACTTTCAACGAAAATGTCAATTT
This sequence comes from Mercenaria mercenaria, assembly GCF_021730395.1. NCBI lineage: Eukaryota > Metazoa > Mollusca > Bivalvia > Venerida > Veneridae > Mercenaria > Mercenaria mercenaria. The sequence continues at coordinate 10,468,738 of NC_069373.1, forward strand.
TTTTCTTGCAGTATAATGTACATCTGTATTGCAAGCAATCAAGTGTTGCTGCATTGAAACCTTTATGCAATATTTGTGTACTAACGTGTAATACATCTTAAAATCATTAACATGTTAAGTTCAAGTAAGTGGAAGTCAAACATATAACCTAGTTGTCGTGATTTATGTCACTTTCCAGGGAACAAAAATCAATTTAGGATTATCTGAAGCATTGGGGTCGAAAAAAGATTCATCAATAATTTACACAAGTGTCGTTACATACTGTACCTGCAGAACAAATGTGTAGAAGATTAGCAACAGATGAACTATACATAAAATATACATATAAAAAGTGAATTTGTGGCCATTTTATGATACAGTTGAGCAGGTAAAAATCAAAAACTTTGTAAAATAACAAGATACATAAACATGGCTTAATATTTATATTTAATTCATATTATCGCTTAGTTCTTCATGCATATTCATTGTAAAAGGTATGAAGTGTCCTACAGTTGTTTTAAATATGATAGCAAAACTTAACAAACAGTGACTGATATTCCATTATAATAATGTATTGTAAAAATATAAAAAAGACCTGTGTAAATGTAAGAATACCCTAACAAGGGGACACATACCATTCTCTTTTACAGATTTCTGATGTTATAAGCCTATACATATGAACATTCTGTGGAAATCTATAAACACTAAATGAGCATTCTCAATGGTATAAATATTATGAACTGTTAAAAGAGAAACAAGACCTAAACTTCTGTTTCGTCAGTGATGTACTATACGCTAAGTGGCAGTCAATATTTAAACAGCGCCAATTTCCGATGGAGTCAGTGAGCAACAATTCAGTAATGATGACGTCAATTCTGCATGCAGGGTATATATTAATGTATATAAGCCTGTTGAACAAGACTGGACTATTGTTGAACTAGAATATTGACTATTTTAAAGTACAACTCCAGTTTATAGGGTTATATCTGAGTCTTTCCCGGTCTATTCTATTTTCTAATTCTCGGTTATATCTTGTATCTGCCCACCTGTCTTCCATTTGCTGAAAAAAAAAGATAGTAAAGTGGAACTATAGAACAGAAATTATTCTAAATGGCTTTATCATAAAATGCTTAATCGATGCCTTTCTTCCATATACTTTTATAGTAATAATAAGACTGTTTGGTGTCAAATTTCAGTAAAAATTTCTATCAAACACTGGTCCAGTGAGTGAAGATAGGTGATACTGGCAGATACATTGTATATGTGGACTTTTTAGTTACCTGTACTTTTTGTGCACCCAGTGTCCTCTGGAGGCATATAGTGTTTGGACTGTCTGTCAAACTGTCCATCCATCTGTCACACTGCCTTGTGCACTCAACTCCTAACATTTCTAACCAGTTCAAATATCATCAACATGAACTTCAAAACTCCTTGAAGCTAAAACAAGAGAGAAGAAACAATACCTGTTTATTTCCATCCCTGTACTGCATGAGATAGGAGTGTTTTCTGTGGTATTCTTTTGCATCATTCATTCTACAATCTCTGTCATATGAAATAGCCTGCTCTGTTTCCTTTATCTTCTCCTGGAACTCAACTTTCTCCATTTTATCTTTGTCTGACATCTGTTGTTTTAATACTTCTCGAAAATGGCGTCTGCAATGTATTCAAAATAATGTATTAACAATGGTTGCCAAAGAAATGTCCCAGAGCTAGGTGTTTTATTAAGGCTCAAGTAAAAAAGAACTTTATGCATTAATATATATACATCAAATAAACATCAATATAACTTCTAAGGACTGAATTTCAATGAGATTCAGTTATGACATACACAGTATTGGTAAACACATCATTCCCCAGTCTTGTAAGAGACATGATAAACGCATACATGTCGTGAAGGAGATAGTATGTCATCAGTTGTGCCAAAATATGAACTGTGATGTATGGCAAGCCAACCTCTGCATTAACTGCTCTCAAACTATGGAACTTAAGATAATTCAAATATGAGGGTAAGGGTTTTTTGCTAGGAAGAAGGCATTGGTATGTTTATTGTATGTATACTGGAAAAATTCTTTAAGCTAGTTAATCTTTACCCTGCTAAATTTCTTAAATGGACTGGTCCATCATTCAGTTTGGGCAGTACCACTTACGATTTAAAGGGGTGTTCACTGAAAATTTACTGACTGAATAGTGAACTGTGCAATGAAGACCATGGATATACAGGCTGATCTTGGTCTACGCTGGTGGCAAAGGCAGAGTCACTTGCCACCAGCAGGCTGAAGGTTAAATATTGGCAGGTGTTTCATTAATGACTGCATTGTTAACAGTCACATATTGTATAAAAAAATGAAACTCTTTAAGTTAACAAACATCAAAAACTGAAAAGTTAACTGTTTTGTGCTTGTGACTCTTATATAGCTGTTATTATCTTCTGTCAAAGGTGGAAGTATATGGTTTTAGAGTTGTATTTGCATTAGGTTCTAAGAATGAAAGTTAACTTCTATAGGGATATGCTACCATGGTAGTTTCAGTCAAATTGCCTGAGAAAGACCAGATTAATGGCCCTTTGTACTTATGCTTAAACATAGTACATATAATAATTATGTTGGTTTATTCCCTTTCCTGTTGGGTTAGGTTTATAGACACATTTATAGGCCTTATGGTGACATTCCAGCTTTTTATAGTGGAGAAAGTCCCCAGGTGTCCCTCTGGGCATTATTTCACCATGAGCAGGCACCTAGAACCACTGACCTTCCGTAAGCCAGCTGGATGGCTTCCTCACATGAAGAATTCTACACCTCTAGTGAGGCTTGAACCCACATCCATGAGGGGGAAGTGATTTTAAGTCAGTGACCTTAACCACTTGCCCATGGAGGACCCCTCTCTTTTCTGTCTATGTGGAGCCATACCTGATTTTATTGGTTAGAAGTACATCAATAAAATTTAGAAATAATGTTAACTGTTGTTGGGAAATGTTACCCTTGTAAGTTTCAGTGAAATTGCTGTAGGAACTCCAGGGTTATGGCCCTTTGTATAAATAAAATATTTACAATATAAGTTATTTCCTTGCATATGGCTTAGATCACCTTTTGCTATATAATATTGCAACCAAACTTAGTACATATATAGCTTCCTTGGAGACTGAGTAATACTTCCTGGTGACTGGGGTCAAGGTCAAGGTCATTGTTTAATACTAAACATACATAAATGGTTTACTAACAATGCCGCCGGTAGTAATGAGATAAGTAGACCAAAATTGGTAGAATGAAATGAAGGTAGCTTTTATAGAAACCAACACTTGGTTGCATTTTGGGTCTATGCCATTGTTTTTAATACAGTAAAATGGTTTTCAATCAATAATTTAGTTAGGATTGAGACATTGTGATGAAACTTTGTATACTAGATAGCTGTCTTTGAGACTAAAATTCAGCTGCATTTTAGGTTGCTTGGTCAGAATATAAAATTGATAAGTAACCAGTTAGGAATGAGGCAAAACTTGATACTTAGGCATCTTGCACAAAGACCAAGGTTCTTTTGCATTTTGGTTTGCATTGGTCAATGTCATAGTTACACATGTACTGAAAGTATAAAATGTTTTTACTTGGTAATTTATGTTAGAAATAAGCTACTTTTACTATAAATATGTAAGCTATTTCAGCGAAATAACTTGAGGAACAAGTGAGACAATGGAACCAAACTGACATCCATTTTAAAAATATTTATAGATCTTTTTTGTAAGCAGAAAATGCTTTTTTAAGGGTGAAACCGTTATCATGTCTGGCGGGGGATACCAGTTCAAATATGTTTATACGAGGATTAAAGCTAAATTAGTCTACTTTTTATGCAATTAGCCCAAGTCTTTTCAAATATATGACTGAATACTTGAAACAAATTTGATATAACTTGGATATTTTAGTATAGTAATTTCAGTCTGTTAAATACATTCTTTAACATTTACACCTTTCAAGTGTCATATCAAATTCAATAAGCTTGTTTGATTTTTGAATTTTAATGAAATGTGAATATTGACAATCAATTGAACTGTTTCTAACCTTAAAGTTGAGACTGTTTGCAAATTTGTATAATGATCAAAGGCAAAACATATCCAAATTAAAAAGTGTGACTTAAGAAGCCTATTCATAACGTATCAATTAAAGTTTCCAAATATATCTGCTTGTAAAATAGTCTGCAGGGAAGAATTAGTCAGGCAGAATTTGAAACTGAAGTTTGTTTAACTTGGGTGCAAAAGTTATGTAGAACCCTTTGTATGTATCTGGTGATATGTTCAGGTTGCCATGATGTACATACCACCAAGTAGATCAATAGTAACATAATTATTCTGATTATCTTCAATAATATCTATTATTATTCTCTCATTGTTCACAATTGTTCTCTATGACAATTTTTGACAATAATATTATGGAGCAAGCAGAGAATAGCTCTGGGGCCTGTTTCACAAAGTGTACTTAGGACAAAAAATAGAACTTGGGAGTAAGGTGTTTCACGAACATCATTTTATGTAGATTCATTTAAATAAGTTGGTTATTATTAGAAGCTGAACAAAACAAAAATGAAGTAGATATCTCTTAAAATACTACTCAGAAGTCAAAGGTTAACATGGTCTGCTTCTTGTCTGGTCCATAACTCTGCCATTTATCAAGGGATCTGAAAATGATTTGACACAAATGTTAACCATATTGAGTTGTGTCGTGCTTATGACCCAGGTCACTCAGGTCAAGGTCACAAAATGATTCATACTATTCTGGCATTATTTGCGCAGACAACTGTATAGCATTCTTGGGCATGCTTGTGGTGGAGGGGGGGAGGTGCATTTGTCACTAATAGTGATAGCTCTTGTTAACAAAAATGCCCATGATATAGAGTATAGAGATAGACCTCTGTTAGAAATACATGTTTTTATCATTTTTTCATGAAAATAAATAACCCATAATTATGAAAATATTCAAAAAGCATAGTATCTCTTGATTTCAATACAGTGCTATCAGGTAATTTTAACAGTCTCAAAAAAAACAAAAAAACACAAGTTCGAAAACTGTATGCAGCTTCCTATTGTCTAGGCTGTGCAACCAAAATATGCAAAGAGAAGTAATAACAAATTTCAATTAAACAAACCTGCATTTCTAATAAATTTCAGCTGAATATGTAACGGTCAATGCAAATCATTGACAGAGTTCTTATATCCATAACATTCCCTAAGCTCAATATGCTAAGCCATTGCTTTCTTTCATTTTGTAAGCAGCCGGGTACCATGTTTCCAGTATAAAGACCAAAACTGTTATTTAAATAGTATTATATATTCAGTTTTATTTCTGTAAATTGAGTGTAACATTCTGTTTGTAGAACAGATTAGATTCTTTGTGCCGGTATAGAGGTGCACTTGTTTTCATGAATAATTTATTTAATTACTTCATTACATGCCTCGAAACTTAAAAGGTTTTTTTATATAAGATAACACTTCAGTCCATTATAACTTCAGGACATTGCATCTACAATTCAGTAAACCAGTCCAAACAGCTTTAACTGAGTTTAGTAACTGACTACAGTTTTAGAATAATGAAATGTAGCTCAACTATATGAACATTTTCTAATAGTAGAGCTTTTGTCTGGGGCGGTGTCTACTTCAGTGTCAGATGCAGATTAATCTAAAACCATTGGGCCAAATTCTTTCCAACTTCACACATCTCTGGCATCACAAGATGACCTCGTAGAACAAGTTATATAAATCTAGCTTTGTTTTGCCAAAATTATGCCTCTTTCGAACTTAGAAATTTTGCTCGAAGTTTTGCATGTAAGCAGGTTTATCGAAAACTTGGCCAAGTGCTTTCAATCTTCACCATGTCTCTGGCATCATGAGTTGACCTCACAGGAAAGGTTAAATAACTCTTGTTAAAATTATGCCCCTTTTTTAACATAGAATTTTTTGTTAAAGTTCTACTTGAAAGCACAAAAGTCTGTGACATCAAGAGTGACTTCATATGGCAGTATTCATAACTCTGGCTTAAACTTTGGCAAAATTATGCTGTTATTGGTGAAAGTTTCTCCTGAATTGTTCTACTGAATGCTTTAAACCCTTATCATGCTGGACACGACTGATTCTGCCTTTGCGACCAGTGCAGATCAAGATCAGCCTACACATCTATGCAGTCTGATCATGATCTGCACTGTTCTCAATTCAGTCAGTATCTTTATGGTATGCGCCCCTTTTAACAGTAAATGGTACTGTCCAAATTGAAAGATGGACAAGTTCATTATGGAAATTTAGCAGGCTTAGGGTTAAACTGTTTTGAGAAGTAAAAGAGATGAATAGGCTTGTAAAGTAAATGTCAATAAAATATATAAGAAGATCATTTGAAAGCATAGAATGCAACCAAGCAGAATGATAGCAGACTATGTTTAAGTGAGTCTGTTCATGAGAAGTAATGAAATGTGCCACAATCCTTGGGTCACCTAGTACCAGCTTTTAATAAGCAGAATTTTATAAGAGTAAAATTGAACATCCTCAACGATCCCAAAATCCCAAGATCCCAAGACTGCTATAGACGCCTACCTACATTATTATATAAAACAGGTCATGAGAATTTAAATATAAACACAAATACAGTCTTAACCTAGTAATAAATGTCAAAATGTTAACAGGTAAAGATCTTAAAACATTGTAAATTGTAGTTATTAAAGCACTTGATCGAAAAAGGAAGTTGCCGAAACAGCCAACTAATCCAATCTAATCGTTTTGAGCATTTTTAAAAACTAAACTATTTTATTTCAACTAGGTAATAAGCTAAAACTTCAATATTTGTTTAATCTGCCTCATCTGAAAGACATTGTAATCACTGCACCATATTTTATCTATATTCTATAAAGTTTGTACTGATCATGTCTGTCTAATTTCATTGTACGGTACAAGTAATTGTCAATTTTTCTTTTCAAATATTCAAAAGATTCTCTTTTACAATAGTTCAAAAGATGACACTGAATAAGTATTGATATATATAATTAGGATCGTCAGTGATTCTAGTAATTTAACTTTGACTATTGTTGAAGGAGAAATATTTCAAATTAAATCTTTAACACGGCCATTCATTTTTCATACACTCTCGATCGATAACAAAGGTTGGTGGCCTTGTGAAACGAATATGTCAATTTTATTTTCATTATTACTTTCATGGTATAAAAAGTAAATGGAAGTGTTTAAGGTGTATTGTCTGTCATCTATTGTTAGTCTGACAGTAGAAAAATATTTTCATGCTTCATATATGAATTCAGAATTTATTTATTGTAAACCAAACACAAAGCCAACATTTTAAAGGCAGTCATTCTGCCAAGTATTAATTTTAGTGTTTTTCATTCCGGTGATTTAAGAAATAATAAATTCCCAAAGGTGGTTTATCGTAGAATAACCCGAGTTTTGAGTTCTTATGCGTAAGAATATATCACGAAGGCCATTGGCCTGAGTGATATATTGTTTCGCATAAGAACGAAAAACTCGGGTTATTCTATGATAAATCACACTTGGGAACTTATTATTTTGATTCTAACACGACATACTAGTATCAACAGTGTTAGAAAAAATGGTAACTACTTTTTACGACCACGCTACGCACCTGGATCAGATGAAGTCATTGCACGCGAGTGGTATTTTGCAGAATAACCCGAGATAGATTTTGCTCTACATGTATGTAGGTTATTTGCTGGTCGTGTTAGAATAAGTATTAATACACTGGTTAATTTTAATGAAAGTTCAAAACTTTCTGGCAACAGATCTACTGTGTTCATAAGCCATATCAGGTAGACCTGGTTTCATACCAACTTTTGTAATCTCACTGTGAAAGCAATTAATAAAATCTGTAAGAATCACAGAATGCAACTAAGTAAAATAATACCAGACTCCGTTTGATTAAGTCTGTTCACGAGAGAGAATGGAAAGTGCAACACCCCTCACGCCCCCTAGCACCGGCTTAAGCGGAACTCTGTAAAAGCTTAAGTTGCCTATAAACAGTCAGTATGGAATGAATCTGTCCTGCTTTATGTATTCGTTTGGTGAAAGTAATTCAGGTTACCTTGGGAATATATTTTACATAATTTTTTTGTACCATAGTACTGTGACCAGTTCTATATTTTAGATATATTTTTATTATGAAAATCAGAGTGCCCTTACCTTCCTATAGTTTATTACTTATCTAGAAATAATTATAGCTAAACATATGTGCATTTGATTTGGTCTGCTACTTCAAAGATATTCCAGACAGAATTAAATATGGTAATAATTTAATTAGTAAGTGTTAATTAGTATCAGAAAGTAATAAGCCACTGGAGTAGACAAGTACTGGTCAGGTTTTAATGTATGCATGTGTGATATGATTGGTTGAAATATGATGTATGTGTGATGTGATTGGTTGAAGTTTGAAGTGGGCGTGAATGAAAATGTTGCAGAGTTTGGAGGGAAAGTTGAAAGAGGTCAGTTTTGAGTTTGAGTTAGATTGAGGTTTTTGTTTTAGGCACCGGAAAGTCAAAATTAGTCAAAATTGATATTTTAATATTTTAGGCAAGAAAAACTTGGAAACTTTGAGAATAATAAATTATTATGTATGATGAATTGATAAATTGGAATTATTGAAAAGTGATACAGAATGGAATAAAAGAATATTAGAACTCTACCACTTGTTAAATAATAGCTAATTTCCCCGAGAAAAATGGACCCCGGTTACAGTACTATGAAAGGCTTCAAAGCCATTATAGAATGAAAGCTGCAACATTCCCACTGGTCCCAGATTTTTATGCCGCCCAGACTCTACATATTTTCTAAAAGAAAAAAAAATCTTTAGATTATATTTATATTTAAAAAATTTTTTGTTGGTTTATAGTTTGATTTTGACATTTGAGAGTTCAATTCATTATACTCATCTACAGATTAGGAAAATCAGCATGATTTACTTTGCCTTATTTAGGAAAGAACTGCTATATAATATATATGTACATTACCTAAAAAAACCGGCCCGTTCCATTATTAGAAGTACAAAAACATCGCTGACCTTAAAATCAAACTATAGTATTTTTTCATTTGCCTGACATTAACTGTATGTAAAAATATATACTAAGCTTCATGTTATTTTTTTGTCTTTTGCAATACTATCAGAAACAAATAAAAAAATCCTTCCCCCTGCCTCCCATCTGTCTCCTATTTTAAGAAAAAATTGGATGATAGTGTATCAGTTCATTTATACAGGCATTAACATAGATAGCCAGATCTAAATTCTTATCAAGAATGTTTATTTTGTAGTTGTATGAAAACATGATGGGACTGTTTATATAATATCTAAAACACATCCTTGATGCTATTATACAGTTATTTGTAAATGTAACTTGATTTTCCAACTCGATACTTCCAACTAAGTGCATTATCTATCATAGCAGCCACCGTGTTTACACTTTAAGTATTGGTGGCTGCCGTATATGACCTTACTAAACAAATATCATTTTTCTCTAATATTTGAGTTATTTTTAGCTAATGTTGATATTTAATCATAAACAAACAAAAGACAGTCTGTGCTGTAAGCTTTTGCTTGCTATGCACTTCAAACATTATAGTTAAATCACATTTGTTACATTTTATCAAAGATTTATTTGTGACTTGACTACTGGCCAACAGTCGTTTCAGTCACTTTAATACATCTCTCATTAAAACAAAACATAAGTCGCGGACTATCTACTGCTTCTAAGCTCCTACACAAGAATAACAAAAAATTCTATTGAAAAAAAACAGGGTACTTGTTACACCTGCCGTGACCTTGTTTTTTGTGTATTATTTGTCAGATTTCCAGAATATGCATGTTAATGTGTACTCTGAAAATAATATTGTGCTATTTATTTACATTTAATTGCTCTGAAGTGACATAAAAACCCTCATGCCGAACTTTGTATGTTTATACTTAAGGTTTCAGGTCTTAAATTTTTAGACTGTTTTTTAGGGTTATGTGACACCCAACACTGCCCTGCACAATTTATACCAACTGCATAGTTCATATCCAAATCTTTGGGTAGATATACCACTAACTGTACCAGTTGTCAAGACCAAAATTATTTTGTTTACCTTTTTTCTTAAATAACTGATCACCTCATTTTTCCCAAATACCGAAGTTTGATTTTAAGTGTAAGAAAACAAGTTTACACTGCTCAGTTTTAGTTATTGCATCAAAAGTCTATGTCAGATAATGTGACTGCATTTAGAATGTCGTTCCGTCGCTTGCATCTGTTGTGGGTTTTGTCAAATTGTTCTACTGTCTTATACTCTTAAAGAATACCCGAGTGTACCTAACCCTATAGCCAGCCTACATTGCAATATTTGACAACAAGGCACATCCTTGCTATTTTACTTAAAGAACTATTGGAAACAACACTGTTCATTTATTTTAGAGCATATTCAAACAAAAATTAAAAGCACGTTTTAAAACGCATTTGGGTTTTAAAGCCTCCTTTTATTTGGTGGTGTCAGATTGATAGAGGATTTAAATTTTATCAATAGATACTTGAAATGAAAGGATATTTGGAGAGCAGTAAAACTGAATATGTGCAAAATTGATGGATCACTTTACGAGCTGGCTTTTCAAATTTGAACAGTGGAAAATCAATCCCATAATCCCTGCATTTGCGATTTAAATGCACCATATATCATGGTGCGTAACAGTCTAGGATTGCTAGATTACGTAGAGTACACAAATGTTAAAGGTATACTTTATAGTATGATAAAACAATCAGAAACTTATCTTGATCAAATACTTCAACCCTAGTTGACTCAAATGAAATGTTTCTGTAATGTAACATATATTAATCAATATGTAAATATTGAGAGAAAAAATTATATGCTAAGACCTCCTTTGACATGTACAATAAATTATGAACTGCAAGTCATATAGTGTATTATATCTTAACTAAATGGCAATAGAGTGCCTTAGTTATCAGCAGGACCGGACTTACACTGGCGGGGGATGGGGTTGGGGTAGCCTGAGGGCTACATTAAGCTTTAGGAGTGCCTATAACCACTATAACCAGTGCATACACATTGATGTATCACTGCTATTTGATAAGTGGTCTATTATATACCTTAACATTACTTATGGTTGCTGGAACATCACTGGGCATACAATAACTGGTTATTGTACATGTTTTCAGTTATTGGCATGGGTCGCAGGATTCTATCCTGTATAATTTTGATACCTCTTATCGTAAGCTCTAGCTATATTAGCTTATTCGTGTCAGTGTTACTGAAAAATATTTTATCTGAAAATGGTTTCTTTCTTTTATCATTGCACACTAAACTGAATGGTAAATAAAATACGCAGTTTCCAAACTTACATTAGTTATCAATTACTGTGTTTGGCAGTTTTGATAAAACAATCGCGTTAATTTCATTTAAAGAATCACAAAATTAAGTCTTGTTAAACAAAAATTGTTAAGGCTTAAAATATGTTGACGTCTAAACCCATACAGCATTGACAGATCTTATCAAAAAGTATATATGAGAATCGGACAGTTTTGTCTCTACTTAGTTACGCTACACGTACTGAAACATTCTGCTTTGATATTTACCAAGTTTTAACTGTACTTAACTGGCAGCAAGATTTGATAGTGATTTTGCGAATCAATAATATACTTGGATTATTGAACAGCTAGGCAATCCAATTTATTTCTTTGATTTTGACATTTGATTACAAGACATGTGTATTAAAGTCTTGGTAAAGTTAAAGTAAAAGCTTTGTCAATTCTGTATACCAGTAACTGTTATTTTAACATGTCGAGGCATATGATTTCCATAGTGATTAGCTGAAGACAACATATCAAGACTGGCTGAAGGCAGCATGTCAAGAAATGACTGGCTGTATACAAAATTTCTATGGCATATGATTTCTGTAATGAATGGCTGGCTGACCTCGTATAATGGTGGAGAAGTTGTAGGTCAGGGTTTATAAATGGCAAGGAACATAGAAACACTGCTTTGGTTAACTTGACACTACATTAATGAATTTCACAGTCCAAGATGAACTACAAAATTAATGTGAATGAAGAAGAAAACCTGTAACTCCTGTTTACAGAAATTGAAAAGTTTTTTTTTTCAATCTGTAAGCTGTCAAATATCTAAAAATGAGAGTTGTTATACCTGTATGCCTCTTTTTCTGCAGGTGCTCCATAAAAAGCTTTTGACCAGGCTGAATGATATCTTGTATGTTCACGTTTTTGCATTAATAGACTTCTTTTTTCATTTTCATGATGTTGGTCTGTAGTTTCCCAACTCCAGTTGATTCTCCGACGAGGTGGTGGAGGTGCTAAAGGATTTATTCGGCCAGGCAAGCGTAAATAGTCCATTGAGCTAGAAAGTTCTTTAGGTGGATAAGGAACGTACAATGAGGCAGATGAATGAGATCGTGGAGGTGGTTGTGTGATCCCCGTTGGTAACGGGGTCCTCGACGAGGTAATCCTCGGTAACATTGTTGTCATGGTTACACCTTTATGGTTGCATGCCTGAAATATATATATACAAGAATTATGTCCTCAATTTTGCTTAATGGGCTGTTATAATTAAAAAGGCTCTTACCTTGCAATATATGAATATAAATTATAAAAACATAAATTTGTAAAGTTTTCAAAAAAATTGTTTTATGATTGGATATAATTATTTTAATTCTATTCTATATTGATGTTGATATTGATCTAAAGTATCTGGTTCCACTGAAAAACATGCATGAATATTTTGATTTTAATAATTTATTTTCCTACACAATATAAATCATGCAATATAACTTCCACAATCATCTATAATAACTAGCTGAAAGATCAAAGTTACTGCTAAGAATGTGTTTGACACTGTTTTAGAATTGTATATATTGATATACTTCAAGATACTTCAATGTATCAGTGAAATCTTTATACAATGTTTTATATTATGCAAAACATCATCATTTATGAGCTCCATAGGCCAACAATAGTTTAGATTTCTTTCATACAAGAAATTACTTAATAGATTAAACAAGTCACAGCTGTAATACACAACAATATGTTCTTCTTTGATATTTTATGGTGTGTTATTTTATTTTGTGTAAATGCTAAAGAGGTCCTTTGAACCCTTGCCATAATACCAGGGCATGAACTGATAGGCCAGGGTTTAAGTGACAATTATGTAAGAATTAACCTATATCATTATTCATTGTTTCCCTAGGATGAAGCTAAAAAAAATCAAATTTGTATAATATTCGTATGTCACAAACAACACTGTCACCATGACAACTACATTACACTGACTAATACCACGCTTACTATGTGTCTAAATGTATTAAAGGTCATAGACAATGAGGACAACTGGACGGAGGCAATAAGTTTTCACTGACAAAACTGCATTTAACTGTCACAGGTTACAGACGACATTGTCACCATGACAACAGCATTTCACTATGTGCAATTAAGTTACAGGTCATTCACAACAAGGACACTTTGACAGTGTTTAACTGACGATACTGCCTTACCCCTCCTGCAGATAATTGTGTCAAAGGTCACAGACAACACTGTCACCATGGCAACAACAGCAGGATCTTACCCACTCTGTTGGTAAATGTATTACAGGTCCTGAAGAACTCATACCATAACCTGGATAGATAAGCTGATTTTTCCCAGCACCAGTCTCTTCATCATCAACCTGAAGGTGACTGTGATGGATCATCAAGCAGTCATTTCTTTCATCTATATGGTTTACATTTGCATCTGTACCAGATTTTGCATGTTCTTCTGATCTATGTCTAAGATTGTAACTACCATTTAAATCCCGCTCAAAGGTGAAACATTTAGGTTTGAACTCTCTCAATTGTAAGTGTTTATATGACTCTGATTTGTTCAAATCCCTTTCTACAGTATTTTCAATTCCAGTTATTTTGTTTTCAACATGTTCGATACCTTTGACTTTTTCTGTTTCATCTGGCCATATCCTTTCCTTTGTGTTGCTGACTCCACTGACATTCCTACTTCTAAAGTGAGGTCTAACTTCAATAGAATATTTCAGATCTGCATTTCTTTCTGTTGTCTGATCTGAATTCACAGCAACATTTGGAGTAAATGTTGTTTTTTGTTGTGTGAAGCAGTTTACCAGTACATGGTTCAGCTTCTGATTTGTTCGCTTCCTTCTGTTGGTAGAGTTTTGAATGATTGTATCCACTTCAGTCCAGATTCTTTTACCTTCTTCAACATCAACAGAGCTCTCCTTTATTACCTCTAGCTTTCCCTTGCGGAACCTGTCCATTGTAGTGCTTGGTCTGTAGGCTGTGAGTTTTATATCACCACCAAACCTAGTATTTTTCACCAACTGAACTGGTTTTCTTACTGCATGCAGGATTTTATCTTCAGAGTTTGGCACAGGATGACCAAAGTCAATCAATTCCAGCAAAGAATTGTCTCTGCATCTGTCTCCACTGACTTTTGTTATTGTTCGACATATATTGCTGTTTGCATTTTTGCCAAAATTATCACTTGAAACATCTACCATATCATTTTCGCCAACCAGTTTTTGTTGTTTTGAGCCACAGAATTCTTTTCCAGGAACTGCTTGTCTATCCTTTTTCAGAACAGAGTTAGGTGCCTTTGGCAATTCATATGAAATTGAGCACCAGTCACTTTTCCTTTGTTGAACCTTGCTCAATTCTACTTCCTTTGACTTAACAAATGTTCTTTCTTTTTCTCTGCTGTCTGCAAGAAACTTTTCCTTCAGTTTAGCAAAGTCATCATTGTCTTTGCTAAATACTTTTCCATCTTCGATTGTGAGTTCATTCCTATTAGTTATATCAATTTGATGCTGAACTACTTGTCCATTTGGATGAGGACTTACTCTAGGAACTGTTTCCCGCATTTTATTAGACGTTGACTTTTCTATAAAATCAAATGTCACTTCTCGACTCCTCTCACTGCAAACATGACTTTCCAAGAACTTTAAACTGGATTTTTTGTTTGGTTTTGGGCTTGGTGATTTTATGTATACACTGTTGTATCTTTCATCAGTTTTTGTAGCAGCAACGTAGGGAAACCTAGAGAAGCGGCGAAACTTCTCTTCTGGTATTATAGTTACTGTTAGAAGTTGAGACATTTTTCTGTTACACCTGAAATGATCCTGCTAGTAATCAGGAACTAAATTTCATATTGATCATCATCGGTGAAGAATTGTAAAGTGAAAATCTCAACTACCAAGCTGGTTCTTAATTATGTCAAATAATACATTGTGTCAGGTGTGTTAAACTTCTTCATTGTAAGGCATTAATCATTTTACTTTACTGGTTTATGAATTTCAACTTTAGAAGATAAAAGGAATAGAACTATTTTTAGCTCCTCTGATTTTTTGAAAAAAAAAAATGAGTTAAAATATGAGTTAAATGATAAAATGAGTTAAAGTACTTGATCGGCGTCAGCGTTGCCTGGTTAAAGTTTATGTTTAGGTCAGTTTTTCTCATAAACTATCAAAGCTATTGCTTTAAAACTGGCAACACTTATTCACCATCAAAAGTTAACTCTGTTCAGCAAGAATCATAACTCAATTCTACTTTTTGCAAGAATTATGGCCCCTTTTGTACTTAGAAAATATCAGATTTCTTGGTTAAGTTTTATGTTTAGGTCAATTTTTCTCCTAAACTATTATAGCTATTGCTTTGAAACTTGCAACTCTTGTTCACCATCAAAAGCTGACTCAGTATAACAAGAAACATAACTCCATCCTGCTTTTTGCAAGAATTATGGCCCCTTTTGAACTTAGAAAATCAGATTTCTTAGTTAAGTTTTGTGTTTAGATCAGCTTTTCTCCTAAAGTGTCAAAGCTACTGCTTTAAAACTTGCAACACTTGTTCACCATCAAAAGCTGACTCGGTACAGCAAGAAATATAACTCCATCCTGCTTTTTGCTAGAATTATGTGGTTTTGGACTTAGAAAATACCAGATTTTTTTATTAAGTTTTATGTTTAGGTCAACTTTTCTCCTTAATGATCAAAGCTATTGCTTTTAAACTTGGAGCAGTTATTCACTATTAAAAGTTGACTCTGCATAACAAGTACTGTAATTCTGCATTGCTTTTTGCAAGAATTATGGCCCCTTTTGGACTTAGAAAATCATGGGTAGGACAATATTTCTACTAAATTGAGACAGAAAAAAAAACAGATGAGTGTCTGCACCCACAAGGCAGTGCTCTTGTTTGTGATTCCCCTCTGCTGATTGCAAAACCACAAAATCCACAAATAATTAGTTCCCTGAGAATATTAAACATTACCTTGCTAAATTTCTAAAATGGACTGGTCCATCATTCAATTTGGGCAGTACCACTTATTATTCAAAGGGGTGTTCATTGAAAATTTACTGACTGAATAGTCTAGCATTATAACAAAAACATCATTTTGTTTAAATTCTACCACATTTAATCCTAAAACATTCCCGGGGCAATAATGCACACTGCTAGTCACAAAATGTAAATTCAATTGCAAGAATAATATACCAAATATCGAAAGGATTTTTTCCAATTTATCTTGCAACTCTGGCAATATGTCCTGCAGTTTAATATGTTCATGAAATAAGTCTCGGTGGGGAAGCTTTGATAACTTATCAAATTGAATTTGTGATAAGTTTAGCAAAATATACCATTATACCCAAAATATACAAGTATATACTGGTCTCTGTGAGGTTTAACTATTAAAGGTGCTGGCCTCCAGATCATATGACAACCAAAAAAAGAAGAAAAAAATAGGTATCAGGAAATTAATACTATATTTTTTTAAGAAAGCTTTGAAACTTAATTTACTGACAGTCTTTATGTTATGGAAACACATGAGAATTAGTTGTTTTTACTAACTTTTACACTGAAAATTGTAAAGATTTGAAACATTTTACTCAAGGTAAACTGCCTTTTAATTATAAGCAATTTGTGTTGTCCTGAGATGTTTAACCTGGATAGCAGGAGCTTTTGCTCACTTTCTTTCCATCATCCAAATCTTTGAAGGTTGACATTCGTTTATTAAATACAGGTAAAACATTTGATAAGAGGTATTGATTGAAAAAGGGATCAATTACATGAATACAGTAAATTGCCATTTTATTTCATAGGCTGTAATAAACTGTGGTATTAAAAGGTTTTATTGTAAATAGAATGGCACTGAAGTAATTACAGATCCTAGCTTCCATTAATTAGAACTTTTATTGCTCTTTTCTTGTAGTTTTATATCAATCTGATAAAAATACCTAGACAGTTTAATAGACATTATCAATCTGTGTTTAAAAAAATATTTCACTGCACTTTTCTTTGGATATTAAATAAGATTCCTGATTAGCAGATATAAAGGGGAACATAAATATAATATCTAAGGTATAAAGTTTAAATAACAAACAGTAATGTTAAATGTGTACCATTGAATTAATAAAACTTTGAAACACCTGCAAAAACTACAGTTCTTTTATTGACAATAGACTGGGATTAATGGCATGGAATAGAGAAATTCTGTATTATTTTCACAAGTTAAGCAGTGGATTAGGTAATATTTTGAATTTGTATCGGAAAAGTAAATTAGTGTATTGTGACAGGTTTAATAACCATACAAATGCATTCATATACAAACCAATACACCATATAGTATCTTAAATTTTTGTTTGTAACATTTTAAGTTAGTTAAGCTTAGGATTAGGCTACCACAAACAAACAGGTATCCAGGTTGGCTTAACATAGCTTAAAATGATACAGTTGAATCTTTTACTATTTGAATCCTACAAAGAAATTATACAAACCCCAGTTTTGAATTATTAGGGTTATGCAAGCACCCATAATTAGTTCAATTAAATGCAAAGATTTATTATTAATTATTATTATTATCCTCATCAGCATCTTAGAACACACCAATATTTAATATTTTTACACTATAAGTGTGTTGAAATAATAATATTAAAGCACAAAAAGTAAGCAAAGCAACAGTCTGATAATTTCTATCCAGTATCTATTTCTGAATGGAAATATTTGGTGTCTGATTTCGTTCCATGAATTGAATAGCTTAGACAAATCTTTTTTTTTTCAGTTTAATTTTGAAACTGTTCTTAACTTCGAAAGTCGTGAATGTCCTTACAATATTTTAATTGAACTTTGGTTATGTGTCATGCATGTACATAATATCCGCGAAAACCTATTGTTATGGTAAAATTTGCGTGATTTTTCAGTGCTGATCTTAAACCTCAAAATATGTAAAGCAGAATCGAGAAAAATATACCTTTTACAAAAAAATCCGCAAAGAAATAGTTAACCGTTGGTTCACTTTTTTAATTCCAATTATTTACCATTCATTTGACAGTCTTCAGTGAATGTCTCGCGCTGAGGTCACGTGATGTCAACGTCGCTACGGAGACGGACCTCTGACTCGCGCTTCGTTAACTGTTTCGACAAAAGATTAATTACGGATTCAATAATGTATAGCCTGCTTAGTGCTAAAATATTACACGGTTTGTTGAAACTTAATCTGTTAATCGATACAGTTGAATAGATATTTAAATAGACAAATGTACATAAAACCCGATAATTTAAAGAAGAGATATATGCTATTTAACAGATTGCAGGGACGAGAGAACATGCTGACCTTTACTGTTAGCACGTGCAATAAAAAAAAAAAAAAAAAAAAAAAAAAAAACAGAAAAGAAAGGAAAAAGAACATGGATGCAATAACTATGTGAATACTACTGTTATGTTCGGTGATAATTTTAATAATGTTAATAATAATAATAATAATAATAAATTACACGTCAACTAGATTGTCGGATCCAGGGCTGGGCCCCGACTCCCCAGTTGGCCGAGAAGTGACCTATACTCATCAAAGTTGCACCCAACTATTTTGGTAAAGGAATAATATTTTCTCAAAATTTAGACCAAAAAGCACCAGAGGCCGCCATTTCAACAGTGTATTTCAAAATTTTCTCAAGGCTTGCTTGCATACCTACCAAAACTACGCAAGCGCAGCTTTATCAAATAAGAACGAATAAAACAAAACAAATTGCTTGCATACCTTCCTTCATGTACGACAATGCTCCGGAGTGATCCCCGTACATTAATGGAAGAAGAAGATATGGTCACCAGGTTGTACATGGATGCAGTGACCAACTTTAGCTTCAAGTTGGAGAATAGCTTTGGCCTTTGACTGGTACGCCATTCAGTTAGTGCGTTAAAAATTATTACATGAAATCAGAAATTGATATTCGTTTTATTTTTTGCTCGACTATTCAAAGAATAGTAGAGCTATTGGACTCGCCCATGTGTCGGCGTCGGCGTCCCGATTTGGTTAAGGTTTTGTATGTAAGCTGGTATCTCAGTAACCACTTGTGGGAATGGATTGAAACTTTACACACTTATTCACTGTGATAAACTGACCTACATTGCACAGGTTCCATAACTCTATTTTGCTTTTTTTTACAAAATTATGCCCCTTTTTCGACTTAGAAATTCTTGGTTAAGGTTTTGTATGTAAGCTGGTATCTCAGTAATCACTTGTGGGAATGGATTGAAACTTCACACACTTATTCACTGTGATAGACTGACCTACATTGCACAGGTTCCATAACTTTATTTTGCTTTTTTTACAAAGTTGTGCCCCTTTTTCGACTTAGAAATTCTTGGTTGAGGTTTTGTATGTAAGCTGGTATCTCAGTACTCACTAATGGGAATGGATTGAAACTTCACACACTTGTTCACTGTCATGATCTGACATGCACTGTGTAGGTCCCATAACTCTACTTGGCTTTTTTTAAATTATGCCCCTTTTTCGACTTAGCAGTTTTTGGTTAAGTTTTTGTATGTATACAAGCTTGTATTTCAGTATACACTTACGGGAAAGGATTGAAACTTCACGCACTTGTTCACTTTATGAGCTGATAAGCACTGTAAAGGTTCCATAACCCTTTTTTCCATTTTTACAAAATTATGCCCCTTTTTCGACTTTCGTATTCTTTCAATTGACAAGGCTGTTGAATAGTCAAGCGTTGCTGTCCTCCGACAGCTCTTGTTATTTATTTATTTTTGCTTATTATCAGATATATGCCTCTTTCTCGTAATTCTGAACCTTGTCATTGATCCGAACCTTTGGAAAATTTGCACTTGCAGCTATTTCCTGTTTCTAAACTTTATGCATGTTGTGGCAAATCATATGACAGTTAAACAAGAATAAAAAATAAAATACTATTTTTCACAGTAAAATAGAAATATACACAACAGAAAATTTTGGCACAAAATTTGCTTACATAAAATCAGTGTGGTAATATATAACCTTTTTATAGAAAACAGAAACCTTTTTTGTTTGCAAACACAATTAGATCTATAATATATCATCATGTGAAAGCCTGGATTATTCATTGACAACAACCCTTAGAATCTTTATACGCCCGTCTCTGAAAGAGTGGTGCGTATAATGTGAACACATCCTGTGGCGGCGGGCGGTCGGCGTCCAAAAGCATGTCCGCTCTTTAATAAGACAAATAGTTTTCATCCGATCTTCACCAAACTTGCTGACAATATTTGTGGACATAATATCTCGGCCAAGTTCGATAACCAGCCAAATCGCGCCAGGCACTCTTGGATTATGGCCCTTGAATTACTCGAAATCTGCTGAATTAGCCTTGTCCGCCCTCTAAGTCGAACAGTTTTCATCCGATCTTCACCAAACTTGGTGACAATGTTTGTAGGCATAATACCTCGGCCAAATTCGATAAACACCCAAATCGGCCCAGGCACTGTTGGATTATGGCCCTTGAACTACTCGAAATCTTTTTTATGATACGTAACTGAATAATTAGACGGGCGTATTTTGTGACAGTCTGGCACTTTTGTTCTTCATGGGGATTTTTTTAGTTTAGATGTTTGACTATCAAACTATAGGAAAAACTCTTTTGAAACTTAAATATGTTACTGAAGAGAACTGAAATACCGGTTAAGTGACTCGGAATAACGAGAAAAGGGCATACAATTCTTTGTTCTTAATCTAGTGTCAATTAACGTAATCAATATAGTACTGCAAAATAGTTTTTACTAAATTGTACTATCGTTAAGATTTTGGTTTAAAGTTTAATTGCAACTGAAAAATATTTCTGCGACCGGACTTTTATGGAGATGTAATTTACAGTAAGTTTCTGAACAATGGCAATTTTCCTATAATCGTTGATGAAATTATTGTGTCACAGTTTATTACACTATAACTACCAAACTATTTTTGAGACATTTGTGCGCTGTAGGCTTTCTTCTTTGATTATGTCTGGCGTAACAATTGGAAGACTCCATGATAGGCAATTCTTAAAGCTCACTTGGGCCAAGTTGCTTTGGTCTTATTCGGTGAGTCTCTTATTGTAATGCCTCTGCAAGGCATCGAACACGTTTGTGAGGTTCTTCGATTTTTTTAAAATATGATAATTAACACGAGCATTCTAATGTTTTACATACCATACTTTTATGTCACCATAACGTAACGGACACTATCCATAACTTTGGAGCATGTTAGGGGTTAAGAGTATGGTACACCATAACACGGTTTAAACTCTTCAGTGACTTTACCACTGACCGTTCCAAGGCAGTGACCAACAGTAGATTTATTATTGTTTCGACCTTGTCTGTATTCCATCATTTGCGCATCCACTCAAGCTATGTGGATTGTACCAGTCCTTATTAGATTTTTGTCCTTGTTTTTTTTTCACAACCCCGCTACTATCAGGAGACTAAAACTCGGCAGTTCAGTACCTGTCGAGTATAGACATCGGCAGCAAGACATACTAGGAGTCTTGCAACTGCAGACAAAAATAATTGAAGTTAATTTTGATTATAACAATGTGTCGAGTAGACTTGCATCCAGAGGCAATGCGAGGTCGGTAAAAATGTGTAGGAACAGTATGTTAACTAGAAATTGCTTTTGTAAAATAGCGCATGTCTCCCCCAATGAAAAGTCCTACTGGCAAGAAGTCAATAGGGGTCAGGAGCGAAAGACAAAGAGACACTGATGGTTGGCTGCAAGAGGGATCATCTACTTGGCATGTCCAGTCAGCCCGCTAAGTTTCAACACTCTTGGCCTAGTGGTTCTCAAGTAACTGTTCAGGGTCCTGTGACCTTAACCTTTGATCAAGTGACCTCAAAATAAACAGGGGTTATCTACTCTGCATGTCCAATCATCCTATTAAGTTTCAACATTCTAGGTCAAGTGGTTCTCAAGTTATTTTCCGGAAATTATTTTAAATGACCAGGCCCCTGTGACCTTGACCGTTAATAGACTGACCCCAAAATCAATAGGGGCCATCTACTTTGCATGTTCAATCATCCTATGAAGTTTCAACATTCTGGGTCAAGCGGTTCTCAAGTTATTGATCGGAAATTGTTTTCCATGTTCAGGCTCCTGTGACCTTGACCTAAAACAGAGTGACCCCAAAATAGATAGGGGTCATCTACTCTGCATGACCAATCATCCAATGAAGTTTCTACATTCTGGATCAAGAGGTTCTTAAATTATTAATTGGAAATGGTTATCAATGTTCAGGCTCCTGTGACCTTGACCTTTAATGGAGTGACCCCAAAATAGATAGGGGTCATTTACCCTGCATGAACAATCATCCTATGAAGTTTCAACATTCTGGGTCGAGAGGTTAAGTTATTGATCAGAAATGGTTTTCAATGTTCAGGCCCCTGTGACCTTGACCTTTCACAGAGTGACCCCAAAATCAATAGGGGTCATCTACTCTGCATGACCAATCATCCTATGAAGTTTCAACATTCTGGGTCAAGTCGTTCTCGAGTTATTGATCGGAAATGGTTTTCCATGTTCAGGCCCCTGTGACCTTGACCTTCAATGGAGTGACCCCAAAATCAATAGGGGTCATCTACTCTGCATGATCAATCATCCTATGAAGTTTCAACATTCTGGGTCAAGTCGTTCTGAAGTTATTGATCGGAAATTGTTTTCCATTTTCAGGCCCCTGTGACCTTGATCTTCAACGGAGTGATCCCAAAATCAATAAGGGTCATCTACTCTGCATGACCAATCATCCTATGAAGTTTCAACATTCTGGGTCAAGTGATTCTCAAGTTATTGATCGGAAATGGTTTTCCATGTTCAGGCCCCTGTGACCTTGACCTTCAACGGAGTGACCCCAAAAACAATAGGGGTCATCTCCTCTGCATGACCAACCATCCTATGAAGTTTCAACATTCTGGGTCAAGTGATTCTCAAGTTATTGATCGGAAATGGTTTTCCATGTTCAGGCCCCTGTGACCTTGACCTTTGACCCCAAAAACAATAGGGGTCGTCTCCTCCATAAGCCCTGCCACCCTATGAAGTTTGAAGGTTCTAAGTCAAATGGTTCTCCAGTTATTGCCCGGAAATGAAGTGTGACGTGCAGATGGACAGGGCAAAAACAATGTCTCCCCCAGAGGGGGGGAAACATAATTAAGCACACACATGTAATCTAATTTTTAGCTGTATGTAAGTGTTTCATAAAAACTTCTCGAAACTGTGCTAGGTGTCGATATACTTTCTGGTCCACCGGAATCGTAGAATCAAAGAATGCTTCCGAAGGGAAAGAACGACAACTCTGTATTGGAGAATACAATACTTGGTGACATTTCTGACCAAGATTCATACCATAATATGTGTAAAGAAAAAACAGTATGACAAAACTTGTTTTCTGATTTATTTCTCGAAATTTTCTTAAACAATAATTACCCCTTTTCAGGTAGTGTGAAATATAAAGCTCAAAGTCTTTGACTGCAATATATCATATGTAAAATACAAAACTCATTCCTGTCAAATTTTAAAGGCAATACAGGGGGTTAACATGCCTACTTGAGAAGCATGATAAAAGCTACTTTCTGACTATGTTCAAGGATTTTAACTTGAAGTGTAAAAATACCGGGAATATTGCTACTTGATAAGTGAAGAGACATTGACTTTTACATTAACCTTTAGCATGCTAGATAAATTGTCGTCTGCTGGAATTGTCGTCTGCTAAAATTGTAAAGTTCATTCAATTTGCTCCCAAATTGGAAGAAATATTGTCAGAGTAGCAAACAGCTTGGAACCTGATCAGACGCCGATTTAATCGGCGTCTGATCTGGTTCCAAGCTGTTTGCAAAGGCTGTTAAATTCGCCTGCAGCAGGCTAAGGGTTAAAGAGGGAATTACTCCTCATAATGAGTACCAGTAGATTATATAATATATTCGTATGAATTACTGTTCATACAAAAACATGTATTTATTTCATATCTACACAATACATTTCTACAACTGCAGTTAATGACAGAACAGGGGATGCCACTTTGAAACCTCTATGTGTATGGTACATGCAGTCTCTACTCGTATAAAAATTGGCTGCAAAAAAGTGTGTAATATCTTTTGAGTTGCTTGCTGCAATTAATTCTACATTTAAGAATTGAGAAATTGTTTTTACAAGTATATTTTGAGCTTGTATTATAATGTTGTTAATGTTGACCTCTCAGACATTGATAATGAAATCCTACACATTCTTACAACCTTTCTATCTTAAAACTTCAATTACCAAAGAAATCATTCTAATAAAACAAGACATTATACATGAAAAAATAATTGCACTTACGAGAAATAAAACACAGCAAAACATAACAGAAGCTTGCCTGATAACTCCAACACAGTCCAGTGTCACTTGTTTCTTAAAATTTGACCAATTGGATGATGTTTAGTCTTGGGTCCCACATATTGAGAATGTAAAAAGTGAACAAACCTCAGCAAATATATTACATTTTGTTACTAATACTGTATATACAAATGTCATTCTGAGTAGATAGAAGGGAATGAAATATGGAATTGGTTAAATAAAGGGGCGGTGGAGGGGGTAAGGATAATACTTTTTGTCAGCTTAAAGTGTCCTGTATGGAAACATACAAGGGTGAAAGTATGGAATATTGAAAATCCTGAAAAATAAAAAACGATGAGAAAAAATAAATACTGGTAAGCAAAATGAATATCTGGTACCTGTCAATTAAATAACACATGTTAACACAAAAATACTAATTGAAATACAACATACTTTCAATTTCTTTCTAAATGTTGAAGTATAAAAAAAAAAAGTTTGGTAGCATGAAAATTTGGGGCAAGCAGGGGGTGATAACTGAACTTTTTTTATAATGTCCCACACTATAGCTTTTCTTTCATTAATATGCATGAAATTAAGAACTCATTTAGGCCAGCTTACAATAAACAGGAGAAAGAAATGTTAAATTAATCTGTTGACTTGAAGCAGTTCTCATCAAAATGAAACTTGCTACAAGATTTTTTAATTTAATTATACTAAATGGGAAAAGAAGTGTAACACATGAAGAACATAGAGTAAATTTACTGCTAGC
Organism: Mercenaria mercenaria; assembly: GCF_021730395.1. NCBI lineage: Eukaryota > Metazoa > Mollusca > Bivalvia > Venerida > Veneridae > Mercenaria > Mercenaria mercenaria. The sequence goes on from NC_069373.1 coordinate 10,494,116, forward strand.
TTCTACTTATATGCTTTTCATCAACAATATGTAGTCTGTATAAAAGTTGTGTGATTTTTGTTTCAAGTATCGCTGTTCAGCACAAATCTGTAAGCATCATTTTTTCCCCTAAATATCGCTGTTAAAGGCAGTTGGGATTTTTTTCTACAATGTAAACCCCATTTTTCAAATTTTCAGAATATACTTAGAAAATTCAGCAAATAAAAGCTTTATTTTTTGAAAGACTTTGAAAAATTAGGACCTCAGATCAGTTTTCATAATGCTAGTCTGGATAAAACACAATGTATGACATTTCTGTCCATAGAAATTATTATACTATGTAGATTTTAATGAAACTTTTCTAAACTGTAAATCATCATAATATCTTTTATATGGTCTGATCAAATGCACAGAGCTGCATGCTGACATATCTGTCCATGATTTAAGAGATCTGCAAATTTCAAGCAGATCTGAAAGCATCATTTCAATTTTTTTCATGTGAAAACATTTTTGTAATTATTTTTTTTAAGAAGAAAGAAATGTTGCTGTATTCATAAATGTATAAACAGGAAGACATTTATATGCACGATGATTTTCCTTTCCATATGCAGAATCCAAACTTTATTCACATTATCCGAATAAAAGATGTTATATCAGGAATTCCAGTTTCTAAAACATACAGAACTGAAAGTATACGTTTCACGCTGCTCATTAAGCAATTCAGTCTTAAGATAATGTACTAAATCTAAATTTAATCTAGTTGTTTATAAATATCTCACATAACTTTTACTTTATGTTGTTTCTGTAAGAAAGACATGCATCTTCCATCGAGAAGAAGAACAGCGTTTTAGTACAGGGTGTTCCATAATATATGATAACATAAATAACTTTAACAACTCAGTTTTTGTGATAGAGAAATGGTTCAGCACTTGTTAGAAAGCTAATTGGCCCAAGTTTTTATAAGACAGGTAGAATGATTTGACGTCATAAAAGAGTCTATTCTTCCAAGCCAGACACATTGCTGGATTTGCAGGATTCTATTCACCGTGACGTGCAAAATATCAGTTGTGAAGACACCATCAGGAACTTTCGACATTGTTAACAGCCCGTTTTGCAAAATCAAGGGGGACATTATGAACATCTATTGTAACTGAAGAAAGTGACATGAAAATATGTTTATGTGTAATAAAACTTACATGTGTATGCTAATGTAATATATATTACAATATAGATTATTGTAAAAACTGACAAAGTTATTAAAGTTACTTTTGTTATCTTACATGATGTATCAGCCTGTATATGAAAACACTGATAAGCCACTCTGGCTGTCAAAAATACAGAAAGTCAAACTTATGAATGTGATGGTACTGAAAAATCTGTTACTCTATGAAAAGTATCATTATTTCTCAACCTCTTACAAGTGGATTTATCATTCACGAGTTACACATCTTTCATATGGTACAGGTAAAATGGCAGCAAACAAGATTTGAGGACACCAAGCCTAAGCCAATTTATATACACAACAACCAATTAAAACTGGCAATTAGCAATGTGTTAAGATAGTAGGCATGCTTGAAATTTAGGTGTCCATGAGAAGTGTATTTGTATTCCATACACTGTACAGTCCAAGGGCAGTTTTTGGTGTGTACTTGTATTCTCTCCATAGTTCAATTCCAGTGTAAATATTCCCCCATATTATTATTTAGAATAACATTGGAATGAAGTAATAAATGGTTGACATTAAATAATCACCAATAAAATATGTTTAACTTGTCATTATTTAGATATACACAATGTACATCTGTTAAACTGATATTACAAACATTACACTCTACTTCACTAGTATATTTGATACTGTTTATACAAGCATTACATATTGTGAAGACAAGTCACATTCTATACAGATTGGTGCTTTGAACAAGAGCCCACTTAAATAAATGTCATCTAATGACACAGGCATTTAACTAAAATAGTTTAAGGACTGTATACATGCCAAAGAATTCTTTCAGCTATTGCCCTGAAAGTCACTGACCTTGACCTAGTGACCCCTTAAAATTAAGGATCACCTATTGACCACAGGCAATCACCCTATAAGACACTCTTTAGTTATTGAGCAGACATAGTTTTCAGTCTCAAACTGACCTTGACCTTCAACTTGCTGAACCTAAAAAACAAGAGCTGTCACTAATGGTGACAAATGCCCCGGCAGCGCCTTGACCTTTGACCAGGTGACCCCAAAGTCAGTAGGAGTTGTGTACTCAATAAGAACTATCAGCATGTGAAGTTTGAAGGTCTTGGGTGCAGTGGTTTGCGAGTAAAGTGCCTTCATGCAAAAAGTTAACGTTGAGACGAATGAACTTACCAATGGACAGACAGTTGAAAACTAATATGCCTCCCTTCGGGGACATAAAAAGGGATCATCTACTGACCAAAGGCAATCATCCTATAAAGACTGATCTTTGCGAGACAAGTGTTCTCTAGTTATTGATCAGAAACTAAATGATCTGATGACTTTTCACTAACCTACGGACAAAGAGCAAAAACAATATACCTCCGCTCTTTTGAGATGGGGCATAAAATATCCGGAAGCCCTTAAATGTATTAAAACTAGGGATGTCAACGGATATCCGGATATCCGGTTATTCGGTCACGGGTCCGAATATTCGGATCTAATTTAAGTATTCGAATATTCGGTAGTACTATACAGATTACTGAAATATTTATTTTCATGTTCATAGCATTAGAATTTTTCGTCATGTAGATAGCGTGTCAAAACGTAATACACAGTCGCCATGGCGATGACACCTACCCGACAGGTGTGCGAAACATACTTGTCATCTTAGCTAGTCCTGACTGTTTAATCAAACAATGCAATTATTGTCAATTAATAATTATACATAATTTAAAACACGTGTTTACAAATCGTCGGCAAATATTGCAGCTTTAAAGAAAAGACGCAAGAGAGTGCAAAAGTGATAATTAGTACACGTGCATTATATGCTCTTTTATTGACGCCGGCTGTAACAAACATTTGCCGATAAATATCGGCGCTGCACTTGATAATGTGTTTGTGTAATTAAAGAAACAAATCCGTCTTTTCATACTGAGTTTGCCATTATATAAAGCCTATTTTTGAAAGAATATATTTTGGACCCGGACTTATATAAATAATTACATATTACTGACAGAAGGGATTCGAATCCTTCCAATTTGCATAATAAAACTAAACCGAAAGTAGAAAAATCTTGTCAGAGTTACCTTTCTTCCATTTCAAAATGGCGACCGCTAATTTATTGCAAGTACGACGGGTCCTAGAAAAACGTTATAAGCCATTATATAGATACGTTTAGGTCATCAGAAAAAAGAGGTTATGTGCGGGAACGAATATCCGGATATTCGTTCGGATGGTTGACCGAATATTCGGATACCAGTTTTGGTATTCGTTGACATCCCTAATTAAAACTCAAAACTATGAGCATAAACTGAAAATATTTAAACACAGAATATTGTTTCAGTCAGTGAGTAAAAAAAAACAACAAGCTTAAACAAAAAACTTAAAACACATTGAAAGTTAATTACATATTTACAAATATAATACATCTTAAAGATACTTTTTACAATATAATACAATTATTCTATGCAAGATATACTTTAAATAAAGTAGCTGTTGTTCAAAAGGTAATGCTAAAATAACAATACATGCATTAAAATGCCACCCTAGGCCTAAGAGGAATGTCCCCAGATTAATCTAACTTATTTTGAAATTTAGACAGTGTTTATTTATTAAGTAACAGTAATGGTGACAAATGCCCCTGCAGCACCTTTGACCTGGTGACCCCAAAGTCAGTAAGGGTCATGTACTCAATAAGTACTATCAGCATGTGAAGTCTGATGGTCCTAGCTGCAGTGGTTCGCGAGTAAAGTGCCTTCATGCAAAAAGTTAAAGTTGTGACTAAAGAACGGACAGTTGAAAACTAATGTGCCTACCTTTGGGGGCTTAAAAAGTTAAAAATAGTGCAATTCAGCATGTTCCAAGGAAAACTTGTTTTTTTTTGTTTAATCACATGTATAGGCAGTGTAAAATATACAAAACTCTATATCCAATAATGCAACAGAAGTCAACAGAAGGGAGTCTAATTATAAATGAATACAGCTGAATCTACCCTAACAACCAACTGTATTAAGCACCTGTTTGCCTTTAGCAGCAAATCATTTTCTTTTTGTTCTCGCTTCAACTTGTCTTAAGCAGGCAGATTATGTTTATTCTTTCGTTGGCTGCTTAATACAGGTTGCTTAATACAGGTTTGACTATAGAAGCTTATTTTTTAAAATAAATTTTGATATAAACTATTTTCTTTATGTTAGTCTGGAGTTTGCAGTAATCTGTGAGGTATATGTTATATATCTGTCTATTTTCTAATCATAATGAACAGAATCTGACTGGTCTGGATATCTTCCAGAGAAAAACGACACCTTAGAGGGAAACCCATCATCATTACTAACGATCGAAGAAAATCGAGGTAAGACAGTGTTAAAAAATGTGTCCTGAATCATTTGATACACGATACACATTTACCATACAGTATGCAACACAGAAATTTGAAACCACTTAACATAGCTTGGTTAAAATGTGCAGTAAAATTTGAGATACGACTTAACAATATACAACAATTGCTTAGGTAATAAAGTAAAATAACAGATACTTGCACGAGCTTAAACAAGACACTCTCAAATCAAATAGCACTATCTCGCAATCAGTTGGCACATTCCATTTTTATATCAATATCATAATCAAATTATAAAAGTTAGGTGCCCAAATACTTAATGTAGGAGTTTTCATCTGAAAATGTCAAGGAAGAGTCTATAATATCTTGTTATAAAGAATATATGGCAGTGTATTACATATGATTATAGTACTACATGTACGTTTGAAACTTTCATACTTTTTCCATTTATGCCTTTTCATTGTCAACAGTAAATGCTTTTTCAAAATCATGCATATGAAATGCCATGAAAAAATGCTAGCAAAGTTTTGACAGAAGATTTTTTTAACTGAACATTCAGTGGGAGACCTGGCAAACAACAAAATTTCTTTATTTACTACAAATTTTACACTTTTAAGAAAGAATTTCACTTTCTCATTAAGGTAGTTCTGCATGTTCCAATCAAAGTAATTTCTATCACTTAGAATTTGGTTAAACCCAGATTTTCAAAACTTCAGAATATATCTAGAAAATCTATTGAATTAAAAAGATTCCGTGACATGCTTTTTTGCTAGAATGATTGAAAAATTTGGCCTCATGAAAGTTGTCATATTTAAATGGGAGTCTATGGAAAATTATGAAATTTTGATAACTTTTTCGTGAATAGAAATTTTTCTTCATAGCATATTTTAATGAAAATTCTCACAGTTGTATACAAAAATATTATCTATCATATGGTAAAATAACAGGTATAGGTTCCTGTGCTTGTTTCTGAGATATTTGCTAATGATTTGAGGGACCTGCGCATTCTGAGTTGAGTTTTCAGACATTACTGACTTAATGTGTCAATGATATTATATCATATTTTATCTTTTCAAAAACAGTACTGTTCAAGTGTTGCCATTTTAATAAATTTACCCATGGGTTGCCACTAATTTATTAAATGGTTTTCATTTCCATATGTCAAGTCAAGGATTTATTCTACGTTATCCGGATTAATGAAGTGACACTATTACTTCCAGTATTTCAGACGTGCAGAACTACCTTAAGCAGGGACAGTTCCATCTTTTTCTTTTAAGAACTTTATGATAAATAACATTTTATAAACATTAATAACACAAGATAAATTAAGCTAATGCCTGCATGAAGTTTTAGATCTTTAAATGACATATCATGTTCATGCCCATGTAAATCTCCTCTTGCTATGTCCTCGCCTCGTGAATCTTAGCACCTGGTACTGTACTATACCCGCTTTAAAGCAATCACAAACACATGCATCTCAAATGAATTATAAATAATCACTTTTGAATTACATATACTCTATACTTCATTCTCAAAACTACGCATCCTCGTGAAATATGTTTGGTCATTAAAGAGTTAATCACTTTATGCAGTCAAACTGTTAGTAATTAAATAAATCTATGATGAAACACTGGTTTAAAGTTTATCACTGTACATGTGTATTTACTGTTGGGTCACCTACTGCCGTGTAGGTGCATCACCGGGGTCATGACTTCGCCTTTGTGAAGAATGTCTGAAACAGATAGATTGTAACTTAAATCAAAGAAACATTCATCTCTAAAGTAAAATAGATGTAACTACAAAGACAACAGTGTCATTAATTAAGTAAGCATTCATATATATAACATATTGTTTAAGTATCCTTAAGTGACAGTAGTGTACTAATCAAGAAACATTCCTCATAAAAACTTAAGCCATTCTTAATATGATATTACAATTTAAGTTCCTAAGCTCTGGTCTACAAACCCAGATGCCACTAGATCAATTTCTCAGCAAGGCAAATATTTCCCAAAATATGCCAAAGATGTTTCCACAAGTCATTTATACACATCCCCCACGCCCCTCTGATTCATGTGAGGGACAAAACATACAGTACAAATCTGTACCTGTTGATAAAACAAAGTCGAGCTGAAAAAGCTAGACAACCTCAACAAAGTAAACTCTGTGCCCATAGTCTGTATAATATGCAAAAAAGGTCAGATAGTCATATATGATCGAGTCCAGTGTAAAGCCTTGATTCTGCTTACCTTAAAATAGTTCCTAAATAATTTGCTTTCTGATTTGAGAGCATCACAGAATTCTCGTGCTTGATCAGGTGACAGTCTGTGTGTGGGCAGATAGTCACCCTGTAGATAGTTGATCATTTCGTCTCCCTGAAACATATAAGAACATGTTACAATGCTGCCCTTCTTTTTACTTTTGTACCAATCGTTTATTCAAAGTCTCAAGTAATTTTGAAATGTCTACACTAAAATGATGCGCAATGTTGAATCATGCATTGATCAGCTACTCATCCAATATGAAAGCTTAAATTTTAACACAATCCATGAGATGTAGGCAATTTACACATGGAACGGTAATTATAAGTATCACATACTACAGTAAACTATTTAAGTAGAGAGAATTTGGTCTTACCCTCTGTTCCAGTACACATTTCAGACACAATGCTGCCTCATTAAGAGCCTAGAAAACAAAACAGAACAGTTTTACTTTCTACTGAAGTGACATGGAAACAGTTTAATTCAAATATATGTATTTTTCTAAAATAATCTAAAACATTTTTCATTCCAATAATTGGTTGTTTTATAATATTTTCCCCAAACTTTCTAGATCTGACGCCCATTGCCAATTAAAGAGAAAACTCCACTAAATTACCAATTCTCTCAATAAATCATACAATCAACTAAAACATGTTTTTTTGTTGGGTTTAATGTGGCACCGACACAATTAAGGTCATATGGCGACTTTCCACCTTTGACCGAGGAGGAAGACCCTAGGTGCCCCTCAATGCATTATTTCATCACAAGTAGAACCATCGACCTTCCGTAAGCCAGCTGGATGGCTTCCTCACATGAAGAATTCAACGCCCCCAAGTCAGGTTCAAAGCTGCAATGGTGATCTGCAAGTGATTTGAAGTCAGCGACCTTAACCAATCGGCCTTGGAGGCCCCTTCTAAAACATACATGTATGTATTTGTTTGTTTGTTTTGGGTTTAACGCCATTTTTCAACAGTATTTCAGATATGTAACGGTGGGCAGTTAACGTAACCAGTGTTCCTGGATTCTTTACCAGTACAAACCTGTTCTCCGCAAGTAACTGCCAACTTCCCTACATGAATCAGAGGTGGAGGATGAATGATTTCAGACACAATGTCTTTTATCAAATCATCACAGAGAACACTTATGTATTAGTTTATACTGTTACAAATCTGTAGTATGTTGGTTCATTAACACCTCCCAACACTATATGATGGTAGACATGCATCAAAGTATATCTACAGCACAGAGGTAAAATTTCAACGAAATTTCAGTAGACAGCCTACCAGTGTTGTTTGTGCATCTTTTAAATCAAACTCTGGTTTCATTGGGGCCATGAAACAAGCTGGAATGATACTCTTATAAACAAAGTCTGGAAATCCTTGTAAACCATCCTTGCCTCCTGAAATTGCAACACAGGTTAATAAAAAAAAACAACAACAAACAATTATGCATGTAAAATGACAGGTAAGAGCTGTCTGAATAAAAATACTGAGTACAGTATAATAAAACTCTTATCTAAAGTGGTTTCATATATAAACAGTAAAACAGGCAATCTTTACAATACTGTAAAATCAATAAATTTTATTGACATGGTACTTCCTGGTTTTGATAAAAACAGCAGTATCTTGTCTTTCACTGTGGGGGCATGAATAAATGGATCTATGTGTTCAATAGGATTAAATTTCATAATTGAACAATACCATTTAATCTACAAAAACATGAAACTGAATTATTTCACTGTATTTCTTTGAATAACTGTTCTTGCACATGCTGTGGTAATTCTACACTGCTAGTTCATGTTCTCTATGCTATTTGATGGCATCCTGAAATCTCATTTTCTAACATTAGGACTTACCCCAAGCTGCTACAAGTCTCTTCAAGATATTGAAACATGTCTTCTGACTCTGTAATAAAGAATAATAGTCAATTAAGTCTCAAACTACTTGGTTTCTGTAATCATATAAGTGTTTTATATATTTTTCCCAGCACAGTCCTTTAACTGTCAGGTTTTTTTAATGAATTCCCAGCAAGGCAAAGACTCCTGCTAATAATTTGACAGAAGAGCCGCGCCATGAGAAAACCAACATAGTGCATTTGCGACTAGCATGGATCCAGACCAGCCTGCGCATCTGCACAGTCTGGTCAGGATCCATGCTGTTCGCTTTCAAAGCCTACTGCAATTAGAGAAACCATTAGCAAACAGCATGGATTCTGACCAGACTGCGCGGATGGCAGATCCATTCTGGTCGCAAAGCCACTATGTTGGTTTTCTCATGGTGCAGCTCAAACATATTTTAATGAATTCCCAGTAGGGCAAAGACCTGCTAATAATTTGACAGATGTTTGTTGTCAATGCTTTGTGTCATACATCCTTATTACATCTGGCTTCATTCAAGTTGCAGATAACATGTGGAGTTTTCTTTGCAAATACTAAACAGATCTCACAAAAAAAAACATATAAAATTAAAACTTGTAAACCACTTTTATTCTAAACTTAGGATGAGAAGCTAAAATGCTGGTACATGGTGTGTACTTGACGAATTCAAACTGCTTTTTTGTTACAGCAAATATTTAAAAATTAAACACAAGAATATTGTTGTGTAAAACTTACAGAAGGATCAGGAAACTCGGTGGCACCTTGAACAATAGTGATCAACACCTGGTGAAGATTGTGAACTTCTGTAACATAAAATGTTGTTACTTGTAAAATATTTAAATTTTTACTGAAATTTAGTTTCATGAATTTTGTTATCTACATTTACTCATGAATTTTTAAGTAAATGTCAGACTTCTAAACCCCTTCATGAGAAAATCCCTTACATCATTATACAAAAACAGGACTGACACATCTATTGTATGTTTAATACATAAACTGAAATATATTATAAACATTCTTTGTAATGTACTAATGATACTCGGAGGCACTTTATCAAAATAACAAATTATGTCTATATTAAATCTAATTAACACCTTTCTTCTTAATACATAAACAAAAGTTTAATCAGTGTTGAAAGGCAATGGTAGAACTAGTTTATACCTACAGTCAGGTAAATGAAGTTGCTTCTGTAAATGACTAAATAATATCAAATCATACCCTGGTTTTTGAGCACATCAAGAACATCATTGCTGACTATTGTAGAAATAAACTGGTAGTAACTTTTCTGTAGCGACCGTTTATCAGCAACCGCAACCTGGTCAAGGTCATCAGTAGGCTGGGTTAGCACACGAAATATTGTACTGACCACTGGCATGAACACCTCTTGTAGGAATGGTGATATTGCACTCTGTAAACATACAAATCACATGGATGGGTCAAAGTTGTATGGTTTTGCTTGCTAGTTTTTTTTTATTATTTATTATCTATTTTATATAAATCTTTGAAATTTAGGGGGAGTTAACTAGATTAATCTAATATACACTTCATCAAAGTGCAAAATGTGACCAAGAATTCTCACATCAGGGTCGGCAAATTCAATTGTCCGTATTGCCCAGGTTGTCCCAACAGACAAGTGAAATATGACCAGAGTTTACTATATAACTATCATACGGACAAGTAAAAAATAGCAAATGACTAAAACGGACAAACAAGTCAAAATCAGATTTCGCCAACCTTGCACATCATGACGAAATGAAATAAATATGAATAATGAATGATTTTAGATATAAAGCCTTGACTGAAAACATTTACCCCATCCCAGCCTCGCAATCAGTAGCCCAAGAAATCAAGCTATGTGACTATGGAGACCTAGGAATTGGCTCAGGAACTATATGCAATGATACTGTAACCAAAACAGTTACAGGAAATATTTTAGGCAAAGTTTTCATGTGAACTGTACGTATAAATGCCTAAAACATAACAAGAGCTGTCGGAGGACAGCAACGCTCGACTATTTAACAGCCTTGTCGCTTGAATGAATAAGAAAGTCGAAAAAGGGGCATAATTTAGTAAAAAAGTAAAATAGGGTTATGGAACCTGCAAAGTGCTTATCAGCTCATGACAGTGGACAAGTGTATGAAGTTTCAATCCATTCCCATTAGTGGGTACTGAGATACCAGCTTACATATAAGAATTTAACCCAAAAACTCCTAAGTTGAAAAAGAGGCATAATTTTGTAAAAAGCAAAGTTGAGTTATTGATCCTTTGCACTGCATGTCATATCATGACAGTGAACTAGTGTGTGAAGTTTCAATCCTTTCCCATTAGTGGATACTGAGATACCAGCTTACATACAAAAACTTAACCAAAAATTTCTATGTTGAAAAAGGGGCATAATTTTGTAAAAAAGCAAAATAAAGTTATGGGACCTGCTTTGTGCATGTCAGATCATGACAGTGAACAAGTGTGTGAAGTTTCAATCCATTTCCATTAGTGAATACTGAGATACCAGCTTACATACAAAACCTTAACCAAAAAATTTTAAGTTGAAAAAGGGGCATAATTTTGTAAAAAAGCAAAATAAAATTATGGAACCTGTGCAATGTAAGTCAGTTTATCACAGTAAATAAGTGTGTGAAGTTTCAATCCATTCCCACAAGTGGTTACTGAGATACCAGCTTACATACAAAACCTTAACCAAAAATTTCTAAGTCAAAAAAGGGGCATAATTTTGTAAAAAAGCAAAACAGAGTTATGGAACCTGTGCAATGTAAGTCAGTTTATCACAGTGAATAAGTGTGTGAAGTTTCAATCCATTCCCACAAGTGGTTGCTGAGATACCAGCTTACATACAAAAACTTAACCAAATCGGGACACGGACGCGGACGCCGACGCGGACGCATGGGCGAGTCCAATAGCTCTACTATTCTATGAATAGTCGAGCTAAAAATTACATCATGTAAAGACATGCTTGAATTATTCTAAACCATACCTAAAACATCCAATCAAATATCATGAAGTGGGAAAAATTTACCTTAAATTTCATAATCATCTGATTCATTAAAGGAATGAAATCATGCAGTTCCCTGGCATCTGGCTGTTTGAGGAGATTTTCTAGAACAACTGGAACGAAAGGTAAAATCTCCTTCTCTAGACACACAACCATACGGTGCATGTACTGTCTGACACCGACATGAATCAGCTGCCGATGTACCGGAACAGTAACAGCCTGAATAAAGATCTGCAACAACTCGACAAATACACCCTCACAACCACAGTTCTGCATCGTCTGCTGGCTAGAAAAACCTTTACTAGCTCGGCTGAAATATACACAAATATTTTAGTATACAAAAACAACAACCGAGGGTATGACTATGAGAGGGTAATTCTTACCAAACCTCCAATTAAAAGCTCTCCGGACCATATTGTAGACTTTTTGTCCTTAAAATCTAGGACTGCTCCCTCAGTATTGTCTCCTCTTGGCAGGATACAAGATTCATGAATAAAGCTATTTAGAGAGAAATCTCGCATAAGATAATGGATGTATATATCAAAACTTTTGAAAATTCTATTAGAATTTCAGCAATAAGACTATGAGAGAAGTATTCTGTTAAAGAACTAACAAGTCTTTTGCAAGCCTGTATTTTATACAACAGAGATAAATGTAGTGTGTGATGTAAAACAGCTGGAAAGAACAGCAATGTGTATTTTGACATCAGCAAAGCTGAAAATACTACTATGTAGTACATAGTACAAGTAAGCGTATTACAAAGTAAGGCAAACATCAATGTATGCCTAAATGATCTTGATTTGTTAGGTTTCAGCTTTAGTAGTGTAAGAAAGACCCAAGGTGCCCAATCCAGATATAACTTCAAGCATGAATTTACACCTTAGTAAAACCACTGACCTTCCACATTCCTGCTGGATGTTAAATGAAATATACCAAATGCATCTCTCACCTGGCTAAAGCCATCGCATTATTAATGCTTTGTGCATATGCTAGTTGTTTGTTTTCATCTTTCTCTGCAATCATTTTCTCCATCAGCAGTGCAAACTTGGCAGCTATAGGAGCAAGTACTTGCTTCATCAATGCTGACTTTTTCTGTAACATAATATACTATATATTGGAGAGGTTGAATGTTTACACCCAGAAAAATAAATATAAGAATTAGCTGAAAAAGGAATCAAGTATTCAAGTCTCTTCACATAAAGCTGAAACTCGGTATCTTGACGTCCAAGGGTTCAAGCATTTCACTTCCAGAATTTGCCCAGAAAACTGAAATTCAACATAAAATGATATTTGGTACACATTTTGGGATGGGACTTGAAAATGTCTTTGAGACAGCCAGAATTCTGAGATTAACAAGTCCGAGATATCAGGTATTTATACAAGAGTTTTATTTTCTTTGCTCTGACATTTACACATATCTGGCTATCATCTGATTCTATAAAGGCAGTAAGCAAATTATACTGGGTAATGAACATGCAGTTACATACATTAGGGTTGTCTGGTGACAGAAAAAATCTGTCTGCTCACCCATCTCATCAGTTGTGCACTAAACTCATAAGAAGTGTAACAAAATGACAATACAAAATTTTTATTTTTTAGCTTTATACCTCAGGTGGGAAGTTACTGGACACAATGAGACTTCCTGCTGTCTCATACACAAACAGCTGATCATCATTACTAAGGAGATGCTGGTACCCATTGTCTGGTGTATTCAGTACAAGCAGGTCACCAATTCTCTTGAAGATATCATCTATGTAATTATTGATCTGTCCTCTGTAATATATATTTAAATGATTAATCAATGAAAAAAAAACAAAAAACAATGTTACTTTCAATGAAAAGAGTTACAAACTAGAAATTGCTTTTGTAAAAAAGCACATGTCTCCCCCAATGCAAAGTCCTATAGGCAAGAAGTCAATAGGGGTCAGGAGCGAGACACTGATGGTTGGCTGTAATAGGGATCATCTACTTCGCATGTCCAGTCATCCCGCTAAATTTCAACACTATTGGCCTAGTGGTTCTCAAGTCACTGTTCAGGCACCTGTGACCTTGACCTTTGATGAAGTGACCTCAAAATAAATAGGGGTCATCTACTCTGCATGTCCAATCATCCTATTAAGTTTCAACATTCTAGGTCAAGTGGTTCTCAAGTTATTTTCCAGAAATGATTTTACATGACCAGGCCCCCATGACCTTGACCTTTAATAGACTGACCCCAAAATCAATAGGAGTCATCTACTCTGCATGTTCAATCATCCTATGAAGTTTCAACATTCTGGGTCAAGTGGTTCTAAAGTTACTGATCGGAAATTGTCTTCCATGTTCAGGCTCCTGTGCCCTTGACCTTTAACAGAGTGACCCCAAAATCAATAGGGATCATCTACTCTGCATGTTCAATCATCCTATGAAGTTTCAACATTCTGGATCAAGAGGTTCTGAAGTTATTGATCGGAAATGGTTATCAATGTTCAGGCCCCTGTGACCTTGACCTTTAACGGAATGACCCCAAAAACAAAAGGGGTCATTTATTCTGCATAAACAATTATCCTATGAAGTTTCAACATTCTGGGTCGAGCGGTTCTCAAGTTTGGGTCGAGTGGTTCTCAAGTTACGGACCGGAAATGGTTTTCAACATTCAGGCCCCTGTGACCTTGACCTTTAACAGAGTGATTCCAAAATCAATAGGGGTCATCTACTGTGCATGTCCAATCATCCTATGAAGTTTCAACATTCTGGGTCAAGCGGTTCTCTAGTTCTTGATCGGAAATTGTTTTCAATGTTCAGGCCCCTGTGACCTTGACCTTTGACAGAGTGACCCCAAAAACAACATGGGTCATCTACTCTTCATGACCTATCATCCAATGAAGTTTCAACATTCTGGATCATGTGGTTCTCTAGTTATTATCGGAAATGGTTTTCAATGTTCAGGCCCCTGTGACCTTGATTCACTTTGACGGACGTTGTACCCCAAAATCCAATAGGGGTCATCTACTCTTCATGACCTATCATCCAATGAAGTTTCAACATTCTGGATCAAATGGTTCTCTAGTTATTGATCGGAAATGGTTTTCAATGTTCAGGCCCCTGTGACCTTGACCTTTAGGAGTGACCCCAAAATCGATAGGGGTCATCTACTCTCATGGCAATCATCCTATTAAGTTTCAACATTCCGGTCAAAGGTTCTAAGTTATTGATCGGAAATGGTTTTCAATGTTCAGGCCCCTGTGACCTTGACCTTTAACTGAGTGATCCCAAAATCGATAGGGTCATCTACTCTGCATGTACAATCATCCTATTAAGTTTCAACATTCTGGTCAAGGTTCTGAAGTTATTGATCGGAAATGGTTTTCAATGTTCAGGACCCTGTGACCTTGACCTTTACAGAGTGACCCCAAAATCAATAGGGTCATCTACTTTCATGTACCATCATCCTATGAAGTTTCAACATTCTGGGTCAAGTGTTCTCTAGTTATTATCGGAAATGGTTTTCAATGTTCAGGACCCTGTGACCTTGACCTTTGACAGAGTGACCCCAAAAACAACATGGGTCATCTACTCTTCATGACCTATCATCCTATGAAGTTTCAACATTCCGGGTCAAATCATGGTTCTCTAATTATTGATCGGAAATGGTTTT
This sequence comes from Mercenaria mercenaria, assembly GCF_021730395.1. NCBI lineage: Eukaryota > Metazoa > Mollusca > Bivalvia > Venerida > Veneridae > Mercenaria > Mercenaria mercenaria. The sequence continues at coordinate 10,509,381 of NC_069373.1, forward strand.
CAATGTTCAGGCCCCTGTGACCTTGACCTTTGACGGAGTGACCCAAAAATCAATAGGGGTCATCTACTTCATGCATCTCCATAGAACCAAATTCATCTTACTAAGTGTCATCTAAATAATAATTCATTCTGGGTCAAGTGGTTCTCTAGTTATTGATCGGAAATGGTTTTCAATGTTCAGGCCCCTGTGACCTTGACCTTGGACAGAGTGACCCCAAAAACAATAAGGGTCGTCTACCCCAGCAGCCCTACAACCTTATGAAGTTTGAAGGTTCTAGGTCAAATGGTTCTCCAGTTATTGCCCGGAAATGAAGTGTGACGTATGGACGGACGACCAGACTGAAGGACGGACAGGGCAAAAACAGTATGTCTCCCCCAGAAGGGGGGAGACATAATAAAATATGGTCGGCAGTTTTCTGCTTAATAGCAAACTTACTCAAATTTAATATACAGTCGAACTTCGATGGCTCGAACTCGAGGGTCCCGTGGAAATTAGTTCGAGTTTTCCGTTGTTCGAGCCATCCAAATGGCGGCCATTTTGAATTTGGGAATTCGAGGGCATGATGTGTTACAGACCTTACATCGTAATATATTGTCATATTGTACCTAATGTGTGTATAATACGATGATAAATAAAACAAGAGCACCGCCTTGCGGGTGCTGACGCTCATCTGATTTTTTTTGTATAATAGAAATATTGTCCTACCCATGATTTTCTAAGTCTAAAAAGGGCCATCACTCTTGCAAAAAGCAGGATAGAGTTATGTTTCTTGATGTACAGTGTCCACTTATGATGGTGAAAAACTGTTGCAAGTTTTAAAGCAATAGCTTTGATAGTTTATGAGAAAAGTTGTTTTAAACATAATATTCAACCAAGAAAATGATTTTTCTAAGTCCAAAAGGGGCAATAATTATTGCAAAAAGCAGGATGGAGTTATGTTGCTTGCTGTACAGGGTCAGCTTATGATGGTGAACAAGAGTTGCAAGTTTTAAAGCAATAGCTTTGATAGTTTAAGAGAAAAAGTAGACCTAAACATAAAACTTAACCAAGAAATCTGATATTTTCTAAGTCCAAAAGGGGCCATAAATCTTGCAAAAAGCAGGATGGAGTTATGTTTCTTGCTGTACAGGGTCAGCTTATGATGGTGAACAAGTGTTGCAAGTTTTAAAGGAATAGCTTTGATAGTTTAGGATAAAAGCTGACCTAAACATAAAACTTAACCAAGAAAACTGATTTTCTAAGTCCAAAAGGGGCAATAATTCTTGCAAAAAGCAAGATGGAGTTATGTTTTTTGATGTACAGGGTCTGCTTATGATGGTGAACAAGTATTCCAAGTTTCAAAGCAAAAGCTTTGATAGTTTAGGAGAAAAGTTGACCTAAACATAAAACTTAACCAAGAAATCTGATATTTTCTAAGTACAAAAGGGGCCATAAATCTTGCAAAAAGCAAGATGGAGTTATGTTTCTTGCTATACAGGGTCAGCTTATGATGGTGAACAAGTATTCCAAGTTTCAAAGCAATAGCTTTGATAGTTTAGGAGAAAAGCTGACCTAAACATAAAACTTAACCAGGCAACGCCGACGCCGACGCCGACAACCGCTCAAGTGATGACAATAACTCATCATTTTTTTTCAAAAAATCAGATGAGCTAAAAACGAACGCTGAAATATGCTTTATTATTTATTTTCAAACATGACATAGATACGAAATAGAAAAACACAGATAAAACACTAATATAATTATAAGAATTTGGTGAAGACAGCATCAAACAGAAAGACATGAAAAGCAAACCTTTATGAACCATAGTCTAGCACAAATATTATCAAATATATTGCGTTCCAGTAGCCGACTTAGCTATTCCCTATTTCCGGGTTGTTTACTTCGATTAGCGATGCTAAAGCAGTATGAAAGTTGACATCGGATCTCCCGTTTTAACGCAGAAAAAAATAAAAAACAGACATTGCTCAATTATTTTAAATAATTTTATTCAAAGCCCCATTAAAGCATTGCAGTGAACGAAAGTCACTTTGTTTAATTTGTTTGTCGTATACCGACGCTAATTACATAAGCGTGTGAAAATTACGCATGCGCCGGTTAAAGGGGAAGCTTGGCAAATGTCAGGCAGAGGTGTGAAAAACTTTGTAAACACAAGCCATTCCGGCAACAAATTGTCTGTTCGACTGAATAGGTGTAATTATCACTGTAATCTGTCCATGGGACCACCAAATGAGTTCGAGAGTTCGAATTTTCGAAGTTTGAGCGATCCGAGGTAGAACTATATAGAATAAAGAAGGCATAAATTCGGGACTGGGCGAAGAGTTCGAGCGATCCCGGGTGGTCGAAAGATCCGAGTTCGAGCCACCGAAGTTCAACTGTAAATATATAGTTATGAAATACTATGACAACCAGCTACCTAATTTCATACTAAACAAACAATATCAAATTTTCACTTTGATATTACTGCGTCTTTAACATGGTTGCCACTTAGTTGAGAAAATGGAATTCCCGGACTTTTTCCTGACTAAACCATACTTTTCATTGACCAATACCACCATATTTTTTTTCGGCCTCCTCCCCTACAGCCATCCAATCCACCCTTTAATATTTATTTTCTTTCATTTATAACAAATTAACAAATACCAAAATTCCAAAGTTAACATAACAAGAGGGTCATGATGACCCCGGATCGCTCACCTGAGTAATATGAGCTACATGTTTCAAATGTCAAACTGATGCTAAAATATTAAGAAAGTCAGTAGGTCACATTCATGGTCAATGAAATTCAGTCTTACCATCGGTGTGCAAAACTGTGTATGTCATCCAAATTTAATGGCTGTATCTTAAAAAACAAGAAAGTAGGTCAGCAGGTCATGGTCACAGTTAAATGACATCATATTACTTGGGATCATCAGGTAATTATAATTAAACAGTCTTGGAAATAGGATAAGATAATAATTATTTAAGTATTTTTTCCTATATAACTCATGTAATAACTAGATGACCCCAGGGTGGGGCCTCTTTTAACCTCAGGGGCCTAATTTGAACAATTTTGGTAGGGGACTACCAGGCAATGCATCATACCAAATATCAAAAAGCTAGGTTGTGTGGTTTTAGACAAGAAGATTTTTAGTTTTTTCCCTATATAAGTCTATATAATACTTGAGACCCCGGGGCAGGGCCTCTTTTAACCCCAGGGGTACATTTTGAACAATTTTGGTTAAGAACCATAAGACAATGCTACAAACCAAATATCAAAGGCTTAAGTCTTGTGGTTTCAGACAAGAGGATTTTTAACATTTTTTTCCAATATAAGTCTATGTAAAACTTGGGACCCCCAGGGCGGGGCCATATTTGACCCTAGGGGGATAATTTGAACATTTTGGTAGAGGACCACTAGCTGATGCTACATACCAAATATCAAAGCCCTAGGCCGTGTGGTTTTGTACAAGAAGATTTTCAAAGTTTTCCCTATATAAGTCTATATAAACCATGTGACCCCCGGGGTGGGGCCATATTTGACCCTAGGGGGATATTTTGAACAATCTTGGTGGGGACCACTAGATGATGCTACACACCAGATATTAAAGCCCTAGGCCCTGTGGTTTTGGACAAGAAGATTTTTAATTTTTTCCTTTCCTTGCCATGGCAACCAGAGTTCTGCATGGAATTCAATGCTTTGAACAATTTTGAAAGGGGGCCATCCAAGGATCATTCCTGTGAAGTTTGGTGTAATTCTGCCCAGTGGTTTTCAAGAAGAATTTTTTTTTTAGAAAATGTTGACGGACAAACAACGGACTACGGACGACGGACATTGCGCTGTCACAAAAGCTCACCATGAGCCTTTGGCTCAAGTGAGCTAAAAACGAAACATTTAAATTATGCTTATACACAATTACACCAAAATGTGTTTGGAAATACTTATGAATACTGCTTGAATACTGCAATAGCCACTGAACATTTTAAACATTGACCCAGAATTCCATTTTCCCCTGACTTATTTAAAATTTCATTTTTCACTGACCATTATAAAGATTTCCCTGACAATTCACTGACTTTGAAAAACAACATTTTCCCCTGACTCTTCCAAGGTAATAGCAACCCTGTTTAATTTAGGTCTGGGACGATCTCAAAATTTTGAAACCGGTTAATCATTTGTTTGAAATCGAATTGAACTGGTTAATCGACTGCCATATTGAAAATGCTGTTTTCTTTTCTGACGATCGTATCAAGGTACTTCCAGTGGCTGACTTCATTAGAAACTTACCGACTATCGTTTGCAAGCAGTGTGACGATTAATAAGTCATAGTTTGGTGTATTTTATTTTAAATATATCATGACAGGCAAATCCGAGACCACTGATTATGTTTAGTTGATGTGTTTTTAGCGGAAATATACTACGGATCTATGTGATGGTCAAAGAAATGAATAAAGATACAGTACGACTCATGATGTTTATTGTTTGAGAGCAATTACCGGTTTTGCAAAATTGAAACCAGTTTCACCTAGTAATCTAATCGGATCCGATTCACCGGGTAATCGTCCCAGTCCTAGTTTAATTGATAAGCACACCTGACCAAAATTTTTATCCAGCACCTAAACTCGATTCTGGGTTCTTGTTACTAATGAAAAGCCCAAAATGTCAGCCGGCAATCTAGGCTGCTACCAAAATCACCCACAGTTCTGGTTATTCCACTAGACATATCAATATAGTATATCAACTTACTTGAGTCCCTTCACAAATCTTGAGAATAGGTAAGAGGCCCTACTTCTGACCTGGGAAGATCTGTGGTGGAAACCTCGCTCATCCATGAAAGCCATCTAAAACACAATATATTTAGTAATTGAATTCCAGGTCTTTTCTCGAATAACGGACTTCAGCTAGTGTAAGGCTATATTTCTGCAAGCGAAATTCTTTGCCTCTGAATAACACTGGCTTTCTTAAACTGGTTTGATGTAAACAAGATATGACTTACAGATATAATGATCATTACATTTATGTCACCAACAATTGCAGAAATAAATACAGCCATGACCTTTATATCTCTCAATACAACAGCTGTTCAACAATTCATTTCTGGTCAAAACATCAAACATTTACACAATAATAGCTCATTCACCATTTAAGGACTGTAGTCTTCTTGATAAACTTGAAGCTTGTCCAGGACATGTTCAAAATAGGACGGAACTGTTGTGTTAGTTTCAATTCTTCAATATTTTATATATCTATTATAAAACTGCAGCTACATATATCTACTAAATTATTTTGACAGAAATCTTAACTCATGCGTTTCAACCTCAGCTTATTTGAATGCGCATGTAAAACATTCTTAATGGTAAAAGGATTTTGGTATGTAAGATACTTACTAAAACATCTGGGACATGTTGAGGTTCACACTGGAAGAATTTCTCGTATCTTACAACAGTCTCAAAGAAATGAATCATAACAATCATATGACCCTGGCAGCTTACACGGCTTGTTATCAACTGTAATGTAAATACCATAATTACAATTCAATTACACACTCATTTTTGATATGTACTTAAGTTTTTCCTTTATATTTTCAGTAAGTACAAATGGAACATCTGGTATTTTTTGAGAAATACAGAACAGAACTTTATTTCTTGGATTTGAACATATAAGTTCCTCATCCATCACATGTATGAACAAGAGCTGTCACTAATGGTGACAAATGCCCCCACAGCACCTTGACCTTGACCTTTGACCTGGTGACCCCAAAGTCAGCAGGGTTCGTGTACTCAATTAGTACTATCAGCATGTGAAGTTTGAAGATGCAGTAGTTCGCGAGTAAAATGCCTTCATGCAAAAAGTTAAAGTTGTGACAAACAAACGAACAAACGGACAGACAGCTGATACTTTTGTTTGTTTTGGGTTTAACGCCGTTTTTCAACAGTATTTCAGTCATGTAACGGCGGGCAGTTAACCTAACCAGTGTTCCTGGATTCTGTACCAGTACTAACCTGTTCTCCGCAAGTAACTGCCAACTTCCCCCACATGAATCAGAGGTGGAGGACTAATGATTTCAGACACAATGTCGTTTATCAAATAGTCACGGTGAACATACGCCCCGCCCGAGGATCGAACTCACGACCCCGCAATCCGTAGACCAACGCTCTACCCACTGGCACCGGACCAGAAAGAAAATGCCTCTGTACATATTATACCCTACCCCTTGGTATCATATAAGAACCATGGTCGTGAACAGGAAAATATACTAACCCATTTCAATCGCGTATTTCATACCTAAAACACGCAGTTCAGTAAATGTGTACTATTGATATTAAACAAGTGGTAATTTATCTTCCGTTTTGTACCGGTCACATTTCTTCAATACTTCTTATCTTAGAAAAACAACGTGTAGTTTACAGTTTTTTCGAAGGTACACAAAAAACTTGCTTGAACTTCCCTGGTGAAGTTCCGGTCTATATTACAGACACATTCTGATTGGCTGATGTGAAAATGTATGTCAGTCGTCATTTTACTACACGTGTACGCTAAATTGTTTATATGCAGCACAAATGTGCAAAATGAATTAAATAAACAGAATAGATGTATACCAATGTATGATTTCAAACTCAAAATCATATACAAGATGAATTTCATTCATCATTTCGAGTCTTATCGTAAAACTGTGAATATGTTGCATTCTGTTTTTGTTTGTTTACATTTCGCTTAACATGTGCACACTGCCGTGACCCTTAGACCGGATGTTCATTAGGGGAGTTCACGCAAGTTTTTTCTGTAACGTTGACTAAAGCATAAAATATATGGAACATCTCTGCAATATGGAATATTGAGACAATGTGACTGGTGCACGATGGAAGATAAATTATCGCTTGTTTAATATCAATAGTACACATTTACTGAACTGCGTGTTTTAGGTATGAAATACGCGATTGAAATGGGTTAGTATATTTTCCCGTTCATGACCATGGTTCTTATATGACACCTAGGGGTAGGGTATAACATGTACAGAGGCATTTTCTTTCTGATCTGGCGCCAGTGGCTCTACCTACTGAGCTAAGCGGGCGGGATTGCTGAAAACTAATATGCCTCCCTCTGGGGGCATAAAAAGAATAAGTCAAATACAAACACAAGAGAAATACAAATATCAGCTTTTACTTCTTACAATAAACAGCAATTATCACTACATCATTTTAGTTTCACTGCTTTTATCTGTTTAGTTACACAACCTGATAAAATATCTTCTCTAAACTAATCCCAAACTAGGAAAAACTGTAACAAGTAGAAACCTCGCCCCAGTTCTAGAGACCAGTCTTAGAAAGAAACCTTGTGATTGGTCAGTTTTAAGACTAAGCTCAGAATCAACCAATCAGATGCTTCAATTACATGAGTGGTATACAAACTCAGCTGTAGAAGCTTGGACCATGGTAGTTTACCATTTAAATATGGTGTACATACCAATCTCATCATTTCTTGTAAAGCAGTTGCTTTGGTTACATCCCCTGTGAAGTGCTGCCCTTGAGAACTCTGAAAATGCAATCACATTTTCTAAAATGTATATACAGAGATAGATTATTATGTTTTGTAAAACTTTGTTACTTTGTTTATAGGGGTGTTGGGAAGGCTGTACATTACTGCTAAAGTAAGAATTACCTGCCACATATATGAAAAACTTTCTAATTTTCATTTCGGTATGCAATACACTGGCATTTTACAGTAGGTGGAGGCGGAAGGTTTCAATGCACAGTTTAAGCATGTATAATGTACTCCATACACAAATGAACATTACACTGACTATGATTCATATTTTCCCCACAGTATTGCATATTTAAGCACATAAATGTCTAAGATGCTTAAATCCTTCCAGAACAGTGCTTCTTGGACCAGTGAGCTGTCCCAGACTAGCAATACACACAATAGGCAGCATCAGCTAAAATGTTTGTACATGAGAATGTCAAACACATGCATACACATGTGACATGCATGCATGCCTGTAAATAAAGACAGAAAAGCAACAATTATGACCTTGGAAATGCTCTACTTTTACAGGAAATAGAATTATAGTAAAACTTACTGGCAGAGCCTCAGCAAGTGTATAGAGCAGTGTGATGGCCACTTCTATATCCTTCAGCTCCATGTTCTTCCACTGAGACAGGGTATGTGTTACTATATTGTGAACTGTTATCAACACTAGCTGTGAATCCTACACACAGAAACAACAATGACAACAATTATACCATAGGTAAAAGGAATTACAATGTAGACAGATGGCAAATTATATCGTAGAACAGATGGCAAACTACACTGTCAATTGATGGTGAAGACAGATGTTGGCAAATTATATCCAAGAAAACAAATTATTTAGCAAAGACTGACGGAGATCTTACAGAAAATAAACAGCCATAGAAAGACAGCAAAAGATAATACTCAAATGAATGCAAATTGTATGATGTATTATCATTAATATATTTGAGCCGCGCCATGAGAAAACCAACATAGTGCATTTGCAACCAGCATGGATCTTGACCAGCCTGTGCATCTGCGCAGTCTGGTCAGGATCCATACTGTTTGCTTTCAAAGCCTATTGCAATTACAGAAACTGTTAGCGAGCAGCATGGATCCTGTTGCAAATGCACTATGTTGGTTTTCTCATGGCGCTTATTTAGATGTATCAGAATAAGGATTATTAACATTCTCTTAAAATATATGTACATATTTAATACAAAGATAAGCACTGAACTCAACTGTGATGCACAAAGGCATTTAATGTACCACATGTGAGTGATACACTTTATGCACTATAATTTTAAACATATAAACATATAATCATATGAGCCGCGCCATGAGAAAACCAACATAGTGGGTATGCGACCAGCATGGATCCAGACCAGCCTGCGCATCCGCGCAGTCTGGTCAGGCTCCATGCTGTTCGCTTTTAAAGCCTATTGGAATTGGAGAAACTGTTAGCGAACAGCATGGATCCTGACCAGACTGCGCGGATGCGCAGGCTGGTCTGGATCCATGCTGGTCGCACACCCACTATGTTGGTTTTCCCATGGCACGGCTCATATAATCATTTGAAATTAAACAAATGCTATCAAATGACATACCAACGATGCAAGATTGGTGAAGATTGTCTTTAACTGTTTCCTATACTCCATAAACATAGCTTCATCCTCACCCTGAAACACACAAATTACTGTCCGTGTCTTGCTCATTATACACATGTCTACTTAAGTCCTACCTTTCAAGAATTTGTGAAAATATTATTCTGTATAATGTTGGACTACATAAAATATCTTATACAGTATACATGTATACTGCTACATTTAGTGTATTCATCATCAATTAACCTTTTACACTGCATAAATGGCAATACAAAATTAGCTACTTCATTTTTCTAATTTAAATTTTTGAACTGTTGTAACAGGTAAGGTATATACCTCATGTTCAAAATTGTACGACTCGTCAAATTTCATCTTCTTAATAAGGATGTACAATAGAGCCTGAAAATGGAAAGAAAAGTAGAAAATACCTAAGGATGCTAATAATTAACAATGCACTGTCTACTACACACAATCAAAGCTGTAAGTAAATATATCTACTCAACACTTAGTTTTTACTGCACATTCCATAGGATAAAATCATCGTAACTGTAAGATCAGCGATTTTTTTCCTTCTTTATAAAGTACCCTTAAAAGGACCTTTTCCCAATTGAAAAATGCAATCTTTTTTCCCAATTATCATCCAAAAATTCCCCAGATGACCAAATTAAGTTTGCATTTTGATGATTGCAGAAGGAAAACTTAGTTACATTGACATTCACCATGATTTAACCATTCAAACAGTTTGTTTGATGATATTTACTTGGAATTAAAGGAAGAAGCATTCTAAATGATGTTATTAATTAACTATAAAAATTCCCAATCTGCATAAAACCCCCGCTATTTTCCCCAATTTATCTGGTACCGGACCTCTTCCCAAAAGGGCAAAAAAAATCACTGAAGATAAAAATTTCCCTAATGACAAACACTTTAATTTTCTATATCATACCCTTTACCTACGTTGTTTTAAAGCATTTTTAGGGATAAAACTGTAAAACTGAATAATTTTCAATGTTGGAATTACAAAAATGTAAAGATTTAAACTGGAAGTACATATACTATCTAGTGTATCCATTACCTCAATATTTTCTCTCTGTTTGGGAGTAATCGGATCCATCTGTTTCAGCAGAGATATATAATCTGTGGTGAATGTAGCCACTGCTCCTGACACATCATCATCTTCATCACCAAGGAAACGGAACAGCAGGCTGACCTTGTTTTCTACAGCTACCAAAGTTTCTCCTGCCTTCTGGGCATCCACCTTAAGCAACCTGCAAAATTATGAATACATATATTTTGTTTTGATAAAAGTTCAAGAAGTATATCAGTTTCATAATAGTGGCAAGAAAATCTTTGAAGTATTCCTGGATGCATCACCACTACAATTCATCTATCACTACTCAATGCCTAACGGTATGACCTTGTCCATCTCTGCTATTATTACTTCATTTAGATTCTCTACCAGTACGGCCTTGTTTGTCCATCATTACACCTGGATTTTCTAATACTACTACCTTCTTCATCTATCACTACACCCTCATTACCTAACAGTATGATCTTGTTCAACTCTGCTTCTTTCACTACACTAGGATTCTCTACCAGTACAGCCTTGTTCATCTATCACTACACCTGGATCTATCACTACACCCTCATTACCAAACAGTAAGGCCTTGTTCACCTCTGCTACTATCACTACACATGGATTCTCTAAATTACTGCCTTGTTCATTAGGCACTACACCTGGATTCTCTACCAGTATTGCTTTATTCATGTATCACAACACCTTCAATATTTTCAAGTACTAACTTGTTCACTTATCACTACACTTCAATTCTCTAAAAGTACGACTTTCTCCATCAATCACTACACCTGGATTCTCTACCAGTATTGTTTTGTTTATGTATCACTACACTTGGATTCTCTAAAAGTACGGCCTTGTTCATCTATCACTACATTGTACTGACTTGTTATTTTAGCACTACACCTGGATTCTCTACTTGTACTGCCTCATCTAAAACTACAAAATGCTCAAGTTACACAGCCATGTATAGCTAACCACTTACTTTTGCCAGGAAGAAATCAACTGTACTCCCATACAATTAATTAACTTTGCCATCTTTGCCAGAAAATCTCCATCTTCATCCTGAAAATAAAATGTAATAGCACCTATGAATATTCAACATACAGTCGAGACTGTCTTAACGACCCCCTGAATTCAGCGACTCCCTGTCATATGCGACCCTATTTTATGCTCCGGACGCAATTTACTATTAAAAGAGTCTGAATTAAGCAACCCCCTGCCTTACGCGACAAGCGACTGTGAAATCAGGCTCCCGAATCGATATTTAGACCGTTTTCAGCGACTTTGAGACGCTCCCTCGCAAGATTTTACACGATAGAGTTGCCGTTCTTTATCTCGCGTGAAGTTGTTTGAGACGAGAACTTATTTGTTTACAAAAAATGGCTGATGAAAAACATAAAAAAGAACTGTTTTGACATTAGAACAGCATGTTAAGGCACTTGAATTGCTCGATTAGGGAAAACCAGCGTATAAAGTCGCTGAAGAATTCGGAGTCGGTGCATGAATTAACTTTATTCCTGGTGAAACAAAAATATGGCGGTATTTAACAGAAAACGACTAAGTAAACACAGATTAAAGATGCAGTCAATAATCGAATAAATGTCAATGAACAATTAGTACACAAAAACATAAATATCATAAACCTCAGTGTGTAAATAGTTCAAATGGAACATTTATATTTTACTGCTCCCCTTTATTTTCTTGCCAGATCATGAGCTTAAATTTGTTTTATCAAAATCATACGAATGATGCAAATTATTTGAAATTTATATTTTATCAATATGCAATTAAAGCAATAGTATTTAATCATTTTCCACTCCTACCTTAAAAGAGGCCAATATATAAGTATCCAATATTCATGTACTTTAATTGGAAAAATATATGAAACCAGCGTCATCATGTTAAGTGAGACTGTTTTAAGAGACTCCCTGTCATATGTGACCTTTTTCGCTGCTTCCCAAAGTCGGTCTCTTAAAACAGTCTCGACTGTAGTTCTATCAACACTTTCATACACCTTTAACAATACATAGAAATGTACACTTCCTATAACATTTTTGTTAATGTCTTTCAGGGTATAAAGGGAAGCTCAATCATAAGTACCTGGTAATAAGTTTAACATACAACAACATCAACATACAGAACTGTCTTTTATCATCAGTTTAAGCGATTTAATTATAGACCAAGTGTTTGAGTCTGAGACGCGAGTTATTCAAGTTGGGATGGTTTATAAAAGATCTTAGTATGTAGTATGAGGCTAGGTAAGTAGTATCACCCAAATTATCCTGCAAGAACACAGAACACAAACCTCTGAAAGGTTGAGTACTCCTACATTCTCCAACACGTCAGTAAATGACTCAACAAGTTTTGTTTTGGCGACTGGATCCATTCCTTTGCTGATGATTTCATGTATGCAGTCACAGGCACTCTCCCTCAGCAGAGGCATAGACATAAAGCGAATTATAACTGGTACAAACTTATCATTTGCTATGAGACCAATGTCTATCCAGGAGATATATTTACCAACCACGTCTAAACACATACACACTATCTCTGGTTGAGTGCTGCTGTATTCATTCTGTAAACCAAACAAAGAATTCACTAAAAAAAAGTTTAAAGGACAAAGTTCACTAACGCCTGGCCTACACAATTAGGAAAATTTTCAAATTCAGTATGATTAGAAAAAAATATACATTGTTAGCTACCAGAATGTTTATCTACTATAATGAATTTAGTTTTTTATAAACAAAATTATCATTTTGTTCAAAACATGTCACTGAATATTGCTGAAATCTCAGGATTTTGAGAAAATGAGCATTTTTTACCCTACTTAGATCACATGGGAATCTTTTTAGTAGTGAGCGCACTCAAGGACCACAAAAATATTTTGACCATTGGTCCAGTTTCTCTCTGAATTTATGGTCATTTTTTCATTGTGGTTGACAGCTGTGCTCAAAGTGAACATTTCAGATTTGTTTAAAAATTCGGTTAAAAACTGAGGGTTTCCCATATCAATGATGTTTAAAGTATTTTCTTTTATATTAATGTCAAATATTTTCTTTGGTGATGAATGAATTGTAAAATGTAAGTTTGATAAAACAATACTTCTTCATGAAAGAAAACATGTTCTTTACTGCATTTAGACTTTCACTTTTTAGGCCAATTTGGGGCAAAAGTGAACCTTCTCCTTTTAATAGCATTTTTTTTTCCTGTTTAACTTACATTAATACCTTGTACATGAACAAATGGTCAGTTATGTTTTTCTTAAGTTTGTCATTTAGAGGCAACAAATGACTTCAAAACTCAAAGCCCTAAAATTATGCTTGAAGAAAGGAAAGTCAACTTAAAAGACCACAGAATTGTCAAACATTTTTATGTTGTATTATAAAATGAAACAGGAATTTACCATAATCTGTAGCCATGATTCTGCCAACTGTAACACACTATGATCCCTCATTGCATCCTTAATTCTTGTGTTTCTATCTGTCTCCTGTAACACGCATGAATATTTTACATATAAAACACATAAAGCAAGCCGGACTTGAAAGGATTTTGATTTATTACTAACTAATTATTATCTACCAGTAATTCATACAAGACTAAATCAAGTACAGATTGCAAAAACCAAGTTTCAAAAGCTGTCTGACTGTTCCTGGGTTAACAGTGTCATTTGTGAAAGCTTGTTTGAAGTCGTGTTCTAAGCTTTCAAAGGTTACTTCAACTAAAACAGCTGGCATACCTGTGGTGTGTGAACTATTTCCCTGTCAACCACCTCAGAGTCAATCTGAAGCAGTATTCTCAGGTACATGTCTACAGCCAGGTGTCCAATGCTTAAACTCTGCAGTAGATCCGAGAAGAACCGCACCCATCGTACTGGATAGTCAATAACAAATGCAAGGGAGATAATCTGTGACACTTTGTTCCGCAGGAAACTCTTGTCTTGACGCTGACCCTACAATCAGACACCATATGCTTGATAGTAAAAATCAAAGGCCTGAAGGGCCTGAGTCGGCTAATGATTGATGTACTGACAGTATAGTCTATCAGTTTCAGTTTGTTTTTAGTTTTTTTCTTAAAATTTCATAACACAGCTCGATATTTACCCAAAATATTATATCCGGATACGATTACACTTTTCTCCAGTTTCAACAATATATTTTACAAATTGTGATGATACGGAGACATTTAGCAGCAATTGGCAGTATCTGACATTAAAGTTTACGGTTAAATTACCTCTTATTTAAATCTTTTCATAAAAAAGTTGTTTCGTTTCGTGAAAGCAGCCAAACATAGACGATCTACTTTCGATTTCAAAAACTACAAGAAAATACAATTTAATGTTTCGCCGATTTGTTTATTTCTCGAAAAATAAGAATTAAAATCATTTTTAATATCAGTAGTAACTAAACAAACCAGTAAGAGCTTCTTCTTCCGATAATTTATCCGTTTACTGACTGCAAAATTCAACCCACGCAAAGTTTATAGAAATCATACGATGCGTGTATACGTTCAATGTGGGAGAATTAAGGCTGATCGGCTATGTTACCTAAAGCACCAGACGATTCAGATTTTGTTTTTAAAAAAGCATTGTGTGCGTTTCTGTAATTTTATATACGTTTTTATACGCTTAGAAATTATTAGACATGCGTATTTGCATTATTTCTATACGTAATTTACGCTAATACGCATCTTATCTGGAGCCCTGTGGAACTATTTTTTGTCTTTCGCTGGATGTTACGCAAGCTTTGTAAGCCTGCGCAATTCTTAAAATGCACATTTATGCTTAATGAAATACATTCGAGTATTGCACAATTACAAGTCATAAATATGACAGATTACATTGTATATTGGTCATAGCAAAGGGAATTGACACAACTTAACTTCATTCATGCAGTGAACTATTTGAAATTTGAGAAATCTAATGGAACTACATCCCTTCACGTGTTATTCGGTCCATTTAGAGAATCGCTGAACAGCAATGACTCGTCAAAAGGCTTTCAGCCTTTAGCCAACTCAAAAACCTTGTCATAATAATTTATAAGTTACGTCTCACGACAATTTCACATTTATACTCTTCCATGTATTAACACTATCCACTGTATCACTTTGGCTTTCAAAACCTTGTGTGATTCAACCCAGATGTCAGCCCATGCATAAACTAGTGGTTAACCCTCACCGGTTACTTCGTATTGGAGCCACCATGTGACTTAAAACCCAACTAAACTATTGTTCAGCTACCGAAAACATTCTGTTATCTCTTGCATGAGTTAAATGACTTTTAGAGTTGCATATTTGTTCAAATAACAAGGACCATTGACGTAAACCTTTAGCCTGCTGAATTTCTAAAAAAGACTGGTCCATCTTTCAATTTGTGCAGTACCGCTTGTTTATCAAAGGGGTGTTCACTGAAAATTTACTGACTGAATAGCAAACAGTGCAGATCATGATCAGACTGCGGGGATGTGCAGGCTGATCTTGGTCTGCACTGGTCGCAAAGGCAGAATCATATGTCGCCAGCAGGCTAAAGGTTAAAATCAGTGGTATCTCCTTATATTAGGACTGAATCTTTTCAGTTCAGTTTTTTGTTTATATACAAGCTTATTTGTATAGTTTCAAGTAAATATAAAACAGCAATAAGGAGTTTAAGCTTGTTATGTAATACCTGAAGTTGAAGGAGCCTGGCTATCAAGTTTTTTACCAATGCATGTTCCTCTTGGTTACCTTCACCATACCTGAAACATTTTAAGTGGCTACTGTAAAATCATTAATATTCACAGGGGATTAATTTTCCTGGATTTCATGGCTGTATCAACCCAAGAAACTTAATCCTAACGAACAAGTAAAACTCCCATTCATTTTATCGTCAAACTTGAAACTAAGTATTCATATTCCTGAGAAATAGCCATTTTGCTTCATACTATGAAACTTTGGGCCCACATAATTAAATGATTTCACAGTAATAATTAATTCTCATATTCAACTCTAGTTTATTAAATCTAATCAAGTAAAATAATGAGAACTCTTAAGATAAATATTATGGTTTTTTTCTGAAACACAAGTTACCACAATGGAAGAACTTTTTCATTCCAAAGAAAATAAGAACAAGAGCTGTTCGTAAGACAACCAAGCTCGACTATTCGAAATATTGTCCCAGAAGCAGGAAAATATTACCCAAAAAGGTTAAATATCAAAAGAGTTTTAAGTTCAAAAGGGGGAATAATTTGACCAAAATGCATATCAGTTATGGGACTTGCTGCTATCAACTAGTTTTATAACCCCGAAGGCACATGTGAAGTTTCATTCAATATCTGCATTAGTTTTGGAGATAGAAACTTGCATGTAAAACTTTAACCAGAATTTTCAAAGTTCAAAAGGGGGCATAATTTGCCCAAAATACATGCCAGAGTTATGGGACTTGACCCAGTGAAGTTGGTAATTGATCTAGAAAAAGAAAAAATAAGTTTCAAATCTATATGCCTTTTAGTAATAGCTGTATCAGGGCTAGACACTAACTTTTTTCCAGTGGTGGTCCAAAGGACCAGCAGCTTTTGCAAACTGATGGTCCGACAGAATTTCAGGTGGTCCTACCTAGATGGATGGGTTTTTTTTAAGTTAACGCAACCAGTAACATATGAGACCCCCTCTTCTTTCATGGAGTACTTTTTACAAACACTGCAAAACATGTGATTTTTATATTATTATTTTGATAAACATCTGCCATTTAATTATTAAAAATAATTTTGAAAATCAAATTTAAAATAAAGATGTCAATAAAGATGATTTTTTCAGCAATTCATATTTTAAGTGGGTGGGGTTTGGTGCCTCTTCACGAAAAATGCTTCAAAATAAGAGATTTTTTGGCAACAGTTGTAATTTTTTCTTAAATGCAGACTTTTTATTGACTTTTCATTAAGATTGCACTAGAAAATCTCGTTAAAAATGTCTGAAAATCATGGCCATGAAAACGGGTGACAAATATGGAAAACGAAAGTAACATTAAATTCTTGATAAAATACGTGTTATAAATTTCTTTCTTTTTTTTTCATTATACCTATTGAATACTTATAATTTCTGCTTATTAAAAGCAAATTTATTTGTTTTTGCCCAAACAAAGCCTCGGTAATGATAATAAATTAAATAAAATGCTATAGATCGTAACGGCCGATCGGCTTATATAAACGTGTCAAGCACATAAAATAAATGAATTTCGTTATCCAATTTGTTGTTCAGTAATCGGCAAGACAACAATACAGCAGAAGCTGTATACCGCTAATTAACAAGTTGTACAAACACGATAATAGGCTGCATCTCGCATTGTTTATCAATTACTTTTAACTTTTGACCAAAATGACTGGCACTAAATACAAACCGCGAGATGACAATGTGTCAGTCGGCACGTGGCGTAATTGGCATATGTCAGTAGCTAAATTAATATACGACGCTCCGCCTACTGCCATACTTCCGCTTGGCGGCAAACAATATTTAAATTCACTGGGATTTTGATTGGCACAGGGGCAGAACTTTCGAACTCGAGACGAATCAAAGAAAATTTCCGCGGGACACGCCGACGCATGGGGCATTTTCTGTGCAAGTCAGATACGAGTTTTTCTCGATTTTTGCGAAAAACCTCTGGTCTACCGAACGCTGGATACTGTACTGATACCTCAATAGTTCGTAAATGAATACTTCAAGCAGATAGATAAGTTACCGTGTTCCGTTACCGGGTTTTAGTACCAGCGTTACATCCGGGCATTCCAAATTTCAAGAAAATATACACGGGGAAAACCAAATTCTATTTTCAAACTGCAGTACCGTGAACAATTCAATGTTTATTAATTTATTTTAAAAATGACTTGCATGTAATTTTCGGTGGTCCATCGGACCACACAGATTCAAGAAGTTAGTGGTCCTCCCTGAAAAGCACTGGTCTCGGACCAGCGGACCAGCGTTAGTGTCGAGCCCTGTGTATGTACTTGCACGCAAAACTTTAACCAGAATTTTCCAAGTCCAAAAGGGGACATAGTTTGGCCAAAATGAAGGTCAGAGTTATGGGACTTGCTGCTATCAACTAGTTTTATAACCCCGAAGACACATGTGAAGTTTCAAATCAATATCTGCATTAGTTTTGGAGATAAGAACTTGCATGTAAAACTTTAACCAAAATTTTCTAAGTCTAAAAGGGGGCATAATTTGCTCAAAAAACATGTCAGAGTTATGGGACTTGACCCAGTGAGGTTGGTAATTGATCTAGAAAATGAAAAAATAAGTTTCAAATCTATATGCCTTTTAGAAATAGCTGTATGTACTTGCACGCAAAACTTCAACCAGAATTTTCTAAGTCCAAAAGGGGGCATAATTTGGCCAAAATGAAGGTCAGAGTTATGGGACTTGCTGCTATCAACTAGATTTATAACCCCGAAGACACATGTGAAGTTTCAAATCAATATCTGCATTAGTTTTGGAGATAGTAACTTGCATGTAAAACTTTAACCAAAATTTTCTAAGTCTAAAAGGGGGCATAATTTGCTCAAAATACATGTCAGAGTTATGGGTCTTGACCAAGTGAGGTTGGTTATTGATCTAGAAAAAGAAAAAATAAGTTTCAAATCTATATGCCTTTTAGAAATAGCTGTATGCACTTGCACGCAAAACTTTACCCAGAATTTTCTAAGTAAAAAAGGGGGCATAATTTGGCCAAAATGAAAGTCAGAGTTATGGGACTTGCTGCTATCAACTAGTTTTATAACCTCTAAGACACATGTGAAGTTTCAAATCAGTATCTGCATTAGTTTTGGAGATAGTAACTTGCATGTAAAACTTTAACCAAAATTTTCTAAGTCCAAAAGGGGGCATAATTTGCTCAAAATACATGTCAGAGTTATGGGACTTGACCCAGAGAGGTTGGTAATTTACCTAGAAAAAGAAAAAATAAGTTTCAAAGCTATATGCCTTTAATTGATGGCTGTATGTACTTGCATGCAAAAACTTAACCAAGGTGTGACGCCGACGCCAGGGTGAGTAGAATAGCTAGACTATTCTTCGAATAATAGAGCTAATAAAATGTGTAACCGCAGTTAATCTCATTTAATACATTAAAACAACATGTGAGCCGCACCATGAGAAAACTAACAGTGCATTTGCGACCTGCATGAATCCAGACCAGCCTGCGCATCAGCGCAGTCTGGTCAGGATCCATGCTTTTCACTAACAGTTTCTAATTGCTATAGGCTTTGAAAGCGAACAGCATGGATCCAGACCAGCCTGCGCATCCACGCAGTCTGGTCTTGATCCATGCTGATCGCAAATGCACTATGTTGGTTTTCTCATGGTGTGGCTCATATAATGTAACAGTAACTGAATAGTGCAATGTCTTATTCTTACCTTGTTCTGAGATAATACTCTATCACTTGCAGGCAGAAGAACTTCACATGGTCATTGCTGCAAGGACAAAAAATTGTTATCGTACATTCTGAGAACATTGCTGTCAAAATCTCTCCAATAATACAGAAAATTGATACGTCCTCAGCTTAAACAATGAATGCTCCTTGATGATATCCTTTCACTGGCTTTTCTAGATGTACTTATACTGTACATTATCTAATTTTTTCTTAAGAAAAGGAATACATCACAAATTGTTACAAAATATGACAGATTGCCTGCACTTACGAACAAACTGTATGAGACTTAAGGTATTAGATCACTAATAGAAAACCTCCTTTTTGAAGAGTATTCAATTCCTACCATAAACCTACTTTTACTGCAATTCTTAGCGGGGCGTAGGTTCAAGCCCTACTGGGACCAATTTTTTTTTCCCTTATTTTCCTTTTTTTCTAGTAAGTTTTTACTTCTTTCAAGACTTAGAATTGATTTCTTGTACAACAAGAGCACCGCCTTGCGGGTGCTGACGCTCATCTGATTTTTTTTGTGTAATAGAAATATTGTCCTACCCATGATTTTCTAAGTCTAAAAAGGGCCATCACTCTTGCAAAAAGCAGGATAGAGTTATGTTTCTTGATGTACAGTGTCCACTTATGATGGTGAAAAACTGTTGCAAGTTTTAAAGCAATAGCTTTGATAGTTTATGAGAAAAGTTGACTTAAACATAATATTCAACCATTTTTCTAAGTCCAAAAGGGGCAATAATTATTGCAAAAAGCAAAATGGAGTTATGTTGCTTGCTGTACAGGGTCAGCTTATGATGGTGAACAAGAGTTGCAAGTTTTAAAGCAATAGCTTTGATAGTTTAAGAGAAAAAGTTGACCTAAACATAAAACTTAACCAAGAAATCTGATATTTTCTAAGTCCAAAAGGGGCCATAAATCTTGCAAAAAGCAGGATGGAGTTATGTTTCTTGCTGTACAGGGTCAGCTTATGATGGTGAACAAGTGTTTCAAGTTTTAAAGGAATAGCTTTGATAGTTTAGGATAAAAGCTGACCTAAACATAAAACTTAACCAAGAAAACTGATTTTCTAAGTCCAAAAGGGGCAATAATTCTTGCAAAAAGCAAGATGGAGTTATGTTTCTTGATGTACAGGGTCTGCTTATGATGGTGAACAAGTATTCCAAGTTTCAAAGCAAAAGCTTTGATAGTTTAGGAGAAAAGTTGACCTAAACATAAAACTTAACCAAGAAATCTGATATTTTCTAAGTACAAAAGGGGCCATAAATCTTGCAAAAAGCAAGATGGAGTTATGTTTCTTGCTATACAGGGTCAGCTTATGATGGTGAACAAGTATTCCAAGTTTCAAAGCAATAGCTTTGATAGTTTAGGAGAAAAGCTGACCTAAACATAAAACTTAACCAGGCAACGCCGACGCACGCCGACGCCGACGCCGACAACCGCTCAAGTGATGACAATAACTCATCATTTTTTTTCAAAAAATCAGATGAGCTAAAAATGGAAAAAGACGAATCTTATAAGCGATTTCTTGGTGTTCAAAGTGAATTTACTACTTAAACAGAAGGGGTAGAGTTACACATCTTTGAAAATATTGAGTTACATGCGGTGAAAGTTCTCTATTTTGCTTTCACTCTTAGATCATATATTGTGGAAGAAATTTAGGTAGGTTTTACGTCTGCCCTAAGGTTATTTTTAAATGGAGTAAGCAAAATTCAAAACAGAAACACCGCATTCGACCTAATTTTTTCAATGTTGAAGTATGAATTCTGTCTCATTAAATCCGTTTACTTGAAGCACCATAGAAAAAATGATATTGACATTTTTATTTTGTGTTTTATAATTGTTTACCAATAGTTTGATGTTTCTTTTATTAAAATTAATGGTAAAATGAGTTCTCTGCAAACATTTTTGATAGTGGCTATCACTTTGAAATTTGTCTCTACCTGAGCTTGAGGAGATACCATAAGTTATACAAAATTTATAAAAAACGGCATGGTAAAAGTTGTTTAAAAATTGCAAAATAGTGCAAAACACGGTTACTTTTCAGAATATACCAAGCAAAGGCCATTTTGTAAACATTACTATTAGTGCTCTAATACCTTAAGCCTGCTTGTGTTAAGTGATTTTGCCTTTCCGACCAGTGCAAGATTAGACTGCAGGCTATTCAGTCAGTAAATTTTCAGTGAACACCCCTTTGAATAATAAGTGGTGCTGTCAAAACTGAATGACGGACCAGTCCATTTTAGAAATTCAGCAGGGTAAAGGTTAAAAACATAAGCAGTTGCTGTGTTGTATAAAGGTTACCCTTCATAAGATCCGCTTGTGAGAGCCTGCGCTGTCAGCTTCCAACCATCTGATGAGGCTTTCAACTGCTCAAAATACTGTAATGCCTGCAAAATATACAAATATTTAAAATCAGTTGAATCCATATATTCAACACCACATGAAAATTACATTATCCCTCAAGGACAAAACTATTTAAAGCATTTTGTTTGATAAATGTGTGACACCAGTACTAATGTGAAATGTCAGACACAAATATTATAATTTATAAAATGAGATCCCCTAGTATTTTATCAACAGGCCAAATACAGTACAATTTGTATTAAGGGACTGTCTAAGGAAAGGGAAAAAAGTGATCTCAACACAACCGGTCTCTTAATGAAACATAATTTTTACAATATATAAAGGAACTGAAAAATTGATCTCTAAATACAAGTGGTCTCTCGAGCAAGTCTGACTGTACATACCCTTGTCTGTTCTATGCGACTGGCCAGTGACTGCAGTCCCTGTAGTGCTTCGTCATCCATCGTATATATGTAAGACTGTGTAGGATAAAAATCTACACACCATGCTGCAGCAAAAATAATGATACATATTTAATTTTCAGACATAATTCCTTGAAAAAGAACAAGAGCTGTCAGTGGACAGTGTGCTTGACTATTCTCAGACAGTGCTTGATAGTATAATATAAGCCATGAGTAATTTAACATTACAATAAGCATATTCTAAGTCGAATGATAATTCAGTCAAAATGCTTGATAGAGTTGCCTCCTCCTTTTTACAGACTGGGGTCATGATGGTAAACAAGTATGCAAAATATCAAAGCAATATCTCAATGGACTTTGAAAATATTTGGGGTGGTACGCAAACTTTAATATTACAATAAGCATATTCTAAGCTGAAAAGGGGCCATAATTCAGTCAAAATGCTTGATAGAGTTGCCTCCTCCTTTTTACAGACTGGAGTCATGATGGTTAACAAGTATGCAAAATATCAAAGCAATATCTCAATGGACTTTGAAAATATTTGGGCTGGTACGCAAACTTTAACGTAGTGTGATACCCACGCTGATGGCAACGCTCACGCTCACACCGACGCCGGGGCGAGTAGGATAGCTCCCCTATTCTTCGAATAGTCGAGCTAAAAACAATCAATACCTGAAATGCAAATAACATTACTTATTTTATGCCTTTTTTAGATACATGTAACCCAGTCGATAAAAATCATTTTTAATGAATTTCCAAACACTAAAGCAGGTTGAATCTATCTAGCAGGTATTGTTGAAAAAGACTTAATGCAGCTACAAGTCTAGAAAACTCAACTAACACAATAGTTTAATATACTCAACCATCAGAAGAAAAGGTGAGCCACTGCTATAAAGGCCTGGCAGTGAGCCACTCAAATTGATATGTAAAGTTATTCCCACAGGATTACGAGTATTCTTCATTTTCTGGGGCCTGTTTCACTGAAGTTCATGTTTCATCATAAGTTGTTTCTTAAGTATGAACTTTGAACCCCCCTCCCCCAAAGATATTACTCATATCA
Organism: Mercenaria mercenaria; assembly: GCF_021730395.1. Taxonomy (NCBI): domain Eukaryota; kingdom Metazoa; phylum Mollusca; class Bivalvia; order Venerida; family Veneridae; genus Mercenaria; species Mercenaria mercenaria. Next base: position 10,532,776 of record NC_069373.1, read on the forward strand.
TTGAAAAAGGGTGCCATTAATTCAATTTATGGATAAATCAATCTTATATATGTGCATTTCAAACTCTCAGAATAGCTAAAGTGTAAAAATGAAACTACTTAAAATGTTTGTGAAACACCTTCCTCCTAACTTCTTACTTTATACTAAGTAGGCTTTGTGAAACAGACCCTAGGTTTCCAGGCTGTCTGACTTTTGGGCTATAACCATTTTATTTTGCCTCCAGGCCACTGAAAATTTGGATGTAACTAAAAAGATCTTCTTTAGGTATTTACTATTACCCCACAAAGCCATATAGGTGAAGTGTTTTCCCAAATATTTTGGGAGCACAAAAAGGCAAATTTGAAAGATTATAACACCGTAGACACATGCTCTCTGAAAATTACTGATAGAATAAAATTATGAAGTCCAAAGGGATCAACTCTGAAACAAGAAGCTGCATTTTCATAATGGAAAATCATGCCCCCTTGCCCAGGTGTATGCCTTATGATGTTATCATTCCTAACGCAAGAGACCTTTTTAAATATGAATACAATTTACAAAAAAGTTCATTTGATATTCTAAAATTGGCTTAGAATAGAAAGAAATCAAGTTCTCAGCGATAAATCACAAAAACCATAAACTATTAAAAGTACTTCACAGTCCATTTATATATATTAAAATTAATGTGTATTGCACTGGTTTTGAACTGAATACATGTCAATAGCAGTGGCATCACATGGAATAAACATGTTCCTTTGATCCCACTAGAGTCAACATGCATTAATCAAAAGAAAAAGCTTTTCATCTACTGATGAAGATGTCAAAAATGAAACCAATTATACCTTACCCATGCAATTTGCTGGTACCCATTTACAGCTGGGTTGTTAAGGCTTTGCCCAAGGAAATACTACAATGGGCGTAATCAGGACTTGAACCCGGGGCCTTCAACTCTGTAGGAAAACATCTTAGCCTTCTTAGTCTTAACAAGTATGTCCATAAGTTAATTAATGTAATATAAATCTTTGTGGCTTGACGCACAGAAAATATTTACATCCCTATAAAGGGTTAGTTAACCTTTAGCCTGCTAAACTGCTAAAATGGACTGGTCCATTTTCAGTGTGGGCAATACCATTTATCATTTGAAGGGGTATTCACTGAAAATTTACTGACTGAATAGCGAACAGTGCAGACCATGATCAGCCTGAGCCTGCACGGATGATCTTGGTCTGCACAAGTCGCAAAGGCAGAATCACTCGCCACCAGTGGCTAAAGGTTAAAGAAGATAGATAGAATCCTAACTGCTTAGTTTTAGTTTTCAAAATAAAAGTGTCAAAAACAACAATCGCCTTCACACTTTTCAGGAAATTTTACAGGTCATACAAATCTATCACGACTGTAACTCAAGTAAATGAAGTGTGGATAACAAAAACAATAGGCACGACTTTCACGGCATGATCATTGAGCGACTAAGGAAAATAATCGGCATGACTGTCCTGGAAATAAAAATGGTCATGCGGATAAAGAAAACAATCGGCATGACCGTCATGCCTCGGCCTTCTGAAAATATGTAAAGAACTGTACATGATCAGATTTTCCCATCGGACTGGCATTGTCTACATTCATATTTGTACCTGACTGAGTGCAATGATTCCATTGGAACATCATTTCTAAATAATATCCATATTTTGATCACACTTATCAACTGAATTTATTCATAATTTCGTGTCTTTTTCATCAGTACATTAACATTTTTATCTGTAGTTGTTTGTGATCAACTTGTTATATATAAGCACTCTCTTTCTGCCTATTTCATCATCATTACCTTTAATAAACAGCCAAAATTTCAGTTTTCCGAGCCACGTTTCGTCATTTTCAGTTTAACCGGAAGTTACCGGTTTCAGACTGGTTTGTTTGTTGACTTCGTACCAAAACAAATTCGACCCTTTATCTCCCCATAAAGGTAAAGGTAAGTTTATTTACCGTTGCTTGGTGAAACAATTAACATAAGCTCTTTGGAGCTTTTCTGCGACCCTATATTAAGAACAGTTAAAACCAATTATACCTCACCTCACCCCCAGCAAATTTTTTGCTGGTACCCATTTACAGCTGAGTCGACTGAGGCAATCGTGATAAAGTGCCTTGCCCAAGGACACACCACAATGGGAGTAGCCAGGATTCGAACCAGGGGCCTTCACCTCCGTAGGAAAGCGTCTTAGCCCTCTCGACCAATGCGTCCCATCAATTACTTTCGCCGTATTCTACTGAAATTCTACTCGTTATCTGAATATGAAAAAAACGAACAAAACCAAGTCCTTCACTGACATAAGAAAAATATCTTTTAGCTTTTCTTTTAGGCCTAAAAAAATCTTTGTTTCCGGTAACATGCTCCAAAAATTAGGGTAGGTACTAGGTAGGTCAGAGGGGCTGGTGCGGGGAGGGGGGATTCTTTTTTATTTAGTGAGACTTTTCGGAAATTATTTTTATGTCAAAAAATGAATACAAATAAGGAGATTATGCCTTTAGAGCATCAGTAAGTTGATTTCTACATCACTGACCATGTTTAAAGCATAAAAAGTGAAGTTTTGCAGCTTTTTGTTAAATATTCTCCAAGGCATGTAGGATCGGGCCAAAAAATTAGGGTATGTCGGGATACCGGAAACAAACAATTTTTTTTACGCCTTACCGTGGGTGGTAGCATGCATTTTAAGTCAGTGTTTTCTGGTCCTTTGGGATCATGGAGCACCTTCCGAGCACGGTAGGCTCCACGCGTTTATACTACAACAATATATCTATATTGCTAGACAGATCAGTGTAACAGACTACCGAGCACGCAAACCTTTATGTGGCCCAAATGGGCTGTATCTGGGCACGTACGTACCATATCCCATATAGGACCAATAATGGTAAGTATTTGCCCACATCCAGCCTCAAAAAGTAACCCATGTACAATGTCTGCTTGTTTGTCCATTGTTCGGATTCAGTAAAGCCTTTGACAAAGTCGGCCATCATCTTCTTCTATATTAATTGGTAAGCAAACAAAACATCCTCTTAAGGTTAGAAAAGTGGTACTTTCCAAACACGTCCGACAATTGTATGGTTGATCACCTTTATCTTTACGGTAGTGACGTTTTAAATTATGTAAGCGAGCACACTTCCAGTCGCATCCCTTCCACGTGCAACAAAAAGGTTTTTCACCTGTGCTGTCCGTTAGTGATATTTTAGATGAGACTTTCTTGTATAAGACTTTGTACATCCTGTATGTAAACACTCATGGATTTTTTGGCCACAAGTTCGTGGTTCAAATGTCCTAGGTTTGGGCTTATTAGCTGCGTCACTGATGTTCTGCTGCTATGTAAAACCAACCTGATGCCGCGACGAAGCATGTGTCAGGGAAGGTGGTAATTGTGTCATGTGACCGTGTTGACGAAGTTTTGGCATTTGACAGTGGTGCTGCTTAAACTATGATGCTATATATGGTATGGGTATGCCACAAGAAATGAATGCTGATATGACTGATGGGGTGCTTTCGTTATTTGTTGTATGTGAGGCATGGCTGGTACATCATTTTCATTATTGTCTACATAGAGATCCGAGAACGACGATGGCGCTGTCATGGAAAGTGGTAAGTGTGTCATATGACCCTGCTGATGAAATTTTGGCATTTGATCTTGATACATAGAGCTCTGCTGAAACTGTGATGTTGTATGGTATGGGGATGGAGGAGATGAATAATGATTTGGCATATGGGGCGTTGTTCCTATCTGCTGTGGTTGAGGCAAGTTTGATACATAATTTGGACAATTTTCCGGGAATAAAGGCGAGGATAATTGGTCAGAAATATTCAAATTCTAATGCATCTGTAGTTGCGATGGCTGGCGATTGCACACTTGACTTATTCACGCCGCTGTTGAAACTGCAGCGTTCGCACTAGTACTCGAAATGTGTATAAATTCCTCATGGCTAAAGTTTACTCCGCTAGGTGGAAATGTATTAGAAACGAAATCACAAATCTACAATGCTGTGTCGGTAGTGTTGGAGTAACTGGTCTGAGATGCTGCACCGGTCTACAATGCTGTATCGACCGGTACTTGTTGGTAATTATGTTCAAGGGCCATATTGATAATTCCGAAGTACCTTGGCCGATTTTGCTAGTTATCGAACTTTGCCGAGGCCTTATGGTCAAACACATTTTGTTCAAGTTTGATGAAGATCGGATGAGAAATGTTCGACTTGGCGTGCGGACAAGCTTTGTGACAGACAGGCACACAGGCAGGAGTAAATCAATATGATGGGAGACATAATAACTATCTTACACTGTAGAAACAAAGTGTGATATACACTGATTACTGTGCATATTGCTAATTTAATTCAATAAAATGTTAAAAGACATTAAACACATTGTTTTGGCCTAATACATGCAACTATCAATTTGTAACTTAATACTTGTATGTCTCAATTTTTTTCATGCAAATAACGTATAATTACCATCATGGAAATATAAAAGAATACAATTATTCTATGGCGTGCCTTTAAAGAAGGAGGTCCTGTCCTTAAAGACCAGCTCCAGTCCTACCTTTTAACATTAAATTGTCACTGAAAAAGCATGAACATCCTGACTATGAACAGTGACGCCTGTCAAAATAGAGTCTATTTCATATAAAATTATAAAATACCTGTGGTTTTGCGTGCTAAACTGTGGCGCGTGGCCGTTAACTGTTACCTATTGTAATAATGGGTTGCATACACACAATAGAATTTCAGAATTGCCGCGGAGCAGGGCTTTAAACACAAACTTTCTTTATTTGATACCATGGTTGTACCAATTCTTACATACTGTTCTGAGGTGTGGGGCATATATGATTTTAAAGAAATTGACAAGTTGCGCATAAAGTTTTGTAAAACAATACTTGGAGTTCGTCAACAGACCCCTAATTTAGCAGTTTATGGGGAACTGGGAAGGTTCCCGTTATCAGTTATTTGTAAACAAAGAGCATTAAAATATTGGTTAAAAATAATGCAAGATCCAAACTCCCCTACGAACAGAATTTGTATCGAACAGTGTAATAACAACAATGATAGCTGTTGTGCAAAATATATCAAACGTTTATTAGACAGTCTTGGTTATAGTGATATTTGGAATAATTTTGATTATAATGTAAATTATTTGCCAATGTTTAAACAACGCATTTGCAACCAGTTTATTCAAAACTGGCGTGCTTCTGTCCAATCAATGTCCAAGTTAGAATATTATAGAAGATTCAAAACAGAGTTTTGTCTTGAAAAATATATTGATGTTGTAACAAATGATGGATTAAGAAAAGAATTGAGTTGTTTCAGATTAAGCTCTCACAAGTTGGAAATCGAATTAGGTAGATTCTTAGGTACCGTTAGAAATGAAAGAATATGTAAAATGTGTAATTTGAAATGTATTGAATCAGAATACCATTTTCTGCTTTGTTGTCCTCTACTATATTTTTGTAAAGCAATACTGTTTTGTCACAAGATGTAGAATGAAAGAATATGTAAAATGTGTAATTTAAAATGTATTGAATCAGAATACCATTTTCTGCTTTGTTGTCCTCTTTACTACATTTTTGTAAAGCAATACCGTTTTGTCACAAGATGTAGTAAGTGAAAACGGAGGAGTAATATTAGATTTCCATTTGACGCCTTTAATACGAGAGTAACATAATTTTTGTCCAGAAAGTTATACTTATAAATTGTGACACGTATTTCATTTGTACATTTGTACATCATACGCGCCATTTTCATAAAAAAATGTGTGTCATTATCATTGTACCCTGATATCTTTCGAAATAAATTGTTAGATCTGACCAGTTATTCAATAACGAAAAAAAAATAATGAAATAGTTTTACATTCAATTTTATTCGTTATACAAAAACTTGCATCTTAATCAACATACAACACGAGCTATATAACTCTAGAGCGATATGAACTTACCAACATTTATTTCACCTACAAGCCTCAAATGCCAAGTGCTAAACGAGGGTGCTATCAGTACAATATTCACGTCTTTGGTATATGCAATGCTCATCGTTTTAATGATATGCATTTTCTGTGTTTCGTCTTGTTGACGATTTTTCTACCATAATATATCCTTGAACTTTAGCCTTCTTTCTGTCCAAGTACATCCTTGCAGGGTTTTAATTGAATGTACGTACTTCTTTGCAAGAAATGTGTTGTTTTATTAGAACTGCTGTCATGAAGATTTAAATGTTTAGTAAATTTGACCTGAAACTACATTTTATTGGAGCAGTTTGTCTAAGTTTCAGAAATCTATGCAAATATATTTGTAACTTTAAGGAACATAAAGAAAGATTTACTGAAATGGTGCAAGTATTCATCCGTTCGTTTACAATGAATATCCGAATGTTTTGGCCAGTTTTATATCATACATATATAGGTGTTATATATTTGCCGAATAAAGCACGCATATAGTGCTGAATATCAAAATATTTTTTAGGGATTTCTCTCGCATCAGCTACTTTGCACTTATTATATAATAAGTCGATAATAATCTCGCTTAGCTTGGGCTAGGCAACATTTACGGTTCACCAGGGCCAACTGGGCAAATGTTCTTTTCGTTGATGAGACAAGGATAACATTGTGTTTGCCGACGGCCGCACGCGCATTTATCACCGACGTGGGGAGAGAAAGCGCCAATTGTGTTCTTGAGGCGGACAAGTTCGGGGGAAGATCCATAATGATATGGGCGGGCATTTCGATGCACACCAAAACACCGATTGTGTTCATACAAGGCAACATCAATGCACGACGATATCAGACGGACATCATTCAACCTGTGCTTAAACCGCATATTGCTGCAAACTGTGGCATGCAACTAGTCCAAGACAACGCTCCGTGCCACGTCGCCAGAGCAACATTAGCTGTTACAAGTCAATAACATACGAGTCATCCCTTTTCCTCCAAAAAGTCCACACCTTAACCCAATCGAGCATGTCTAGGAATTATTGAAACGAAGGATTCGGGCCCGTCCCCAGCAGCTGAATCTACGGGAATTGGAGCGTGACGTCAACCGAGTTTGGACAAATATCCATCAGCATTATCTCCACAGATATATTGTTTCAATGAGGAGTCGTTGTAAAGCCGTGATTGCTGCCGATGGAGGGCACACACATTATTGAAATGTAACAGTCGTAAATTAATATGACTTTGCGACTTTTGAATTATCGGAACGCCTCCTTTATTCCAGCAGAATAAGTCAACTCTATTTACTTTTAATAAAATTGTGTTTGTTGATTTGTAATAAATTCTACTTTCTTACGTTTTCAATAAATTCATGAATTTATAATTTATATTTATTGTTGTTTGTAAGAACACATTATTGAAGTGACGGTTTAGGAATTTTGTTGAGTGTACAGTTTATCTTCTAGTATGTTGGATTTAGACGTAGAGGAAATATTGCATTAACTTTGATTAGGTTTACTGCAATGCACGTATCAATTTAACAACGAATTCCACATGTACACTGTATTCATTTTCATTAAGATATGTGTTCATATTATGTGCAAAACGATAGACATTCATTTCTGTGGAAAATGTCGAAGCACATAATGGATATATGATTAGAGATGGGCATAGAGAATGAACTGATCTTTGATGAAAACTTTTGGTAAGTATTCTTTCATGTGCATTCCTAAACTTTCTGCATAATAATTGGACATACTGTAAGTTGAAGGTCTCATGGTTTACAAAATAAAATTTGATGACGCTGTATTTTCACAGTTGTATTTTGTCGACGTTGGTTCGAAACCTTTCTGAAACATTTATAGTATCTTTTTTTAAATCATCATCTTTAACATACATATTTATGAGGGAAATAGATAAATTAAAATAACATAAAAGTCGATTGTGCACTGTTTTATCTTTTTCAAATAAAGTATGTATTAAATATGTTAATGGAATTGTATACATGTTCAATTAAAATGTAATAAATATAATGTGTACTAACGCTTGGCTCGGAAATGTCAGTTTTAAAATGTCCGACGTTAACTGATAGTGCAAGGACATGCACAAATCACATCTGAAGTGGTCAGTTTGTTGCCGCCATGTCAAAGAACGAGAGGCAGAGCACTGGGCCAGTGACACTGACATCGAAAATGATGATCTAACTGTATTTTGCGAAACGGAACAGATTCTGGGGTGCCATAAGGGGAAATTATTTCAATAAATACGACACTAAAGTAAAATTTAATACAAGCGTTTATAACTATTATAATAAGTATTGCAATGAATAAGGTTGCCTTTGTCTGTATTCGCATTTAAAAGAAATTGGATACAGAAACTATTTTTTGTTCCGTCCCGTTTCGCAAAATACAGTTAACATCAATTACAATTTAATGCTATAGAGTTAAGACACCAACAATCAGATCCCTCACTGGCATCATGAAATTTATTCGGCAGGTACATGAAGCTTATTTACAGACAATGAAACACACTTTTAATAATGTACGATGTATAATTGTATATGAGACTTCAAAGGTATAATCAATATAATTATAACAAGAGGGTCCCTCACCAGAGTAACACACCATAATAGTCTAAACATTTTTACCTAGTAATTTCATGGAGACAATTATTCTAACCAATTTTCATTAAGACTGGGCCAAAAAACGTGGCATCTTGAGTGTAAACAAGCATTTTCTTTTATTTGACCGGGTGACTTTGTTTTTGACCCCATATGACCCAGTTTCGAACTTGGTCTAGGAATCATCAAGATAAACATTCTGACCAAGTTTCAAGAAGATATATGTATATTTTGTATATTCTGACCAAGTTTCAAGAAGATATTTGTTTATTTTGGGAAAGAGCATCTAAAAAAGCTTATTAGCTTTCTGCTTGATTCCTTGCCTTTGTGACATATGTATTTATTGTAATTACATGATATTTTTTGAATAAATATTGTTTAAACCAAGAAGACAGGGTCACAAATGTGGTCTCAAGTGTTAACAAGCTTTTCCTTTGATTTGACCGTGTGACCTAGTTTTTGATCCCATATGACCCACAGGCCTCATTTAACGCATCCTTATGGTATAGCATTTATATAGTAAGAAAAAGGAAAAGGTAGGACACTTCTGAATACCCATATTCTCTTGTTCATTAATATATGATCGATATCAATAGAATAAAATTTAAACATTAGTTGGAAATATTAATTTTAACAAATATACCACAAAAAGTGTTCAAATAAGTCCTATTATTGCTATAAAATCGATGTTTTACATTTTGAATCAAGTCCAACATTTGCTTTGCTCCGCTGTTTCCGGATCTACGGTGCGAATATCCTCTGCGATTTCATTGGTTAATAGGTATAGTTTGACAGATACCGGGAAAATCGATATACCTCAGCTATATACCTTCATCATCATTACTTCAATAGAACTGAATGAAAAAATAGCGACAAACAATAATAAACAAAAATGTCAATTCAGTTAGAACAACTAAGGAGCGCTGCTTAGCGTGACCACAACATTATTATATCGGGCCAAGCCGGTACAGAATATAAATTTTTTGATTTATTTTCACGAAATTTTATACTTTCGATACCCAAGGTTTATTTTTGACCACCGCAATAAGGACTACAAATTCACTCCGTTGCAAACCGGATGTATACAAGCTGGGAAGATGTAGAAATCTGAAGTTCGTGGAAAATCGCTGATTTCTTTAAAAATACTGTAGTGATAAAGGTTAAACTTATGCGGTAGGTTTATTACAATAATATCAATTAATTAAATGTATTGTTTGAACCGTACGTTCTATATTAGCTTCAAATCAGATTTGGTGTTTCGGAAGTGTCCTACCTTTTCTTTTCTTACTATATAATGCTATACCATAAGGATACCGTTAGATGGGGCCTATGATATGACCCAGTTTCAAAACTGGCCTATAAATCATTAAGATAAACATTCTGACCATGTTTCATGAAGATAGGATCATAAATGTGGCCTCTAGGTTATAACCCCCCCCCCCACACACACACACACGCTTTGATTTGACCAGATTACATAGTTTTTGACCAAACATGACCCAGTTTCGATCCAGGCCAAGAGATCATCAAGATAATCATTCTTTGAAAGTTTGTATCATATCAAAGCATAAATGAAACCTCTATATGGCTGTAGGGCCAAAATAGAAAATCCTGAACTCTAAAACCCATAATGAAATCTAGCCAGTTTTCGAAAGGAACCAAGATTTTATTGTGATTTAAGTTGTGTGTAAGTGTGGTTAAAATCAAATATAAAATGTCACTTCATCGTGTTTACAAGGCAAAAATTAAGAAATTTTGGCTCTTTCATGGATCTATCAGGAGCCGTAACTCCAAAATCTACGACTGTATCTGGCAGATTCATCATGGAATTCAAGATTTTTTTTTGAAGATATTTTGCAAGTCTGTATTAAATCAAACCGTATCAATTCCTTATATGGCTGCAAAAGCCAAAATAGCCAATTCTGGACATTTAAGGGGCCATAACTCTGGAATCCACGACGGGATCTGGCCAGTTTCCGAAAGGAATCGATATATTATGCCAATACATGTTGTGTGCAAGTTTGATTAAAGTTGATTGCAAAATGTGGTCTCTATCCTGTTCACAACCCAAAAATAGCAAAATTTTGCCCTAAAAGGTGCCAGAACTCTTGAACCTATGATGGGACGTACATAACCAGTTTTTGAAAGGAACCGAGATACATGTATTATTCCTTTACCCTTATAACAATAAGCTCAATTTGTTAGCCTACATAACTGACACAGTGCAGTGAGCTGGCAACAAGATGAAAAAAAAATTTAACAAGAGGGTCATTGACCCTAAAACACTCATCTGAGTATAGGGATATAAGTGTGTTTGCATAACTTAATGGTACAAGTATTGATAGGTAACTATTAGGTTTCTTCTATGTTAGCCATCACACACATTCTTTAGCCTAGGGCAATAGCTGGACAGTACAACTCTGACATCACACACCAAAAATCACGGTTCTAGCTATTATTGATTCAGAGAAGAAGATGCATGTGGTCCAAGTTTGAAGCCTGTATCTTCAAACATGTGAAAGTAGGTCACTATGTCAATGTCAAGGTCAAAGTTTATTTCGGTACACAAACCTATGCATATGGTCCAAATTTGAAGGCTGTAGCTACAGAAATGTGAAAGTAGGTCACTAAATAAAGATCAAGGTCAAAGTTCATTTAGGAACACAAAACTATGCATGTGGTCCAAATTTGAAGGCTGTAGCTAAAGAAATGTGAAAGTAGGTCACTAAGTAAAGATCAAGGTCAAATTTCATTTCAGAACACAAAACTATGTTTCTGTACAGAAAACTATGCATGTGGTCCAAATTTGAAGACTGTAGCTTGAGAAATGTGAAAGTAGGTCAGAAGGTCAAAATCAAGGTCAAATTTCATTTCAGAACACAAAACTAGGTATGTGGTCCAAATTTAAAGCCTGTACCTTCAAAAATGTGGAAGTTGGTCACTAGGCCAATGTCAAGGTCAAAGATGATTTCAGTACACAAATCTATGCATGTGATCCAAATTTGAAGGTTGTAACTACAGAAATCAGTATTTCTCAGGGCTTCTTAAAAGTCGGCACAAAAATGACCGAAAGCCTAGAATTACTGAATAAATATTCAAGCATAGCTACCTATATAGGTTGATCAACCACAAAAACATCGACATTTTCGAACAAGTAAATTGAAATGACATCCATGTCCGCCATTTTTAAATCATGAATTACTTCCCTTTAGCAAAATGGGATTATTCCCGGTATTTTCTCATACTTTTACCATACCCTCGCAAATTCCCGGTATTTTCACGGCCGGGAGTCAATTTTTGAAATTCATGGACTTTTCCGGTTTTCCCGGATAGCGTGGGAACCCTGTCAAGATCAAGGTCAACTCGTGTAAAGGTTCATCTAGCCGCTCAAAACTAAACATGTGGTCCAAATTTGAATCTTGTAGGATATGGACAAGAAAGTTTTTAAAGTTTTTCCCTATATAAGTCTATATAAACCATGTGACCGCTGGGGCGGGGCCATATTTGACCCTAGGGTTACAAATATCAAAGCCCTAGGCTTTGTGGTTTTGGACGAGAAGATTTTTAAAGTTTTCCATATAAAAGTCTATGTAAACCATGTGACCTCCAGGGCAGGGCCATATTTGATCCTAGGGGAATAATTTGAACAATCTTAGTAGAGAACCACTAGATGATGTCACATACAAAATATCAAAGCCCTAGACCCTGTGGTTTCAGACAAAAAGATTTTCAAAGTTTTTCCCTATATAAGTCTATATAAACCATGTTCAGTTGAGCTAAAAATGTATGATTTACTGAGTCAGTAAGCGAACACACAAACTCTGAAATACAACACTGAGTCAAAGTAATATAAAAGAAAAAATACTGAGAAATATTTTATTTAAAAAATAATACTACATAGTTTTTAACTGACAAATCAAAATAATTTAAACAATCTTGGTAAGGGTCACACAAGAACCATTGTGATAAATGACATTATCACTTCCCCTTAACATAACAAGAGCTGTTCGTAAGACAGCGCGCTCGACTTCTCAGTGCTTGACTCTGAATTAGAGCTTTGCCAGCAAAAAAAAAATCCAAGTTAACTTTGTCAAAATTCAAATCAGAGTTATTGGAATTGTGTCTCCTGGTGCAGATTTAGATAGTAAATAATTAATTTGAGTTTCAAGTCAAAAGCTTTAATAGTAACAGAGATACTTTATCAAAAATTTTAACAAAAAATTCTATGTTAAAAAGGGGCATAATTCTGTCAAAATTCAAATCAGTGTTATGAGGATTGTTGTCCTGGTGTAGACTTTGATGGTAAATAAGTATTTTAAGTTTAAAGTCAATAGCTTTCATAGTAACAGAGATATTTGACTTTATCAAAAACTTTAACCAGAAATTCTAAGTTAAAAAGGGGCATTATTCTGTCAAAATTCAAATCAGAGTTATGGGGATTGTTTCTCCTGGTGAAGACTTTGATAGTAAACAACTACTTTAAATTTCAAGTCAATAGCTTTGATAGTAACAGAGACTTTATCAAAAACTTTAAGCAACGGCGACGTCGACGCGGGGACGAGTACAATAGCTCTACTTTTTCTTCGGAAAGTCGAGCTAAAAATCAGCTTTCGTCTTCGGATAAGTCTGATAATACTACCTCTGGCTTTTTACCTACCACAGTTCTTACATTTTTGTCGGACCAAGGAAACGCTTTCTCTTCTTTTGTATGATCTATGTGCAGAGGTCTTTCTACCCTCTCAATATACATTTGATGTAAAACAGGATCAGGTAAGAAGCTTGCTTTAAACTCTTTCAGGGCATCGGGTATTCCTGTACAGAACTCTTTATAGTTAAGTGTAAGCCAAAGAAATACAAGAGCGCTATAGACAATTTCTTTATCACCAAAAAGTAGTATTGGTTTTGTTGAAAGTAGTATGTCATTTTCTGCATCATAAAAAACAACTATTAATTTCTTTTTGGACATTCCTATCCCTGGTATTAAACTATTTTTCAACTTATTTCCGCAAGTTTTTTTCTGCAAAAACGAAAAAACAATCGTTTGAGCAACAATCTGTTTGAAATCCTTGAAGTTAAAATCAGATGCTTCCATTTCCATAGAGGAAACCGATAAGTCGTCTTGGTCTTCTTCATCTCTCATGCAAGCTACTTGAACATCAGCTCCTTCAAATATTATGTCAGTATTTCCATGCCATCCATTCTCTAAGCCTGAAGAAATCAGACAAAAGGGCATTGATAGCTACCTGAGTATCGTTTAACTACTTAACAGAGCTCCAGGTGGGGCGGGTGCTGGGATACTATGAGACAATATAAAATAACACAACAAACGAAAAGTAATAAAAATATTTTGCTATTTTTTGGCAGGGTGGGGCTGAGGTGGGGTAAAGTGACAGGTTTACTAAGAGAAAATATCAAGTGTGTGTGGGAAGGGGTGTGATTGAGGGTTGTGTGAAAATATGCTCGGAGACAAAATCAAGAAACAAAAGATAATTAAAGTAAAAAGAAATACTTCTAGACTGACAGTCAAGCATGTTACCACTAGACCAACGGCCAACTTTGTACTGTTGAATGTTACTTGTTGAAAATACAAGAGAACTCTTATAATACCTTATGTAATCAAGAAACACAAGATTAAACAAGAGCTGTCACAGGAGACAGCGTGCTCGACTATTATGATGCTAGGTAGTGAAACTGGGCACATCTGAGGAAGCTGGAGCTGTCACTGGAGTGTTAAATTTACAGTTTAATGACTCCAATGGTGGATGAAGATACTGGACAATAGCTCGAGTCTGTGTAAAAAATATTAAGTAATAAGAGATATAAAGATAAAGTGTATCAAAACACTAAATAAGTAGAATTCTAAGCAAAAGGGGACATAAATCATAAAATACTGGTGAAAGAGTTATGCACCTTGTGTCATAAAATGTTGGTGATGATGTGGAACAACTACTTCAAATATGAATCAAATCCATTAGTAATAACTTAGATATAGTGAAAATGCATCAAAATTAACCTTAATTTCTAAGTTTTCTTTGATTTGACCTGGTGACCTAGTTTGTGACCCCAGATGACCCAATATCGAACACATCCAAGATTTCATTTAGGGTAACATTCTGACCAAGTTTCATTAAGACTGGCTCAAATTTGTGACCTCTAGAGTGTTAACAGTCAAATTGTTGACGACGACGGACAACTGATGACGGACACTGGGCGATCACAAAAGCTCACCTTTGAGCACTTCGTGCTCAGGTGAGCTAAAAACAGTATGGAAAAGAAGTATCTCAGAAAACATTTTATGATTGGAGGAAAATAATATCTCTGGTACTATGAATTAAAATACAAATGTTTAAATTGCTTACAGGCACGTAAAAACAATTTCAAAAGACAGTACTGTTTTAATTAATCACATTTCATCACAATTTTAAATATATTTTTGTAGTAAACTTTGAAGGGCGCCATTTGAATACTTTATGTAGTTAGTCAATCCTGGTTTATCAAATATACCATGTATACTATAACCTTACACAACTTAATTCAAGCCACAAGAAAAAATACTCAATTGTTTGTGCGAGATTGGTGAAATACCCGATTGGTTTAAGCAAATACCCAATTACTTCTGAAAAGGTAGGGTAATGATATTATTTTTACCCAATTCAGATTTACAATACCCAATTCAGAAAAAAAAGTGATGGGTAAATACCCAATTTCACCAAAAGCTTATCTGGAGCTCTGGATACATCTTGAATCGGAAAAAGCAAACAATCTTTGTAGAGGGCCATACTTAGAAAGAATTTAATGAATACTATACAGAATACTATACACTGGCGAAAGAATAATGAAAATTGGACTACAAACAAACAAGAGTGCAAGACTGTCACAAAATAAGCATGTCATTGAACTTGGCCTTTTGGCCTTATTCAAGGGGCATAATCCAAGAGTGCCTAGGGCGATTTGGCTGGTAATTGAACTTGGCCGAGATATTATGCCCATAAACATTGTCAGCAAGTTTGGTGAAGATCAGATGAAAACTGTTCGACTTAGAGTGCGGACAAGTTTAAATTTGCAGTTATTTTTAGTAATTCAAGGGCCATAATCCAAGAGCCCCTTGGGCTATTTGGCTAGTTATTGAACCTGGCCAAGATATTATGCCCACAAACAGTGTCAGCAAGTTTGGTGTAGATCGAATAAAAACTGTTCGACTTAGAGAGCGGACAAGGCTAAATTCAGTTTGAATAATCCAAGAGTGCCTGGGCATAATTTGAACAATTTTGGCAGAGGACCACAAGGAAATGCAACATACCAAATATCAAAATCCTAGGCCTTGCAGTATCAGACAAGAAGATTTTTGAAGTTTTTTTCCTATATATTAGTCTAAGTAAAACTTGAGACCCCGCCCCCTGGGCAGGTCCCCTTTTCACCCCAGGGTAATAACTTGAACAATTTTGGTAAAAGACCACAAGGCAATAATACATACACAATATCAAAGACCTAGGCCTTGTGGTTTCAGACAAGAAGATTTTTAAAGTTTTTTCCCTATATATGTCTATGTAAAACTTGTGACCCCCAGCAGGGCCTCTTTTCAGGGTGACAATTTGAACAATCTTGATAGAGGACCATTAGATGATATCACATACCAAATATCAAGGCTTTAAGCCTTCCGGTTTTGGACAAGATTAGAAGATTTTTAAAGTTTTTCCTTTCAGTTGCCATGGCCTCTATGATAATGTGAAGTCCCAATCAAATGCCATTAATACTTTTCAACCAGACAAAAGTGTGACGGACAGACGGACGGACAAAGCCGCAACTATATGCTTGCCCTTCTGGGAGCATAAAATCAGACCTGGGAGTTAAGGAGAATATTCAGAAAAATTTAGCAGTAACTGTTGTAGTCCTAGAACAGTCTAAAACACTATCTAGTACTTACCAAAGCTAGTATCTCCTATAACCCCAACCAAATCATCATTTTGCTTGCACATACATTTTGTATCACCAATTCTTAATCCAGGGTATGATGCAATAGTGTATTCACTACTAACTGCCAGCTTTGATAAAAGATGTTGGGCAAGTACAACACACCAATGTTCTTCAGAACTTATTTCTTCAAATAAAGTTTCATGATCTACAAAAAATACAGAAACAAAAGACCTTGTAAAACATATATATAGCTGTATGCTTACTGCAAACAAGAGTGCTTTTATGGCCCGAAGTAACTCATCTGACCATGACTATTCGACCCTGAATATATATGTTTGATACACTTATCATCAATGGTAACAACTGTGCTATGAAAAACAAGAAGCCAAAATTATGGGCGTAAATCACTTCAACTAGGGGAACCATGGCCTTTACACCTTGCTTATTTTCCCCTCGAGGTAAACCAGTAGCTGAACAAATATTTTGAGGATGGTTTGCTGTTATTTTTTGATATCAAAATAAGTACATTGTAATTAAACCATAATTTTTACACCATTTCTTAATCATTGATCTCTCTTTTAATGCCCATGAAAAACAAGAGCTAGTAGAACATGAAATGCCCCCTTTGTGTAACAGCACAATGAAGAGAAATTATTTGGTTTCTGTGCACTTGAGTCTTGACGTTTGACGCAATGACCTGAAATCAATAACTAGAAGATGCTTTTGTAGCAAAGCGCATGTCTCCCCCCACTGCATAGTCATATAGGCAAGAAATCAATAGGGGACAGGAGCAAAAGTCAGACACTGATGGCTGGCTGCAATAAGGATCATCTACTTGGCATGTCCAATCATCCCTATAGTCTAAGTTTCAACATTCTGGGCCTAGTGATTCTCAAGCTGGAAACAGTTTTCCATGTTCAGGCCCCTGTGACCTTGACCTTTGATCGAGTGAACCTAAAATCAGTAGGGGTCATCTACTCTGCATGCCCAATCATCCTATAATATTAAGTTTCAACATTCTGGGTCAAGTGGTTCTAAAGTTATTGATTGAAAAAGAGTTTGCTATGTTCAGCCCCCTGAGGCCTTGATCTTTGATGGAGTGACCCCAAAAATTTAAAGGCTACTTTTTCCATATAGCTCAGTTTGTACTTAATATAAAAATTCATGATACTAATAATGCAATATTCAATTTCCTTAAATTATTACTGTTTATAAGTTAAGTTATAGCAAGACCCATAGTAAGTGGATATATAGACGCGAAACTAAATATTAGGAAGTGGCTATTCTTACGGTCCCATAGGAATAGCCTCATAGGCTATTCTTACCGCTCTCCCGTAAGAATAGTGAAAAGCCGGAATGTGTCTATTCTTACAGCTCTCCCGTACGAATTATGAAAAGCCCGCAGGTGGTTATTCCTAGTCCTATGGCAGTTTTGTGTTACACATCGTACTGAATTCATTTGACTGATATAATTTCACCCAACGTCTTTACTTTTCCGGTAAGGAAATCCAGAGAAGACAAAAAAGGGAAGTGATTTCCCCTAGTATAATGCATTTTATTACTTCCATTTGTTACACAAACAAACACCGAATTTATTGTAAGTGTAAAATACTTATTTAACTGAAATTTGTCTTCTAAATAAATCGGAAAACGAATGTTGGTTGTACAGATGTAGATTTTAATACATACATTATTAATATTGAAACACAAAAAAATATTGAGCTGGTGTTTTCAACTTAACTAGTTAGAAAATTATTGATCTGTAGTGATAGTACAGATTCTCTCCCAGGGTTTACTTTAATGGTGTCAGAAGTGTTTGACGGACTCATGCGGTGAGCATGGAGTGTCATTCTGGAGAGCTGGTAAGCTCTGAAAAGTAAAGGGGGAGAAGTGTAGTGATAGTAGGTTTATAGGCCACTTCCAACAGCCTTGCTGTTGGGTTAACCCTTTAGCAACGTGGTTGAGGGTCCGCCTACAGATCTTGAGGTCCGGGGTTCGAGTCCCAGTAGGATTCTTGGTATTTTCTCTCCCAGGGTTTACTTTAGATCTATGTTTCAAATTTTTCACAACAGTACAAATCTCTTACCACTTTAAACATGCTTATTGCCCTTTAATTTAGTTTTTACTTGACGTTTGTCACACATCAGCTTGACATGTTTGCATCAATTCAGACCTGACATTTTATTTGTAACACAATGACCAAATGTGATTACATGTCATTTCTGAAATCGGTTGAAAATATATCAGTTGAATGACTTCAGTACAATGTATTGTAATACAAAACTGCCGTAGGAATAACCACCTGCGAGCTTTTCACTATTCTCAAGGGAAAGCCGTAAGAATAGCTTGGATTTAACGTCGCACCGACACATGATAGGTCATATGGCAACTTTCCAGCTTTGATCGGGGAGGAAGACCCCAGGTGCCCCTCCGTGCATCATTTCATCACGAGCGGGCATCTGAGTAGAACCACCGACCTTCTGTAAGCCAGCTGGATGGCTTCCTCACATGAAGGAATCAACACCCGAGTGAGGCTCGAACCCACCCTTACCAAATGGTCAAAAAGCTTTTTTGTTGTTGTTGGATTTAACGTCCCACCGACACATGATTGGTCATATGGCGACTTTCCAGCTTTAATGGTGGAGGAAGACCCCAGGTGCCCCTCTGTGCATTATTTCATCACGAGCGGGCACCTGGGTAGAACCACCGACCTTCCGTAAGCCAGCTGGATGGCTTCCTCACATCAAGAATTCAACGCCCCGAGTGAGGCTCGAACCCACATTGATGAGGGGCAAGTGATTTGAAGTCAGCGACCATAACCACTCGGCCAAGAAGGCCCCTTGCGAACATGCCGCGAACATACCTATTCGCAGGATATTCGCTGCTACCGCGACCATGCCGTGATTGGTTCGATACTAGTTTGCAGGATATTCGCAGGAAGACCAATGATCACGGCATGTTCGCGAGAAGAACTTAAGACAATTATAATCTTTTGGTAAACTGTTACTGAAGAGCTTTTATAAGAGCAGGTAATTGTAGATCAATTAATCTGTAACATTATCGTAAGGTCACAGTATGAGTCTGATAAGTTAATTACAACCAGATATTCTGGTCATGTTTAGAAAGAAATCTGTGTGCATTACATACAGTTTTCAAAAGTGATTCTTAGAGGCTGATAGGAATATATACTTTTTTGTGGTATTAAAGTCAGAAAATTTATGTTTAATACCTATACTCCTGTATCTCAATAAACATAAGGAATTTTGAAATTGAAATAGATATGCTTACTGGTTTCAGAACAGTTTCCGATAAAAAATGAGGGTTTTCATTATATTTATTTTTAAATACAAATTGTTTACAAAAGTAATCTACAAATCTTTAAACCCTAGTCTTTACTCTTTGCAAGGATGTAAACAATACCGGCCTTATCTGCGCATGCATCCAAAAACAGGGGCTCCGAAAGGGCAGTCTAATTAACGTTAATTGGTTTATCTACAGTACCAGTTTCCGATAAATGGTTTTTTAAGCAGCTTTAGAATTGTTTTGACTGAAAATCTTTTATAATTTTGATTTTAAATTATGTAATTAACCTTTACTACTTTTTCCCATAAATCGTACAGGGTATGGCTACCTTCCGTTCCGTTACGTACGGTACCGTACAGCACCTGTACAATCATATTATGCAACACTTCAGACAAGCACCTTTCACATCGTGTATTTGTCTAGCTTTGTCAACAGTAGTTTATTTGATTACTGTATACATTGTACCCCCGGTATATGGGAGTTTTATATTGATTTTAAGTCCTTAAGCTGTGTTATATAGATTTTAAAAAAGTGATAAAAAAAGATAAAAGTTTAAGACGAGCCTGGGATTCGAACCCACGTCCTCTTACAACTGAAGCGAGCGCTCTACCTTGTTACTAAATACCCATGTGACGCACTAACAGTATAATTTCCTTAATATTTTATCTAAATTATAAAGGGAGAGTAATTCTACAACGGAGTGCAAATCATAAGCTCAGGATTTACCTCCCTGGAATAGGACAAACATGGGTTTTGTCTTCCGCGCATGCGTGACATGTGGAATCCCTCAGATGTAAACAAAACAGAAAATTGACTGCTTAATAAAGATGGTAGAATTTCTCTGTAAACACTTGCCATTGATGAATGAAATTTCACCTGATGTTTGCTTGTGAAACAGCCTTCCAAAACACATAGTACTCCCTTTATGAAGGGTAACATGAAAGGAGAAATTACGAGAATTCGGATACTGTTACTGTTCGGGTACTGTTCCGATACCAGTAACCTTTTGCAGAGCTGTATCAGATTATCTAAAAAGAAATATAAAACTAGTCTATTTTGACCATTTTAAGACTTCTAAGCTGATAATTAACATGTAATAACTTGACAGATTTGTAGATAAAAATTCTGACCAATTTTCATGAAGATCCATTGAAAAATATGGTCTCTAGAGAGGTCACAAGGTTTTTCTATTATTTGACCTATTGACCTAGTTTTCGAAGGTACGTGACCCTGTTTTGAACTTTACCTAGATATCATCAAGGTGAACATTCTCACTAATTTTCATGAAGATCTCATGAAAAATATGGCCTCTAGAGAGGTCACAAGGTTTTTCTATTTTTATACCTACTGGCCTAGTTTTTGACCGCATGTGACCAAGTTTCGAAACTGACCTAGATATCATCAAGGTGAACATTCAGATAAATTTTCATGAAGATCCATTGAAAAATATGGCCTCTAGAGAAGTCAAAAGATTTTAATAATTTTAGACCTACTGACCTAGTTTTTGACCGCAGTTGACCCAGTTTCAAACTTGACCTAGATATCATCAAGGTAAACATTCTGACCAATTTTTATTGAGATCCATTCACAAGTATGGCCTCTAGAGAGGTCACAAGGTTTTTCTATTTTTAGACCTACTGACCTAGTTTTTGACCGCACATGACCCTGTTTCGAACTTGACCTAGATATCATCAAGATGAACATTCAGACCAACTTTCATACAGATCCCATGAAAAATATGGCCTTTAGAGAGGTCACAAGGTTTTTTTATTATTTGACCTACTGACCTAGTTTTTTAAGGCACGTGACCCAGTTTCAAATTTGACCTAGATATCATCAAGGTAAACATTCTGACCAATTTTTATGGAGATCCATTCACAAGTATGGCCTCTAGAGAGGTCACAAGGTTTTTCTATTTTTAGACTACTGACCTAGTTTTGACCGCACATGACCCTGTTTCGAACTTGACCTAGATATCATCAAGATGAACATTCAGACCAATTTTCATACAGATCCCATGAAAAATATGGCCTTTAGAGAGGTCACAAGGTTTTTCTATTATTTGACCTACTGACCTAGTTTTTGAAGGCACGTGACCCACTTTCAAACTTGACCTAGATATCATCAAGATGAACATTCAGACCAACTTTCATACAGATCCCATAAAAAATATGGCCTCTAGAGAGGTCACAAGGTTTTTCTATTATTTGACCTACTGACCTAGTTTTTGAAGGCACGTGACCCACTTTCGAACTGGACCTAGATATCATCAAGGTGAACATTCTGACCAATTTTCATGAAGATCTCATGAAATATGTGGCCTCTAGAGAGGTCACAAGGTTTTTCTATTTTAAGACCTACTGACCTAGTTTTTGACCGCACGTGACCCAGTTTCGAACTTGACCTAGATATCATCAAGACAAACATTCAGACCAACTTTCATACAGATCCCATGAAAAATATGGCCTTTAGAGAGGTCACAAGGTTTTTCTATTTTTAGACCTACTGACCTAGTTTTTGAAGGCAAGTGACCCAGTTTCGGAATTGACCTAGATACCATCAAGGTGAACATTCTGACCAATTTTCATGAAGATCTTGTGAAATATATGGCCTCTAGAGAGGTCACAAGGTTTTTCTATTTTTAGACCTACTGACCTAGTTTTTGAAGGCACGTGACCCAGTTTCGAACTTGACCTAGATATCATCAAGGTGAACAATCTGACCAATTTTCATGAAGATCTTGTGAAATATATGGCCTCTAGAGAGGTCACAAGGTTTTTCTATTTTTAGACCTACTGACCTAGTTTTTGAAGGCACGTGACCCAGTTTCGAACTTGACCTAGATATCATCAAGATGAACATTCTGACCAACTTTCATAAAGATCCCATGAAAAATGTGACCTCTAGAGTGGTCACAAGCAAAAGTTTACGGACGCACGGACGCACTGACGCACGGACGGACGACGGACACCGCGCGATCACAAAAGCTCACCTTGTCACTTTGTGACAGGTGAGCTAAAAACTAGCTTATTTTGACAATTTCTAAGCTTCATAAGTCTGATAATTAACATGTAAAACTATGACAGATTTGTAGTGATAAATATAACTAATAAGCAGTGTGAAGAAAAAACATTGGGATGAAATGAATACATGCACTCAGACACTGTTCTTGAAATGACAAGTAACAGTTAAAATTCATACATAATTTATCATTAAAACTTTGTTTAAAATGCTCCAAATATGATATGAAAAAGTTCAGACATTGACAATTTGAATTTGTTACAACCTTAGTGTTCAAGTTTATTCAATAAATTTAAATCCCCGATTCCTATTAATTAATTTATTTGTTTTTGCACTTTTTCTGTACATGCTTTTTTGTACACAGTTTCTGTAGTGATGGTTTTCAGCTTGTTCGCGGCATGTTCGCAGCAACTAGTTTGCGGTATGATCACAGAAACTTGTTCGCGGGAAGTTCACAGCTACTTGTTCGTGGGAAGTTTGCGGCAAAACTAATTTGCATGTGAAAAGTGAACACCAAACGAACATCCCGCGAACAATTATACCAACTGTATCAAAAGTGTTTGCAGCATGTTCGCAGCAAGTGTTCGCAGCAAACTATATATATTTCCGCATGGGCACATCGGTGAGGGGCAAGTGATGTACATAATTGACTTGTAAACCTCACATCTGTTTGTTGTAGTAAACGGCGGATCAATACACACAGTCACACGCAAACTTGACACTTTTAATAATTAACTTAGTGTTTATATGGTAGCGGAAGAGATAACAGGCAGCTTGAATCACTAAATCCTTGTCAATCAATAACAGTTTTGGCGCATGAAATAAAGTTGGGCTTCAGGACCAGCATTTAGAGTGGCGCAGATGCACACTGAATGGCGCGAAATATGGGCAGGAGAGCGCAAGAAAAAAGGGTGGGCATTCCACCCTTTTAAATCTCCCATACAACACTAGATCACAGGAGTCTGAAATTCTATCAATAAGACCATAGAAGTCTATCTTTACAAAAAATACCCCCTATATATATAAAATAAACACCAGGAATGAAACGTCAAAAACCCAGGGTTCCCTGAAAATACGCACGGAACATAGGGTGATCGCAATTTAGCAAGCGTAGTTAAGAAATAACACTAAAATACACCTACCACACTCGACAGCATTCAAATCTGATACACTTTACAAGAGTAATCAGACATTTTCTGAGGTTTTCTGAGATTTTCAGCTGTCGCCGAAGCCATTCGCTGACGTCACAACAACAACAACAATTACAGCGCCGAGATAAAGATAAAATACTTATTTTATCCTTTAAAACTTGTACATCGAGTAAATAAGTATTAGAATATTTATATGTTTACATCAGTCTATAATATCCCCTAGATTCCTTTTGCAATAAAAAGATAATTTACAAAATTCGATTGGGAAAACCCGTAAAGAGAGGTTACTCTTGGGATAATCCATTTTACGATGCAGCGGAATATCTAAATTTCAGTAGTAAAATTTTATACTTGGTGTACAATGACTTTTTTATATGAATAGAGCAATATGAAAATGCCTGTTATGTAATTTGAAGGTAAGACAGTACGGGAATTGCTACTTTCTAATTTTATCCCGGCGCTGTAATTTTTGTTATTGTTGTGACGTCAGCGAATGGCTTCGGCGACAGCTGAAAATCTCAGAAAACCTCAGAAAATGTCTGATTACTCTTGTAAAGTGTATCAGATTTGAATGCTGTCCAGTGTGGTAGGTGTATTTTAGCAGGGGTTCCACTAGACCTGAAAACCCAAGAGTCCCAGGACACTTGGGCCCAAATTTTGAAGGGTCCTTTTCCAAAATACAGGAGTCCTGTCCCAACACGTCCATATAATTGACTATATTTTTTATTTAGTAATACGTAGATCTTTACCTAAGAAAACAATAAACCCAAGATCATGTTACAGCATAATAAAAATGTCAGTTTCAGGTCATATATTGTAAACTAATATTTATCAAAATTCATGTTATTTTGATTAGGTTTTTCTTCTATGTTTCATTTAATTTTTAATAACAGAACAGTGCTATAACACTATAAAAATGTACCCAAAATGTACTGTCCGGATACTGGTACACTTTCGGAATGTCCTCGGAAAGTAGTTTTTGCTCAGTTTACTTGGCCAACTAAGCTAAATCAGAGATAGTTCCTCAAATAATGATGCTACTTATCATTAAAAACTGCATTGAAAGTCAGTTTTTTTAAGGAATTTTGGAAATATGCATATGACATCGGGTGTAATTAGACTTGTGAACGGGCATTCTAAACTTATTTTTGATTTCAAAATTCATCAAAATTTGTGAAGCTTCTTGTTGAAATTACGGTATGATCACTAAGCAATGGTCTAATTTAAAGTTTGCATGAAAAAATCTTGCAGGGCACTTTTCACATGCTCGGTAATCAGCTGCTTACGATAATTTAATAATTGGCGCCTTTTCTGACAGTACACAGGATCAATACGCTTTATCAAAGAAGTATAAAATTATTTTTATAGCTCTTTGGCTTTATCAATTAATTTCAACACTTCATTGATTCTTGTTACCTATGTGCACTCGCCGTGACGTAACTTGCTGATAAAAAAATCAGCGAGGCATGTCTACAGGAGAAAGGGCGGGATTTAGCCTAGCAGAAGATCAAAGGCAGGAGGGCATGACTGTGAGTGTTTATTTTGGAATACACGTGTCTATCGTGGAAATAGTTTTACTGAAGGAAATGAATGATAAGAGAAAGGATTATTAAAGGAAAATGCCTCCGGGTCCCGAAGGACGCACAGGCAAGTATCATGCCGGGTCCTTTGAGCGTCTTTTGAAAATCTCCCGGGTCTGGACCCGGGGTCCCAGGTCAAATGGAACCCGTTTTAGTGTTCTTTGTTAACTACGCTCGCTAAATTGCGATCACCCTGTGTTCCGTGCATATTTTCAGGGGACCCTGGGTTTTTGACGTTTCATTCCTGGTGTTTATTTTATATATATAGGGGGTATTTTTTGTAAAGATAGTCTTCTATGGTCTTATTGATAGAATTTCAGACTCCTGTGACTAGATCTATATCATTATGCCCAACCTGGTTATCACTTCTCAATATATAAGTTTGGTAAAAGATATTTTGTAAGGTTCACTTTTCCCACAGAGAATCCAAGAATGAAATTGGACTGGGCATACCTATTTTTTTGGACAAAAACTCTAGTAGATTTTGTAATGCTGTCCTTTGAACTAGATTTAATTTGGGCACCTTAGGGGAATCCATGTCCGCATAACTCTTTAGAACTTCCAAGCCATCTGAAAAAAGCGCTCCAATATTACAGCCTGAATGTGGTTCCTCATCACCAAACATATTCCAAGGGCTGTATTCGATAGAAACGTCAACAAAAGAATGCTGTTTTTGCGCATTTGACGTATCCACCTTCAACATTGCGAAGGACAAGCCTTCCAAACCTCTTTCTAATGCGGAAACTGCTGATAAAAGAAGATCGGTGCTTTTGACACAATCCCTTTTGAAAGTTTTGAAAATTCGCGGACTTCCATCCTTTTGAGTTTTCAATCTTTTTGCGTCTCTTTCCGCCATCTTTTTAGTCTGGTTCCCCACGTACTAGTACAGGTAAGAGACCACCAATTGTTTTCCCATAGACCTACGGTCAGAGACCACCAATTGTTTTCCCATAGACTTACATTGTAACATTTTGGCGTGTACGGCATTCCATACATCGAAACATGTATATCTAATTACAAGTTTTTCAAGAACTATCTTAGTTCTACCAAAATATCGGACGAAAAACATATGATTAGTGATACTTTATTTAAGTAATTTTCGTGTGAATGAGATGACCCCCTATTTATCTATCTATCTATAAATACTGCATGACACCCTTGCGAGTATTTTATGCAGGTGCGCGTCTGTGCATAAGAGTTTAAAAGCAGGAATGTACAGGAGAAATAAAGTAATACATAAAGTATTTGTGAGAATTTGAGACAAAGCTGATAGTGCTAATAAAAAGGCGAAATGTACAGTAAAAAGATTAAAAACAGCCTGGTCACTCAGAAGTCCTGGCACAGTTTGGTTACCCCTTGCCTAAACTGGTCCTGGGTAGGTGCCTGAGCAATGTCAGCCGGCAAATAATTCCAGAGAATGATGGTAGCCGGGTAGAAAGAGAACTTGTAATAATTACAGGGTGTTTGAATTTGCCGGAAAGATAGGGAATGCATGTGTCTAGTGAGCCGGGTAGGGGGTAAAATATAAGATGGCATTGGCACTGCAACCAGTCCGTGGACAATCTTGTAAAACATCAGTAGCCTGGCATCATTTCTTCTGTTTGCAAGGGAACGCCACCCCAATTGCTTTAACATGTGTGTGACGCTGCTGCAATTTGAATAGTCACTGATGACCCATCGAGCGGCCTTGCGTTGGACCATCTCAACAGTGATTTACATCACTGACATGGCGGGAGAAATTCGTTTAATAAAACTTTTTTTCAATACACATAAAATGTAGCAGATTTTGTCAAAATGTATAATAAGATACTGTAAATGCAGTGAAAAAATATCAATTTTGATAAAATAATCACTTCCTGGGTTTGTTTACATGACTGACCAATCAGAACGCGCAGACGTTACCTTATTCCCAGGTATACACTTACCTCATTCCCAGTAAGTTCCCAGTACTTTTTCTGAATTGGTGGTCTCTGACCTATAGATGAATGTTTCGTATCACATTTTCCAATTTTACAGTGATATTGTGAAACATGATTCAATACCAAATGTCTTACCAAGTTTCATCAAGAAATGTTCAGTTTTAAGAAAGATATGGACAGTTAACTGTGGTCACCCCCTGTCGATTTTTATGCCCAGACTCAGTCCCTGTCAACGTCAGATTGCAATTTTTCGTGAAAATTTCAGTTATCTGCATTTGATTTGACTTAGAAGCTGAAATACGATTCATTCCGTAAAAAACAGAAATAACGTCTAATAGTTTTGATCATTCTCTAACATTACAGAGATAAAAATGATCCTTTCTGGCCCAAAAGCTCAGATAAAAATGGGCACACCTGTTAAAAAAGAGGCCACAATTTAAAATAAAAATCAAATTTCACGGTTATTTTTGCACGAAAACGTCTTTCTACATCATTTACAACAGATTTGTGGCCATTTACATTACTTGTGATGGCTTCCGACGAAAGTCATGTTTTAGCTCTATTATAGGTCAGAGACCACCAATTGTTTTCCCATAGACTTACATTGTAACATTTTGGCGTGTACGGCATTCCATACATCGAAACATGTATATCTAATTACAAGTTTTTCAAGAACTATCTTAGTTCTACCAAAATATCGGACGAAAAACATATGAACAGTGATACTTTATTTAAGCAATTTTCGTGTGAATGAGATGACCCCCTATTTATCTATCTATCTATAAATACTGCAGATATAATACCTTAGAGTGTATATCAAAATCCCCTTGATCAAAATCCCCTCCACTGAAAAATGACTGCGTGTTACCAAATCCCCTTCACACATTTGCAGGAATTATCATAATCCCCTCTGTGATTAACATTATAGATATATAGATATCAGTGCTCTAAATTATATTATGTTTGCTAAAGGCATTGTTTTTACATGCTTCATGCAATAGACTTTTAAGTTGTATATAGTTGTACTTGAACTTGATGAAATAAGTAATAATCACAGAGGGGATTATGATACCCCTTGCAAAAGTATGAAGGGGATTTTGTAACACCCTGTCATTTTTCAGTGAAGGAGATTTTGATCAAGGGGATTTTGATTGTCTCCCGTTACCTTATTCCCCAATCTGATCACCTCGGCCTTTATGCTACGCATACCGGGAGCATACGGAAATGCCCGATGTTGCACGATTGCTTATTCCCAGGTATACACTTACCTCATTCCCATCCCTGTACTTTTTTGAATTGGTGGTCTCTGACCTACAATGTTTTTGGGGCAAAGGCTACAAAATGATTGGTATTAAGGTATTAGATCACTAATAGAGACCCTCCTTTTTTAAGAGTATTCAACTACTTTTACTGCAATTCTTAAGGGGGCGTAGGTTCTAGACTCTTCCACACATTAGATACTACATATTAACGACTGTTACAACCCAAGAACTATGACATGCCTAGTGAAAGATAGCAATCGCTGATTGGCCGAGTGTATATATCGATGTAAACATCACGCATAGCTCCCTTTTATTTTAGATCTTGCTTTTTTGTCGGCTGCTAGATGGAATTTACAAAAACATCAGATATTTCTGTAAAAAAAAATTAATAAAAAATAAAGAAAGCAACACACCATTCAGTAAACCCAAAAAATTGAATGTGTTAGAAGAAAATAAATAAATGATGGAGATGCATTAGTAATTTGACCCACTGAATATGGAAAGTCATTAATTTATGAAGTTGTGCAGAAGATTTCAATTAGTTATACCTAATTACAATTCTATTATCAATACTAGATACCTGCGTAGAAAGAGAATAATTTATAGTAAGTTACCAGTAGATCTATTCTATATAATCGTACCTATTCTACAACATAGACAATATAGCTGACTGAAAGCGCTTATCAGTTGTGTTTTTTTAAACCTTCATAGTTTTAGGTTTAACTTGTTATGTTAGATTCAATACCAAGGTTTAACCTGAGCTACACATTTTTCTTTGGGAAAGCCTGGCTATTTTTAGATTAGCATTCGCGCGGTGGATTATGGTATTAGTACAGAAATCTGTACATTTTAATCGGTTTGTAACTGACTTTGTATTCGATAAGACAGATCAGTGAAACAGACTAGCGTAGGTTCAAGCCCTGCTGGGACCAAATTTTTTTCCCCTTATTTTCCATTTTTTCTAGTAAGTTTTTACATCTTTCAAGACTTATTATTGATTTCTTGTACAAAAATGGAAACAGATGAATCTTATAAGCGATTTCTTGGTGTTCAAAGTGAATTTACTACTTAAACAGAAGGGGTAGAGTTACACATCGTTAAAAATATTGAGTTACAGGCGGTGAAAGTTCTCTATTTTGCTTTCACTCTTAGATTATATATTGTTAAAGAAATTTAGGTAGGTTTTACGTCTGCCCTAAGGTTATTTTTAATTGGAGTAAGCAAAATTCAAAACAGAAACACAGCATTCGACCTTATTTTTTCAATGTTGAAGTATGAATTCTGTCTCATTAAATCCGTTTACTTGAGGCACCATAGAAAAAATGATATTGACATTTTTTATTTTGTGCTTTATAATTGTTTACCAATAGTTTGATATTTCTTTTATTAAAATTAATGGTAAAATGAGTTCTCTGCAAACGTTTTGGATAGTGGCTATCACTTTGAAATTTGTCTCTACTTGAGCTTGAAGAGATACCATAAGTTATACAAAATTTATAAGAAAAAACGGCACGGTAAAAGTTGTTTAAAAATTGCAAAATAGTGCAAAACACGGTTACCTTTCAGAATATACCAAACAAAGGCCATTTTGTAAACATTGCTATTAGTGATCTAATACCTTAATGAGGTATTGCACTTAAGTAAATACCGAATTACACTGAAATGTAGCTCGGCACAATCGACTTGTCATTAAGTTATGCACGCTGTTTCGAAAACATCCTATTATTTAAACTAAAGATATAAATGGGGTTATCACATCGGGTCTCATTTACAGTAGGGGGCAATGGTAGAAGTAAGCTTTATTTAATTAACATGACATATAAACACTAGTTATCCAGTAACTTACCTGTAGAAGAAGTAAGCTTTATTTAATTAATATGACATATAAACACTAGGTATCCAATAACACACTTACCTGTAGAAGTAAGCTTTATCTAATTAACATGACATATAAACACTAGCTATCCAGTAACATACTTGCCTGGTCTTATCATCCCCTGCCGAAGGCGGAGGGATATAGTTTTGGCGTTGTCCGTCTTTCCGTCCATCCGGAGCAATATCTCGGAACTGGTTTGAAATATTGAAATAAAACTTCGTATACATGTTCACCACTTTAGGGAAATGCGACAAGTCAAGTGTCAGTCTGATTGCAAAAATAACAACAGAGTAGTTTCTACAGTGTTATATAACTATATAGGGTACTATAAATATTGCAATTTCTGCTTCATAACTTATAACATATTTAACCTAGAGCTATGAAACTTGAATTAAATTTAGATCACCGACAAATGTAATACATTCAATGGTTTTAGCAAAAAAGGAATCACTTGTTGGTGATACGGGTTCTCTGAGTCAAAGGGGTATTACTGTGCATACTTTAATAAAAATAGTAGTGTATTTAGTAGACAGTTGGTATCAAGAGGCAAACTCCAGGCCACGACCCCTTTAAACGTTCTTCCGGTAGTAATTTCACCTCTAAGACATTCCGCCCCCTGATTTCTTTTTTATATTTTAGCTCTGCCTAGAAGATATCCGTCAACAGCTTAGTTTTACCGGAAACAAATTATATTATAACCAGAAAAAATAAAATTATGCTTATTTTTTTTACCCTGATAATCTGCGTCATTTCAGAAAGATGTGACTCAGGAGCTTTTTTTCATTATTTGATCGATTAATGTATAAATTAATCTATTACTTATTTCTATCTAACTTCTGTATGAGCATTATGTATGAATAAATTGATAATGCATTTTTTTTCTGCCGCATCAACGTGCGATCATGTTTAGTAAGTACTATTTTATAGGCGACGATGCGTTGCCACTAAATGGTGAAAAGGCAATGATCTTTTAAAGCTTGATTCATTTACTAAAGTAAATGCAAATGTTATGCAAAGGTTCTGCTTCAAGCAGAGAAGTTCAGGTCTTTTCAAGACCATCCCATGAAAGCCAAACTAGAGGGCTACACAAAGAATCGACTCAAACGTAGCAGCTTTGTACATGAGACAAAGAAACTCAACCGAGAGTTCAAAACTGAGCCGAGCATACCAACGACTCCCCTAGGTAGTAAAGACATTATAAACCAACTAGCGAATGATCTGTCCTCAGTGACTGTGAGACTTGCTGTTCTCCGTTTTGACCGCGGGAAGCAAGAGGATGAAGGCATTCGCTAGAGCCTCACACCTGCTATGATGAATGAAGACTATCCTCCGGAATCATTGACTCCTGTCTATACAGACGGATCAGCCACATGCGCCGTCAAAGATGGAGGAGCAGGAGTTTTCATTCAATACTCATCCGGCAAGAGAGAAACACTACATGCAGCCACAGGAAAACACTGCAGCAATTGCAAGACAGAGACTGAAGCACTCATTAAGGCCGTCTCAATGGTTGAAGACTCGGCAGAAGAAAGCTCCTCAGTCGTCTTTCTCACAGATGCACTGTCTGTCATGGAAGCTCTGATCAACAATAAAGCTCCGCAGCTAGCCAGGAGAATGCAGAGCCTGAGTATAACCTGCAAAGTAGCACGTCAGTGGATTCCATCCCATTGTGGACTTGCAGGCAATGAAGAGGCAGACAAACTGGCTAAGCTAGGAGCTCAGTCAGAACAACCAACAGAACCTGTGAGTTACAAGGAGAAAGTCACCATCATCAAGGCACTAACGAAACCAAGGATGGAGGAAGATGCTTTTCATCTCCTTGATCGGTCTGAACAAGTGATGATGGTCAGGCTCCGCTCAGGGCACAACAAGCTCAATGCTCACATGTACAAGAAATACAGACTGACATCATCGCCAACTTGTCCATGTGGTGAAGAAGATCAGCCTGCGGAGCATATACTTCAGAGATGTAAAAGGCATGACCAGGAGCGAGCTGCGACTTGGCCGATAGATACCTCAATCCACAGAAACTGTATGAAGGCACTGAGGATCTGCGGCAAACCACAAGTTTCATCGAGGCTACTGGTCTGACAGTGTAGACGCGAACGACAAGAAGAAGAAGAAGATTTACTTAAGTAAATGTTCTGTGGTTCTGTTCCTATAAACTTCTATATAAGGGTTCTTTTGCTTTATTCTGACAGCTATTAAAGTCTTAAGTATGGATTGTCTCAGCAATAAATAATCATATAGGTATTTAACGATTTATGAAACAGTTGAAACGGGCTTAAACAAAATACGAAAACTTATTTAATAATGCAAAAAGCCGTTAAATAAAGGCTGGAAATAAATGCTACAGACTTGGTTGAAAAACGCAGGAAAAATACGTAATGTTTTAACTGTGCTTAAAATTCCCAATTTTCATACCACCGCAGCGTGAAAATGAACCTGGTATAGCCAAGGAATTTCATAATTTTATTTTATTAAAATAAAAAAAAAAAACATTCCAGGAACATTTTCAGAAAATCAAAAACAAATCTATGGAGGGGAGAACGAGCAGTAAAATGTTTAATAAGAAGTGTCATTTTTTCATTACGCTTTTTGTGTGTAACATGCATTCAGGTATACACATGTAACCGGAATAAAAATCGGAAAGGAATCGGAAAATGGCATACAAAATTAAAATACACTTATCACGAAATTTATGCTGTTGTAAACTTTTTTGTGATAAACTTATTTTTCCCTTAAATACAAACGGTTTCATGTAAAATTCTGGTGTACAATAACTGCGCGTGAAAATGGGGATGGGGAAAATTAAGACAATACCGCGAACACGTTCGAAGTCGGAAACACCCGTATATTTTTCGCTCATTTTACAGTAAAATAAATTTACAAGTATATGATAAAAATAAATGTTCCCAATATTTACATTCGCCCTATTCTTTTCCATTGAAAATTATGACGTTTATTTCGTATGAACAGCAAAAGAAAAGGCACGAAAGTTAAATCAACCCTGCATAGCGATAATGTGGCGCTGTTTTTACCACTTCCGCGTATAGTCAAGTAGAACGATCCTTTGATGACGTCGCGGTTTATGCAATTTTGTGAACGCCTAATCTCCTTAACCCTTGCACACAATTTAATGAAACTTCACACAAGTGATCAGTACCAACCCTAGTTGTACATGTTACTTTCTTTTAGATACATATTCTGCAGAGTAATGGGACTTTTTTGGTTACTATACTATATAATATAGAGTCTGCATATCCAATCTTGTGCGCGCATTATCTCCCGAACCATTGCACACAATTTAATGAAACTTCACACACGTGATCAGCATCAACCTTACTTGTGCATGGTGCATGTTAGGTTCTTTCATAAAAATATTCTGCAGAGTTATGGGACTTTGATTTTTGTTACTATACTATATAAATAGAGTCTAACATAATTTTGCAATCTTGTGTGCGTCAAATTGCAATGTACAGCGTCAGTGCATGGGGGCGGGGGTGGGGGTGGGGGTGTACATTCATCACCTTCAGTGATAGTTCTAATTTTTTCTAATTTTGTTGAAATATATGGACAAACATATACTGTATGTTGAAACATGTAATTTTGAAATCTTATGAGTATTGTATCAATACAATGAACATGTATGTATCAATATCAATGTACTGAAATGAAATAAAAATTTGAAAAAAAAAGAAAGTATGTTTCAAATGGTCTTAATCCAACGTGACATTTTTTAATACTAACATCGCTTCAAATGTAATCCCATATTTGTACAATGTTGCAAAAAGTATAAGTACATGTTCACAGTTCTTTCAACATTTAATTTCAATCATACATGCTTATATTTGATAAAATTATGAAATCCTTGATTATCTTCTTAAGCACATCTCTTCCAATTCAAATTCAAGGCTTATTTAATCATACACTCATATTTCCAACATATATGTCTGTTCATTATATCTATAAATGTCTATGTCACACTTAAATTTAGATTAATTAAAAATCCATTCGTTCGAACGTTGCCATCTTGATGTTTTTCTTGCGCACATTGGTCGTTTGTATTTTTTATCGCTGGATGTATGACGACTTCCAGATTGTTCGTCAGCCTTCGGGAAGAACCTTCTAGCAGGTATAATGTAATTTTTTAACTCCTTTGTTAACGGTTGGAAAAGATGAAGTTATGTCCTTCATTGGAAGTTGAGCTTTACGAGTATTTTCGCCGATGTCATTGAGAAAAGTGTTTTCTGTTGAAGTGTTAAGGTAAGTAACATTTTTTACCATCTTCAGGCTGATTCGTATTATTTCCAGGTTTCATGTAAGTAGCATATACTTTCTTACTTAATGGAAGTAGCAGATTTCGATGAAGTGTTCTGGTCTTATCGGCTCGTGGACAATCTTTGTGAACTACAAAAACGGAATACATGTATCTGGATTCGGCGGTTCTACAACGATATATGGTGTCTCTTCCCATTTGTCGGCGAGTTTATTCTTGCCACGAAGAGTAACATTTCGAACCAATACGAGGTCCTCAGGAACTATGGTAATCGATTTGGCTCTCAAGTCATACCGCCGTTTGTTTTTCTCTGTTGCATGCCTTGCAGTTTCCTCTGCTTTCTATATGCGTTGGACAGGCGTTCCGTAAGCTTTCTGACCAGTGCTGTCATGGATAGTCACATTGTAGCTACATGAGACTTCCAGCCTGCCTTCTCGTGGTTTTCGTGTGTCCCTAGCATTTTTAGCAATGTAAAATTCAATCTTTCAACTCTGCCGTTACCGATCGGGTGATATGGGGTTGTATGGCACTTTGTTATACCTGCTAGGTCACATAAATCTTTGGTGAGAGAAGATTTGGTCGCTGAGGATTCGTAGTGGGAAGCCGTAGTGTACAATAAACTGGTCGAATAGGATTCTGGCCATTGTCTTTGCGGTCTGATTCTCCGTAAGGTAGGCTTGTGCATATCTGGTGAAGTGATCAGTGACGACCAAGATATTCACAAACCGACCTTTGAATCTTTTCAAGCTAAGGAGGTCGACACAGGGTATTTCCATAGATGCAGAAGACCGGATGCTGACGAGAGAAGCTGTACTGGGTAAGGTTTTTCTTCTTATGCATCTAGGGCACTGACTAACTTGATCTTGAATCCATGTATCTATTTCTGGCCAGTAGAATCGTTGACGAAATAAAGAAGTCCGATCGCGACCTTGATGACCTAGGTCGCTGAGTGCCTTGAATATTTCTTCCCGAAAATTTACAGGTGAGACGAGCTGCATGTATTCCTGACCGTTGAGGATTCCACGACGATAAAGGACATTGTCTCATAGCACTAATTTGTCCCAAGTATTTGATGGCACCAGGACCTTTTGACGAGATACGCTTAGCGAATAGCCTGGTTCCTTCCTTTAGGTGAGTATATACTTGTGATATTATATTATCGTCATGTTGTGCTTTTCTCCAGTCTTTTTAACTATCACAACAACAGCGATCTTAAAGTGCCGTGTGGCGGCTGTAAAAAGTCTCCCCGTACTTTGATTCAGTGTTGTTACATTTTCTGGTCCTTTGGGATCATGGAGTCCATTCAACATATGCGTAAGAGTTCCGCTTAAGCCGGTGCTAGGGGGCGTAAGAGGTGTTGCACATTTCATTACCTCTCAATCAATAAAATCTTGAAAGTAGATCCCTCTGAAGCACCGAGAATAAGGCAAACGGTGAAACCGAGTCTGCTATTATTCTTCTTGGTTGCATTCTTTGCTTCCAAAGGATCTTTTTACAGATTTTATTTAGAAGATAAAAAGACCAGTCGTCTGGGATTTCAATAGATGTTGTCGATTCTACTTTAGGTAATGTTTCAGGTGTAAGTATACTATAGGCAAGAGGAGCTTGTTTGCTGCTGACGGTTGCAAAAAAGGTTTGTTTGTTTGTTTGTGTTTGTTTGTTTGTTTTGGGTTTAACGCCGTTTTTCAACAGTATTTCAGTCATGTAACGGCGGGCAGTAAACCTAACCAGTGTTCCTGGATTCTGTACCAGTACAAACTTGCTTTCCGCAAGTAACTGCCAACTTCCCCACATGAATTATCAGAGGTGGAGGACGAATGATTTCAGACACAATGTCTTTTATCAAATCGTCACGGAGAACATACGCCCCGCCCGGGGATCGAACTCGCGACCCCGCGATCCGTAGACCATCGCTCTCCCTACTGAGCTAAGCGGGCGGGCTTGCAAAAAAAGGTAAGTGAACTTATAACATCTTTTTCAATCGTAGTATCATAACTATCAAGATCATTTCATACTTCCGAGAGAGACCATCTGCATCTACGTTCTGTGTCTGTATTTTATGGTAAAGTTGTAACCTGCGAGGGCAGCCATCCAGCGATGTTCTGTCGCATCTAGTTTTGCCGATGTCTGGAAGTATGTTAAAAGGATTGTTATCCGTAAGCACAATGAATTCGTTACCTTAGAGGTAATCGTTAAATTTTTCTGTCACTGCCCATTTCAGAGAAAGAAATTCATCTTTTTTTGTGCCGGATAATGTTCTTCTGATGGCTGCAGACTCTTACTAGCGTGTCAACTCCCCCTCAACGCTGATATAATACTGCTCCTAGACCTGTAGATGAAGCGTCTGTGTGTACCAAGAATGGCATTTGGTAATTGCCATAAGTAAGTATGGGAGGGTGAGTGAGTCTGTGAATTAAAGTATGAAATGCTTCCTCTTGTTCTTAATTCCATTTGAAAAGTACACTTTTCTTTGCTGATTTTCCCTTCTCTTTGGTGGAATGTCCGATGAAAAAGTCATTGAGTGGTCTAACAATGGAGGCACTTCCTTTAATGAATCGCCTGTAGAATCCCGTGAAGCCAAGAAATTTTCTAACATCCTTGGCTGTTTTGGGTGGGGGGGGGTTGTTGTTGTTTTCCATGATTTGACTGCTTCAATCTTTTCAGTCAACAATATTAAATTAAGCTATACACCTATTTTGTTTAAAATGTGCCAATTAAGTAATCTCGTTGAATTTAAACAGTAGTAGGTCATATGCATTTTATGTATTGGTGTAATTATAACATGTCAAGATTGATTGCAAAGTTTTCATTCAGCCGTTTTTTTTTATGAACATGACCTGTTTCATCAGCTGTTGCAATGAGAACGAACGCCGCTACGTTTGTACGACCTATTTAAAACTGAGTTATTATTTTACTCGCTGAATGTTTTAACATAGAAAAAGGTGTTGCATGGTGGGTAATTTTGAAAGATTACGTATAAATTGGTACATCCAATGATTCCTTGTACCAAGGAACAGTAGGTCAGTGGAACTTGTTATCTTTTGTGGCATGCAAAATAGCCAGGGTCGCCAACTTCAAAACTATTTAAACTGTGTCTGTTATGGTTTATAAACTGCAACCAGTGTATAAAGTTGTAACACTGTAAACTGTTTGTATCATGTACACATTCGATATGTAAAACATTTTACTGTTAATATTTTGTAAATTATTTATCAGCGCCTGCACAAAATCTTTAAAGTTATGTTAAGTTTTTAAGTTTCAGATTTATTGATATACATGTATTCAGGGTCCCTAAAGCATGTGACATGCATGACATAACACAATGTAGCGTAGTAATATCAGATGGCAAGACAACTATTATATAACCAAAGGTTTTATAATGTGGAGGATAAGACATCCATTTTTTTACCAGAAAGAAAATGTTGAGTATTACATCCTCATCCAAAGTGACCTACCAAAATTTAAAACAATTTTTAACAGACATCGCGTCCCTTCCCAAAGCATAAAAACAAACCCTACCCGACTAAAAGATGGAAAACTCAACACCACCCGGCCAAACAAATAGAATGCGGATCATTTACAGGCTAACATACTCATTTTACAAAATATTGACACTTTCACCAGTGTGTCTTTACAATTGCTTTTCATTAATAACCAAAATTTTACAGCATTTGGATGTTCAAAACAAAACTTGTCAATATATTCCTTTCTTGCATTAAACAAATAACTACAATTAAAAAGATAGTGAAATTCATCACCTTAAAGATTCGAAGCAGAGAGATGACAATATCTTTATTCTCTAGGAATATTACTAAATTTACCCTTCTCAACAGGTAACATATGGTTATTGCATCTAAATTTACATAACGTGAATGCAAGATCAGTTGGTAGAATCTTAAAATAATTTTCAAATACAAACTCCCCTTTGTAAATCTATAGTTAAAGTATTTATTTGAATCCCGAACTGTAAAATTCCAGTTCTGCATAAACTGATATTTATGTCCCCCCGCTCCCCCCCCACCCTCCCACTTCTGGGGGAGACATATTGTTTTTGCCCTGTCCGTCCGTACGTCACACTTCATTTCCGAGCAATAACTGGAGAACCATTTGACCTAGAACCTTCAAACTTCATAGGGTTGTAGGGCTGCTGGAGTAGAGGTCACTCTGTCAAAGGTCAAGGTCACAGGGGCCTGAACATTGAAAACCATTTCCGATCAATAACTTGAGAACCACTTGACACAGAATGTTGAAACTTTATAGGATGATTGGTCATGAAGAGTAGCTGGCCCCTACTGATTTTGGAGTCACTCCGTCAAAGGTCAAGGTCACAAGGGTCTGAACATTGAAAACCATTTCGGATCAATAACTAGAGAACAATTTGATCCAGAATGTTTAAACTTATTAAGATGATTGGTCATGAAGAGTAGATGACCCCTATTGATTCTGGGGGTCAATCCGTCAAAGGTCAAGGTCACAGGGGCCTGAACATTGAAAACCATTTCGGATCAATAACTAGAGAACCATTTGACCCAGAATGTTTAAACTTATTAGGATGATTGGTCATGAAGAGTAGATGACCCCTATTGATTTTGGGGGTCAATCCGTCAAAGGTCAAGGTCACAGGGGCCTGAACATTGAAAACCATTTCCAATCAATAACTAGAGAACCACTTGATCCAGAATGTTGAAACTTCATAGGATGATTGGTCATGTAGAGTAGATGACCTCTATTGTTTTTGGGGTAACTCTGTGAAAGGTCAAGGTCACAGAGGCTTGAACATTGGAAACCATTTCCAATCAATAACTTTAGTACCACTTGACCCAGAATGTTGAAACTTCATAGAATGTTTGTACATGCAAAGTAGATGACCGGAGTTACTCCGTTAAAGGTCAAGGTCACAGGGGCCTGAACATTGAAAACCATTTCCGGTCAGTAACTTGAGAACCACTCGACCCAGAATGTTGAAACTTCATAGGATGATTGTTTATGCCCTGTCCGTCCGTCCGTCCGGTCGTCCGTCGGTACGTACGTCACACTTCATTTCCAAGCAATAACTGGAGAGCCATTTGACCTAGAACCTTCAAACTTCATAGGGTTGTAGGGCTGCTGGAGTAGACGGCCCCTTTTGTTTTTGGGATATCTCTGTCAAAGGTCAAGGTCACAGGGGCCTGAACATTGAAAACCATTTCT
This sequence comes from Mercenaria mercenaria, assembly GCF_021730395.1. Classification (NCBI taxonomy): domain Eukaryota; kingdom Metazoa; phylum Mollusca; class Bivalvia; order Venerida; family Veneridae; genus Mercenaria; species Mercenaria mercenaria. Next base: position 10,572,820 of record NC_069373.1, read on the forward strand.
GATCAATAACTAGAGAACCACTTGACCCAGAATGTTGAAACTTAATAGGATGATTGGTCATGAAGAGTAGATGACCCCTATTGATTTTGGGGTCACTCTATCAAAGGTCAAGGTCACAGGGGCCTGAACATTGAAAACCATTTCCGATCAATAACTAGAGAACCACTTGACCCAGAATGTTGAAACTTCATAGGATGATTGTACATGCAAAGTAGATGACCCCCATTGATTTTGGGGTCACTCCGTCAAAGGTCAAGGTCACAGGGGCCTGAACATTGAAAACCATTTCAGATCAAAAACTAGAGAACCACTTGATCCAGAAAGTTGAATCTTCATAGGATGATTGGTCATGTAGAGTAGATGACCCTTATTGTTTTTGGGATAACTCTGTCAAAGGTCAAGGTCACAGAAGGCTGAAATTGGAAAACCATTTCCATCAATAACTTTAGTACCACTTGACCAGAATGTTGAAACTTCATAGATGTTTGTACATGCAAAGTAGATGACCATAGTTAGTCACTCCGTTAAAGGTCAAGGTCACAGGGGCCTGAACATTGAAAACCATTTCCGGTCAGTAACTTGAGAACCACTGACCCAGAATGTTGAAACTTCATAGGATGATTGTTTATGCCTAGTAACGCCCTTTGTTTCTCGGTCGTCACTCGTTAACGTAAAGGGCACACTTCATTTCCATTCGATAATAACTTCAGACCATTTGATCCAGAACCTTAAACTTCATAGGTGATTGAGGGCTACAGAGTAGAGACCCTTTTGATTTTGGGTATTCTTTAAAGGTCAAGGTCACAGGGGCCTGACATGAAAACATTTCTGAAAGTAACTGAGAACCACTTGTACCTAGAATGTTGAAACTTAAAAGGATGATTGGTCATGGAGAGTAGATGACCCTATTGATTTTGGGGTCACTCTATCAAAGGTCAAGTTCACAGGGCCTGGCATGAAATAAAAATTTCGAAATAACTGAGAACCACTTGACCAGAATGTTGAAACTTCATAGGTGATTGACATCAAGTAGATGACCCCATTGATTTTGGGTACTCGTCAAAGGTCAAGGTCACAGGGCCTGAAATTGAAAACCATTTCCGATCAAAACTAGTACCACTTATCAGAATGTTGAACTTCATAGGATGATTGGGCATGTAAGTAGATGACCCATATTGTTTTTGGGAGTCACTCTGTTCAAAGGTCAAGGTCACAGGGCCTGAAATTGAAAACCATTTCCGATCAATAACTTTAGTACCACTTGACCCGGAATGTTGAAACTTCATAGGATGATTGTACATGCAAAGTAGATGACCCTATTGATTTTTGGGTCACTCCCTTTAAAGGTCAAGGTCACAGGGGCCTAAACATTGATAACCATTTCCGGTCAGTAACTTGAGAACCACTTGACCAGAATGTTGAAACTTCATAGGATGATTGTTTATGCAGAATAAATGACCCCTATTGTTTTTGGGGTCACTCTGTTAAAGGTCAAGGTCACATGGGCCTGAACATTGATAACCATTTCCGATCAATAACTTCAGAACCTCTTGATCCAGAATGTTGAAACTTCATAGGATGATTGAACATACAGAGTAGATGACTCCTATTGATTTTGGGGTCAGTCTATTAAAGGTCAAGATCACAGGGGCCTGGTCATGTAAAATCATTTCTGGAAAGTAACTTGAGAACCATTTGTTCTAGAATGTTGAAACTTCATAGGATGATTGAACATGCGGAGTAGATGACTCCTATTGATTTTGGGGTCAGTCTATTAAAGGTCAAGTTCACAGGGGCCTGGTCATGAAAAATAATTTCTGGAAAATAACTTGAGAACCACTTGACCTAGAATGTTGAAACTTAATAGGGTGATTGGACATCCAGAGTAGATGACCCCTGTTGTTTTTGGGATATCTCTGTCAAAGGTCAAGGTCACAGAGGCCTGAAAATTGAAAACCATTTCCGATCAATAACTTTAGTACCACTTTACTCAGAATGTTGAAACTTCATAGGATGATTGTACATGCAAAGTAGATGACCCATATTGATTTTGGAGTCACTCCTTTAAAGGTCAAGGTCACAGGGGCCTGAACATTGAAAACCATTTCCGGTCAGTAACTTGAGAACCACTTGACCCAGAATGTTGAAACTTCATAGGATGATTGTTTATGCAGAATAAATGACCCCTATTGTTTTTGGGGTCACTCTTTCAAAGGTCAAGGTCACAGGGGCCTAAACATTGATAACCATTTCCGATCAATAACTTCAGAACCTCTTGATCCAGAATGTTGAAACTTCATAGGATGATTGAACATGCAGAGTAGATGACCTCTATCGATTTTGGGGTCACTCTGTTAAAGGTCAAGGTCACAGGAGCCTGAACATGGAAAACAATTTCCGATCAATAACTTGAGAACCACTTGACCCATAATGTTGAAACTTCATAGGATGATTGAACATGCAGAGTAGATGACTCCTATTGATTTTGGGGTCAGTCTATTAAAGGTCAAGGTCACAGGGGCCTTGTCATGTAAAATCATTTCTGGAAAATAACTTGAGAACCACTTGACCTAGAATATTGAAACTTAATAGGATGATTGGACATGCAGAGTAGATGACCCCTATTTATTTTGAGGTCACTTGATCAAAGGTCAAGGTCACAGGAGCCTGAAAAGTGACTTGAGAACCACTAGGCCAATAGTGTTGAAATTTAGCGGGATGACTGGACATGCGAAGTAGATGATCCCTATTGCAGCCAACCATCAGTGTCTCTTTGACTTTCGCTCCTGACCACTATTGACTCCTTGCCTATAGGACTTTGCATTGGGGGAGCCATGTGCTTTTTTACAAAAGCAATTTCTAGTAGACTCTGTTTTAAACAATTTTCTTAAATACATAACTCGATTCAACACTTTGATTTAACCAATAATAAGAAAGCCTAAGACTGTTCAGGCTTTCACAAACAAACTCAATCCAATTTCACAGCACTTACTGTAGACAGTAAATATGCGGTTTTATACAATGTCAAACATATTTTACATTCTTTAGAACGGTTAAGAATTTTACTGAAAAAGGAACAAAAAAATACCTGAGATTTCTTTGTTTGATTCGTAATGAGAGTGGTAAAACACCTAACTCACCATACAACATACAATGTGGCGTAGACTGCTTCACATTCAAAATAAGTTTTAAATACTAATTAATATCTAAATAACTTAAGTTTTCAATTCCCCACGCATACATTAAAAATGGAGCTACCATTGTATCGAAAAGAAAAATTTGCATATCTATAAGTAAATATAATTTCCTTGATTTTATAATTACAACAAACATTGCTTTTCTAGCTTGGTCTATCAAATATGATTTAGTTCGACCAAATTTACCATTAAAGGAGAATTGTACACCAAGATAAGAAAAATGATCTGCAACTTCTAAAACATTATCTTCTAAGTGAAAAACTGGAGCATTTCTAAGCCCTCTCCTGTTCTTCCAGAAGATTACAATTTTCGTTTTACTGGCATTTACACTTAAACTCCATAAAGTACAATACTCTGACATTGCATTCAAAGCCAACTGAAGCTGCTCGTATGACTCAGCTAAAACTACTGTGTCATCAGCATAAAGGAAAATAAGAGACAATGTTATAGCACAAAGCATGTAGCAGCACAAATAATGAAGTTATACCTGTGAAAGATCTGCTGCTCTTGACCAGAGGCCTAAGAACCGCTTAAGATAATCAGGAATAAAAAAAAAATGATAGGCAAAACAGACGCAATAAGCCGAATAAAAATTTGCTAAACGAGGATATCACCTCAGATCAGATATCTGAAGTGAACTGAGCAGCAGCTCCTTCACAGTAGCACATAAACATAGCATAATAATAAGATGTAGTAATGACAATAGCACATTCAAAGCATATTATGGCAAGCAAGTTATTACATAATAAATAATAGAAAGCAAGGTATGCAACTAAAGCAACTAAACAAGGAAAGCAAGGTATACAACGAAAACAGCTAAACACGGAGAACAAGGCGTTCATCTAAAGCAACTAAACAAAGCAAAAAACTACCAAGCAAAGCAAAAAAGTAAAAGGCCAAAATAAAAGTACAAGCATAGTAGTGAACTGGTAGAGTGTTGAGAGAAATGCCGTCCGGTCCTGCAGAACAAGCTGCTAGGTAAATTTACACATTGAACACTTGCAATCTTGACCATTCCAGTGTGAAATCAGGCTTTTAAATTGATTAAAGCTTGATGTTTTCCTGAAGTTTTCTGGAAGCGAGCTCCACAGAACCGGAGCGGCATATCTAAAACTGTTTTTACCATACATAGTTGTTGTTACCCGGGGAACTGCTAGTAAGTTGGTATACCTACAATTATAACCAGCATCATGAACACGAATTAAATCATTTTAAACAGGTGGAGCAATATTGGTAAATTTTTTTAAATGTCTCTATGGCCGTTGCTCTAGTTTTTCTGAAGTTTAAGCTAGGAAGGTTTGCGTTACTAAGTAGCTGTTCACATGTACTTGAATAATCTTTGTAAACAAAACAAAGGGCTCTTTCTTGTAATTTTTCAATCTTATTTGTACTTTTCTTTGAACAGAAATGTCATGTCAAAAGACAGAAGCTGAAGTTTGATAAAATAAAAGAGTGAAAAATAGTTAACCTACTTAATTTACATAGATTTCTGCCTTTACTTTTCAAAATGTTTAGTTGTTGTGCTGCTTTACTACAAATAGTACTAAGGTGATTTTCAAAAGTGAGAGCAAAGTCTAAGTTAAATCCTAGTAATTTAACGACGTCTTCACATTCTATATTGGCATTTTTTATACTGGGCTTAGACTTCCTAGAGTGTGTTTATTACCAATGGCTAAAGCTTGAAACTTGTCAGTGTTTGCTTGCATACAATTAATTGAAAACCAGTTACTAAAACCATTACTTTCGTATTGAAGGACTGTAATTACAGTGTCGAAATTTGTTGAGCTAAATGAAAAAAAAATTATGAAATTTGTATAAAATGGAACCAGTGATTGTGAACCTAATTTAAGTAATTTAATTGAAATTTTTTCAACGCCTGTTGTTTTCTTTGCATTAAAATTGTGTATAGTTTTAGAGACTGTAGACTGACTTACATGAAATTGAAGGAGTTAGATGTAATATTTTGATCTAAGATTTTATTCATACTTGGATGACCAGCCTCATCAAAATTGACATCTTTACCAATATCTTTAGCAACATTTGCATAAAAATTACTTAAATTTTCTGCAACGTCTGTATTGTCTGATACTATTTTATCATCACCATTTATTGCTATTTTAGACTGATTGCATTTACATTTATTTGACATATAGGATTTGATCGTTGTTCAGAAATCTTTATTCTTACAACCACCTATGCACCTTTCCTGAAAAAAAATATTAATTGAAATACGTTTAAGTTTGTTAACACAGTTTTTTCTTTTCCTATATTCTTCCCATGTTTTAGCATTTTTATTTTTCATAAACTTTGTATGTAACATTTCCTTATTGTAGATTGCTTTTCTTAATTTTCTGTTCATATAAGGCAATTGCACCGGCTTTTTTGTAGACTTGTTTAAAAGAAGCATGTTTATCTATAATATTTATAACATTCTCAAAATCGCTATATGCAGTATCTATGTCATTTTCATTAAGGTTGTTCATTAATTATACTTAGTTCATTGTTAAAAGATTCCATGTCAAAATGTTTAAAACTTCTAAAACTTACTTATTGTTTCTAATTTCCTGGTACACTGTTATTTATCACAGTGCTAATCATATTGTGACAATCACTAATGCCACATGGAAATTTCAAAGTTTTAAAACAAAGGTTCTTATGATTTGTTAAGAATACATCTGAAAGAGAGGAAGTGCAATCCTTTTAAAAACAAGTGTGTGTGGATCGGGGGGGGGGGGGGGGGGGGGGGGGGGGGGGGAAGGGGGCAACAGAGTCGAAAGCTTTACGATAATCAATGAAGGCACAATACAGCTTTTTAGCTTGACTTAAATACATGTCAACTAAGAATTTCAAGGAAAAAAATAATCACAAGTACTATATTTTTTCCTAAATCCTGCTTGTTCTTCACAAAATTCATTGTTATCTTCCAAAAACATATTTAACCTTGCATTTAAACAGAAGTAAAAAGTTTTCCAAAATAGCTAAGTATTGTGATACCTCTGTAATTATCAGGATCATTGAGGTCACCTTTAATTTTGTACAAGGGTAAGATAATACCTTTACTCCAAACTTCTGGAAAAGTGCCTGCTTCTAAGAGAATGTTAAACAGTTTGCAAAATACAGTTACCAATGCTGGGTGTGATTTTTTAAAGATATTCATTCAGTAAATTATCTATCTATCTATCTTTCGTTGAAGTCCAACCCCTTGCGGGAACCTAGACCTTCCTGCGGGAACGTAGACGTTTTGCGCATCAAAATCCAAAAGAGAAAGAATATAGTGATAAAAATTTAGAGCGGAAGAAACTAAAAAAAAAACTTTGGTGATATAAAATGATAAAACTTGAGTTTGCAGGATAACTAGGGCGAGGCATGTTCAAGGCTGCAAACTGCAGCATTGAACTGCTGTAGGGTTTGGTTAGCTTTCTTGGTTGACCTGTTTATGTGATTGTCCCAAATCCAGAAGAAGTTTTATTATTTCTTGACTTAACAATAGCTTTCACTATTTCACTTTCAGTAATGCAGTGTTCAGTGCTTCATTATATTATGGAACATTTGTATCAAAATTATCTTCATCACACTCATTATTCCATTATTCACATTCAGATTACTAAAATATTCATAAAACACTTCATTCTTAATTTTATGAAGAACAAGTAGAAGAAGACTTGTAGTATAGACTCTTCCACGTGTTTATACTACATATTATCTGTATTGAATTTTGATAAGACAGATCAGTGGAAAAGACTAACTTTAATAGTAGAGTTTAACCTAAAGTTAGTGGTATGAGGCCTAACAAAGTCACGTGATCAAAACAAGAACGGCAAGAAATTGACATTTGAAAGAGGAAGTGAAATTTTTGTTAAAATATTATATTATTGAGATGTAACATGTAATTACAACTATGGATAATACCATTTGGAAACCATCTAAAAAGAAATATGGTGTTGGTAAGTGTTCTGAATCCTTTGTTTGCATGAACACACTTAATTTATCTCTGTGACATTTGTTTTCGCGATATAATTCATTAATTCAATTGGTAGGATATCCTAGTGTTCGACGTAAATCATGCATCTTGACATTTTTTTTTTCATCGTTCTTTAGTGTTATCAAGTTATTGATTTGCCATTTATTTGAATAACACTTCCTATATGTAGTAATGATCAATAAGATCAACTATTATGGGCAATGAAGGAAAAATACATAGTCTATGTGTATATAATAGAACCTCTTTAGTTAATTATAATAAAGATAGGAAGTGACTATGGGTGTAGAATCTGATTCAAGAGACTAGAGGTACACATCAAAACTTTTAGACAAAACTGTCTCCGACCAGTAGGTAGTGATTTTTTTTTCCCTTTTGGGAAATGATCCGGTACTGGATAAATTGGGAAAAATAGCAGGTTTTTACTGAGATTGGGAATTTTTATAGTTAATTAATAACATCATTTAGAATGCTTCTTCCTTTAATTCCATGTAAATAACATCAAACAAACAGTTTAAATGGTTAAATCATGGTGAATGTCAATGTTAACTAAGTTTTCCTTCTGCAATCATCAAAATGCAAACTTAATTTGGTCATTTGGGGAATTTTTGGATGATAATTGGGAAAAAACGTTACATTTTTCAATTGGAAGGTCCTTTTAGGGGTACTTTATAAAGAAGGAAAAAATCGCTGAGTAGGAGTTCAGGCCCATTTATGTGTATTCTTTGCATTTAGTTTATGACAGACCATTATGATTTATTATGGCTTATCACAGATTTTAAATTCTTCCTTCTTAAACAGAGTCATTCCCCAGCTGAAAAAAAAGTTGTTTTTTTCTCATTCTGGAAAAATGAACACTCTAAAACTACTATATTTCCTGACATTTTTCAGCCAAGACTAGTATTCGTGTTAAAATATAGAGCAGTCAATCTCTAGTGTGTTATCCCCATTTTAATTTTAAGTTTGCACTCTTCTTTTATCTTATTATCTTTTAACTAATGCTCCTAACTATTTTATTTTAGACTAACACTGTTTCCCTGACTAGCACCTCCCAGTCATAATCTTTGTTGATTGTTGGGGAGTAACCCATAGAAGTAGAAGCAGTACTAGTCCAAATAATTGTACTCAAGAGTTGAATATAGTTATATTTGTTTGACTGGTCAATATCCAAAGTGAAATACCAGAATGTAAGATCAGTCTACCCGAGGTCTCATTATTTAGACTAAGAGCACTACATAACACACTGACATAAACCGAAATATTTGAAACTTAAGACAGTATGATCAGTTAAGTCATTCAGTTACTTCTCGAATGTAACATTTCTTACTAAAATATAATCATAAGGGCCAGTGGGGCTGAGCCCCCAATTTGACAGTGGGGGTGGGGGCAGTATATGCTTTGCCCCCTCCCTTCCCTCCCCCCCAAAAAAACAACACAAAAACAAACAAAAAACCACACACACAAAAAGAATCTTGGTTGGTTTACCTGGCTGGCCTCCCATTTCCCCATGTCAGCTTTGAGATTGGGACTATGCCAGTAAAAAAACAACTCATTTTTGGGCAAAAGTACCCCTCCAAAAGGCACTGACACTCTTCCTTCAAAATTGAGAAAAAATGATGTGATTTTTTCCCCAGACTCCTTAAAGTAACAACACATTTTCCACATTTCATTGGAAAATCTGTGTTTTCATCTTCAGAATTATTGCTAATGAAAAACAAAATAAAATTTAAAAAATGTTCACATAAAACTTGAATTTCAGTGGTTCATTTTCCATAATGTGTTGTATTGTTTACGTAAACATTTTCCCTGAAACATAAATAACAAGGAACACAATGAATTGCACTGTCCTGCTACATAGCTGGGGCACATTTATTGAATAGCTGTTTTCTGCAATGTTCATGCGGAACAGCTAGGCTTGATAATTATCAACTCACAAGGTAATTACATAATATACAGCAAGTTTGACTAGGATCCAGCATACAGTAAATCATGTCTGAAATAAAAAAAGGATATTATAGTAGTAGCTAGATCTGGGATGCTATATTCAGCTCGAGTGGATTTCACTAGATCACTAGAAGTTTTTATGTGCTATTTATAGAACTGTGCCAGGCCATGCATATCATTCACAAGCTTTTCCTTTGATTTGACGATGTAACCGAGTTTTTGACCCCGTATAACCCAGATTCAGACATGACTTAGAGGTCATCAAGGCAAAAATTCTGACCAAGTTTCATAAAGATTAAGTCACAACTATGGCCTCTAAAGTTTTCACAAGCTTTTCCTTTGATCTGGCCTACTGACCTAGTTTTTGACCCCACATGACCCTAAGTTTCAAACTTTACCTAGAGATCATCAAGACAAACATTCTGACTAAGTTTCATAAAGATTGGGTCACAACTGTGGCCTCTAGAGTGTCCACAAGCTTTTCCTTTAGCCTTGCATACTGACCTAGTTTTTGAACCCACATGACCCAGTTTCAAACTTGACCTAGAGATCATCCAGACTAACATTCTGACAAAGTCTCATAAAGATTGGGTCACAACTGTGGCCTCTAGAGTGTTCACAAGGCAAATGTTGAGGGACGACTGATGACGGACAACGCATGCCTGACAATGACCGGTCACAATAGCTCACCTTGAGCACTTGGTATGCATCTGGAAATATATGAGCCGTGCCATGGGAAAACCAACATAGTGGGTGTGCGACCAGCATGGATCCAGACCAGCCTGCGCATCCGCGCAGTCTGGTCAGGATCCATGCTGTTCGCTTTTAAAGCCTATTGGAATTGGAGAAACTGTTAGCGAACAGCATGGATCCTGACCAGACTGCGCGGATGCGCAGGCTGGTCAGGATCCATGCTGGTCGCAAAGCCACTATGTTGGTTTTCTCATGGCACGGCTCATATGTCTGCGCATGAGCTGAGGTTAACTGTACTACTTTTATATTCACAAGTGTTGTGGACAACAGTTAGTGGTTCCCCATGCAAAAGCAGGGCCTTTGCAGAATATACTTTTTATCTTTGCCAAATATTTGCCATAACCTTTGCAGAACAGTTGCAGCACATGATTGCTGAATATATTCCACAGATGAGTAGAAATGGAACGAAACCTGCAACTATTTTGCAAAGCTTTTGCAAACATACACTACATACACAGAATGCAAATACTTTGCAAACAATTTACAATTCGCAGCTGCAACTTTGGCAAATACATTGCAAAGTGATAGCAAAGTATTTGCAACTTACATGCAAATAATATGCAAAGTATTTGCAAATACGTAACAAATAGCAAGAAATGAATTTCTGAGGTTCAAAGAAAAAACTTTGTTTAATATCTGAAAAACAGATGTGAAGTCACAAAACCATTTGCAGTTTAAATAACTATTAAAAATTAATGATTGTAGTGATCACATGTATGTAAGTTTCAACAATTGCTTCTGTACAAAGCGTTTAACATTAAAGTTGTTTAACATTACCTTTCCAAGATCAAGATCACATGCTGCAATTCTCTGGTTCTTGGAAGTCTTATTGCTTAATATTAACTTGGTACTGCATTATCCTTAATCAACAAAGATTATATCCAGAAAAAATAATCAGAATATAATGATCTGTTTAATTAACCTTTAGCCTGCTGGTGGCAAGTGTTTCTACCTTTGCGACCAGTGCAGACCAAGATCAGCCTGCACATCCGTGCAGGCTAATCATGGTCTGCACTGTTTGCTGTTCAGTCAGTAAATTTTAAGTGAACACCCCTTGAATAATGAATGGTACTGCCCAAATTGAATGATAGACCAGTCCATTTTAGAAATTTAGCATGGTAAGGGTTAACACAAATGTTTGCATCACCAAAATATTTCTACTACATGATGTGTAAACATTTCCTCACAACATTTTCAAAAATCCTGCCATCTGAATATAGACCAATCAGAAAACAGAATGTTTAATTACTTCCTGTACCTAGAGTCTATCAGGAAAGGAAATTCATCTGTGTTAATTATTTGCAAATGCTTTGCTCCTTCATTTGTGTACAAAATGAGCTAAGTGTTTGGTTGCAGATGCTTTGCTGTCTGCTAATTTAATAAAGTATTTGTTTGCAAAACCTTTGCAGTCTGTAATTTATCTAAGTGTTTATTTGCAAACCCTTTGCTTCATTGTGGTACATTTTGCAGACTGTTTGCAGAAGTCAGATGCAAATACTTTGCAATCACCTGGAATATAGTTTCTGAGAAAACAAATATTTAAAATATATTCTGCAAATACATGACAAAGGGTTAAATAGATCTGTGGATCTTTGAAAGTATGCCAATTTTAACAACTTTCGCTGACCACATACAAGTAGAACAGTGTTTCTCAGTAATTAAATTTTATAGTTTTATGGAAAGTCCCTTTAATGAAGTTGACTTTCAAGTATTAAAAGAGGAAGAAAAGCTTAAACACTTCTGAAGTTTGATAGTCATTTATCATGATAAATATAACCTTTATCTCTGTTAGGCTGTTAGATCTTTGAAATTCTTTAAAGTTTTGGGATAAAATGATTATGAGTTATATAATTGTCACAGAGTTATCATGTATTTTTAATACTTTGGTGTATTTAAAACTTCCTTCTTTGCGTGTAGACTTAAATTGATTGCTGCCAGTATATTGCACAGGTATATCAAATTTTACATAATACAAGTGAAAACCCATATTTTAATAGCTAGGATTTTGTAAACCAAAGAATGTACTTAAACACACAGTAAAACATGTTATGCCCAGTAAATTTCAATAAAGAAATCTGACTCAGAAATTTTACTCTTAAGGTAGTTCTGCACGTTAGGATCGAAATTTTGTCTACAATGTAGAATTTGATTAAACTCTGATTTTTCAAAACTTCAGAATATACTAAAAAAATTCAGCAAATAAAAAAGATAGGGTTGAGGGCTTGATTTTTAGCTCACCTGAGCACAAAGTGCTCAAGGTGAGCTTTTGTGATCGCCCTGTGTCCGTCGGCGTCGGCGTCATCAACAATTTGACTGTTAACGCTCTAGAGGTCACAATTTTGGCCTAATCTTAATGAAACTTGGTCAGAATGTTACCCTCAATAAAATCTTGGACGAGTTCGATATTGGGTCATCTGGGGTCAAAAACTAGGTCACAAGGTCAAATCAAAGGAAAAGCTTGTTAACACTAGAGGTCACAATTTGGGCCCAATCTTAATGAAACTTGGTCAGAATGTTACCCTTAATAAAATCTTGGACGAGTTCAATTTTGGGTCATCTGGGGTCAAAAACTAGGTCACCAGGTCAAATCAAAGGAAAAGCTTGTTAACACTAGAGGTCACAATTTGGGCCCAATCTTAATGAAACTTGGTCAGAATGTTACCCTCAATAAAATCTTGGACGAATTCGATATTGGGTCATCTGGGGTCAGAAACTAGGTCAGCAGGTCAAATCAAATGAAAAGCTTGATAACACTCCAGAGGTCACTATTTGGGCCCAATCTTAATGAAACTTGGCCAGAATGTTACTCTCAATAAAGTCTTGGACAAGTTTGATAATGGGTCATCCGGGGTCAAAAACTAGGTCACAGGGTCAAATCAAAGGAAAAGCTCACAGCCGTAAATAAATATATGACCTATAATATGGTGAAATAAAATGTATAGGTCCATGTGCTTATTTTTGAGATATTTGGCTATGATAAAAGTGAACAGCTTATTTCAAGCAAATTTTAAGACATTATTTTGAATTATTTAAAGTGTAAGATGTTTTGATATCATATTCTAACTTTAGATAGAATAGTGTCAGTGCCATTTTAATAAATTTAATCACTGGTTGCCATTAACAGGGTTTCCTCTGGGTCAATTTCACTTTGCGCCAACAAATTCGCCAATCAGTAAAAGTTTGCGCCAGTGGCTCTCAAGTTGGAGCCAATAGTCTGTGATGGGCGACATACCATTTTCTTTTTCAATCTCTTTTTCATTTGATTCTTTACAGTAACCATGCAATTTGCTCTTGAACCAGTCTATCCTAATATCACATTAGGCTAAAAAAAAAAATATGTGTGGTTCAGGTAACATTGGTAAAAAAAATAGGGTAGGTAGGTAGGCTTTTTTTTTTTTTTTTTTTTTTTTTTTTTCCCTTCGACACCAGTTGGTACAGACATAGTTGGTCACAATTCTGTGAGATATGCACATGGAAAGCATCTTAACAATATATGCAATTCTAAGTGGCTCCCCATCTCATCCAAGCAGAATTGAACAAAGACACATCCGAGTGTTAAAACCGACATTGAAATATATCAAATAAAACTGTCCATGTGCTTTAATATAAATACATTTATGCATAAAAAATGTTGCAAATTTAATCGTTCGTACCTCGAACGGGTTTTTGTCATGCAATTCCCGGCTTGCAAAACACACCAAACCGCCAGTTTTCGAGTTGTCTGATTGATTATGAATTTCCATAAATACATCTCCGACGAGGGACGAGTGAAGCATTGCCTTCATAAAGCGTTTCTGGCCGCCGTGAATACATTTTTCCACTGTCACGGCGAGAACACTTGCTGCTGCCATGTTGAAATCGTAATCGATAAGACACTTGCATTGATTCGTATATTTTCGTACTCAATATTTTTTGTACCAGGTTAAAAACCACAAAAAACTATAAAAAAAAGTGTTAGGGTCGGCGATGAAAAAATAGGGTCGGTCGGGTTACCTGAACCACACATATTTTTTTTTTAGCCTTAAATCAAAAATAGTTTTTAATCTTCTCAACCATTTTCAAGAACATTTTCTAAACAAAAGTAATTGCTCAATCTATGAAATTATCCCTTTATATAGTTTGCCATTTTTAATTATCTCCCTTTAAGGGTCATTTTCACTAAATAGATGTTTTTAAAACATGAATATTTATCCTAATATCACATTGAATCAAAAAAAGTTTTTAATCTTCTCAACCATTTTCAAGAACATTTTCTAAACAAAAGTAATTGCTCAATCTATAAAATTATTCCTTTATATAGTTTGCCATTTTTAATTATCTCCCTTTAATGGTCATTTTCACTAAATAGATGTTTTTAAAATATGAATATTTATCTCTTTATTCTTTTAACTTTTTATTTCAAAATTAATTTAGGTCATTTATCAAAAACAGTGTTGTTTTATATTATTTTATAACTTTTGAAAAGCTTTTTAAAATGCTTAAGTTTCATTATATATATAACTAAATTTCTAGTATAGCGAAAATACCGCCTACAGGTATTATTAGCACTTTGTTTTGAAGCTCTGGGGTTGAGCTTCTTAAAATTATCCCCGTGTATCAATGCTTTACGTTGGGCACGTAAAAGAACTGCTTTAGTTCATTTGTATCTCAAAAATTCTCCGATTGAAATTATACAACCGCGTAGATTTATTTAACAACGCTTGTGCAAAATTTATCGATTTACGATTGAAGAATATGTGTATCTTTTGATCGCGCTTTGACGTGTCATTATTTCCAGCATTTTCTCGGTCTCAATTACTTCGGTGAATCGGATCCTTATTAAAATTACCTGTATATTTATCTCGCGTTTTTTGCATCATAAAAAAGGTGGTGCATTAGACGAAGCACGCAGCTAATATTTCGTTTCATTTGCTTTCGTGTAAGTAGGCGGGGCTAAATTTGGCGAATCAGATTGACTGATAATCGTTCTTGCGTGGAGGAACGCTCTAGTGACTCGGCGAAGTTTTAAATTATGCCCCGAGGTGTAAATCGATATTGACACGTTGTGTATTGTCTTCGTGTAGTGTTAAATATCGGATAATCCGTTATTGCGTCATTGAGAAAGATCAGAAGATCAGATCAATGATTATCTTAAACGTGCTAATGAAATTCGCCAATTGAAGATTTTTAGCGCCAGAATTTATATTTTGTCGCATTTGGCGCCATTGGCGACTGACAGCGGGAACCCTGCATTAATTCATAAACTGATTTTCGTTTCCGTACGCCGAATCCAGGCATTATTCTACGTTTTCCAGATAAATGACATTACGCCATGACTTCCGGTTTATCAAACGTGCAGAACTACCTTACTCTCAAAATAACAGTATTTCTCAATATGAGCCAACCCAAGCGAAAACCAACATAGTGGCTTTGCGACCAGCATGGATCCAGACCAGCCTGCGCATCTGCGCAGTCTGGTCAGAATCCATGCTGTTCGCTTTCAAAGCCTATAGCAATTAGAGAAACCATTAGCGAACAGCATGGATCCTGACCTTGTCTGGATCCATGCTGGTCGCAAAGCCACTATGTTGGTTTTCTCTTGGCACGGCTCATATTGGAAGATATGTTAATTTTGTCTATGTGTATTCACTACATTTGTCCATCAGTTTGTGTGTAACATGATATAGGTGTATCATGATAATATTATAGTAATATCTTTAATATTACATGATGTGTAACACCATTTTTAACAGAAGTTTAGCTTTATAATGGCTTACAAAAGTGGAATTGGGTACATTTTTGTTGCAGTGAATTACAAAGTGAAAGCATTTGGCTAAAATTTATTTAAAAGCATGCTTAATATCCGTGACTTTGGAATTATTGTTTTGCATTTTGGGATGAACTAAAGAAATCTAAAAAAGAAGTAACAGCAAATAAAGTTGAACAGATATTACAAAGTTTCCTTTGCATCTGTTTCTTCTGTGTGACAATTTTAGCCTGATGTGACGGGGAAAAATTTCAGGTTCCAATGCAGAGATGTGCTTTAAACCAGATATGCCCTTTCTGCATGTTTACAGCTGAACATTGATTTCAAGGAGTTATTTTATCTATTTTATATAGATTTATATATATGCAATTTAAATATGTTTTCAGTCATTCATGTTTTTTTTCTCTTAAAAACCCCAGATGCCACTACTCTAACCAGTATTGATGTCATGAATAAGTAACTTTGACCAGACTTTTCACTTAAAAACATTACACAGAAATTGGTATTTATAGTCTTTTCTGATACAAAGTTACTGCTTTTATCTCTGAATATGCATTTTTATTAATTTAATGATTTTGAATTAAATAGAATTGTGAAAAAAAATCAGTCACATTGTTAGAATTCAAAATGATAGGAATGGTGACCATTTAAAGGCAAATATGTAATGTTTGGCAACAGTTATTGTTGAAACATTTAGGCTGGTGAAAGAATTTTGAAAATACAATTACAAACAAAAATTATGTTGTCATTTGACAGTCCATGAAATGAAACGGCAGCCATTTTGGGCTAAGTGGCATTAGTGTAACATGATAGTTATGGAGCAAAGTTTAACAGTGTTATACAGTCAAGGAGCAAACATTAGTACATAATCAAGGAGCAAACATTAGTACATAGTTAAGAAACATATAGTGTTACATAATCAAACTATAGTGCATAGTTTAGGAGCAAAGGGTGTTAGACAGTTAAGGAGCAAACATTAGTACATAATCAAGCAACTTATATTATTACATAATCAAGGAGCAAACATTAGTACATAGCTAAGGAGCAGACATAATATGAAATAAGGCACTGCCTCAATCGGGAATCGATCAGACTTCAACTCATCCCTTTAACATTTAAAACAAGAGCTGTCTCCATAGGATGACACATGCCCCCGATGGCACTTTGAATGAATAGTTATGGCCGATGTTAGAGTTTAGGACCTTTGACCTACGGACCTGGGTCTTGCGCGCGACACGTCGTCTTACTGTGGTACACATTCATGCCCAATAATTTTAAAATCCATGCATGAATGACAAAGATATGGACCGGACACGCCCATCAATGCACTATCATGAAATATGACCTTTAACGTCTAAGTGTGAACTTGACCTTTGAGCTACGGACCTGGGTCTTGCGCATGACACGTCGTCTTACTGTGGTACACATTCATGCCAAGTTATTTGAAAATCCATCCATGGATGACAAAGATATGGACCGGACACGAATGCACTATCATGAAAACTGACATTTAACGTCCAAGTGTGACCTTGACCTTTGAGCTACGGACCTGGGTCTTGCGCGCGACACGTCGTCTTACTGTGGTACACATTCATGCCAAGTTATTTGAAAATCCATCCATGGATGACAAAGATATGGACCGGACACGAATGCACTATCATGAAAAATGACCTTTAACGTCTAAGTGTGACCTTGACATTTGAGCTACGCACCTGGGTCTTGCGCGCGACACGTCGTCTTACTGTGGTTCACATTCATGCCAAGTTATTTGAAAATCCATCCATCGATGACAAAGATATGGACCGGACACGAAAATTGCGGACAGACCGACAGACGGTTCAAAAACTATATGCCTCCCTTCGGGGGCATAAAAAACTGCCTACTAGGGTGTTAACAGGCAAATTGTTGAGAAGCACAATGACAGACTTAAGGTGATCACATCAGCTCACACTGTGCTCAGGTGAGCTAAAAATCATACAAACTGAAAAGTTACCAGATTGCAACTCACTGTTAACAAGACTTAACAGACAGACACACATCAACAATCTATTTGCACCACAGCAGGTTAAGAGCTCAATCTAGGGAGACATATTAGCCTTCTTGTGCAGGCTTGATTTTTTTCTATTTGTGTTAAGTGTAATTCTGAAATTACTCGTAAAACAAATCCTAATTTTGCTTTTATATACACATTACAAAGACTTGCATTACACTTTATTTATTGAATAAAATGTTCACATGTTTAAGGTTTATCTGTATACACATTTATAATGATCACAGATCACATAATTTGTTTTATCCATACAAGAAATAGAGCTGAACTGTGAATAACAACTTTTAATAACAGTACTGGATACTTTTGTCAGACTTTGAAATAAGTATTGTCAAAATAAAGAAAATGTGACTTGCTGTAATCTGTATTCTAAAATGTACAATTTCTCTTACAACAAGAACAAATAAACAAGAGGGCCATGATGGCCCTGTATCGCTCACCTGACATATTGACCTAAAGATCATCAAGATAACATTCTGACCAAGTTACATTAAGATATGATCATAAATGTAGCCTCTAAAGAATTAACTAGCTTTTCCTTTGATTTGACTTGATGACCTAGTTTTTGACCCCACATGACCCAGATTCAAACTTGAGTTAAAGATCATCAAGATTAACATTCTGTTTAAGTTTCATGAAGATGCAGTCATAAATGTGGCCTCTAGAGTGTAAACAAGCTTTTCCTTTGATTTGACCTAGTGACCTAGGTTTTAATCCCACCTGACCCAGATTTAACTTGGCCTACAGATCATCAAGATTAAAATTCTGACCAAGTTTCATTAAGATATGGTCATAAATGTGGCCACTACAGTGTTAACAAGCTTTTCCTTTGATTTGGCCTGGTGACCTAGTTTTTGACCCTAGATGACCCAATTTCAAACTCCTCCAATATTTTATTGAGAGTAACATTCTGACCAAGTTTCATTAAGATTGGGCCAAAATTGTGACCTCTAGAGTGTTAACAAGCTATTCCCTTGATTTAACCTGGTGACCTAGTTTTTGACCCCATTTAAGTCAGATTTTAATCTGATCTATGGATCATTAAGATTAACATTTTGACCAAGTTTCATTAAGATATGGTCATAAATGTGGCTTCTACAGTGTTAACTAGTTTTTTCTTTGATTTGACCTAGTGACCTAGTTTTTGACCCTACATAACCCAGATTCAGACTGGACCTTGAAATCATCAAGATAAACATTCTGACCAAGTTTCATGAAGATATAGTCTTAATTGTGACCTCTACAGTGTTAACCAGCTTTTCCTTTGATTTGACTTTGTGACCTAGTTTTTGATCCCAGATGACCCAATATCAAATGTGTCCAATATTTTATTAAGGTTAACATTCTGACCAAGTTTCATAAAGATTAGGTCAAAATTGTGACCTCTAGAGTGTCAACAGTCAAATTGTTGACGACGGACTGAACGGACATCGGACACAGGGCGATCACAAAAGCTCACCTTGTTGTATGGAAAAGGTTTAAATGTTCCCCGTCATCCTGACCTTTGGAACTCTAAATCAATACAGGTAATCTGCTGGTCAAGACCATCCTTGTACTAAATTTTGTGTTTCTCATCCCAAGCATCCTGAAGTTATTGTCCAAAAACTGTTTTAAAGAACCGTTATTTTGTTGAATTTAACATCACACCGACACAAGATAGTCATATGGCGACTTTCCAGTTTTAATGGTGGAGGAAGACCCCAGGTGCCCCTCCGTGCATTATTTTAAAGAACAAGGTCAGTGTGACCTTGACCTGTGACCTCAACATCATTAGGGGTCACCTGCTGGTCATAATCAACCTCCCTAACAATTTTCATGATCCTAGGCTCAAGCATTCTCAAGTTATAATCTGAAAAACATTTCACTGTTTTGCCTTATTGTGACCTTGACCTACTGACCTCAAAGTAAAACTTTACCTGTATTTCATGATGTGACACCTGTGTACCAAACTTTATCATCCTAGGCTCAAGGTCTCAAGTTATCACTCGGAAACGGTTCAACTGTTCAAGGTCACTGTGACCTTGACCTTTGATCTATTGACCTCAAATTCAAACAACCTGTATTTTATCATGTTACACCTGTGTTGCAAAAGCTAAGATCCCAGGCCAAAGCGTTTGCAAGTTATCTTGACCTTTGACCTACTGACCCCAAAGTCGTCTTGACCTGTAACTATGTACCAAAAAATATTTAAATCGGTCAAGCTTTTCATGAGTTATCATCTGGAAGCCATGAAAACCTACTAACTGAAAGACAGACAATCTTACTACATGGGGGTATAACAGAACATTCTCTTTAAAATCTCATGAAAAATATTACTTTACTGTAACTAAGTTAATTACAATGTAGTAGACATTCTTTACAAAATAAACCAGAAAACAATTATCTGAAATAAGATTAATGAAACTTTAGTATGTTTTATGAGAACTAGATGCCCATGGGCAATATGTCGAGCCCGCCAGCTGTCAAAAGGACTGGGAGTTGTACATGACACTCCTTGTCTCACTGAGGCAAACATTTATGCCAAATAAAAGAGATTGCAAAAAGTTACAATATAAATTATTTACAGTAACAAAGGAAAGTAAATTTAAAAAAAAAAAATAAATAAATAAAAAAAATTCTAAGTCCACACAAAAATCCGCACCACCAGAGATAGGTCAAAATACACCTGAAAATTGGATGTAACATGCATGTTGTACTACAGAAAAGTGGTCTTGATTTTTCCCTATGACCAGTAATAATAAAGTTACAAATGTAAGCTATTTATAGTAACAACAAAGGGAAGTAATTCTAGGATCTTATGCATGACCCTCAGTCGCATGATGATGAACAATTGTGCCAAGTTACATCAAAATCCCTCTATGCACCAAAAAGAAATGCTCCAGACAAAGTCATTCTTGTATCTGACTTTTGACCTCTAAGTGTGGCCTTGATCTTAGACCTAGGGAACTGGTTCTTCCGCATGACACTCCGTCTCATGGTGGTGAACATTTGTGCCAAGTTACATCAAAATCCCTCCATGCATGAAGAAGAAATACTCCGGACAAAGTTGTCATTCTTGTATCCTTTGACCTCTAAGTGTGACCTTGACCTTAGACCTAGGGACCTGGTTCTTGCGCATCACACTCAATCTCATGATGGTGAACAATTGTGCCAAGTTACATCAAAATCCCTCCATGCATGAAGAAGAAATGCTCCAGACAAAGTCATTTTTGAATTTGACCTTTGACCTGTAAGTGTGACCTTGGCCTTTGAGATAGGAACCTGGGGTTTGTGCATGACACTCCGTCTCACTGAGGTTAACATTCATACCAAATATAAACAAGATTGCTCCATGCATGTCCAAGTTATGGTCTGGACAAACAAATCCGGACGGACGCATGCACGCACATACACCGAACAGACATTTGGACAACTATGTCTTCGCTTCCGCAGGCGGGCTCGACAATAACAAAACCAATGTGATAATACATTATCTCTTAAAGTAACAGAGCTTAGTCAATCACTGCTGCTCTCAAAATAAATTTAGTTTCCAAGTAAATCCTGAATTCCTATCCTTAAAAGTTTTTTTTATTCAAGTTCCCTTGTATTTCTGTCTTTTCATATTTTCTGGTGTTTCTTTCTTGCTTTTCAAGTATACTGGATTTGTTGACCTTCCATTTTGTAGCTGCCTGCTCTCAAGAAGTAAACCTGTAAAACACAAATCAAACATTGTAAATTGATAAAAAGAGACCCCAACCAACTTTCATAAAGATCCCATGAAAAATGTGACCGCTAGAGTGGTCACAAGCAAAAGTTTACGGACGCACGCACAGACGACGGACGCAGCGCGATCACAAAAGCTCACTAAAAAATCAATATCTGAGAACCGCTTCCTCCGGTAATACTAAGCTGTAAACAAAATTAAACCATTTGTTGATGTGATTTTTGGGAAATGTTACCTTGCATTTTGGGATGCTGGGAAAAAAATGCAATATTTTTGGATTGGGAAGTGGCCGAATATAGGCCTCTGTCATATAAGGATGAAAAGCCCTGCCGGCTAACAATTTCTGACAAGAAATCATTTTCAAAGTTTTTCTTTTCGGTGAGTTCTATATGGAATTAAATTCTTTGGGTAATTTTGAAAGAGGACCACCCCATGATCATTCTGTGAAGTTTGGTGTAAATCTGCCCAAGGGTTCTGAAGAAGATTTTTTACAAATTGTTGACACATGACGAACATCAACTCATGTTGTCACCCTGTGACATGTGATCGAGCTAATAATTGTTTAAATTTGCATACATGTATTAATTTTTATGGTTTTGTCCAGAAATGTTTTTTCATCAAGAAAATGAAATGGGAGTCTTTACTAAGGCCTAAAAAAAAATCTTTGTTTCCGGTAACATGCTAAAAAAAATTAGGGTAGGTAGGTCGGAAAAACTTTTTCTTTGGATTTTTTAAAATTATTTTTAGGGAGACTTTTTGGAAATTATTTTTGTGTCAAAAAATAAATACAAATAGGGGTGTTATGCCTCTAGAGCATTAGTATGTTGATTTATAACATCACTGTCCATGTTTAAAGCATAAAAAGTGCAGTTTTGCAACTTTTTGTCAAAAAGTTGAAAAAAAAATGTTCTCAAAGGCCATAAAAACATTTAGGGTCTGGCCAAAAATTTATGGTAGGTCAGGATACAGGAAACAGACAATTTTTTTTACGCCCAATGTTCCTTGGTATTTGATTCTGTGCACTGACTCAATCGCAAAAATCTGTCCACACAAATACTAATTTGTATACAGTAATTATCATGCTTTTTGAATGATTGAAACTGCTGCCCACAGCTGCAGCTATATAATAAAGAAACAGAAAGATAGAAATACCTTATGAGCTGCAAGCAAGTGGTTTCAGTCTGTCAACAAGCACTTTGGAGCAGTACAACAATACTCTGTATAATAGACCAAGATGCCTAAAAATAGTGAAAAAGTGAGCAAATTAAGAAAACATGGACAACCAGCAGTTTTGAAATTTCAAAGGTCTAAGGGCTAACATCGTTTTTGCAGTTTTTCAATTTTCATGCCAATAAAATGACCCCAATTATATTATTGGCATGGCGGGAGAAATTTGTGAAATAAAACTTTTTTAATGAAAATAAAACAGTAGCAAATTTTGTCAAAATGTACAATGAAACAAAGTAAATGCGGTTAAAAATTTCAGTTTTGAAAAAGAAAAGTCACTGTATGAGTATAAGTTTGTTTACACGACTGACCAGCCAGAACAGCAAAACATTACTTTAACCCAGTGAATTCCAGGTACCTTTTTGACTTGGTGGTCTATGACCTTCACTTTGCTCGATATCATTAAAAGGCAAAAACAGACTTGTAAAGCAGCTAGAAGAATATGTTCTGCCTTCCTCAGTTTAGTATGAACACAGGAGCCGACAAAATGCTACAATTGTTTATTGGTATGTGACGGTCATGATTCATAAATGTATAAATATAACTTTATTTGAGTATGTGTGCAGTGTACAAAATTCAGATTTCAACTAACCCATTCTGGCAACCAGATAGAAAATTTTCCAAGCCTGACACCAAATTATTATTTCACATGCCTGAACTTAAAGCTGAATTTTGAACCATTAAACAACTGGTCTAGCTCATACCCTCAAAATACTTCATCATATTGTTTGGGACATGATCGACTGGGGATTCCTAGAAGAACAGGAATTGAATGCATCGGAACAACAAGTAATGTGAGCGGCTTCAGTTTGCATTTGCAGAGCTCAAATTTAACTTTTTTGACCAACGTACTGCAAATTTTAGCACGTAGCTTTTTTTTCTTGTTGCTCTTGCAAATTTAGACTTTCAATTAAAAATGTTAGAATATCCTAAAAAATCATGGTAGAACATCAATATTGTTTGCACGGTTTTCCTTGGCATACAATTTTGTGCGTTATAACTCAAAATGACCCTCAAAGTAATTCGGAACGCATCATTGATGGCGTAACTTAACTACTGGCTGAAACTACGGCAAGGCAAATTTTCGTACTTAATATTATAAATACCGATTCAACTGTATACATGTAAGAATTAGTAAGATAGCCTGCGTTCTAGATTTAATTATAAGATAGACCTCTACATTTCTTTTAATATAATCAGTAATCCATTCAACAAAAATTGGCTAACCAAAAAAGATGTAGACTGGCTACTGTCCCTATGTTTGTTCTTATTTACATATATCAGTTTTCTTCATTAAGAGGAAAGTAACTCCAGAAGATTGTTTCTACATTAAGGTTTTTTACTGCCCCTGGCTCCGAACATAGGTTCAGCCATCAGATAAAATTGTGCTTTTTTAGAGGCGTAAAATTTTCTTATAAAATGTTTCCAGTATTTATATAAAAATAACCATGCAGCCAGGGAGCCAGGCTAAAAAAGATGTTGTGTTTTCTGTTATCCTCAAATGAAAGCGAATCTACATACATTAACCAAAACCGCAACAATTTTGACTATTATTTGTATTTGCAAAATAAATTGTGTGAAATTTTTATCTTAACTCGCATTCCATGAAACTGACTTGCATTTAGCGAGTCCAAAATTTGAGCCCTGTGATTTGTGAAAGTAATTACATCTTCTGCATGATTATGGTTCTGACTAACTCTTAAACTCTTGCATTTATGGAACAGTTTGAATTCAATTCCTTCATAATTCTGACCAACTAATCGAGCATGCTTCAGAGCTCCAGATAAGGGCTGTATTTTTGTAATTACGAATTTGTTAGGGATCAGATATGACTTAATCTTAAAATGTGGCCATATCAATACGGATTTATTTTAAAATGTGGTTGTATCAGTACGACATGTAAACAGTATTACATATTCCAAAGAAAGATCGAGCTGAATTGCATGTCTGCGCCAAGTTGCGATTATCAACGCTATACCGACTGTTGACAATTTGCACGGTGTCAAATGAGTGTGGTATATACGAAACAAACGCCAATAGCATAATGAAATGATTAATGTAATGCATTAACATTTAATTTTTTTGGACTTCAAAAATTATGCGTCATAAAAATCTGAAAAGGGGAAATAATTCTTCCAAAACTGAGGGCAACCAAGTTCTTTTTATTTTAATTTGTGTCATATGAACCAAGTTTGAAATAAATATCTTTACTATTTTTCAAAAAATGTTAGTTTTTATGTCGAAAGCCAGATCGGGCAATGTTACCAGCCTGTTTAAAATCTATATTTTTTTCTATAAGCCAATCCGATTCCCTATATTTAGGCTGAGCACAGCTTATTGGCAGAATCATAAGCTCAACTTGCATGGTGTCAAATGAGTGTGGAATATACGAAACAAACGCAAATAGTATAATATAAAATTGTAATGCATTAACACAATTTTTTTGGACTTCAAAAATTATGCGTCATAAAAATCTGAAAAGGGGAAATAATTCTACCAAAACTGAAGGCAACCAAGTTATTTTTATTTTAATTTGTGTCATATGAACCAAGTTTGAAAGAAATATCTTTACTATTTTTCAAAAAATGTTAGTTTTTATGTCGAAAGCCCGATCGGGCAATGTTACCAGCCTGTTTAAAATCTCTATTTTTTTCTATAAGCCGATCCGATTCCCTTTATTTAGGCTGAGCACAGCTTATCGGCAGAATCATAAGCTCAACTTGCACGGTGTCAAATGAGTGTGGAATATACGAAACAAACGCAAATAGCATAATGTAATGCATTAACACATAATTTTTTTGGAATTCAAAAATTATGCGTCATAAAAATCTGAAAAGGGGAAATAATTCTACCAAAACTGAAGGCAACCAAGTTATTTTTATTTTAATTTGTGTCATATGAACCAAGTTTGAAAGAAATATCGTTACTATTTTTCAAAAAATGTTAGTTTTTATGCCGAAAGCCCGATCGGGCAATGTTACCAGCCTGTTTAAAATCTATATTTTTTTCTATAAGCCGACCCGATTCCCTATATTTCTTAGGCTGAGCAATAAGGAATTTCTATGCTTTTTATGGGTGGGGTGTTTGTTTACATTATTATTATACAATGGAAAGTTAGTTACTCACGTTTCTAAAAATGTCAACAGGTCCAACCATGCACATGCTGTACTTGAGTGCCGTCCATATTCTATATAAAAGTAAAATAATTCCATTTATCAGTCATGCCTGCACGTAAAATCACGGATTTCTTAATTTTAAAAATTCAATACGTGAGTAACACAGAAGTTCAAAGAAACTAAAGTACCGGAAAGGAATTAAAATACGATCTGAAAAGCGACACAAAGGTGAATCGATCTATTCTCTCATTCCCCGAGCTGAAGAACTCGTTGGAGAATGTTTTTGTTTTCTCAAATTTTCAAAATGTCGGCGCCAGTGTACTGTAACAGTACTGTATCCACTCTCACTCTAAATATAAAAATATTCAAAATGTCGCCGTTTAAAAATGCTACTCTGTATTGAATAAAGCATGTTTGTATCACAAATTATATCAGTGTAGTCACGTTACCGGCTGATTAGCTTCTGACGCAACAAAATTAACAGCTTACTTTGAATATTCTTTCGGGTCGCAGACATCTTATTGTGCGGATATTGCGTTTCGCCTACCGATCTGACGGACGCTTATTAACATTAACGAAGACCGTGATATCCCGAATTTCATCGGGGTCGTCGCACGCCCATGGTCTAAACCGGAACTCCATATTTTTTTATTTGGATAGTATGTGTTGTTTGGATACCCTCGTATGTTACCGTAGTGGGATTTGATCCCGATTTTCGTCGCTTTGCGACGAAAATCGGTAGCATCGATTCCCTAGTAACATAATTAAACTATAGTGCATAGTTAAGGAGCAAACAGTGTTAGACAGTCAAGTAGCAAACTATAGTGCATAGTTAAGTAGCAAACAGTGTAAGACAGTCAAGGAGCAAATGTTACATAATCAAGAAGTAGACATTGTTACATAATCAAGGAATAAATGTTATTACATAGTGAAGGAGCAGACACCATTATACAGTCATGAAGCAAATATTAGTATCCAACATGTGATGGGGTAGTATTGATTAAGTGCTGTCCATCTGTCTGATTGTTTGCCACAAAGTTTGTTGACACAACTTGCTAAACCACCAGCAAGCAGATACACACGTAACTTCACAAAAGTGATCATTGCCAAGCATAGTTGTATATTGATAAATGATTTTTAACAGAGTTATGACCCTTGATTCTATGAATTCTGTACTACTCTTATACCACAAAAGTGATCGGTGCCATACCTAGCTGTGTATATTGTTGGAATGTTAATGTTCAGTGATAATGACCTAGAGTTATGACCCTTGATCTATTGCATTTTACAATTTCTGCATGTTAAGTGGTTGGAGACATGTTTTTCATGAAAAACAATCTCTAGTTACACTGTCAAGGAGTAAACATTGTTATACAATCAAATAGTAAAAATTATTACTCTGTCAAGGAGCAGGCATTGTACATAGCCAAATAGCCAAAAATTATTACATTGTCAAGGAGCAAATTCAAAGAGACAACACTTAAACAGTCAATGAGAAAACATTATAACAAAATCAAAGAGCAAACAGTGTTACATAATCATATAGTAAATACTGTTACACTGTCAAAAAGCAAACAGTCAGAGATCAAGCTTTGATGAAGTCAAGGATCAGACAGGGAGCAGACACTTTAACACAGTCAGAGAGCAAACATTATTACACAGTCAAGGGGTGAAACATTTTCATATTATACATTGAACAGGAAACTATGTTTTGGAATTAAGCAGAATACCTGATTAGATTCATGTTCTGTTTAAGTCAAGTAGCCACTTAAGATAAAAAATTTACAGGACATCTTCTCTACATTATACATGTTAAAGGTTACTTCCTGGTTGGGTTATATAATATTATACCCAGCTTATTATGTTTTTGCAAGTGCTTTTGTGTCAGATTAGCCATTTGACAGATAATTAAGAGTTAATTTATCTATTAGTTTGTGTTAATTTTTTAGCTCACTGATCACTTTGTCCATTTTTATGCCCCTCTTCGAAGAAGGTGGGGTATATTGTTTTGCAGATGTAGGTAGGTTGGTCGGTATGTCGGTCGGTACGTCTGTCGGTACGTCTGTCGGTCCGTAGACAAATCTGTTCCCGGATGATAACTCAAGAACGCTTGGACCTAGGATCATGAAAAGTTGATAGGGAGGTTGGTCATGACCAGCAGATGACCTCTATAGATTTTGAGGTCAGTAGGTCAAAGGTCAAGGTCACATTGACCTGGAACAGGAAAACCGTTTCTGTATGATTACTTGAGAACGCTTTGATCTAGGATCACAAAACTTGATAGGGAGGTTTGTCAAGACTAGCAAATGATTCCTATGGATTTTGAGCTCAGTAGGTCAAAGGTCAAGGTCACAGTGACCTGGAACAGTTAAACCTTTTCTGGATGATAACTTGAGAAGGCTTCGGCCTAGGATCATGAAAGTTGGTAGGGTTAGTTGACTACATAATTTTTGATTGGTTAGAACCAGCAGATGACCCCTATTGATTTTAAGGTCAGTAGGTTCAAGGTCAAGGTCATAGTGACCTGGAACAGTTAAACCATTTCCAGACGTTTACTTGAGAACGCTTGGGTCTAGGATCATGGAAGTTGAGAGTGAGGTTGATCATGACCAGTAGGTGACTCCTAGTGATATTGAGGTCAATAAGTTGAAGATCAAGGTCACAGTGACCTGGAACAGTTAAACGGTTTACGGATGATAACTTGAGAACGCTTAGGCCTAGGATCAGGAAACTTGATAGGGAGATTGATCCTGACCAGCAGATGACCCTCATTGATTTTGAAGTCAGTAGGTCAAGGGTCATGGTTACAGTTGCCTAGAACAGTTAAATTGTTTCCAGATGACCCCTATTACTTTTGAGGTCGGTAGGTCAAGGTCAAGGTCAAAGTGACCTGGAACAGTTAAACCATTTCCGGACGATAACTTGAGAATATTTGGGCTTAGGATCACGAAACTTAATAGGGAGGCTGATCATGACCAGCAGATGACCGGGACCTACTTATTTTGAGGTCAGTAGGTTAAAGGTCAAGGTCACATTGACCCAGAACAGTAGAACTTTTTTTACCAAATAACTAGAAAATGCTTTGGTCTAAGATCACACATTTGATACAAAGGTCGCTTATGACCACCCATAATTATTGATCTGAGGTCAGTACATTAAACGTCCAGTGCACAGTGACCAAATAATTTCATTTCCGTGTGCAGTTACTGAATGCATCAAGTGGGGGGTGGGCATTTCGTGTTCTACAAGCTCGTGTTGTTATTGTGCATAATCACCACAGTTTCACTGATAATATTCTCTGGGGTCACAAATTTGACCCAATCATGATGAAACTTTGTAAGTATGATTGACTCACTAAAATTTTACACAATGTAATTACTAGTTTACCTTGAATCAGAAATTAGGTCAAATAGTAGAAGACTGTAAAGACGCATTTTGTTTGTGAACTGCATTAAATTCTGATAAGAATGTGTGTCTGTATGAAATCTAAGTCCAGTTGGACATTTTGTTGTGATTGTCTAAAACTGTGTCACCAGGTCAAATAGAAAAAGGTTTAAATGAAACTTGGTAATAATGTTTTACTTGATTAAATTTAGGTCAAGTTGTTAGATACTGGGTCATGTGGAAGTAAAACATGGGGGGTTAAGTCAAAAAGAAAATACTTGTTAACACTCCTGTCAGCTGCTCCATATTTACCTGATCTATATCAATATTTCAATCAAAGTAGGTTTATGGTAGGAATTGAATACTCTTCAAAAGGAGGTACTCTGTTACTGGGGTCTAACACCTTAAACCTGTGCAGGGTGCTTGTCTTTGAATGTTTCTCATTGCAGAGTTGGTGCAGCCGTTCTGTGCAGGCGCGGAATTATTATCGATTGGAGCGCACGGCAAAATTACTCATTTTTTGCATGTCCGCACGCATTTAGTGTATCAAATGCATAATATACTGACTAGAGGTTAGGGTTAGTATCACCATGGTTACAAAATATATACATTTAAGATGTTTTCTTTCAAATTTAGTTAATCCGGTATATACCGGAGTCTGTAATATATCACAGGTGCACCAACTCTGTATTTAGTCACAGCCCTTGTCTTTATGGTATCTATGTGAAAAGCTCAAAACTTCTATCATTTAGAGTGATACAATACCTTGATGCACCTTTTGATATATCAGGTATTAGTTTCTTTTGTGTATTATAAATGCAGATTCATTCATACACTGTGTGTCTCTAAACAAGAATCTGTTTGATATCTGGCTCAGGATTAAGTTTAGTCAGTGTAGTTACATATACATATAAATTCCTAATAAATTCCCAATGTTTCATTTTTCAAAAAGCCCCTTAAACCTTTCTCTATTTCTAAACTATTGAGATTATGATGCATTTTCTGAGCTGTTCAAAATACCCTATTACTGCTGTTAAA
Organism: Mercenaria mercenaria; assembly: GCF_021730395.1. Taxonomy (NCBI): domain Eukaryota; kingdom Metazoa; phylum Mollusca; class Bivalvia; order Venerida; family Veneridae; genus Mercenaria; species Mercenaria mercenaria. Next base: position 10,602,957 of record NC_069373.1, read on the forward strand.
GATATGGTTTGCTGACTTAAAAAAAAGTAATGACACTACATAGATACGAACAGAAGATTTTTCAGTACTTCCTGGTCTTATTTATTGATGCTTACTATCATGACTTGTAAACTTCCTTGTGGACATATTCTTTTCTTTTGATGAAAGGAAATTATAACAGAATAAAAAAACTTTCATTCATGGTTTCACAAAAAAGGATAAAGTCCAACTGAAAGTGTGTGGGAAAGGTTTTCACCAAATATACTTGAAAATGATATGCCTTAAATTGACTGAACATTGCAGTGTCTGAAATATTATCCACTGCATAAAACATCTTTAACCCAATTTAAGCCCAGTCTTAACCATTAGCCTGCTAAATTTCAAAAATGGACTGGTCCATCATTCAATATGGGCAATACCATTTATTATTTGAAGGGGTTTTCACTGAAAATTTACTGACTGAATAGCGAACAGTGCAGACCATGATCAGACTGCACGGATGTGCAGGCTGATCTTGGTCTGCACTGGTCGCAAAGGCAGAATCACTGCCACCAGCGTGCTAAAGGTTAATAAAGTACAGTCTTGAAAGAGAATGTTACTTGATCATCCAGAGGCCACATTTTCTACCTCGTCTTTATGAAACTTTGTCAGAATGTTAACTTTGTCCCTATGAAATCTAGGACAAGACCAAAAGTGACTTACCTGAGGTCAAAAACTAGATGACTTGAAACCTAACAGGCTATATACCACATTTTCTTTTTGATCTTTTTCAAAACTGGTATTCCAGCTGTCAAAAACTAGGTCACTAGGTTAAATTATAGGAAAACTTTATTAATGCTCTAGAGGCCACATTTTCTGCTTGATCTTCTTAAAAACTTTGTCAGAATGTTTGTGTCTATAAAATCTAGGTTAAGTTCCAAACTTGGTTAACCATTATCCTGCTAAATTTCTACAATGGACAGTTCCATCATTCAATCTGGGCAGTACCATTGATTGTTCGAGGGGGTGTTCACTGAAAATTAACTGGCTGAATAGTGAACAGTGCAGACCATGATCAGCCTGCATGTCCATGCAGGCTGATATTTGTCTGCACTGGTCGCAAAGCAGAATCACTTTCCGCCAGCAGGGTAAAGGTTGATGGAGGTCCTTATACTAGGCCGCATAATAGAAAAACATTGCTCACACTAGTGGTCAAATTTACAGCTTGATATTCATAAAACTCATTAAGAATGTATGTTTATTTGAAATCTTAAGTTAGATTTCAAAACTGGGTTACCTGAGATCTTAAACTAGGACACAACTAACTAGGTTGAATCATAGAAAAACCTTGTTAACACTCTAGCAGCCACATTTTCTACCTGATCACCATAAATCTTTGTCAAAAAATTTGTCTCCATGTAATCTGGGGTAAGGAGACTAGGTCAGGTGAGCTTTACGTGGCCGGTAGGGCCCTCTTGTTGGTAACAAAAGCCATTAAAACTTGAAAACAAGAACTAACAAATGTACAGGTCACTAGTCAATATGTTAAAATGAGAAAATGAATGTGGACCGTTCGTTCCACTATCATGACTATGTGGCTCAAATCCTGGTATAGGTACTTAACAAATATCTGAGGCAGGACTAGGTAAATGGTAAAACTTCTCAATACAAGTAGGTACAATTACAGGAAATCCCTTTACTTTACAGTGGCAAAAACAAAATGCTCACCAGTACATATTATTCAAAATCCAGTCATTTTCAACATCTTTAAGTCTGTGCTAGACAAAATATATTACAGGCAGGTGTTTTTAGAAAATTTAAGACAGTTTAATATTTATTTAGTAAATTTCTCTTTTATATCTAGGTAAATGACTTATGAGCATTTTATGCTTGCCCGCCTGCATTGATATATATTAACTTGCTTTATGTGCATCCATTGTAACTGAATGATGGTGTGCATTAGATCATTAAAAGTCAAATTGTTGTTTAATATTATCATTTGTCTTGTAGAGGGATGTGTAAGTTTGTACTATGTATGCTATCAAATACATATTTTATCACCTTGTGAGATATCAGTATCGAAAATGACTGATTCCTAAAGCCTTTTATATCTAGGTGGATCAAAATGGACAGTATTAATAAGGAGACATATTGATTTACTCCTGTCTGTATATGTGTGTGTGTGTGTGTGTGTGTGTGTGTGTCACAAATCTTATCCGCGCTCTAAGTTTAACAGTTTTCATCCGATCTTCACCAAACTTTGACAAAATGTGTTTACTAAAAATCCTAGGCCAGGTTCGATAACGAGCCAAATCGCCAGAGGCACTTCAGAATTATGGCCCTTGAATTCTCAAAAATTGACCTTTTTACTCTTATCTGCGCTCTAAGTTGAACAGTTCTCATCCGATCTTCACCAAACTTGAACAAAATGTGTTTGCCAATAAGTCCTCGGCCAAGTTTGAAAACTAGCCAAATCGGCCCAGGCATTTCAGAATTTTGGCCCTTGAATTACCGAAAATCACTCTGTACACAGATGCCAGTGATACATGTATTGGTGCATGGTTGACTCATAGCCAAATCGGCCTAGGCACTTCAGAATTTTGGCCCTTGAAATACCGAAAATCGCTCTGTACACACTTGTCCGCACTCTTCAGTCGAACATTTCTCATCCGATCTTCACCAAACTTGAACAAAATGTGTTTGCCAATAAGTCCTTGGCCAAGTTCAAAAACTAGCAAAATCAGCCCAGGGGTTTCAGAATTTTGGCCCTTGAATTACCGAAAATCACTCTGTACACAGATGCCAGTGATACATGTATTGGTGCATGGTTGACTCAGATGCATAACTATTCAGATGATTAGGCATTTTTGGGAGACATGCGCTTTTCTCAAAAGTAGCTCTAGTTTCAAACAAATTTTGAACATCTTAGTGTACTATAGTGTCTTTGTGTTGATGTTTAAATGGATGTTTCTTCCACATGAAAACAAACATCACCAAATCATATAAAGAAAGTAATATTTTATAAAATAATTATACAACATATAAAACATGATATAACTATCTTTGTGCAGTACATGTGAAAGGAGTATCATCTACTTACCTTGCCTTTGCTAATAGGGGCTGTCAGTTTGACACCTGTGTTCAAAGAACTTTTTACACAACTTTCTTATTGTGTGAGTGGTAAAATAGCACAAAAACAAGTTGTTTAGCAGTATATCACAAAACCACAGACATTTTTAGTAAACGAATAACATCTTTACAAACAACCTACCTGTCCAATACATTTTTACAAATTGGATACTTAAAATATTCTAAAAGAGTTGTCCCCCTTTATAAATGAATGCCATTTGTAAAGAAATAAAAATAAACATGTCATAAACGAATAACCTAGTTATGTAAAGAGTCAGCACTGGGACATTGTTGCAAATGCATCAAAATGAAGACACGTAACAGCTTTTTAAATATGGTGAGTTTTTAAACTGATGAGTGGCCCCTTCATGCAGTCCCTTTCCAGAATTCGATCAGTACATATATGAGTAAATTGACAATGGTTTTGTAGAATAATATAAATGTTTATATGCTCTTTAATTTTCATGTAAAACAATTCTTTCTTTCTATGATTTGGTGATGTTCAAACTTTTTTTCTCTGAAACATGGCCCTATTTACTCTTAAACAAACCTTTTAGCCAGGTTGACAATGGGTAATTGTTTTGATAGGTCACCATTTGCAAAAAAAAAAAAAACCTAACAAACTTTGAAAAGACATAATACCCTAGGATAAGGTGAGGTGGGATACCAAAGCTATAGGCTCTAGGTTATGTCGCTTGTCCCCTGGACACTATAGTGTAAGTTGACCAGATACTGGATGTATAAGATTGGTTTTATAATTAAAAGTAAAATTAACATTTTCTTTTTCAATGCTTAAAACACTTTGTTAGTTATAATCTTTTAAAGCATTATTAGTTTCTTTGCGCATAGATGTAAGTTGATGTCTTGAAAAATGAAAGCATGAAGCGTAAACACTCTTGTCAAAGTTACCTCCCCTCTTATTCTGCAAATGGTGATGATTGATAATGTTCATTTCAAATATAAACTTAGCACTAAACATTAAATAACAAAAGTTGTATCTCAAGGCAAAAGATTTAATTTTATAAGTGTCTCTTCTGCAAATGAAAATAACTTTACAGTAAATAAATGCGTATACTTTCTAATTAATTATGCATTTACAATTTAAGTCAGCCCATAAATTATTGTTTTCAGTCTAGTTAAAAACAATTCATGAATAGATAATTTGGTTAGTTTAAAGTGTTGTAAAAAGCAAATGGAGCTTAAACAAACTTATCTGGATGGGGAGAGAGTTCCTTAGTATGGGACCTCTGGCTACCTTGTACATCAAAACTTTGAGTCTTTGACAAATTCACATGTCATTTTCATCTGACAGGCCTGAATAGCTCTATATATAGGCTGAGGAATGATTCTTTAGAGCCTTATTGATATGGTCAGAATTTTGTAATGTATTATGTATCAATGAATAGAAAGAGACCAGCTTCTGTTCTTGCTACCTTTGAAGTACTGAAGATTGTATAATATTCATGCATGTCTTACTTTTGCTTATATTCACAGTGAGCGTGACAGGTGAATACAAAACTCTCATGAATATGAAGATGCATTATCTCCCATAGTGTAAACATCTAGGGAGTACTACTCTCCCACGGTATTTGTAACAATAATATGTTAAATGTTACTAATGAGAAAAGGGGAATCGGGTAGTGAAACCATTATCTGTGACAAAATAGTTGTACTACTTTTGAATCCTATTGACTATAAAGAAAACCAGTAAACCCCGAATTACCAATAGAGACATAATCAACTTTTCTGATAATGTTTTCGTTATCGTTCTCTATTTATACTGTATTCTTAATAACACTAAAGCTGTTGTCTATTAGATCTGGAAATGAAAGTGATATGGAAGTTACCAGATCTACAGCATTTAAAAACCAGCATGATCCAAGGCCTTACAGTCTTACCAAAGACACTTTTGTTTGCATTCTTACATTGGTCAACAACTTGTCTGAAATGAGGTAGAATGTGTTAAATTATGTTTAAAACCTACCACACAAATAGATTTAAAACTGAAGGCTGCACAGTATTACAGATATTTGAAACTGAAGTTGTGCAGAAATTTAATAACAATATAAACTAGCCTAATATAAACATGTCTGACTGAGAGTGCAAGCTAATTAACTTTGGATTTTAATCTCTTTTCAGCCATATGTAACTATAGAGGGTCAGGGGAGACAACTCTGTCATTATGTGTGGGAGAGCCTGTGCACATCTTTGAAGAATATGGCTCAGGATCAACAGGTAAGGAAAAAAAAAGATTACAGAAAAAAAGAATAATTATACTGACAGTCATGTGGACCTCATTATTCCAGTGATAACACACTGGACTACAGAACTAGGGGTCGCTAGTTTAAGTCATCTTTCAAGCTATTTCTCCAACTAAAATCACTAACTTTTAGGTAAGAGTTCAGGGCATTATACCTAGCACAAAAAAGTACCAGAGAAATTTCTGCATTTGGAGCATCTTCCAGGGCTTTTTTCCCTGTAACAGAGGCTAATGTTCAGCCCATTCACAATAAAAAAAATACATTATTTTCACAGTGGCAGCAAAAATAAATTCAAAATTTCACAAAATTCGCATGTCCCTTCACAAATTTTGTTACAAAGATCCTATTCATCTGCATTTAGCATTATCTTAAACTAAAATTATTAGTATTCTTCTGGAGGAGTCGCCCATATTGGTACGTTGTGGTGTGTGGAACACAGAAACAGTCATTCTATGCATGTCCATTGCCAATCATTCACTAAATTATTTCATCATAAGATATTTACTTCTTATGTAAAAATCTTCATCAGATGTATTTTATTTTACACATAAATTAATTGTGTTCACAATTAAATGTAATGCGGTAACAGCATTTTGTTAAAAAGACTTCCAGTTTTTAAGCTGTAGTACACATTTACGTATGAAACAACATATTTTGCGATAAGTGATCAGACACTCGTACCATCTGTAAGACTAATGCTTTCGTTTTAAGTTAAATTAGAACTTTAGCCGTTTACATTCCAAACGTTTATAGTCAGAATGTATTTGTTTTTTTTATAATCTGAAAGAATTATTCGTTACATAATATATGCAGGAATTGGTCTAGTTTACCTTTTAAGTGTTCAAATTATGTACAAAAGAAGGGTTGCAAGGAGCTGTAATTTCCAGACAGAACACACTAGGAAGGGAGAACAGATTGGATTTTTGGAGGACAAAAAAAAGTGTTTTCTGCTGTATATTTTGCTTTTACAGTAATGATATAAATCATTGTGACAGTAGACTGCTGTCTAAATGTTGCTCTTCTGAAAGCCTAGAGACATTATTAGAAAGAGGAAGCATACCATTATATAAAACTATGGAACATTGTAGTCACTTAAGAAATCTGTTTCCACCATAACTGATTGATTACTATCATGTCTTGCCTTTGCTTACTCATATCAAACAAAGTGAGATTATAGTCTGAGAGTTTCCAGCAGGATAAGATGGTCAGAGTGTTTCTGAGAGTTTCTAACAGGGTGATATAGTCTGAGAGCTATCATTATGTCTCCCCCCCTCTGGGGGAGACATATTGTTTTTGCCCTGTCCGTCCGTCCGTCCTTCCGTCCGTACGTCACACTTCATTTCCGAGCAATAACTGGAGAACCATTTGACCTAGAACCTTCAAATTTCATAGGGTTGTAGGGCTGCTGGAGTAGACAACCCCTATTGATTTTGGGGACACTGCATCAAAGGTCAAGATCACAGGGGCCTGAACATTGAAAACCATTTCCGATCAATAACTAGAGAACCACTTGACCCAGAATGTTGAAACTTCATAGGATGATTGATCATGAAGAGTAGATGACCCCTATCGATTTTGGGGTCACTCCGTCAAAGGTCAAGGTCACAGGGGCCTGAACATTGAAAACCATTTTCGATCAATAACTAGAGAACCACTTGACCCAGAATGTTGAAACTTCATAGGATGATTGATCATGAAGAGTAGATGACCCCTATTGATCTTGGGTCACTCTGTCAAAGGTCAAGGTCACAAGGCCTGAACATTGAAAACCATTTCCGATCAATAACTAGAGAACCACTTGACCCAGAATGTTGAAACTTCATAGGATGATTGTACATGCAAAGTAGATGATCCCTATCGATTTTGGGGTCACTCTGTTAAAGGTCAAGGTCACAGGGGCCTGAACATTGAAAACCATTTCCGGTCAGTAACTTGAGAACCACTTGACCCAGAATGTTGAAACTTAATAGGATGATTGGTCATGCAGAGTAGATGACCCCTAACGATTTTGGGGTCACTCTGTTAAAGGTCAAGGTCACAGGGGCCTGAACATTGAAAACCATTTCTGGTCAGTAACTTGAGAACCACTTGACCCAGAATGATGAAACTTCATAGGATGATTGGTCATGCAGAGTAGATGACCCCTAACGATTTTAGGGTCACTCTGTTAAAGGTCAAGGTCACAGGGGCCTGAACATGGAAAACCATTTCCAGTCAATAACTTGAGAACCTCTCGACCCAGAATGTTGAAACTTCATAGGATGATTGTTCATGCAGAGTAAATGACCCCTATTGTTTTTGGGGTCACTCCGTTAAAGTTCAAGGTCACAGAGGCCAGAACATTGATAACCAGTCCCAATTACTTGAGAACCACTTGACCCAGAATGTTGAAACTTCATAGGATGATTGAACATGCAGAGTAGATGACCCCTATTGATTTTGGGGTCAGTCTATTAAAGGTCAAGGTCACAGTGGCCTGTTCATGTAAAATAATTTTTTGGAAATAACTTGAGAACCACTTGACCTACAATGTTGAAACATAATAGGATGATTGGACATGCAGAGTAGATGACCCCTATTTGTTTTGAGGTCACTTGATCAAAGGTCAAGGTCACAGGAGTCTGAACAGTGACTTGAGAACCACTAGGTCAAGAGTGTTGAAATTTAGCAGGACGACTGGACATGCCAAGTAGATGATCCCTTTTGCAGCCAACCATCAGTGTCTCTTTGACTTTCGTTCCTGACCCCTATTGACTTCTCGCCTATAGGACTTTGCATTGGGGGAGACATGCGCTTTTTTACAAAAGCATTTTCTAGTTGTTATACAGTGGAACTTTGTTCTCTCGAACTCGAAAGTACCGGCACAATTTGTTTGAGTTATCAGTAGTTTGAGCCATCAAAGATTATACATTAAAATTATAGGAATTTTGCCAGGACCTGACGATGAGTTTGAGCGAAGGTTTGCACTCGGATTATCCGAGTTCAAGTGAACGAAGTTCAACTGTAGATCATGACATTAATGGCTAATATTGACTATTTACCATTCTGACAAAATCCAATTTTATTCTGTTTACAGCCATTTTGGACCATAAAATTATGGGAAAATTGGTTTTTTTTTGTACATCAGTGCTTTTTAGCTTCCCTGAGCCAAAGGCTCATGGTGAGCTTTTGTGACTGCTCAATGTCCGTCGTCCTTTGTGTGTCGTGTGTCCGTCAACATTTTCTAAAAAAATCTTTTCTTGAAAACCACTGTGCAGAATTACACCAAACTTCACAGGAATTGTTGAAAGAATTTAATTCCATGCAGAACTCTGGTTGCCATGGCAACCAAAAGGAAAAACTTTAAAAATCTTCCTGTCCAAAACCGCAATACTTAGAGCCTTGATATTTGGCGTATGACATCATCTTATGGTCCTCTATCAAGATTGTTCAAATTGTGCCCCTGGGGTTAAAAGAGGCCCTGCCACGGGGGTCACAAGTTTTACATAGGAAAAAACTTTAAAAATCTTCTTGTCTGAAACTACAAGACCTAGACCTTTGATATTTTGTATGTAGCATTGCCTTGTGGTCCTCTATGAAGATTTTTCAAATTGTGCCCCTGGGGCGAAAAGAGGCCTCAAGTTTTACATAGACTTATATAGGAGAAAACTTTAAAAATCTTCTTGTCTGAAACTGCATGGCCTAAGCTTTTGATGTTTGGTGTGTTGCATTGCCTTTTGGTCCTCTACCAAAATTGTTCAAACTATTACCCTGGGGTGAAAAGAGGCCCTGCCCCGGGGGTCCCAAGTTTAACATAGACTTATATCGGGAAAAAAATAAAAATCTTCTTGTCTGAAAGTTCAAGGCCTAGGCCTTTGATATTTGGTATGTATCATTGCCTAGTGGACCTCTAACAGGATTGTTCAAATTATGTTCTTGGGGTGAAAAGAGGCCCCGCCCTGGTGGTCACTTGTTATATGAGTTATATAGGAAAAAATACTTAAAAAATTGTCAGATCATATTTCCTAGACTGTTTAATTATATTTACCTGATGTACCCAAGTGATTACGTGTCACCTTACTGTGACCTTGACCTACTGACCTACTTTCTTGTTTTTTTGAGGTACAGCCTTGAAATTTGGATGACATGTACAGTTTTGCATACTGATCTTAAAACTGACTTTAAGCAACCATGAATGTGACTTACTGACCTACTTTCTAATATTTTAGCATCAGTTTGCCATTTGAAACATATGGCTCATATTACTCAGGTGAGCGATTCAGGGTCATCATGACCCTCTTGTTATGAATTAGAAATATTTAAGAAATAATATATCTCATTTAGTGATTTGTTGCTGAATGAATTATTGTTTGGAGTTCAGATGCGAAGGAATTATATCACGAGAGTGCAGACTGAGTGATATAATAATACGCATCTGAACGACTGAATGACAATGATTTTTAGCTCATCTGATTTTTTGAAAAAAATGATGAGTTATTGTCATCACTTGAGCGGTTGTCGGCGTCGGTGTCGGCGTTGCCTGGTTAAGTTTTATGTTTAGGTCAGCTTTTCTCCTAAACTATCAAAGCTATTGCTTTGAAACTTGGAATACTTGTTCACCATCATAAGCTGACCCTGTATAGCAAGAAACATAACTCCATCTTGCTTTTTGCAAGATTTATGGCCCCTTTTGTACTTAGAAAATATCAGATTTCTTGGTTAAGTTTTATGTTGAGGTCAACTTTTCTCCTAAACTATCAAAGCTATTGCTTTGAAACTTGGAATACTTGTTCACCATCATAAGCAGACCCTGTACATCAAGAAACATAACTCCATCTTGCTTTTTGCAAGATTTATTGCCCCTTTTGGACTTAGAAAATCAGTTTTCTTGGTTAAGTTTTATGTTTAGGTCAGCTTTTATCCTAAACTATCAAAGCTATTGCTTTAAAACTTGCAACACTTGTTCACCATCATAAGTTGACCCTGTACAGCAAGAAACATAACTCCGTCCTGCTTTTTGCAAGATTTATGGCCCCTTTTGGACTTAGAAAATATCAGATTTCTTGGTTAAGTTTTATGTTTAGGTCAACTTTTTCTCTTAAACTATCAAAGCTATTGCTTTGAAACTTGCAACACTTGTTCACCATCATAAGCTGACCCTGTAAAGCAAGCAACATAACTCCATCCTGCTTTTTGCAATAATTATTGCCCCTTTTGGACTTAGAAAATCATTTTCTTGGTTGAGTATTATGTTTAAGTCAACTTTTCTCATAAACTATCAAAGCTATTGCTTTAAAACTTGCAACAGTTTTTCACCATCATAAGTGGACACTGTACATCAAGAAACATAACTATATCCTGCTTTTTGCAAGAATGATGGCCCTTTTTAGACTTAGAAAATCATGGGAAGGGCAATATTTCTATTACACAAAAAAAATCAGATGAGCGTCAGCACCCGCAAGGCGGTGCTCTTGTATTCAAGAGCATATCACTAAATGAGATATATTATTTCGATTCTAACATGTTACCAAGGACTTGAAAGTACATCCTTGACGGCATTCATTACATATTTGCCCGTTTTTAATTGGTTTCTTTTGCTGCGCGCTGCTATGCCATTTTACCCTATGACCTAATAATTTTGACGTCAGAAAAATGAATTGTATAATAATTCACTGTTTTCAGCCTTCTTTTTTTAATAGGAAAATGAATCGGATCTTGTTAGAATAAGGTTTATTACATATTTTTCAGTTAATTATTGAACTATTCGAGTGAAATATATCCAGTATTTTCAAAGTGAAAAATACCAAATATATTTTTCATTGTAAAGAACTATAAAATACGTAAGTTCAGGGATCGAATTTAGCGGTCGCGAAATTAGAGTAAGAATAAGAAAATGCGAGTAGAAAATCATGGCACTTGAATATTTTCACGATCATGTTCGAAAACCAGGGAATTCGCTCAAACTGTCCTTTTCTCTTTAAAAACTCCTTTGGGGCAGTTAATTTACCGATAATCACGTGATTGCTTGTAGACGCTTGTCGCTTAATACAAAAGTAATTATTGGATATCTAAGTAAGTGTCTAGGCAATATTTGTTTTCATTTTGGTCTGTAATTTGCAAAGTTCTGCAGATTTGGAGAGGAAAATAACATGTTTCTTGGTGCAAAAAAGGCCCGCGGAGACCGAAAATGCTAGCAACACTAGGGGCAGTGACCTGAGAAAAACTTAAAACTTCAACATTCAGCCAAAGTCGAAAGAATCATTGAGTACTTTGGTTCGTATCTTACTTTCAAGACCAGAAAGGCCCCTGCCTGTCCGGACCGTGAATTTTTACATGAAAACAAACAACAAAACAACTTAATAAATTTAGCACGTAAAACAGCTTTTAAATAATTGCTATTGGAACCCATCATTTCGCTAGTGGAAAAAAATGGCACTAGCAAAAATTTGCTAGTGGGGAAAAAAAGTTAAATTCGATCCCTGAAATTTAGTCAAAATATGAAATAAGATTTTTTTGTTTTACATGTAATATCTTTCACTCTTACATTTTCACTTTTGGCTATGACACTCATGAAAATATTTCATATGGTGTTCACTTATGAAAGATATTTCAATCTTACACTGAAACAAAGAAAAATGCTTTATATTTTTTTGTGCCCCCCATGAGTGGTGGGGGGCATATAGATTTGGTCTTGTCAGTCCGTACGTCTGTCCGTCCGAAGTTTGTGATGCACCTAGCTCAAAAAGTATTTGATATAAATTGATGAAACCTTGCCTGAGTCTTTATCATGATATGAACTTGCGCACCTCCTATTTTTCGCCTGGCTTCGCCCTGTATTTTTAGAGTTATGGCCCCTGAAATAGTCAAAAATGCACATTCACCTTGTAACACGCCTAGCTCAAGAAGTATTTGACATAGATTTATGAAACCTTGCATGAATCTTAATCATGATATGAGCTTGTGTACCTCCTATTTTCATTTTGGTCTGCCCCCTATTTTTAGAGTTATGGCCCCTGAAATAGGCAAAAATGCCCAGTTTCACCTTGTGACGCGCCTAGCTCAAAAAGTATATCATAAATTGATTAAACCTTGTATGAGTCTTTATCATGATATGAACTTGTGCACCTTCTATTTTTTGTCTAAACCCCATTAACCCTTTCCCACGTCGATACGATTATCACCGTATCTTATCGATTAAGACTCTCAAGGATCTATAGCAGAGGTTTAACTTTTTTGTAGTGTACTGTATACTAACAAAAATAGGTAGACATTCATTATGGAAATTATGCTCTGGAATACATGAATCAGAAAGTGTGATAGCCTAGGAAGAAATAAAATGAATTAATTGGGCACAATAAGTCTCCTAGGCTTTCAAATTGAGAAGATACCACCATGTCAATGGTTTTGCAGCTAGTTAATCAATAAGCTTTTTAGATCACTGTGTTTTGCATCTTCCTCCAATATAAAATGGGTAATATAAATGGGACGTTGATGACTTTAGTCTCATATATATCACTCCCACCTTCCTCCCAGACAGACAAGTGCTTTGTTGTATCTGAAGATTGGGTCAGAACTGGTGGGCATAAGTCTGCCGCATTGAGTGTACCTACACATTGAATGTACACTATTAAACCTATGTTAAACTTGACCCTAACCTTAAGTCAGTATATAGTACACTCAATACGCATGTACATCCAATAGGGGCAATTTAATGTTGGCAGGTCAGAGCCAGAACCAGGATTTTTGGTAGGGGGAGGGGGTATAACTTATATCTGAAAGGAGACATTAAACAGTTTTGCGCTGTTCCTCCCCAGTTGTATGAATAACACTAAATGAAGACATGCAAATGAAACAAGCTGAACATGTTTTTAGCTTACAGTTGCGTAGGAATATCACTCCCTAAATGATGATTATGTTACATGTGCAGAAAGTTTTTGTTTGTTGCCTAGGAATATAACCTAAGGTGGTTGTAATATAATTATGATTTGGGAGCAGCTAGGGAGGAAAATGTTTTTGTATGCTTTAGCTTCCAGAGTCATATGAATATTGTCACTGTGGTATTAATTATACCAAATGTTGATATGCAAAGGAAGAGAGATAAAATGTGTAAGGTTTTGCCTTTCTGTGGTATAATTAATACTTAAGAATGATGTGCTAGCGAAACAAACAGAAAACTTCCACTATGTACGGGAATATTACACCCTATGAGGGCCTAAGCAGCCGAGTTGTTAAGGTCACTTACTTAAAACCATGTGCCCCTCATTGAAGTGTGTTCGAGCCTCGCTTAGGTTGTTGAATTCTTCATGTAATGTGTCATCAAGCTGGCCTATGGAAAGTTGGTGGTTGTACCTGCAGGTGCTCACCCATGATGAAGTAATGCACAGGGGGACATTTAGGGTCTTCCTCCACTGTCAAAAGCTGGAAAGTCGCCATATGACCTTTAGTTTTGTCAGTGTGATGTTAAACTTGACAAAAAAACACACCCTGTGCTATTAATATTAATGATGTGCAAGAGAAGCAAACAGATTTTTTTTAGTGCCTTTAGCTCATAATTGCAAAGGAAAGTCATTAACTTGACAATTTTTTTGGTATGTTTGCTGGGTTGGGATGACTGCCATGCTGAATCTGTTAGTGGGGGTGGGTCCTTTGTGGTCAGGTATTACCGCAGTACATAAAACTTAACTTTGTATTGTTTGATGTAAATGGCTAGTGTAAATGTTCAGATGTGCAGCCTTATTCTTAAACTTCTAGATATTTACTTATAACATTCAAATTGATATAAATAATAAAAACATATATTTTTTATCTTCATTTTCTTTCATAAAGAAAGGGGACTATTTTGGGACATTTGCATGTCTTGTGAATTAAGGTTTCAGAAACCAGTTTACCTTTGAATATAATTATCTTAGTACCGTTTACTCAGTAAAACCATTTTTGAGAATTCATGATAGTTCCTTGTCTTTTCTCCAGTAGTTGTTGTTGAGGAAATCATCATGCTGTTCCCTGAATTGTTGTCAGGAAGTTGTCTGGTGTTCTTCAAATAGCAATTGTTGTTGTTTGAGGAAATTGTTATCCCTCTATTGTTTCCTGTATAAAGATTTGTTTATAATTTTATTGTTAAAATAAGTACATCAGTTCATTCATGATTGTGTCTCCCCTAACACATATTGTTTTTGCCATGTCCGTCCGTCCGTACGTCACACTTCATTTCCGATCAAAAACTGGAGAACCAGTTTTGACCTAGAATCTTCAAACTTCATAGGGTGGCAGGGCTCATGGAGTAGATGACCCCTATTGCTTTTGGGGTCACTCCATCAAAGGTCAAGGTCACAGGGGCCTGAACATGGAAAACCATTTCCGTTCAATAACTTGAGAACCACTTGACCCAGAATCTTAAAACTGCATAGGGTGTTTGGTTATGCAGAGCAAATGACTCCTATTGATTTTGGGGTCACTCCGTCAAAGGTCAAGGTCGATTATAAGAGTATTTTTACAATAGAGAATAAATAAGAATATCAGGACCAAATAATTCATTCAGTTTAGACATGTTTCAGATTAGAAGGGTTGGAATAATGGAGTTCCCCTGTAGTAGAAAACATTAATGCAAGTTTTTGGATCAAATGTGTGTACACTGGTTTAGATGAATTAACCCCTTTGGAAGTTTGCGTTATGGATTGCCTATTTTAAGGCAATGCTAATTATTCTTGTTTTTTGCTGTATAAGGTAGAAAAAGCCCTGTAAAAAACCAAACAAGTGAACAACAAAACATGATAACAATTCAACAAATGATTTAAATTTTCTGGCTTTTTTTTAGCTCACCTATCACGTAGTGACAGGGTGAGCTTTGTGATTGCCCTTCGTCCGTCCGTCGTCCGTCCACAATTTCCTTGAGAACATGATAGAGATCACATTTTGTATTTGATTTTGATCATACTTGCACACATCTTGTATACTAGGCATAATATCTCGATTCCTTTCGAAAACTGGCCAGATCCTTTAATGGGTTCCATTGTTATGGGCCCTTAAACGGCCAAGATTGGCAATTTTTGGCTTGTGAACATGATAGAGACAACATTTTGCAATCAACTTTAATCAAACTTGCACACAAATTGTATTGGCATAATATCTCGATTCCTTTCGAAAGCTGGCCAGATCCCATCATAGGTTCCAGAGTTATTGCCCCTTAAAGGGCCAAACATTTTTTTGCTATTTTGGCTTTTGCAGCCATATAGAGACTTCATTTATGGTTTGATTTGATACAAACTTGCAAAATATCTTCAGCAACAATAAATCTTGGATTCCATGATGAATCTGTCAGATCCAATGATAGGTTGCAGCCCCTGATTGACCCCTAAATGAGCCAAAATTTGGTAATTTTTACCTTGCGAAAACAAAAAGTGACATTTTATATTTGATTTTAACCACACTTACACACAACTTAAGTCACAATAAGATCTTGGTCCATTTCGAAAACCGGCTAGATTCCATCATGGATTCTAGAGTTACTGCCCCTGAAAGGGGCAAAATTTTCTATTTTGGCCATTTCAGCCATATACAGGTTTCATTTATGCTTTGATTTGATAAAACTTTCACAGAATGATTATCTTGATGATCTCTAGGCCTGGATCGAAACTGGGTCATGTCGGGTCAAAAACTAGGTCATCAGGTCAGATCAAAGGAAAAGCTTGATAACAACTTAGAGGCCCCATTTATGACCCTATCTTAATGAAACTTGGTCAGAATGTTTATCTTGATGATTTCTAGGCCATGTTTGAAACTGGGTCATATGGGGTCAGAAACTAGGTCATCTAGTCAAATCAAAGGAAAAGCTTGTTAACACTCTTTAGGCCACATTTATGACCCTATCTTTATGAAACTTGGTCAGAATGTTTATCTTGATGATTCTTAGGCCAAGTGTGAAACTGGGTTATATGGGGTCAAAAACTAGGTCACCCAGTCAAATCAAAGGAAAAGCTTGTTAACACTCTTGTTCATTTGATGTGCATGAAACTTGGTCAGAATGTATGTCTGCATGAAATATCGTATGAATTTTTATCTGGGTCATGTGGGGTCAAAAACTAGGTCACCAGGTCAAATCAAAGAATAAGCTTGTTTACACCCTAGGGGGGCACATTTTTTATTCTATCTTCATAAATTTCGGTCAGAATGTTTGCTATCTTAAGGCTTGGACAATTTCAGATCTGGGTCACGTTGGGTCAAATAGTAGGTCACTAGGTCAAATCATTGGAAAAGCTTGTATACACTCTAGATGCTATTTTTAGCTCACCTGAGCACGAAGTGCTCAAAGGTGAGCTTTAGTGATCGCCCTGTGTCCGTCGTCCGTCGTCGTCCGTCGTCCGTCCGTCCGTCCGTCCGTCGTCAACAGTTTGACTGTTAACACTCTAGAGGTCACATTTTTGGCCCAATCTTAATGAAACTTGGTCAGAATGTTACCCTCAATAAAATCTTGGACGAGTTTGATACTGGGTCATCTGGGATCAAAAACTAGGTCATCAGGTCAAATCAAAGGAAAAGCTTGTTAACACTCTAGAGGTCACATTTTTGGCCCAATCTTAATGAAACTTGGTCAGAATGTTACCCTCAATAAAATCTTGGACGAGTTCGATATTGGGTCATCTGGGATCAAAAACTAGGTCATCAGGTCAAATCAAAGGAAAAGCTTGTTAACACTCTAGAGGTCACATTTTTGGCCCAATCTTAATGAAACTTGGTCAGAATGTTACCCTCAATAAAATCTTGGACGAGTTCGATATTGGGTCATCTGGGTTCAAAAACTAGGTCACAAGGTCAAATCAAAGGAAAAGCTTGTTAACACTCTAGAGGTCACAATTTTGGCCCAATCTTAATGAAACTTGACCAGAATGTTAATCTTGATGATCTTAAGGTCTAGTTTGAATCTGGGTCATGTAGGATCAAAAACTAGGTCACCAGGTCAAATCAAAGGAAAAGCTAGTTTACACTGTAGAGACCACATTTATGACCATATCATAATGAAACTTGGTCAGAATGTAAATCTTGATGATCTTAAGGTCAGTTGTAAATCTGGGTCAGGTGGGGTCAAAAACTAGGTCACTAGGTCAGATCAAAGGAAAAGCTTGTTAACACTGTAGAGGCCATATTTATGACTGTATCTTCATGAAACTTAGTCAGAATGTTAAACTTGATGATCTTTAGGGCAGGTTTGAATCTGGGTCATGTCGGATCAAAAGCTAGGTCACCAGGTCAAATCAAAGGAAAAGCTAGTTAACACTTTAGAGGCCACAGTTATGACCATATCTTAATGAAACTTTGTCAGAATATTAATCTTGATGATCTTTAGATCAAGTTTAAATCTGGGTCAGTTGGGGTCAAAAACTAGGTCACTAGGTCATATCAAAGGAAAACCTTGTTAACACTCTAGAGGCCACATTTATGACTGTATATTCATGAAACTTAGTCAGAATGTTAAACTTGATGATCTTTAGGTCAAGTTCGAATCTGGGTCATATCGGGTCAAAAACTAGGTCACGGGGTCATTTCAAAGGAATGGCTAGTTAACACTTTAGAGGCCACATTTATGACCATATCTTAATGAAACTTGGTCAGAATGTTAATCTTAATGATCTTTAGGTCTGTAGGTCAGGTGAGCGATACAGGGCCTTCATGGCCCTCTTGTTTTGTCCCAGTATATGTTCCCGAAACTTTGTCAGAATGTTTCTTTTCATGAAATTTTGGACAAGTTCGAATCTGGGTCATGTGGGTTAAAAAACTAGGTCAGATCAAAGAAAATGCTTGTTTACACTCAAGAGGCCATGTTTTTTGGTCCAATTTGAATGAAAATTGGTCAGAATATTTGTCTCCATGAAATCACTAGGTAAAACATGTTTACACTATTATGGTGTGTTACACAGGTGAGCGACCTAGGGCCATCTTGGCCCTCTTAGTGTACTTCCAATGGCCAGGAATTTACTGAAGGAGATCTTGTTTTATCAACCTTTATATCAGTCTTTCATTAAGAAATGTGTATTAAAGGCATATGCTTGAATTCCTTTATATGAGATGGGCGAATTTTTTTCCCATTAATAGAATTTCTTCAAACTTTGGACAATCATCTAAGAAACAAAAATATGCAATAAAAGTCAACGGTCACTGGTATTGAAAAAGAGTTATCTGTCCTTGAAAACAACATTTCCAAAAAATGGAATGATTGTTCTTCAATATCCAAAGTTTGAAGAAATTCTATAATTGGGAAAAATTTCGCTAATCCCATATACAGGAATTCTAGCGTACGCCTTTAAGTTGCTATCCAAACCCCTAAAAACAAGGGTTTCTTGATTAGTTGTATCCAAACTGTTGTGCTGTTGATGCATGTAGCTGACTTCAAATGGTATTTTTATGCAAAAACTTAAAAATACCAAACTTTGAGGTTGAAGACTAATGGCAACATATGAGATAATGTTTCTCCTTTCTTGTTTTTTTTTTTGTTTCTGATGATACAATTGCAATAATTATGATAAGATTTAGGATAGATGTACACATGCATTGGTGGGTGGACAGACTGTTTAAATTTATATTTTAGTTTTTTTTTCTCTGATTCTAACCTATGAATTTTGTATTTCAAAACTATTTTAGCTTTGTTTATTATCTTTATTTCAGCTTGGTATAGAGGCGTATCCCTGAAGAATAAGGATAAAATGGTATGGATTACTTCATATTTTTTGACGCCAAATGAATTATATATTATCCTTACTGAACATGACAAGTGGTAAATTTCCCAGTAGGTTTCTAAGCATATTTTTACCAGCTTCACAGAAATTATCGCAAGTAAATTTCTTTGAGAAGAGTTTGGTTTAAAGAGACGTCAGAGAAATGATTGTCTAGGCTGTCTGACAGTTTTCCTCCATTTTACCCAATGCATCTTAATGGCATATGAGCCGCGGCATGAGAAAACCAGCATAGTGCATTTGTGACCAGCATGGATCCAGACCAGCCTGCGCATCCGCACAGTCTGGTCAGGATCCGTGCTGTTTGCTAATGGTTTCTCTTATTGCAATAGATTTTGAAAGCGAACAGCATGGATCCTGACCAGACTGTGCGGATGCGCAGGCTGATCTGGATCTATGCTGGTCGTAAATGCACTATGTTGGTTTTCTCATGGCGCAGCTCATGTAGCAACTAATATTTTTGGACAATTCACTGTAGACTTAATCAGTTATAATATAAAAAAGCACTTTATACTGGGGTGGTATTTTAATTACTAAGCATTGTTAGCATTCACTATAATTTTTATATAAAAAGAAAATGATGTTTATTGTCGCATAAACAAAAATTAGATAACTGTTACAGTGGACTTCATTCAGGGAGACTGCATGCATGATTTGATATTATCCACACACAAAATGGTGTTGTTAGAAAGAAATCTTTCAAAATCAACTATAAAAACACATTCAGTTACAGCTGAAATTAGTTTTGCAACTATGATTTTTAAGTGAATTTAAAGATCTTTTATATTAGAGTCAGGAACAGTGACTGTATTTCTATTGGAGAATGCAATTTAACAGGGTGTGTCTTTTGGACTGTTGTGTTTAAAGGTTGTAAAGATTGATAGTCAGACTTTCTGATATACAAGGAAAGGAACAACCTATTTTTTCTTGCAGTGTACTATAAAAAATGCAAATATAAGGGTTGAACATTATTTTTTATGCATTTAGGTATTTATAAACTACACTGGGACTTCTGGCATGAATGTTATTTTTTGTGCATTTAGATAGGTATAACCTATATTGGGACTTCTGGCAAATCATCGTAGAAATGCTAGGGTGATTCATAGATTTTCCAGAAGTTCCAAATTGAATGTGGTTTATACCTATTTAAATACACAAAAACAATATTTAGTCCTTAATTCATTCTGTATTCATGTCTGTCAAGTGAATTGTTATGTCCCTTTAGTTTTTTTAAGCCAACATTGTTATCTATTGTTCGATGAAATTTATTCAAACTAGCAAAGGTAATCACCTTTAATAGATTCAGAGTAAGGAAAGAGAACCAATTTATTAATTTGTAACATCTGGTCTTTACATTCCTGTTTTAGATAGAGTGGTCGTATTTAAGAAATAAATTGTGGTGTAACAGTTTTTGTTTGGGTATGAAATATATGTACACAAGTATGATGAAAGTGTGTACCTTTTACAGTCATGATGCACATTACTGAAATAATATTTTAGTTTTGTTTCTTCTTACTTTCTTCCACATTATTTGTTGGGTTGCTGTTAGCTCGATGTGACAAAAGTCTCCTGAGGTGTTACGCTACCCCTGGCATTGAAATCATGTGTAAACACCTTGTTTGCTCATATCTCACTTATTACACATGAAAACTGAATGTCAGTTCAAACATACCTTCCCCATAGTAATAAAAACTGAATGACATAAGTTTCATAAGTCTTGCTTTCATTTTGATGGAATTATAACCCTTTATCTTCCAGCTATATGTATTTAACCTTGTTTTAACAAAATTATGGATTATCAGACAGTTATAATACATAGTTTCTCAGCGCTACATGTCTTAACTCTTAGCCTGCTGCAGGCGAATTTAACAGCCTTTGCAAACAGCTTGGAACCAGATCAGACGCCGATTAAATCGGCGTCTGATCAGGTTCCAAGCTGTTTGCTACTCTGACTATATTTCTTCCAATTTTGGAGCAAAGTGAATGAACTTTACAATTTTAGCAGACGACATTTCTAGCAGACGACAATTTATCTAGCATGCTAAGGGTTAAGTCAGTAATACCTTACACTTGTCTTGCCATCTTCATTCCAAATAGTATGAACTAACTTTCATTACTTTTGATGTCACTTTAATAAAGTTATCTCCCTGTTTATGATACAAATTAGATTTCGAGCTACTGTTTCTGTTTTCTGTCTAGATTTTATTGGGGAAATATAGAAAAGTTGTTCATCTGTGCATTCATCCATCTGTCTGCTTCCATTCCCCATTACTATCATATTACTACACCCCTCCCCCCCCTCCCAACCAATCACAAACACACTAAAAAAATATTCTTAGTTTTGATTCAATATTCGATATGTTTCACTAATATTTCTATAATTCACTGAAAAACATGTAATTAATTTAGTTATTGCTCTTTAAATCCTTTTATTTAAAAAGAAAATCTTGAGAATGAAAACATGTCTTCTCAGAAAATAAGGAAATTAAAATGCCTATTTCTTAGAGGAAATGGACAAAATTCATTGTTTTACCTCATTCTGAAATTAATAATTTGTTAAAAAGAAATAAAGAAACTTGCCTTTCTAAACACTTGAAAGTGTAGTGGTTAAATATGTTTCCAATATTTCTAAAAATATTTAAGGGAGGAAGGGAATGAGGTTTTTCTCACAAACAATAGAAAATTTAGAATACTTTAATATTTATTTGATTTTCATTGCTGTAATAAAGGGTGCAGCAGCAGGATTTGAAGAGTTTCAAATGATTAGAAGGATCTTGTTAGCAGTTTGAAAGTCAACAGCTCATTTTGTAGTGTTGATAATTGAAATAATTCACATTTCATTGTTTCATTATTAGTTCGACTTTTCAAAGGAAAAGTAGAGCTATTGTACTCGCCTTAACATCGATGTCGGCATCGCCGTTGGTTAAAGTTTTTGATAAAGTCAGATATCTCTGTTACTGTCAAAGCTATTGGCTTGAAACTTAAAACAGTTATTTACTATCATATCAAAGTCTATACCAGGAGAAACAATCCCCATAACTCTGATTTGATTTTTGACAGAATTATGCCCCTTTTTAACTTAGAATTTCTTGGTAAAAGTTTTTGATAAATGTCAAATATCTCTGTTACTATCAAAGCTTTTGACTTGAAACTTAAAATAATTATTTCCTATCAGAGTCTACACCAGAAGTAATCCCCATAACTCTTACTTGAATTTTGACAGAGTTATACCACTTTTTAACTTAGAATTTTGTTGTTGTAGATTTTGATAGTCAAATATCTCTATTACACCAGGAGAAACAATCCTTATAATTCTGATTTGAATTTTGACAGAGTTATGCCTCTTTTTATCTTAGATCTTTTTTTGGTTAAAGTTTTATAAAGTTTTTTACTGGCAAAGCTCTAATTCAGAGTCACACACTGAGAAAAGTTGAGCATGCTGTCTTAGGGACAGCTCTTGTGTAAACTTAGTGTTACACCTGTTTGATAATTTAGCTCATCATGGCAAAAGTCACAAAAGCTATTGTTATACTCCAGAGGCAGTGTTGGCATCTTGTGTGGACACCTTAATTGTTAATGATTCTTAGCAAGCTGATATCTCATATACTCATCACAACTGAATGCATGTTCATAAATGTATCTTTCCAATGAAAATACTAGCTGATTGATGTAGGTTCCAAAACTCTTGCTATCATTGTATTAAAATAATGTCACTTTTTATGCCCCACAACATATAGCAATTGAACTGTCTGTCCATCCAAGTACAAACCAGATTGCCTACAATCGGCATTAATGACCTACTTTAATTCATACTCACATTCAACAATCTTTGTGGTAGAACCTACAAATGGACCTATATATAGATGACCTCGATCCTCGTATGACCTTCACCTTCACACTTAACAAGCCTTGTGGTAAGACCTACAAACTGACCTATATATAGATGACCTTGACCTTCATTCTTCCGTATGAACCAGATTGCCTACAGCACACATTAATAAACTGATTTAGTTCATACTCCCACTCAACAATCCTTGTGGTAACTGATTTATATAAATGGCTCTGACCCTCATATGACCTTCACCATCAAACTAAAAACCTTAAAAAACAACATTTTTGGTCATAATGATCTTAACAGGCTACTAGTCAAGATCGAAATTAAACTACCAAGATGACCTTGACCTTGTTAGTATGTACCAACCAGATTGCCTACTGCCAACATTAATGACCCGATTAAGTTCATACTCAAGAAGCCTTGAGGCTAGAACTACAAACTGACCTATATATAGGTGACCTTGACCTTCATATGATCTTCACTTTTAAACTTAAAACCTCAAAAAACAACATCTTTGGTCATTCACCTGGGAGTATGATTTTGCATTTTAAAAACACAGTTCCTTCTTGTACTTAGGTGTTTTTTTTTTCAACAATATTCTTTTCATAATTATCAGCGATTTAGTGTCTTAGTAACTACTGAGTAAATACTTAGTATTTAGTAAATAAATAGTAAATAACATACTTTTTCACAGTGATAATACTAACTGAATGGTAAAATTTGATGAATTATGCCCATTTTTATACCCAATCAAGTTTGGTTTGTGATTGTCAGAGAGTTTGTGTCCCAGTGATTACATCAAAAGTCTGTTATACTTCACACTTGTCTTTGCTATCTAATTCCAGTCATATGAAACAATTTTCATAACTCTTGATGTCATTTTGATAAAAATTAATTATCTCCATTTTGGTAAGGTGCAAATTAGACTGCAAGCTTCAGATTTGTTCATCTTTCTTGAATCTGTTTTGTTTTCCCTGCTATGAAATCAAAATGGTAATATAGAAATGTTGTTCATACATCATTCTGTGTGTTTGTCTGGCTGAATCCCCTTCTCTCCCTCACCTATCCACTCTTCCCTAATTTGCTCGTTTTAGCTCACCTGAGCACAAAGTGCTCAAAGGTGAGCTTTAGTGATCACCCTGTGTCTATCGTCATCCGTCGTCCGTCCATTGTCCGTCGTCAACAATTTGATTGTTAATACTCTAGAGGTCACAATTTTGGCCCAAACTTAATGAAATTTAATCGGAATGTTACCCTCAATAAAATCTTGGACGAGTTTGGTATTAGGTCATCTGGGGTCAAAAACTAGGCCACCAGTTCAAATCAAAGGAAAAGCTTGTTAACACTCTAGAGGTCACAACTTTGGCCCAATCTTAATGAAACTTGGTCAGAATGTTACCCTTAATAAAATCTTGGATGTGTTCGATATTGGGTTATCTGGGATTAAAAACTAGGTCACCAGGTCAAATCGAAGGAAAAGCTTGTTAACACTCTAGAGGTCACATTTTTGGCCCAATCTAAATGAAACTTGTTCAGACTGTCACCTTCAATAAAATCTTGGATGAGTTCAATTTTGGGTCATCTGGGTTCAAAAACTAGGTCACCAGGTCAAATCAAAGGAAAAGGTTGTTAACATTCTAGAGGTCACAATTTGGGCCGAATCTTAATGAAACATGGTCAGAATGTTACCTTTAATAAAGTTTTGGACGAGTTCCATATTGGGTTATCCAGGGTCAAAAACTAGGTCACCAGGTCAGATCAAATGAAAAGCTTGTTAACACTGTAGAGGCCAGATTTATGACTGTAACTTCATGAAACTTGGTCAGAATGTTAATCTTAATGATCTTAAGGTCCAGTTTGAATCTGGGTCATGTAGGATCAAAAACTAGGTCACCAGGTCAAATCAAAGGAAAAATTAGTTAACACTGTAGAGGCCACATTTATGACCATATCTTAATGGAACTTGGTCAGAATGTTAATCTTGATGATCTATAAGTCAAATTTAAATCTGGGTCAGGTGGGGTCAAAAACTAGGTCACTAGGTCAGATCAAAGGAAAAGCTTGTTAACATTCTAGAGGCCACATTTATGATTGTATCTTCACGAAACTTAGTCAGAATGTTAATCTTGGTGATTATTAGGTCAAATTTGAATCTGGGTCATGTCTGGTCAAAAACTAGGTCACTGGGTCAAATCGAAGGAAAAGCTATTTAACAGTTTAGAGGACACATTTATGACCATAATATTATCTTAATGAAACTTGGTCAGAATGTTAATCTTGATGATCTTTAGGTCAATAGGTCAGGTGAGTGATACAGGGCCTTCATGGCCCTCTTGTTTAACCTTTAGCCTGCTAAATTTCCATAATGCACCGGTCCATCGTTCAATTTGGGCAATACCATTTATTATTTAAAAAGGGCTGAAAATTGACTGACTAAATAGCGAACAGGGCAGACCATGATCAGACTATGTGCAGGCTGATCTTGGTCTGCACTGGTCGCAAAAGCAATATGACTTGCCGCCAGCAGGCTTAAGGTCTGCTGATGACTCTTGCTTATTTTGATAGGAAGCTGAAATGAAGTGTTCATAACACATACTGCCAGTAAAATTAGCATGAAAGGACTGAAATACTAAGGTTCTTTCTTATGATTTGTGTTATAAAGGTAAAGAAGAGATTTGTCAAGTATTTTAAGCCAGTAGACATTATTTTTCCCCCATTAGATGTATGCACACATTGAGTGTGTAATATACTGACTAAAGGTTAGGGCTAGGTTTTACTTAGGTTTATAGGGTACATTCAATACATGTGCACATTCAGTGTTGGAGAATTAATGCCATTTTAAGACCGAAGAATAAAAGATGAACAGTTCTCAACTTAAGAAAGTTTCTAAATGACATTTTTTGGTTGGCTACAAGTCACATGGTCAGCATACATCACATTGTAGGTCACATAGCTAGCATAGGTCACATGGTCAACCTTAATTACATAGTTGGCAGAAGTCATATGATCTACAAATGTCACATGGTTGGCATAGGTCACATGGTTGACATAGGTCACATTGTAGGCATAGGTTACATAGTTGGCATAGGTCATATGGTTGGCATAGGTCACATGGTTGGCATAGGTCATATGGTTGGTAGGCATAGGTTACATTATAAGTTTGCATAAGTCATATGATCGACATAGGTCACATGGTCAGCCTACATTACATAGTTGGCATAGGTCATATGACTGACATGGGTCACATGTATGACATAGGTCATATGGTTGGCATGGTCACATGGTTGACATAGGTCAAATGTATGACATAGTTCATATGGTTTGCATAGGTCACATGGTTGGCATAGGTCACATGGTTGGCATAGGTCATATGGTTGGCATAGGTCACAAGGTTGACATAGGTCACATGGTCGGCATAGGTCACACAGTTGGCATAGGTCACACGGATGACATAGGTCACATGGTTGGCATAATCATGGTTGGCATAGGTCTCATGGTTGACATAGGTCACATGGTTGGCATAGGTCACATGGTTGACATAGGTCATATGGTTGGCATATGTCACATGGTTGGCATAGGTCACATGGTTGGCATAGGTCACATGGTTGACATAGGTCATGGTTGACAATTATGGTTGGCATAGGTCACATGGTAGGCATAGGTTACATAGTTTGCATAAGTCACATGGTTGGCATAGGTCACATGGTAGGCATAGGTTACCTAGTTTGTATAAGTCATATTATCGACATAAGTCACATAGTCAGCCTACATTACATAGTTGGCATAGGTCATATGATTGACATAGGTCACATGGTTGACATAGGTCATATGGTAGGCATAGGTCACATGGTTGGCATAGGTTACATAGTTGGCATAGGTCATATGGTTAGCATAGGTCACATGGTTGACATAGGTCATATGGTAGGCACAGGTTACATAGTTGGCATAGGTCATATGGTTGACATAGGTCACATGGTTGGCATAGGTTACATAGTTGGCATAGGTCACATGGTTGACATAGGTCATATGGTTGGCATAGGTCACATGGTAGGCATAGGTTACATAGTTGGCATAGGTCATATGGTTGGCATAGGTCACATGATTGACATAGGTCATAATTATGCTTGGCATAGGTCACATGGTAGGCATAGGTTACATAGTTTGCGTAAGTCACATGGTTGGCATAGGTCACATGGTAGGCATAGGTTATCTAGTTTGTATAAGTCATATGATCGACATAGGTCACATGGTCAGCCTACATTACATAGTTAGCATAGGTCATATGATTGACATAGGTCACATGGTTGACATAGGTCGTATGGTTGGCATAGGTCACATAGTTGGCATAGGTTACATAGTTGGCATAGGTCATATGGTTGGCATAGGTCACATGGTTGACATAGGTCATAATTATAGTTGGCATAGGTCACATGGTAGCCATAGGTTACATTGTTGGCATAGGTCATATGGTTGGCATAGGTCACATGGTTGACATAGGTCATAATTATGGTTGGCATAGGTCACATGGTAGGCATAGGTTACATAGTTTGCATAAGTCACATGGTTGGCATAGGTCACATGGTAGGCATAGGTTACCTAGTTTGTATAAGTCATATGATCGACATAGGTCACATGGTCAGCCTGCATTACATAGTTGGCATAGGTCATATGATTGACATAGGTCACATGGTTGACATAGGTCGTATGGGTGGCATAGGTCACATGGTTGACATAGGTCACATGGTAGGCATAGGTTACATAGTTGGCATAGGCTACATAGTTGGCATAGGCCATAATGGTTAGCATAGGTCATATGGTCTGCAAATGTCACATGATCAGCATAAATCATATTGCTGCTTTCATGCTTTCATATTGCAGGAAGACCCTAGAAGTCCGTTTAAGAAGTATTTAGACAAAGGAAGACCCTTCATGCCCCCTATTAGCATTATTTAGACACAGTAAGACTCTACATGCCCCTTTTGGGATTTTTTAGACACAATGACATTCCTTGATTTCCCTATTATCATTATCTAGACACATGATTTCTCTTGATGCCCCCATTAGTATTCTATAGATACATGACACCCAAAATGCCCCCTGTTATCATTACTTATACACAGGAAGGCTTATCAGTAGACACTGGTATGTTGTAACTTGTAGCAATATGCGCACACCAGCAGCCATAAGGGTACATGTAACCAGTACAATCAGTCATGTTATTTACACTGCCAATACCTATACATACGACAACTATATACCCATACAACTATGATAAAGATTTTATTTATTTTAAAAGTTTCATTATTATCAGGATAACAGTGCCTTTGTTATATGTTTAGCTTGACTATTCGAAGAATAGGGGAGCTATCCTACTCACCCCGGTGTCGGCGTGAGCGTGAGCATCACACAAATGTTAAAGTTTGCGTACCACCCCAAATATTTTCAAAGTCCATTGAGATATTGCTTTCATATTTTGCATACTTGTTAACCATCATGATCCCAATCTGTAAAAAGGAGGAGGCAACTCTATCAAGCATTTTGACTGAATTATGGCCCCTTTTCGACTTAGAATAATGTTAAAGTTTGCGTACCACCCCAAATATTTTCAAAGTCCATTGAGATATTGCTTTCATATTTTGCATACTTGTTTACCATCATGACCCCAATCTGTAAAAAGGAGGAGGCAACTCTGTCAAGCATTTTGACTGAATTATGGCCCCTTTTCGACTTAGAATAATGTCAAAGTTTGCGTACCACCCCAAATATTTTCAAAGTCCATTGAGATATTGCTTTCATATTTTGCATACTTGTTTACCATCATGACCCCAGTCTGTAAAAAGGAGGAGGCAACTCTGTCAAGCATTTTGACTGAATTATGGCCCCTTTTCGACTTAGAATAATGTTAAAGTTTGCGTACCACCCCAAATATTTTCAAAATCCATTGAGATATTGCTTTCATATTTTGGATACTTGTTTACCGTCATGACCCCAGTCTGTAAAAGGAGGAGGCAACTCTATCAAGCATTTTGACTGAATTATGGCCCCTTTTCGACTTAGAATAATGTTAAAGTTTGCGTACCACCCCAAATATTTTCAAAGTCCATTGAGATATTGCTTTCATATTTTGCATACTTGTTTACCGTCATGACCCCAACTCTATCAAGCATTTTGACTGAATTATGGCCCCTTTACGACTTAGAATATGCTTATTGTAATGTTAAAGTTTTACTCATAGCTTATATTATACTATCAAACACTGAGAATAGTCGAGCGCGCTGTCCACTGACAGCACTTGTTGTAGTTGAATGCAATATTTGTCCTTTTTTCCCATTATGCATTGACAATTTTCAAATGAATGATTGTAACAGCTTGGCAAAAAATCTGGGGAAATCATGGAAACAATTCAAGCTTGATCAAAAAGAATGACTAAAGATAAAGTTTCCTGTCAAAATGAATAAGTAACAGATTTTTATCAGTTGTAGAAATAATTTGGTTAAAAAAAACAAGATAAGAAGAAAGACAGAAACAATTTAACAATTTAATGGATTTGTAAAGTGCTACAGCAGTAGATCTGAAACTAGATTTCCAGTTATTTTCTAAATATTAAATGAAATTATGAAAGTTTTTTCCCCTGCAGCAGGTATGGCCTTTCTCGCTGACAAAATGCTTTTGAAGAAGCTTTTAACAAACTGAAACTTACTAAATTATCAAGTGTGTTTTTTTTTTTACATTATTTTATCATTGTTTTTCTAATATTTTGTTGAATTATTGGTTAAAGCATGTTTCTGATAATTTTATGCATGTTTTTACAGGGTGTGTTTCCAGCATGTCTTATCCACATCAAGCCATGTGACTTTCAAAATGAAGGGTATGTACCATGTTTGTTTTTGTTTCTGGCATGTCTAATACACAAAAAGCCAAGTAACTTTCAAAATAAAGTGTTAGGGTATGCCCGCTATTTTTCTTGTACATACACAGTAATTGCAGAAGTCATTGCCACTTCTTAATAGAGTTGGTACTTGTTTACACTGATAAACAACAAGATGGTAGAAAATAATGAATTACTATTTGAAAAAATATAAACATAGGACAAAGAAAACTTGCAACATAATTTGAATTCTAAGTGGATCGTTTTTCTCAACTGGTAATTTCAACCGTTAGCAACTGTGAGTTATTTTGAGCCGTGCCTTGAGGAAACCAACATAGTGGCTTTGCGACCAGCATGGATCCAGACCAGCCTGCACATCCGCACAGTCTGGTCAGGATCCATGCTGTTCGCTTTCAAAGCCTATTGGAATTAGAGAAACCGATAGCGAACAGCATGGATCCTGACCAGACTGCGCGGATGTGCAGGCTGGTCTGGATCCATGCTGGTCGCAAAGCCACTATGTTGGTTTTCTCATAGCACAGCTCATTTGTAGAAATACAGATACTAATCATCTGAAATAATCCACACAAATAATCTGTTTTCCAAGCATGCAGTAAGTTCCTACATGGTATTTAATAATTTATATGTTCAGACCATAATGTTGGAAGATGGTAATTATATGGTGATGGCCTGAAATAAAAGATTTGTGTAAGAAATTGTAGATGTTTAAATGCATGTCTGTTTTATGTAATATACTAGATAAGTCTTCCAAATGGACTTTATGCCTTAAAACTCTGCAGTCTCCATCATTGGTTACTGATTTCGTAATGTTTGTGTAGTATTTGCTTTTGAATACAACTGAAACATTATTTCTAAGGAGTGGCAAGGGTTTTTGTACTGTTTTCACCCCCACCCCTCTCTTCCTTACCACCCCACCCCCAAATAAAAAACCCAAAACAAACACCTGTACACTGAAATCTATGAGAGACTTTCAAAATGAATTTTGTGTATTTCAAAATGAAGGTATATACCACATTTATTAATTTGCATAAAAATACATTCATTTTGCTGCTGTATTGAGAAATCTTTAAAGTATCTCAGTAAAGTATAAAACTGTTCAATCAAAGTACATCAGGTATGCTTTTAAACTAATGAAATCTAATGAACAAATCATTATTTACATATGTTTTTACAAAATATCTGTTACCCATCATCTCATGTTTTGTTATTTCTGGATGTCAAACTTGGTGTAAAGAAGCTGTTTGATTTTCATCCCAGCTTTATTTGATTAAAGCAATTGGTTTGCAGATATTTCAGAAAAAGGGAAGTATTTTAGACAGATTTGAGGTGTTCTTTCTTCCTTGATTGAAATTTGTTATTAATACAGTGAAGTACCACACACTTGATCAGCGATGGATTGTTAGTCCCCTACCAGTGGAACACCAGAGGGGACTATAGGCATGCCCTCCATCCTTCCGTCCATGCTCCTATCCATTCATCCATCCATCCATCCATCTGCAAATCTAGATCCTGCAATTACTCAAAAAGTTTTCAAGCTAGGTCAAATTTAAGTAAAAATTAGTTTCTGCTCTATAACTTTTAACAGCATTGAAGGATTTTTGAATTACTACACAGAATTGCTCCCCGTGATAAGACTATGTGTGACGCACATGACCCACGGTAAAATTAAAAAAGAAAAGATGGAATCATCAAAATATGACAAAGAACTAGCTTAGATTTCACATCCAGGGTTCCAATTAATTGCTGGGAATGCTTCTGTAAAGTTTTAATTGATACAAAGTTACATTCTGATGACATTTCTGGCCAAAAACTTACCATAATAGATCCCAAACTTTATCAACAATTTTAAGAGGATTTTTCAAAAAAAAAAAGAAAAATGTAAACTTATTTTTGAAGGTACTAGTAATGGGGCCGAATATTACCCAAATTGGCCATCCACTGCTCCCCAAAAAGCTGTTATCCTATATCGTCCTTGCATGAATCTGTCTCTCTATTGTTCCAATAGTTCAACTTAACCTCTTTGTGGGGCTATCATAGCTGAAAATAAGAAAACCCATTAAGAACTTCTCTTGAACTACGTTGCTATTTAAAATCGTCTTTAGCATCCTGGGATGGACCATTCTTAGTTTTTTCAATGTTCCTGTTTGACTCCAGGTAGTGGCTGCCATAGCTGAAAATGGAAAGAAGTTCTAAACAATTTCTTGTCATGAACCACTTTATGGACCAAACCTGGTCTTTTGCATCCTTGGTTGGACCGTTTTCAGGGGTGTAAAATTCCACTCACCCGCTCGCATTGGCGAGTTAAAGTCTGGATAGGACGAGTGGATCTTGCTGTATACTCGACCGATCGGGCGAGTGGTTTTTACGGCGTAGCTTTAATGAAATTCAGAAATTACATCTTGAAAAACGTCAACAAACTTTGACATAGTTCAGTTGCTACTTTGATTGACTGGAATTTACCCGCGAATCGTAAAGATATCAAAACGTCATGCCGGTAAT
Organism: Mercenaria mercenaria; assembly: GCF_021730395.1. NCBI lineage: Eukaryota > Metazoa > Mollusca > Bivalvia > Venerida > Veneridae > Mercenaria > Mercenaria mercenaria. The sequence goes on from NC_069373.1 coordinate 10,635,231, forward strand.
TTTCCATTCCGAGAGCACGTGTGACCTATCGTAATATCAAATTTACATCTCCGTTACTTTTGCCTTTTTATCGACACATACACAAAAAAACGCGCGTAGTGCATTCATTTTTTAACATTATCGCTTTAGTTTTTCAACATCGCTTGAGAAGTAATACAGTTTGAATTCTACTAAGATTTCAATAAAACATCGACGGAAATGTAAGCAAATTTGTATGAAAACGGTCGAATTTTCATATAATCATTTGTTATATTTCAAACAGCGCGATCTTAATTACTGATTTCTTTCTAAGAGAAAATAAGTGATACATACTATAGGCATAAAATTCGGACTTTTGACCAGAAAGAACAAAAAACAGAATTAAAAAATCTTAAATAATGAAAAAGCGGCAGTAATTTGAATACATTGAGTCAAACGATTTCTTTTGGTAAAAAGGTTTCTCTAAGTGCGGCGGAATAGGGTACGTGGCATCGTGGACGTGAATAGAAATGTGGTGTTAAAATAAAACAAAATGATGTTGTTTTGCAGTTTTTAATAAGTCTTAAATGAATCTTTGTACATGTATTTTTTTTATATAAAATATTTTTCTCAAACGAATGTAAATTCCTTGAGGGCAAATAGGTCACATGGCACGAAAACTGTACTATGACGTAATGACAAGACATTCTCGTGCAGCAATACCGCTTTGATCTCCACTTCAGATGTCATGATACCGACACACTTCTTTTAGCTCTTTGAGAGGATGTTAATTGATGATGAAAACAGGCCAATTACTTAGTTTATCAACAGAATAATTACTGATGATCGTCAACTTTTTTTTTGCTTTCAAGACGGGTAGGTGGATGATGATTTTTAGGACACTTTTCAAAATAACTATTTTTCAGGAAATGAGTCTTGAGAAAATGAAAATAACTGTTTAATACTTTCCTGACACTTTGGGAAACTACGGTAGGGGTTAGACTGTGATTATTTTTACTATCGATGCAGTTATTATGGAGAGCAATTTGATGGTGGAGATGACAAAATTAGTGAATGAAAAATGTCTGGTGCATGGTGTGAAAAGGAAATTTAAGAGTAACAAAAATGACTAATCAAGAAGGAAACGTAGTGTACGAGCTATGTGTTATGTTTGTAAGTTGCTTGTTGTACATAATACTCCTTCCATAAGACGTGACAGTATTTAAAATGTCAATTATTAGGGCGAGTGACTGTCCAATAAGGGCGAGTAGATTTTGCTAGCTACTAGTCCTGCAGGGCGAGTGATGTGAAAAAGAATTTTACACCCCTGGTTTTAATGTTTGCTCATTGGGGCTTCCAGGTCCCTTAATATATTTCTGTGTTTTGATCATTTGAAACCCTGGACAGTTAGAGCATTATGCTTATCTTTTTGTTGTGGTATCTTTGGCTGAGTGGTAAAGATCACTGACTTGGAAAGACTTGTCCCTCACTACTATGGGTTCCAAGCCTCACTCCGAGTGTAGAATTATTTAATGACATCCATCTGGCTACTGGAAAGTCAGTGGTTCTACCCTGTTATCAACTCATGCTTGAAAAATTTGAATGCCCAAAGGTGCCCAGTTTGTGTTCCTCTACCACCAAAAAGAAAGTGGCAACTTTGTCAATAATTGTGTGGTGTGCTGTTAAACCCAGCGAAAATACAAAAGCAACCACTGTTTAGTAGTTACTCCATACACTACAAATCCATACCTCTGAAACATAAGTTGCAACACTCTTGAATAAGACCTTTTTGAGTGTGTGTGTGTGTGTGTGTGTGTCTCATTTATTTTTATTTTCTTTTTAATAATTGTGCCCCCCCATGAGTGGTGGGGGCATATAGATTTGGTCTTGTCTGTGCGTCTGTCCGTCCATCCGAAGTTCGTGACGCGCCTAGCTCGAAAAGTATATGATACAAATTGATGAAACCTTGCATGAGTGTTTATCATGATATGAACTTGCGCACCTCCTATTTTTGGTCTGGCTCCGCCCCCTATTTTCAGAGTTATGGCCCCTGAAATAGTCAAAAATACACATTTTCACCTTGTGACAAGCCTAGCTCAAAAAGTATTTGATATAGATTCATGAAAAACTTGCATGAGTCTTAATCATGATATGAACTTGCACACCTCCTATTTTTCATTTGGGTCCGCCCCCTATTTTTAGAGTTATGGCCCCTGAAATAGTCAAAAATACACATTTTCACCTTGTGATGCACCTAGCTCAAAAAGTAATTAATATAAATGGTTGAAAACTTGCATCAGTCTTTATCATGATATAAACTTGCACACCTCTAATTTTTTGGCTGGCTCCGCCCCTTATTTTTAAAGTTATGGCCCCTGAAATAGTAAAAAAATGCACTTTTTCACCTAATTATGTGCCTAGCTCAAAAAGTATCAGATGTAAATTCAGGAAACCTTGCTGGAGTCTTTATCATGATGTGAACTTGCACACTTGGCATTCCTCTTGAGAATCTTAGCTCTTATTACAGAGTTATGGCCCATGAAATAACCAAAATAGTGGATTTTTTGTTTGTGATGCTCATAGTTCAAAAAGTAAAGGGCCTAGAATAATGAATCCTTTTCATAAAATGATTGTTGAGGCTTTACCCCATTAAGACTGCAAACATTTGAATTATTGGCCCTCATTTATGACAAATGTACCAGTGGGGGCACACCCTGTGCCCTACAGACACATTCTAGTTTGTTACTGATTTTGGCTTTGTATCTTTAAGCCAACATGTGAGTGTGTGAGATCATTTTCAGTCTTAATAGCATTAAAACAAAAAATTAGGAACTTTAAATTACCACCGTTTGTTCCCACACATCAGAAGTAATTTAACATGCCTTGTTTCTATTATTATATGTTGATTGACCTTTAAAAATTCAAGGTAATTATTTCTGTGAAAACAACTGGCAGATCTGAAATAGGGATAATTATATCTCTGAAAACAACAGTCTGCTGACATTTCCAGGGAAATCTATTATTCTGGGTGTTGTTATTTTCTTATCTGAATAGATAATCCTGATTTTTTTACTATTATTTTTAGTTAATTATCAGATTTGTTTAGTCTAAGAAATGTAAGAATGTTACCCACACCAATGCTGTATGAACTTTTGTGATTTTTTGTCCTGTTTTTCATTACTTACTTACAATAAAAATAAAGCGTTAATATCTTAATAAAAGAGATTGAGTTTTGTTGTGATTTGCAGCAATATTTAGTCAAGAGGTGACTCTGGCTTAAAACTCTTGCACCCTTCTAGTTAAATAGCCAAGAGTTTGTCTATATAAGTCTTCTTTTCGTAGGTCATCTTGCTACAATTTGTTCTATCCATGTATCTGTATGTACCAGAAATAATATCTAAAGAGGCTGTCTCCACCATTCTAGTATAAAACTGCCGTTTTTGTCATTTTCAGAGGGTGTTTTAACAGGAGAGAAAATGTGTTTTAAAAAAGAGATTTTTATGCTGACACACTTTTAACACACCTTTTTACATGCATGTTGTCCGTGGCAAAGCATAAATATATTACAGTCACATAACGGATTATTTAAGGCAAGATCAAACAATGCTGATATCCACATACATTTCAAGGAAATACAATGGCATTGATGAAAGATTTATTATTTTTGTTTAGTTTTTTTTAGCTCCCCTGAACCAAAGGTTCAGGATGAGTTATTAGTGCGGGTCGGAATGTCCGGTGTCCAGCGTCTGTCGTCCATATTTTTACACATCTCCTCTGAAACTACTGGTCAGAATAACACCAAATTTAGTCTGTAGAATCCTGGTGAGGTCCTCTATCAAGTTTGTTTAAAATGGGAGCACTTTGCCCCTTTTAGGGGCCGCTAGAGCTAAAAATAGAAATACTTTTAAACAACTTCTACTCATGAACCGCTCATGTATTACAGACTGTATGAGACTATCACACCAAAGGAAGACATAATGGCCAGGGAAGTAGGATATGTTTTACATGAGTGGAATGTCATTTGGAAAGATCTGTATGTGGTAAGTTGAGTTTTAACACTTTGTTCTGTGTGAAGTAGCATTTATGCATTTTTCTTTGTTCAGTAAGTTAAATTTAACATGCAGTTCTTCGTTGGTAAATTGAGATTAACACACTGTTTTGAGTTCAACATGCTGATGCGTGTGTGGAAACACCATTCTTATGTGTGGTAATTTGATTTCAACAGTCTGTTCTATGTTGTAACACTGTTCTGTGTGTTGTAATTTGAGTTTAACATAGTTTTGTGTGGTAAGTTGAGTTTAAGACATTTGAGTTTTACACCATGTTCTATGTGTGGTAAATTTAGATAAACTGTTCTGTTTTTGTATAAAAAAGTTACAGACATGCAAGAATGTGGCCTGTAGAGCCCTTCATTGATTCTTAAATTTGCTAAACATCAAGCAGTGCTCAAGGCGAGCTATTGTGATTGGTCATTGTCCAGGGTCGGCATCGTGCGTCTCCATCAACATTTGCCTTGTTAACACTAGAGGCCACATTCGTGACCCTATCTTTATGAAAATTGGTCAGAATGTTTGTCTTGATAATCTCTAGGTCAGGTTCGAGGCTGGGTCATGTGGGGTCAAAAACTAGGTCAGTAGGCCAGATCAAAGGAAAATTTTGTTAACACTCTTGAGTCCACAGTTTAAGTTGGAAACCCATGAGAATTGGTCAGAGTGTTTGTCTTGATGACCTCTTTATCAAGTTTGAATCTGGGTCATGTGGGGTGAAAAACTAGGTCACCTGTTCAAATCAAAGGAAAAGCTTTTTAACACTCTAGAGGCCAGAATTGTAACCCAATCTAAATGAAACTTGATCTGATTGCTTGTACAGATGATTTTTAGGTCAGATTTGAAACTGGGTCAATTGGGGTCAGAAACTAGGTCAGTAGGCCAGAACAAGGGAAAATCTTGTTAACACTCTTGAGTCCACAGTTTAAGTTGGAAACTCATGAGAATTGGTCAGAGTGTTTGTCTTGATGACCTCTTGATCAAGTTTGAATCTGGTTTCATGTGGGGTCAAAAACTAGGTCACCGAGTCAAATCAAAGGAAAAAACTTGTTAACACTCTAAAGGCCACAGTTGTGACCCAATCTTTATGAAACTTAGTCAGAATGTTTGTATAGATGATCTCTTTTTCAGATTTGAAACTAGGTCATGTGGGGTCAGAAACTAGGTCAATAGACCAGATCAAAGGAAACTCTTGTTTACACTCAGGAGTCCACAGTTTAAGTTTGAAACTCATGAGAATTGGTCAGCTTGTTTGTCCTGATGACCTCTAAGTCAATTTCGAATCTGGGTCATGTGGGGTCAGATACTAGGTCTCCTGGTCAATCAAAGGAAAAGCTTGTTAACAATCTAGAGGCCACAGTTGTGACCCAATATTTATGAAACTTGGTCAGAATGTTTGTCTTGATGATCTGTAGGTCAAGTTTGAAACTGAGTCATGTGAGGTCAAAAACTAGGTCAGTAGGCTAGGTCAACTCTGGTGAGCGATATAGGGCCATCATGGCCCTCTTGTTATGTGTCACATTGTCTATCAACATTTTGAAGACTTCAGTTTTCTTTTCCCGTTATTTTTATAGTTTGAATACTAAAAATATAAATTCAAAAATACAAATGAGTAAACTACTATTTTTCTTATAGCTTTAATTCATAAGCGAAGTAATGATGAATGATGGCCTTGTTTTTATTTTACCATTTACAGAAAAACACTGCATTGTTTGAAAAGATCATGACAAGTATGGAGGAATTAATTCAACTACGGGCACAACTGGTGGATAAAAATCTCACAGAGGAAGATGCTAGAGATGTGAAAAATGATATAGTCAGTGTTATAGACTGGGGAAATGGGTAAATAAAATAATAATTTCAGTGTTATTGGCTAGGGAATTGGGTAAGTACTAAGTAACTATAATATTGTCAGTCTTATAGACTGGTGAAATGGGTAAATATCTATAATATTTACATTAGTATATGCTTGGGAAATGGGTAAATACCTACAATATTGTCAGCAGTGTAAAATGGGGAAATAAGTAAATACCTATAATGTTGTTGGTAGTATAGACTGGAGACAAAGCTAGAGACTGTGAGTTTGAAACTCTCATTAAACTTGCTATTTCAGTCAGCTGGATCTGGACCTTGTGCCAAGAATAGATGGTGAACAGGTTGATGCTGATGCTTGCAGTCTCACTCAGTTATACAGGGTACATGTGAACAGTGCAAAGATTGCTCTTGCAGATAAGGTAATTCTTTCTGGCTTTGTAACTAAAGGTACATGTGAACAGTTCCAAGATTGCTCTTGCAGATAAGGTAATGCTTTCTGGCTTTGTAACATAAGGTACTTGTGAACAGTTCCTAGATTGCTCTAGCAGATAAGGTAATGCTTTCTTGCTTTGTAACACAAGGTACTAGTGAACAATTCCTTGATTGCTCTAGTAGATAAGGTAATGCTTTCTTGCTTTGTAACACAAGGTACTAGTGAACAGTTCCTTGATTGCTCTAGCAGATAAGGTAATTTTTTCTGGCTTTGTAACACAAGGTACTTGTGAACAGTCCCTAGATTGCTCTAGCAGATAAGATAGTGCTTTCTTGCTTTGTAACACAAGGTACATGTGAACAGTTCAAAAATTGCTCTTGCAGATAAGGTAATGCTTTCTGGCTTTGTAACACAAGGTACATGTGATTAGTTCCTAGATTGCTCTAGCAGATAAGGTAGTGCTTTCTTGCTTTGTAACACAAGGTACATGTGAACAGTTCAAAAATTGCTCTTGCAGATAAGGAAATGCTCTCTTGCTTTGAAACACAATGCACATGTGAACAGTTCAAAGAATGCACTTGCAGATAATGTAATGCTTTCTTGTTTTGTACCACAAGGTACATGTGAAGAGTTCAAGGATTGCACTTGCAGATAAGGCAGTGCTTTCTTGCTTTTTAACACAATGTACATGTGAAGTGTTCAAGGATTGCACTTGGAGATATGGTAATGCTTTCTTGCTTTGTAACACAAGGATTGCACTTGGAGATATGGTAATGCTTTCTTGCTTTGTAACACAAGGTACATGTAAACAGTTCAAAGATTGCTCTTGCAGATAAAGTAGTGCTTTTTTGCTTTGAAACACAAGGCATATGTAAACAGTTCAAAGATTGCTCTTGCAGATAAGGTAATGCGTTCCTGCTTTGTGACACAAGATGCATGTGAAGAGTTCAAAGCTTGCTCTAGCAGATAAGGTAATGCTTTCTTGCTTTGTAACACAAGATGCGTGTGAACAGTTCAAAGATTGCTCTTGCAGATAAGGTAATGCATTCCTGCTTTGTAACACAAGATGCATGTGAAGAGTTCAAAGCTTGCTCTAGCAGATAAGGTAATGCTTTCTTGCTTTGTAACACAAGATGTGTGTGAACAGTTCAAATATTGCTCTTGCAGATAAAGTAATGCTTTCTTGCTTTGTAACACAAACATTGCTCTTGAAGATAAGGTAATGCTTTCTTGCTTTAAAACACAAAGCACATGTAAACAGTTCAAAGATTGCTCTAGCAGATAAGGTAATTATGTCTCCCCCAGGAGACATATTGTTTTTGCCCCGTCCGTCCGTCCGTCCGTCCGTCCGTCACACTTCATTTCCGAGCAATAACTGGAGAACCATTTGACCTAGAACCTTCAAACTTCATAGGGTTGTAGGGCTGCTGGAGTAGACGACCCCTATTGTTTTTGGGGTCACTCCGTCAAAGGTCAAGGTCACAGGGGCCTGAACATTGAAAACCATTTCCGATCTATAACTAGAGAACCATTTGACCCAGAATGTTGAAACTTCATAGGATGATTGGTCATGAAGAGTAGATGACCCCTATTGATTTTGGGGTCACTCTGTCAAAGGTCAAGGTCACAGGGGCCTGAACATTGAAAACCATTTCCGATCAATAACTAGAGAACTACTTGACCCAGAATGTTGAAACTTCATAGGATGATTGGTCATGAAGAGTAGATGACCCCTATTGATTTTGGGGTCACTGCGTCAAAGGTCAAGGTCACAGGGGCCTGAACATGGAAAACCATTTCCAATCAATAACTAGAGAACCACTTGACCCAGGATGTTGAAACTTCATAGGATGATTGTACATGCAAAGTAGATGACCCCTATCGATTTTGGGGTCACTCCATTAAAGGTCAAGGTCACAGGGGCCTGAACATTGAAAACCATTTCAGGTCAATAACTTGTGAATCACGTGACCCAGAATGTTGAAACTTTATAGGATGATTGGTCATGCAGAGTAGATGGCCCCTAACGATTATGGGGTCACTCTGTGAAAGGTCAAGGTCACAGGGGCCCGAACATTGAAAACCATTTCCGGTCAGTAACTTGAGAACCACTTGACCCAGAATGATGAAACTTCGTAGGATGATTGGTCATGCAGAGTAGATGACCCCTAACGTTTTTAGGGTCACTCTGTTAAAGGTCAAGGCCACAGGGGCCTGAACATGGAAGACCATTTCCAATCAATAACTTGAGAACCTCTAGACCCAGAATGTTGAAACTTCATAGGATGATTGTTCATGCAGAGTAAATGACCCCTATTGTTTTTGGGGCCACTCCGTTAAAGGTCAAGGTCACAGGGGCCTGAACATTGATAACCAGTTCTGATCAATAACTTGAGAACCACTTGACCCAGAATGTTGAAACTTCATAGGATGATTGAACATGCAAAGTAGATGACCTCTATTGATTTTGGGGTCAGTCTGTTAAAGGTCAAGGTCACAGTGGTCTGTTCATGTAAAATCATTTTTTTGGAAATAACTTGAGAACCATTTGACCTACAATGTTGAAACTTAATAGGATGATTGGACATGCAGAGTAGATGACCCCTATTTATTTTGAGGTCACTTGATCAAAGGTCAAGGTCACAGGAGCCTGAACAGTGACTGGAGAACCACTAGGCCAAGAGTGTTGAAATTTAGCAGGATGACTGGACATGCCAAGTAGATGATCCCTATTGCAGCCAACCATCAGTGTCTCTTTGATTTTTGCTCCTGACCCCTATTGACTTCTTGCCTATAGGACATTGCATTGGGGGAGACATGCGCTTTTTTACAAAAGCATTTTCTAGTTCTTTCTGGCTTTGTAACACAAGGTACTTGTGAACAGTTCCTAGATTGCTCTTGCAGATAAGGTAATTCCTTCTGGCTTTGTAACACAAGGTACTTGTGAACAGTTCCTAGATTGCTCTTACAGATAAGATAATGCTTTCTGGCTTTGTAACACAAGGTACTTGTGAACATTTCAAAGATTGCTCTTGCAGATAAGGTAATGCTTTCTGGCTTTATAACATAAGGTACTTGTGAACAATTCCTTGATTGCTCTAGCAGATAAGGTAATTCTTTCTGGCTTTGTAACACAAGGTACATGTGAACAGTTCAAATATTGCTTTTGCAGATAAGATAATTGCTTTCTTGCTTTGTAACACAAGTGACTAGTGAACAGTTTAGACATAGATCTTGCAAAAAAGGTTATTGTGATTGTGTTATAGGAGTTGGAGGAGAACAATTCACTGGCTGGTAATGTTGGACAAATAATATTCGCTTTATGTGCTCTCCTTAAGGTAACAACATCTTTTCAAAAATGTTAATACTACCAAAATACTATATAAAAGATAAAAAGTTTTGAAGAAAGGAAGACAAAAAATCAAAATTAAAATCATTCTGACTCTATAATTCTGTTACAGCCACAAAGAAAGCGGCGAAAAACGATGCGATCATTAAAAGGTGAGGTAGCAATGGAAGCTGGTCTCACTACACATCATTTACTCGTTAGTTTCAAAAATTTTGGGTGCCATGTTGGTGACAAAACAGAAACTCTTCTTTCACTTCATCAATACAAAGACAACAAACTGACCTGCCTCACGTGAGTGTTACACTTTGTTTATGTTAATTACATTTGCTATTCTATATGCAGACGAAAGCTGGTCCCCCAACGCATCATTTACTCGTTAGTTTCAAAAATTTTGGGTGCCATGTTGGTGACAAAACAGAAACTCTTCTTTCACTTCATCGATACAAAGACAACAAACTGATTTGCCTCACGTGAGTGTTACACATTGTTTGTGTTAATTACATTTGCTACTCTATATGCAGCTTGCAATGAAAATGTGGATAGAAATATCATTGAAGAAAACAAATTTATTTTCATTGAGTGAACTTTTTTTCTATGTGTTTTATTAGATACAAAAGTGAATAAACCAAGAAATATTACAAACATATTATAAAAGGGATATAATACATACAAGGAGTGATCCAGATTTTACATGGAAAAATGTCTCTAAATTAGGGTTGGGAACGAATACTGAAATCAATATTCGAATATTCGGTTTGCCATATTCGAAATATTCAAATATTCAGTTTGTTTTAATGGAAGCTTTAAATTCTTATTAAGTGATTGGCATATACACAACGTATTCATTTGTTTCAAGCGTGGATCATCTTACGTAATAAGGTAACCCGATCCTACCTAGCAAAACCCACCGATCCTAGCGTTTTATTTCACTATTCTGTCGGTATAATCATGAACATATTTAACTAATTCAGTGTTTTAGCTTCAAAATGATACAAAAAATCAAAACCATTATAATTTAGACCGTCGCAATTTTATCTAAAAATAGCAGGTTGTCCCATTTAAACACATGACACGCTGTTGTATTACTGCCGCCAATTTGAAAATTTTCAATCGGCATGTAAAAATTGTCGTGAAAAAAAGCAAGTTAGGCAGACTTAAACCTCCTTCAACATGAACTTATGCATCAATCAAATGTTATTTCTTGATTTTCTTATAAAGTACTTCAAAATTTATTTCGAATATGGCCGATTGCGGATGAAAGTGTTTCTGCGGATGGTCTGAAACGTTGTACAAAATATTGTGAAAAGATCATCAATATCTACAAGTTTGGTATTGTTTTCGAAAAAAATTCTACAACTTGTAATATAAAACAGGCACCAATAAAAATGAACAAAAGGTAAAAAGATATCACATTTATGCCTAATATAAACTGTTAATCCATAGCGATGACCCCAGGTAATTATGCATTGCAATTTTCTTGTTAATTGGACATCTTTTGACATGCATCTGACACATTGACGCCTGTTGCAAACTGTTAATCCGTAACGATGGCCCCTGCCAATTATGCATTGCTATTTTCTTGAAAATTGGACATCTTTTGATATTCGATAAACAAACATGACATGGTTTTATTCTGTAGAATTAGCATGCTCATATTGCCCAAAATCAGTGATACTTATTTTGAAAAAAAAAAAAGTCCAATAATTTACGAATATTCGAATTTTATTTTCATATTCGAATATTCGACTGATTTTCGAATATTCGAATATTCGATCCCATCCCTACTCTAAATCAAAAATGGTTCAAGTTACGAGAATGACATTTTTAGCTCACCTGAGCACAAAGTGCTCAAGGTGAGCTTTTGTGATCGCCCTGTGTCCATTGTCGTCCGTCCGTTCGTCCGTCGTCATCAATTTGACTGTTAACACTCTAAAGGTCACAATTTTGACCTTATCTTAATGAAACTTGGTCAGAATGTTACCCTCAATAAAATCTTGGAAGAATTCGATATTGGAACACCGGGGTCAAAAACTAGGTCACCAGGTCAAATCAAAGGAAAAGCTTGTTAACACTCTAGAGGTCACAATTTTGACAAAATCTTATTGAAACTTGGTCAGAATGTTACCCTCAATAAAATCTTGGACGAGTTAAATATTGGGTCATCTGGGGTCAAAAACTAGGTCACAAGGTCAAATCAAAGGAAAAGTTTGTTAACAATCTAGAGGTAACAATTTTGGCCCAATCTTGATGAAACTTGGTCAGAATGTTACCCTCAATAAAATCTTGGACGAATTCAATATTGGGTCATCTGGGGTCAAAAACTAGGTCACCAGGTCAGATCAAAGGAAAAGCTTGTTAATGCTCTAGAGGTCACAATTTTGGCCCAATCTTAATGAAACTTGGTCAGAATGTTACCCTCAATGAAATCTTGGACGAGTTTGATATTTGGTCAACTGGGGTCAAAAACTAGGTCACCAGGTCAAATCAAAGGAAAAGCTTGTTAACACTGTAGAGGTCACATTTATGACTATATCTTCATGAAACTTGGTCAGAATGTTAATCATGAAGATCCATAGGTCAAGTTCAAATCTGGATCAGGTGGGGTCAAAAACTAGGTCACTAGGTCAAATCAAAGGAAAAGCTTGTTAACACTCTAGAGGTCACAATTTTGGCCCAATGTTAATGAAACTTGGTCAGAATGTTACCCTCAATCAAATCCTGGACAGTTTGATATTAGGTCACCAGGTCAATTCAAAGGAAAAGCTTGGTAACACTGTAGTGGCCACATTTCTGACTATATCTTTATGAAACTTGGTCAGAATGTTAGTCTTGATAATGTATAGGTTAAGTTTAAATCTGGATCAGGTGGGGTCAAAAACTAGATCACTAGGTCAAATCAAAGGGAAAGGTTGTTAACACTCTATAGGCCACATTTATGACTATATCTTCATGAAACTTAATCAGGATGCTAATCTTGATGATCTTTAGGTCAGATTTGAATCTTGGTCATGTGGGGTCAAAAACTAGGTCACCGGGTCAAATCTAAGGAAAAACTAGTTAACACTTTAGAGGCTACATTTATGACCATATCTTAATGAAACTTGGTCAGAATGTTGATCTTGATGATCTTTAGGTCAGTAGGTCAGGTGAGCGATACAGGGCCTTCATGGCCCTCTTGATTTTGCTTACTTAATTATTTATGTCTCCCACATGAAGAAAGCGAGACATACTGATTTAATGCTGTATGTCACAAAGTTTGTGCATGCGAGGAAGCCATCCAGCTGGCTAACGGAAGGTCGATGGTTCTACCCAGGTGCCCGCTCATGATGAAATAATGCACGGAGGGGCACCTGGGGTCTTCCTCCACCATTAAAGCTGGAAAGTCGCCATATGACCTATCATGTGTCGGTGCCACGTTAAATCAAAAAAAAAAAAAAAATAAAAAAAATAAAAAAAGGTTCAGAAATTTTCAGGAGTTAAGGTCCTTAATTTGTCAAATTTTATAATGTTTTGGTCGCTTGTCTTCTAATATTGGGCAGATTTCCACCAAAACTTACAGGTATGATCAGTGAGAAGCCTTATTGTGCAAATTGTTGGCATGTTACAATTAATTGATTTTCTGCAGAGTTGTACCCCTTAATTGTGTTGTTTTACAGTATTTACACTACCCTGATGTATACCATAGGGCTGATGTTAACCAAACTCACAAGTGATTATTATAAAGAATAGTAATGTTGTGCATATTGTCGGAATTATTACGGTTAAGTGATTTTCAGGGGAGTTTTGTCAAATTCTATGATGTCTATACTGCTTCTGTATCACTGGTTTGAATTCCATCGAACTTCACAGGAGAGTTCATTGGCAAGCGTAGTTGGAAAATTATGGTTTAGTGAGTTATGGCCCTTATTTCATGGCATTTTACCATGTCTACATGTTAAGTGGTGGGAGACACATTTTTCATTAAAAAAACAATCTCTACTATCTTGAATACAAGTTTACGTAGCTTAAAAAACAGTTTAAAATTTCATCCGAATTCAGATGACGAATTAGGCAGCACAATAATAACTGTATAACTGTTCATCTGCACATTTTCATAAAACTAGCATAAACTGTTTACCTCATCAAGACAACTTGCAGGTCACTAGTCAAAGGTTACACTGAGAGGTTGAAGGTCAGATAGCCTTGTTTCTGTGTCTGCTCCATATTTCTATACGAATGCAAGGAATTTAATAACGCTAGTGTCAGTTGATTACATCATTAATATGATGTTCCTAGCATTTACCTCCCCTGTATAAAAATGTCATCTAGGGGTATTAATCACATTTAGTGGTAGCTCTAGTTTTACATAGAACAAAGATAGGCTGAAATTTATACATTTGAATTGTAAATTTATTTTAATCATGTACTTTAAAATTGAAGGTTAACATATTTATATTCGTAGGTGACCGCTGATCGGAGGTGACCATTAGTACAGGTTAGACTGTATATATATATATACATATATTTATTTTTTTTTTCAGGGAGAAGTTTTTAGTACGTCACACTGTGAAAATGGTTCCAGAGGACATGGATAAGCTGTATAGCTATTATGGTCTCTTCACAGTACGTAGCAAAACAGTCCTTTCTCTATGGATGTACATAAACCTTCATTTAAAAAACATATACTGTATAGAAAGCTATGACTCGGATATTTTACAAGTTTTAGACTAATTATGATCACAGTTCTATGAAAACCACTTGCAGTAAAACTTTACATTAGATATGTCACTGTTAATGTATTAGTACCACAAATGACACCATAGAAGCAGACTTGTTGCCCATTGGGAACTCAATTATTGCTATGCAACCAAGGGTCATGAGTTTGATTTTGGGACTCATATTTATGGCTATGTAACCAAGGGTCTTGAGTTTGCTTTTTAGCTCATTTGGGACTCATATTTATGGCTATGTAACCAGGGGTCATGAGTTTGATTTTGAGCTCACTTGGGACTCATATTTATGGCTATTCAACTAGGGGTCATGAGTTTGATTTTGAGCTCATTTGGGACTCATAGTTATGGCTATGTAACCAGGGGTCATGAGTTTGATTTTGAGCTCATTTGGAACTCATATTTATGGCTCTGCAACTAGGGGTCAGGAGTTTGATTTTGGGCTCATTTGGAACTCATATTAATGGCTGTGCAACTATGGGTCATGAGTTTTATTTTGAGCTCATTTGGGATTCATATTAATGGCTATTCAACTTGGGGTCATGAGTTTGATTTTGAGCTCATTTGGAACTCATATTTATGGCTCTGCAACTAGAGGTCATGAGTTTGATTTTAAGCTCATTTGGGACTCATTTTTATCAAGCCCGCTTGCGGAAGCAAAGACATAGTTGTCCAAATGGCTGTTCAGTGTATGTGCGTGTGTGTGTATGTGCTTGCTTGCATCTGTCTGTTCGTCCGGATTTGTTTGTCAGGACCATAACTTTGACATGCATGGAGCAATCTTGTTTATATTTGGCATGAATGTTAACCTCAGTGAGACAGAGTGTCATGCGCAAACCCCAGGTTCCTATCTCAAAGGTCAAGGTCACACAGGTCAAAGGTCAAATTCAAAAATGACTTTGTCTGGAGCATTTCTTCTTCCTGCCTAGAGGGATTTTGATGTAACTTGGCACAATTGTTCACCATCATGAGATGGAGTGTCATGCACAAGAACCAATGCCCTAGGTCTAAGGTCAAGGTCACACTTAGAGGTCAAAGGATACAAGAATGACAACTTTGTCCGGAGCATTTCTTCTTCCTGCATGGAGGGATTTTAATTTAACCTGGCACAAATGGTCACCACCATGAGATGGAGTGTCATGCGCAAGAACCAGGTCCCTGAGTCTATGGTCAAGGTCAAAAGTCAGATAAAAGAATGACTTTGTCAGGAGCATTTCTTTTTGATGCATAGAGGGATTTTGGTGTATCTTGGCACAATTGTTCATCATCATGAGACAGAGTGTCATGCACAAAATCCTAGAATTACTTTCCTTTGTTGTTACTATAAATGGCTTATATTTGTAACTTTTTTATTACTGGTCATAGGGAAAAATCAAGACCACTTTTCTGTAGTACAACATGCATGTAACATCCAATTTTCAGGTGTATTTTGACCTATCGCTACTGGTGAGGATTTTTGTTTGGACTTAGAATTTTTTTTTTAAGATTTACGTCCCTTTGTTGTTACTTTAAATAATTTACATAGTAACTTTTTGAAATCTCTTCTTTATTTGGCATAAATGTTTGCCTCAATGAGACAAGGAGTGTCATGTGCAACTCCCAGTCCTTTTGACAGCTGGCAGGCTCGACATGTTGCCCGTGGGCATCTAGTTATGGCTATGTAACCAAAGGTCATGAGTTTGATTTTGAGCCCATTTGGGACTCACATTCAGGGCTATGTTACCAGGGGTCATGATGTAACCAGGTGTCATGAAATTGATTTTGAGGTATCTTTATACCAAGCTTCTCTGGCTACCTTACTAGGAGAGTTCTGGTTCACCAGTGCTAATGCTCAGTTCTATGGGAGGGAAATGTTTAACCAAAACATTTTTAGCAAAAATAAGTCATTTAAAATGTCATACTTAACCGTTGCTTTAGTTTAGATTTTATTTGAAAAACATGTTTTTTTAATGTAAAACCCAGTAGTACTATTTTGTACAATACACACTTGTCAACAAAATATGACTCCCCTACAAACTTTCTAATTTCTTTTCAGGATCTGAGCACTGAAGAAATAGAGAAAGATCTTTACCTTGTGGCACATATATATAGGATAGGTAAGAGATCTGTGAGCATTGAAGTGATGCATGATTTCAAAGGCATCTTCTTTAACACTTATTTCACTTTCAGAAGGTTTTGAAACATATGAGAGTTTCACACGAGTATTCTTGTAAAATGAAACTGTGAAATTGATATGATATATTTTCACAGAATGTTTCAACTTCAATTAGTTACAATTAAAAATATTCTGTTCTGTATGGTCAGAAGGTCTACTGTTACATCCAGCTTTTAAGTAAAAGGATTTGCTTAAGTTACACATCAGTCTAAAGGTCTCCAGGTGAGGTAGTAGGATCTTTTTAGATTTTAGTGATGTCAATTTCATTGCATAAAAATGTATTTTTCCCATTTTAAACTTCTGGCCGTTATTTTGGCATGCTGACATCATCTTCTTGTTTTTTATCTGTTTATATTTAAGAAATAGTATATGTCAACTGAAGAAGTTTATTGAAGCAAAACATATATTGGCAAGACTATACTGGTTTTTGAATTAATGTAATCATGGCCTTTTTTAAAAAAAAAATTTGCATTTCTTTAGGAACATGTAAAAAAAACTTTAATGCTAATTAAGATGTCCTGAAAGTTTTGTAAAAACCTATCTACAAAAAAAGTCAAAATTGAAATTATGCCCAGATTGGCAGAAATTCCCTACTTAAATCATTTTTAATGATAAATTCAAGACTAATCAAGGTATTAAATATTTAAGGGCATCCTATTAATTTAAACCCTTTGAGTCCTTTTGAAAGATGTGTAGTATAAAAAGTATTGTCTTATCTTAAAAGAGAAAAGGTGATCAGAAGATAGTGGTCAAAATGCTTCAAAGAGATATAAAAACCATTCTTACAGTCATCTTATTGAATTTCAAAGAAATGGTTCAAATCTCTATTTGCAATGCAACAGTTATTTCATAAATGTTAGAATTTTCATAGAGTACACCTGACATTTTGATTTAAATGGAGAAACCTTAATACACTTTATTTGAGTACATGAAACAATATTACATGTTTTACTTTACAATTATAGGCAGTATGAAGCAGGACCATTTAAAGAAGACACCGAAGGTTACCTTCAAACGACCATGGGGTGTTGGAGGTAAATTATTGGCTGGATTTTTGTTTTTGATTATGGTACTATAGTTCAATAAATATATTATTCTGGTACACTCCTTGATGTCCATTATGGAATGTTAAACAAAGTTTCTTATATCTTGTAACCCATAATATATATGTTTATCAGTTTGTTACACAGAATGTTCACTACTTTGTTACACAGAATGTTCACTAGTTTGTTACACAGAATGTTCACTGGTTTGAATGTTCACTGGTTTGTTACATAAATTAGGTTTCAGAATGTTTACCAATTAGTTACACAGAATGTTCACTGGTTTGTTGAAAAGAATGTTCATGTTCATTGGTTTGTTGAAAGGAGTGTTCACCAGTTTGTTACACAGAATAGTCACCAATTTGATACACAGTGCTCACCCATCTTTTACACAGAATGTTCACTCGTTTTTAATCCCCCGCCGTGGCGGAGGGATTATAAGAATGGTCTGCTTCCGTCCTTCCGTCCGTCTTTCCGTCCGTCCTTCCGTCCGTAACAAAATCGTGTCCGGTCCATATCTCCTAAACCCCTTGAAGGATTTTCATGAAACTTGGGTCAAGTGATCACCTCATCAAGACGATGTGCAGAACCCATGAGTCAGCCTTGTCGGTTCAAGGTCAAGGTCACAACTCAAGGTCAAAGGTTTGAGCCTGCCATTTTGTGTCCGCTCTATATCTCCTAAACCCCTTGAAGGAATTTTATAAAACTTGGGTCAAATGATCACCTCATCAAGACGATGTGCAGAACCCATGAGTCAGCCATGCCGGCTCAAGATCAAGGTCACAACTCAAGGTCAAAGGTTTGAGCCTTCCATTTTGTGTCCGCTCTATATCTCTTAAACCCCTTGAAGGATTTTCATCAAACTTGGGTCAAACGATCACCTCATCAAGGCGATGTGCAGAACTTATGAGTCAGCCATGTCGGCTCAAGGTCAAGGTCACAACTGAAGGTCAAAGGTTTGAGCCTTCCATTTCGTGTCCGCTCTCTATCTCCTAAACCCCTTGAAGGAATTTTATAAAACTTGGATCAAATGATTACCCCATCAGAACGATGTGCAGAAATTATGAGTCAACCATGCCAGCTCAAGGTCAAGGTCACAACTAAGGGTCGAAGGTTTGAGCCTTCCATTTGGTGTCCACTCTGTATCTCCTTAACCCCTTGAAGGATTTTCATCAAACTTTGGTCAAATGATCACCTCATCAAGAACTCATGAGTCAGCCATGTCAACTCAAGGTCAAGGTCACAACTGAAGGTCAAAGGTTTCAGCTCTGTATCTCCTAAACCCCTTGAAGGATTTTCATGAAACTTTGGTCAAAAGATCACCTCATCAAGACGTTGTGCAGAATTCATGAGTCAGCCATGTCAGTTCAAGGTCAAGGTCACAGCTAAAATCAAAGGTTTTACCCTTTCACTATCCATAGCAGTGGCGGGGGATTTAGCTGTCTTTCAGACTGCCTTGTTTTTACATAGAATGTTCACTAATTTGTTAGAATGTTATTGGTGTGTAACACAGAATGTTCACTGGTTTATTATACAGACTGTTCAATGGTTTGTTAAACAGAAAATTCACGAGTTTGTTAGACAGAATGTTCAGCAGTTTGTTACACACAATGAAAGGTTTAAGATACAGAGTGTTCACTGATTTGCTACACATAATGTTCACTGGTTTTGATGCACAGAATGTTCACTGGTTTAGTAAAGAGAATGTTCACTAGTTTGTTATACAGAATATTTACCATTTTGTTACACACATGTATACAGATCAAAGTATCTTACACAGTTTGAAAAATAACATAATAATAACACCAACAAACTGATATAAAATTTAATAATCTGATCATCAGTGCTATCAGGGAAATGGTCAAAATATAGATTGTGGGGGTGGGGGTAGCTTTTAA
This sequence comes from Mercenaria mercenaria, assembly GCF_021730395.1. Taxonomy (NCBI): domain Eukaryota; kingdom Metazoa; phylum Mollusca; class Bivalvia; order Venerida; family Veneridae; genus Mercenaria; species Mercenaria mercenaria. The sequence continues at coordinate 10,654,637 of NC_069373.1, forward strand.
TCACTATATCGTCCTTGGATGTTCCTAGATTCTTATACAGTGAGAAATCTTACCAGCTTTAAATGTTATTGTTCAGTACAAGTCTTTTACAGTTCATACTTGTCTGGTTCACTAAATGGATAAAGCTTCTCACTGGCAGTTACAATTAAAGGTTGAAAGTTTGATTCACAAGTTGAGACACACTTTCTCTGTGACATTGATTAAAGACAGCTCCAAAGTTTTGGTTTATGTATAGCTTGTTTCAAATGAGGAAAATATCTGTTACTTGCATGAAACTATTTAGTACTGATTAGAAAATTGAGGACTACTTGCATGTTAACTGAGAAGTCAACGTAACTATATTACTGACAAAAATGGCATTAAACGAAACAAAAACCAAAAATGATATTAGAATACCGCCTATATTTCTGACATTATTTGGTCAAAGGTCAAGGTTACAACTTACAAAATTACATACCCACTTGCCTCTGACAGGCCATCGAAGGAGGCATGTATGTTTTACAGAGAGCTTTTACCATCATGAAACTTTCGCATACAATGAAGGAAAATCAACCCTCTTGCTGACTTGGAGGGAGGAATTCAGTGGTTCTATCCAGGTGACTGTCTGTACCAGTAATAATGCTGGTAGAGGCACCTGAGGTCTTCATCCACCATCTAAAGCTGCAGAGTTATTATATGGCCTACTATTGTGACAGTGTGATCTGAACAAAACAAAATCATGATGTATGTTAGAAAATATCTATGGAAATATTTGTCTCTGTCTGAAATCCAAATATAACACAGAAGAAAAATGGCATCTTTTGGTCAATGGAAAGGAAATCCGTTTAAAACAATGGCTATAACGAACTACAGAAATTAATAGAATTCCAGATACGGCTGCAAAGTTCTTCAGTCCTAAGGGAAACAGTGAGATCAAGTTTTAAAAGAACCACAGTATCTGTGAAATAAATGATTCTAATTTAAAAAAAAAAAATTCTTCAGACAGTTTTGTCTTTTGTTACCTCATCAGTTAATTCAAGTGGCAGCCTTCAAGGAATTAGGTCATAGGTCAGATGAGAAGATAGGAAGCTGTTATTTAATTTGGTTATTAATTGCCTTCATTGTTTGGTTTGAATATTCTAGATTTGAATAAAGTCTTACTTACAGTCCATGTTTGAAGTAGAGTATGTGGCAGAATGAACCTAGCTGATTAGTATTTTATTTTTGACTCGCCTGTGCTTAGAGCTTAGATGTGGGCTTTTGTGATCCTGCTGTGTCTTCACTGATTAACTTTAAGACACAAGCAGATATTTTTTGAAGTCAGTTCACTTTCACAGTGATGGAAACATCCTTATGAGTAAATCTCTCAGATTTCATCAGATCATGTCCCTGGGATCATAGTTGTCCCAATGCAGGCAAGTTTCATTAGGTGGCAGAGATCTGTGTTTTATATTGAGTTAATTTATAAAAACTAATGTTTTTCTTTTAACTTTGATTACACTGTAATATTTCTAGTATTAATTTACTTTGTTGTTACCTCAAGGGCCAGTGTTTTACTAATGAAATTATACAAGGAAAAGTTTTTAAGATTTTAAGGGTCTTCATCAGATGGTTCCACCCTCAGGTGAGCGATTTCATGAAAATGATGATTTAAATATTTATCTTTATAACAGTTCTACTGATCGACAAAAGTAAATGTATGTATATGAAAATTTACATCTGCTCTAATTTATATTCTGAAGGTGTCTATATTTTTTTAGGCTTCATGCTAATGCGTCAGAAATTATAATTCTGAAATATATTTCTTATTTGTGCTAGAAGGTTTTTCAGCATTTGGTATGATGGCTGATTTTGGACATTACTTATGTCATGTTGGCTAGCTGAAGCACATTTTATTGTGTCATCATGCATGCCAGTGCGCCATAACAAAACAATGTGACATAGTGTGAAACATAGAACACAACAGAACGAAACGTTGAATATTGCTTTGGCGTGCGTGCCATTAACAAAAGATTTTGCACATGCACCAAGATGAAATTAAGTGTTTCCTTATGTTCCATTGGCTTTCGACTATATAGCACATTTGGTTGTGTCATCCTGGCTCATGCACCAACACATGTCCATGAAACATTTTATTGTCTTGGCGTACGTGACAATGCTTCAACACAAATTTTTTGTTGAAGGTGTAATAGTATGCACCAGAATGAAATAGAATGTTTTGCTCTGTTGCATTGTTAGTTTTGTTTTGACAAAATGGAACTAACAAAATTTAAAACGTTTGTTTATGGTGTGTTGGCACATGCACCAGGACGACTCAACAAAATGTGCTGCATAAACTGCACCCTAGCCAACTTGACATAGTGGAATGTCCTAAATTAGCCACCATTATTTGGTCTATTGAATGTACATACATGTATACTACTGCAGATGCAATAAAGTTCCATTATCAAACCTGCGTATCAAGTCCATCTTTTAAAATTGTTCAAAGAAATCAATTTCATGCAGAACTCTGGTTGCCATGGCAATGGAAAGGAGAATGTTTTTGTCAGATTTTCACAGAAATATTTCTTGTGTGACACTCTACAAAGATTGTTCAAATTATTCCAATGTGTCAAATATTATGTCTGCTTTTTACTTTTTCTTGCTGGCTAGATTCCAAATAATTTCACACTAATGATCATTGGTTGACCTCTACCGAATTCGTTTATTTGAACAAAAAACATGGTCATCAGAGTGTGTTATCACATTTCGCAATAAGTACGGTATATACTTGAAACTTTTATAAAAAACTTTCCTGACAGATACCAAGATAATTTAAGTAATTTTGGTTTGTCAAAACAATGCATGCTAATTGATAAAGGAAGAAAAATATCCAAATAACAACTAAACACCAGGTTTGATTTTGAAATTATTTCACAGAAATGTCCCTGAATGACCTCCCTTCCAAGATTTTCAAATTTTTATGATTCATAAAAATGCATGGAACGTGAGCTAAAAACTAAACTTGTTCTTAACCTCTGGTTTAATTCTGAAATAATTTCAAAGAGATGTTTCCTTTATCAAGATGTTCAAATTATTTTGAATTTTGCCAAAAAATATGGCTGCCAGAGGACGTGGTCATGATGTCCCACTTGGGGAGACATATTGTTTTTGCGCTGTCCATCTGTACGTCACACTTCATTTCCGATCAATAACTTGAGAACCATTTGACCTAGAACCTTCAAACTTCCTAGGTTGATAGGGCTTATAGAATAGGATCACCCTTATTGTTTTTGGGGTCACTCATCAAAGGTCAAGGTCACAGGGGCCTGATGATGGAAAACCATTTCTGAATAATAACTTGGGAACCACTTAGTCCAGAATGTTGAAACTTCATAGGATGATCGGACATGCGGAGTAGATGACCCTATAGATTTTAGGGTCACTGAATCAAAGGTCAAGGTCTCAGGGTCCAGAACATGGAAAACCTTTTCCAATCAATAACTTGAGAACCATTTGACCCAGAACCTTCAAACTTCATAGTGTGATAGGACTTACAGAGTAGATGACCCCTAGTGTTGTTGGGGGTCACTCGAACAAAGGTCAAGGTCACAGGTGCCTGAACATGGAAATCCGTCTCCGGTCAATAACTTGAGAACCACTTGACCAAGAATATTGAGACTTCATTATGATGATTGGACATGCAGAGTAGATGACCGCTATTGATTCTGGGGTCATTTGATAAAGGTCAAGGTCACAGGGGCAAGAACATGGAAAACGGTTTCCAATCAATAACTTGAGAACAGTTTGACCCAGAGCCTTCAAACTTAATAGGGTGACAGGACTTATAGAATAGATGACCCCTATTATTATTTAGGTTACTCAGTTAAAGGTCAAGGTCACAGGGGCCAAAACATGGAAAACTATTCCAATCCATAACATGGGAACAACTTAATCCAGAACGTTGAAACTTCATGGGATAATTAAACATGCCAGATAGATGATCCCTATTGCATTTATGTCACTAAGCCAACCTTCAGTGTCTCATTGACTTTTGCTCCTGTCCCCTATTGACTTCTTGCCTATTACTACTATGCTTTGGGGGAGATAAGTGCTTTTCTCAAAAGCATCTTTTAGTTTTTCTCTGAATATAAGTAGATTTCTAGTCAGATATTCTTGGACCAATGTCATAGTAATTTGACAGAAATTTTGATTGTATTACTTTTTATCCAAATTGTCAACTGTTTGAGCTGTGATACACTAGTGAGCGATTAAGGACTGACATGGCCTTCATTTATCATTTAATTGCATTCACTCATGAACAAAACACAGCCAATTTTCCTGTATTGCTTTTTATTCTAATGTTGTATGGTGCTGTATGGAACTTTATTGTATATTTATTCTGCCATGTGCTTAATGAAGAGACACTATAGATCGCTTTTTAACCCAAGTGTGTAACCCCAGCATCCTAAAATGCCATTGGTAGTCAGAATAATCATGATTGTAAACTATCGAGGATATTATATTTTCGGTCTTACATTTTAGCACACCACTTGCCATGCAGACCCACTCTCTCTACATGTTTGTTGAATGAAAATGTATTATTCTCTGTATGTAACACCCTTTTTTGACTTAAATTGGAAGGATATGATTAAGCTTGTTTGTTTGTAAAATATGTCTGTAACTCCTCAAAGTATGTCTTGATATTTGTTACATCTTGTGATAATTAATTTTAAATATTTCCAGACTTAGAAAGACTGTGGGTTTCACAATGCAAGTTAATTACAGTAAAAAATGGATCTCTCAAGGTCACAAAGGGTTGAGCAAACTGAGTTTTGTGCAATCCAAACATAGAAAATATATGGACCATATGAACTGCTAAAAGGCACTGGCCTCCAGATCGTTCGAAAACGAACAAAAAAAGATTTTTTTTAGATATCTGGAAATTAATGCTGTATTTCTTAAGAATGCTTTGAAACTTAATTACTGACTGACTATATGTTACGGAAACAGATGAGAATTAGTTGATTTTACTACTTTTTACGATGAAAATCGAAAAGCGTTTGTAATGCATTTTACCCGCGCAGCGTCACGTGCAACGCATCATGACGTCATAATTTCATGACTTCATGATATGTATATAGAAAAACAAACAGTTCTATGACGTTTCCAGATTTCATTCAGATTTTATTATGATGGAACGTATAGATTTATGATCCCCTAAGTATTTATTAGCTCACCTGTCACATAGTGACAGGGTGAGCTTTTGTGATCACCCTTCGTCCGTCGTCCGTCCGTCCGTTGTCCGTCCACAATTTCTTGTGAACAAAATAGAGACCACATTTTGCAAGCAATTTTGATCAAACTTGTACAAAACATGTATTGGCATGATATCTCAGTTCCTTTCAAAAACTGGCCAGATCCCATCATGAGTTCTAGAGTTATTGCCCCTTAAAGGGCCAGAATTTGCTATTTTTGTGCGTCAACAATTTCTTGTCTACACGATAGAGGTTTCATTTATGATTTTATTTTAACCAAACTTGCACACAACTTGTATCACCATAAGATTACAGTTCCTTGCTTGAACTGACCAGATCCCATTATGGGTTCCAGAGTTATGGCCCCTGAAAGGGCCAGAATTAGCTATTTTGACCTTGTCTGCACAATAGCGGCTTCATTTATGATTTGAATTCAATCAAACTTGCACAATACTTGTGTCATAATAAGATCTCGGTTCCTTTCTTCAACCGGCCAGATCCCATAAAGGGTTCCAGAGTTATGGCCCCTGAAAGGGCCAAAATTAGCTATTTTGACCTTGACTGCACAATAGCAGCTTCATTTATGATTTGATTTTAACTAAACTTGCACACAACTTGTATCACCATAAGATCTTGCTTCCTTTCTTCAACTGGCCAGATTCCATCATGGGTTCCAGAGTTATGGCCCCTTAAATGTCCAAAATTTGCTATTTTGACTTTTGCAGCCATATAGAGACTTCATTTATAGTTTTTTTTTTTCAAACTTCCAAAATATCTTCAACAACAATAAATCTTGGATTCCATGACAAATCAGATCCTATCGTAGGTTCCAGAGTTATTTTATATCTGATTACCTCCACTGATTGTAATCAAAATGGATTTATATCATTAAGTACTTATAGGACTTATTTGAAATTTCATTATTGTTATTAGTTGGACTGAGACAATCAGGATAGATAACTATGGACTGATTTTATGTCAAATTATCTCCCTTCATTTCAATTTAAATTTCTTCCCTTTGTTGTTCCTGTCCTTTGGACTTAGATATTTTTTCTGAGGACCTTCTTCTCCTCAAGTGCAATGATAACAGGTGAGCGATATAGGGCCATCATGGCCCTCTTGTATACATCTATATCTTTCCTGAGAAGTAAATTTTGCAAGGAATTTACGATTATATATAATTCATATTCATTTGCATTCAGGTGTTGTTCCATACCAGTGAAAAATAAATTTGATATTTTCACTGTTTGAAGCAGTGAAAATATCAATTTTATTTCACGGATAAATGTTAGTATTTCACTGAAAAGCATAAAATGAACTACTTTAGTACTATTTTTCATGTCTTTGGTAAGATGCAGCCTGGTAGTGAATCCACAACCTCCCATACTCAAAGCAGGCATTGTACCACTAGGCTAGTGAGGCAGTTAATTTTTGTTAGAGTGTTTGATATGGTTTTTCAGTATTTCATTAAATTAACAGTTTACCTTTGACTCTGCTGTGCAGTTACAGAGCTGTCTCCACAAGTAACTTTCTAGAAATGTATGTGTTGTGAAGGAGAATTGACCTCATGCTCTCCTTCCTTTGAGAAATTGCCTCAGGTGTCATAGTATTATTGTTGCATGACTGAAGTAGGTTAACCTACCAATATTTATGGAAATTCTTCCTGCAAGTAACTGACATCTTATATAGCCCTCTATTTAAGTATGGACTTAAATGTCTTTTGTGAGTTATGGTAATATTATAGACTTGCTGCGATGCCAGTTCAAGGTCAATGTCATGCTTAACATTACAAACTTGCTGTGATGCCAGTTCAAGGTCATTGCCATGCGTAACATTAAAAACTTGCTGTGTTGCCAGTTCAAGGTCAGTGTCATGCTTAACATTACAAACTTGCTGTGATGCCAGTTCAAGGTCATTGCAATGCTTAACATTACAAACTGGCTGTGTTGCCAGTTCAAGGTCAATGCCATGATTAACATTAAAAACTTGCTGTGACGGCAGTTCAAGGTCAATGTCATGCTTAACATTACAAACTTGCTGTGATGCCAGTTCAAGGTCATTGCCATGCGTAACATTACTAACTTGCTGTGATGCCAGTTCAAGGTCATTGCCATGCTTAACATTACAAACTGGCTGTGTTGCCAGTTCAAGGTCAATGTCATGCTTAACATTACAAACTTGCTGTGATGCCAGTTCAAGGTCAATGCCATGATTAACATTAAAAACTTGCTGTGACGGCAGTTCAAGGTCAGTGTCATGCTTAACGTTACAAACTTGCTGTGATGCCAGTTCAAGGTCAATGTCATGCTCAATATTACAAACTTGCTGTGATGCCAGTTCAAGGTCAGTGTCATGCTTAACATTACTAACGTGCTGTGATGCCAGTTCAAGGTCATTGCCATGCTTAACATTAAAAACGTGCCGTGTTGCCATTTCAAGGTCAGTGTCATGCTTAACATTACAAACTTGCTGTGATCGCAGTTCAAGGTCAGTGTCATGTTTAACATTACAAACTTGCTGTGATGCCAGTTTAAGGTCAATGCCATGCTTAACATTAACACGCGTCGGCATCCCGATTTGGTTAAGTTTATGTATGTAAGCTGGTATCTCAGTAACCACTTGAGGGAATGGATTGAAACTTCACACACTTATTCACTGTGATAAATTGACTTACATTGCACAGGTTCCATAACTCTATTTTGCTTTTTTTTTTTTTACAAAATTATGGCCCTTTTTCAACTTAGAAATTTTTGGTCAAGGTTTTATATGTAAGTCGGTATCTTAGTATCTACTTATGGGAATGGATGGAAACTTAACACACTTGTTCACTATGATGATCTGACGTGCATTGCACAGGTTTCATAACTCTGCTTTGCATTTTCTACAAAATTATGCCCCTTTTTCGACTTAGACATTTTTTGGTTAAGGTTTTGTATGTAAGCTGGTATCTCAGTACCCACTAATGGGAATGGATTGAAACATCACACAATTGTCCATTGTCATGGGCTGATATGCATTGTACAGGTTCCTTAACCCTGTGTTGCAATTTTACAAAATTATGCCCCTTTTTATGCCCCCCCCCCCATGAGTGTTGAGGGCATATAGATTTGCTCCTGTCCGTGCGTCCGTCCGAAGTTCGTGACGTGCCTAGCTCAAAAAGTATTTGATATAAATTGATGAAACCTTGCATGAGTCTTTATCATGATATGAACTTGCGCACCTTCTATTTTTCGTCTGGCTCCGCCCCCTAATTTTAGAGTTATGGCTCCTGAAATAGTCAAAAATGCACATATTCACCTTGTGACACGCCTAGCTCATAAAGTATTTGATATAGATTTATGAAACCTTGCATGAGTCTTTATCATGGTATGAACTTGCGCACCTCCTATTTTTCATCTTGGTCCGCCCCCTATTTTTAGAGTTATGGCCCCTGAAATAGTCAAAAATGAACATTTTCACCTTGTGACACGCCTAGCTCAGAAAGTATTTGATATAAATTGATGAAACCTTGCATGAGTCTTTATCATGATATAAACTTGCGCACCTACTCTTTTTCATCTGGGTCCGCCCCTATTTACAGTTTTAGGCCCCTGAAATAGTAAAAAAAATGCACATTTTCACCTAATTATGCCTCACTCAGAAAGTATTTAATGTAAATTCATGAAACCTTGCTTGAGTCTTTATCATAATGTGACCTTGCACACTTGGCATTCTTCTTGAGAATTTTAGTGTTTATTACAGAGTTATGGCCCTTGAAGTAGCCAAAATAGTGTGGTTTTTTTGTTTGTGATGCTCATAGCTCAAAAAGTATATGGTATAGAATAATGAATCCTTTTCATATTTTTTTTTGAGGCTATACCCCATTAAGACTGCAAACATTTGAATTATTTCCCCTTATTTGTGACAAATGTTCCAGTGGGGGAGCACACCCTGTGTCCTACAGACACATTCTAGTTGGACTTTAATATTCATTCAATTGACAAGGCTGTTGAATAGTCGAGCGTTGCTGTCTTGTGACAGCTCTTGTTTTTGGTTAGGAAGTCAAGGAATATAGTCACATTGGCCTTCAGACAAAAAATAGTTTCTGATCAGTCAACTTGGCTTGAGGTCAGCTATCTTTTTTAACATGATTGTCTATGGTCAGAAAATGACCCCAGAAGTGTTTGGAGTAAAAATTGAACTGACATTGCCCTAAAAAAGGTTTAGGATTTATAGCTGGAGGATATTTGGGCTTGATCAGTAGTTGACTACTGCTTTGATGGGGCTGTTGCTTTGGTGTTAGTGTTTTCATGTTAGAAAAGATTTCGCCTGATACTTTCACAAAAGAAATTTGAACACTTTCCAATTTATATTCTTTTACTTTGGGGTCAATATTTAATATATTTATTTGACTAAAATCAATTTTTTTAAAATAAATTTGTTGCATTTTATTGTTCATTCCTGAGTATTTGACACAATTTCGTTTAACTGAACTGAAGGTTGAGTGGGGGGAAATTTTAAGAAGTTGAATTTAAAGATTTACATGAAATATGATGCATTTCCTGTATATACAAGGTGTGTTCAATAAAAATATAGACTGGCTCATGTTGTATGTCACATTATAAAAGTGGTACTGTTATAATACCTAAGGCTTCCTTCTAATAACTATGCATTTAGAAATTTATGACAGGAGGCTATTGTATAACCATAGTTATGCGTTATTAGCCAAGATGATGCTTTGAAAATTTGAATAGAATAATACAAATATATACCAATGTAATAGCATCAACATTTGTAAACAAAAAAGACCAACATAAATCTGTGCATTTCATAATCTCCTGAGAATTTGATTTCAATTGGTTGTAACAGTCTGGTATAAACAACGTTTTTCTAGGGCACTCAGTTTTCCTATACTTAAATATCCTTTAAAGCTACTTTCCACAAAACAATTAAATTTCTTGGACGTGATCAAATAGTTTTATTTTCAATATTGAAGAAGTGAAATTTATTAAAATTGGCATACTTTCAAAGATTTTGATGGAAACTACCACAAAACTGCTAACTCAGTTGTCCATGACACTTTAGCAATTATAAAAATAGCACAGACAACATTGGCACATGCACGGACATCTATTTCCAGATGTAAACTATGTCAATGTCGGGCGGTAAGAAACAGAGGCAGAAACGATTAATGATCATGTGGAAAAATGATTTAAACTTCGTAAACCAAAACATATAAGTTACGGTCAAATTATCTTGCTGAAATCTCGGATCTACTGCTTGCAGTTGCCTTTGTTTATTGTTTAAATATGGGGATTTTTTTTACCTATGGGAATAACGATAAAAATACTATACTTCCAATTTCATGTTCTAAAAAAGGTTTTGGTACTCCATGAAAAATCAGCAATTACAGAATTTTGTTTTGTTTCTTTTGGGTTTAACACTGTTTTTCAACAGTATTTCAGTTATATAACAGTGGGCAGTTAACCTATCCAGTGTTCCAGGGTTTTGTACCAGTATAAACCTATTCTCCGCAAGTAACTGCCAACTACCCCACAGGAATCAGAGGTGGATTGACAAATGATTTCAGACACAGTGTCTTTTATCAAATTATCACTGAGATTATACACCTCGCCCGAGGATTGAACTCAAAACCCAGCGATCCGTAGATCTGCCCTCTCTCCATTGAGCTAAGCAGACGGTAACAAAATGGAATTTAAATACACTGGGACCCGGTTATAACGCTGTCGTCGGGGTCCAAGGTTTGAGACCCGCGGATCTAGCAGGGTTAAATTTATAACGCGGGTTGATCGTATCAGCAGTATACGCAATACCCCACCCACCGGTAACGTATTTTGGACGCTGTTTTATGTTAATAAGAAATAAGAATCGTATAAACGGGACATTTATTTACCTTAAATGCTACTGAAAAATACATTAAAAGAATTATAACGCTGTGTCATCTTCTCATTTTGACGTGATTATAAAAGAAAATTGGATTTGTGTACCCCGGAAGTAAACATATATAACGCTGTGTAAGGAGTGTGCGGTCGTGAGAATTACATATGCAATGCAATTGCACTGGAGGTTTATGTAACTAAAAGAGAAAAAAGCGGAGTCTAAAAAGATTTATTTTGAATAGATCTACATGAAGGAAATCGATAAATAAGATAGAAAATTTTTAAATCACCGTCGTTGATATACGATATTAAAAAGGGAGCACATTCTCAGTAAGGCTTTCAGTGCGTCGAATCTTAGTTATTTCCAATGAATTGACCTTACGCCAGATAGCCTGTAGCCACGCCTACCAGTTTTCAGGGGGAACAATTCATGCTAGGCCCGACAAACAAAGGAATCAAATGGCGACGGCAGAAATATTTTGCCGGACATTCTAGTTGATTTCGGCGTACGCTACCTCAATTCACACGTATTTCTAAAGTGAAAAGACAAAACACAATCGTAAAGTGGATGTTCTGTAGCGAAACATAAATTCTACAAAAAACAACGATACGTTGTTGTTAAAAGTCGGGAACTGCACCCGAGTATGAGGAAAACTAAACAAGACAGGGGGCCGAGCGGAAAACACGTAAAAAAGACGGAAATCTCTGAAACCATTATAGCTGATTTTATGTTTTTTTTTTAATTGTCCGTTTCTTTTTCATTATAGAAACGTCAAATTTCGATCTCCCGGAAATCATGTAGGGTATGACTATATTAAGCAGACTAGAACATTGATTTTTATTAATTAAGGTTGAAATCAGACTGAGGATTCTGAATCCTATTTCAAAATAATTAGATAAATTAAATAAGGTAATTTACATGTAAAAATTGTCACTTGTGTCATTTAAGAAACGTCGGATTTCGAAATACCGGAACTCATTTAAGATGCTCATATCATTGTTCAACATTATTCAGATACATAGCATTTAATGTCTAATACTTAGACATGATGTGTTTTAAGTATAAGTAAAGAAAGTTCTCTTATTAGAATTAAAACGTGTAAATGATAAATAAATAAGATACAGTCCAAGGCGACGATATAGTCCATACTCATATTTCAAGACATATACCGGCGCATCGCAGCTTAAAACAATGTTTGAGCCTACAAAATTTCTTTATAAAGTATACAGAATTAATGTATAATTTTTTGTTTAAGAACATATTTTCTTTATACGAAATATGCTATTTTTTCTGGAATTTTAGACGAGGTTTACGCTGTCTATTAAAATGAAATTTAGAACGAAAGCACACACCGAGTGCTAAGTCAAAACTTTGAGCGCCTGGAAAATTGTTGATTAGACTCATTAAAAATAATCTTATATCAATCATAGTTTTTTATCATGTTTATTATTTGTTGTATTATCACCCAGGTATGACTTAACATACACCAGTGGGAGATTGATGTAAACCTTAAAAAATGCATAAATCATGTTTCCGGTACATTAAGGCATAATATTTACACGTTACCATTCAAATTATATAGAACATCAAATACTTGTGTTTTATCAGTACATACCAGTTACTCTGGTAACTGATGGAATATTTTTACTATTGAATAAAGAATACTAAGCACTTTTGTTAAATAAGAAAGTTAATTTTCATAGAATTTTACACTGATTTAAATGAAATAATTAAAACGTTATAACACAATGAGTGCTAAGTCGAATTGCTTTGCTTTTAAACATTCTTATAAGATTTTTAAGATCAACTATTCTTGAGGACGTCCACAGAGCCTGATACATCGTTGACAATATTCGAGGTCTGAGAGTGGATTTGGAAAAGGGAAGCGCTCTAGTATTACACTCTCTTCCCTGTGTCTGATGTAAAGGTGTCGTAACGTCACCTTTTTACCATTTTGGACGATTTTTCGGTGGTATTTATATTCTTTGACTGGCGAGTCCGGCACTAAGTTTGACGGACAAAATGGCGGCTAACAACAAGGCTTATCAGTTCTGTTATCTGATTGGTCAGTTGGAACCTGTCAATCAACACTGGCGTAAGGTCAATTGAGTGTGACGATTACGAAAAACGGCTGCAGTTTATTACAAAATTCGATTTTTTATTCACTCAAGTGATCATGTCATCTGCTTAATTGGTGCAAACTTAAACAGTTTGATAGTTGACTGACCAATGTTACACGCTTGTTATGCAAACAATCTAATTTTGTCACGGTACTGATTGCCTAATTGTCACATGTCTACATGTATTGAAACTTTAACAAAGGCGATACGCAAACAAGTAAGCTAGCAGACGATTATTGATTTTTGTGACAGTTGTCATGGAAAGGTGTTAAAGTACTTGTAGTTTTAACGCTGGTTATGATCAAATTAAGTAACATCCGCGGATTTTTTTTTTTTTTTTTCTTTTTTTTTTTTATTTTTTACCCTCTAAAATATGGACGCCAAGGCCATACAGCGTTATACCGAGGACCGCGGTATATCGAGGAGCGTTATAACGGGTTTCGAGTGTAAAACAGTTGTTATTTGCATAGTCTGAAATCGTAAGTAAAATATATAAAAAGTTGCAGTTCTGTGGAAGGTAAAGAATGTCTAGACAAGGAAGTAATCATTAAATTTTGCTATAATCTCAGGGGACAGCTGACAAATACTTCTGAACTATTGAAAAAGACTGAACATGTCAAAAACATTTTGCAATTATCAGCTTTTCTTTTGATAACTTGATAAGGCATAATACACCAATGAATATCTTATTTCAAAGAGAGACAATCTCCAAATGTCTTGAGTTTAATGTACATTTTACATACCACATTAAAAATTGATATTCTTTCTCTTCAAAAGTTCTTCTGCTTTTCTGTAAGAGATGTTTCATAATACATTTTTATAATTTGGAAAGAATAAAGTACTTGAAAAATATTGTGAACAAATTTAATATCATTAAGAGGTCCCTGGGATAGGCAGCGATGCCTACCCCTTGATTCAAGAAATGACCCAAAAACAAATGAAATGCCAGGTGACAGTTTCAGAGCAGATGTATCAGTGTTCAAAATAGTACAAATTTAATATATCTTCATTGATTGATTTTGAAGTTACAGCAAGAGTCTTCATATTTCTAAACAGTCCTTCCCATTTAGCTGTTTACATTAAAAAAGATATTTCATTTTATTTCAGTGACTGCTCTGAGTTTGGCTCGATTACCCGCAAATTTTAAAGACTACGAATACCAGATGAAAGTTAATGAGTAAGTACTGATGATGTTAGTTATTTTTTTTTTATCTAAACCAGAATCATAATAATTGATATTATTTAAGCTTGACTAATTAACCCTTACCCTGCTAAATTTCTATAATGAATTTGTCCATCTTTCAATTTGGACAGTACTATTAACTGTTAAAAGGGGTGTTAACCAAAAAGATACTGACTGAATAGCGAACAGTTCAGACCATGGTCAGACTGCACGGATGTGCAGACTGATCTTGGTCTGCACTGGTCGCAAAGGCAGAATCACTTGTCGCCAGCAGGCTAAGGGTTAAAGTTGATATGTTTTGAGATACCTATTTTGAGAATTTACCACTTTACCACTTTGTAAGACATGATAAAGATTACATGTAGTATTTAACCTTTGGCCTGCTGACGTCAAGTTATTATGCCTTTGCAACCAGTGCAGACCATGCAGATCTTGGTCTGCACTGTTCGCTATTTTTTTCAGTAAATTTTCAGTGAACACCCCTTCAAATAATAAATGGTATTGCCCAAATTAAATGGTGGACCAGTCCATGATAGAAATTTAGCAGGATAAAGGTTAAAACAAACTACACTTCATTTCAGCTGCCATGATAATGAGGACCAGTTTTCACCATTTCATAAAGAAATCATCAAGAAACTAACACAGACAGCAGGAAATCAACTCGACAACAAGGGCAAACAAGGTCCTAGTAAGTACCTGAATTGTGTTACCTTTAAAGTTAACAGAAATTTAGTTACCATAGCAGCCAATACAGATAGCAGAAAATTAGTTAGAAATTAGGGGCAAACAAAGTCATAATAAGCACCTAAACTGTGTTACATATCATAAAAGTTAGCATAAATTTAGTTACCATAGCAGCCAATTCAGATAGCAGAAAATCAATTAGAAATTGGGGGCAAACAAAGTCATAGTAACCACCTGAACCTTGTTACATATAAAAGTTATAAATTTAGCATAAATTTTAGTTACCGTAGCAGCCAATACAAGTAGCAGGAAATAACAAGAAAATTTAGGCAAATAAGGTAATAGTATACCAGAACCATGCTACATATCATACAAGTTAGCATAAATTTAGTTACCATAGCAGCCAATACATATAGCAGAAAATCAGTTAGAAAATGGGGGCAAACAAGGTCATAGTAAGCACCTGAACCATGTTACATATCATACAAGTTAGCATAAATTTAGTTACCATAGCAACCAATAAAGACACCAGGCAGGAAATCAAGTAACAAACAGGAGCAAACAAGATCCTTGTTAGTAACTGATCTGTGTTACTGGGAAGGGGGGAGTAAATATCATCAGTAATCAAATCTTTAACTTTATCTGGTATTTACAATTTGCAGACAAGCTAGATTCGTATTGAAATTCTTTTGAGTTATCAAGAAACACTGCCGCCTAATTTTATAGAAATGTTCCTTTAGTGACATATTACAAAGTTCTGTCAACTTGTTCCGGTTTGTCATAAACATGGTCACCAAAGAGTGTAATCTCTTTTTCCTTACATTTCTATATATACAGTTTAAAAAAGACTTGGCGGTCTCTGCTGGCCAAATTTCAGAAGTGTGTCAGACATTTTCCTTGCAAAATTATTAAAACCAGCTGTGAAACTCTGATGAGTGATCTTGGGCTATGATGGCCTACTAGTTTACAATTATATTTACCTACAAATAAAGTATTTTCAAATTTTGAATCATCAGACATAAATCTGGATTTGCACATACGTGTTTTAAAAAATCCTATTATAAATACTGACTTTGTTCATTTATAAAGTAATAAACATGTTTAAAAAGTGAAGTTAAAACACATAAAAAGAAACAATAGTGGTTAATATTGTCATTATATTCTCAGTGTTGACAGTGTCCCTTCAAATACTGCATGGTGATTTATCAACAGTGAAGAAAGAGGACCCAATGTTGTTCAGTAAAGGTGTGGCTCAGATACAGAAACTTGGCTTCACCGAGGATCTCTCACCAGGTATACCTACTCTTGTTGTATCCTAGTTACCTACACTTATTGGAACAAAAATCTACTTCCTTAATCTTTAGCCTGCTGGCAGCAATTGATTTTGCCTTTGCGACCAGTGCAGACCAAGATCAGCCTGCACGGCAGTGTGGGATGTGCAGGCTGATCATGGTCTGCACTGTTTGCTATTGAGTCAGTAAATTTTCAGTGAACACCCATTTGAATAATAAATGGTACTGCCCAAATTAAATGACGGACCAGTCTATTTTAGAAATGTAGCAATGTAAAGGTTAACACACCTTGGTAATGGCAAGGGTATGGTGTTATCACTGTCCTTGTATGCATATGTTTGTATGTTTAAAAAATTGTGTAAGACAAATCAGTTTGTTGTGCATTGTGCTATTTCAAAACAAACCATAACAAGCCAAAGGTCATGGTCATGATGCAAGACTGAACTTTGTAAATGCAGTTTTAATTTCCTTTGTCAAAATACCTTTATGCAAAGGTCACCCACATTTGTGTCTTTACATCACAGGGGCATTTTGTGTCCTATGGACCCATTTCTAGTTTATATTATATAAATAATGAAAATGTATTTTGGTTTTGAATGAATGTACTAATTAAAGGTGTGACTTTAACTATAGGGTTATATAATAATCAGTTACATGTATACCTGATAATGCAGTTTTTAAGTGTTGGAAGTAATGTGCATTATTTAGTGCTTTATGTGTTATCAAAGGATGTTCTTTATTTTTTAATAACAGTTGAAATTAATATGTTATGTATGTATCTAAGCTGTTGAGAATGTTGAGAAAGCATTTGATTGTACCCAGGTATGTGGACCAAATCCCACAAATATGTGTAAATAGGTATCATTGTCAAGAATAACTTGTACCACATTCAGATTTCTAATTATTTAATTATTCTTTCCATAAATGAACATTTTCTAAAGACTTAAAGGTAAAAAACTTACTACACTTGAACTTTAGATGGGCTCTAAAGGTGTTTATATGAATGGGAAGGTTGGCAGGTTTAGAAACAATGAGACACTAGGGATGTTTTCCCTTTATAAATTTAGAACTGTTTGAATAATTGTTTAGATGGTGATGGTTTAAGGCAGTAGCATGTTACAACAGTTTTGTCAACTGGGTTGGCACTTAAAGTTACTGATGTATATGAACAAAGCTGGCCTAAAGGAAGTGATGTTTCTGAAACTAGTCTAATTATTTCTAATCAAGTAAAGCATGCTATTAACAAGTTTAGAGTCTCAGAAACTAGGCTAGCTCTTTAATATTTTAAATTCGTAATTTAATAATAATAGTTAATTGCAGTTCTGTACCAGTGAAAAATATATTTGATATTTTTCACTGTGGGATTATCAAACATATTTCACTGTAATATTTCAATAATTCACTGAAAAATGTGTAACCAAGTAGTTTAACCCTTATCATGCTGGACACGATTGATTCTGCCTTTGCTACCACTTCAGATCATGATCAGCCTGCATATCCATGCAGTCTGATCATGATCTGCACTGTTCACCATTCAGTCAGTATCTTTTTGGTAAGCACCTCTTAACAGCTAATGGTACTGTCCAAATTAAAAGATGGACAAGTTCATTATAGAAATTTTGCAGGATAAGGGTTAATATCTTATTATAATAAAGGATTAATTAATCAATTATATTGCTTGTTTCATTGATCATGCATACTAGTTACATTTCGGGAGCATCAGCTGCATGGTAAGTGTAAGCTTTGTAGATACCATATACCGTAACTCTCATCTTAGTGTATTAGATATATCCAAGTAAAGTCTACTCTTCACAAGCACCTGTCACATTCTTGTGAAAATCTCAAATTTTTTATTCATTATGTCGCTAAAGCTGGAGTCTCTGAGAAGGCAAATGTCACTGTGGTTTTGCTCTTACTATATATTTTGTCAGTTGAAATTTTAGTATTATTTTTGTCTTTTTGAACGCAAAAATGAAAAAAAGATAAGTGGTAAACACAGTTGAAACTCCATTTCTCACTTATCGGACAGAAAAATCTCTATTTTTAGAAATGCTGGAAAATCTTATCTCACATGGGTTATCCCACACTCCTGTGACGGACTACTTCATGCACTGAATATACATATTATTTATGTAAAATAATTAAAAATCAGGTACCTTTATCTTTTCTCTCCGTTCCTTATAGTGTATTTCTCGATTCAAAATTGATTACTTTATGACAAGAACGTACCGTTACGCTACAAACGATAAAACTAAAGCAGAACTTTGTTATTGTGCGTCACTGAAATGTCACGACGTCACTTCTGCTTATGGACGTCAGTTTCCTGCGTTTGAAATAGTTTCATATTTTCATGCTTGTTTTTAGCTCACCTGTCACAAAGTGACAAGGTGAGCTTTTGTGATTGCGCGGTGTCCGTCGTCCGTCCATCCGTGCGTACGTGCGTCCGTAAACTTTTGCTTGTGACCACTCTAGAGGTCACATTTTTCATGGGATCTTTATGAAAGTTGGTCTGAATGTTCGCCTTGATGATATCTAGGTCAAGTTCGAAACTGGGTCACATGCCATCAAAAACTAGGTCAGTAGGTCTAAAAATAGAAAAACCTTGTGACCTCTCTAGAGGCCATAATATTCAATGGATCTTCATGAAAATTGGTCAGAATGTTCATCTTGATGATATCTAGGTCAAGTTCGAAACTGGGTCACGTGCGGTCAAAAACTAGGTCAGTAGGTCTAAAAATAGAAAAACCTTGTGACCTCTCTAGAGGCCATATATTTCACAAGATCTTCATGAAAGTTGGTCAGAACGTTCACCTTGATGATATCTAGGCCAAGTTCGAAACTGGGTCACGTGCCGTCAAAAACTAGGTCAGTAGGTCAAATAATAGAAAAACCTTGTGACCTCTCTAAAGGCCATATTTTTCATGGGATCTGTATGAAAGTTGGTCTGAATGTTCATCTTGATGATATCTAGGTCAAGTTCGAAACTGGGTCACATGCGGTCAAAAACTAGGTCAGTAGGTCTAAAAATAGAAAAACCTTGTGACCTTTCTAGAGGCCATATATTTCACAAGATCTTCATGAAAATTAGTCAGAATGTTCACCTTGATGATATCTAGGTCAAGTTCGAAATGGGTCACATGCCTTCAAAAACTAGGTCAGTAGGTCAAATAATAAGAAAAACCTTGTGACCTCTCTAAAGGCCATATTTTTCATGGGATCTGTGTGAAAGTTGTCTGAATGTTCATCTTGATGATATCTAGGTCAAGTTCGAAACTGGTCACGTGCGATCAAAAACTGGTCATAGGTCAAATAATAGAAAACTTGTGACTCTCTAAAGCCATATTTTTCATGGATCTGTGAAAGTAGTTGAAAGTTCTCTTGATGATATCTAGTCAAGTTCGAACTGGTCACGTGCGATCAAAAATAGTCAGTAGTCTAAAATAGAAACTTGTGACCTCTCTAGAGGCCATTATTTCATGAAATCTTCATGAAAATTTGTCAGAATGTTCACCTTGATGATATCTAAGTCAGTTTGAAAGTGGGTCAGTGCCATCAAAAATAGGTCAGTAGGTCAAATAATAGAAAAACTTGTGACCTCTCTAAAGGCCATATTTTTCAATGGATCTTCATGAAAGTTGGTCTGAATGTTCATCTTGATGATATCTAGGTCAAATTCGAAACAGGGTCATGTGCGGTCAAAAACTAGGTCAGTAGGTCTTGAAATAGAAAAACCTTGTGACCTCTCTAGAGGCCATACCCTTGAATGGATCTTCATGAAAATTGGTCAGAATGTTCACCTTGATGATATCTAGGTCAAGTTTGAAACTGGGTCATGTGCCTTAAAAAACTAGGTCAATAGGTCAAATAATAGAAAAACCTTGTGACCTCTCTAGAGACCATATTTTTCAATGGATCTTCATGAAAATTGGTCAGAATTTTTATCTTTATAATATCTAGGTCAAGTTTAAAACTGGGTCACATGAGCTCAAAAACTAGGTCACTATGTCAAATAATAGAAAAACCGACGTCATACTCAAAACTGGATCATGTGGGAAGAGGTGAGCGATTCAGGACCATCATGGTCGTCTTGTTATTGTTTGTGTTGTGGTAAGTGAGAAATAGAATCCATCATTGGTGTTCGGTGAAGATCGGAAATCCCAACCGTCTGGCGCACCGCTCAAGTCTTAAACTTGGCACAGCCTCGTTTAAGACTTGAGCGGTGCGTCCTCGGGTTGGGATTTTCTGATCTTAACTGAAGACCAATGACAGATTCTCTATATCTCGAATTTCAATGGAGAGAGAGTTTTACTTCGGGATAGCAGAAATTCGACTTTAAATGATATTTTGTACATGTGTTTATGGGACGGGACTTGAAATTGCCTTCGAGATAGCTGGATGTTTGAGATAAGAGAGTTTTAGAGCTTCAACAGTTTCAACTGTATATAAATTCAAATGTAAGAATACTGATGTGTTTTCTGCAGGATCAGATTTGGAATGACGTAAAGACGTACAAAATGCTCTTGTAAAGTGTAGATTTTATTTGGAATTTTACTAATTTAAAAGCTTTTAGTTGAGATGGATTTAGTATATCAAGTTTTTGCTGCTTTTATAAGACTGTGTTTAACAGTCAGCTGTCTATAACAGGTATTATTTGTTGGGACGTCCACTGTTATTGTGATGGGCCTAACTTTTTGTTTTCTTGAATAGTATTTTATATAATTTACTTAGAAATAATAAATCTGTTTATCAACTTATTTCAGATTTCTCTTTCTGTATCAATACCTGCATAAGCTCAAGCTTCAGGGGACAGCATGTTACTCCATGGAAGCCATGTGCAAATGCCATCACACTTAGATTTTCAATATTCCTGAACAGTCCTTAGATACTTCATTTCAAACTTGGAAAATATCTTTTAAAAACTATTTTCTTTTGCTCCCAAATGGGCCAGAGACAGATTAAGTGTTGATTTGGTTGCATTAATGTTCATTTAGGTAGCTAACATAATTATGGAACATAATGATTACCTAACTACAGTAGTAGTTGCTTTTAAAGTGATTTCATTATACATCATTAGTTAGCTATTGTTCAGGACTACTTTATGTTCCATTTTGTAGCAAAGATTTGCTGTGTATGTAGATGTCTTGTAGATACTAGTATAATAATGTGAAATAATTTAATTTTGTGGGCAAGAAATTGTACAGTTTGGGTCAAAATAACTGTTTTGTGGGGATATAAATTTATGAAAATAAGATTAATGGGAATTTCATTTAAATGTTGGGATTCATGGGTAGAAACAATCACAAAATCAATGAATATTAGTCATCAATGAAATTTAATGATTACTTGGTATGTAGTAGTTTTTAGAATTGTGAAGTGATATCATTGCCAAGAATTCTTGTTTCCCTGTCAGTTTTCACGGCGAAGTAAAACTAGACTTTAACAAGCTCATATTTGGTAATCTAGTAATTATTGATCCTCATGTTGGAACTTACTCTGCAGTTTGGCCCATCCTCTTTTTCTTCAAACTTGACTTTGTTTATCTCATATCTGTTTTATGTCGAAATCAAATCTGTTTCTACATGGTAAGAAGACAGATCACAGTCAATATCAGTGGAATAAATTTTTTTCTATTAAAAAAATATAAAAAGTAGATTAATTACTGTAAAATCATTAAATTTCGTGGGCACAAAATTTCGTGGTTTTGGTCTAAATGGCAATTTCATGGGGATATGAATTTGTGGATTTCAACTTTTGAACCTAAAATGAATGGGAATTTTACTTGTTCATTGGGATTAAATTTCATGGATTGACTCAACCACAAAATCCACGAAAATTAGTCCCCAACGAATATTAATGATTTCACAGTATAGACATATAATATATTATAACACAATTATATTATGTATGCACTAAACAAAATGATATCTCATGGGATGTAACTATTTGCTTTGCAGTTTTAATGCTAGGAGATGGTTATTGTAATACTAGGACAACCATGTACTAAATTTGCACCCAGTATGACAAACTACATTCCAGCAAAAATACATCTTTTTATGCCCCCCGAAGGTGGGCATATTAAAATCGCACTGTCTGTCTGCCTGTCCATGTGTGTGTGCATCTGTGTGAATTCTTGTCCGGGCTGTAACTTCAACATTCATAAGGGGATTTGAAAATAATTTGACGCAAATGTTAACCATATTGAGAATTTGTGTTGTGCTTATGACCTGGGTCTCCCCGGTCAAGGTCAAGGTCACAAAGCCTAACCCTAAACCCTTACCCTAACCCTAACCCTAACACAAAATTAATGTTTATCTAATCCCAAGGGTTGTTTTGGGGGCATTTGTCACTAATTGTAACAGCTGTTGTTGGTTTTTACATTGACAGACAATGTACATCCTACCCAGTGTGTTTTATTGGAAGTGAAGGAAATGCAAAGTTATCAAATGTGCTTGAATTCTTAGAATATATGAGCCGTGCCACGAGAAAACCAACATAGTGGCTTTGCGACCAGCATGGATCCAGACCAGCCTATGCATCAACGCAGTCTGGTCAGGATCCATGCTGTTCGCTAACAGTTTCTCTAATTGCAATAGGCTTCGAAAGCGAACAGCATGGATCCTGACCAGACTGCGGGGATGCGCAGGCTGGTCTGGATCCATGCTGGTTGCAAAGCCACTACGTTGGTTTTCTCATGGCACGGCTCATATGTTACTTAGTTAACATTTCTCCATTGTTTAACATGTAAGGAATGAGATGCTATTAAGATAGAAGTTTCCATTAAGTTATAAAGTGTATGGGTGTGTCTCACGTGTTTTTGATTGCCAAAGACCTCCATGTATATGTTGAAAGCAGCCATGTATTTCATATCTAAATGAAAAATACACAAAATGCATACTTTGATTTTTCTAACATTTACATTGTTTTAATTGATCTAGTGTTGCATGTCAAATTATATATCTCTCAAGCAACAGATCCATCACATTAACCTTTAGCCTGCTGGCAGCAAGTGATTTTGCCTTTACGACCAGTGCAGACCAAGATCAGCTGTTCAGTCAGTAAATTTTCAGTGATCACATCAACCCTTTGAATATTAAGTAGTACTGCTCAAATTGAATGATGGACCAGTCTTTTTAGAAATTTAACAGGGTAGAAATTTAAGCAGTTTTTGAAATGACATGTTCTAACGTGTCACAGCACATATTCTCCATAGGCAGATCTGAACATATGTTAATTGACAAAATGAGTTGTGTACAGACACAGTCAGTGATTACATAAACCAGTATAATTCTGTAAACCGATTTTGATTGCTAGAAGAATTAAGTATATTTGGAAACTGTTGGAGCACTGGATCTCCAGACATTCAGTTTCTAATAAGATTATTGTAATTTGTACACTTTTTTCTTTCTTACTTTAGCAGCCTTTAAATAGAATTTTTATGCCCCTCTTTGAAGAGGGGGTAGATTACTTTGCATATATCGTCGCTTCCATCAGTTGATTGGTTGGTCTGTCAGTAGAGTTTCAGCTCAATAAATTGAGAACCACTTGACCCAGAAAATTCAAGCTTGGTAGCGTGATTGGGCTTATAAAGTAGATGACCCCTATACTTTTGGGGTCAGTTGGTCAGACATCAAGGTCACAGGGGCTTGAACCTTGAAAACCAATTTGGCTCAATAGTTTCGGAATGACATGACTTAGAACCTTCAAATTTAATAGCATGATTAGGCTTTTGAAGTAGATGACCTTGATAATTTTGGGGTCAGTAGATCAAAGGTCAAGGTCACAGGGGCCTGAACCTTGAGAATGGTTTCCCCTCACTAACTTGAGAATCACTTGACTCACAACCTTCAAATTTGAAAGCGTCATTGGGCTTATTAAGTAGATGACCCTTATTGATTTTGGGGTCAGTAAGTCAAAGGTCAAGGTTGCAGGGGACTGAACCTTGTGAACAGTTTCTGCTCAATATCTTGAGAACTACTTGACCCAGAACCTTCAAACTTTATAGCATGATTAGGTTTATGAAGTAGATGATACTTACTGTTCTTGGGATCAGTAAGTCAAAATTCAAGGTAACAGGTCCATGAATCTCAGAAACAGTTTCGGCACAATAACTTGAGAATCACTTGACCTAGTATCTTCAGACTTGATAGCATGTCTGTGCTTGTGAAGTAGATGACATGGCTTGGGGGTCAATAGGTCAAAGGTCTAGGTCTTAGTTACATTGAGACTAAAAAGGTTTTTTTTTTATTGATAACTGGAGATGGCATGGGCCTGTGGCTGTATTGCATGATTTTCTATGGCATTGATCCGGAGGTTAAAGGTCAAGGTCACATTGACCTTGAGACTTCATTTGTTCAGGATGTGTAGCTGGAAAATGCCTAGGCCTATAGCTGTCAAACTTCATATTATGCTTATTTATGGTTATTTGATGAACTTAAATGTTTTGTAGGTCAAAGTAACATTGTCTTGTTCTTTTTCTTGTGAGGTTATACATGCCCTCATACATGTTATATTTCAGACATGTAACATCTTATGTATGTTACATCTCAGACATGTTATATTCCAGATATGTAACATCTCAGACATGTAGCATCTCAGACAAGTAACATTTCAAACATATAACATCCCAGTTATATAACATCCCAGATATGCAATATCTCAAACATGTAACATCACAGACATGTAACATCCATAATATGTAACATCTGAAACATGTCACATCTCAGGCATGTACATCTCAAACATGTAACATCCCGGACATGTAACATCCGTAACATGTAACATCCAAGACATGTAACATCTCAAACATGTAACATCCCAGACATGTAACATCTTAGACATGTAACATCCCACACATGTAACATCTTAAACATGTAACATCCCACACCTGTAGCATTCCAGACATGTCACAGTTACATACCAGACATATAATATTTATTGTTATAATAAATGATGTATCTTATTTTCAGGTGAAGTTCGCAATGACCTGTATGTTACCTTGAAAAGTGCAGAGTTGGATAGAGGAAGTAAAAAGTCTCAGAAAAATGTAGAAGTCAAGGTCACAGTTCTCAATGAGGCTGGAAAATTGATAGAGGTATAGTTAATAGTGTTTGCTACAAGAATGAAAAGATATTTACTAGAGTATTTTGAGGATAGTTTCCTTGTCTTAATAGTGTAATCAGTCTAGCTTATGAAATTGTTGACTGCATCACTCATTGTAAACAGATATTACATCAAATGTGATATAAATGAAACTTTAAACAAGTAATTTTGCTGAATATATGAATCAGTTTGATAATCTAAACCAAGTACTACGTACCAGACATTAGCGCAAGTTGATGCATTTATGTTAAGCACCTAATTTGCATATTAGATTTGTTTGACATGTTTTATAAAAGGTGTAAATATTCTAATAGGCTTTAATATTAAATTTTGTCTTCTTGCTCTTCTCCTTTTAAAACAATGATAGAGGTTGTATTAATTACAGAACCGTGTATCATATGGTTGTGCTGTTTGTTACAATATTGTAAAACGTATGGTCATGCTGCTTGTTACAGAACTGTATAATGTATGGTCATGCTCTTTCTTAAAGTGCTGTAAAGCAAATAGTTGTACTGTTTGTAACAGCACTGAGTAATGTATGGCCATGCCCTTTCTTTCAGTGCTGTATAGCATATGGTTGTGCTGTTTGTTACAGAACTGCATAATGTATAGTCATGCCCTATCTGACAGTTTTGTATAGCATATAGTTGTGCTACTTGTAACAGCACTGTGTAATGTATGGTCATGCCCTTTCTTACAGTGCTATATAGCATATAGTTGTGCTGCTTGTTACAGAACTGTATAATGTTTGGTCATGCCCTTTCTTACAGTGCTGTATAACATACAGTTGTGCTGCTTGTTACAGAACTGTATAATGTTTGGCCATGCTGCTTGTTTACAGAACTGGATAATGTATGTTTGTTTGTTTGGTTTAACTTCACACCAACACAATTATAGGTCATATGGCGACTTTCTAGCTTTGATGGTGGAGGAAGACCCCAGGTGCCCCTCCGTGCATTATTTCATCATGTGCGGCCACCTGGGTAGAACCACCGACCTTCCGTAAGCCAGCTGGATGGCTTCCTGACATGAAGAATTCAATGCCCCGAGTGAGGCTCTAACCCACAGCGGTGAGGGGCAATGGATAATGTATGGTCATGCTCTTTCTTACAGTGCTATATAGCATATAGTTGTGCTGCTTGTTACAGAACTGGATAATGTATGGTCATGCTCTTTCTTACAGTGCTGTATAGCATATAGTTGTGCTGCTTGTTACAGAACTGGATAATGTATGGTCATGCCCTTTATTACAGTGCTGTATAGCATATAGTTGTGCTGCTTGTTACAGAACTGGATAATGTATGGTCATGCCCTTTCTTACAGTGCTGTATAGCATATAGTTGTGCTGCTTGTTACAGCACTGTGTAATGTATGGTCATGCCCTTTCTTACAGTGCTGTATAGCATATAGTTGTGCTGCTTGTTACAGAACTGGATAATGTATGGTCATGCCCTTTCTTACAGTGCTATATAGCAGATAGTTGTGCTGCTTGTTACAGAACTGGTTAATGTATGGTCATGCCCTTTCTTACAGTGCTGTATAGCATATAGTTTTGCTGCTTGTTACAGCATTGTGTAATGTATGGTCATGCCCTTTCTTACAGTGCTGTATAGCATATAGTTGTGCTGCTTGTTACAGAACTGGATAATGTATGGTCATGCCCTTTCTTAAAGTGCTGTATAGCATATAGTTGTGCTGCTTGTTACAGAACTTGATAATGTATGGTCATGCCCTTTCTTAAAGTGCTGTATAGCATAAAGTTGTGCTGCTTGTTACAGAACTGGATAATGTATGGTCATGCCCTTTCTTACAGTGCTGTATAGCATATAGTTGTGCTGCTTCTAACAGAACTGGATAATGTATGGTCATGCCCTTACTTACAGTGCTATATAGCATATAGTTGTGCTGCTTCTAACAGAACTGGATAATGTATGGTCATGCCCTTTCTTAAAGTGCTATATAGCATATAGTTGTGCTGCTTTTAACAGAACTGGATAATGTATGGTCATGCCCTTTCTTAAAGTGCTGTATAGCATATAGTTGTGCTGCTTTTAACAGAACTGGATAATGTATGGTCATGCCCTTTCTTACTGTGCTGTATAGCATATAGTTGTGCTGCTTGTTACAGAACTGGATAATGTATGGTCATGCCCTTTCTTACTGTGCTGTATAGCATATAGTTGTGCTGCTTGTTACAGAACTGGATAATGTATGGTCATGCCCTTTCTTACTGTGCTATATAGCATATAGTTGTGCTGTTTGTTACAGAACTGGATAATGTATGGTCATGCCCTTTCTTAAAGTGCTATATAGCATATAGTTGTGCTGCTTTTAACAGAACTGTATAATGTATGGTCATGCCCTTTCTTAGAGTGCTGTATGGTCATGCCCTTTCTTACAGTGCTGTATAGCATATAGTTGTGCTGCTTGTTACAGAAATGTATAATGTTTGGTCATTCTCTTTCTTACAGTGCTATATAGGATATAGTTGTGCTGCTTGTTACAGAACAGTATAATGTATGGTCATGCCCTTTCTTACAGTGCTGTATAGCATATAGTTGTGCTGCTTGTTACAGAAATGTATAATGTATGGTCATGCCCTTTCTTAAAGTGCTGTATAGCATATAGTTTTGCTGTTTGTTACAGAAATGTATAATGTTTGGTCATTCTCTTTCTTACTGTGCTGTATAGCATATAGTTGTGCTGCTTGTTACAGAAATGTATAATGTTTGGTCATTCTCTTTCTTACAGTGCTATATAGGATATAGTTGTGCTGCTTGTTACAGAACAGTATAATGTATGGTCATGCCCTTTCTTACAGTGCTGTATAGCATATAGTTGTGCTGCTTGTTACAGAAATGTATAATGTATGGTCATGCCCTTTCTTAAAGTGCTGTATAGCATATAGTTGTGCTGTTTGTTACAGAAATGTAAAATGTTTGGTCATTCTCTTTCTTACTGTGCTGTATAGCATATAGTTGTGCTGCTTGTTACAGAACTGGATAATGTTTGGTCATTCTCTTTCTTACAGTGCTATATAGCATATAGTTGTGCTGCTTGTTACAGAACAGTATAATGTATGGTCATGCCCTTTCTTACAGTGCTGTATAGCATATAGTTGTGCTGCTTGTTACAGAACAGTATAATGTATGGGCATGCCCTTTCTTACAGTGCTGTATAGCATATAGTTGTGCTGCTTGTTACAGAAATGTATAATGTATGGTCATGCCCTTTCTTAAAGTGCTGTATAGCATATAGTTGTGCTGTTTGTTACAGAAATGTATAATGTTTGGTCATTCTCTTTCTTACAGTGCTATATAGCATATAGTTGTGCTGCTTGTTACAGAAATGTATAATGTATGGTCATGCCCTTTCTTACAGTGCTATATAGCATATACTTGTGCTGTTTGTAATAGCACTGTGAAATGTATGGTCATGCCCTTTCTTACAGTGCTATATAGCATATAGTTGTGCTGCTTGTTACAGAAATGTATAATGTTTGGTCATTCTCTTTCTTACTGTGCTGTATAGCATATAGTTGTGCTGCTTGTTACAGAAATGTATAATGTTTGGTCATTCTCTTTCTTACAGTGCTATATAGCATATAGTTGTGCTGCTTGTTACAGAAATGTATAATGTATGGTCATGCCCTTTCTTACAGTGCTATATAGCATATACTTGTGCTGTTTGTAATAGCACTGTGAAATGTATGGTCATGCCCTTTCTTACAGTGCTATATAGCATATAGTTGTGCTGCTTGTTACAGAAATGTATAATGTTTGGTCATTCTCTTTCTTACTGTGCTGTATAGCATATAGTTGTGCTGCTTGTTACAGAAATGTATAATGTTTGGTCATTCTCTTTCTTACAGTGCTATATAGCATATAGTTGTGCTGCTTGTTACAGAACTGGATAATGTATGGTCATGCCCTTTCTTACAGTGCTATATAGCATATAGTTGTGCTGCTTGTTACAGAACTGTATAATGTATGGTCATGCCCTTTCTTACAGTGCTGTATAGCATATAGTTGTGCTGCTTGTTACAGAACTGTATAATATATGGTCATGCTTTTTCTTACAGTGCTGTATAGCATATAGTTGTGCTGCTTGTTACAGAACTGGATAATGTTCTTTCTTACAGTGCTATATAGCATATAGTTGTGCTGCTTGTTACAAAACGATATAACATATGTTCATGCTATTTGTTACAGAACTGTATAACATACGTTCATGCTATTTGTTACAGAACTGTATAACATACGTTCATGCTGTTTGTTTCAGAACTGTATAACATATGGTTGTGGAGAACCTCCGGCATCAGAATATCACTCTTCAGTACATTACCATAACAACAAACCAGACTGGAATGAAACCATCAGGGTATGTATTGATAGTTAGTTAGTTCTGAAAACATCAGACATTGAGTTTTGTTTTAAATGATAAGGGCTGATGACAGCTAGTCATATCTCACTGATATTTAAGTAAAACTTGTGAAAGTTTACAGTAAAACCCACAAAACTCTTTGAGAAATTTGGTAAATAATAATTGTGTGTTTTCTTGTATTCATGAACAAACAATTGCAAACATATCAGAAAGACAGGTGTTAATAATTATGTTGTGACAAAAATAAGATATAAATAAATTATATTGATTTTTAGCTCGACTATTCAAATAATAGGAAGAGCTATTGGATTCAGCCATATGTCGGCGCTGCATTGATGTATGTGTCAGCGTCTCAATTTGGTTGACTTTTTAGCTCTTCTGATTTTTTGGGAAAAAAAAGATGAGTTATTGTCATCACTTGATCGGCGTCGGTGTTGGCATCGGCATCGGCATTACCTGGTTAACTTTTATGTTTAGTAGGGTTGGATACTGGTTCCCAGTATCGGTACAATACCGAATAATCACTTCGAAAAGTACCGGTATATACCGTTTCGTAAAAGAACCGGTACCGATTTCGGTATTTCCATAAAAGTAAAAACAAAATTCTTACAAAATCTGCGGCAAAATAAAGCAGAAATTTAAGCAAATAGCGTAATAGTTTACTGTGATCAGAGTAACCTCCCTTGACATGGAGAGCCAACCGTGTGAATAGTTTCGTATGCTAAATATTACCTGAAATACTTCTTTCCCCGTCGTTTTAAACAACGTAAACCAATACTTAATTTCAAAATATACGACACTATTTTTCTTTGTAGTTTTCTTTTAAAACCAATGAAAAAAAATGATGTAAATAAAAAATTACGAGACTATAAGCTGTAACCTACGTAAACAAATAATCGGTTTTCGCGAACCATTAGAAATTATGTTATTGTTGGAATGTTGGTTGTTTCAAGTGTTTTGAAGGTTATTGTTCAATTAAAAATGTGTTGCAAAGTGTTTCACTTTAAAAAACATTACTAGTCAACCTAGTCGAAGATTATCATGAGTGAGAATGAGTCCAACTTGTTAGAGGGGTAATTTGAAAGCTAATAAGTGTTCAGTTTAACAGTTCTAGACAGTACTGAGCTTTAAAAGCATTACTACAGTGAGTGTATTCATCGATTTAAATTGCATAGTGAGCGAGGTATCTGCTCTAGATTTTTATTTTGGAAAACTAGTCTGTAAGATATGTTTATTTTTTACTCTTTCATAATCTAATACATACAAAATTCCATTAACAAACTTAAAATGTTCATATATCACAGCAAATTTTCATGTATATCTACTTACATAGGTGTATAAAAATACTAAGCAGATCATTGCTTATGTAATGTACTACAAAGCATGGTATCGGTATCGGTATCGTTAAAAATACCGTATCGTTTCGTTGGTATCGGTATTGGACCGCTTCGTCCTTAACGATATCCAACCCTAATGTTTAGGTCAGCTTTTCTCCTAAACTATCAAAGCCATTTTTCTTTAAAACTTGCAACACTTGTTTACCATCAATAGCTGACTCTGTACAGCAAGAAACATAACTCCATCCTGCTTTTTGCAAGAATTATGGCCCCTTTTGGACTTAGAAAATATCAGATTTCTTGGTTAAGTTTTGTGTTCAGGTAAACTTTTCTCCTTAATGGTCAAAGCTATTGCTTTAAAACTTGGAGCAGTTACTCGCCATTAAAAGTTGACTCTGCACAGCAAGTACTGTAACTCTACATTGCTTTTTGCAAGAATTATGGCCCCTTTTGGACTTACAAAATCATGGGTAGGAAAATATTTCTATTATACAGAGACAAAAAAATCAGATGAGCGTCTGCACCTGTAAGGCGGTACTCTTGTTTAATGTAAGCTGGTATCTCAGTAACCACTTATGAGAATGGATTGAAACTTCACACACTTATTCACTGTCATAAACTGACTTACACTGCACAGGTTTCATAACTCTATTTTGCTTTTTTTACAAAATTATGCCCCTTTTTCAACTTTTGTTAAGGTTTTGTATGTGAGCTGATATCTCAGTACCCACTGATGTGAATGAATTTAAACTTCACACACTTGTTCACTGTAATGATTGGACATGCACTGCCAGGTTCCATAACTATATTCTGCATTTTTACAAAATAGTGCCCTTTTTAAGACTTTCATATTCATTCAACTGACAAGGCTTTTGAATAGTCCAGTGTTGCTGTTCTTGACAGCTCTTGTTTGAAATAAGTTCAACTAATTAATATCATGTCAACCCAAGTTTCTTGAAAAAAGGACAAGAGTCAGAAAATTGAGTAAAATGGTGTTATTTTTACATATATATAGACTTCTTTGAAATTACACTCTAAATGTTACTACTGAATTTAATGACTGTGTTGGAGTAATTTAGAATCAGAGATGTATGATAAACTTTACCATTATATATTTTCAGATCTCGGTTCCAATAGATATCTTCCCAGGATCTCATCTCTGTTTTGAACTCTTCCATTGTTCAGGTAAGAATTCTTTACATATTGTTTAGCTGAGTTCTATAGGTGACAAAAACATGTTGACAGAAGCATGTTCAGTAGCTATATTAGGTTAGTAAAATTTGAAAGCTCTTTTATTGTTATCATTATAATATCTTTAATCATATTTTACATGAACAAGTCAGCAAACTAAATAACATCAAGGTAAGTACGATAGGCACAATTTAGGTCGGAAATAAAAAAGGCTTCCCAATAAAATCAAATTTTAGACCATTTGAAGTCTTAAAAAAGTTTTGAATGTTGTCGCCTGGTTCAGCCTCTTTTACGTTTCAGTATTTTGTAGTTTAACTGTTTCCTTGGAATATTTTCAGTATCAAACAGCAACAAAGAAAACAGATATCCATATGGTTTTGCATTTGTACGAGTGACAAATGGCTTCCAATATAAATCAAGATATTTCAGACATGTGTGTATAAAGTAGCATGTAATCAAATTTGAAAGTTACCCTTAGCCTGTACGATAATTGTCGTCTGCTGGAATGTCGTTCTAATTGTAAATTCATTCAATTGCTCACAAATGGAAGAAATATTGTCAGAGTTAGCAAACAGCTAGGACCATGATCAGACGCCGATTTAATCGCGTTGATCTGGTTCACTGTTGAAAGGTGTTAAATTCTTAATGAACTTTGTGCGTCTATTGTTATCATGTAACCAAAAGTATTGTCCATGAACTTTGTTGATACAAGGAAAGCATATTATCAAAGATGAAGTTCATGAACTTTTGTGAGGCTGATCATGGTCTGCACTGTTCACTATTCAGTCAGTAAATTTTCAGTGAACACCACTTAATAATAAATGGTATTGCCTAATTTGAATGATGGACCAGTCCATTTTAGAAATTTAGCAGGCTATGGGTGAAGTATACTATTTATGTATCTATTACAGTGTGATGAGAAGCACCCTGTGAACAAGCAGCAGTATTTTCAGTTACCATTCCTACTGGATGATCTCAATGACCCTCATAAGATACCGCACATTCCAAACAAGCTCATGTTCAAGGCCAATGAGCGTGAATCTCTCTCCATTTCAACCCTATTGTGTTCAGGAAAGTTCACACAGAATGGTAGGTATTGACTCTGTAAATGTCTTCCTTCAAGTGCAAGTGAATTTTTATTTATTCATTATTCGTGCTCATTTATATTATGCCTTTTATGAAAATATTTTGCATGCTGTTTATTTCTTTCCCTTGGCAGTTTTCTTAAAACAAAACGACAGTACATATATTATTTAAAGAGTTTAGCAACGTTCAAACCTGCATTTCCTAGGATAAGTGGCTGGTGTCATTAGACAATTACCCCTCTCAAACCCTAACCCTCTCTTCACTGTTCCCAGACTTAATGAATTTATTGTGTAATGTTTACAATTTAGTACAGTAGATTTGCTTAAAGATAATGAAGCTATTCACTTTAATTGGTATGCTGACATATAGATAACATACCGTGTGTGAAACACTGTCAACCTAACATTACAAATGAATAAAAGATCCTCATTTCCAGATGATGTCTTTTATCATTTTTATGACACTTGGCAATGATTAAATGCATCCCTCGCCTCTCAGACACAATCCAAAACTTAAGGCAAATCTGTGAAGAGCATACAGAGAAATGCCAGGATGATTTCAGATATTGACTCTTGATGCACGTGAAATGAACACTTAGTTAACCTTAAGCCTGCTGGGGGCAAGTGGTTTTGCCTTTGCGACCAGTGCAGACCAAGATCAGCCTGTGCAGGCTGATCATAGTCTGTACTGTTCGCTGTTCAGTCATTAAATTTTCAGTGAACACCCCTTTGAATAATAAGTGGTACTGCCCAAATTGAATGATGGACCAGTCCATTTTAGAAATCCAGCAGGGTAAAGGTTTAGTGATCAACTGGAATTAATTAAGTATATTAAAAATGTTCATTAAATATTGTTGATTTCATTACTTACCTAGAATGTTGTGTTTCAGGTGATTTGCTCGGAATACTGAATTGGAAAGGACCACAGTTCACGGGCAAACTTGGGGAAAATCTTGACAAATTGTTGAAGATGCAGGGAGATGAAATTGTCAAAGTATGTTTGGATGAAGTAGATTTTCTTTATTGCTGGATGTTAGTCCTTGCCCTCGTTACATAATACAATTCTTGCTTGTACTGACCAAAAACAAAGTTGAAAGAGTTTATCAAACATGTTTGCAACCATTACCTGGTGACATGTTGTATTTATATGGGGAAAAAAGATATCGGATACAATAGGGTTATCATAACAGTAGCTTCATCTAGGATGTATTCTGTTTCAGTGTATTTTTTGATCACCTGAGGCATAGCATGCCTGGTGTGATCCTGTCTGGCTGAGGCATAGCATGCTGGGTGTGATCCTGTCTGGCTGAGGCATAGAATCTGCAAGAGCTGACTACAGCATTCCAGATCAAGCTACTGTTGTATGACCCTTTTATTATATACCTTCTTTTATCACATGCTTGACGTCGCGGGAGTGTAATAAAGCCATTACATAAAAATGATAATACGCTAGTATAATAAAGCTTTGACGTCAACGTTGTTTATTGTATAGAAGACTTTGATCAAATTGACTTGTTTATATAGTAAAAGAAAGTAGAATTTTTCATGTTTCGGCAGGAAAAGCTAACATGCAATAAAAAGAATATTACATTTATGACATTCCACATTAAATTTATTAAACTTGTTGAATAAAGTTGATAAAATGCTTTGCAGAGCCCCGCATTTTAGTATTTTATTCAACTCATTAAATAAAGTCAATATGAAAAGACAGTCGTGTAATATCCTCTATATAATAAAAAGTATTTTGCGAAAAAAGCACACCGTTACTTTTCAGGTGGCACTTTACATTAGAAGTCTTTCATTAGTACACATTTGAAAACACCATAAACTCATTTTTGTTTATGCATTTTGGATTCCCATACTTTATTTACAAGTATGCTTCATTGTAAAATGTTTAACATGAATTAGAAAATTTCAGTATGAAATTCATTGCAATATTATGTTAGAAGGGTCATGACGGTGAAGCTATATAGCTTGCCTATCACTTTTATGATTTTACTTGCTTGAACTATATATAGAAATGAGTCATGAATATTAATGACAGAATTCCAGGGAGATATATGTTATGGGATTTGATTTCAATAAACTACAATACGGAATTTTTTTTCCACCTACTGATATTTGCTTTCAAAATACCCGCAATATTTTTTTACAGAATTTATATAGGTATATGATAAATTATTGTGCCCCCTAAAATTTTGGGAGGGTGGGGGTGCACTGAGAGTTGCCCTTGTCTATATGTTTGAATTTGTGTCATGCTTATCTCAAAAAGTATTTGACTCAGAGTCATCAAACCTCACAGGATTGTTATTAAGCATGTGAAGTTCTGCACTGGGTGTTTTAATTGGGATCTCACATAGCCAGACCAAAGTTATTGCCTTTGACTTAGTCAAAAACATAAAAGGGCCTACAAGTTTGTGATACATGTAACTCGGAAAGTATTTGACCTAGCATTATGAAACATAAGAAAAATATTATTGAGTATGTGAAGTTGTGCACATGGGGTTTTGTTAGAGATTTCATGAAAGTTTGTAGGGTGGTTGGTAATGACCAGCAGATGACCCCTATTGATTTTGAGGTCAGTAGGTCAAAGGTCAAGGTCAAAGTAACCTGGAACAGTTGAACCATTTCAGGATGATAACTTGAGAACGCTTGGGCCTAGGATCACAAAACTTAATAGGGTTGTTGATTATGACCAGTAGATGACCCCTATTGATTTTGAGGTCAGTAGATCAAAGGTCAAGGTCACATTGATGCAGAACAGTGGAACTTTTTTTGCCAAATAACTAGAGAACGCTTTGGTTTAAGATCACATTTGATACAGAGGTCACTTATGACTGGTAAATGACCCATAATTATTTATTTGAGCTCAGTACGTCAAATGTCCAGTACACAGTCATCAAATAATTTCTGTTCCTTATGCAGTTACTGAATGCATCAAGGGGGGCATTCCGTGGTCTTGTTTTGTTTTTTGTCTGTTTCTGCATAGTATGTCTAATAGTGCATTCAACAAGTCAGATAGTGCATATGTAATTGTGACATACTGTATAATTTCAGTTTCTAAATGACATTACAGATGCACATGTGACATACTGTATAATTTGAGTTTCTAAATGTAAATGACATAACAAATGCACTATATGACATACTGTATAATTTCAGTTCCTAAATGACATTACAGATGTGCTATGTGACATACTGTATAATTTCAGTTCCTAAATGAGATTTCAGATGCACTACTATGTGACATACTGTATAATTTCAGTTCCTAAATGACATTACAGATGTGCTATGTGACATACTGTATAATTTCAGTTCCTAAATGACATTTCTGATGCACTACTATGTGACATACTGTATAATTTCAGTTCCTAAATGACATTTCAGATGCACTACTATGTGACATACTGTATAATTTCAGTTCCTAAATGACATTACAGATGTGCTATGTGACTTACTGTATAATTTCAGTTCCTAAATGACATTTCAGATGCACTACTATGTGACATACTGTATAATTTCAGTTCCTAAATGACATTACAGATGCGCTATGTGTCATACAGTATAATTTCAGTTTCTAAATGACATTACAGATGCACTATGTGACATACTGTATAATTTCAGTTCCTAAATACCATTACATATGCACTAATGACATTTCAGATGCACTATGTGACATACTGTTTAATTTCAGTTCCTAAATGACATTACAGATGCAATATGTGACATACGGTATAATTTCAGTTCCTAAATGTAAATGACATTACAGATGCACTATGTGACATACTGTATAAATTCAGTTTCTACATGACATTTCAGATGCACTATTTGAGATGTTGTATAATTTCAGTTTCTACATGATATTATAGATACACTATGTGACATTTTATATAAATTTCAGTTTCTATGTAGCATAATGGATGCACTATTTGACATTTATAATTTCAGTTTCTACATGACATAATGGATGCACTCTTTGACATGTTGATGGAAGATACAAGGACAAAAAATTACTCCAGTAAAATATTCCAATGCATGGTAAGAAACATGTTCTGTATATTCAATCACCATGTTGTCTAGCTAAGTAGGATGACTTTGAATGGTCTGTCCATGGATCTTTAGGTAACTTTCTAGAAAGGGCGTTAGTTCTCCATGATTTCAACAAAATCAGTATTTATCGACCATTTTCTTTCCCGTTGTCAGTCATTTTTAGAAAAACTATTTTTTAACACAAATGATGATTTTTTGCTGAGATTTATTTTTAAAAAGGCTGATTTTAAATAAATAATATAATTGAAAAAATTAATTATAATAGACATGATACTATTCCTAGGTGTCATAGAAAGGTTAACCCTTACCCTGCTAAATTTCTATAATGAACTTGTCCATCTTTTAGTTTGGGCAGTACCATTTACTGTTAAAAAGGGGCACATACCAAACGATACAGACTGAATGGCGACAGTCCAGGTCATGATCAGACTGCACGGATATGCAGGCTGATCATGATCTGCACTGGTCGCAAAAGTAGAATGAATTTTGTCCAGCATGATAAGGGTTAAATGATCTTTAAAGTCATAGAAACCCTTGCATCAATAATAATTTATCTGATTTATGCTTGGAGCTGCCAAGAGGTTCAGGTTGCTGACTTTGAATAACTTGCCTCTCATAGCAGTGGATTTGATAAAAACCCTGTATGAAGATTTGTGGTTCTGCCCATGGAATAGTGTCTTCAGGGAAGACTTTGCACGGTCTTTCTCCATTAAAGCAGGAAAATTTGTATGTGACCTTGTGTTATTACCTAAAACCTATCAATAAGGAAACAAATTTATGATTTATTAATTGGTAACAAAGATGTAGGTATTTTTGCGTGTAACCAAAAAAATTGTTTTTGATTCCAGGTGAACATTTTCACATTGATACACCATGTCAGGTTTGAAACTTTTAAACCTGTGCTTGAGAACTACATAGCTGACACCTTCTCAGCAACTCTTGTACATAAGTAAGTTCTAGTCGGATACAATACATGGTTAACTGAATTATTTCAGGCATTTGATAATAACCAAATTTCAGTCTAAATCCTCTCCAATTGTTTCGCAAAATTTCAAATATGTAAAAGAGGAAAAAGCAAATGCAAAGAGGATATTTGTTTGTTTTGGTGAAAAATGAAAGTAATATTTCAATAAATCATTGAAAGTCATGTAATGCTACATGCTTCTTCTAACTTCAGTTTTGATAAAACAAGGGCTATGTTTCCTTTCAAACAAAATTTTGATATTATTGCATTATAAGTTCTCCTTAACCCTTAGCCTGCTAAATTTCTA
Source organism: Mercenaria mercenaria (assembly GCF_021730395.1). Classification (NCBI taxonomy): domain Eukaryota; kingdom Metazoa; phylum Mollusca; class Bivalvia; order Venerida; family Veneridae; genus Mercenaria; species Mercenaria mercenaria. The sequence continues at coordinate 10,693,428 of NC_069373.1, forward strand.
AAATGGACTGGTCCATCATTTAATTTGGGCAATACCATTTATTATCTGAAGGGGTGTTCACTGAAAATGTACTGACTGAATAGCGAACAGTGCAGACCATGATCAGACTGCATGGATGTGCAGGCTGATCTTGGTCTGCACTGGTCGCAAAGGCAGAATCGTTTGCTGCCAGCAGGCTAAAGGTTAATTGTTCTATAGGCTTTCATTAAATTATGTTGTAAGGCTTATCTGAGTCAAACATATATATACATTATTCAGAAAATGATGTATGCTTGTATTAAGGTATGGTGTGACATTTATATCAAATTTTTGACTTTTGAAGTGGCATCTTTCCAAATTTATATTTTATTGTTTAAAATTTTGAAAATGCTTTGTAAGTAAAAAATAAAGCAAAGCAATTGAATGTGTTCTAGGTCACATTTAATTAGTGAGTAAAAATATGGAAAAATGATGAAATGTGTTGTCATATACAAAATTGATGTAAAATAATCAGTCTGTTATCTAATAGTAATAAAATGCAACTTAAATTCTATCAGTCTGTATAAATGTATTGAAATTGTAATGTATGCATGGAGACATGCCCATTTAACATAACTATATTTGGAAACAGGCCCCTCTGTGACTGTTTTGCCGACCTGATTGATTCTGCATGTAAAGATGTACGGAAAACAAACTTGCAACTTATACAGAGCTTCCAGGTAAGAAAATCAAATTATTCTAGTGAAAGTGAAGGAATAGGATATGTCACACTTCTTCAAATGATGATGCTTTACATATTATATGTAAAATCTTTTGTGCAAGTGTAGAAAACTCCACATTTTGCTTCAGCCTGTCTCTTCAGAAGCTGACGTCCATGGCAGGGTGGTAAGGGTCACTTGTCTCTCACCTTTTTAATTGTTTGCAGAAGAAACACAGTTATCAGTAATAATGTAATACCATAATTTTCAACATTCAGGTGATGGATTATATCTTCCGATTTGTTGTACAGTCACGTCTGCTGCAGAGAAAAGAGTAAGTTTAAAATTTCATATTTAGTTTTTTAATATTCTAGATAAGAATAATGACATATTTCAAAGTATATACATAGATGAACTTAAATCAGATAAAGTCTGGTGTAGAAAGTGAGCCAGTATGCCTCCTTCTTTCTTGGGAGTAGAGGCTTTAGATTAAATCCTAACGCCACTCCACTAAGAAAGAAGGAAGAGACCAGCTCACCTGTAACCAGTTGGCATTACTCAACAAGGAGAAGCGGTGGGGATGGATGGTGGATAAGCACGCTGTTACTCGGCTGTGTTGATCTAAACACGGACTAGAAACAAAGAACTGTGTTTCAGCGGCTGACGCATGTTTCGGCGCGGTTTTGAACAAAGAGCTCATGTTTCAGTGGCTGGATTTGATCACGTGATGCATTTATTATAATGAGCGTCGAAATTTGTGTATTCGTCACGTGATGCATTTCTCATTTCTCAAGACGAGGCTCTGGAAGTTGATGTTTTCCAACGTTAAACGAAAGTAGAATTGTGTATTCGTTAAAGTATTTATCGTCACATGATACATTAATGAAAACGAGGCTCCGAAGGTTACACTAATGTAAACGGAAGTACATGTATGTATTTGTTACGCGCTAGCTTTAAAATGAGATTATGAAACGAAAGTAGATTCGTCACGTCTATACTGACATTTCTTATAAACCACGTTTACTACATAAACTTCCATTAGTTTTAATATTGCATAATTTCTACTTAAAATAGAGAAATGTGCTTACTATTTTCCTGTTCATCAGAAGAAAAAATGCTATGTTCAGTTAGTTTTCTGTAAATCGTATGAATATAAACCTTGATACTTCTTTGATTTTCAAATCCCTGTCAGAGCATTTTTTTTATTACGGGTCACATATATACAAAACATTTAAATTGTATTACTAAGGACATGCTTTATCAGTTCTGTTGCATATTCTTTACACAGATTCAACTGATATATTAGTAACCCAAAAAATGTTTGAGTAATGTTATTGGTCACATTTCTTTGTTTTGTTCTTTGGATTATATGTACACATTCAGTACACATTTTGTACATTATATTACACTGCTTCTGTACAAACCTTCAGTGTATATAGCCGAGGTTCAGGTGATGCTGCAGAATTCAGGGACAATATACACAAAGTGTTCGTCAGTATGGGAACGTTACTGTCTTCCACATCAGACAACCTAAAAGCTTACCAGGTAACATTACTCACGGAAAATTGTACAGAAATAAGATCAGAGACATGCTCTCCAACTTAAATTCACACTTCAAAAATTCTTTAGCGTCAAGTGATTTTGCCTCTGCATGTCCATGCAGGCTGATCATGGTCTGCACTGTTCACTATTCAGGCAGTAAATTTTCAGATAACACCCATTTGAATAATAAATGGTACAGCCCAAATTGAATGAGGGACAAGTCCATTTTAGAAATTTAGCAGGATAAAGGTTTAACTATTGAACCATGGCCAGCATGAAAGTTTTCAACTTTGTTTAGTTTGTTCATAAAAGTTTTAATACTGATTTGATAAGGGTACTTGGAGTCATAGCAAAATTTTCATACCACTGAAAACAATAGACAGTAAATACATGCTATCTATTGTTGTAGGTTGAATTGCTACATCATCTACACCTAGTTTATGCTCCTCTTATGGAGATACTGTCAGACAAAGATATGGCAGAATTTCTACAGCTAACTCTAGAACACATGCCAGATGTATCCAAACTTCCTGAAGACATCACCAGAGTTAAAATAGAACTGCTGCAGAAAACTATAGAAACCAAACTCTTCTGTTCTGATGGTAGGTTAATTGTTTTTTTTCTTGAAGTTGGAAAAAGCGGAGCAATTACTTTGAAGTACAGTTCAAATTTTAAAATATAGTAATAATGCTGCCATGTTTTAATGAAAATGTGCATGGTTTTTACATATTAAAATGGTGTTATTAAACATAAATGTTCAGATATTATTGTATATGACAGCATCGAGGTGTATGTTGCTGCCGTTCTGTCTAGAGGAAATAAAGAAGTGTTTTGAGCAGAAGATACTGATGAGAGTGGCGACAGAACTTTTGTCAGATGTCATGGACTGTGTCTTCAAAATGAAACAGGTACTATACTCAATAACTTACTTATTAATAAATAAGTCTCAAGGGTTTGATGATCTCAGTATAAGGTGACCTCCATTTAAAGGCACTGACCACAAGGTAGTAGAACAACTAAAATAATTAAAAATTATAAATATCATTAAATTAATGCTTTGAAACTTGATTACTGACAGACTATATGTTATGGAACACAAAAGAATTAGTTGTTTTTACTAATTTTTACAATGAAAATAGAAAAATATTTGTAACGCTTTACTCAAAGTAAACTGCCTTAATTACAGATATCTAGTAGTATTATTTAACCGTTAAACACAATCATATTGGTAACAGCAGCAGAAAAGTTTTTATTGCCACAGCTGCCCAGGTTGGGGTCATCTTTTTTTCTTCTTTTTTTTAATGTGGCATTTTCAAGATAGTTTAGAAACAAAAACTTATATTCTAATGTTCATAATATGACCAGATTTCAATTTTAAAGAAAGACATTTTTTTGCCAGTATCTGAAAGTCAGTGCCTTTAAGGTGATCAGGTTAGTCAACTTTCCAGTCCATAACCATGGCAGTTTTTAAAAAAAAATGTCACTGGATGACATTTTCATTTGTGTACGGTGGCTATATCAAACAATATACAGATTAGTATTACAGACAGATTCGGTATCTTTATCAAAAGTAATGTGAAAAGTCAAGTGAAAAAAAAAAGAGAACAAAGCTTAGTCATTAGTCAAGTAAAGATAATTCAACAAGTTTAGTCAGAGGATGAACTTGTTGTTACTGGTAATCAAGTCATGAAAATTGAAGGTTATTTATTAAGGATATGTTACTTTTGCTGATATTTTTGTCAGAATGGTTTAAGTAAGGCAGGGCAAAGTTAATTCTGTGTAAAACTAACCTCTGTAGCCATTTAGGCTTTTGATGTGAAATTTCTCAAAGGTCATTAACTGGATCTGTTTTAGCTTTACATTTGATTGTTGTCAAGAGGCATGTAATGCAAGATGTTACAGTAGAGATAGTATAAAAATAGTATATAACAGCTTTAACCCTTAGCCTGTTGGCGGCAAGTGATTCTGCCTTTGCGACCAGTGCAGACCAAGATCAGCCTGCACATCCGTGCAGTCTGATCATGGTCTGCACTGTTCGCTATTCAGTCAGTAAATTTTCAGTGAAAACCCCTTCAAATGATAAATGGTACTGCCCAAATTAGAAGATGGACCAGTCCATTATAGAAATTTAGCATGGTAAGGGTTAAAACTATGCTGTGTCTTATATCTGCCTTGCAATGTGAATCTATGTGAACAACATCAATGCTTGCACTATATGTTATGATGGTTTTATAAAAGAATAATTGAGCTTGTATTGTGTGAAATAAACGCATTGATGTATTCTCTACTAACGGGTAGTTGTTCTATGTATGTTTTAACATATCTCATGTCTTTTTATTCCTTGTCCAGGCTTACGAAAACACACGCTTGGTTGATGTAGGGGTATGTTATATTTCACGTCAACCTGTTGTGTTAGTAACAAAAATTTATAACCCTAACCCTCTAATTGTCCACTATTTGCCGATTTAATTTTATACTTGCACTAGAACATTCCTAATGGTGGCTGATTTTTGCCGGTTTCTAGCTCACCTGAGCGCAAAGTTCTCAAGGTAAGCTAGTGTGATCATCCTGTGTCCATCGTTATCTGTTGTTGTCCGTCATTGCTGTCTTTTGTTAACAAATTTGACTGTTAGCAGTCTAGAGGTCACAGTTTTGGTACAGTCTTAATGAAACTTAGTCATAGTGTATCTTGAGTAAAATTTTGAACATGTTTGATACGAGGTCATCTGGGGTCAAAAATGAAGTATTTTGGTCAAATATTGGGTAAAACCTGAGTCACATTTTCTATCAGACTATTTGCATTCATTAAAACACCCTGTAGGCCACATTTTCTACTTTATCTTCATAAATCTTTGTCAGAATGTTTGTCCCTGTGAAGTGTAGGTAAGTACCAAATTGGGTTAGCTGAGGTCAAAAGCTAGGTCAATTATAGAAAAACCCTGTTAACACTCTAGAGGCAGGATTTTCTGATTGATCTTCATAAAACCTGTCAGAATGTCTCTGTAAATGTAGATCAGGTTCATAGGTAATTTACATAAAACTAGGTCAGTAGGTCATAGAAAAATGGTGTTAACACCAGAGGCTACATTTTCCACTTGATCTTCATATATTTTTGTCAGAATGTCAGTCTCTGTGAAATACTGGTCAAATTAAAAACTGTGTCACATGAGGTCAAAAACTAGGTCACTAGGATAAATCGTTGAAAAACTTGTCTATAGGTCACATTTTCTCATAAGTCTAGATCAAGGTCAAAAGTGCCTATGGTCAAAGAGTAGATCAAAAAGTCAAATTATAGAAAAAGAACTTGTTAACATTCTAGAGGCCTCATTTTCTACTTAATCTTCATAGAACTTTGTCAGAATGTTTGAAACTTGGTAATCTAGGTCACCAGCTAGGTCACCAGTTCTTTGTAAATTATCCCTGGGTCTAGTTTTCTCTGTATGGCTACAATTATGTAAAATTTATAATAATAATCTCCTCAGAAACCATTGTCCTGATTTCTAAATAGTTTCACAGAAATGTTCCCAGGGAGACCTATACCAAAATTGTTCAGTCCAGCTGTGAAACTCAGGTGAGTGATCTAGGGCCATCATGGAGCTCTTGTTTCAGTAATTATTGTTTTTCTGTGGTCTTAAATTTCTAATGATAAATATCAGCATGGAAAGGTTAGAGATTTTACATAAATTGTAATATATTTATTTCTTCCTCATTGAGCGGAGATGTTACAAATAACATGATATTTGAGTGGAAAAGTTAGTGACATATGTTAGACTTGTTTTAGGAATGGCCTACAGTATTTTTGATGGACATGTAAAAAGCATAACAAAATGTAACCAAGTAAAGAAAACACCAGTGTCAATGTTTCAGTGCTCTAAATCAGACAAAAAGTACATTTGCATATTAACCAAAAAGTGATAAAATAAAAAAGAAAACATTTGTTTACTTTGATGTTTTCTTGGTATTTAATGCTATCACTGTTTCCAGAATAACCAAATGACAAAGACACTGACATTCTGAAGGCGGCAAAAATTCTACTTTTTCCTAGTAGGTGTGCTATTATCTTGACATTCAGTAACTGGCAGAAATCAGCCACCAACTTTCTGTATTTTGTTGTAGTAGTATTGACAAGATGCAGATGTATAGCCATAAATAAGTATGTGAAAGTTCATTCATTTCTAGAATAAAAGTTTCATGAATGGAAGTTTTTCGGATCAAAGATCAATGAAAGTTTCTTGAATGAAAGTTTAAAGTTTCTTGAATAAAAGTTCATTGAATGAAAATTACTTCAAGGAAAGTTTCTTGAATAAAAGTTGAAAGTATCTTAAATGAAAGTTTCTTGAATGAAAGTTGATGAAGTGAAAGTTCTTGAATAAAAATTACTTAAATGAAAGTTTCTTAAATGGAAGTTTATGGAATGACAGTTCCTTGAATGAAAATTACTTCAATGAAAGTTTCTTGAATTGGAGAATAAAAGTTTCATGAATGAAAGATTCATGAATGAAAGCATGAAAGTGGCTTGAATGAGTTTCTTGAATATACATTTCTTGAGTGAAAAGAATGAAGATTCCTGAATGAAAGTTTCTAGACTGAAAGTTTTGTTAGTTAGCTGCAAGATTGGTACAAGTGAACATATTTGACTTTTCTCTTACAATTTGAATAGCACAAACATGTGTTTCTTGGGTTAATTGTTTAACCAAGTAAGTTATAACCTTTTTTATGGTCATATTCAGATGATATTTGGTGTGAGTGATTGTATTTACTCATATTTACTTCTTTGTAATTTTGTGAACAGTTCATTTGGTACAGTCAGAGCTAATGTCATTTTGTCCTTTTGCAGCTATGTGTTGGTGTTGGTGATGGTTAATATTTGGTGTGGATATTTGTCTTCAGTTATACGTACTTTTCTGCCAATTTTGTGGAAATCCTTATTGAATGACCTGAGTTATTGCCATTGATTTTGTTGAAACATTGATCTTTTTGCTGGCTACTTTGTTATAGTTTATATAACCTTAAGTTTGTTTTTTTATGCAACAGTTGGTGTTAACTGAATGATAGTTTTCTGCATATGCAAATGGTACCAGGCAATGCAAATGATACCAGAGTTATTGCCCTTTAATCAATTAGTAAATGCGATTTTTGTCCATCCATTGCCATATCTTTGTAATGGGCAGTGGTTAGTCACATTTAGTATATATTTGACGTGTGTGTACTGTGTATGTGTATACCCAAAGCTGCTTCCCCACAATAGTGCTAGAATTAACCTAATGTTATCAGAGTTTTTGCCCCTTATTTGTCATTTTTGTTGATATCTTTGTCATGTCTTTGTTAGTGCTTGTGTTACCTGGAGGGTGCTTTTCAGCAAATCTAGTTAGACTGGTTATTTCTGCGGGTAGGTAATTTCTGCGATATTTTGCGGGTCTCTTCCAGCCGCAAAAATTAAATTCGCAAATATTTCGTAGTTTCGTATATCGGATCGCCCCGTTTGTCGCCTCTTTTTAGCCCACCATCATGATGATGGTGGGCTATTAAAATCACTCTGCGTCCGTGGTCCGTCCGTCCGTCATTCCGTCCGTCATTCCGTCCGTCCGTCCGTCCGTCCGTCCGTTAACAATTTCTCGTTATCGCATCTCCTCAGAAACTACTGGGGGGATTTTGACCAAACTTTGTCAGAATGATGTATTGGTACCCTAGTTGTGTCCCCCTGAAAATCAGACTGGTTCAACAATTTATGAGTGAGTTATGGCCCTTTGTTTATTTCTATAATTTATATAGATTTATATAGGGAAAAACTTTGAAAACCTTCTTGTCCAAAACCACAGAGCCTAGGGCTTTGATATTTGGTATGAAGCATCATCTAGTGGACCTCTACCAAGATGATTCAAATTATTTCTCTGGGGTCAAATATGGCCCTGCCCTGGGGGTCACATGGTTTATATAGACTTATATAGGGAAAAACTTTGAATAACCTCTTGTCCAAAACCACAGGGCCTAGGGCTTTGATATTTTGTATGTGACATCATCTAGTGGTCTTCAACTTAGATTGTTCAAATTATACCCCTAGGGTCAAATATGGCCCCGCCCTGGGGGTCATATGGTTTACATAGACTTATATAGGGAAAAACTTTGAAAATCTTCTTGTCCAAACCACAAAGCCTAGGGCTTTGATACTTGTAATGTAGCATCATCTAGTGGTTCTCTACCAAGTTTGTTCAAATTATCCTCCTAGGGTTAAATATGGCCCCGCCCCGGGAGTCACATGGTTCATATAGACTTATATAGGGAAAAGCTTTTAAAATGTTCTTGTCAGTAACTACAACATTCAAACTTGGACCACATGTATATTTTTGAGTGGCAAGATGAACCTTGACATGAGTTGACCTTGATTTTGACCTAGTGACCTACTTTCACATTTCTGTAGCTACAGCCTTCAAATTTGGACCACATGCATAATTTTGTGCACTGGAAAAAACTTTGACCTTTATTTTGACCTAGTGACCTACTTTCACATTTTTGAAGGTACAGGCATCAAATTTGAACCATATGCATAGTTCCGTGTTTCAAAATGAAATATGACAAATTTGGACTACATGCATAGTTTTGTGTACCGAAAAAAACTTTGACCTTGACATTGACCTAGTGACCTACCCTCACATTTTTGAAGGTACAGGTTCAAATTTGGACCACATGCATAGTTTCGTATTCTGAAATAAAATTTGACCTTGATTTTGACCTAGTGACCTACTTTTACATTTCTCAAGCTACAGCCTTCAAATTTGGACCACTTGCATAGTTTTGTGTACTGAAATGACCTTTGACCTTTACATTGACCTAGTGACCTACTTTCACATTTTTAAGGTACAGGCTTCAAATTTGGACCACATGCATAGTTTTGTATTCCGAAATAAAATTTGACCTTGATTTTGACCTAGTGACCTACTTTTACATTTCTCAAGCTACAGCCTTCAGATTTGGACCACATGCATAGTTTTGTGTACCGAAACAAACTTTGACCTTTACATTGACCTAGTGACCTACTTTCACATTTTTGAAGGTACAGGCTTCAAATTTGGACCACATGCATAGTTTTGTATTCCGAAGTAAAATTTGACCTGGATTTTGACCTAGTGACCTACTTTTACATTTCTCAAGCTACAGCCTTCAAATTTGGACCACTTGCATAGATTTGTGTTGTGTACGGAAATGAAATTTGACCTTGAGCTAGTCAGTAAGTCTTGAAATTTGGAACACTCAAAAATGGCACATTGGTGGGCGCCAAGATCACTCTGTGATCTCTTGTTACCTGTGTACTTGAAATTAGAGTATAAACAGTGTCAGAATGAATTAGTGAGTAGTGGTGAAATACATTTGTATTTTAAATGAAGATTTTAAATGTGTTATAGGGTATTGTGCAGTAACTGTTGAACTGAGTGCATGTACATTATCGTAATACATGTAAAACATGGTATTTTAACATGTGTGTTTTTAACTGTATTTTATGCATGAATAAATTTTTAACCTTGTTACTTCTACCTCACTATACAGAGCCATGTCCCAAACATTTAAGCAACTCTACATGGAGAAACGCAGAAATTAAATTAACCTCTCTATAGAAATCCGCAGAAATTAAAATCGCGGAAATTAGTATACCCATTTTCATGCCCAAAACGCAAAAATTTGCACCCGCAGAAATCACCAGTTATACGGTATTTTCCTTAAATAGGTTAAAAAATATTATTTTTTGTCTCTAGTTTATTTTATATAATAGCAAGTACTTTACATCAGATGACTGTCTTCTCACATGCTCCGTTTATGTGACAGTTACAGCCCTAGACTTGGTTAAAAAAACCCAGCTTTTTACCAAGTCTTTCCATATCATGTTATTTTCTGTGACCAAATCAGCTGTGACATCTAAGTTTTCTTAACAGAACTGAATGGGACCATACATACTAATCACAGGGGATAAGAATTAATTTAATTTGCTTGTTGATATTGTAATTTATTTACTGTGCATGCAGCCTAATACATGATAGCATAAAGATGAAACATACAGATTGTAACAAATTTGGTGAAAGGGTTTATATAGAAACAATTTTGTCATACCCTGTATGAACACTGTATGTTAGAAATATAGTAAGAAGTTCAGTCTGCTGGGATCCAGTAAATTATTTCTTCCCATAATTTTGTTTCTAGTTTAGTCATCCATCTATCCATTTGTCTGTTCATTTGTCAGTGCTTGCATATAGATACTTCTTTGATTAGAAACAAATCTCATATTTAGCTTAAAGATCAATACAGAGAACAAAGGGTTAGTCACTTATGTAAAAGTAAAGGTATGCAGATATATCTCCCATAATGAGATTGTAATATTAAGTCACGTTTGATCACAGCCAAAATGACAGGATGAGATCAAAGGACATAAATCAGGATGAGATCAAAGGTCATAAATTAGGATGAGATCAAAGGTAATAAATCAGGATTAAATCAAAGGTCATAAATTGGGATGAGATCAAAGGTCATAAATCAGGATGAGATCAAAGGTCATAAATCAGGATGAAATCAAAGGTCATAAATTGGGATGAGATCAAAGGTCATAAATCAGGATGAGATCAAAGGTCATTAATCAGGATGAAATCAAAGGTCATAAATGTCATAAATTGGGATGAGATCAAAGGTCATTAATCAGGTTGAGATAAAGGTCATAAATCAGGTTGAGATCAAAGGTCATAAATCAGGATGAAGTCAAAGGTCATAAATCAGGTTGAGATCAAAGGACATAAATCAGGTTGAGATCAAAGGTCATAAATCATAATTATGTCATGCCTCATATCCTCCTGCTCTTTCAAAAGATTTTTTAGTTTGCATAGTATGAGTATGACTGAACACAATGCAAATTTCAGTCATGTAAGTTCTGTATTGTAGTTATACAGTTAAAAGGTCAGATGGACAGTATTTGTTATCTGTTGTTGACAGATCTTTGAAGATCTTGGCACAAATGATTTACATAGTGAAAAGTGTCAGTGTAACATATATTTCTGGAATGTCTGTTTGAGGTAAAGGTCCTAAATTGTAAGATCATAGGTGAAATTGGCAATATTCTTGTCAGCTATATATCTTTTTTACCCATTGAACAAGAAAAGTAAGTAACTTGGCACAATGCCATTTATTATCACAAGATGTGTATAGCTATATTGTTGATTCAAGGTCAAGGTCATATAGTGAGTACAAATGCCATGAAGGTAAAATTTCATGCCCAGTCTCTCTGATACCGGATGCAACTTCAAGGGATGTTATTTCTTGGTCAGGGACATAAGATTATTAGGAGGTCAAAGAGCAAAAAGGCAGTTTAACTAGTTGTGGGGTCATACAGAATTTAGATTCTTTGACATTGATATAGATTTCATATTATATACTGAATGGTACAATGAAAGTCCCTTTCCTGTTGGTTAAATTGTCTCCATGTTTTGATTTACATTGTAATTATGATCATGTATTAAATTTGAAAAATATATGTTATATGATAGTTTAGACAGAAATCATGACATTACAGTTTTTTACTTGTCTCTAGGATACTTACCTAGCATTCAGATGTTTTATGTAGAATATACATAATGTTACCTATTGTCTGTGTTATGTATTTCAGACTGTAAGCATCAAGGAAGACATACAACATATCATACAGGCAATATTTGATGTTGTCATGGAAACAATACTTTACCTTAGAGATACATTTTCTACAAGGGTAGGTGTTAATATGTCCATTTTTCAAAGAAGAGGGGTATATTGTTTTGTTTATGTGAATCATCAGTCTGAGCTGCGCCATGAGAAAATCAACATAGTGGGTTTGCAACCAGCATGGATCCAGACCAGCCTGCGCATCTGTGCAGTCTGGTCAGGATCCATGCTGTTCGCTAATGGTTTCTCTAATTGCATTAGGCTTTAAAAGCGAACAGCATGGATCCTGACCAGACTGCGCGGATGCGCAGGCTGGTCTGGATCCGTGCTGGTCGCACACCCACTATGTTGGTTTTCTCATGGCACGGCTCAGTCTGTTCTTTGGGCTGGCAGACCACATACTTTCCCCAGCATAACTAGAGGATGCTTGGGCTTAGAGAGGTAAAACTAAATTGTATAAGCGATTGTGGTCAGTTTGTTTTGGTGGTCAGTAGGTCAAAGTTAAGATTGACCTTAAGACTGGAAATAGTGTCTGATCAATAACTGGAATACTTAGTCCTGTTGTCTTACAAACTTCCTGTGATGGTTGCCTGTAACCAGTAGATGACTGCTATTGATTTAGAGGTGGGTGGGGTCAGTGTGTCAACAGACAAGGTCACAGTGATAATGTTAAACTTGTAGGATAATTGCTATGGTCATTAGTAGACCTCTGATATGTGTGGGGTCAGTTTGTTGAAGGTCAAAGTCACAGTGACCTAGATGCTGAAAACAATCTCTGATCAATAACTGGAAAACGCATTGACATGCAAAGGATGATTGTCTGTGGTCAAGAGCACACTTTAGACTTAAAAAGAGCATACTAATGAACTCCAACAGGCCAGCATAATTTACACACAGCTTTTGTATAAACAACACCAGTGCAGTATTTGTAGAACAACACTGCCTGGAAGACTGATTTTTTTCTGTAGTATAGAGTTGCTGCACTGGGGAGGATAGCTTACTCAGCAACTAGGAAATATTTCCATTTAAGAGAGGTATAAGCCCTGCAAAGATGAGAAATAGTATTATCCTACAACTATTGTTTCTTTATAGATAGAAAGGAGATTTTGATAACTATTCATGTTTTGTTTTTTTCACGTAATCAGAGCCTTGTGAAAATGTAAATTGTTCTGTAGGGTTATTGAGTTACAACATTTTCTTGTTCATCAAGTGTAAAGGTATAAAAGCTTTCTTGGATCTTAAAACTATTGTTGATTAGATATTAGGAACATATTTCATTGCAAGTCATACAATATTTGCAAGGAATTATACAGTGAGGAAGGGGAAGAATGTAATTACAGACGATCAGTAAAAAGACCTCGTAAAGCACCAGCCAGGAGCAAAACACACACTGGATTTACCATGAAAAATGAGGCTGGTCTGAACCGGAAACTGTGTCAGGGTCTCGAGACTTTGATGTTACCTGTGGTCACTGTCAATGAAGGGAATGAAAAATCTTCAAGATCAGTATCAGTATGTGAAATATGATATACACAACCCTTGGATAGACTGCAAACTTTGTCATATACAACCTATGTAGCATGGATGGACTGCAGGCTTTCTCATATACAACCCATGTATCATGGATGGACTGCAGACTTTCTCATATACAACCTACATAGCATGGATGGACTGCAGACTTTCTCATATACAACCTACATAGCATGGATGGACTGCAGACTTTCTCATATACAACCTACATAGCATGGATGGACTGCAGACTTTCTCATATACAACCTTCATAGCATGGATGGACTGCAGACTTTCTCATATACAACCTACATAGCATGGATGAACTGCAGACATAATTACAGCATGAAGGATTGAGTAGAAAGCCAAGCTTATTTGAAACTCTCTCCTTTGTACCCTATTTGGAAAAACTTCCAGAATTAACTTCTTTGAGCCTCTTTTGACATACAAAATTTGAAGGTTATGTGTCATATTCAACCCATGTAGCATGAATGGACTGCAGACTTCCTCATATACAATCCATGTAGCATGGATGGACTGCAGACTATCTAATATACTTGAAACTCTCTCCTTTGTACCCTATTTGGAAAATCTTCCAGAATTAACTTCTTTGAGCCTTTTTTGACATACAAAATTTGAAGGTTATGTGACTCAATAACTCAATCTGTGAATAGCATATCTGGCCTAGTACATCTGGGAAGCTTGATAAAGTAGGGAGGTCTCAATGGTCTCACTTGAATCATCTTTCAGCAAACATGTAAGGCCAGGCAAAAAAAGAATCCTTTTCAAGTACAGATTTATAGGAAAAATGACAACTGTAAAATATAGCTTTCTGCCCAGTTCCTTCATCAGCATGATTGTAAATGATTTATGAAATGAATTAAAATAAACCAAGTATGGACATTACTCTTTCTATAACTTTCTCACTTGCTTACTGGTTCTTCAAGAGTGACATCAGTTACAAATCCTAGCTTACTTCTACATTAGTTGACTTGAGTGGTTGCTAACAATTTATAGGAAAATACACCAATATAATTTATATACTTGGCAATGAAGTATGAGTTTGTTAAAAACTCTACAAATAAAAAATCTGTGACCTGAAATTGGAAAAGGTTCCATTTGATTTGATGATAATGGCTTCTTTTACACAAGTTTCCATTTTGAGAACTTTTCACAATGTTTTCAAATGGTACCTTTTGACATGACAGGTAGTAATCAAAAAAATAGTTTAGATATCTTGTCCATATTATACATGTATAATGCCGCACCATGAGAAAACCAACATAGTGCATTTGCGCCCAGCATGGATCCATACTGTTTGCTAACGGTTTTCCTTATTGCAATAGGATTTGAAAGCGAACAGTATGAATCCTGCGCAGATGTGCAGGCTGGTCTGGATCCATGCTGGCCGCAAATATACCATGTTGGTTTTCTCATGGTACGACTCAATTTATATATATATATACACACTAGGTTATGTGTACATGTATGATTTGTGTGTCAATATGATATATGGCAAACTTTGTATGTATCCATTATGTATGACAATGCAGAATGTCTTTTCTACATATATTTCTGAAAATATATTTGCATGGCATTTATTATTATAAAACTTAAAGTAAAGAGATACAAGTGCTTATCAATTTTGGTTAGGACTTAATAATAATAATGCACCGTGCATAATGGAAACTAATGATAAAGAGTGTTATTTTAATTTTGAAAACTGTACCGGTGTAATATTTGTACTCATGAGACATTAGATTAATTTTAGATATAAAATCAAGGTGTTGGCAGGTATTTTCTTGAAAAGTATAAAAACAAAAAAATATAAGTATATTTGGTATTGTAAGTAAGTGTAAATTTTGTAACTCTCAAGCCTCCATGTATGTGGGGAAATTTTAAACCTGTTTGTACGAAAGTGAATGTTTAGGGGACTTGAGATTGATTTTGTTAAGATCGCTTTTTTTGTCAGTAAAATGAATCTCAACAATGAATTTTTTTAAGGTTTAGGTGTATATCACCAAAACACAGAAATATTTTATAAACGAACAACATTGTTACCAATATTTTACTGTCCGTAAGTGGGGCCCCTTTAGGCAGTCCTTTTCCGGAATTCATTGTTTATATCAGTATACTGACACTTGTTTTGTAGATATACACGCTATCATTACAAAAGCTACAAAACAAGTGTCAGTATACTGATATAAACATTGAATTCCGGAAAAGGACTGCCTAAAGGGGCCCCACTTCCGGACAGTCAAATGCCTTCAAAAACTCACCATTTTCAAAGAACTGTTACACATGTTTGTTTTGATGCATTTGCAATAACGTGCAAGTGTTGAAATTTCACATAACTAGGTGGAACACAGCTTTTAGCAATTGTTTATTTTTATTTCTTTACAAATGGCATTCATTTTCAAAGGGGGACAACTTTTTCACAATATTTTAAGTACGGGACAGTATGGCAGAACATGTAATGGTCAGGTAAAATATTGGTAACAATGTTGTTCGTTGATCAAAAATTTCTGTGTTTTGGTGATATACTCCTAAACCTAAACTTACTTTTTCTGGAAGACTATGATACATAAGATTGTTTATTCATAGTATGAATGTTAGTTTGTTTTATAAAGATGAAGTTTTCAAATGGCAGCCTCGGCGTAAGATCTCGGAGTCCAGTACGAATAGGAGTACAGTATCATTGCTAGAATGGATGAAAACAAGAGGAAATGTGAAGGAACCAGATTCCGATGCTACAGAAGAGAAACCTGCAACACGTTTATCCTATGATGGATCATTAGAGAAACGAGAAAACCGGAATTCCGATGTTGTTGACATTACGATTACCCCGGAGAAGCCGATGGAATGTGTATGTGGCACGACTTTCAAATTAAGCATGCTGTATGGAATGATATTGTTTTCACAGAATGTCTGCTGGTGTGAAAGTTTCATGTCGATTTAGTTGCTTTCACCCAATGTGCTTTATTAATGCCATTTCCATTTTTTTGACAATGTTAACTGCATGTTGTAACTTCATTGGCACTATTAAAGTAAGTCGTCACCTTAGCGCAAAAAGTGAATAAGTCCTTCTTTAAGTCAATGCAGTTATCCACTTAATGCGTTGAGGTGACGAAGTGTAGTGATGTGGTGAAAATAAACCAGTCATAGAAGAGCGAGGATAGGCATCAGTTTTGAAGACATTTTTGTACCTACATGTTTCAACTTTAAAATCCTGTTTTATATCAGGCAGGGTTGTTCCTGCCATGGAAGGTAAGTGATGACCCCTAGCAATACTCAGGATGGTTACACCAACTTTTACCTGTCCTAGAGTTATAGTTGCCAGCATGTATCGTACTTGTTGTCCATGTTGTTCCTGTGTCTTGATTTCTTGGTCTAGTCCTCCCACCTTTTTCCTCATAAAGTCAAACCAACCTTGAGTTGTGTCAGTGTCTTAGTAAGAGCTTTGCCTTCACTGCAGGTTGAATCATATAAAAAGATATATACCATGGATATATTTTACACAATTGTTTCATTTACCCTGTGTTCGTATCACACCAAAACACCCCTGATCATGACTTATTTCATTTAACTTCATGTAGTGTAGACATGCTTCATCATTTTTTGTTGTGTTTTAGTACAGAAGTAAACACTGATATTTCTAGAAAAAATCTGTTGGTTAAGTAAGTAAATAGAAGATATTACATGAGTGTCTTTTCATATTGAATTTATTAAATGAGTTTAATAAAATAATAAAATGTGATTTTATTTAACAAGTTTAATCAATTCAGTGTGGAAAGACACAAATGTAATATTCTTTTTGTCACATGTAAGCTTTTCCTGTTGAAACATCAAAATTTCTTCTTTCTTTACTGATGATAGACCAAGTAAATTCGCCCAATGTCCCTTATAAATAAAAGACGTCAATGTCGAAGCTTTATTAATACACTAGCATATTATCAAATTTATGTAATGGCTTTATTTCACTCCAGCGACGTCAAATGACGAATGAAGTTAAGTTTGTCTCAAGGTTGTAGCTAAGCATAAATGGAACTTAAAGTAATTGTCTTTTTGTTGAAAATGAATTATTTCATTCTTTCATTCTCTAGGGGTATGAACCCAAGTATACTGCTTCCTCTAAATTATAGAAGTCAAGTCATAGTGTGGTTTCTTTTATGTTTCATGTTATTGGGGTGGGGGGGATGAAACTATTTATATTTTTGATATGATGCTGGATTAAAACATTTTGACATTGATATGGTTTCAAGTAGAGAAGACTTGGGTTGAACTGACTTTGTCTGTACTAGGTCAAGAAATTTTTATTTTCCAGCAGAAAAAGCTAACAAGTGATAAAAAGGATCTTTAAGTGTTACATTAAATTTTGTGTCTTTTCACATTGAATTTATTGAACTTCCTAAATTAAAATACTTGATGGAGCCTTGCATTTATTATTGCATTTAACATGTTAAGTAAATTCGTTTTGAACAGACTCTTGTTAGATCCGCTATGTATTTTATACAGGTATAAACCTTGATTATTATGTCTCACACCACTGTGGCGGGAGACATTGATTTACTCCTATCTGTCTGTGTGTCCATAAGTCTGTTACAAATCTTGTCTGCACTCTTTAAGTCGAACATTTCTCATCCGATCTTCACTGAACTTGAACATATATGTTTGCCAGTAAGTCCTCGGTCAAGTTAGATAACTAGCCAAATCGGCCGAGGCACTTCAGAATTATGGCCCTTGAATTACCGATAGGCAGCTTATTTCAAAACTTACCCATAGGCCACTCCAGAACTTACTCCAAAACTATCAAAGCTATATTTTCTATGAGTAAACAGTATATAAAGACAGACTTATTATTCAGATGATCAGGCAGTTGTGGGAGACATGCGCCTTTCTCAAAAGCAGCTCTGCTTTTAGGGGTCTACTGTGATGTTTCACTGATCTTAGGGATCTGTCATGATAATTCACTGATTTCAGGGGTCTTTTGTGATATTGCACTGATTTTAGGGATCTCTCATAATAATTCACTGTTTCCAGGGGTCTCTTGTGATATTTCACTGATTTTAGGGATCTGTGATGAAAATTCACTGATTTTAAGGGTCTCTTGTGATATTTCAATGATTTTAGAGATTTGTGAAGATATTTCACCAGTTTCAGGGGTAGCCTGTGATATTTCACTGATCTGTCATGATAATTCTTTGATTTTAGGGGTCCTGCTGATTATAATTCACCTTTCATTGATCTACACGAATCATTCAACTTGTAATTGAACAGTTTAGTGTCTATGATGATATTTTACTGATTTCAAGGCATATGATAATATTTCAGCGGCCTACTATGATATTTCTCTGATTCCAGGTGTCTTGGATGATATTTCACTGATTTCAGCGGTCTGTTATGATGGTATTTCACTGTATTTCAGTGATCTATCATATTACACTGATTTTGATGGTCCATGTTGATAGTTTACAGAGGTCTGTGATTGTCTATCACTCTTTTCAGGGTCCATGATGATATTCATTGATTCCAGGGGTATGTGATGATATGTCACTGTTATGTATATGATGGTATGCCACTGTTTTTAGGAGTATACTGTGGTACATCTCTGATTTCAGGGGTCTTTGATGATATTTCACTATTTTCAGGGGTCTATGATAGCATGTTTGATGGAGATGCTACGCCTCATGGAGGAGGAACATTACGAAGCTTTGCTTCATGTATATCATCGCGGACCTGAACTACGTCAATTCCTTATGAACATTATAGATGTGTTTCAAGTGTTAGTCGACCCAAAAGTGTTCTCTCCAGATTGGACCGTCATGAGAATGGCCACAAATTAGTAAGTAATGGCAATCAATAGACAGTATAAGAACATGTACAGAAGATGGAGTAAAAGAAGAATTTCATGTCAAGAAATACAAAATTATTTGATTAAAGACACAAATGAAATACAAGGATACAACAAATGCACAAGTGTTGGTGGCTGGAGTACTGGGTGTGGTCTCAAATGATTTTTACATATATTTAAGGTATCTGCAAGTAAGCAAGTTCTATATAACAGTGCTATTAAGATATATCAAATATTGATGCCTGGTAAGCTCAAATAATAATCATTTGAAAGTGTATTGTCTGTCTACTGAAAAAGAAAATATAAATTACATTACAAAAATATTGATAGAATTTTAATTTTTTTTACTTTAAAGTTTTCATTCATGATACTTCAACAGATATTGAGTTAATACTGTGTAAGATTTATCAGTAAGCAGTCAAAAACACAACTGAAGTGATTCTTTCATATTATTTATGGTCATTTTATTTACTAATTCTTGCTCAGCAGACAAACTGTTTAGAATGATACAAAAAAAGCATGGGGTCACCAGCCATCAAAATGTTACCTATTTGTGGATCAGATACCTTAATTATACCCCCACCAAACACGTTGGGGGATGGGGGATGGCCATATAGGAGTCAGTTTTGTCGCATCGAATCACGTCCCGTCATGTTTTGTCGCGTCATGTCCCATTCTGAAATCTATATCTCAGTTATTACTAAATGGATTTGATTCAAACTTAAAATAGATGTTTCACCTTATCACCCACATCATGTGACATAAGGTGCATAACTCTGACACCAATTTTTCATGAATTATGCCCCCTTTTACTTAGAATTTAAGGTTAATTTTGATGCATTTTCATTATATCTCAGTTATTACTAAATGGATTTGATTCAGACCTAAAGTTGTAGATGTTCCACCTTATCACCCACATCATGTGACACAAGGTGCATAACTCTGACACCAATTTTTCATGAATTATGCCCCCTTTTAGAATTTAAGGTTAATTTTGATGCATTTTCATTATGTCTCAGTTATTACTAAATGGATTTGATTCAGACCTAAAGTAGATGTTCCACCTTATCACCCACATCATGTGACACAAGGTGCATAACTCTGACACCAATTTTTCATGAATTATGCCCCCTTTTACTTAGAATTTAAGGTTAATTTTGATGCATTTTCACTATATCTCAGTTATTATGAAATGCATTTGTTTCAAACTTGAAGTAGTTGTTCCACATCATCACCCACATCATATGACACAAGTTGCATAACTCTTGACCAATATTTCCTGAATTATGCCCCCTTTTTGCTTAGAATTATTCTTATATAGGGGTTTTTGATACACTTGTCTGTACCTCTCTTATTATTTGGTATTTTTTAACACAGACTCAAGCTATTGTGCAATATTCATCCACCATTGGAGTCATTAAACACCCAGTGACAGTTCTTGACAGATTTAAATGTTTTTGGTACACAGGTGTAACATCATAAAAAACAGGTCAAGTTTGATTTAAATTGCACCTTCTTGTGGCCATGTCTTTCTTATGGTTGCCATTCTTCTGTGACAAGACCGTAGTGTGGGGGTATTTGTCACCGCTTTGACAGTTCTATTTGTTTTGATGGCCAGAAACCCTGGATAATTTGAGCAATATTGCCAGAAACTCTGGATAATTTGAGCAATATTGCCAGAAACCCTGGATAATTTGAGCAATATTGCCAGAAACCCTGGATAATTTGAGCAATATTTGCTCTTATCTAGAGCTCGAGCATTTTATGTTTAAGAAATAAGGAAATTATCTCATTTAGTGATTTATCATTGGATAAAGTCATTGTTTAGAGTTCAGATGCAAAGGAATTATATCACAAGGGCGCAGCGCAAGTGATATAATAATACGCATCTGAACGACAATGATTTTATTCAATTACAGATCATTAAATGAGAAATTAAGGATTATTTAGAACATTCTTGATCACATCCATCAAATATTTGCCTGTTTTCTATTGTTTTCTTTTCTAGCACACCACTGTGCCATCTGATGCTATGACGTAATAATAGTGATGGCAGAAAAATCAGTTGTTGCATCATAACACACAATTTTCAGCCTTCTTTGAAAACAAATTGTGCCATGTTAGAATTTACTGTATATAGTAGTTGAATTGTTTATGGGCTGTAGAATGTCTAAACATTACTTTAAACCAAAGTTGTTCTGTTATTGCAAGGACGTGGTTATTATATTTTATTATTAAAGTTAGATGCAAATTAATGTTTTAGACTAGTCAAAACTCGTGGCTTAGAGGAACAGTGATTGCATTAACTCCTTCATCAATGGCTTGCATTTATGGTGTAGTTACATACTCCAAACTTTTAAATGTAAGGTAATCATCCTGTATAATATTAGTAAAAGTCATTAGCTACAATGTTTTTTATATTTTCAGTGTTGTGTTCACATCAATGGAGTATTTTTCTGAAGCACTGAAGAATAACTTTATTGCAGGAGACAAATTTGATGCAAAGGTAACTACCTGATCTTTTATGTCAGAATATGAAGTAGTATAACCTTGTGCAGGTCTTGAACTGAGTTATCACGATCTTTGTGTGAATAATATTTTTACTATGATTTCTGTTTTACTGTTATTTTATAAGGCCTTATTGTCGAGCTCATTGGCTGTGAGCTCGGCATAGTTGTCAGAATGGCGGTTTGGTATATGTGTGTGCCTTTGTCTGTCTGAGGTTGTCTAGGCTGTAACTTTTCGATGGATCAAGGGATTCTTAAATAACTTGACACATATGTTTTCCTCAAAGACACAGTGTGTTGTGTGCAAGAACCAGATTGGTAGCTTAAAGGTCAAGGTCATACTTTGAGGACAAAGGTCAAAACTTGGTGCCTTTTTGCTTGTCTGGTCTGTAACTCAGCCATGGATTGAGAGATTCTTAAATACTTTGGCACAAATGTTTGCCTCAATAAGATGATACGTCTTGTGCAACAACCAGATTAGTAGCTTTAAGGTAAAGGTCATACTTAGAGGTCAAAGGTTAAAACTGTGCAGTTTCCCTTGTCCGGGATGTATCTCACCCATGGAATCGGGGTTTCTTAAATAACTTGGCACAAATGTTTGCTTCAGTGAGACAGTCTGAGTGTCAGGCTAAGTAGTTGAAAGGTAAAGGTCACACTCAGGGGTCAAAGGTCAAAAGTTGATGCAGTTTCTCTTGTCTGGGCTGTAACTTAGCCATGGACGGAGAATTTCTTAAATTTCTTGACAGAAATGTTTGCGGCAATCAGTTCTGTTGCCTCCAATTAGTATCATAAATGTTAGTGTTTCTTTTACAGCTGGCAGGCTGGACATGTTGCCGATGGGTATTTAATTTTTCTAATTGCCAGAAAATGAGTCTGATAAGTGTTGCAGAACTAAAAACAAGAACTCTTGTTAAACATACAAAGCTGAGTTTTGATAAAGTAGAGTGTTACACTCTAGTTATATATACAAAAAAAGTGTGTTACATTCTTTATATTTATAGAAAGTGGACAGTTACATACTGCAGAAAATTACACAAAAATAAGTGTTGCATATCTTCTTGTTACAGATACTAAACATGGATAGTTAATTACAAGCTTTCTTGTTAGTGATATACAGAGGAGACTGTTATATAATTGGTGCTGTTTTGCTTGTCTGATAGCATCAAATATCTCTGTTACTGTCAAAGCTATTGACTTGAAACTTAAAATAGTTATTTCTCTATCAAAGTCTACACCAGGAGAAACAGTCCACATAGCTCTGATTTGAATTTTGACAGAGCTATGCCCCTTTTTAACATAGAATTTTTTTGTTAAAGTTTTATAAAGTCTTTACAGGAAAAGCTCCCATTGAGAGTCAAGCACTGAGAAAATTCGAGCATGCTGTCTTGCGGACAGCTCTTGTATTGCTAGATGTTACACTTCATTGCTAAAGATATAAGTAGAGCATTACACTGTACAAATTGGAGTATTACACTGTCTTGTTAGAGAAATGAAACAGAGTGTTGCATATTTTCTTGCTCAGAGTTAAATAACTATTAAGTGATTTTTACTTCAGGTATGGATGAGTTATTTCCAGCTTGCAGTGTCATTTATTACACAGCCTAGTCTTCAGCTTGACAGATACTCCGAGGTGAAAGCTCAGAAAGTCCGAGATAGGTGTGTATGATGAATGAAAAAATCTCACATGATTATGAAACAGTACAATATTTTTGATCACTTAAAAGGTTTTGGTAATTATGTCTCCCACACCACTGTGGTGGGAGACATATTGAATTAATCCTGTCTGTGTGTGTATCCGTCTGTCAGTCTGTGTGTCCGTCTGTCATAAATCTTTTCCGCACTCTAAGTCAAACAGTTCTCATCCGATCTTCACCAAACTTGAACAAAATGTGTTTAGCAATAAGTCCTCAGCCAAGTTCATTAACTAGCCAAATCAGCCAAGGCACTTAGGAATTATGGCCCTTGATTTACCGAAAATACTGATGCCAGTGATACAGGTCTTGGTGCATGGTTGACTCAGATGCATAATGGAGAAGAAATGCCAGTCTAGATGATTAAGCAGTTGTGGGAGACATGCGCTTTTCTGAAAAGCAGCTCTAGTTGGAATCTTTCAGACTAGTTGCTCTGTTTAACAATAATGATCGGGTTCATTGACTTATCATCACTAACCTAATAGATAACTGAGCTATATTCATATCAAATGGTCATTCATTAGAAGAATTACAGTGTTTGGAAAAATACATCATTTTACCGGTAAAGGAATGAATATTCTTACTAAATTAAATGTGTTAAAGACAATTATTTGTACAAGGGTGTGCAAGTGTTGATGGGGCTGCAGATGGAGACCAGGTGGCATGTGAAGCCGGGCAGGACTTAACAGCTGTGATATGAAGTATTATTTCATGTTGTATGTTAGGTACGAGGACATGAGAGTGTTGATGGGCATTCAGGTGGAGACATTGTGGCATGCACTTGGGGTACACAAGAAAGACTTCATACCTAGTATGATAGGGCCATTCTTGGAGCTCACGCTGGTTCCTGAGGTGGATGTCCGCAAAGTCACCCTGCCAGTTATATTTGACATGATTGAATGGGAACAGAGACAGAATGGAAACTTCAAACAGGTATAGTGCATATACAGTAGTTTTGAAAAATCTATTTTAGACAAAGATATTTTAAGATATATATTGCCTCAGCCACGTGGCAGCTACCTTAATACTGCTCTTCGCTATAGGGGGCTTTAATGGTAAACATGTCTTAGCTGCAGAGTCCTGAAACCTTCATCTGAAGTTACTGTGTGTGTCTGATTGAGACAATAGAATTCATTTCACATCAGAAATGAATGAAGTTGTTTTTGTTCCTAACTATTTAATTTCTACAATTAATGGTGTTCTTTCTTAATTTTCTATTTTTGTATTTAGAGACAGGTCCAAATTTCAAATTAAAAAAAAACAAAAAACAACAGAAACTTTGCCCACATTACATGACCTACAGTGATGTAATAAAAGATGTGTTTCGTAATTACAGGTTGAAGCAGAGCTTATAGAGAGATTAGACTATTTCCTCACTCAGAAACATACAGGAGACACCCAGTACAAAAACCTCTTCAAGGAGATGTAAGTTTTTAGATCACTTGAGCATGAATAAGTGCTCATGGTGAGCTGTTGTGATCATGCTGTGTCTGTCATGTGTCTGTGCATGCCTCCTTCATCAACAATTTCTTTAAAAAAACATCTCCTCCAAATCCAATTAATGGATTTTGATGACACTTGGCCTGAATGTTCATTGGGTGGTCCACTACCAAAGTTGTTCAAATGGTTCTGCTTAGTTGCACATAGGGCCTGCCAGAGCTAAAAATAGAAAAAAATCTCAAACTACATTTTCTCCTAAATGGCTGGTCTGATTTTGAAATAATTTCATACAAATGGTCCTTATGTAACCTTCTACCAAGACTGTTCAAATCATTCTTATAAATGAAAAAGCATGTCCGCCAGGGGGTTTGTTCACTTTTCCCTGTATGTATATTGTGGAAACTTTAAAAATCTTGTGTGAAACTGCTGGCCCAATTTTAAAAATAATTCCACTTAAATGGTCGTTCTGTGACCCTTTACCAGATTGTCCAGCTTAAAAACATGGCCGTCAGAGGAGGTGTCACTTCCACTATATGTACATAGTGGAAACTTTAAAAATCTTTTCATGTGAAACTGCTGGCCGGATCTTAAATATTTTCACAAAGTGGTCTTTGTGTGACCTTCTATCAAGATTGTTAACCAGGGTTGAAAACCTGAGTTATAAGATTGGGGTAGATGTCGGTCG
The DNA here is from genome assembly GCF_021730395.1 of Mercenaria mercenaria. Taxonomy (NCBI): domain Eukaryota; kingdom Metazoa; phylum Mollusca; class Bivalvia; order Venerida; family Veneridae; genus Mercenaria; species Mercenaria mercenaria. The sequence continues at coordinate 10,719,002 of NC_069373.1, forward strand.
GGCGGGCGGCGGCGGCGTCAAACTGGTGTTTCCGGTCAATAACTTTTGTTTCGGTAAAGATATTTGAATAAAACTTGGTATGTATGTAGCTTATATCAAGACAAAGGCTGGGATTGATTTTGGGGTTTCTGGGGTCAAGGTCAAGGTCACTGTAACTTAAAATAGAAAAAGGGTTTCCGGTCAATAACTTTTGTTTCGGTAAAGATATTTGAATAAAACTTGGTATGTATGTAGCTTATATCAAGACAAAGGCTGGGATTGATTTTGGGGTTTCTGGGGTCAAGGTCAAGGTCACTGTTACTTAAAATAGAAAAAGGGTTTCCGGTCAATAACTTAACTTACGAATGAGCTATCATGATGAAAGTTGGTGAATAGAAAACTTATATAAAGTTGTAGCTGGGATTGATTTTGGGGTTTCTGGGATCAAGGTCAAGGTCATTGTTACTAAAAATAGCGTTAGGGTTAGGTTAGGGTTAGGGTTAGCATATTTTCTACATGCATGGAGGGATTTTGATGAAAGTTGGCACAATTGTTCACCATCATGAGGCGGAGTGTCATGCGCAAGAACCAGGTCCCTAGGTCTAAGGTCAAGGTCACACTTAGAGGTCAAAGTATACAAGAATGAAAACTTTGTCCTGAGCATATCTTCTTCATGCGTAGAGGGATTTTGATGTAACTTGGCACAATTATACAACATCATGAGACGAAGTGTCTTGCGCAGTTCCCTTCTTTAGAATTACTTCCCTTTGTTGTTACTATAAATAGCTTATATTGTAACTTTTTCATTACTAGACATAGGGAAAAATCGAGACCACTTTTCTGTAGTACAACATGCATGTTACATCCAATTTTGAGGTGTATTTTGACCAATCTCTACCTGGTAAGGATTTCTGTGTGGACTTACAATTTTTTTTTTTTCTTTTTTTTTTTTTTTTTTTTTAAGATTAACTTCCCTTAGTTGTTACTATAAATAACTTATATTATAACTTTTTTTTAATTGACCGTAGGGAAAAACCAAGACCACTTTTCTGTGGTACAACATAGTTGTTACTTTCTAATTTTAGGTGTATTTTAAGGTATCTCTACCTGGTAAGGAGTTTTTTGTGGACTTAGAAAAACAAAAGAATTACAATGATTACTAAACAACCACAAAATTAAAATTACATCTGCAAATACAGGTGCTAGAGTAAAGAAATTTGCTGTGACGGGCGTATATTGTGACATTCTGGCACTCTTGTTTATTCTTATGAAAAGTGTTGAAAACCTGGTTTCGTGGCATTGCCGCGTTTCTTGTTCAAGTTATTTTGATTTGTCAAAAAACATGGCCACCAGGGTATGTTGTCACTTTTTATGGGCCCGTCTCTGAAAGAGCGGGGTGTATTATGTGGTGGCAGCGGGCAGCGGCAGTGGGCGGTCAGTGTCCAAAGCATGTCTGCTCTCTAAGTCGAACAGTTTTCATCCGATCTTCACCAAAGTTGCTGACAATGTTTGGGGGCATAATATCTCGGCCAAGTTCGATAACTGGCCAGATCGTCCCAGACACCCTTGAATTACTCGAAAAACAGTGAATTCAGTGAATTTAGTCTTGTCTGCTCTCTAAGTCCAACACTTTTCATCTGATCTTCACCAAACTTGCTGGCAATGTTTGTGGGCATAATATCTTGGCCAAGTTTGATAACCAGTCAAATTGCAACAGGCATTCTTGGATTATGGCCCTTGAAATAAGGCCAAGTTTGATGACGGGCGTATTTTGTGACAGTCTGGCACTCTTGTTCCCTTATGTATATATTTGAAACATTAAAAATGTTACTGTCAGAAACAGCAGGCCCAATTTTAAAACAATTTTAAGTTAAATGTTTCTTTGGTGACCTTTTATGAAGATTGAACAAATTATTCTGCTTCATTAAATAATGGCCACTTGGGTGTATGGTCACTTTTCCTTGTATGTATGTAGTGGAAAAATCTTCTTGTTTGATATGTGGTGGAAAGATTTTCTTGTTTGATATTGTCATATCACATCATTCCCTCATCTTATTACCACACTCCCCCCAACACACACATACACATTACCTGCCCATATTTATTTAGTTGATTTATAATTTTCTTGTCCGAAAACACTGGCACTACTTCAGTATTATTTCACAGACATTTTTATGCGCCCGAAGGGAGGCATATAGTTTTTGATTGGTCTGTCGGTCTGTCCGCAATTTTCGTGTCCGGTCCATATCTTTGTCATCCATGGATGAATTTTCAAATAACTTGGCATGAATGTGTACCACAATAAGACGACGTGTCGCGCGCAAGACCCAGGTCTGTATCTCAAAGGTCAAGGTCACACTTAGACGTTAAAGGTCATTTTTCATGATAGTGCATTCGTGTCCGGTCCATATCTTTGTCATCCATGGATGCATTTTCAAATAACTTGGCATGAATGTGTACCACAGTAGGACGACGTGTCGCGTGCAAGACCCAGATCCGTAGCTCAAACGTCAAGATCACACTCAGACGTTAAAGGTCATTTTTCATGATAGTGCATTCATGTCCAGTCCATATCTTTGTCATCCATGGATGCATTTTCAAATAACTTGGCATGAATGTGTACCACAGTAAGACGCCATGTCGCGCGCAAGACCCAGGTCCATAGCTCAAAAGTCAAGGTCACACTTAGACGTTAAAGGTCATTTTTCATGATAGTGCAATGATGGGCATGTCCGGTCCATATCTTTGTCATTCATGCATGGATTTTAAAATAACTACGCATGAATGTGTGGCACAGTAAGACGACGTGTCGCGCGCAAGACTCAGGTCCGTAGGTCAAAGGTCCTAAACTCTAATATCGGCCATGACTATTCATTCAAAGTGCCATCGGGGGCATGTGTCATCCTATGGAGACAGTTCTTGTTCTTACATAACCATCCACCAAAACTGTTCATGCAAGCAGCGTAACTCAGGTGAGTGATCTAGGGCCATCATGACCCTCATGTCTTTGTTCAGCAATATCTTGTCATTTATACACAAATCTCTGATAAATTTAGCAAACCTAGTGAATTGAAGTGTGGTAAAATAAGCTGAGCAGAACAAGGGGGCAATTTTACTGCCAATCAGTATAAGGGATGTGGGGGGCACATGTCATACTGGTTTACCCCTGTATAACAGTATCTGTATATATTCGGAAAATCCCATGCTGAACTGCTTGGAAATGTTTCCAGGATGATTTGTGGGATATTCAACCAGGAAAAAGTGTTATTTTTATGCTCCATAAAGCATGTGCATCTTATTATGTTCTCTGTGTGTTACTCCTGACGGTCAGTCTGTCCACTTTTCAGACTTTCGTCCTGAATAATACTCTAAAAGCACAGAAGACATGCAAATATGCAAAAAACGTAACTCTATCTTGAAATGTTTTCATTGAAATGGCGTTGGCCATCCGTCAGTCCATCCATCCGTCCGCAGCCATTTCTCAGTAACTAGCAGGTAGATTTCATGAAACTTGAAATAAACATGAACCAATGTACTGCGATTATGCCCGTCAAGTTTTTTTTTGATTGGTCAATTTCCCTTAGAGTTATTGCCCTTTATTTACTGGAAAATGCCCAAAAATGTCTGTCCGCAGCCATTTCTCAGTAACTGGCAGGTAGAATTTCATGAAATTTGAAATAAAGATGAACCAACATACTGTGATGATGCCTGTCAAGTTTTTTTTGGATGTGTCAATTTCCCTTAGAGTTATTGCCCTTGATTTAATGAAAAATGCCCAAAAATGTCCGTCTACAGCCATTTCTCAGTAACTATCAGGTACAATTTCATACAACTTGAAATAAACATGAACCAGCATACTGCGATGATGCCCGTCAATTTTTTAATTATGTCTCCCACCACACAGTGGTGTGGGAGACATATTGATTTACTCCAGTCTGTCTGTGTGTGTGTGTGTGTCTGTCACAAACCTTGTCCGTACTTTAAGTCGAACATTTCTCATCCGATTTTCACCAAACTTAAACAATGTGTGTTTGACCATAAGATCTCAACCAAGTTCGATAACTAGCTAAATCGGCCAAGACACTTCGGAATTATGGCCCTTCACAATAATTTATGAATCACCTAGATGCATAAATATGCTGAAGACTTCATTTTCAAACATGCACCAAAAACCATTCATCTTGTCCGCACTCTAAGTCGAACATTTCTCATCCGATTTTCACCAAACTTAAACAAAATGTGTTTGACCGTAAGACCTCAACCAAGTTCGATAACTAGCTAAATCGGCCAAGACACTTCAGAATTATGGCCCTTGACAATAATTTATGAATCACCTAGATGCATAAATATGCTGAACATTTCAATCTCAGACATGCACCAAAAACCATCCATCTTGTCCGCATTCTAAGTCGAACATTTCTCATCCGATTTTCACCAAACTTGAACAAAATGTGTTTGACCATAAGACCTCAGCCAAGTTCGATAACTAGCTCAATCGGTCAAAACACTTAGGAATTATGGCCCTTGACAATACTTTATGAATCACCAAGATGCATAAAAATGCTGAAGTCTTCATTCTCAAACATGCACCAAAAACCATTCATCTTGTCTGCACTCTTAAGTCAAACATTTCGTATCCGATCTTCACCAAACTCGAACAAAATGTGTTTGCAAATAAGACCTTGGCCAAGTTCGATAACTAGCCAAATCGGTAAAGACACTTCGGAATTATGGCCCTTGACAATAACTAATGAATCACCTAGACTCATAAAAATGCTGAAGTCTTCATTCTCAAACATGCACCAAAAACCATTCATCTTGTCCGCACTCCAAGTCAAACATTTTTTATCAGATCTTCACCAAACTCAAAATGTGTATGACCATAATTCCTCTCCCAGGTTCGATAACTAGCAAAATTGGTATAGGCACTTCAGAATTATGGCCCTTGAATTACTGAAAATCAGGCATTTTACTCTTCAAAGGTATATTTGTTGTGACTAAACAGTATATAAACACTGACTTAGTGTTTAGATGATTAGGCAGTTGTGGGAGACATGCGCTTTTCTCAAAAGTAGCTCTATTTTTTTTGTTTGGATTCAGTTTCCCTTAGAGTTATTGCCCTGTAATTGTTTAAAAATCCACAGATTTGTATATAACAAACCAACTAATTGGTAGAATTTCATTAAACTTCTTTCATTCTTTTCCATGAACATTTTTTATAAACATGTGAAGTTGTGTACCCACACCTGGTCACCAACTTACCTTTGTCACTCCCCCTCCCCCTTCCAACACCCACCCCTCTCAAAAAAAAAAATCATTCCTTTTTATTTTTATTTTTTTCAAACCTTCCATGAATATTTGATTAACATGCAAAGTTGTACCTTTTCCCCTACTCACTCTCCACTCAGCCATGCCCACCACCCCGATCATGCATCCCTCTTCCCCCCTACCCCCAATTTTTCCATCAATATTTATAATCAACATGTGAAGTTTTGTACCCTCACCCGGTCACCCCCGCTGCCCCTCACTCCCCCCGCCACACCCAAAAAAAAAAGCATTCATTTTCTGTTAAAACGATATTGACTAATGAAATTATTTGCTTCTTCATAACAGCCTTAACTTTTTGCCGGGTATATTTTTTTGCCATTCCTCACCACAAACCCTTTCGGCGGGGGATACCAATTCATTGTTTGCTTGTTTGATATGCAGTGTGCAAGAACAATAACTATTCAAAGTTATTCTTTGAATGGTTTTCAAATTATCTCCCTTTTAAGCTTATATGAAATTTGTTCAGAGATGAGGTATTACTGTTAGTAGATGGCCTGGCACTCATAGTCATTCTTTGTCTATAATATATTATTATACATCTCCTCTGAAACTACTGGTTGAAGTCGCACCAGATATTGGTATGTAGCGTCCTAGCATGGACCCTATTCAGATTTGTTCAAAATGCTTTGACTTGACTTGACTCCATTGACAGTAGGCTAAAAACAGAGAAACTTTAAACAACTTCTTTTCATTAATCACATGACTGATGGATCTTCACCATTCTTCTTAATGCTATGCCACTGACTCATTGGCCCTTTACTGTGTTGAATAAATTTTTAATTGTCTCCCTTTTTTGTTATAAACTTTTGCAACTTTTGAAGGACATTTTAAGCAGTTTTACATAATGATGGAATAAGAGAAAATGCAGAGTGCAAGTAGTACAATGAACGGAGATTAAAATAAGATAAAATTATGTGCAAGTGGTGAAAGTATAAAAAATTTTTGTAATTGCGCACAAAACCCCTAAAAACTCCTGTGTAAAAGAAGTATGGGAAAGTGTTGGATTACATTTAAAGAAATAATATTGTTATTATGTCACATAATGTAATAACAGAAATAGACTAAAGAAAAAATAACACCTGATATAAAAATGTGAACATTGCATGGCTATTACATTTTTAGCTAGTGACAGGGTGAGCTTTTGTGATCACCCTTCGTCCGTCGTCCGTCCTTCCACAATTTCCTTGTGAACATGATAGAGGCCACATTTTGTATTTGATTCTTATCAAACTTGCACACAACTTGTATGGGCATAATATCTCGGTTCTTTTCGAAAACTGGTCAGATCCCATCGCGGGTTCCAGAGTTATGGCCCCTTAAAGGGCCAAAATTTACCATTTTTGGCTTATGAACCCGATAGAGACCACATTTTGCAATCAGCTATAATCAAACTTGCACACAACTTTTATTGGCATAATATCTCAGTTCCATTCTAAAACTGGTCAGATTCCATCATCGGTTCCAGAGTTATGGCCCCTTAAACGGCCAAAATTTGCTATTTTGGCTTTTGCAGACATACAGAGATTTCATTTACGGCTTGATTTGATACAAACTTGCAAAATATCTTCAACAACAATAAATCCTGGATTCCATGATGAATATATAAGGTCCAATGATAGGTTCCAGAGTTATGGCCCCTGATTGACCCCTGAAAGAGCCAAAATTTGGTAATTTTTACCTTGTGAACACGATAGAAGTGACATTTTATATATGATTTTAACCACACTTACACACAAATTAAGTCACAATAAGATCTCAGTTCCTTTGGAAAACTGGCTAGATTCTATCATGGGTTCTAGAGTTTCTGCCCCTGAAAGCAGCAAAATTTTCTATTTTGGCCCTTTCAGCCATATAGAGGTTTCATTTATGCTATGATTTGATACAAACTTGCACAGAATGATTATCATGATGATCTCTAGGCCTGGATCCAACCTGGGTTATGTCAGGTCAAAAACTTGGTCATCCAGTCAAATTAAAGGAAAAGACTGTTAACAAGCTAGAGGCCACATTTATGACCCTATCTTCATGAAACTTGGTCAGAATGTTTATTTTGATGATATGTAAGCCAAGTTTGAAACTGGGTCATATGGGGTCAGAAACTAGGTCATAAGGTCAGATTAAAGGAAAAGCTTGTTAACATTCTTCAGGCCACATTTATAATCCTATCTTCATGAAACTTGGTCAGAATGTTTATCTTGATGATTCCTAGGCCAAGTTTGAAACTGGGTCATATGTGGTCAAAAACTAGGTCACCCAGTCAAATCAAAGGAAAAGCTTGTTAACACTCTTGTTCATTTGATGTGCATGAAACTTGGTCTGAATGATTGTCTTCATGAAATATCGTTTGAATTTTTATCTGGGTCATGTGGGGTCAAAAACTAGGTCACCAGGTCAAATCAAAGAATAAGCTTGTTTACATCCTATGGGCACATTTTTGATTCCATCTTCATAAAATTTGGTCATATTGTTTGTTATCATGAATTCTTAGACAATTTCAAATCTGGGTCATGTGGGATCAATAACTAGGTCACAAGGTCAAATCATAGGAAAAGCTTGTATACACTCTAGAGCAGGGCTTCGGAAATTTGCCGGTTTGTCGGTTTTGGACCGATTTTTGACTTTTCAGACCGATTCGTGAAGTGAAAAAACGTAAAAAATCGGTCCCGTAAAAATGGAGAAAAGTATAATTTTCGGTCTTATATCTCAATACACGATCACCTGCCAAGTAGGAAATTGTTGGTCGCACCTTCAGATAATCAATAAACGTGTCAATCGCTCTGATTGTCACTTTGATAATCGGTCCGTAATTAGCGCGTGACGCAATCAGTGCTCGTGCGGCACATCCTTAAATGTTTGCAGACAGCCGACTGCGGTGTATTAAACATTTTTGACTGGTTTCCTAACGTTTCTGACTGGATCCAAATCATTTCGACGGGGATCCACGTCTTTTATTTAGAATCCGACAGATGGTTTATTTCAAAAGGCTATGTTTGATCACGGTAACAAACAAATGGTCGCTGCATTTAATCAAAGAGCTATAATTGTACATTATAGGTCTTTGATTTAATGAGACATCATACGGAAAACCGGTAAAAATAATTTTTATAATTACTTGATTTGAAAAAATTACATGATTCATTTGTTGGGGCTCTAGTTGAAACAAATGCAGAAAATTGTCTTTGCAACCCGACTGTACAAAAAAAAATGGACGGGCAACCACGAATGATAAAGAAAACCGGAGTGGCACTGTTTATCAAATCGGTCTTTTAAAAAACGTTTCAAAATGAAATTTTGTTTACATCAGAAGAGAACATATAACTTTATAAAATGTAGTTGCTTATTGAAGTACAACGTAAGTGAAATGAAATATCCGTGGCCAACCCGCGTGACGTTTTGGTACTATACATGCAGGAAATTCGATCTCAGCGTTCAAATAACGTACACATTCGGTCCGTGGCAGAGTATTCTTTAAATACTGAGGCTGTTTAGCAGAGAATATGTGTCGTGTAACTCACTTTGACGCATTGTATTTTATAGAATTCCGTCAAAGAATGAGGAAACATCACAAAGTATCTGCCGTGTATACGGTATTGAAGTCACGTGCGTTGGCTTTTAGACTAGTTACGCACACGGTGTCAATGCCTTGTATTACCTCGGAAAAACATCGAAATTTAAACAAAGTAACGATCACACATAACACTGAATAACTGTCTTCATTGTATGGTAACGTGCGGTGACTGGTAACTCAGTTTTAATGCATGACATGCTTATTTCTTTACCCTATCACGTTTTACAAAATATGTAATATTGGGAATGCGGTGGGTGGGGTAGCGCTGATGTCAGGATTTTCGTTTCGGACCGATTGAGTTATCAAAATTTCCGGAGCCCTGCTCTAGAGGCCACTTTTTTTTCTTCAGTCTTCCCGAAACTTTGAATGTTTGTTTTCATGAAATTTTGGACAAGTTCGAATCTGGGTCATGTGGTGTAAAAAACTAGGTAGCTAGGTCAAATCAAAGAAAATGCTTGTTTACACTCAAGAGGCCACATTTTTTGGTCCAATGTTAATGAAAATTGGTCAGAATATTTGTCTCCATGAAATCACTAGGTAAAACATTTTTACACTGTTATGATGTGTTACACAGGTGAGTGATCTAGGGCCATCTTTGCCCTCTTGTTTGATGAGACATAAAGGGAGAAATAATAAATAAGAAAACAAGGAAAACAAATCAGAAAGAAAAAAATGTTGTGACAGAATTGTCATATGAATTATACATAACTGATTAGATAAGAAGAGAATAAAAGGAAAGCAATACCACTAAGTAAACTAGGTAAAAAAACAAAATCAAAAGAAGATGTGTAGAGAATAATGAAGAGAAATGGAATGCACAAACGAATGACCATAACAGCATGTTATAAACTGTTATGGTATTGATTGGATGGTTTTTAGCTCGACTTTTCAAAGAAAAAGTAGAGCTATTGCACTCGCCCCAGCGTCAGTGTCTGTGTCTGTGTCGGCGTCCCCGTTGGTTAAAGTTTTTGATAAAGTCAAATATCTCTGTTACTATCAAAGCTATTGACTTGAAACTTAAAGTAGTTATTAACTATCAAAGTCTACACCAGGAGAAACAATCCCCCTAACTCTGTTTGAATTTTGACAGAATTATGCCCCTTTTTAACTTACAATTTTTGGTTAAAGTTTTGATAAAGTCAAATATCTCTGTTACTATCAAAGCTATTGGCTTTAAACTTAAAATACTTATTAACCATCAAAGTCTACACCAGAAGAAACAATCCCCATAACTCTGATTTGAATTTTGACAGAATTATGCCCCTTTTTAACTTAGAATTTTTAAAAAAAAATTTGATAAAGTCAAATATCTCTATTACTATTAAAGCTTTTGACTTGAAACACAAAATAGTTGTATACAATCAAAGTCTGCACCAAGAGACACAATTCCCATAACTCTTGTTTGAATTTTGACAGAATTATGCCCCTTTTTAACGTAGAATTTTTGGTTAAAGTTTTTGATAAAGTCAAATATCTCTGTTACTGTCAAAGCTTTTGACTTGAAACTTAAAATACTTATTAACCATCAAAGTCTACACCAGGAGAAACAATTTCCATAACTCTGATTTGAATTTTGACAGAATTATGCCCCTTTTTAACTTAGAATTTTTTGTTAAAAGTCAAATATCTCTGTTACTGTTAAAGCTTTTGACTTGAACTCAAAATAGTTATTTACTATCAAAGTCTACACCAGGGAACACAATTCCCATAACTCTGATTTGAGTTTTGACAGAGTTATGTCCCTTTTTAACTTAGAATTTTTTTTACTGGCAAAGCTCTAATTCAGAGTCAAGCACTGAGAAAAGTCAAGCTCGCTGTCTTACGGACAGCTGTTGTTGATATTATTGCTTTATAGTGTTTCAATAAAAGATTTTTTGAAAGGCCGTAACTTTTGATAAGAATAAACTTGATACTGATCTTCATGAATAGACCTTTAACCCTTACCCTGCTAAATTTCTATATTGAACTTGTCCATCTTTCAGTTTGGACAGCATCATTAACTGTTAAAAGAGTGCTTACCAAAAAGATGCTGACTGAATGGCGAACAGTGCAGATCTTGATCAGACTGCATGGATGTTTGGTATTAGCATCTGAATATCAAAATATTTAATACAAGTTTCAAGAATGAAATGATTGTAACATGGATGAGGCATTTTTAAAAAAATTTGAGTGTATGTGTCTGGCAATGTTTCAGTTACTTTTAGAACCGCCTTGTCATTTTGTACAGGAACTATTTTAGGTTACGGTTACAATGGAGGACATTGTTGAGTTGCATTTCTTTACAGAATATTTTTCAACACACTGAAAAAATTATAATCTGTCAAATTTTCTAAAGTTATTATGAATTTTTATCATGCAACGCTACTAAATCAGGTCAACATTTTAAGATATGGTTGTCAGAGTAACACGATCTTTTCTATGAGATTGAACAGTATTGTCATTAATGGTCTTAATTGTTTACTTCTCATAATACCCTGTAAATTTGTCAAAACGATTACCGTGACAACGTCTTTGTAGTCGCTAAAATATTATGTACAGTCGATATGATCACAATAGTAGAGGAATCATTAACTGTTGAGCTTGTTTGAAATGTGTGGCTTTAAAGACGCTTTTAATCAGTTTAGAAAACAGTGTTGGCAGATATGACATTGAATTATTCAATCATGGAATTTAATTTGACCAAATTGGGGTCATAATTGTGAAATTTAAATTGAAAAAAAAAAATGATACAAGGTGAAATTTGTCCTTTTATAGGAAAATAAAATGAAATGGATTAATAGATTTACAATAAAACTAATAACTTTTTTCAACTTGCTTGGTTCAAGATCTCTATGGCATGGACTTAACAGTTTGTGTGATATGAATTATTAACAGAAACATGGAAAAAAGTTAGAAAATGGAAGAATCTTCATTACCTGGTATTAAAAATGTGAAACGGAGAGTTTAATATTATTATTACTTGATTAAACAGAATTTACAAAAGATACTAGACAATGGCATGGTAAATGACTCTTTACAGTAATGCACTTGTTTTAATTGTGAGAAATGTCAGTTACCAGCAGGTGAAGATCAGTTCTCAATAATGAAAAGAGAAGCAGATGAAAAAACAAAACTTATAGTAAAGTAATCAAAGACCAGTCTGGAATAACTTTGGTATTAAAACTTCAAAGGTGTAACTACGAGGTTTTCAAGAGAGAATGAAAAGAGACGATTTTTCTTAATGATTTAGCTTAAATTGTGATGAAAACCGGATTTTTAAAATGGTGAAATTAAAAAGTCTTCAGTACAGGAGACAGTCAACTATTTTTTGTGCGAGTGACTGTAAGTGTTCAAAATGTCGGACACCAGACAAGAAATTACGACGTAGATCAGATAGTAGGTAAGATGTTATAATAATAGTATACCACAGAATTCACTTGTTCATTTGTCAGTTTGTTTAAAGGAAAAACGAAGAATTCCAATTTGTTTCCCAGTTAAACAATTTGACTGAAAGTGTGAGGTTCTTATGCAACACAGTCGCTGTTTTTACAGTCACTACAGTCACTGTTTGGGATATGCTGTTTCTTAACCCTTGCCCTGCGAAATTTCTATAATGAACTTTACCATCTTTCAATTTGAACAGTATCATTAACTGTTAAAAGGGGCGCTTACCAAAAAGATACTGACTGAATAGCGAACAGTGCAGATCTTGATCAGACTGCATGGATGTGCAGACTGATCATGATCTACACTGGTCGCATAGGCAGAATCAATCTTGTCCAGCATGGTAAGGGTTAAGCAAAAAATACTTCTAAAATTTGAACATGATCTATACTTGTGCAGACACAATATAACAGAATGACAGTTAACACTGACTTCTTTAGTCTTGTTAAAGGTTTGATGACTTAAGTGGTGGCATGTTTTCCTCCCCTCTTTTTGTATATAAAAACAACAACAAAGAAACAAGACAAAACAAAAGAAACTATGACTGTTCCATCCGAGAACATATAAAGATGATGTGTTTACATTGTGTATGTCTGTTGCTACAAGATAGTTATGTTTTGTTCAGACTATTGTATAAATCAGCATAAGAACTTTCATGGTTTAGAATGTATGCTGTTAATATAAGGTATTGTTCATTTCTTTTCATAGCTTCCAGTGGCAAGCATTAAAAGTTGTTTATGCACATGTTATCATCAGTAGTAGGAATTTGCGGTCTCTGGTCTCTTCTTCTACAACATTTAGTAGACTGCCTGAATCTCTAGAATTAGCACTTAGCATCCTAAATGCACTTTATAAGTTTGATACTGTGTGACTGATTTTCAAGGCAAAAAGACATTTTACTTTTAAGCATTATTTAAACTTTTCTTTCAAGGGTCATCCAGCTGTAGCTAAGATATACAAGTAATAGTTGACAGTAAAACAAATTTGTTGTGATGTCAGGTCATTTAAAAAATAATAAGTTCCCAAACGTGGTTTATCATAGAATAACCCGAGTTTTGAGTTCTTATGCGTAAGAATATATCACGAAGGCCTGAGTGATATATTGTTTTGCATAAGAACGAAAAATTTGGGGTATTCTACGATAAATCACATTTGGGAACTTATTATTTCAATTCTAACACAACATACTAGTATCAACAGTGTAAGAAAAAATGGTAACTACTTTTTACGACCATGCTACGCACCTGGATTGGATGACATCATTGCACGCAAGTGGTTTATCGCAGAATAACCCGAGATAGATTTTGCTCTACATATATGTAGGTTATTTGCTGGTCATGTTAGAATTATGTTTATAATATGATGTATAACATCTAATTTTGGTGTCAGAAGTTGGCACACTGATGGAGATATATTCCTGGTGCCAGAAGTTGGCATACTCCTGGAGATATATTCCTGGTGCCAGAAGATGGCACACTGCCTGATGTCTATTCCAGGTGCCAGAAGATGGCACCCTGCCTGAATATATATCACAATAATACATCTAACTTGGAATAAATTTTCCAGCTACTCAGTATATTTCATTTTTTTTCACTCACTCTGTTTTAGTAATATTAAAATTTTGTTCCTATAATTTACACAGAATGTTGGCAACCAAAGAATCATAATAATGAGCGGTCTGTGAGACACGTTGGCTTAATTTTAGAATCATATCTGATGTAAAAAGCATAATTGCCATACTTGAAGTAAACATTATAGCTGGTACTTTCACCACTAGTCTTCTTACTTCTTTCATTGACCTTGAGAAAAGCACAGCAAGTAATCAATGAAATCCTCTGCTGGCATTTAATGCACCGAGTAAAAATATGAGAAGGAAGGAAATCTTTAATAAAAGCACTTTCGCAGGGTGTGGCTAGTGTTGGCATGCACTTGAATGCATGCACAGTGTAATATAGTTCCTGTCTGCTTGAAAGTGCATGTTTACAGAGAGCAGTAAACTGTTGTTTACACTGAGTGCTGCAACCACTTGAGTCTTCAAGTAGTATTTTAGTGTTTGCCCTGTCAGTGAACCAGCTCTCAGTCTCTCAATGCTGTATCCAGATTGTCCTATTCATTCTTGTTCTTAAATAGGAAATTAAGAGTATGACTTTACATTGATTTCTAAGAGGGAAAACCTGTCTGTTTGCGCATAGAACTTGAAAATATTTCAACCCTATTCCAAAGAATGTTGGGCAAGTAAATTTACTTTTCCGGCCCTGAGCGAGGAAGAAAAGAAATCTTCTGCAGGAGGAGTCAAATTGTTCTGTGTTTTTTTTTTTTTAAATCTTGTAAGCTATTTTCATCTATTTCTATTTTCAGCCATACCAGGATTATCTCACCAATAGGGATGATACTAAGAAGATTCTTAGTTACTCTGATACATCTACTCCTGCAACTTTTACCTTGCTAAATTTCTAAAATCGACTGGTCCATCATTTAATTTTGGCAGTACCATTTATTTTTTGAAGGGTGTTCACTGAAAATTTACTGACTGAGTAGTGAACAGTGCAGACTATGATCTTTGCAGGCTGATCTTGGTCTGCACTGGTTGCAAAAGCAGAATCTCTTGCCTGCCAGCAGGCTAAAGGTTAAAGAGGTAGGAAATTTAGAAGGGTATATAGGAGATATGTTGTTGTGTGTTGGGTTGATCACTTGCCTGCCAGCAGGCTAAAGGTTAAAGAGGTAGGAAATTTAGAAGGGTATATAGGAGATATGTTGTGGTGTGTTGGGTTGATCACTTGCCTGCCAGCGGGCTAAAGGTTAAAGAGGTAGGAAATTTAGAAGTTGTGGTGTGTTGGGTTGATCACTTGCCTGCCAGCAGGCTAAAGATTAAAGAGGTAGGAAATTTAGAAGGGTATATAGGAGATATGTTGTGGTGTGTTGGGTTGATCACTTGCCTGCCAGCGGGCTAAAGGTTAAAGAGGTAGGAAATTTAGAAGGGTATATATAAGATATGTTGTGGTGTGTTGGGTTGATCACTTGCCCGCCAGCAGGCTAAAGGTTAAAGAGGTAGGAAATTTAGAAGGGTATATAGAAGATATGTTGTGGTGGGTTGGGTTGATCTTGTGGTCAGTATGAACGTTGCAAAAAGTCTGTAGAGCAAACTAATTCCACAGTTGTAAAGTGGTTCAATCAATGAAACTTATACATGTAATTACCATTTTTCTGGATGGACAATGGTGGGGGTCATCCATGCACCTCACCCACTCAAGTTGGTGACACAAACTACTTTAAAATTTTAAAGCACATTATTTTGTGGAGTAATAATTAGATTTAGTGATAACTCTAGATTTGCAAATTTGCAAATGATTCAATTTAATTTACTTAGTCTATCCATTAAACTGTCAAGCTGTGATATAGTAGGATGGTCTGGAAGCTGACAGAGACAGAGTGATTCGATCCAAGACACCCTGACCACTTTATCTCAGCTGTGTGTAATATGGGGTTCATGCATATTCATTCATAGTAATTATATGAAATAATGTTACCTATATTGAGAGCTATACACTATGTTGTTTTGACAGATCTGATTTAAATTTCCCAGATTTATTCTCTATGTAATAAAGACAGCAGTATATCTTGTCTAGTTTGAATATATTGGCACTATCATTATATCTTAATAGCTGAATTTCTTAAATTTTATATATCATGAAGGTGCCATTTTGTTTTAGAAGAAGTGTCTTATCTTATACATGTATCTTGAAAATTGGAACTCCTTTCTCATGGAATATGTTTTCCTGGCTGTTGTGACATGAGCAGATGTACTTGGTGTCTATCACTTCAGGACACTTAAAAACATATCATAGTTAGGATCGGATTCTCTGTTGAAAGGATTTTTCAGCTTTCACTGTTTTTGCTCTTATAAAGAATAAATGAATTTTGAAAATATTTACAAAGTGAAGTAAAAGTGTTAACATTTGTTGAAAAAGAGTTTACTTTAAAAACATTAAGATATAACAACTTAAAATAAGTATGCCTCATTGTTAAAATCATAGGGTATTTCTCATATATTTTGTCTTCTTTTATTAGCTTTATATGGAAACAGGTTATTTCTCATCTATATTACTAAGTTTTATAGCCTTTATATGGAAGCATAGGATATTTTTCATATGAGCCGCGCCGTGAGAAAACCAACATAGTGGGTGTGCGACCAGCATGGATCCAGACCAGCCTGCGCATCCGCGCAGTCTGGTCAGGCTCCATGCTGTTCGCTTTTAAAGCCTATTGGAATTGGAGAAACTGTTAGCGAACAGCATGGAGCCTGACCAGACTGCGCGGATGCGCAGGCTGGTCTGGATCCATGCTGGTCGCAAAGCCACTATGTTGGTTTTTCCATGGCACGGCTCATATATATTTGCAAACTTTTGTAGTCTTGTATGAGAGCATTGGATATTATTATATCTTTTATAGCTTTAAATTATACAGAATCTTTAGATATTTTTTCATATATTTTGCCAACTTTGATAGTATTATATATAGATATAGCAAATATGCTGATGATTAAAATATCCCAGTCTTATAGAAGAAAATCTAGTTGCCTACGTATGATGGTGAATAAAAAAGTATGTGGACACTAGCTGACATTTACAAACACAATCTGAACAAATCAAATAAAAATTACATATTTATTTATTTAACAGTATTCATGTGTTCTCTAAAACACATATAAACCTTCAGGTTTGACAAAAAACAATGTCTCAAATACAGTACCTAAGAATTACATACTGTATTCCTCATATCTATAGTCAGTCTTCTTCTACATTTATAGAGATACTCCCAACAATCAATCTCTGATCATCTGATCATAACTGGGAGCAAAATAGTTTTATACATGTATATACAATTTAAACCAAAATCCATTGGCTTCAGTTGATTGATTAAGGTTGCCCTGCTGGAATTATCTTGCACAGACTCCCTACTTTTCCTTACATCGCTAGGGCTACTGCTGTTCTTTAAGATCTGCATATCACAGGATTGAAATCTGAGTATCTTTTAACAATGTCATGTTTTTCCAAAAGAGTTCTTCCCAACAAAGCACAAATTTTAATATCTGTATGCTGCTCTATGAGGTACATGTCCCCATCTTAAAATGCAGACCAGGTTTTGTCAGCTCTGTGAAAATTTAAATATTTCAAAGATGAACATTTTAAATGACCTGATGTTACATTAATTGTATAATTTGAAAGACTGCTGGCAGAAATTAGTTGGTTAAACAATGAGCCAGTAGTGATTGCTGTTTAGACTAGGTTTTTTAGTTGAGTAATTGTATAGTGTACTCATGTGCTATAAATCACTGAAATTTTCCTGACTCCAATATTTACTAGTTAATCACAGAAATAAAGCACATACATGTATGAGAGGAAAAATAAACAAGCCTAGTAGAAATAACTCTGATTTTTCATTTTTCAAGCATGTGTTCGTATAATTTTTGATTCACCCTAATACATTATAATTTCAAGGTTTTAATAATATTTTAACATGTGATTCCCTACAAGATCAACAATGTGACAGATCTAGCACAAGAAACCTTTGGATTACCAGCAATAAACTACTGTTCTGATTGATTAACTTAAAAAATTCTTGGGAGGAGTGGTTAGGTCATGATGAACTTTGAATGATTTTGTACTTGGCTTACAGCAGAGTGTTTGTCATTTCTGAGAACTTGAAGCTCAGGTAAAATAGAATAGCGCATAAAAAGAGTGCTAAATCTAAAAAAGTGTCCGGCTAACTGAACAACTTTGCTTTTATTTAAATTCATTGTGAAAATATAAATATTTACATTTGCCCTATTCTTTTCCATTGAAACTTTTGACGTTCATTTCATATGAACAGCAAAAGGAAAGGCTCAAAAGTTACGTCATAGCTGCTTTGTGATAACCGACCGCTGTTTAGACGACGTCCGCGTATAGTCAGGGAGAACGTTCCTTAGATGACGTCGCAGTTGTTCCGTCTGGTGAACAGAATGGCCGGGAAGCTGATTTTAATGCTAAATGCTACAAATTATATGCAATTCATAATATTATATAGCTTACAAATGGAAAGGAAAAATAATGTAAATATAAGAAATGAAACTATTTTTTTCGGTGTTCATGCGAAATGAACAACAGAATAGGATCGGCAAATTAAACATGAATCGCTAGTGCGATTGCGATTCATGGATTTGCCGATCCTATTCTGTGGTTCATTTCGCATGAACACCGGAAAAAATCATTTCATTTCTTAATTGGTATTGCAGTTATGAAAAATAATTTCTTTGTTGTCATTAATATCTCTGCCAATAGTTGTTTTTATATATTCTGTTGCAAATTGTCAGAGTCAAATAATGTTGACTTTTGATAAAGGTGAAGGTTACTGCCAAAATGCTGTAAAAACTGAAAGTCGCTAAATGAAGTAAACTTCAAGCTTTCTTTCATGAAGAACGATTGTTTTATCAAACTGATTGCAATAGTTTGCAATTTATTCATTATTTTAGAAAATATTGTATGTAAATAAAAACACTTTTAACATTATGGGTTTGGGAAATCTTTTGCTGTTGACCACAATAAAATAATTCCTTTATGACCAAAATAATATTTATCATGGTAAAATTGCCAATTTTTATAAATATCTGTGCTTTCAACAATATTTTTCACATATTTCTAACAACTGAAATTTTGGAATGAACAGAAATACATTTATAGTGATGCCTCTGTAAGATCTTGCTTTTAGAAACATGTTCCATACAGATTATAAAAAGATAATTAATTTTCCCAGAGGGAGAATTGAATGGATTCTTAATTGTTTCCAAAGATACAGAAGCTGACTTACTGTGATATAATAATAAAGAAGTGCCATTTCACAGCATGTTTATAATGTGATAATGATAACTTTGATAGAGATCATGCTAGTTTACTAGAAACAGTTGTTTGCAGAGATTCTTTCAATAGATTACCTGCTATACTGAACACTGTGGGGCTGCAATGACTTTGGTTGTATTTCTGATTACAGTCAGTGCTTAAATGCGAATAAAATGTTCAAGGGGAATTTAATTTAGAAGTTAATTAGCGTGTTGACTTAATTACTGTATATTTTAATTCAGGCATGGTGTTTCAAGGAACTTGATTAAAAGGGGTTTGAAGCTTCATTGTAGGAAAGTGTGGCGAAACAGAAAAAAAGTTTTTGGCATAATTGAAGAGAAATCAGTATTTAGTGAAATGTAATATTATTAGGAAGAAAAAATGTACAAAAATAGTCTGGTGAGGACAGGCCGGGCTGACGTAGTGTAGCTGTCTTATTAGCATTTTTCAGTTCAAAATATTGACATTAGAATAGAACTTGGAAGCTTTCATTGTTTTGTAGAAAGTAAGGTGTTTTCTTGGTAGTATAAAATAATTAAATAACATCGCAGTAATACTCAAGATTATCTTGTTAACCAGCTGCAGTTGATAACAAAATTAATTCTGAATTGTTAACCAGTCGTTGAAAAAAAAGAAGAGATAATATGGTTTTAGTTCAAAATAAGATCTGATATTAGAATTGTTGTCCAGTGTTTTCATACAGTGGTATAGCATTTCTAGCCAGCAGGGTAGTATGGACTTCAAGTGATAGGCGATAGGCCACTAAAAATGCTGCAGGCTGTAACTAAAATTTCTTCAAAACTTGCCAGCTTCACTTCCTGTTTGTTCTACATTTTGTACCTGAAGGCAGTTTGTGGCAGAATAAATATACAGGTGTTTAGTAAAGCAGTAGAACTTTTTTGTTGTCATTCTGAAAGGTGTCAGTTCAGGCAGGTTTTTAATTTGTTTAGGAAATTACAGGAAATTTTAATTTATAACAAATTGTTGAAACATTGAGTGTCCTAAGAATCTGAACTATTGATTTTGCAAGTATTGATACATCTGGAGTGCCAACTTTTTAATGTTATTATACTCAGATATTGTATGAACAGTGGTTCAGTTATTTTGTTTAAAAATCTGAGATTATAAACATTTTTTAAAAAAGGCTCTTTTGATATTAAAGAAAGGGTGGTTAATATTATGCATTGGTCAGATTGTATACAAGGAAGAGATGGTACAGATATATATATGAAGTGCAGTTGTATTGGCTATCGTTCAGTGGAAGTTAGAAATGGGAGAGTAACTTGTAGATGCATCAGTTGATTTTGTAAACTGTGAAGACAAGATAATAAAAAACTGATTCATGAATTGTGCTTAAGGAGGTAGGTTACCTTGATATTTGTAAGTGCGCATGTCCAACCGGAAGCTAACGTGACGATTTACGACGATGTTTACGACAAACTAAATGTGTTTGTATATCCATTCTTCTGGAAATAAATCTTGAACCTGCCTCCAATCTTATGTTTAATGGTTTAATAATGCAGAAATAATGAATGAATTGCCGCAGAAACGCTTCAAAACATTGTTGCCTTAAAATGACGTCATTGACGTCAGGACGTTACGTGTCAGTTACCGCGCAAAAATAATGGCTTTTATTTTGAAAGTACGTTATTCTGTGCTTTTTCTTTATCTGAACTATTTTTAAACAGTCATTATTTGCTGAAATACTTTTTATTAGTCTTTTGCTCTGAAAAATGATCAATATTTTGCTTCTTTTATGTAATTATATTGAAATGTTATGCGGAATGTAAGAAAATGTGTGATAGTAACTGATGTGATTGGGAATATAGTTGGCTGAAAGGTAACTTATTACGGTCATTTACAAATAAAAATTGGGCAGTTTGATTTGTTATACCTATTTCCCAATTTCCGTTGATAATTTGTTACTTAAATACTAAAACTGAGCTCTAAAATTGTTCAAATTCCAGTATAAAATTGTGGTGTCTTGAATTAAATTGATGTTACCATGGAAACGAAGCCCGTGACCTATATGTCTAATTGTAAAATTCAAAAGCGTTGACACTGGTCTATTTAAGGAACACAGCTTCGGCTTTTTATTTTCATTTCAACAATATCCATGAGAATAATAGCAGCATGCAAAACGATTTTTCAATAAAAATGTCAGACGACGGGCACTGCTGTAAGTATTTTAAGCTGTGAAATTTGTTAAATTAACTGCAATTCATACGAAAATATTACTAACGTTAGAAATAAGATGTTTTAAAGCTACATTAACAAGAAAGATAATTTTATATAATATTTTTTATAAGAAATTACGATAAAAAGCAACATATAAGCTATTTTAAACATCTCTGTTGCCATGGTTACTCTAAACTTTAAGAAAAACACAGTACCATGTAAAGTTCTTGGTATTTTGCTAATCATATTACCCAAATATTCCATGTTGGTCAATAACAGAATGGCACTGAAGCCCTCGAAAACCCCGTTTTCATACATAATTCTTGAAAAAATGAGAGAAAATGCGTTACCATGGAAACACGAGCCCCGCGACATATACATTTTAAGCTTTTATTAGAAAGCTAATGCGCATACTAGTAAAACTATTAATTATGCAGACTTCTACGGATAACAATGAAACCAAAATACACTGAAAAGTGTTAAATATCCGCATTTTCCTTCTTCTTTCTATATAAAATACCCTAAGAGGGTCATGTACTTCAGACCTGGATAAAAATTGTACTTGAAGGGACAGAGATAAACGGAACTGAGATTGTAGCAGCTAAAACATTTAATTACACGAAATACAAAAAATCACTGCGGTTCAACTAATTTGAATTTACCCTGGTAACAAGGTAACCTACCTCCTTAATGAAGAAATATTGCCTCTTGGGGAATCTTTGATCAACCATTATTTATCAAAACAAATATTTGATGAGAGAACTTTGTTTTCATTTGTATGGATGAAATTTATTTGTTTTGTGCAAATTTATTGAAAATTAGGAACAGATGCTGAAGGTTATGACAAACAGACTGTGGTACTGGACAGTATTGGGAATACATACACCAAAACATGTGTTAGTTAATTGGTGAAGGGAGAATATAGTAAAACAATTTTCAGTTAAAGCAAAGTTGATATGAAATTATTGGTGAGAAACTAAGTGTAAAAATGAAATTTTTCTCCAGATTGTTGGAACGTGTGCAGTCGGAGCCAACGTTACATGAGAATGGGACACAGTTTGTCATCTCCGTGACACACCTGCTGGAGAGGCTCCTAGATTACAGGTGAGTTATTTACACTGTTATATAATACAGTGCAACCTCTATAGAGCAAACAACTCAGGGAAAACTAAAATTGTGGTTGTTGTGTAGAGGTTGTTGCTTATATAAAGGATGGGTTAATGTATGAAATTTTTAATATTGGAAGGAAATTATCTGCCGTTAAAGAGAGGTGTTTGTTGTTCGGAGATATCTTAAGTTGAGGTGATACTGTATATAGAAGTTACTGTCATGGTTATAAAATGATCTTTCGGAGTGTCAGTTGTTTTGTTTAGGCCTGTTTGAGTTATTTTTTCTTGCACATTTTCTTGCCATTTATTGCTGTTGTGTATTTTCTTTTTTTATGTGTCATTGTGGAAGAGGGAGGAGTCTCTGTTTATTATTTTGTAGCTTTTGTTATTTACTTGTATTGCACAATTTCTGAATAGCACTCTCTCGTGTTCTATAAATAGAACATGCAGCAGTTATACCATAATGCAATGCGCGAATTGCGGACAAGGGAGCGTTTTCTAAATATAACGAAACATAAACTATCTGGGAATTAAAAAAGTAACATGCCACCTGTATAAAATTGTCGCACCTGTTAACAGAATAAATAAAAGACATGAAACTATACATAACTAATTAAAGAAATATATTGGAACGAATGTAAGGAATATACAAAATATACAGACATATTATTTTAACAAAACGATTCAAAACGGGCCTACTAAGCAAATAAAGAGCACTATTCAAAAGCATATAGTATGCACACCTGCATCAGAAGAACGGTTTACAGTCTTAATAACAAGTTACAAACTTACAATATTTTCGAATGCGACACACCGATGAGCACTTGTGGTTGAAACTTTTAATGCTAGATTCTAAATCATTTTGATTCATGACGTTCAAAGAATGTATCAGCAGAATTAAAATCATAACTTCAATAACTACATGTATTTCACTTTAAACAACTGATTCACACAACACAAGACGCAAACTTGATTATGATCCTCGATGTCAGCTGTGGACCCGTCAAACTTACTAAAATACATAATATATATGCGTGATTTGGTAGAAAATTATGGTGTTGCATTAGATTCCAACATATTTATTATCAGATATAGCATCTAAATATTACTATCAAAAGTCAAATATCTGTAATTTATTATGTCACACTAAGGGGTCATTTGTAATAAAACACAACATATGTATATCACAGAGGTGTTAACTGTTTCAATGAATAACTGAATATTTTGCCGAAAATAATGATGTGTATGACAGTTTACTTTAAAATATACATGTCGTTCATCACATTTCGAAATTTCAATGAATTTAAATTATGCGATCATAAGATTTCTTTTTACATTCACAGGTAGATCTATCAAATTCATAAACACTTAAAACGGAAGATTTTTTTACGAAAATATAATGTTAATATATGACGGTAACTAAGAAGAACAATTTGGATCTGTGAATACATTTTTGTTTTAAATAGCGCTTTCCATTTAGTATTAATACATTTTTCCGAGTTATTCTACTTTTTCTAAATATTCTTTTTTAAAACTGGATGTGTCACAAAATGAACAGAATAATATAATAACATCATCCATTCATACATATATATTGATGAAAAAGCGGTATGTTATTTCTACCATGGATATAAAATAAAGAGTTTTTGGTTAGTTTAGTGAAATAAAAAGTGAAGAAAAAACATTTGTTTGCGATAAGCAGGCTAGAAACCTGAACAAAAATAACGAAATAAATGCAAAATTTATGGTTTACTTATGCTATTGTACAATGAATGCACTGGTTGTTTGTCCGCAAATTGAGTCCTGTGCTATTTTTAGATAGCAGACCTTATCGGTGACGTCACAGATCCTTACATACGAGAGTGTGCTATTATGTAACAGTAATGTTAGGTTTTGATACTTTTTTTCAAGAAAATCATAAGAGAAAAGACAGCAGTACTGGAGCTCACATAATAATGATACTGATTTTCTATCTCGAGAATAATGGCTAATATTGTTTTAGGCTGGAAAATAGATCCAGGATTGATCGCTTTTGATTTCATTGTTAGAGCCATAGATTTCAGATATAATTGTGCATTCATCAATCACTGGGAATATAATTGACAGAGAATTTGAAATACAAGTCAAAGTAAAACAAAAATACCTTAATACTGGTTACATTCCTCAGAGAATCTCTCAAAGATATTTTAATTAAATGTCACAGTTTATTTCCTGGAACTAAATGTAAAGTTTAAAATTATATATTTGAGCCGCGCCATAAAAAAACCAACATAGTGCGTTTGCGACCAGCATGGATCCAGACCAGCCTGCACATCTGCGCAGTTTGGTCAGGATCCTGGTGATGCTGTTGGCTTTCAAAGCCTATTAAAATAAGAGAAACCATTAGAAAAATCATGGACTGCGCAGATGCGCAGGCTGGTCTGGATCCATGCTGGTCGCAAAGCCATTACGTTGATTTTCTCATGGCGCGGCTCATTTATGAATAAGTCTCAAAACTTGAAACTGTAAAAAGTCAGAGAGCATTCATTCATTGTAACAGAAATATTGTAACTGTATATATAGAACTCATTTTGTTCATTTATTTACCAGCACAATAGCTTTGGAAGAAAATTTTAAGAAACTATGTAGCGATAGACTACTTAGAAGAAGTGTAGCAGACCTATTTTAAATAATATTCAATTCCTCCTTTGTTTTGTAAATGTCTTATGTTTTGCACTGTAACTTAGCAACTAAATTATATGTTAATAAATGAAAGTGATCCAGTGGAAATGCAGCTCAAAAGAAGCATAAATTTAGCTGCATTAATTTATGTACCCAACAGAGTGACAGATGTATGGTAGTGATTGCCAGACCCCAGGTTTGTTTGGTTTACTTTCTGTTGCTTTGTATATATGAGCTTCAATTTTTGAGTACTGTCTGTGTGCATCAAAACTTAAGTACCACAGTAGGTCCTGTCAGTTAAAGTTGAAATATATCTTTTGCTAAATATTAGAGACAAAAACTAATGGGAAAACATACTCTCTGGTCTGCTTGAAATACTAAAAAAAACAGTTTGGTAAACTCATTTAGTGTTGGAAGAAATGATGTTGAAAGTAATAGTTTATCTTTGATGTGAAGTGTCATAAAAATAGCTCTATTAGATAAACAGGTTTATCAAAACTTTTAAGATTTTTTTTGTTCCGTTTCCCCCCAATTATGACTCTTGCTGTTATATTAATTGCTTAGAAATTCACTGAAAGTTTAAAAAAAAAATGTAATAAAAATGATTACTTTTCCCTGCTGTTTATTTCTCTTGGTTTAATGCATTATTAATAAAATGAGGAAATTTGCAGAAAATAAAAATGCAGATAACATTGACAGGACATTTTGTTTAGGGGTCAGTGCTAAAATAATGGAATATGGCATTTTTGACATTTTGAATTATCAGTCATTATATGATAATTTTGAGAGAGGAGAAAAATTACCATTTTATAGTTAAATTGGTGCAAACAGAAAAGTCACATAGTACATCAGATGTACAGATTTTAATCAAAATATGATAAAAAAATGTGTTTTTGTTTAGAATTAGTACGTTATTTGATAGAGGAAATAAATATTTAGGATTCTGAAAGGTTTCTTTTCAAATTCCTCTAACCGTTTGTTATTTTTGAATCCATGAAATGCTGCAGGGTGTGTAAAATCACATCTCATTGCACCTTTGTCTAGTTTTATGTACATTATATATCCTGTTATTTATTTTTAATGTTTATAATCCTTTAAACCATTGAAGTTCCTGTATTATTTGTTTACCTTTACACATTGATTACATATTTACTTGTTTGAAATAAGCTAAACTATTTAGCACATTGTGAAAGTGTAATATTATCTCCAGGATGTAAGATTGCTTGACCATAAAATGACCAATCCTTCACTCCAGTTACATTTTAATTATCTTGCTGATTACATTGGTACATCTTCTACTCATGTTTAAAAACAACCAAAATGTAAATGGTTAACAACTCCTGGTCAGTCCATTTTTGGCAATAGTGAGATTTTAATGTCATTAAATATATCTCTGTGACCTCCATATGATGGTGATTTTGTGGCCTTGTAGAAGTAACATATACAAGCTAAATTTTACTTCAACGGGGCTGTAAATAGGTAGTGTGAAGAAATTGACACTCAGATCTTTAAATGTTGTTTCCCAAAACTTATAATTAAAAAAGCCAGTTACGATCGATGTTGCTGTTAATTTCTATTAACCAATGTCTGCCACAAACTGTTAACCAAATTCATATACAGGCTAAATTTTACTTCAATGGGGCTGTAAGTAGGTAGTGTGAAGAAATTGACACTCAAATCTTTAAATGTTGTTTTCCAAAACTTATAATTAAAAAGCCAGTTAGGATCGATGTTGCTGTTAATTTCTATTAACCAATGTCTGCCACAAACTATTACCAAATTCAGTGCACACCCAAGCCAAACTGCTTCTCCCCACATGGGCTCCAAGGGTGAACATTTAGTAGAACTTCCAAATGTAACTGTCCCGGGAAAAAATGTGCAGCCTCGACTGGGACTCGAACCTACCGCGCCAACACTCTACCATTATTGAGCTACCGAGGCCACCTGATACGAGAAACGCTACACAATGTCTGTTAATTGAATTAACCAAATAGCAAAATTCCCGTAAATAAAATAATTTTAATAATACCATTACTGATATTATAATAATTCTGACATTAAATGGATTTGGCATTTTAAATGATGCATTTCAGGCTTTAAATCTATAATCTAAGTTTAAAAGAAAGCTGGCAGTCATTTCTGGAAACTTGACTCTCTCTCTGTGATAAATAATTGGCAGATTAACCAGGGCTTAGGAACAATTTGAACCTAATTTTCAGTAATTGGGAGATTTTCTGAAAGAGAAAACAGAATTTAATGCTTGCATCCTTGATAGCATAGAGTCTGAAGTTTTTCTCTGTTAATTAATTGTTGTCATAACATAATATAACTGCTTCCTGCTACAAAACATTGTATTTCCCAGAGTTCCAAGTGGAATCACATAAATAACATCTGCTCACAGGCTGTAATGAAAATGTGAGTTTTTGAAAACTTACAAGTAAACCTGTTATCATATTGAAAGGGTTTTTTTCTTCTGCATTTTTTATCGTAAAAATGAAAAAAAAAAAAAAAAAAATGAAATATTTATTTATTATGTACTTTACACAGTGATGACCTGGAAACAAGAGTGAAAGAATAGATAGATACCAAAAGTAGAGTTTTTTTTTTATTTGATGAAATTTTGAATTTCCTGTGGCCAGAACAAAACAATTTTTTCCTGACAAAATACGGAGTGATACCTTTTTATTATTGTATTATTCTTGCAGTTTGAACGTTTAATCAGTTAGATAGATTCAGAAAAGTCATGATTTGTATATATTTCTTTGTTGTTTCATTGCTTTTTTATAGACATAAAAGGACTAGATTCAGTATGGTCAGTCATAGGAAACATCGTTTTGTGTAAATATTTTTATCTCTAGCAGGCATAAATAATAAAAAATATGATCTGATCAAAGGGTTAGATTACTTGACAAGATCTTCTATGATTTTAGCTCAGCTGGCGTGGTATCACACTGTTTGGGTTTTCATCAAACCATGAAATAAATAAATAATAAAAATACATGAAACTAATATCATGATTGGGAATCTTTGTTTTTTGTTCTTTTCAAGTTTATAGACTATGTACTATAATGTAGACAAGATTTTCTTATCTGTTATTTCAATAAATAATATCACATAATTATGCTAACCTTTACCCTGCTAAATTTCTGTAATGAACTTTTCCATCTTTCAATTTGGACAGTACCATTAACTGTAAAAAGGGGTGTTATACCAAAAAAGATACTGACTGAATGGCGAACAGTGCAGATCATGTTCAGACTGCATGGATGTGCAGGCTGATCATGATCTGCACTGGTCGCAAAGGCAGAGTCAGTTGTGACCAGCATGATTAGAATCCATTTTCATAAAGTGAGAAATTTCCATAAAGAGCGCTTAACATGAAGGAATTTGAGAGTCTTATAAGACAGTGTTTGTAAACCATGGTTAAACAGTTACTCATATAAATTCAATAAAAGTTAACATTTTCACACATGAGGTTGCAAATTAAAGCATTTTTAAAGGGCAAGGAAAGCCTGACAATAAGTTAATTTTATATGAAAGCTATTCTCAAGCGTTTCATAAAGCTAAAAGAATTTTGAATTTTTAAAATCAGATCACTATTGAAGAAGATGGGCAGTTTGAAATTTTAGAAGGCAGCCATTTTAGTGTGTTTATGACGTCATTTACACACTGCTGAATTCTTTATTTAGCAAATAACCCTTTAGATAGATTTCTCGAGTATAAGATGTAAAACATGGTAATTACATTTCTTTCATTATAGCTTGAAAAGGTAGTAAAATTGCTTTACAGAAGTAAGTAAATACAGTTCAGATATGTATCTAGAAATTTAATAAATCCGCCATTATGTTTTTAGCTCACCAGAGCACAAAGTGCTCAAGGTGAGCTATTGTGAATGGTCATTGTCCGGCATCCGTCAGCGTCCGGCGTCTGTCGTCTGTCAACATTTGCCTTGTGAACACTCTAGAGGCCACATTTGTGACCAAATCTTTATAAAACTTGGTCAGAATGTTCGCCTTGATGATCTCTAGATCAAGTTCGAAACTGGGTCATGTGGGTTCAAAAACTAGGTCAGTAGGCCAGATCAAAGGAAAAGCTTGTGAACACTCTAGAGGCCACAGTTGTGACTCAATATTTATGAAACTTGGTCAGAACATTTATCTTGATAATTTCTAGGTCAAGTTCGAATCTGGGTCATGTGGGGTCAAAAATTAGGTCACCCGGTCAAATCAAAGGAAAAACTTGTGAACACTTTAGAGGCCACAATTTTGACTCAATCTTTATGAAACTTGGTTAGAATGTTTGTCTTGATGGTTTCTAGGTCAAATTTGAAACTGGGTCATGTGGGATCAAAAACTAGGTCACTAGGCCAAATCAAAGGAAAATCTTGTCAACACTAGAGACCACAATTTAAGTTTGGAACTCATGAGAATTAATCAGAATGTTTGTCTTGATAATCAATAGGTCATGTTCGAATCTTGGTCATGTGGGGTCAAAAACTAGGTCACCCGGTCAAATCAAAGGAAAAGCTTGTGAACACTCTAGAGGCCGCAGTTGTGATTCAATCTTTATGAAACTTGGCCAGAATGTTGATTTTGATAATTTCTAGGTCAAATTCGAAACTGGGTCATATGGGGTCAAAAACTAGGTCAGTAAGCCAGATCAATGGAAAAGCTCGGCCACAGTTGTGACTCAGTCTTAATGAAATTTGGTCAGAATGTTTGTCTTGATGATCTCTAGGTCACTTTTGAATCTGTGTCATGTGGGGTCAAAAACTAGGTCAGTAGGCCAGATCAAAGGAAAAGCTTGTGAACACTCTAAAGGCCACAGTTGCGATCAATCTTTATGAAATTTGGTCAGAATGTTTGTCTTGATGATCTCCAGGTCACGTTTGAATCTGGGTCCTGAGGGTTCAAAACTAGTTCAGTATTATAGATCAAAGGAAAAGCTTGTGAACAATCTAGAGGCCACAGTTGTGACCCAATATTTATGAAACTTTGTCAGAATGTTCGCCTTGATGATTTCTTGGTCAAGTTTGAAATTGGGTCATGTGGGGTCAAAAACTAGGTCAGTAGGCCAGATCAAAGGAAAAGCTTGTAAACACTCTATAGACCACAGTTGTGACTCAATCTTTATGAAACTTGGTCAGAATGTTTGTCTTGATGATCTCTAGGTACAGTTTTCATCTGGGTCATTTTGGGTCAAAAATTAGGTCACATGGTCAAATCAAAGGAAAAGATTGTGAACACTCTAAAGGCAACAGTTGTGACTCAATCTATATGAAACTTGTCAGAATGTTTGTCTTGATGATCTTTAAGTTAAATTTGTAACTGGGTCTTTTGGGGTTAAAAACTAGGTCAGTAGGCCAGATCAACTCTGGTGAGCGATATAGGGCCATCATGACCCTCTTGTTTGTTGCTATGGAAACAAAACTGCCACCATTTTGATAAAATATTTAAATGCTCATAACGTTCTCATTTTAAAGCCTATTTTGAAAATTCTTTAACTTCTTTAAATGATTCAAGAAATTCTAGCAGATGGTATTTACATAAGAACAGCATTGCTTTTTCTTTTAAATGCCCGCCATATAAAGCATTTGCCTAAACTTCTATATATTGCAGTGGATTCCAATGAAACTTACAGGAAGTGTAGATCAGTGTGACATTTTATTTCAGTGTCAGACCAAGCATTGCAGAGTTATGTGCCCATGGATTACAATGCAATAATTGGTACATGGGAGTTTGTGGCCCAATGCTATACCACACTTAAATGGATTGCAACAGAACTTCATACATGATGTGACCATGGGGTGTGAATTGTCTGTGACATTTTTTTCAGGATGGGTTAAAGTATTGGAGAGTTATGCACTCTTAAATTGCGGAATCTTCAAAAGCATGTTCACCATGAAACACATCTTTTCAGGGTCATTTGAGAGATTGCAGAGTTGCACCCCTTGGACTTTCTTAATCCTCTGACAAGTGATATAGTTTGGGGGGGGGGGGGGGGGGTGAGGGGCTCACATTAAGTGATTGCTCTAGTTCTCACAAAAAATTATCTTCATTTTAAAGATTTTGCAAGTGTCAGATTTTGATAGATACCAGTTCTGGTTTAAAAAAGCAATATAATGTTTAGTGGTTTACTTCAAAAATTGTTATGTCAGAATATTGGAAATTGTCAAAACTAATCAAATTGGAAGTATTATCTAATGGATGAGCTTCTGTCCATAAAACCATTAACTGATGTACAAACTTGGCATTATGATAGACAGGTTTCTATTATAATAAATGATGGGGGCACCTGATAGATCAAGTATCAGATTAATTTTTTTTGCTACATGACATCACTTTTAAAGGTTCCTCTATTTTTTTGCTTTCATTCCTGCAGTGAATTGCATAATAAAAGAAAGTTAACATAATATTTTACTGTAGTTGGCAGTAATAGACAAGTAATGAAAATATTAGAAAGTTTGTTAATGACCAGCTACTTTTTGTGAAATTCATTAAATTTTGTAAAATTCTTGTAATATGCTTTCTGCAGCCTTAATGTATTAGCGTCTGATGGCGCTTTAACGCTTCTGTAGAATCAACATTTATTACATTAAATTCATTTTGAAAATATTTCTGAAATGTCTAGGTCTGCAGCTCTCAAATAGGGAAATTATCTTACATCCAAGGCATATAATGACACTTTCAGACTACATCAAAAAGGACCTTTGAACGATTTGATGAACTTCGAAAAATCTCCATATAGATCTACCCTTGCTCCATTACAGACCCCTTGTGTTTATTCGGAATTCAAATACTTTTTCATAGCTGAAAAGCTGACATGTCATGCTAAGGCCCAGGTATTCTCTAATTGTTTCTAAGTGCTGAAAATTGACTCCCTATTAGCCAAAAAAAAAAAAGTCCATGTGCATACATATAGATGGGATGACCCATGCGCCTGAAACCTTACTGTAGACCAATGCAAATGCAACTTCCGTTTTCAAGTTTAGCCCGTTTACTTTCATTTTCTTTACTTCCGGAAAAAGCTGAAGGTCATCTGACATCATTTTCCGTGTTATCAAAACCACATGTATACCTGGCGAGATTGCATAAAAATGTGCTGGTCATCCTAAGGATATATGTAGAAGGTGTAGAAGAACTTGCAGTCTCTACTTTACTTATTAACTTAGTCATAATGTTTGTTCCACAAAACTTTGTAAACATCAATCATGAACCGCAGTGCTTTAAAGTGTCAAAGATTTTAACAGCTTTGAAAGACCCATGTACTGTAATAGAGGAAATTATTAAAATGTGTTCTATTGCTTATTTCCCAAATCACTTACAGAAGTTATTTGATAACAATCTAGCCTTGCATTATAATTGGTTTGAAGCAGGGTGGAGGGGGGACTCGAAGTATGAGACATGCATAAATATCTTGATCCTCATACTTCAGTAGGAAGTTGTAGAAAATGTCATGAAAACTTGGATGAATTATTAAAACTTGGAAAGTTACTTAAAGTAATACTGTTACAGATTATATTAAATATGATTTAAATGCCTCTGTGTTTGAATGTTTAGTTGAAATTAAAAACAATACCTTTAAAAGTGGAATAAATAAGAAATAACTACAGTTAATCAAACTAAAAGGAAAGAAAGATGGTGTTTGTAAAACCATTCTGTCGTAGTATGGTGACCCAGAAAGCATACAGAGCTATGCTTCGGTAAGAATCCTATTTATTTACTTTGAGAATTACTTATTATATATTGTTTGTTTCATACTGTGACGTCATTATAAAGCCCTTACACTGCTAAATTTGTATAATAAACTTGTCCATCTATCAATTTGGACTGTGCCATTGACTGTTTAAAGATGTGTTTACCAAAAAGGTACTGACTGAATGGCGAACAGTGCAGATTTTGATCAGACTGCATGGATGTGCAGGCTGATCAAGATCTACACTAGACCCATTGGCAGAATCAGTCATGTCCAGCATGATAGTAACTTTTGAAGACATTGTTATTGTAGAGTTCATGATTGGGTCAATGAACAAATGAAATTCCCATGTATTTGTCTTCAAAAGATTGAAACCATGAATTGATATCCCCACAAAATAGCAGTTTTTGCTCAAACAACAGAATTTCATGCCAATACAGTTGAACTATTTCAAAGTAGTTGGTAGACTGGCATCAGTGGTTAGAGTCTTTGAATTAAATAATCCTCTCTAATAGCACTTTATGAAAAAGAGATGAACCTAGAGAGAAAAAGCTTTTCTGAGAAAATATCAGTGTTGTTATGAAGAAAGAAATAAACATTATTACCGATTACTGATCTGAAAAGACTTTGTAAGTCTAGGTAGTGGGTTTCTGGCCAGCTTCCAACTGTATAAAGTTGCAAACTGGTTACCCATACCAGAGTTCATGAATTTGATACCTGCACTTCAAAACAATAACTTATGTTCTCCACAAGTAAATGACTGCTTCTCCACATGAGAAAGAGGATGATGATGAATGGTTTAAGACCTGATGTTCTCTGTCAGGTATTATACAATTATTGCCTTTTGGTGAGGTTGATATGTGGATTATCGACCTGATTAAAGTGATATCAACTTCCAGCTGCGCCCTTGGTCGATATCGCTTTTATCTGTTCGATAAATCCACATATCGGCCAAACCTAAAAGGCAACAATTGTTTTATTATTAAAACCATTCTACTTATAAGTATAAAAATTAAATACAAATATCTGCAGCCTTTGGTCATTGTTTGTAGTAAATTGTGTACGACGTCAAACCATGATGACGTCACGGCTGGATGTCAGTTCTGTTTTTGGCTCCGCCTTTGAGTCAGTACGACTTTTTATCATTGGTCATGTGACTACATCTATGAAAAGGACTATATATGTAATAATAATTGCAATGAATATCTAAGCTTCTCTAGGGATCAACAGATAGGCTGGATAATGTTCAAGACTACCATACCTTTACTGTTATGATAATACAAATATAACAAACTTGCAGCATTGTGAAGGCCTTCAGATCTCCATATTGTATAAACCTAAAAAAACCACAGCAGACAAAATAAATCACAAATGTAAACAGTTCATTAATGAAGTGAAAGTTGATGGGAAGCAGGCTATACAGGGATGTTTACCTGCCAGCCTAGTGATAACTTTGATAGGTTTTTCATGGCAGAATAATGGTTGAGTATTTTTGGCAGATTTTTTTTATACAATTTAGTGGATAATTGGATTGAAGCAATGGTTGGACTGGATAATGTGAAAGAAATACTCCACATTCCTAGAAATAAAAAAAAAACAAGTTTATAAGTTGGAATTGTGAATGGCAGGAAAAAAGCCTTAAATTATCATAAATCTTCAAAGATTATACCTCACTAGACACAGGAAGGAAATAATGTATTCTAATTTGATTAAGGGAATAATTTTTTATCATGTTAGTTTAAGTCTAAAAAACTCCTTACTTTCAATATTAACATTTAGCCTGCTGCATGGTGCAAGTGATTCTGCCTTTGCGACCAGTGCAGACCAAGATCAGTCTGCACTGTCCGCTATACAGTCAGTAAATTTTCAGTGAACACCCCTCCAAATAATAAATGGTAGTACCCAAATTGAATGATGGACCAGTTCATTTTAAAAATTTAGCAGGGTAAAGGTTAAGATATGTTTCTTACGTTTTTCTTCCCTTCGTATGAACTGTAAGACCTTGTGTGTTTCTCTGGCCTGGTGGTAGAAAATTTAGCACTGTACTAGGGATCATATGTTGAGTGCTCCAGGCTGTAAATATATCATAACAAGCTTTTTTATGAGAGCGCTTTAAACCTGGTATGCTGAGGAACCAGGACATGGTGAAATATATATGCTATAATAGGTCTTTGGATGTTTTTGGCCTCCTGCAACAAATTGCTTATTACATATAAAAGATGGTCATATCTGATTAACCTTTACCCTTTTAAATTTCTAAAATGAACTGGTCTGTTAATCAATTGAGGCAGTACCATTTATTATTGTTGAGCCCGCTTGCGGTGAGCTCGATATAGTCGTCACTTTGGTGGGTCGGTATATGTGCATGTGTCCGTGCATCCGTGCATCCGTCTGATTTTGTCCAGACCATAACTTTGACGTGCATGGACCAATCTTGTTTATATTTGGTATAAATGTTTACCTCAATGAGAAGGAGTATCGTGCGCAAACCCCATGTTCCTGTCTCAAAGGTCAAGGTCACAGTTGGATCTCAAAGGTCAAATTGAAGTTTGTCAGGACCATAACTTCGACATGCATGGACCAATCTTGTTTATATTTGGCATGAATGTTTACCTCAATGAGAAGGAGTGTCCTGTGCAAACCCCATGTTCCTATCTCAAAAGTCAAGGTCACATTTGGAGGTCAAAGGTCAAATTGAAGTTTGTCCAGAGCATTTCTTCTTCATGCATGGTGGGATTTTGATGTAACTTAGCATGAATGATTACCATTATGAGACGAAGTGTCATGCGCAAGAACCAGATCCCTAGGTCTAAGATCAAGGTCACACTTAGAGGCCAAAGGTGCTGGACAGCTGGACATTCTGCCCGTGTGCATGCAGAATTATTTCTAGTTTGAAGGGGTGTTCACTGAAAATTTACTGACTGAATAGCTAACAGTGCAGACCAAGAAGAGCAGACCTAGATGAGCCTGCACAAAATTTGCACAGGCCCATCTTTGTCTGCATTGGTCGCAAAGACAGAATCACTTTCTTCCAGCAGGCTAAAGGTTAAGTCATGATTTTATTCTCTGTTTATTTTTGTCAGAAATGATGGAAGTATATACTTGTTGTGGTATATTTTCAGGCAAGTTGTGGATGGAGATGAAAATAGGGACAAGCGTATGCACTGTACATTTAATATACTTGTAAGTACATATTGTATTTATGAAATTCTATTTGACGGAGGAAGGAACTTTGATGATGATTGCAAACATAGTTTTAATGTTACTAATTCCAGAAAGCAAGAAATTTCTTGTAATATAAATATTTAATTTGAAGGAAGCTTGCAGCTTTTATGAATCACTCATGAGTCTTCTCTTAGAAAAAAAAAATCCTCAGTGTAATAGTGTGTCCCTGGTGGGGTGTGAATCCATATTCTGTACGTAGCAAGATCAAAACATTATCCATTAAACCACTGCTCCCAAGGTATGCCATAACAAATTATCAATAACCTAATCCTTTGATTTGTATATTTAGAATTTCTACAAAGATGAGATCAATAGAGAAGAGATGTACATCAGATATGTCAACAAACTGCACGAGCTGCACATGGTTGCTGGCAACCATGCCGAGGCTGGGCTCACGCTGCAGTTATATGCAAAAATCCTCAACTGGAGTGACAGCTATCTTCCCGAGGAGATGAAATATAAACAGGAACGGGAACGAGATAGGAAGGAAATGCTGTATACACAAATTATAAATTGCTTTGATAAAGGAAAAGTAAGTAAACCTGGGAACTAGTGCTCTGACTACTATTTATAATGCTCCGCGAAAGAAGAGTTATATTGTTTTGCACATATCTGTTGGTAGGTCCTTTTTTTTATGATCAGTAACTAAAAAAGGATTGGACCTACATTTGTCAGACTTCATAGGGTGATAGGCAGTGATATGAAAATGACCCCTTTTGTTTTGGTGTCAGTATGCCAGATTTCAAGGTTATGTGACCTTGTGACTTTCAGTAGTTTTCTTTCAATAACTCGAGACCTCTTAAACCTACAGCAGTAGACTTCAGCATAATTATAGTATCCAGTGGTCTGTAGATGACCCTATGGTCTTGTGGCTGTAAGGCCAAAGGTTAGGAATACAGCATACTTGAAACCAAAAATTTCATGCCAGGTAGGTAGGGTATCTGGTTCATATCTTCTTAACCACTGGGAAGATTTTCATAAAAATAGAATCAGCTTTTAATCTCACCAAAAAGACTCATAAAATGCAAACCCAAGTCACTAGGTCCAGAGTCACAGTGGTCCAAAGACAGATAACTTAATTTCATGTATGATCCAAATTGTCTCAACCACTAGTAAGATAAAAAAGAAACTAACATTAATTGTCTAAGGTCAATGTCTGGCTTAGGATCCATGCTGTTCGCTTTCAAAGCCTATTGGAATCAGAGAAACTGTTAGCGAACAGCATGGATCCTGACCAGACTGCGCGGATGCCATGTATAGCCTTTATTCTGTGATTTCCAGGTAAATGATGTTATGCAAATCAAACATGCAGAACGCATTTAAACTTAAGTCATAATATATGACAGTGAATTGGAATGAATTTAAGTCCAGATTTTATCAATATTCTGAATTTCATTAATAATTAAGGACGTATGCTAGAATTTGGTGCGAAAATTTTCCCAATAACAGAATTTCTTCAAACTTTGGATATTGAAGGACAATCATCTAAGAAACAAAAAAATGCAATAAAAATCATAGGTCACCGGTATCGAAAAAGAGTTATCTGCCCTTGAAAACGGCATTTCCCCCCAAAATGCCGTTTTCAAGGGCAGATAACTCTTTTTCGATACCGGTGACCTATGATTTTTATTGCATTTTTTTTATTCTTAAATGATTGTCCTTCAATATCCAAAGTTTAAAGAAATTCTGTTATTGTGAAAATTTTCGCCCATCTCATATACAGGGAATTCTAGCGTACGCCTTTAACATTATGAATGATAGTTATGTAATGTAAACAGTTGTCATGAATTCGACCTTTAATTGCAGCTAAGCATTTTGTATCACTTAATTGTAAAATCTGTTAGTAAGATGATGAAACAGAAAGAAGAGATTAAAGAACTGAATTAAATAATTGTCACATTACACAGTGATACGTGTGTTACAGGTATGGGAATACGCTCTGCCACTGTGTAAGGATCTGGCCGAGTACTACGAGAGGAACCTTGACTACAAAAAACTCGGTGATATACTGGTAGGTTTCTTTATCAAACATCAAACTCTGTGATGTTGCTTACTTGCTGTGATGTTGTTTTCAGTTGCCATATAGGGAATGTTAATGGTAAGCAGAATATAAGAGCATGTCCTTGTCTTTGATGTGGCGTTAATGACTCAGTCTACTTGAGAATGAACTGTCTCCAAGGTGCATTTGAACTTATGTGGTGGCTAACAAGTTCGTTTGATTTCTTCCTACGAAAAAAACAACAACAAAAAAACAATCAGAATAGTTGACAAGTCCAATGAACCAAGTAGGTTTATTGCACTGGTTAGAAATGCGTGACAAAATCTTTGATGCATTTTACATTATAATGAATCTTTAAGAAAATTTCTTTTTTCTTTTTCAGAAACAGCAGGCGTCATTTTACCAGAAGATTTTAGAGGGGGTACCAGGGGAGGAGCAAGGGGAACCAGACACTTTCTACCCCAGACAGGACCCCTCTTACTATAGAGTGTCTTATTATGGTCAGAGCTTTCCAGCATTTGTTAGAGTGAGTATGTTACCATATAGATGTTCTTCATTAAGAATGTACCTTGACGTTGATTTCGTAGTTAATGAACAGAGTTGGGTTTATTAATGAACAGAGTTGAGTTTATTTATGAACAGAGGTGGGTTACTATCAATTTACCCAAATAGTTAAAAGATTTGACTTTGTATTCTTGCTGTATTTATGATTCACTGTCTCCTAGAAAATGTATCTAGTAGATTTAAAGACACATTTGATAGTTTTCTGTATGTATATAGGCAAAAAATTTTCCTACAGACAGAATTTCTTTAAACTTTGTGTACTGACCGAGAATAAGTTTAAAACAGAAATACGTATTAAAAATCATAGGTACCGGTGCTTGATCTTGAATTATCTGTCCTTGAAAATCAGGAAATACTAAAAAGATCACTTTTTGATCTTTTGAGCTTGTGTAAAAAGCTCTAGAAGAAGCACCATGTATCTTGTCAAACATGTACAGTACAGAATTTAATTGACCTCATGTATATTTCAGAATAAACAGTTCATATATCGTGGGGATGAGTGTCTGAAATTGGCCACCATTATGAATCACCTTACAGCCGAGTTCCCTACAGCTCAGATCATGTCAAAGAATGACCCTCCAAGTGATGACATCATCAATGGAGAACAACAGTGTATCCTTCCTCACCCAGCTGTTATATATGACTACTTAAACACCCTCACAAAACAATATTACAGATGGGGAAATTTTGGCTTGCCTGCTTAGCTCAGTAGGGAGAGCACAGATCTCTGGGTCACAATGTTTTTAGTTTCGATTTGGGCAAGGCATTAATTTTTTGTTCTTCATGATAATTTGATAAAAAAGACATTGTGTCTAAGTCATTTCATTCTCCACCTCTGTCTGCCTGCCTGCCTGCCTGTGCACCCACCTGCCTGCTAACCTGCTCATCCATCATTTACAAATTATAGATCCTGCATTTCCTTTTAAAAGTACAAGCAATTTTTAGCTCCACTATTTGGAGAAAATGGGTGCTATTCTACTTGCCCACTTTCTTGGTTAAAGTTTCGCCAACCTTTGTTTTTCTGTCATATCTTTGTTACTATTGCTTATATCTTACAGTTACTGTGACTTCACATAACCAGTGTCCAGCATACAAACAAAGTATGTGCAGGGGCTGGACCCATTATACCCAAGGTCAAGGTCCCCATGGTGTTATACTTAGGTTATTTTTAAGGTTAAAGTTTTTTGGCAACCTTTGTTTTCCTGTCATATCTTTGTTACTATTGCTTATATCTTACTGTAACTTCACATAAACACTTTCCAGCATACAAACAAAGTATTTGCAGGGGCTGGGCCCTTTAAACCCAAGGTCAAGGTCACCAAGTTGTTATACTTGGAATTATTTTCATGTTAATTTTTTGTGAAAGCTTCGTTTATAGACATATCTTTGGTACTTTAAAAGATAATGACTTGAAATTAAAAATGTTTCTTTATAATTATCATCTGCATGTGTGGTTACAATCCCCATAACTCTAATTGTATTTTTGACAGAAATATGCCCCTTTCATACTTAAAGATTTTGGCAATCTTCGCTTTCTGGATATAACTTTTGTACAGTATAAGATAATGACTTAAAACTTAAAATGTATCTTTATCATTGTCATCTGCTATAATAATAAATAAATAAATATAATAAATAAATAAAAGTGAAATAAGTAAACAATAAATAGAAATATAATTTGAATTTAGTAAAGTCTTTATACTTTTATGTTCATGTAGTTTCTTGGGCTGTTTTTTCTGATATAATTTAATTCCATCAAAATAAAGAATGTCAGTACCTCTTCCATACTTGACCTTTAACTACACTAAGTAGTAGGGTCTTTTTATATCTTGGTGTATCTTCCTTTATTTGGAAAATATGCTGGTCCTTCAGATAAGATTCCATGTAGAAAATATGGTTCCTCTGGCATCAAACATAGCAAACGTCCTTCATTTAGGGGACTTTCTTTGCGGGACAGTAACCTTATTTTCACAGTCTACTTTCCACTAGCATTGCAATAATAGATTTATTATACAGGATGATTTCTAATGTGGTCGATAAAAAGAGATCAGCTTATATGTCAAAAGAAGAAGTTTTCGTCCAAATTGTTGTTTGT
This sequence comes from Mercenaria mercenaria, assembly GCF_021730395.1. Taxonomy (NCBI): domain Eukaryota; kingdom Metazoa; phylum Mollusca; class Bivalvia; order Venerida; family Veneridae; genus Mercenaria; species Mercenaria mercenaria. The sequence continues at coordinate 10,759,701 of NC_069373.1, forward strand.
TTCAGGTTCAAACGTCTGCAAAAGGTCTTGTTTAGTTTTCTGTTGTGGTTGGGTTAGAAGTCTTTGGAGTTTGAAGAACATAATACTTAACAGAAAGCTTCATAAGTTCTACCACTATGAAGGTCATTTATAATGGGATTCATAAAATATTTTTTAGATATAGAAGAATGCTAATGCTTTGAAAATATGAGACTTGAAATACGTTACTTGTCTTTTTGTTCTTCTTGTTGTTTTGTTTGAAGTTTAACTTACAAAAGACTTCATCCACAACCCAAAGGCAATGTTTAAAAGCTGTCAGTTGCTTCCAGGCAGGTTTAAGATTTGGAAATTGGCTACACTAACTAAGTGAAATTCTTTTATGATAATATGTTGTGTAGCCTAGCGTCCTGGCTGCATGGTTATTTTCTTTATAAATACTGCAAACATTTTGTAAGTAAATTTTAAGCCTCTAAAATAGCACATTTTCATCTGATAGCTAATGTTTTGAGGCAGGGGCAATAAAACTGTCACTATAGAAACAACCTGCTGGAGTTACTTCCACTTTTAATGAAGAAAACTTATACATGTATATGAGAAATATGACAGAACAAGCATAGGGAGGGGAGCTGGTCTAGATGTTGTGCATTGTCTGTCATCTTGATTTAAGGCTTTACTGAAAAATCTTGTTGTGAAAATCTGTTTCTCATAAAAACAAAAAAGAGACCTTGACATCAGATATAGATATACAGATTTGTTCTGTTAAGCCTATACCTGCAGATAGGCCGGAGTTTCATGGTAGAGAGGTTCCACCAGAGATACGCAACTTTTACAATTACAATGAGGTAAATACATTCCAGTACGACAGACCATACCACAGAGGCACTAAAGATCCAAATAATGAATGCAAGGTAAGCACACAGTAACATTCATTCCAGTACGACAGACCATTCCACAGAAATATTAAAGTTTCAAATAATGAAAGCAAGCTAAACATACAGCAGCATTCATTCCAGTACAACAGGCCATGACATAGGGAGTTTAAAGATATAAATAATTGAAGCAAGATAAATTTACAGTTACATTTTTCCCAATATGATAGATATTACAATTTTCAGGGGCTGAAAGAAAACAAAGTCTAAGGAATTATTCCAGTGAGAAGTGTTTATTTCCAGTAAGCGATGTCCTGTTTAATAAAGCTTGTAATATGCTTACATGTTTTATGAAAATGGATTGAATTTAGCAAACAGAAGATGTTGATGTTACTTTAGAGTGTTGCTGCAGGAACACAGATGACATAGTGATGACATTATACCTACCTAACCATAATATGAGCCGCGCCACAAGAAAACCAACATCGTGGCTTTACAACCAGCGTAGATCCAAACCAGCCTGCGCATCCACGCAGTCAGGTCAGGATCCATACTGTTCACTTTCAAAGCCTATTGCAATTAGAGAAACAGCAAACAGCATGGATCCTGACCAGAGTGCGTGGATGTGCAGGCTGGTCTGAATCCATGCTGGCTGGTCGCAAAGCCACTATGTTGGTTTTCCCATGGCACGGCTCATATATTGTTATGGTACCACTTAATGTTTTTGTTTGCACCACTTTAAGGTCTTTACAAGCTTACACAATCATAAGATTTGATAAGAGACTTTTAACCTTTCAGGGATTCCACTTTTTAGCTCACATGTCACAAAGTGACAGTGTGAGCTTTTGTGATCGCGCAGCGTCTGTCGTCCGTGCGTCCGTGCGTGCGTGCGTCCATGTGTAAACTTTTGCTTGTGACCACTCTAGAGGTCACATTTTTCATGGGATCTTTATGAAAGTTGGTCAGAATGTTCATCTTGATGATATCTAGGTCAAGTTCGAAACTGGGTCACATGAGGTCAAAAACTAGGTCAGTAGGTCTAAAAATAGAAAAACCTTGTGACCTCTCTAGAGGCCATATTTTTCAAAAGATCTTCATGAAAATTGGTCAAAATGTTCACCTTGATGATACCTAGGTCAAGTTCGAAACTGGGTCACGTGCCGTCAAAAAGTAGGTCAGTAAGTCAAATAATAGAAAAACCTTGTGACCTCTCTAGAGGCCATATTTTTCATTGGATCTGTATGAAAGTTGGTCTGAATGTTCATCTTGATGATATCTAGGTCAAGTTCGAAACTGGGTCAGCTGCGGTTTAAAACTAGGTCATTAGGTCTAAAAATAGAAAAACCTTGTGACCTCTCTAGAGGCCATTCTTTTGAATGGATCTTTATGAAAATTAGTCTGAATGTTCACCTTGATGATATCTAGGTCAAGTTCGAAACTGGGTCACGTGCCGTCAGAAACTAGGTCAGTAGGTCAAATAATAAAAAAACCATGTGACCTCTCTAGAGGCCATATTTTTCATAGGATTTGTATGAAGGTTAGTCTGAATGTTCACCTTGATGATATCTAGGTCAAGTTCGAAACTGGGTCAACTGTGGTTAAAAACTAGGTCAGTAGGTCTAAAAATAGAAAAACCTTGTGACCTCTCTAGATGCCATATTTTTCACAAGATCTTCATGAAAATTGGTCTGAATGTTCACCTTGATGATACCAGGTCAAGTTCGAAACTGGGCAACGTGCCATCAGAAACTAGGTCAGTAGGTCAAATAATAGAAAAACCTTGTGACCTCTCTAGAGGCCATATTTTTCATGGGATCTGTATGAAAGTTGGTCTGAATGTTCATCTTGATGATATCTAGGTCAAGTTCGAAACTTGGTTAGCTGCGGTCAAAAACTAGGTCATTAGGTCTAAAAATAGAAAAACCTTGTGACTTCTCTGGAGGCTATACTTTTGAATGGATCTTCATGAAAATTGGTCAGAATGTTCATCTTGATGATATCTAGGTCAAGTTTGAAACTGGGTCACGTGCCATCAATAACTAGGTCAGTAGGTCAAATAATAAAAAAACCTTGTGACCTCTCTAGAGGCCATATCTTTCATGGGATCTGTATGAAAGTTGGTCAGAATGTTCATCTTGATGATATCTAGGTCAGGTTCAAAACTGGGTCACATGAGGTCAAAAACTGGGTCACTATGTCAAATAATAGAAAAAAATGACGTCATACTCAGTTCAAAACTGGGTCATGTTGGGACAGGTGAGCGATTCAGGACCATCATGGTCCTCTTGTTTTATTTCTTATACTTCGAAAAAGTAATTAATTGGCCAGTTATGACATTGCAGACATTGTGTATTGAGCGTTCAAAGATGAAGACAACCTATAAGTTCCCAGGTATTTTACGATGGTACGAGGTTACCAGTATTGAGATGGAGATGCTGTGCCCAATACGTGTGGCGATTGACCAGTTGAAACAGAACAACAGTGAACTGCAGATCCTGATCACACGATGTCAACTTAATCCAAAACTGTTCTTCTCACAGCTAGAGATGAAATTGAATGGCAACATTGCCGCTTCAGTACAGGGAGGCATTGCCAAATATCATGAGGTTAGGCTTTTTGCTTCTCCAGTGTAAAATAACAAGGAAAACAAAAGCTAGCATTTTCTAGCATTTAGTATAACATTCAAGTCTAACCCGCTTGATATCATAAATTTCTTGTCAAATTCTGTATGCTTTGCAATATAGAATACTTTTCAAGCAGCCTAAATAACAGAGTAGCTTTCGTAAACAAACAAAATATTTTTAGTTTGACTGTTCAGAGAATAATCAGAACTATTGTACTCTTCCTGGCATCTTTGTCAACATCCGTGTCACACCTTGTTTCAAGTTTTGCATGCAAGTACATATAGCTATCATTTAAAGGCATATAGCTTTGAAACTTTTTTTCCTGGCTCTATTACCAACCTTACTGGGTCAAGTCCCATAACTCTGACATGTATTTTGGCCAGATTCAGCCCCTCTTTCCTGGTCAAAGTTTTGCATGCAAGTTACTATCTCCAAAAGTAATGCAGATACTGGATTGAAACTCTATAGATATTTTAACATTTAGGGTAATATTCCTGCTTCTTGAACAATAATTCAAATAGTCAAGCATTGACTGTCTTACAGACAGCTCTTGTTTATTAAAGCTTACAATATCATTTTCCAAGCAGCCATATGAAGAGCAAAATTTGTTTTTGTACCCAGATACATCAAACCAGGCCAGTAATTTCATATCAGTATGCCTTATCATCTAGATGCTAATTATACCCCCACCAAACATGTTTGAGGGGGGTATATAGGAGTCAGTTTTGTCGCGTCCCGTCGCGTCCCGTCGTGTCCCGTCGCGTCCCGTCCCGTCGCGTCCCGAAATCTATTATCTCAGTTATTACCAAATGGATTTGATTCAAACTTAAAATACATGTTCCACCTTATCACCCACATCATGTGACACAAGGTGCATAACTCTTGACACCAAGTTTTTATGAATTATGTCCCCTTTTACTTAGAATTTAGGGTTAATTTTGCTGTTTTTTCACTCTATCTCAGTTATTACTAAATGGATTTGATTCAAACTTAAAATAGATGTTTCACCTCATCACCCACATCATGTGACATAAGGTGCATAACTCTGACACCAATTTTTTTTATGAATTATGCCCCTTTTTACTTAGAATTTAAGGTTGATTTTGATGTATTTTCACTATATCTTAGTTACTACTGAATGGATTTGATTCAAACTTAAAATAGATGTTCCACCTCATCACCCACATCATGTGCCCACATCATGTGACACAAGGTGCATAACTCTGACACCAAGTTTTCATGAATTATGTCCCCTTTTACTTAGAATTTAAGGTTAATTTTTATGTATTTTCACTATATCTCAGTTATTACTAAATGGATTTGATTCAAACTTAAAATAGTTGTTCCACCACACCACCTACATCATGTGACATAAGGTGCTTAACTGTGACATAAATTTTTTATGAATTATGTCCCCTTTTACTTTAAATTTAAGGTTGATTTTGATGTATTTTTAACTATATCTCAGTTATTACAAAATGGATTTGATTCAAACTTAAAATAGATGTTCCACCTCATCACCCACATCATGTGACACAAGGTGCATAACTCTGACACCAATTTTTCATGAATTATGCCCCTTTTTACTTAGAATTTAAGGTTAATTTTTATGTATTTTCACTATATCTCAGTTACTACTGAATGGATTTGATTCAGACTTAAAATAGATGTTCCACCTCATCACCCACATTATGTGACACAAGGTGCATAACTCTGACACTAATTTTTCTTGAATTGTGTCCCCTTTTACCTAGAATTTAAGGTTAATTTTGATGTATTTTCACTATATCTCATTCTGATTGGCTTAGAGCCAAAGGGAAGTAACCTTTTTTTAACTTTTGTATGGGGTTTCTTCACCTTAAATTCCAGGAATAAGTCTATTTTTAGAAATCCTATTTTTAGATTTTCAATATTTTAGGTATTTTTCTAACTTTTTTATTATAAGTCCTATGTAAAAAGTAAATACATTTTTCTGTGGTAACATGGGTCGGTAAGACACTTTTTTGTATTCACTTTTAGTGTATCTCTAATATTAGAGATTTAATATATTTACTAGTATTACTATACTAGTATTATACTAGTATTACTTACATGTGGAAGCCCAGGATGAAGTACTCCAAAGACTAAGTATTTTTAAGATTTCTTATGGTTGCCATTCTTCTGTGACAAGACCGTATGGTAGGGGTATGAGTCACTCCTGTGACAGTTCTAGTTTGTCCAGTCTGACAATAAAACATCTCTAATCAGTTTTAGTATTTCAGTTGTCTTGATGCTGCAGGTAAAAACAGTTAAGATTTTGGTAAGAAAGGTAACATTATTTTATTTCAGGCATTTTTTACAAAAGAGTTTGAGACAAACCATGCAGATGAGGCAATATTTCTAGATCAGATGAAGTACCTGCTTCATGAACAGGTAAGATCATAACATGAAGTTCCTGTTCAAAGAACAGGTAAAACAAAGCTTGAAGTTTCCGGTTTAATTAACGGATAAAACATGAAGTTCCTATTTCATGTACTGGTAAAACAAAACTTGAAGTTTCTGTTTGTTTAATGAACAGAAAAAAACAAAGTTTGAAGTTTCTGTTTAATAAAAAAATGAAACATAAAGTTCCTATTTTATGAACTGGTAAAACAAAGCTTGATGTTTTTGTTTAATGAACAGGTAAAACATAAAGTTCCTATTTCATGAACTGGTAAAACAAAACTTGATGTTTTTGTTTAATGAACAGGTAAAACATGAAGTTCCTATTTCATGTACTGGTAATATAAGACCTGAAGTTTCTGCTCAATGAACAGATAAAACAAAGCTTGAAGTTACTGTTTAATGAACAGATAAAACATGAAGTTCCTATTTCATGAACTGGTAAAACAAAACTTGAAGTTTCTGCCCATCAAACATGTAAAACAAAGCTTGAAGTTTCTGTTTAATGAACAGACAAAACAAAGTTTGAAGTTTCTGTTTAATGAACAGATAAAACATGAAGTTCCTATTTCATGATGGTAAAATAAAGCTTGATGTTTCTGTTAAATGAACAGAATCATAAAACAAAGCTTGAAGTTCCGATTTCATGAACTGGTAAAACAAAACTTGAAGTTTCTGCCCATCAAACATATAAAACAAAGCTTGAAGTTCCTATTTCATGTACTGGTAAAACAAAACTTGAAGTTTCTGCCCATCCAACATATAAAACAAAGCTTGAAGTTTCTGTTTAATGAATAGACAAAACAAAGTTTGAAGTTTCTGTTTAATGAACAGACAAAACAAAGTTTGAAGTTTCTGTTTAATGAACAGATAAAACATGAAGTTCCTATTTCATGAACTGGTAAAACAAAACTTGAAGTTTCTGCCCATCAAACATATAAAACAAAGCTTGAAGTTTCTGTTTAATGAACAGACAAAACAAAGTTTGAAGTTTCTGTTTAATGAACAGATAAAACATGAAGTTCCTATTTCATGATGGTAAAATAAAGCTTGATGTTTCTGTTAAATGAACAGAATCATAAAACAAAGCTTGAAGTTCCGATTTCATGAACTGGTAAAACAAAACTTGAAGTTTCTGCTCAATGAACAGATAAAACAAAGCTTGAAGTTTGTGTTTAATGAACAGATAAAACAAAGCTTGAAGTTTCTGTTTAATGAAAAGGCAAAACAAAGCTTGAAGTTCCTATTTCAGGAACTCATAAAATTAAGCTTAATGAACAGAATCATAAAGCAAAGCTTGAAGTTCCTATTTCATGAACCGATAAAACAAAGTTTGAAGTTTCTTTTTAATGATCAGATAAAACATGAAGTTCCTATTTCATGAACTGGTAAAACAAAACTTGAAGTTTCTGCTCAATGAACAGATAAAACAAAGCTTCAAGTTTCTGTTTAATGAAAGCCAGTGAAGGTATTTCTGGTTTAGCTTCGAAGTTTTTCTATTTTGCTACTTATTTGGCTAAGGATTTAATTTGAGAATTTTCATATAAGCTGTAGATACTTGTAGATACTGTTGTATAACTGTCATTTAATTGTAATACATGTATATATTATAATACTGATGTTTAATACCTAGGGTATTGTTTTATTTTGCAGGTGAAAATGTTACAGACTGGGATGCAGATACATGGAAGACTAGTACCAGACCAGCTGAGACCATTACATGACAACCTTGAAATAGAATTCAGAAAGATGAAAAGGGCTGTAAATGAACATGTAATAATAATTAAGATGGATACTTTGCTTTTGTTAGCTTACCTGGACACAAATAGATGAATGTTGATGAAACTTGGCCTGGATGTACTTTGATGGTCTTAATCCACAGTTGTTAAACAGTTGTACTTTGTTTCACATTAAAACAGAAAAATATTCTATCAAAATCTGCTATTGCAATTACTATAAGTTTGTAAAAATGCTTCTTGGTTGACTTTGTACCAAGATCATTCAGATCACTCTGATTTGTCGAAAACTATGGCCAGGCCACCAGAGCTAAAAATAGAAAATAAAAATGTCCAGGCAACATGTCCTCCAAAACCCCTAGGTATTATTTTGAAATAAGTTCACAGAAATGCTCCTTGTTTGACCATCGAATAAAATTCTGATATTATTTGGATTTGTCGAAAAACATGGCTGCCAGAGGTTTTCAAAAGCCATCTTTTTCGAAAATACTGGACAGATTTGAAATAAGTTTCACAGAAAATTTAATGTTCTTTGGATGACTCTCTGCTTATACTGTATACAGTCGACATCGTATTAATTTGAGAAAGAAGTGGACCTTAGTTTTCCTTATATGGAAAATGTTGAGTCTTTGCTGACTCTAATGGCCAGTTTTTTTTAAGGCAGACTGTTTTTTTTTATTGGTGACTCTATCAAATTGATAACTTGTTTGAACTGTGAAACTTGAGCAATCTAGGATTATTGTATGATACTTTGTACTTGAATGTCCTCCAAGTATAGTTTTACACAGCTAGAAGGTGGCAAACTTTCTCTTGAAGTTTTAACACAAACTACTGGTAATGTTTTTATTTATTTCTGACAAAATTGACTGTGATTCTCTTGAAATTGGTGACCATGTAGATATCTTCTGTTATCTATATTTTCAGGGTTCTCCATACAATTCTCAAGTAAGCTTGAAAAGTATGGGATCTGAAAGGCCGGGGACTCCAGGTTCCACTAGTAGCAGGTAGCACACCCATAATTTGAATACTGTTTCTGCTATTAAACATGGAAAATAGAGAGTTTTGAATACAGAAAGAATTTATATGAATACTTTGAAAACTCCTTTTCGATAATTATGCATTAAAGTTTTTCAGTTGGTATGGCCTCTTGGCCATTGTGGTTAATTTCATTTTTAGCTCATCTGATTTTTTGAAAAAAAATGATGAGTTATTGTCATCACTTGAGCGGTTGTCGGCGTCGGCGTCGGCGTCTGCGTCGGCGTTGCCTGGTTAAGTTTTATGTTTAGGTCAGCTTTTCTCCTAAACTATCAAAGCTATTGCTTTGAAACTTGGAATACTTGTTCACCATCATAAGCTGACCCTGTATAGCAAGAAACATAACTCCATCTTGCTTTTTGCAAGATTTATGGCCCCTTTTGTACTTAGAAAATATCAGATTTCTTGGTTAAGTTTTATGTTTAGGTCAATTTTTCTCCTAAACTATCAAAGCTATTGCTTTGAAACTTGGAATACTTGTTCACACATCATAAGCAGACCTGTACATCAAGAAACATAACTCCATCTTGCTTTTTGCAAGAATTATTGCCCCTTTTGGACTTAGAAAATCAGTTTTCTTGGTTAAGTTTTATGTTTAGGTCAGCTTTAATCCTAAACTATCAAAGCTATTGCTTTAAAACTTGCAAACACTTGGTCACCATCATAGGCTGACCCTGTACAGCAGAAACATAACTCCATCTGCTTTTTGCAAGATTTATGGCCCTTTTGGACTTAGAAAATATCAGATTTCTTGGTTAAGTTTTATGTTTAGGTAACTTTTTCTCTTAAACTATCAAAGCTATTGCTTTGAAACTTGTAACACTTGTTCACCATCATATAGCTGACCCTGTACAGCAAGCAACATAACTCATCTGCTTTTGCAATAATTATTGCCCTTTTGGACTTAGAAAAATCATTTTCTTGGTTGAATATTTATGTTTAAGTCAACTTTTCTCATTAAACTATAAAGCTATTGCTTTAAAACTTGCAACAGTTTTTCACCATCATAGTGGACATGTACATCAAGAAAATAACTCTATCCTGCTTTTTGCAGAATGATGGCCCTTTTTAGACTTAGAAAATCATGGGTAGGACAATATTTCTATTATACAAAAAAAATCAGATGAGCGTCAGCACCCGCAAGGCGGTGCTCTTGTTTATTGTTGGCTTGTGTCTTGAAGTTTTTAGTTTCTGTTATATAAGAAGACTATTCTATACTGTCTTAAATAAGTTGATGGTTCTATGTATGCCTGAAATAATGCTCATGATGCTTAACCTTTAGCCTGCTAGTGGTGATTTTGCCTTTGTGACCAGTGCAGACCAAGGTCAGACTCCACGGTCATGGTCTGCATGCACTGTTTGTATTCAGTCAGTCAATTTCCAGTGAACTCCCCTTTGAATCATAAGTGGTACAGGCCAAATTGAATGATAGACCAGTACATTTTAGAAATTTAGCAGGGTAAAGGTTAAGTTACCAGTAGCCCATATATATTGCATTGTTGGTTGTCCAATACATGATAAAGCATGATTTGACACATTCAGACAGGAAGATGATCGAGATATAAAGCATGTATATATTTCTGTATTTCAGTGGACGGTCATCAACTTACTCTCACGATGAGGAGACATCGGGTGTCATACATCCAGAGGTAAGTTTTACAGTAACACCAGTTATTATATACATGTAGTGGTGGTGGGAAACCAGTCAATGTAGACAATTCTTAACAGAATAGAAGATATTTGGAGAAATAATTTATTGTAATTTCGGAATATTCTAGAAAGCAGTACTTAAATATTTTATTCAAGAATTAAAACCATGTAGTGTGCACAGTTTAGAATTTATTGCTTATTTGTCACCTATTACTAGAACTGTATCTATACTAATATGCTTCATTTGAAACTTTGTACGAGGGTTGATCCAGAAGTAATATCATATTTATTAATTGTGATACAGTGAAACACCGCTCGCTCGAGCATCGATGACTCGAGCACCCGGGCTCGCTCGAGCAATTCATGTGGTCCCGGCCGATTTTCTTCTATTTTCTATGTGATATTACCATGGCTGGGTCGAGCATCGATAACTCGATCGTTCGAGCATGACACCTGGTCCCTGTGTGTTAATTTACTCTTTGTTACTTCTGGCTAACTCGAGCCGAGGTGTCAAAATTTTTCACACCTTCGGCGGTCAGAATGTGTCGGTTAATTAAACATTTTCACACACCGTTGAAATTGCGTAGTCTATTCCCAGGCTATCTTAAATGTTTGTTTGTCGGTATAGTTGATCTTATGATGAGAATAATTATTGATAAAATCTTAAAGAAAAGTTTTATTGATCAAATATCGATCAGTTACTGATTACTTAAAGCATCTTGTCTGCGGAATCGAGAAGATAGTGATGAGATCTTAGTATTTTAATCAGCAATTGTTTGCATGCAAATGAAGGAAATAATATAGCCGTTTCATAAAATTCAGACGATAATTATGATATGCACTTGTTGATGAATAAAAAAAAAATTTAGTTGTTTCTTCACATGTGCCATTTACAAATTATATATTGAAACGTCTATCAATAGATAACGTTTGTAATACGTTTGTTTTTGAAAAATGTCACAAGTATGTTATTATTACGCATCACCGTTTACTCTGCAAACGGTCCCAATGACAGTTGGTAAAACAAACTTTAGTTTTCTTCGTATGTTGGTCAATGTTTGGGTCGCTCGAAACCATGGATAACTCGAGCATTTTGCTCATCCCCTTGCGACCTCGAGCGAGCGGTGTTTTACTGTATTATAATAGAACTTATATCAAGATGAACTCTAATGGAAATAATATTTTCTACAGTTGTGTTGTTTTGAATAAAGAGAACTTCAGAGTTAACCCCTGACAACATTTTGCCACACCCAAAATAGTGCAGTCCAATCATGATGTGCACTGTTCGCTATTCAGCCAGTATCTTTTTGGTAAACACCCCTTTTAACAGTTAATGGTACTGTCCAAATTGGAAGATAGACAAGTTCATTATAGAAGTTTAGCATAGTGAAGGTTAAGATACATCATTCAGCAGTTAACTGAGAAGACAATAGTGTCATCCTGGCAGGTTAAAGTTTACTATATTTATTAAGGCTTGTTATTGCTTAGTGACTAGTGTCAGTATCTGACGCCAATAATGCCAGTGGCATGCAGCAATCATCATTTTATACTTTATGTGCATGTCAGTGTCTCAATAAGTAAGCAATATTTTTTTTATATTTTCATAAAATACTGCACATGCATAAAAGTACTTGTTTAAGGTTTTTACTGTTTTCTTTTTCTTTATACACTTTTTTAAAGCTTCAGTGACTTGTCTTCTGCCAGTGGATTAACCCTTGTACAATATAGTATTTTGAATATGTTATAGAAGATTTGATAGAAACATTCAAGATATCTTCTTTTTTTTTTAACAAAATTTTCAAAGCTAATTTTGATTCCTAACCATTTCAAACTCATTCTGAATTCTGAGCTCTAAGTTAACACTCCAAAGAGCATATTTCTTGAGCTGTTTTCATGAAACTTGCTTGTGTCTTTTGCCATCATATCTCTCGGTCAAGTTTAATAATCAACAAGATTGCTCCAGTAACACTTGAGTTATGGCCCTTGAACTGGTCAGAATGATCATATTTCATATCATTAACACTAAAGACATTATTTCTAGAGCTTTCTTTATGAAACTTACACAGGATATATGTGTTACCTTTCATTTAGACAGTGAGTTATGAGATATATTCAAGGCCAAATAGTCAAGGTCAGGTGAGTGTCTTAGTCTAGAAAAAAGGAAATTTGAAGTTTTTTTAAACATGGCTATTCATAGGAACATAAGCATTGAACATTTCTTCACCCTGGACTTTTACTTGCCTGCATCTTTATTGAAACGTTCTTTTACGTACTTAGCTGAGTTTTCCGTCTACATGCCATGCTTTTATTGTATGCATCTACTGTAAATTCAGTATATATATATATTATTACATTATACTTAATGCTTTACATATACGGCTTGACCTAACATTTTATATACAGTTTTGTTTAAGAGAAACCTGACTTGTATCTGTGACAGTGTTTCAAATATTTCAACTATAAAGTTATTATAATTTGTCGCCTCAGCACAAAGCTCTGATATCTCTTTCCATATTGGTCTCCTGCTGAGGTTACAATTTGTTTCAGTTGAAACTGATCTAGGTTAGAGAGCACCAATTGTTTTCCCATAGACTTACATTATAACATTATGGTGTGTACAGCCTTCCATAAATTGAAACTTATATATCTAATAACATGTTTTTCAAGAACTATCTTAGTTCTACTAAAATACTGGACAAAAAACATCTGAATAGTGATACTTCATTTAAGTAATTTTCGTGTGAATGAGATGACCCCCTGTTTAAATCCTTGGCATGGTGGGAGAAATTTGGTTAATAAAACTTTTTTTCAGTACACATAAAATGTAGTAAATTTTGTAAAAATGTATAATAAAATACAGTAAATGCAGTAAAAAAAATCTCAATTTTGAAAAAAAAAAATCTTGGGTTGTTAACATGACTGACCAGTTAGAATGCACAGATGCTACCTTATTCCCAGGTATACACTTACCTCATTCCCAGTAAGTTCCCTGTACTTTTTTGAATTGGTGATCTCTGACCTCTACTCTTGTATCCCTTTACATTATATTGAAATACTAACACAATATCTATGACTGGATTTACAGTACATAATTGTGTGTTGTCATGACAACAAGGACCATCTGGTTAAAGTTTTCAAGAACATATAATGCAAAAAAATTTTTTTCAAAAAGGCTATTTCTTTGAGATTTGAATTTTAGTATTTCAAATTTGAAGTATGAATTGTATTCATTCTTTGGGAATAAACTTCAGGAGCTTCTTGGTGGGGTTAAGAATGTTTGTCCCTTACAAATTATTGTTTTACAGTATCTTACTGATACATATTTTGGATGTATTCTCAGTGAAGGGAGTACTAAAGAGAAATGTAAAAAATGATTTTTTTTGTATACCTTAAACATTAATATTGTTTCTAAATAGGAGCTTGTTCTAAAGATGGACCTTTTTATCATGACAGTTCTCAAAAATGTTACCCAAGACTATGGTGTTTGGTATATTTACTCTCTGTTCTAATTATGCATGCTCTAGGACTTGCCATTTAACCTAGCTGCTCAGAATAAATCTCGACGGAGTTACGTGCCCTTCCCAGAAGAGGGGAGCAGCAGTATTCCCCCACCCATTCCCTCCAGACCTCACTCTATGCTACTGTCCACTCATGGATTCTCACAGGTAAATTACTTATTGTAAAACAGGAATTAATAAATTCTTAATACTTCCCAACGTGGGATGTTTTCATCATCACTTACCAACTTGAATTCTTCAGCAAAAAACACATACTGTGCAATATATACCAGTGAACCAAGGTTTTACTGTGTTTTGTAGGTCGCATATTTTCATAAAAAGAATAGCTTCGTAAAAAGCATATTTCTACAGTTGCAGCTTATTATATGCAACACATTAATGGAAATAGCTTATACATACGTCATTTGCTTTTAGCTGCTTAGCTATTTGTATACAGAGCTCAGCTTGCAGTTACTTATATACAAGCCACACCATGAGAAAACCAACATAGTGCGTTTGCAACCAGCATGGATCCAGACCAGCCTGCGCATCTGTGCAGTCTGGTCAGGATCCATCTGTTTGCTTTCAAAGCCTATTGCAATTAGAGAAACTGTTAGCAAACAGCATGGATCCTGACAGTCTGGTCAGGATCCATGCTGGTCGCAAACAGCCTGCGCATCTGCACAGTCTGGTCTGGATCCATGCTGGTCGCAGACGCACTATGTTGGTTTTTATCATGGCATGGCTCATACAATTTCAAATCTCTCTCATGGACTTGCTGTCATGCAGCATTCTTTAGCCTGAATCGCGAGTATACTCTTCTAGAGTGATGTGATTACTGAAGATGATGATGAAGAAATAAACTTTTAGCTTGACTGTTTGGAAAATAGGTAGAGCTACTGCACTCACCTGTATGTCTGTCTCATCATCAGGCTAATATTTTATGTTTAAGCTCCTAATCACTACTGAAAAATGGATTGGAACTTCACTCACTTGCTCCATGTGATGATCTGATCTGCACGAAGAGGTTCATTAACCAATACTTATATTTTGCTTTGAAAGGAGTTAAACTGACGTGATAGGTTTCTTTTAGAAATAATAATATTGCTGTCATATTTATAATAAAAAATATTGGTTAGGAGCAATTTATGCAGGTTTTGTCACTAAAAAAAGTCACAGTAATAAATACATAGTCTAAGACATAAATGCAAAAGGTGCAACAATTTTAAGACATAAATCTTTCATCTCTTATAATGCTTAATGAGAACAGATCACGCTAAAATTTGATAAGTTGAAAAAGTGGTATAACTTAAAAAAGCAAAGTAGAGTTATGGAACCTGAGCAATATATGTCAAATCAGAGTGAACAAGAATGTGACATCTCAATACATTCCCACAAGTTAGTGGTTACAGAGATACCAGCTTAGGTCTAAAATACAAAAACTTCACATACTTTTTCACTCTGATGATTTGACATACATTGCTCAGGTGAGATTGAGGTCTTAAAGTTGTTGCCCTTTTTGCTTTTTTGTCTGTGTATTCATTAGTTTGGTTTGTTTAGTGACAAGACTTTTAAATAGTGGTTGATTGTAAAATCTGTTCCACCTTACATTGACTTAAGTTCTGTGCCATTGAAAAGTAAGTAATTGTTGTGTTCATTATTCTGAATGGATTTCTCTCATTTTTCCTAGCTGTTTTTTAGATCAAGGGAACTTGTTCTTAGTTAGATATATAGAAATTTAACTAACCATCATAAAAAAAATATAGGACTTTGTTTTAATGATAGATGTCAATGATAGGAAATGCAAGAACCGTTAACCCTTTCCTGTTTTTGATTTATCTCTTCTTTTGTTCATAGTTGCCACAATTGCTGTATTTTTGCATTTTCTGAATGTAAATTGATAAATGGGAATGAATGTATTGAAAAACTGTTACTTCAGCTTTCTGACTTCTCCCCTTCAGCTATTAAAATAAACCATATGGAATAGGAGCTTTCTCTCGGACTGTTTTCCTATATACATTTACTTCTTAATATAATGGTTAAATGCTAAATTACTGTAGATTTATTTAGGAGTATACAGTAAGATATTTATTTCTTTTACAGATGTCTCCAGGTCTAAAAGGCAGTAAAGCCACGACTGGGAGTGACCCTCTCTTAGCAGCAAGTTCAGGTAAATTTGTCTTGTTTACTTGGTTACATATATAAATTTCCTTAGGCGTATAAAAAAAATTGTTTGTTTCTGGTATCCCGACCTACCCTAAATTTTTGGCCTGACCCTAAATGTTTTTATGGCCTTGGAGAATTTTTAGCTGGACTATTCATAGAATAGTGAGCTATTGCACTCGCCCATGCGTCGGTGTCTGCGTCCGCATCCCGATTTTGGTTAAGGTTTTGTATGTAAGCTGGTATCTCAGTAACCACTTGTGGGAATGGATTGAAACTTCACACACTTATTCACTGTGACAAACTGACTTACATTGCACAGGTTCCATAACTCTATTTTGCTTTTTTACAAAATTATGCCCCTTTTTCGACTTAGAAATTTTTGGTTAAGGTTTTGTATGTAAGCTGGTAACTCAGTAACCACTTGTGGGAATGAATTGAAACTTCACACACTTATTCACTGTGATGAACTGATCTACATTGCACAGGTTCCATAACTCTATTTTGCTTTTTTACAAAATTATGCCCCTTTTTCGACTTAAAAATTTTTGGTTAAGGTTTTGTATGTAAGCTGGTATCTCAGTACTTACTAATGGGAATGGATTGAAACTTCACATACTTGTTCACTATCATGATCTGACATGCACTAAGCAAGTCCCATAACTCTACTCTCTTTTTTTTTCAAAATTATGCCCCTTTTTTCGACTTAGCAGTTTTTGGTTAAATTTTTGTATGTAATCTGATATCTCAGTATCCACTAATTGGAATGGATTGAAACTTCACACACTTGTTCACTGTCATGATCTAACATGCACTGTGAAGGTCCCATAACTCTACTTGGCATTTTTAGCTCATCTGATTTTTTGAAAAAAAATGATGAGTTATTGTCATCACTTGAGCGGTTGTCAGCGTCGGCGTCGGCGTTGCCTGGTTAAGTTTTATGTTTAGGTCAGCTTTTCTCCTAAACTATCAAAGCTATTGCTTTGAAACTTGGAATACTTGTTCACCATCATAAGCTGACCTGTATAGCAAGAAACATAACTCCATCTTGCTTTTTGCAAGATTTATGGCCCCTTTTGTACTTAGAAAATATCAGATTTCTTGGTTAAGTTTTATGTTTAGGTCAACTTTTCTCCTAAACTATCAAAGCTATTGCTTTGAAACTTGGAATACTTGTTCACCATCATAAGCAGACCCTGTACATCAAGAAACATAACTCCATCTTGCTTTTTGCAAGATTTATGGCCCCTTTTGGACTTAGAAAATCAGTTTTCTTGGTTAAGTTTTATGTTTAGGTCAGCTTTTATCCTAAACTATCAAAGCTATTGCTTTAAACTTGCAACACTTGTTCACCATCATAAGTTGACCTGTATAGCAAGAAACATAACTCTGTCCTGCTTTTTGCAAGATTTATGGCCCCTTTTGGACTTAGAAAATATCAGATTTCTTGGTTAAGTTTTATGTTTAGGTCAAGTTTTTCTCTTAAACTATCAAAGCTATTGCTTTGAAACTTGCAACACTTGTTCACCATCATAAGCTGACCTGTACAGCAAGCAACATAACTCCATCCTGCTTTTTGCAATAATTATTGCCCCTTTTGGACTTAGAAAATCATTTTCTTGGTTGAGTATTATGTTTAAGTCAACTTTTCTCATAACTATCAAAGCTATTGCTTTAAAACTTGCAACAGTTTTCACCATCATAAGTGGACACTCTACATCAGAAACATAACTCTATCCTGCTTTTTGCAAGAATGATGGCCCTTTTTAGACTTAGAAATCATGGGTAGGACAATATTTCTATTACACAAAAAAATCAGATGAGCGTCAGCACCGCAAGGCGGTGCTCTTGTTACAAAATTATGCCCCTTGACTTAGCAGTTTTTTGTAAGTTTTTGTATGTAGTGGTATATCAGTATCACAAATTGGAAAGGATTGAAACTTCACACACTTGTTCACTGTCATGATATGAATGCAGTACAGAGGTTCAATACCTTACTTTGCATTTTACAAAATTATGCCCCTTTTCAACTTTTGTATTCATTCAATTGACAAGGCTGTTGAATAGTCGAGCGTTGCTGTCCTCCGACAGCTCTTGTTTTTTTTCTTCAAGTTTTTCAACTAAAAATTGCAAAACTGCACTTTTTATGCTTTAAACATTGTCAGTGATGTTAGAAATCAACTTACTGATGCTCTAAAGGCATAACCCCCTTATTTGTATTCATTATTTGACACAAAAATAATCTCTGAAAAGTCTCACTTTAAAAAGATTCCCCCCCCCCCCCCAAAAAATCCAACCTACCTACCCTAATTATGTCTCCCACACCACTGTGGTGGGAGACGTTCTGATTTACTCGTGTGTGTGTGGGGGGGGGGGGGCTCTAAGTCGAACATTTCTCATCCATCTTCACCAAATTTGAACAAAATGTGTTTGTCAATAAGTCCTCAGCCAAGTTGGATAACTAGCCAAATTGGCCCAGGCACTTTAGAATTATGGCCCTTGAATTACCGAAAATCGCATACCAGTATCGGCAATCTTAAGTCATTGGTGCCAGTACAGGGCGCACTCTAAGTCATTGGTGCATGGTTGATTGACTCAGATACATAACTATTGAGATGATTAGGCATTTGTGGGAGACATGTGCTTTTCTCAAAAGCAGCTCAAGTTTTTTTGAGCATGTTACTGGAAGTAAAGAATTTATTTTAGACCTTATCTGGAACTGATTAACTGTGCTGAATAAAGCAGGTGTCTAGTTGAATCAGGTATACTGTTATACATGGGTTTGGGTACATTTTTACCTCAAGTATGGAGAGCTATCCTACTCAACCAAGCTTCAGGGTCCTTCTGCATCCGCAGTTTGGTTAAAGTTTCGATGCTTTTTCTCTTTATCTTTATTATTACTTGATGGATTTCCTTCAAACTTAAAATAGTTATTCCTCATCATCACCCACATCATATGGCACAAGGATCATAACTCTGGTACCAATATTTCATGCAGGACTTGGTTAAAGAGAGGTGGCGGATAAGTGCCATTTTAATGTACTAGAATTTCAGGTTAAAGTTTTGATGCACTTCCACTCTATCTCAGTTATTCCTAAATGATCATCTCCCACATCATATGACATAAGGCCCATAACTCTGGTACCAACATTTCATGCAGGACTTGGTTAAAGAGAGGTGGTGGATAAGTGCCATTTTAATGTATATTTTTCTCGATACTAAATAACTAGGTTGGATAGTTTAATTGCAGTTGAAAATGAAGAGCAAAATATTTTCAAATTTATAGCTGTTCCATAGATACTTTTGAGGAGCCTCCGTGGCTGAGTGGTTACGGTTGATGACGTCAAATCATTTGCCCCTCATTGATGTGGGTTCGAGCGTCACTCGGGGTGTTGAATTCTTTATGTGAGGAAGCCATCCAGCTGGCTTGCGGAAGGTCGGTGGTTCTACCGAGGTGCTCACTCATGATGAAATAATGCACGGAGGGGCACCTGGGGTCTTCCTCCACCATCAAATATGGAAAGTCGCCATATGACCTATAATTGTGTCTGTGCAACATTAACCCCCTCCCCCCTCCCCCCTGCCCCCAAAAGAAAAGAAAAATAGATAATTTTGAACAATTCTGACAATTAATGAGCTGTGAATTGTAAAGTAGGAAGAAAATCATTTTTATCTCCCAATATATATATTATTAATGACTTTCAATGTCTCAGTAAGTCTTGTGTTAAGTAAACTTACCTGACAATTATCCTAGGTTAACCGTTATTGTTATATTTAGCAGGTTCTCCACAGTCAGCTAGGTCACCAGGTAATATGCCACGTGGAGTGCGAGTGAACAGACGTGAAACAATATCTACAGTCGGACCACCACCGCAGCTTCCACAGAGGCGGAGACCTTCTGGTAATGTCTAAATCTTGTTATATAGGTTACCTAATAGTATAACCTGATTCTTGTTTACATATACATATGTCAGAACTGTTTGTCACATTTGTTGGCCCTGTTTGAAATTGGAGGGCATATAGAATTGCCTTTGTTTATATATACATCTCGACAATCATTATCAGTTGAAATTGGTTCAAAGTTTAAATGTATGGTAACCCACAACCTGTATATACATAATGGAAAGCAAGAGAAATTCTAACAAGAAATGTCTCATGGCTGTGAGTTATATGTCACTGTGTTCTGTTATTGAAATCTAGTTTTTCTTAAAAACTTCTTATTTTAATACAGAATTACAGCACAGATGCTATATGAACACGCTCTTTTTCTGACACCTTATCAAGAACATGTACATAATTATTGTTTAACAGAAGGGATATTTTGGTTCGAAAGTACTGAAATTTAAAAGAAAGAACATTTTAAGCTGGATACTCCTTAGAAATTCATGATTTTATTTTTTGCTGCAGTATCTAAAACCAACTTGGCCAATGAGTTATAGTATAGATGAATAAGAGTTCTAACTATCACAATATATTTATTCACCTACAGAAGTTCCACATCCATCAGGTAATTGGTTGCCTAGGAGATAGTGTTATGTTTACTGCATCGTCCTGTTATGTTTTATGTTTTGGAATAACCACTGTGTTATGGGAATATTTTGAAATAACCACCATTGAATATAACCAATGAAGGAATGTCTGCATGCTGTATCCAAGATATTTAAGTTCAACAATCAATTTTGCAGTCCAGTTCTGTTCGCTTGAACTCATATGGCTCGAATACCTCCCTTCACTTGAATTCAGTGTCCAGTCCAATCAAAATCTCTACAAAATATATACTGTTCTACTTTATCCTCAAACAAGATTGCTGGGACTGTCGAATGGTACCTCAGGTCCAGACGATTTAATTACATTGGAGATAATACTTGTTGTCTGAGGCACTACAGGTGCAAATCAGATTTCAACTATTGACAGTCTGTTTGCACATTTACGCCTCAAGATATGGGCAGTTAGTGAAAGGTTACACTGTCTGTGGTTAGATATGCTGTACATCTTAAAGGTGACAGATATGTATCTCTTAATTTTAAGCTAATTATATCATTATGACAGTACGGTAACTTGGATAGTTTAAACTAAGACCAGATTCCCTTGAGTTTTGTGAGTTTGAGCGAATGAACTTGGACTGTACTTTGAACATTAGCATGACTGTTATTTCACATACTTGTGTTTTCAATAATTTTCATACTCCTAAATACTCATATAATTTAACTATAATTGTAACTTGTTTTATTTAGTTTCATGGTAATAGGGCTGTCGTGTTGGATGATGTTGTTCTTGAAATTATTCCATTCTAAGTGTGATTTGGTCCTTGGTGCAATTTTCATGCCCTAAAGCATGACAAATAGTAATCAGACGCTATGTCAGTCTGTCTGTTTCACTTTGATTGTCCTGTGCATAACTAAGAATGTATGCAAGGGTTTAGTTAAGCTTATACAATCTCGAAGATGCACTTTTGGGGTTGGGGCCTCAATAGCTGAGTAGTTAAAGTTGCTGACTTTAGATCACTTGTCCTTCACCACCAATGTGGGTTTGAAATTGTGCTCTGGATGTAGGATTCTTCATTTGAGGAAGTCATCCAGCTCTCTGAAGGAAGGTAAATGGTTCTGCCCAGGTGCCCACCCATGCTTGATACACCTAGGGTCTTCCTTCGCTGCGAGAAGCAACCAAGTCACTGTATGACCTAAATTATGTTGGTTCTGCCAAGGTGCCCACCCATGCTTGATACACCTAGGGTCTTCCTGCGCTGCGAAAAGCTACCAAGTCACTGTATGACCTAAATTGTGTTGGTTCTGCCCAGGTGCCCACCCATGCTTGATACACCTAGGGTCTTCCTTTGCTGCGAAAAGCTACCAAGTCACTGTATGACCTAAATTGTGTTGGTTCTGCCCAGGTGCCCACCCATGCTTGATACACCTAGGGTCTTCCTTCACTGCGAAAAGCTACCAAGTCACTGTATGACCTAAATTTTGTCGGTTCTGCCCTGGTGCCCACCCATACTTGATACACCTAGGGTCTTCCTTCACTGCGCAAAAGCTGGCAAGTCACTGTATGACCTAAATTGTGTTGGTTCTGCCCAGGTGCCCACCCATGCTTGATACACCTAGGGTCTTCCTTCGCTGCGAAAAGCTGGCAAGTCACAGTATAACCAAAATTGTGTTGGTGTGACTTTATACCCAACAAAACAAAAGAAAACACATTAGGGGTATATGTTAATCTAAAGTGGCAGTTCTTGTTAACCTATATACACTGTATAAATGGACTCGGATCTTAGTACCAACTCTTCCATACTAATATTTATAAGACAATCAAATATGTATATGTTTATTTATTTTATGCTTTTCAGTGAAATACTAAAATTTATCAGTGATATAAAAGCTTCAAACAGTGAAAATATCAATTTTATTTTTCACTGGTACGGAACTACACTTGAATGTGAATGAATACGAATTATATATAGTCGTAAATTCCTTGCAAAATATACTTCAGTAAAGATATAGATGTATGTAAATACTTTTGGAATCATAAATATATATGTTCCATCCTAATAAAATCTGAATGAAATCTGGAAATGTCATAGAACTATTTGTTTTTCTGCGTAGATATCATGATGTCATAAAATTTTGAGTCATGATGCAATGCACGAGACGCTGCGCAGGTAAAGTGGATACAGTTTGTTTAAAATCATTGAAAATATTTAAAATAAAAGGAAAATTTGTTTTTTTTTCAGTGTAAGATCGAAATATATTTCACTCATGAACACCATAATTTACATTTTCACTTGCGGCTGCGCCACTCATGAAAATATTAAATTATAGTGTTCACTCGGTGAAATACATTTCGATCTTACACTGAAACAAACAGATATACTATATATGTAATTTTACATGTTTATCTGATGCTAAACGATATACTCAAATCAAATATTGTTAATGATTCACAAATTTCTGCAACAAATTGTTTGTGTTGTTGTTCAGTGTAACGTCTTACTCTGTTGTCACTGGAGTGAACATTGGTGTCCAGATTTTCTTGCAAGTTTTCTTGTGTTGCTTTCACTTCTAACAGACTGTGCTCAATATCTATATAATTTTGTGACTGGGGTTTATGTTAACCTTTAGCCTGCTGGCGGCAAATATGTCTGCCTTTGCGACCAGTGCAGACCAAGATCAGCCTGCACATCCGTGCAGTCTGATCAGGGTCTGCACTGTTCGCTATTCAGTCAGTAAATTTTCAGCAAACACCCCTTCAAATAATAAATGGTATTGCCCAAATTGAATGATGGACCAGTCCATTTTAGAAATTTAGCAGGGTAAATGTTAAACATGTTTTTGAATCTGTATGCTATGTAATGATTATTGTTTACTGTTTAAATCAGTACTCAGTTTTGTAAGTTGCATACAAGCCTTCCATGCTGTCAAATGAGAAGTACTCTTAACGTTTAAACTGACATGGATTGTTATTTAAGAAATAATAAGTTCCCAAACGTGGTTTATCGTAGAATAACCTGAGTTTTGAGTTCATATGCGTAAGAATATATTGTTTCGCATAAGAACGAAAAACTCGGGTTATTCTATGATAAATCACACTTGGGAACTTGTTCTTTCGATTCTAACATGACATACTAGTATCAACAGTGTAAGAAAAAATGGTAACTACTTTTTACGAACGTGCTACGCAACTACTTTTTACGACTGTGCTACGCACCTGGATCGGATCACATCATTGCACACGAGTGGTTTATTGTAGAATAACCCGAGATAGATTTTGCTCTACATATATGTGGGTTATTCGCTGGTCGTGTTAGAATATAAATTTTAGTTGATAGTCCTTGACTCCTCAGTTTTATATTTTCATGAAGATAGATACAGCATGATACTTATTATATCATTTTTTTCCTGTTTTACTTACATTACCTTATGATTATATAGAATCAGACATGCACTACCGCACAGACCACGTCTCACCACTTAATTGTAAGATTTTTCTGTATTACTGCGTAGCATTATTTTAGCACCTCTCTGTGTTATGTGTGTGTTCTTCTGGTGTTGCTGTAAGTCTTGAAAGTTTGATAGCCTAAACAGGACTTTGACAATTTTTGTAAGGGTTGTGAACATACCAGTGTTCCAAATTTACCAGTACAATAGATAGGGTATTAACCATTTAATATCATGCTGGAATGGATTGATTCTGCCTTTGCAACCAGTTTAGATCATGATTAGCCTGCACGTCTTTGCAGTCTGATCAAAATCTTCACTGTTTGCTATTCAGTCAGTATCTATTTGGCAAGCACCCCTTTTATCAGTTAATGGTACTGTCCAAATTGAAAGATGGAAAAGTTCATTATAGAGATTTAGCGGGGTAAGGGCTAATATTATGGTTGAAGCATATTATGATTTCTGTCAGACACATGTAATCAAAAGCATTTTTTTTTCAAATGATGAATCACAAAAATGTTATCTGCCAAATTGTCAGAGTCCTAGTTTGTAAATGTTATATTGGTAAGGTATTATTAATTAAAGGCTAGGAATTTTGTGAAAATTTGTTTTAAGACTTTAGAATGGTGAAGGTGGGTATGGTTTTTTAACAAACAATAATCTGGTTAACAGTTTGTCTGTCTAATAATCAAGTACTAGTAACATATACATTACTATTGAATATTATCAGTAATACACTGCTTGTATGATTTATATGAGAATAATGATTGTACAGTTTTATTTGTGTAATGATGGTGACCAAAATAATAATCCTGAATCTAATTGCTTTTAAAATTAACAAAAAAAAAAACAAAAAAAAAGAAATTATTAAGGACATGAGTCTGTTGTATGTGCTGTTGACAAAACTTGACGGTACCAACTCTTTGATAAATAAAAGCATACTGATTACAAAAGTTTAAACTGCTGTTGACATATTACAATTAATTAAGTTGATAATTATTATTGTTACAAAATAGGAGAGAAAACTATGTAAGCGGGGAGAACCTTATTCAGAAGAGAAAAAGTCAAATCCCTGTCTGGCTGCACAACACAGGTTGCTAAAATGAACATTATATGAGCCGTGCCATGAGAAAACCAACATAGTGGGTATGCGACCAGCATGGATCCAGACCAGCCTGCGCATCCGCGCAGTCTGGTCAGGATCCATGCTGTTCGCTAACGGTTTCTCTAATTGCAATAGGCTTTAAAAGCGAACAGCATGGATCCTGACCAGACTGCGTGGATGCGCAGGCTGGTCTGGATCCATGCTGGTCGCACACCCACTATGTTGGTTTTCCAATGGCATGGCTCAATTATGTCTTGTAAACTGGAAAGTGTCTAGATACATGAGATAATTACAAATGTTTGAAAGGAAAAAAAAATATATTACATGATTGTAAATGTTAAAGTATTAAAAAAGATGTGTGAAGACAGGCATTATGGATATCTGCTTGCTGGTGCAGGTATTTTTTTTCTCTAGGTGAAGACTGTGAAAATGTATATGTTTATAAAGTAAATCATGATTATCATAATTGGAACAGGATGAAGTCAGTTACCATAGCATAGCAACTTAGGATAGTTACATACAAAGTTTGATCTGGTGTTTTAGATTATGGTTAAAATAGTTACAGGAACAGAAATGTTCTCCAGTAAAAATTCAGTTTACATAAAAAAAAATGCTAGTTACGTTTTACAGCAGTGTGAAAGCATGGTTTGTTTTGTACAAAATTTTTAGCAAACAATTCATAGAGATGCTTGTAATTTTAGTTAATAGCCGATCTGTAAACAAAAGTGGTCGTCATTCAGGAATTTCTCTGATTTAAGTTAAACTACCTTCTCTAAGTTAAGTAACTACCTAGCATTAACAAAACCTTGCCTTTAGAGCACTAGGCTTCACTTCAAACACACTCAACATCCATTGCATGTAGCCCTTGAATACTGTTATTGCATAGTAATTTTGCAGTTGATTACTTTGAGGTGATATTAATATTAGCTTTTTTTAACCTTCTTTCTTTGTTTTAATACTACATCCTGACCTGCCTAACAAGAAATAATATTTTATAACAAGAAACTTCAAAAAAGATTGTAATACTGTAAAAGTTGCTTGCCATTAAATAAAAAACCTGGTCACAGACTGGAAAGAATATCAGGGTGTTAGATGTTTTTAATGTTAGAGAGCATTATATTAAAGTCGTATTTTACAATCTGACTCACAATGTAACTGTCTAATAATAACAACCAGTATAATGGACCAATCATATTTGAAGTAAGGTATTGTAATATTTGTAGTTTACATTTCTGTTATATTTTCAGCTCCATCAATACCTACATTCAGCTTATCGAACGGAGCACCACCTGAGTTACCACAAAAATTACGGGATACTAATAAAAAGGTAAATTTAAAAAGACTGATGTTGCTCATTCACTTTGGTATATTAGGTAAAATAGGACTTATTTTGTCTATAATTGTACAAAACAGTTGAATCACTCTAAACGAACAAGCTTGGGAAACTAAGGAAAAGTTTTGTTTTTAGGGGTTGTTATGTTCACAGAGTCAACTTAACTTTGAACCAAGACATTTGTTCAGTTTGGAGGGGTTCCAATTCAGAGGGTTTCAGTTAGAAAGGATTCAAGTTGGGGGTGTGGGGGTGGGGGGGGGGGAGGGGTTCAAGTTAAGCTGGGCCCAATTATGAGGGGTTCCAGTTAAGATGGATTAAGTTTTGAGGGATTTTAGTGAAGAGGGTTTCAGTTAGGAGGGATTCAGTTTAAGGAGGGTTTCCAGTCAAGATGGTTCCAGTAAAGAGGGGTTCCAGTGAGGAAGAGTTCTGGTTAAGGTGGTGAAACAGGATGTTTTATGTGCTAATCTGCGGTGGGCAGCGTCCACTTAAGTTGTCAGATCTTTAACTTGAGCAGCTCTTATCCAGTGTTTACCAAATTTGGTTACAGTGTTTATGGGGAGATTGCCCTAGCGGCTCTGGAGTTACTACCCTTGAATTACGAAAAATTGTGAAAATTACAGTGACTGCTTTCTAAGTTGAGTAGTTCCTATCCAGTGTTCACATACGTTGATCATAATGTTGTAAGATCTGTCAAGATGGATAACCATCTGGATTGTCCCAGAAGCCCTGTATTTATAGCTCTTTAATTACAAAGAACTGTGACTATATTTACAGTGTTTGCTGTCTTACACAGGTAGCTCTTATCTAATTTTCAGCATAATTTTCATGGGTATAATGTCTCAGCCAAGTTTGATAATAAGCCAGATTGTCCCAGAGGTTCTTGAATTACAGCCCTTGAATTAATAAAATATGCAAAAATTGACAGTGTTTGCTCACTAACTTGAGTAGTTCTTATGCAGTGTTCATCATTCTTGGACACAATGTTTATAGGCATAAAATCTCAAACCAGTTTGATAACCAGTAAGATACAAGTCACTGTTGAGTTATGCCCCTTGAATAGTACTTAAAATTGCAAAAATTGACAGTGTCCATGTAATGACTTGAGCAGTTATTATCTTGTGTTCACCAGACTTTGTCAGAATGTTTATGAGTATATTATCTTGGCAAAGTTCAATAAGCAGTGGGTGGACTTTGTTGCTCTGAAGTTATGACCCTAGAATTAGTTGAAATTGAGAAAAACTGACAAGTAGTTTGCTCAAGAAGTAGAGTATTTAAAAGACAAAAGTAATTTGCTGTTGTGTGTATGTTGTGACAGTTTGTCACTCTTGTTCTCTTTGATGGATATTAATTGTAAGAGCATACAAATGAATATAATGCATTAGTTACACTATTAATCCTTGGTATATATCTGCCAGCATAATATATTTGCGGTAAAAATTGCAAGTGCTTTGGTGAAGTCATTAAGTAGGTTAGGTAAGATAGTTAGGTAAGATGGACAGTTTGAAAGATGGATTACATCAAGTTCAAAAACTTAGAATTAAGAAAATACTTTTCTGCACTTTATCACAAAGAATAATATACCATTTATGTTTACCATATTTCAGAACATCCTGAATGAAAGTCATCCAGGAACTCCGAAACAGTCATCTCCTAGCAGCCATAGAACAGATGGCCCAGTCCCACCACTGCCACCTCGGAAGGGTTCAGACTTTGGACTTCCTGTAAACCATGCAAGGAGTGACTCCGAGAACCATATCAGACCTTCAAGGTTGTCTGTGAAAGGTGTAGCGGCTGAATTCAATGCTTCCCAGAGTTCCCCTACAACATCACATAAACCAGTCGCCACAGGAGAAAGTGGTCCACCACCAATACCAAAACGGACGGACAGAAAATCCCCATTATCCAGTCCAAAAACACTTGAGTTTAAAGACGAGCATTCTACAAACTTTTGACTGAATTGATATAACCAAGTGGATATAACTGTGTATATATTGCAAATTTGCAGAGGTCAAAGAAATTGTGTTCTGCTTGTCTTCTGTTTATTATTTCCAAAGCTAGATTTTATCTTAACTGTAAATTATTTTCTTATGATATATATATATAGTGTGAGAGGAAAATATATTATGTAGTACAATAACAAGAGGGTTTTTAATACTTTTTGAGAAGATCTTTGTTTTGCTATGTTGTTTGGTTAGGGGGATAGGTAAATCATTTTAAATGTTGATAAAAATTGTAAATAATTACTTTTGTTCAGGATTTTAGACAATAAGTGGCCAAGAATTATACAATTTTAGATTGTCTACTGTAATATATTAATGTTAGTTATTTTTTATATTTATTTAAGTCTGACCTGATATATGTAAATAATTGATCATATAAATTGTATGTAAATATAGATAAAGAAAGTGTTATTAATATTTTAATGTGCTTATAATGACTGTATGAATTTGTTTACTCTCTGAATATGTGCTTCATTGCTTTGTGAAATGAATTTGTTAGGCCAAGCACAGAATTTACATTGTCAACCCCTCGAAAGCTAAGCAATGAACACAATGATAAAGATAGGGCAGAGTAATTTAGCTTTATAGATTGATTATTTAGAGACTACGGAGGTCTATCACACTCGCCCTAGTATTGCCATCACCATTGCATTTAGGTTGGATTTTGTAGTTGGTTTGCTTTTGGGCTCCCTTTCTGTATTTCACTGATCTTTTTTTAATTGGCATAATAATAAATTATATTACAAGCAGATTTTTTATTAATAAGCATTTTCCATTAGACAGACATCTGAAAGATGTATTCATTGTAATGTAACTTTTCGAGTTGAAACCGTTCCTATTTTTATCACACCATTTGCTGTAGCTCTTTGAACAAAATGCTTAGCAGTTTCATTCAGTTTTTAGCTCATCTGATTTTTTGGAAAAAAATGATGAGTTATTGTCATCACTTGATCGGTGTCGGCGTTTCCTGGTTAAGTTTTATGTTTAGGTCAGCTTTTCTCCTAAACTATCAAAGGTATTGCTTTGAAACTTGCAACACTTGTTAACCATCAATAGCTGACCCTGTACAGCAAGAAACATAACTCTATCCTGCTTTTAAAGAATTATTGCCTGTTTTGGACTTAGAAAATCCGATTTCTTGGTTAAGTTTTATGTTTAGGTCAGCTTTTCTCATAAACTATCAAAGCTATTGCTTTGAAACTTGCAACAGTTGTTCACCATCATAAACTGACCCTGTACATCAAGAAACATTACTCCATCCTGCTTTTTTGCAAGAATTATGGTTCTTTTTGGACTTAGAAAATCATGGGTAGGACAATATTTCTATTATACAAAAAAATCAGATGAGCGTCAGCACACACAAGGCGGTGCTCTTGTTTAGTTCTGTTTTGTGCAAAATAAAGTCTGTAAAGTAAGGGAATTATTGTATTTCAGTTGCTGTTTACATAAAACTTTATATGAAAGTTTGCATAAAGTTAGGACAATATTGATCAACAATAATTACGTTAAACATGAAGTGTTACATTTGAAGTATATACATTTTATAAAAAGTTTAGTAAAAGAAATGTTATTTTGATATTAAAAGGTATCATGTTAATCTTTGATTTATATGGAATTTAGAAATTTTTAAAGATGTTAATATTAAAAATACAGTTGATTATTTTAACATTGAATCCAGTTGTGTATACTGTGTTATGATTTTATATTATTATTATCTTCCAGTGACTGAATTGAAACCAATAGCAACTCATCCAACATAAACAGCAGCTATTGTCCTTGTTTTATAAAAGTGTTTTTTTCTGCATAATAAGTGATGTTGTTTCGTCTTCCAAATGTTGTTATGTTTAGTTAATTATGTATTCTTATAATATTTCAAGTGCCATTTTCTAACTTGTTTACATTATTTCTACAAACATTTGATTACAGTAACCTTTAGCCTGTGGGCAGACAGTGATTTTGCCTTTGCCACCAGTGCAGACCAAGATCAGCCTCTGTGCAGGTTGATCATGGTCTGCACTGTTCGCTATTAAGTCAGTAATTCTTCAGTGATCACCCCTTCGAATAATAAATGACACGGCCCAAATTGAATGATAGACCAGTTCATTTTAGAAATTTATCAGGCTAAGGGTTTTACATTCAATTTTAATTTTTATAACCAAGTTCAGTATCTGGAGAACTACTCAGTGAACACAAAGTTTTATACTTGTTCAAGTCCTGTACTAATACAGCCTGTATCTGTTGAGGCAGGTAAGATAAATTATCAAAATTATATTTTGCATTTGCTTTCCTCATTGTTTTGAAAACTGTTAAAAGTCTTTCTGAATATATTTTCTGTTACGTTTTACGTTTTATTTTTCTTTCAAACCCAGTTTGCATACGAAGCTTCAAGAAGTGCTAGAAGTGGTATTAGTTTAACCCTTACCATGCTGGACACGTTGATTCTGCCTTTGCGACCAATGTAGATCATGATCAGCCTGCACATCTGATCATGATCTGCACTGTTCACTGTTCAGCCAGTATCTTTTTGAAGCATCCCTTGTAACAGTTGATGGTACTGTCCAAATTGGAAGATGGACAAGTTCATTATAGAAATTTAGCAAGGTAAGGGTTAAATTACAGCACATTTTATTCAGTTTGCTAGAAACTACATTTTATATCTAGAAATCTTTGCACACTGGGATTGTGAGTTAAGGGACAAGTCTGTAAAGTCCAAAGAATCTGACTGGTTTATTACAAGATCTTTTAATTGACCAAAGAATGTAGCCTCCAAATGCAAGTTTTATAATCTATGGGCCAGAAATGACAAGTTTTACATGTATTCATCTTTCTGTACCCTGCAAGCTTGACTTGTATATTTTGCAGGTGGAAAACATTGGAGCATTTTAACCTTGCAAGTTTTATATATAAAAAAAAAAAGCTACATGACCTGTGTGAATCTGATGTAGACATTTTATTTTTTTATGTACTTTGTTTTTGACTTATCCCTGTCTCTGTGATACTTGAATGTTATTGTTTTTTTGCTTAATGAAACTCTATTTGTTATGATTCCTTTAATATCTGTGAATTATGTAAGAAAATGTCTTGGACTGGAATTTGTTTATCCTATTTTATAGGTAGTTTCATTCTTTTTGTTGAAGGATTGTATGGCTTTATTATATAACTTGGTAATGATGCTTTGCCATTGCTGTTGCTACTTAACCTTTAGCATGCTAGGTAAATTGTCGTCTGCTGGAAATGTCGTCTGCTAAAATTGGTAAGTTCATTCAATTTGCTCCAAAATTGGAAGAAATATTGTCAGAGTAGCAAACAGCTTGGAACCTGATCAGACGCCGATTTAATCGGCGTCTGATCTGGTTCCAAGCTGTTTGCAAAGGCTGTTAAATTCGCCCGCAGCAGGCTAAGGGTTAATTTAGTTCATTAGAAAATTTTTGATCTTTTATAATTATGAACTTTGACCTTTTCGAAATTGGTTTTAGATTTGTTACTTTAGCATATCCAGTGGTCATTTAATGATGATTTTTATATTTTCAGGCTTTTATTTTTTGTGTAAGGTATTGTTAACTTTCTGAGGGGCTTACATTCCTAGGGAAGGAAGTTTATTTGGCAATTAATTATAAACAACCAGACCTGTCATATATTTTAAAACTAATTAATACATCATAATTATGTAACATGGTAGCCTGAATAAATCCGAATTTCATCATGAAGTATTGGTCTTATTTGAACATGTAAACATGTAATAAACAGAAGATTCGTTGATCTTCACCAATTAGCATATATAAAAAGAACATTTGTTTGTTTTCAGTGAGATATCGAAATATATATTCACCGATAAGGGAGATAACCTGATATTTTCACTCAGGCTCCGTCTTCGTGAAAATATTCAATTGTCTCCCTTATCGGTGAAGATATATTTTGATATCACACTGCAAACAAACAAATATCCTCTATATGTATAATAAAAACTTTTGCAAGTGTGGGCTATACAGCTTTATTTTGTGTGTTGTCTCTAGCATATATTGCTGAACAACAACTTTATTTTTTTCTGCTAGAATGACATGTTAATTTTGAAAACTATTAAATATTTGATTTAGTTATATAAGAAACATTCCGTAAGTAGTAGAATGTCCAGAAATATTCTTTAAAGCTTAACCATTGTTATAATATAGACAGATTTCTTGAAAGCACAGTTTAAATTAAATCATGAACATTATTATTTGTCTCGACTAGTGGTACAAAATAGATGCTTACTAACTGGCTAGCCGGTATTTACTTTAGACCATCAAAATTTTGTGTTGAGCTATAGACCAGTCAATAGTACAAAGTATATACTGACAATCTATATAAGGAGTCGTGTAATAACTTTTGGTCTTTACTTGTAAGCAAAAAAGCTGCTCTATTGACACAAGTGTGCAGTATGGATTTTTTATTTTTAAACTGTTTAAAACAGAGATGCAATATATTAATACATCCTGGAACAAGCTTAACACTTTACTGAACATTCCTCGCTTCCTGCTAAGCTGTTTGGAAAATTGTAGAGAAAAGTTAAGAATGACTTGTGTAAAGTTTTAATAAATAATACAGAAATATAATAAAAAATATACAAAAAATGTTAATAAATCTTCATTAAATATCACAATACAAATTCTTTGTCATAAAATAATAAACAACAGAAAGACACATAAACCAAACTTGGTAAACAAAAAACAAAATTTTGAGCAGCACCATGAGAAAACCAACATAGTGGCTTTGCGACCAGCATGGATCCAGACCAGCCTGCGATCCGCGCAGTCTGGTCAGGATCCATACTGTTCGCCAATGGTTTCTCTAATTACA
This sequence comes from Mercenaria mercenaria, assembly GCF_021730395.1. Classification (NCBI taxonomy): domain Eukaryota; kingdom Metazoa; phylum Mollusca; class Bivalvia; order Venerida; family Veneridae; genus Mercenaria; species Mercenaria mercenaria. The sequence goes on from NC_069373.1 coordinate 10,792,880, forward strand.
ATAGGCTTTGAAAGCGAACAGCATGGGTGCTGACCAGACTGCGCGGATCGAAGGCTGGTCTGGATCCATGCTGGTCGAAACGCACTATGTTGGTTTTCTCATGGCATGGCTCAAATAGATACAAAACATAAGTTGTACAATGTCGCTGTAAACATGTTCTTCCATACACAAACACTTGATCATTGATTATATGCCAAACATGCAGGTTTGACAAGTTAAGGCTTTTACATCAGCAAAAGAGGGGGACTCATTTCACATATTTTTGAAAATGACAAATTGCTAATACAGTCAGAAAAATCTTACTTGATCCTTAGTTTGGTGGAAACAAGAAAATACAGAAATGCGAATCTGCCATGTATTGCAACATACTTGCTAGTGTAAACAGATTGAAATGAAATTACAATTTTATGAAATTAACTATCATCTCAACTTTTTTTCTGGTTTACACTAATTACTGAGGCATTAAAAATGATGGACTGACATTTTTTGAAACTCTGGTTTTTTTTGCATGAAAAAAGAAGAAGACTTTTTAAAGGTTTCTCACTTTGAAGGAAACCACCATAATCTTACAGGAATATAATTATGCATGGCATGCTTTATAATCTTTTTCAGAGATATTTTTATGAAATATACCAAGTTTCAGAGTAATCAAGACAGTTCTATCTATTTTGTGTATATACATTTTATGTATATGTTGTTATGCAGTAGATCTAACTCACAAATCTATTACAAATGATACAATAAACCATACTAAAATGAACATGTTGTTCTTATTTTTAGCTTGACTATTTGAAGAATAGGTAGAGCTTTTTGTACTTGCCAATGCTTGGACGTCCATGTCAGAGTCATGATTTGGTTAAGTTTTTGTATGTAAGCTGGTATCTCAGTAACCACTTGTTATAATACTCTGTTTTGCTTTTTTACAAAATTATGCCACTTTTTCGACTTAGAAATTTTTGGTTAAGGTTTTATATGTAAGCTTATATCTCAGTACCCACGAATGGGAATAGATGGAAACTTCACACACTTGTTCACTGTGATGATCTGACATGCAGTGCACAGGTTCCATAACTACTTTGCATTTTTACAAAATTATTTCCCTTTTTCGACTTAGCAGTTTTTGGTTAAGTTTTTGTATGTAAGCAAAATTTATTTTGTTTGGTTCAACGTCGCACCGACACAATTATAGGCAATATGGCGACTTTCCAGCTTTGATGGTAGAGGAAGACCCCAGGTGCCCCTCCGTGCATTATTTCATCACGAGCGGGCACCTGGGTAGAACCACCAACCTTCCGTAAGCCAGCTGGATGGCTTCCTCACATGAAGAATTCAATGCCCGAGTGAGGCTCGAACCCACATCAGTGAGGGGCAAGTGATTTGAAGTCGGCAACCTTAACCACTCGGCCACGGAGGCCCCTGTATGTAAGCTGGTATCTCAGTACCCACTAATGGGAATGGATTGAAACTTCACACAATTGTCCATTGTCATGAGCCGATATGCATTGTACAGGTTCCATAACCCTGTTTCGCAATTTTACAAAAGTATGCCCCTTTTTCGACTTCAATATTCATTCAATTGACAAGGCTGTTGAATAGTCCAGGGTTGCTGTCCTCCGACAGCTCTTGTTATCAGAATTATCACCCCTTTTCAACCTGAAATTCAGAAAAACGTCGAAGTCTTGAAAGGATGAATGGACTTAATTCATTTTTGTTAGACAAGTATATGATTTAAAACGAAGGCCAAGTTTGACTTCAGTTACAATGCAATTATTTTTAGCAAAATTATGTCACCTTTTTGACTTTAAAATTGGCTGTACCTTCAATAACTCATGAATGGATTTATGGATTGAATTCATTAAAGTACACAGGTATATGATCATAGAATACAGGCCATGTTCTATTTTAGATACAATCCACTGATATTTGGTAGAATTATGTTGCTATTATGACCTAAAATAAATGTTTTTGTCAGTCCTTTTTGAAATGATGAATGGACTGAAATCATTTTTTGAAAACATGTATAATGAGTATAGTATACATATAGTAAGTTTGGTCTCTGTTACAATCCACCAAATTTTGACAAATTTATGGCCCCTTTTTGACTTAACATTTGGTTGTCCAGTCTAAAAATTTTGAATGAATTAATGAATTGAATTCATTCTAATGACAAAGGTATATGATTATAAAATAAGGTTAAGTTGAATTTTAATTATAATCAAAGAGCTATAAAAATAAATAGATTGGCAACTTGAAAGGCATATAGAGCAAATCTCGCCAACCTCCCGTGACAAAAAAACGAGATCTCGTTTACCGGAAGTGTCGCTTTCTCCACGCGCCATTTTGTATGCGAAAGCAATTATTCATCGGTAAAATAATTATCACCGTATGACCACGCTTCTTTCGATGGCAAAAGAAAACGTGTACTTCGTGTCTTAAGACCATTTCAAATTAAACTAATTTTGTTTTAGAAGCTAACATGTATTTTAAATGTAGTTTTAAAGGTACAGATTGTAACTCCATGCTCGCCGATGTTTGTTTTTAGTAAGATAACGCCGAATCACGCTCTGACACGAGCTCACGCGAGATTACAGCCAGTTGCCATTCTGTGTATTTATACTTCTTTGTTATAATCTACCAACTTTTGGCATCTTTTCTTACTTAAAATTTGCAAATGTTGATGTCCATTTGATAACATTTGAAAGGATGAATAGATGAGTTATGGTCCCCTTTCATCTTTATTTTAAATCTGGTTGTTAGTAAGTACTTCTCCAACAAATAAATGTATTTAATTCATTACATCCCTTTAAATGTACAAAAAGTCTTAATTTCATAAAAGGCGGTGTTATGGGGAAATGTACACAATATCCAGCAATGTATTAACAGAAATGTAGAAAAAATAAAAAGCATAAGTGTTTAATAATATTAAATTAATAAAACAGTCACATAATCTATGACAAGAGTCTGATTTTGATAAAAGTCATTTGCATCATACCCGCTTCATTTGAATAAATGGAAGGATGAAGTAATGGCTATGAATGATCAGATCATGATAAGCACAAGATATGTTCACAGATGCCCCCTACACCTATAGAGGCCTTTGGGTACAGACACTCGCCTTCCAAAAACACGCACACAAATATAAAAAGTTGAATATTTTCAGTTGATTGTACCTGCAACTGCATTAGAATCATTGATATTATCTTCAGCAAAACACCTTGGTGTCTGACTGCATACTGTTCACTGAAGGTTAAATATCTTTAAAAGTCTCAACAGTGAAAATATCTATTTCTATCAAAACTGCAAAAATCAACAAGAGATCACAGAGTGATCTTGGCGCCCACCAATGTGCCATTTTTGAGTGTTCCAAATTTCAAGACTTATTGACTAGCTCAAGGTCAAATTTCATTTCCGTACACAACACAAATCTATGCATGTGGTCCAAATTTGAAGCCTGTACCTTCAAAAATGTGAAAGTAGGTCACTAGGTCAATGTCAAGGTCAAAGTTTGTTTCGGTATACAAAACTATGCATGTGGTCCTAAATTTGAAGCCTGTAGCTACAGAAATGTGAAAGTAGGTCACTAGGTGAATCTTAAGGTCAAAGTTCCTTTCGGTACATAAAACTATGCAAGTGGTCCAAATTTGAAGGTTGATTTTGAGAAATGTAAAAGTAGGTCACTAGGTCAAAATCCAGGTCAAATTTTACTTCGTAATACAAAACTATGCATGTGGTCAAAATTTGAAGCCTGTATACTGGGTATACCAATTACCGTGAGTCTTAAATTCAGTGGACTCTATTTATAACAAAATGATTGTTTGAAAGGATAATTTTTATTCTGTTTAATTAATTTATATTTTAGCTTAAGACTTTTGGCAAAAAATCGTCAAAACCCCAGGAAAAAGTTCCACTACTGTCATTCAAAGAACAGAGGTGGAGAATTTTAGCATTTTCTGGCATATACCTATTACCGTGAATTTCAACTTTCAATCTAAAGAAGTTGTTAAATTGATCTAAGACAAAGAAAGCATTTCTATTTTACAATGGGCCAAACTAAATATGAAAAAGATATGGCAGAAATAAGCAAGTTTAATGAAAATTTGTGGAGAAAAATTGCAAAGATTAACCATAATGACCAGTCACTTAGCTAAATTCCTTAATTTCTGAGATCAGTGTGAAATAAAAAGAAAGACATTCCAATTTTCAAAAATAGTTTTGCTAAAAATCTGAGCACATTGAGCATTAATAATGAGAGAAAAATTGTAAAGCAATTTTCTTGTTAAGTGTCAAAACAGGACATTCGCGGTAATATGTATATCCCGGTAATTGGTATATTCAGTATACCTTCAAAAATGTGAAAGTAGGTCACTAGGTCAATGTAAAGGTCAAAGTTTGTTTCAGTACACAAAACTATGCATGTGGTCCAAATATGAAGGCTGTAGCTTGAGAAATGTAAAAGTAGGTCACTCGGTCAAAATCAAGGTCAAATTTTATTTCGGAATACAAAACTATGCATGTGGTCCAAATTTGAAGCCTGTACCTTAAAAATGTGAAAGTAGGTCACTAGGTCAATGTAAAGGTCAAAGATCATTTCAGTACACAATACTATGCAAGTGGTCCAAATTTGAAGGCTGTAGCTTGAGAAATGTAAAAGTAGGTCACTAGGTCAAAATCAAGGTCAAATTTTATTTCAGAATACAAAACTATGCAAGTGGTCCAAATTTGAAGCCTGTACCTTCAAAAATGTGAAAGTAGGTCACTAGGTCAATGTCAAGGTCAAAGTTTTTTTCGGTACACAAAACTATGCATGTAGTCCAAATTTGAAGGCTGTAGCTTGAGAAATGTGAAAGTAGGTCACTAGGTCAAAATCAATGTCAAATTTCATTTTGAAACACGAAACTATGCATATGGTCCAAATTTGATGCCTGTACCTTCAAAAATGTGAAAGTAGGTCACTAGGTCAAAATAAAGGTCAAAGTTTTTTCCAGTGCATAAAATTATGCATGTGGTCCAAATTTGAAGGCTGTAGCTACAGAAATGTGAAAGTAGGTCACTAGGTCAAAATCAAGGTCAACTCATGTCAAGGTTCATCTTGCCACTCAAAAATATACATGTGGTCCAAGTTTGAATGTTGTAGTTACTGACAAGAACATTTTAAAAGCTTTTCCCTATATAAGTCTATATGAACCATGTGACCCCCGGGGCGGGGCCATATTTAACCCTAGGAGGATAATTTGACAAACTTGGTAGAGAACCACTAGATGATGCTACATTACAAGTATCAAAGCCCTAGGCTTTGTGGTTTGGACAAGAAGATTTTCAAAGTTTTCCCTATACAAGTCTATGTAAACCATATGACTCCCAGAGCGGGGCCATATTTGACCCTAGGGGTATAATTTGAACAATCTTAGTTAAAGACCACTAGATGATGTCACATACAAAATATCAAAGCCCTAGGCCCTGTGGTTTTGGACAAGAGGTTATTCAAAGTTTTTCCCTATACAAGTCTATATAAACCATGTGACCACCAGGGCGGGGCCATATTTGACCCCAGAGAAATAATTTGAATCATCTTGGTAGAGGACCACTAGATAATGCTTCATACCAAATATCAAAGCCCTAGGCTCTGTGGTTTTGGACAAAAAGGTTTTCAAAGTTTTTCCCTATATAAATCTATATAAATTATAAAAATAAACAAAGGGCCATAACTCACTCATAAATTGTTGAACCAGTCTGATTTTCAGGGGGACACAACTAGGGTACCAATACATCATTCTGACAAAGTTTGGTCAAAATCCCCCCAGTAGTTTCTGAGGAGATGCGATAACGAGAAATTGTTAACGGACGGACGGACGGACGGACGGACGGACGGAATGACGGACGGACGGACCACGGACGCAGAGTGATTTTAATAGCCCACCATCTGATGATGGTGGGCTAAAAACAAAATTGAAGGCCCTTTTCAAGACGTGTAGGGGCCAACATTTTGCAACAAATACAGCTGTCCATTATGTTGCTATAAATAAACACTTGTATCAAGATTTCACATGTTCATCTGGAACTGTTCGTACTTCTCCGTGTTTCACTGTGAAGAAACATCCGGCATCTAAACCTTTCTGTTTTAATATATCACCTAGTTTCTGTTTCGGCTCCATGTAGTGCTGAAACAAGAAAACAAACAGTTGAGCTACATTTTGGTGTAGTAAACACTATTCAGACATATATATGAGTATACATAGTGTATTCCCGCAAACTTAAATAACTACTAAGACAATTTGTGGGACTTGCAAAAAGTAGTCTTATTACTGAGTCGGTATTTTTATCAAAACCCTGCCAATATGGCATTCAGTTGTACATCAATGAACATTGGGCGATCACCATAATTTACCTTGAGCAGTTTGTGCTCTGGTATGCTTAAACACAGAAATAAGTGATTTGATTTAAGTGATGTATCTTAGTTAATACAGTGATGTATCTTAGTTAATACACAAAGTTCTAACAAATGCAATACAATTAACTATTTCAGAACATAATTGTGCAATTTTTACGGTACAGCCTAGCATGGTCAAATCTGATCTGCTCTATTTAAACTCACTCAAAATGCCTAGCATGGTCAAATCTGATCTGCTCTATTTAAACTCACTCAAAAGGAGTTAAATTATATATCTATCAAAAATTTTATTTGGTTACCACTTGCTGTAAATCCAGTAATGTATCAACTTGTTGATTTGCCGATTCAATCATTAAAAAAATTTCAGGCCAGAGTTTATAGTTAAGCAAAATCAGTAATTGTGCATGAAATAAAAAATGCCCAACTAGCAAATCTATTTTCACACATTGTTTTGGGGTAGTGTAATCTGTCCACACATTAGGTCAAAAAACTAGGTTGGTCTGTATATACTACAGATTTCATGACATGCATGTGTTGCTAACCAAGGAATCTTGCAGTCGCATCACTGAGACCCAGACCAACACATTTTTGACTGGTTGGTTCTGCAAAAAGTGGCTGTATTACATAATTGTGGACCAGTCTTATTTTCGGAATTTTTGACCATAAAAATACAGACAAATATTTTTTTTCTCTCAAAAATTGGCCTTATTAACTGAAGTCTTATTTTTGGACCCGTCCTTAAGTGGAACTTAACTATACAAATGTCCCCCAATGTATTCCCACAGACGTAAATAACTCTACCTCAGTTGTTAGTATAAACTTCTGTAATGTATTCAAACAAACTTAAACAACTACACCTATGAATTTTCCCCACTGTATTCCCACATACTCAAATAACCATACTTCAGTTGTAAGTATGAATGTTTAACAATGTATCCTTACAGACTCAAAAAAAATTATACCTCTGTTGTAAGTATGAATGTTCCGTAGTGTATACCCACAGACATAAATAAATATACCTCAGAATGTTAGTATGATTGTTCAGCAGTATATTCCCACATATGTAAATAACTATACTTCTGTGTTCCCAAGTGTATTCCCAGAGACTTAAATATCTATATCTCAGTTGCCAGTATGAATGATCCCCAGTGTATCTCCTAAGACTTAAATAACTATACTTGCTGTGCACAGTCAGCTTTTAATGGCGAATCTCCAAGTTCTAAAGCAATAGTTTTGATAGTTTAGGAGAAAAGCTGACCTAAATACAAAACTTAACCAAGAAATCTGATATTTTCTAAGTCTAAAAAGGGCCATCACTCTTGCAAAAAGCAGGATGGAGTTATGTTTCTTGCTGTACAGTGTCAGCGTTTGATGGTGAACAAGTGTTGCAAGTTTTAAAGCAATAGCTTTGATAGTTTAGGAGAAAAGCTGACCTAAATACAAAACTTAACCAAGAAATCTGATATTTTCTAAGTCCAAAAGGGGCAATAATTCTTGCAAAAAGCAGGATGGAGTTATGTTTCTTGCTGTACAGAGTCAGCTTTTGATGGTAAACAAGTGTTGTAAGTTTTAAAGCAATAGCTTTGATAGCTTAGGAGAAAAGATGACCTTAACATAAAACTTTACCAAGAAATCTGATATTTTCTAAGCCCAAAAGGGGCCATAATTCTTGCAAAAAGCAGGACGGAGTTATGTTTCTTGCTGTACAGAGTCATCTTTTGATGGTGAACAAGTGTTGCAAGTTTTAAAGCAATAGCTTTGACAGTTTAGGAGAAAAGCTGACCTAAACATAACAAGAGCACCGCCTTGCGGGTGCTGACGCTCATCTGATTTTTTTTGTATAATAGAAATATTGTCCTACCCATGATTTTCTAAGTCTAAAAAGGGCCATCACTCTTGCAAAAAGCAGGATAGAGTTATGTTTCTTGATGTACAGTGTCCACTTATGATGGTGAAAAACTGTTGCAAGTTTTAAAGCAATAGCTTTGATAGTTTATGAGAAAAGTTGACTAAAACATAATATTCAACCAAGAAAATGATTTTTCTAAGTCCAAAAGGGGCAATAATTATTGCAAAAAGCAGGATGGAGTTATGTTGCTTGCTGTACAGGGTCAGCTTATGATGGTGAACAAGAGTTGCAAGTTTTAAAGCAATAGCTTTGATAGTTTAAGAGAAAAAGTTGACCTAAACATAAAACTTAACCAAGAAATCTGATATTTTCTAAGTCCAAAAGGGGCCATAAATCTTGCAAAAAGCAGGATGGAGTTATGTTTCTTGCTGTACAGGGTCAGCTTATGATGGTGAACAAGTGTTGCAAGTTTTAAAGGAATAGCTTTGATAGTTTAGGATAAAAGCTGACCTAAACATAAAACTTAACCAAGAAAACTGATTTTCTAAGTCCAAAAGGGGCAATAATTCTTGCAAAAAGCAAGATGGAGTTATGTTTCTTGATGTACAGGGTCTGCTTATGATGGTGAACAAGTATTCCAAGTTTCAAAGCAAAAGTTTTGATAGTTTAGGAGAAAAGTTGACCTAAACATAAAACTTAACCAAAAAATCTGATATTTTCTAAGTACAAAAGGGGCCATAAATCTTGCAAAAAGCAAGATGGAGTTATGTTTCTTGCTATACAGGGTCAGCTTATGATGGTGAACAAGTATTCCAAGTTTTAAAGCAATAGCTTTGATAGTTTAGGAGAAAAGCTGACCTAAACATAAAACTTAACCAGGCAACGCCGACGCCGACGCCGACAACCGCTCAAGTGATGACAATAACTCATCATTTTTTTTCAAAAAATCAGATGAGCTAAAAATTAACCAGGCAACCCGACGCAGATGCCGACACTGACGATGATCAAGTGATGACAATAACTCATCATTTTTAAAAAAAATATATCAGATGAGCTAAAAACTGTTCTGCCATGTATTCCCAGAAATTTAGATAACTATAGCTCTTAAGTTAGTATCAATGTTCCTTGGTGTATTCCCACAGATGTTGATAACTATACCTCAGTTGTAATTATCAATGCTCATAAGTGTATTCTCACAGATGTAAATAACTTTACCTCTGCTGTAAGTTTGGATGTCCCCAGTGTATTCTCAAAGACTTAAATAACAATACCTTGTGGTAAGCATAATTGTCCCCCAGTAATTTCAAACAGACTTTATCTCTGTTGTAAGTCTGAATTTCCCCCTGTGTATTCCCACAGACTAAAACAACTATACCTCAGTTGAAAGTATGAAAGTTCCACAGTGTATCTCCATAGACTTAAATAACTATACCACAGTTAATAAGAATATTCCCCAGTGTATTCCCACATACTTGAATAACTATATCTCATTCGCAAGTATAAATGTTCCCAAGTGTACCGCCAAAAACTAAAATAACTATACATTTTTGTACCTCAGTTGAAAGTATGAAAGTTCCACAGTGTATCTCCACAGACTTAAATAACTATACCACAGTTAATAAGAATGTTCCCCAGTGTATTCCCACATACATAAATAACTATATCTCATTCGTAAGTATCAATGTTCCCCAGTGTACCCCCAAAAACTAAAATAACTATACCTCAGTTGAAAGTATGAAAGTTCCCCAGTGCATCTCCACAGACTTAAATAACTATACCACAGTTAATAAGAATGTTCACAATGTATTCCAACAGACTTAGTTAACTATACCTCAGCTGTAAGTATGAATGTTTCCCAGTATTTCCCACAGACTTAATTAACTATACCTCAGTTGAAAGTATGAAAGTTCCACAGTGTATCTCCATAGACTTAAATAACTATACCACAGTTAATAAGAATATTTCCCAGTGTATTCCCACATACTTGAATAACTATGTCTCATTCGTAAGTATAAATATTCCCCAGTGCCAACTTCCCCACATAAATTATCAGAGGTGGAGGACGAATGATTTCAGACACAATGTCTTTTATCAAATTGTCACTGAGAACATACGCCCCGCCCGGGGATCGAACTCACGACCTTGCGATCCATAGACCAACACTCTCCCTACTGAGCTAAGCGGGCGGGCGTTGAAAGTATGAAAGTTCCCCAGTGTATCTCCATAGACTTAAATAACTATACCACAGTTAATAAGAATGTTCCCCAGTGTATTCCAACACATAAATAACTATATCTCATTCTTAAGTATAAATGTTCCCCAGTGTACCCCCAAAGACTAAAATAACTATACCTCAGTTGAAAGTATGAATGTTCCCCAGTGCATCTCCACAGACTAAAATAACTATACCACAGTTAAAAAGAATGTTCCCCAGTGTATTCCAACAGACTTAATTAACTATACCTCAGTTGTAAGTATGAATGTTCCCCAGTATTTCCCACAGACTTAATTAACTATACCTCAGTTGTAAGTATGAATGTTCCCCAGTGTATTCCAACAGACTTAATTAACTATACCTCAGTTGTAAGTACGAACGTTCCCCAGTATTTCCCACAGACTTTATTAACTATACCTCAGTTGTAAGTACGAACGTTCCCCAGTGTATTTAAACAGACTTAATTAACTATATACCTCAGTTGTAAGTACGAATGTTCCCCAGTGTATTCCAACAGACTTAATTAACTATATCTCAGTTGTAAGTACGAATGTTCCCATGTGTAATCCAACAGACTTAATTAACTATACCTCAATTGTAAGTACGAATGTTCCCAAGTGTATTCCAACAGACTTAATTAACTATACCTCAGTTGTAAGTATGAATGTTCCCATGTGTATTCCGACAGACTTAATTAACTATACCTCAATTGTAAGTACGAATGTTCCCCAGTGTATTCCAACAGACTTAATTAACTATACCTCAGTTGTAAGTACGAATGTTCCCATGTGTAATCCAACAGACTTAATTTAATTAACTACACCTCAATTGTAAGTACCAATGTTCCCCAGTGTATTCCAACAGACTTGATTAACTATACCTGAGTTGTAAGTATGAATATTCCCCAGTGTATTCCAACAGACTTAATTAACTATACCTCAGTTGTAAGTACGAATGTTCCCCAGTACGAATGTTCCCCAGTGTATTCCAACAGACTTGAATAACTATATCTCATTCGTAAGTATAAATGTTCCCCAGTGTACCGCCAAAATATAACTATACTCAGTGAAGTATGAAGTTCCAGTGTATTCCACAGACTTAATAACTATACCCAGTAATAGAAGTTCCCAGTATTCCACAGACTAATAACTATACTCATTCGTAAGTAAAGTTCCCCAGTGTACTAAAAACTAATAACTATACAGTTGAAGTAGAATGTTCCCCAGTGTATTCCCACATAATAAATAACTATATCTCATTCGTAAGTATAAATGTTCCCAGTGTACCCCAAAACTAAAATAACTATACAGTTGAAAGTATGAAAGTTCCCAGTGCATCTCCACAGACTTAAATAACTATACCACAGTTAATAAGAATGTTCACAATGTATTCCAACAGACTTAATTAACTATACCTCAGTTGTAAGTATGAATGTTCCCCAGTATTTCCCACAGACTTAATTAACTATACCTCAGTTGAAAGTATGAAAGTTCCACAGTGTATCTCCATAGACTTAAATAACTATACCACAGTTAATAAGAATATTTCCCAGTGTATTCCCACATACTTGAATAACTATATATCATTTGTAAGTATAAATATTCCCCAGTGTATCCATAAAGACTAAAATAACTATACCTCATTTGAAAGTATGTTTGTTTGTTTTGGGTTTAACGCCATTTTTCAACAGTATTTCAGTCATGTAACTGCGGGCAGTTAACCTAACCAGTGTTCCTGGATTCTGTAAGTACAAACCTGTTCTCCGCAAGTAACTGCCAACTTCCCCACATGAATTATCATAGGTGGAGGACGAATGATTTCAGACACAATGTCTTTTATCAAATCGTCAAGGAGAACATACGGCCCGCCCCGGGATCGAACTCACGACCTTGCGATCCACAGACCAACACTCTCCCTACTGAGCTAAGTGGGCAGGTGTTGAAAGTATGAAAGTTCCCCAGTGTATCTCCATAGACTTAAATACCTATACCACAGTTAATAAGAATGTTCCCCAGTGTATTCCAACACATAAATAACTATATCTCATTCTTAAGTATAAATGTTCCCCAGTGTACCCCCAAAGACTAAAATAACTATACCTCAGTTGAAAGTATGAAAGTTCCCCAGTGCATCTCCACAGACTAAAATAACTATACCACAGTTAAAAAGAATGTTCCCCAGTGTATTCCAACAGACTTAATTAACTAAACCTCAGTTGTAAGTACGAACGTTCCCCAGTATTTCCCACAGACTTTATTAACTATACCTCAGTTGTAAGTACGAATGTTCCCCCAGTGTATTTAAACAGACTTAATTAACTATATACCTCAGTTGTAAGTATGAATGTTCCTCAGTGTATTCCAACAGACTTAATTAACTATACCTCAGTTGTAAGTACGAATGTTCCCATATGTAATCCAACAGACTTAATTAACTATACCTCAATTGTAAGTACGAATGTTCCCCAGTGTATACCAACAGACTTAATTAACTTTACCTCAGTTGTAAGTATGAATATTTCCCAGTGTATTCCAACAGACTTAATTAACTATACCTCAGTTGTAAGTACGAATGTTCCCCAGTGTATTCCAACAGACTTAATTAACTATACCTCAGTTGTAAGTACATATGTTCCCCAGTGTACTTCCATTAACTATACTTCAGTTGTAAGTATGAATGTTCCCTAGTGTATTCCAACAGACTTAATCAACTAAACCTCAGTTGTAAGTACGAATGTTCCCCAGTGTATTCCAACAGACTTAATTAACTATACCTCAGTTGTAAGTACGAATGTTCCCATGTGTAATCCAACAGACTTAATTTAATTAACTACACCTCAATTGTAAGTACGAGTGTTCCCCAGTGTATTCCAACAGACTTGATTAACTATACCTCAGTTGTAAGTATGAATATTCCCCAGTGTATTCCAACAGACTTAATTAACTATACCTCAGTTGTAAGTACGAATGTTCCCCAGTACGAATGTTCCCCAGTGTATTCCAACAGACTTGAATAACTATATCTCATTCGTAAGTATAAATGTTCCCCAGTGTACCGCCAAAAACTAAAATAACTATATCTCAGTTGAAAGTATGAAAGTTCGACAGTGTATCTCCACAGACTTAAATAACTATACCACAGTTAATAAGAATGTTCCCCAGTGTATTCCCACATACATAAATAACTATATCTCATTCGTAAGTATCAATGTTCCCCAGTGTACCCCCAAAGACTAAAATAACTATACCTCAGTTGAAAGTATGAAAGTTCCCCAGTGCATCTCCACAGACTTAAATAACTATACCACAGTTAATAAGAATGTTCAAAATGTATTCCAACAGACTTAATTAACTATACCTCAGTTGAAAGTATGAAAGTTCCACAGTGTATCTCCATAGACTTAAATAACTATACCACAGTTAATAAGAATATTTCCCAGTGTATTCCCACATACTTGAATAACTATATATCATTTGTAAGTATAAATATTCCCCAGTGTATCCATAAAGACTAAAATAACTATACCTCATTTGAAAGTATGTTTGTTTGTTTTGGGTTTAACGCCGTTTTTCAACAGTATTTCAGTCATGTAACTGGGGGCAGTTAACCTAACCAGTGTTTCTGGATTCTGTAAGTACAAACCTGTTCTCCGCAAATAACTGCCAACTTCCCCACATGAATTATCATAGGTGGAGGACGAATGATTTCAGACACAATGTCTTTTATCAAATCGTCACGGAGAACATACGGCCCGCCCCGGGATCGAACTCACGACCTTGCGATCCATAGACCAACACTCTCCCTACTGAGCTAAGCGGGCAGGCGTTGAAAGTATGAAAGTTCCCCAGTGTATCTCCATAGACTTAAATAACTATACCACAGTTAATAAGAATGTTCCCCAGTGTATTCCAACACATAAATAACTATATCTCATTCTTCCCCAGTGTACCCCCAAAGACTAAAATAACTATACCTCAGTTGAAAGTATGAAAGTTCCCCAGTGCATCTCCACAGACAAAAATAACTATACCACAGTTAAAAAGAATGTTCCCCAGTGTATTCCAACAGACTTAATTAACTATACCTCAGTTGTAAGTATGAATGTTCCCCAGTATTTCCCACAGACTTAATTAACTATACCTCAGTTGTAAGTATGAATGTTCCCCAGTGTATTCCAACAGACTTAATTAACTATACCTCAGTTGTAAGTACGAATGTTCCCCCAGTGTATTCCAACAGACTTAATTAACTATACCTCAGTTGTAAGTACGAATGTTTCCATATGTAATCCAACAGACTTAATTAACTATACCTCAATTGTAAGTACGAATGTTCCCCAGTGTATTCCAACAGACTTAATTAACTTTACCTCAGTTGTAAGTATGAATATTTCCCAGTGTATTCCAACAGACTTAATTAACTATACCTCAGTTGTAAGTACGAATGTTCCCCAGTGTATTCCAACAGACTTAATTAACTATACCTCAGTTGTAAGTACATATGTTCCCCAGTGTACTTCCATTAACTATACTTCAGTTGTAAGTATGAATGTTCCCTAGTGTATTCCAACAGACTTAATCAACTAAACCTCAGTTGTAAGTACGAATGTTCCCCAGTGTATTCCAACAGACGTAATTAACTATACCTCAGTTGTAAGTACGAATGTTCCCCAGTGTATTCCCACAGACTTCTCTGACCTCAATTCCTGATGAACTTCAACTGCCTCCTCTGGATTGATGTGCTGTGGTCGCATAAACCATCTGTATATACAACATTTATATCATGTATTAGCATTATTCTCAAGTGCATTAAATTTACACTGTATGTACAAGTACTACTGTCAAGATAGATTTCATTTTTATGTTCATTTGACCATGGAAAGAATATGTTAAATAAATGTACAGTTACAACAATCTACAGTCACATCAATTTGAAGAACTTATTTTCTCTAGTTACACCTTCCCTATATCTGCTTTCAACAATTATTTGAAGAAATAATTTTGATGCAAATTATATACAGGTTCAAATCCCATTCGGTTAATCCCCATGGTTCCTGGTAGAATGCTAGTACTAACTTCATTCAGAATGCAGACTTAATGGTGATAAAAAATACTTAAGCCTTCTTCTAGTTAGTTCCGAATAGATAAAAAAATTCTACAATGTAGAATATAATTAAACCATTTTAAATATATTTTAGTTTTTAAAATATTCAGCCAACAAAAGAGTGTTGTTTTCTTGATATTTTGCTGGACTTCTTTTAAAATATGCACCTGAGTCAAGTTTTCATAATGGGAGTCTATATCAGTCAGTTTTGATGACATGTATGCATATAGAAAAAATTGTGCAATGTAGATTTTAATGGAACAAAGTTGTATACATACAATGTACATAATCATCTTTCATTGGCTAAGTAAATCAAAGGCCTGAATGGCCTGAGTCGGCTAATGATTGATGTACTGACAGTATAGTCTACCAGTTTCAGTTTGTTTTTAGTTTTTTTCTTAAAATTTCATAACACAGCTCGATATTTGCCCAAAATATTATATCCGGATACGAGTACACTTTTCTCCAGTTTGAACAATATATTTTACAAATTGTGATGATAGGAAGACATTTAGCAGCAATTGGCAGTATCTGACATTAAAGTTTACAGTTAAATTACCTCTTATTTAAATCTTTTCATAAAAAAGTTATTTCGTTTCGTGAAAGCAGCCAAACATAGACGATCTACTTTCGATTTCAAAAACTACAAGAAAATACAATTTTATGTTTCGCCGATTTGTTTATTTCTCGAAAAATAAGAATTAAAATCATTTTTAATATCAGTAGTAACTAAACAAACCAGTAAGAGCTTCTTCTTCCGATAATTTATCCGTTTACTGACTGCAAAATTCAACCCATGCAAAGTTTATAGAAATCATACGATGCGTGTTTACGTTCAATGTGGGAGAATTAAGGCTGATCGGCTATATTACCTAACGCATCAAGACGATTCAGATTTTGTTTTTAAAAGAGCATTGTGTGCGTTTCTGTAATTTTATATACGTTTTTATACGCTTAGAAATTATTAGACATGCGTATTTGCATTATTTCTATACGTAATTTACCCTAATACGCATCTTATCTGGAGCCCTGTGGAACTATTTTCTTGTCTTTCGCTGGATGTTACCCAAGCTTTGTAAGCCTGCGCAATTCTTAAAATGCACATTTATGCTTAATGAGTTACATTCGAGAATTGCATAATTACAAGTCATAAATATGACAGATTACATCGTATATTGGTCATAGCAAAGGGAATTGACAAAACTTAACTTCATTCATGCAGTGAACTGTTTGAAGTTTGAGAAATCTAATGGAACTACATCCCTTCACTGTGTTATTTGGTCCATTTAGAGAATTGTTGGATAGCAAGGACTCGTCAAAAGGCTTTCAGCCTTTAGCCGACTCAAAAATTTGGTCTTTGTGCTTATTTTTGAGATATTAGAACAATGTTTAAAGAGATCAGCAAATTTTAAGCTGATTTATGACAAATTTTGATATTTTTCAAGTGTCAACATTTTAGTTCATATATATTATATTCAGAAAGACAGAAACATTGCCTTATCAATTAACACAAATGTTGTCATTTATAATGGTGACTTGCATTACGCATTTGTATGCCCGATCAGGACTTTATTCTATGTTTTACTGATCAGTGACATTACACAATCACTTTCAGTTTTTCAAACATGCAGGACTACTTAACCCTTAGCCTGCTGCAGGCGAATTTAACAGCCTTTGCAAACAGCTTGGAACCAGATCAGACGCCGATTAAATCGGCGTCTGATCAGGTTCCAAGCTGTTTGCTACTCTGACAATATTTCTTCCAATTTTGGAGCAAATTGAATGAACTTAACAATTTAGCAGACGACATTTCCAGCAGACGACAATTTACCTAGCATGCTAAAGGTTAATAGGGGCTTAGCAGTAGCAGGTTAGACTACTACACCAGCAATCCGAGTTTAATTCCTGGTTGTAGTCGATTTCCAACTAGTGTTCAGTGTTGGGTGATCAACTTAAATTGGTAATGTTTCTAGCAGTACTTACCTAGATCTGTTGCTAGGGAGGTAAATATGACATAATGTAATGGGCACAGCTGGAAATAAGTTGTTCCAACCATTGCAGGAGGGGACTTTGTTCACCACCCTTACTAAACAAGAAACCTTTCTTTTTTTAAATCAATCAGTAAATCAATTAGTAGAGTTCTATAACAGATAAGAATATATAGAAAACCTTGGTTCATATGCTCCGATAGGAATGGCAGACAATGAAAATGGACCATATTTATTTCCAATTTGTTTGAAAGCACAGCAATAACCAGTGTCTCCAGCAAAATAGAAACTGTGATCTGGACCCTTCACAACCCAGCTGCACCACAAAGCCTGCAACATAATATCATGACTATTAACTTCAACTTTAAAGCAGGTATTCAGCTTTATCTGATATAACATGTCTTGTTAAGGATAGAGTGTTAGCTTTAAAACTGTGCTACACACTGGCAAGATTGTTGGTTGTCCTGAAAACATGCAAATTATTTACACTACTCAGAAAAGTCCTGAGAGCTGTACTCAACCCTGAAATTACCAATGATGGTTGTAGAATGGAAGACAACATTTATATAGTACTAAGTAAACTTTTTTTTTAAATTACGTACCAATGGAAATAATGAACAGTGTAGTTCAATGCATAACATTACACTGAATATATCAACCACTTTACTGTATTGAATTCACAATAATGCTTATTTACTATATATTTAGCTATATATACTATATATTTTAAAACTTATGTTTGCATTCTGGAAATCTACAATTATTAGCAGCAATTATGGTATTTGCAGCATTTTTCTATCAATACCAATCAGCTTACTTTAAACATAATTTTATTTCCAAGTTAGAGGGAAAATTGGGGAAAAATATATATTGTACTTAATCAAATGGAAGTAATTAGAAATCTACTTGTACAAATAAAAAAGTTGTCTTGTGTGCTGTAACCTTGACCCATGAGACAGGGGTCTGGGTATTGCGCATGACATATTGTCTTATAATGGCGGATTTTTATGCGGAGTTATTTGAATAACATAAAAAGATTTCCAAAATCAGTCATCTCTAAGTGTGACCTTGACTGACAAGATAGGGTTCTGGTCTTGAATACAACATATTGTTTTGTTATAGGAACTGTTTATGCCCAGTTACATGTGTACTTGAATATCCAGCCATACAAGTTAAAGCTGGTGACCTGATGAAAATATGACCTAGTTGTTATCTTTTACTTCGAAGTGTGACCTTGGCCTTTGAGATTATGGGTCAGGTTCTTCGGTACAACAAGTTGTCTCATTATGGGCAGCATTTGTGATATGCTGCACTGAAATCCCTTAATAGATGGCATGGTTATGGACAGCAGGCACAAAATAGACCCTGTTAATGCTTGACCTCCAAATGTGACCTTGACCTTAGAGCTAGGTGTCTGGGTTTTGCACATGACGTGTTGTCTAGTTATCAGGAAAATTTGTGCCCAGTAATTTCAAACCATATATGAATAGACTCTTCTTACCTTTGCCCTCCAAGTATGGCCATGACCTTGGAGCTAGGCTATGGTCTGGGTCTTGACACTGTCTCCTTGTGGGGAACATTTAAACCAAGTAACTACAAAATTCCTCAATGGATGGCAATGTTATGGACTGGACATAAAGTGTGATGAATGGACAAAAAAGGTGGGGAACAATAAATAGGTAATGAAACACAGTCTAGTGCTATTCATTTAAGTCCGTGTGTAAAAGTACCACTCAAGAATTAAGTGTCAATAACCTTTTGGAACCAGCCTAATTTATTATAATGTGTTCAAACAAAATATAAAAAAACTGCATGCTTCCCTTAAAGTTGCATATAAAACTGTACCTTGTTTTTATCTCTCAATGTCCGCATACACCAATGTTGTGATGGTGTTGCAGCAAACATGTACGATTTGCCATCTTTAGTGAGAGTATGCTCCTGCCACCATGTAAGCTCAACAACATTCTGACATCCATTCTGTCGCATCCAGTCAGCCTGTCCTACAGCAACATACCAACGCAGCTTATCACCAAATTTACGATTCAGTCTAACAACAGATTCGTGATCAAGATGGTCATAATGGTTGTGACTGATAACAACAGCATCAACGTTAGGGATATCCTCTATTTTACACGGAGGTTGGCGGTATCTTTTCGGACCAAATATTCCAAGTGGTCCACACCTATTTCCCCATATGGGATCTGTGAGTATTGTCAGTCCATCTAACTGTACAAGTACAGAGGCGTGTCCTACCCACATCATTTGTACAGCATCTTTTGGTGGGTTGCTAAGCTTCTCAAAATCAGGTGTTACAACTGGTAATGTGCTGTCCAGTTCCTGCAATTATATCTATAGAGTATTTCTTCCTTCTACATCGTCTATAATGAATACTGCTTTTTATCAGTGAATTTACTGAATCATCTCTACCTGTTACCGTGTTCACAAAACATTTTTCGGTCTCAGCTGAGTTTGACTTTGAAATTTTAATATCAATATTACTAAAACATCAAAGTTAAATTCCAACTGAGACTGACCATCAGTACTGAAAAGCCATTTGAAAATAGTTATTAACTTAAAATTTAGTTTTAAACATGCTATTTAGATATAAATGACAAATAGTTTCATTATCAAACTCAGTTGAGACTAATTCACTATCATTTGTCAGTAATAATAACTGTTTTGATAAACAAGAGGGCCATAATGGCCATAAGTCGCTCACCTGACATTGACTAGCGGTTCATGGTAAAAGTCACTTAAAGAAATTTCTATTTGTAGTGACTCCTTCAAGGTGCCAAGTGCCCCCATTGAACAAAGTTCAAACAGGACCTTATACCAATGCTACAGACCAAGTCAGATGAAGATCCACCAAGCAGTTCATGAAAGGAAGATGTTTAAAGGTATTTTCATATTAAGCTCTAGTTGCCCCTAAAAAGGCCCAAGTGCCCCCATTTGAACAAAACTGGGATAGGACTTTAGTCACCTTATAGTGATTAGGGATGCTACAGACTAATTTTAATGAAGATCCATCAAGCTGTTCAACTTCATGATAGAGGTATTTCTATTTACAGCCCTAGCCGTCCCTAAAAGGGATTAAATGCCCCCATTTGAACAAATATAAGAGAGGATTATATAATGGTGCTAAAAGATAAAGTTTGATGAAGATCTATTATGTGGCTCATAAAAAATGCCCCTATTTGAACAAATATAAGACAGGACCATATAATCAGGCTGGTTACATTGCCCGATCGGGCTTTAGACATACAAACTAATGTTTCTTGAAAAATAATGAAAATATTTCTTTCAAACTTGGTCCATTAATTAAGCATAACATATGATGCATAATAAGGTAGAAATAACTTTGTTGCATTCAGTTTTGTTAGAATTACTTCCCTTTTTCAGATTTTTATGATGCATAATTTTTGAAGTCCAAAAAAAAAATGTTTTAATGCAATGTTTTAAACAGAAAAGGGTTCAATGGGTTTCTGTTGCTCAAAACTTGTGCGCCAATACCTTTATTCTATGTATTTAAGGTTAATACTTTGCTTCTAGTGCAGATGTATGAACAGTGTTTTTGCAGCTAACATTTTTCTATAATGTTGTTAGTGAAAGCACAGTAAAATGTACACATTCATGTACTGGCGCAATAATATAGAGCATTAGAAAGCCATTGACCCCTTTTTTGTTTTAAACTTAGCATTAGAACATATTTTGTTTGAACTTCAAAAATTATGCATCATAAAAATCTGGTAAGGGGAAATAATTCAACCAAAACTGAAGGCAACCAAGTTATTTTTATTTTAACTTGTATCATATTAAATGCTTAATAAATGGACCAAGTTTGAAAGAAATATCTTTACTATTTTTCAAGAAATAGTAGTTTTTTTCTCGAAAGCCCGATCGGGTAATGTTACCAGCCTGATAATAGTGCTGCAAGATCAAGTTTGATGAAGATCTATTAAGTGGCTCATGAGAAAAAGTTGTTTAAAGGTTTTCCTATTTTAAGCTTTTAGCAGTCCCTACCTAGTGCACCCATTTTAACAAGGCAGTGGCTAGAGAACCGGAATCGGTTCCCTAGACTGCGAACTTATTCGTCCGGAACCGGTTCTCTAAGCAGAATACTGTGCATAGGCTAGGGAACCGGAATTTTATTTCTATGCATAATACTGCCGAAATCCACTTTGTTTCTTTTGGTAAGTATCATGTGCATGTTTTTATCTTAATAATTAGTTAATTAATTTTACCATTTCAGCAAGCTATGCCCTTTTATTTATTTGTGTTTACTGTGTCTCCAGAAGTGTACTCGCCGCATACTGTCCACCATATTGGAATGATAAAATAAACTAGTACGAATGAATGTGAAATCGTCGACACTGGTGCCGAAATAAACTTGAAATTTAAACTTAAAAAGGTATAAGACAATAAAAGAACCAATTAAAACAAAATAAGTAATTTCAGTATTGATTACATATCTTTGAACATGAAATGCCGAGGTGTTACAAACCAGTGTTTAAAGTGATCAAAGAATATGTATGAAGTTTTGAGGGCAATTAAATTAGTTTATTCATCTATAAACATGTAATGACGCAAATACAAACCAATATTATTTTATATTTAAATAATTTAAACATAGTACAAGTTAAAAGCAAATAACATTTAAAAACTGCAAAGTAGTTTTCACGCATTCATTCGTACTAGTTTATATCATTTGAATATGGCAGACACGGTATATATGCGGCAAGTACACTCTGGGAGACAGTAAACGCAGATAAATGCAAGGGCATGGTAAAATTAATTAAGATAATAATATGCATGACATTTACCAAGAAACAAAGTGGATTCCGGCAGTATTATGCATAGAAATAAAATTCCGGTTCCCTAGCCTATGCACGGTATTTTGCTTAGAGAACCAGTTCCGGACGAATAAGTTCGCAGTCTAGGGAACCGATTCCGGTTCTATAGCCACTGCCTTTTAACAAACAAGTTTGGGAGAGGACCTTACAATGATGCAACAGACCAAATTTCATGAAGATCCATCAAGAGGTTCAAAAGAAAAAATGTTTTCTATTTTTAGGTACACTGGTCCATTTGAATAAAATTGTGGAGACCTTATAATATGCACCTGTCCAAAAACATAATTTTCATCTTGTAATCTAAACTAGCAAAAAAGGGGTGGTTGTTGCAACACATAGCCGTAGGCGGCCCTACTCCCACGACTTGACGGGCCTACTTCTTTTGACTTACTTGTTTATTTTTCCATGGGACGTTACTGTTGTCCTCTGACTGCCTGAATTTGTACACATCTGACAAAGTTCGCTCCTCAAATGTGTCAAACGGATTTTTATAACGTCGATTCCGAAACACTGGTTTAACAAATCCATGTTCTCCAAAGTCACTTGCATCATTTTCCTCATAAGTTACTTGTTCGTCTGTGCTCATACGACCGCCCATTTTGATTACAAAAAAAATAAATAATTGATCAAATTGTTAATATATCTGGTATCTATCCCGTTATTAAGAGTTAGAACGAGTCAAAAAGCAGAACACCCAGTTCAGTAGGGCCAATTCGTTTCACTTTTGCGGAGTACGCCGTTTCGCCGCGTGCAACCGGCTAGGCGTTCGTTTGGCTTCCCGGCACTGCCCGGGTCTATCCGTCGTACGCCCATGTGCGCCGGTCTTGCGAGAAAGGCAAAGCGGCAAATCATATATTTTCGCGATAGAAAATCGGATAAACATTTGTGAATTTGGGTTAGTACCAATAGATGTAGAAACATACTGCAAAAACTATTTGCTAACTTATTTGGAACATGCCACAAGTGTAAATCATAATAAATTTCCAATTTATTTTTTTTTGTATTTACAGCTCACGTGGCCGGTGTAATGAAATATTTCGACCCCCATAGAATAACGACCCCCCGGTCATTATTCTATAGAAAATGTGACTCCTTTCCTGTAAAATATTGACTCCCCTTATAAAAAACTGACTCCCTTTGAAAACTCTATAGAATAACGACCCCCCGGTCATTATTCTATAGAAAAACTGACCCCTCCAAGTAAAATACTGACTCCCTAAAGATGACATCCTTCGAATCTCATAGAATAACGATCCCGGTTATTATTCTATAGAAAAAGTGACACCTTCCATGTAAAATACTCACTGCCGAAATTACTACATTCGAACTCTCATACAATATCGATTCCCGGACATTATTCTATTTAAAAAAAGTTACTTTTTCCGTGTAAAACACCGGCTCCTAAAAAGACTTTCGACGATAATATCTATTAAAAAGTGATCCCCACCAAACCTAACGGACAATTTTACTAGATCTACAACTCTAATACCCTCCATTGCCAATAGTTAACATTTTGATTGTACTACTACTACTGGTGCCGCTACTTCTATTGCTATTACTACATGTACTTCTTCTTCTTCTACTACTACTACTACTAGGACTTCTACTACTACTACAACAACTGCTACTACTGATACTACTATACCTGCTTCCACTAATACGTCTTGTACATCTACCTCTTCTTCTCCTGCTGCTGTTGTTGCTGTCACTTATTCCTCTGCTGCTGCTGCTGCTGCTGCTGCTGCTGCTGCTGCTGCTGATGCAACTGCCACTGCCACTACCACTACCACTACTACTACTACTACTACTACTACTACTACTACTTTCTATTGTTGCCGCTACCGTACTTTACTGCCACTGCTAAGTATTGCAACTTCTATTAATACTAAGTTCTATGCTAGCAGTTTCTTGTGCAGTTTTCTTCTGAAGAATCACTTCATACCGAAGTTTGCAGGGATTATTGACACTGGAGTGTTTTGTGAACGTATTGTGAATTGTTATTTTCCTGAAAAAAAAATGTATACACCAAGATACAGCGTTTAGAAATAGAACCCCTTTTCCCGTTGCCGAATGCTTTGATTTCTGTGTCAAGTGATGGTATCTGGGGCTAATGGTCAAACGGAAGGACGGACGGACGGACAAGGGCAAATCTATATGCCCCCCTCCCCCGAGTGGGGGCATAAAATGCAGCAATTAGGCCTTAGATACACGAGTTATCACTAAATTTGACCAAATGACCGGGGGTCGTTTTTTTATGGGAGTCAATATTCTTCGTGAGGTTCAGTTTACTTCACGTGGGGGAGTCATAGTACTATGATCTGGAGGTCATAATACTATGACCGGGGGATCACTTTTTCTATAGAATAATGACCGGGGGGTCATTATTCTATGGGGGTCGAAATACTTCATTACACCGGCGTACGCCGAAACGTTCGTTTGTCAATAAAACGGCGAGATTTTTTTTCTTGCCGCACACGTGACCGGCGTGCCCCGGGTTGAGTGAAACGAATTGGCCTATATATTATCATTATGCTTGAAAAGTATTCAAGTACGATAATTTATGTCCTAGATATTGACTTGTGCCAAAACGGGGAAGTAACACTACGGACCCAAAAAATGCACCTACATGCGGCCTTTATCCCTTTGGACCAAATATGGGGATCTGTGAGTACTGTCAGTCCATCTTACTGTACAAGAACAGAGGCGGGTCCTACCCACATCATTTGTACAGCATCTTTTGGTGGGTTGATAAGCTTCTCAAAACCAGGTGTTACAACGTCCAGTTCCTGAAATCAGCTCTATATCTATAGAATATACAAAAAAGCTTAAGAATTTAAATGATTACCAAATTGTTAATATATCTGGTATATATTCCATTATTAAGAGTTAGAACGAGTCAAAAAGCAGGACATCAGTACTAGTTAATGCTTGATGAGTATTATGTCCTAGATATTGACTTTTATCCTGTCACTTGCAGTATTTTCGACCCAATATTAGGGTGCCGTATATCTTTCTTGATATACCGTCAGTTGATCATGTGACCAGTGATATACGGTCAGTTGATCATGTGACCTTATGATCGATATTGTTGTCATAAGAAATTTTGCAACGAAACCATCGTCATTGTGTTGGAAATGTCCGAACTAAGAAAATGAGTGGTCAAATAATGAGTTTTTATTCAAAAACGAAGAAGTTATTGCCGGTAATCACGTCAGATACTTCCCTTCACACGTTTGATAGGAAAGGCTCCTGCGATATGTAACTTGCTTATAACTAGGAAATATTAAATTATTTGGTCATATTTCATTTAGCTATTAAAAATGAAAATAGAGATTGAAAAATACCAATTTTAGAATTTTGGACGAACTGTAGACAAAAGAATGAGTCAGTGCATAAAATGCGCAGATCGGAAAAGGCTTAGGGCCTGTCATATGATTATTATTGCGAATTAGATTTTTAGATGAATTATAAACAAAATATGAGTCAGTGAATAAAACGAGCTAATCGGAAAAGGTTTAACAGGAAAGGTCTGTCATGCATTAATTTACGTATTATTTTATTATTTCTTCATGTTTCATTTAAAAATTAAATAAAATATGGAAAAAAACCGAAAATAAATGATTAAAAACAGTATAACTGAAGAAATGATTATATCTGCTGCATTACTGGAACAGAGACAGTATGGAAGGACCAGGAGTCCCAGTAATTCTAATAAAAAGGAATTATCATATTGTTCTATAATCATTTATTTTCACTGACAATAGATTAATTAAATATAGATTTAAAGATATCAATTTTAATTATGAGGCAATGTAACACGTGTGAAATTATTACAACATATCACAAAGCGTTCATCTAAGAATTTTCATATCTAATTTGCAGTTAATACAAGGAACATGACTTTGACTTTATTCAGCTGTTAAAACGTTTCACACACATGCTATGTATTAATCTATTATTATAAAGACCGAACTACAACAGTAAATATTAATTTACAAAGTAATGTGATGCAACTGGAATTTTATTGTTTAAAATTTTGTGCAAAGATCGATCTGTTACAGATGAATAAAAACACGAGAAGACGTTTCAGTGCATGAATTAATTTTAGATTGTGTATGCGTCCATATTTTTCTATCTAGAATTATTTATGCAGTTCACCGATTCTTTCGACACATATAGACATTGTCAGAGAAGACAACATACAGCTGGCGTGTACTACACCCAGTGAAGTCTAAATCCCTTCCCCAACCCCACTCTGTGTACTCGCCATTTTGTACTTTTTGACAGGGTTCTGGAACGCCCAGCCAGTTTCTTTTTGTCTGGTTTGGTTTACGACCACATGAAGATGTTTTAATAGCCAATCGTCACTAGTGTAAATGTAGCAGGGTTGAATTTTAGTAGCTTCTAACCTAAAATGTCAATAATATGATGAACTTTGCAACATCATGTGAATTCAGAAAAGTCGTACAACACCTTATCATCCGATGGGAAATGGAAATACAGAAAGATTTAATAGGACCCTGATAGCAATGCTTTTTAACACTTAGACCAGACCAGAAACATAATT
Organism: Mercenaria mercenaria; assembly: GCF_021730395.1. NCBI lineage: Eukaryota > Metazoa > Mollusca > Bivalvia > Venerida > Veneridae > Mercenaria > Mercenaria mercenaria. Next base: position 10,819,840 of record NC_069373.1, read on the forward strand.
GGAAACAGTACCTACCATCATTGGTTTTTGCCTACAACTGCACCAAACATGAGTCTACAAAACACACTCCATATGAACTGATGTTTGGTCGCAAGCCAAAATTACCATCGACACACTTTTCGAATCTGCAGTAGAACAAGAATCAACACACTATGTGAAGGACCTTAAAGAAAAAATAAAAGAAACATTCAGATGCAGCAAGAGACAAACAAAAGAAAAACTATGATAGAAAAGCGAAAGCATCTCAACTTCAAATTGGGGACAGAGTCTTGCTACGGGTACTAGCATTTAAAGGAAGACACAAAATTGCAGACAAATATGAAGAAAACATTTACACAGTGGTTGATCAACCAAACAGGGACATACCAGTATTCAAAATTAGGTCAGATGATGGTATCACAAAAACCATTCATAGAAATCATTTACTACCTGTAGGATCATTCAATGATGAAGATTCCAGTCTAGAAAGACCAGTACCAAAACCAAGAAGCAGAGTAGATAAAACTGAGGAAAACGATAGGAGAGAATGTGAGCTCACTACAGAGTCTAGTGATTCAGAGGATGAAATTGTCACACTGACAGTGAAACATGGGGACGCCCATATCTCTGAAACATATGACAAAGAAACAAGTGTAAGAGAATTAGGATCTCATAGTAAAGATAAAGACACTGAACATAAAGATGTAACAGTGCGAGGAATTGATACAGAAGCAGAAAATGCAGAAGTAGAAGTAGAAACAGAAGTTATAGATGTATTAGATGAAAGAACAGAGGTAGAAACTCACTATGATGATCATAGTAATGAAGAAAACAAAAGATCAGAGAATGAAGTAGAAGATACAGCAATAAAAGAAATACATAAAGAAGTACCAAACAAGAATCAAGAAGTTGAAATTACAGGCGCAGAAGCAAGTCGTACACACAAAGAAAAAAAAAGACAAACCACCAGTCAAACCGAGAAAATCTGACAGGAAAAACATCAACAAAATGCCAAGTTATTTGCAAGACTATGTCTGCAAATCTACCAGTATAGACAACAGGCCATTGGATTTAAAGCTTGATGCTCTTACAAAGTTTCTGGAGTTAGGCCTACTTAATACTGTAACTTCAGATGTAGCACACAGAATTGTAGAGGCAATTATGAAATAAATTTTAAATAATGCATATTTGTTTTAACCATAGTAACTGTTGTTCTTATTAATTCACTTCTAGTTTGATAATATAAAAGAAACAGATGTACACATATCCAGTTGGTACTAACATTCTCTTGTGAGATTGAATTGTGAGGACAAATTTTTTAACCGGGGGAGAAAGGAAAGTAGATGGTTTCCTGTAACTATAAAAATGGAAACTGTAGATATAGTTATACTGCCTTAAGGTGGTTCTTTAACCTATACATTGAAAAACATACTAAACTATATCATTTTTTATTATATTTCCCGAGAACTTCATGTACAGTTTAAAATATGTTTTAATTGTCATTTGTCATTACAGGAACAAGGTAGAACTTCGCTGCCCAGTTAGCTGTCATAACCTTTAATTTTGTATAATTTTTTCAAAAATGATGAGAAATCATTTTCCAGAGAGTGGGAGAATGTAGCAGGGTTGAATTTTAGTAGCTTCCAACCTAAAATGTCAATAATATGATTTACAGGTTTCACGCTACACCGAATTTGATTGTGTTATTTTTTACAGCGTAATCAGGTTACATTCTACCAATTCAATTCCTTATTATTTCATATTAATAACAAAACATTCAGACCTCATTTTCAGCACTTTAGAGCATTTCAATGATATGAAAACCATATATGGGCATTTAGTATAACATGTCTTCTTATCAAAAATAGAAAAATATTGACATGTTATGTTGAATATAAGAAAAATAATCTGTTCTGAGAAACATCACCCTCTAAAAATGCCCCCATGAAAACAGCCGTTTAGCAGTTACGCGTAGGTAGACATTTTTCGCAAAGAATAAAACTTATTCCAAGAAATTTACAATGAAAATGGTCTAGATCTATTCTCAATACTATAAGCAATAAACATAAGCCAGAAATTTAACTGTCACCTCCTCATGTCACTCATTATACCAGATTTCATCCATAGCATGGAACTACATTTTGGACTACTTCACATGTAACACTGAGTAGTCACTTCCGGTTTGGTGTAATCCGTCCTTAAAGAAACATTTTTCATACTCAAAATGTGATATTTTTATTTAAATTGTACCAGTAACCTAAATGCTTGAAAAAAATACCAGTTTCAGTTTGATACAATCAATTTTCAAGGTTTTATGGCTTTTTCAGTAGCGTATGCTAGCGCACCAAATTTCCTGGAAAAAAGCTGTCGCGACAACATTTTTGACCACTTTTCCTTGCTTGGGCTTATTTTTGCCATATTTTATCAAGTTTTACCATAAACTGCACTCAAATCACACACTGTTACTGTAAAATATACCCAAACTCACCCCTGACACCTAAAACATACCAATATTTAGTCAATAAATATGCATTTTTTGAAAAAAATACATCCAAAACAGTGATTTTTGAAATATTTTTAGTTTTTCTTCTTTTTCTCTGCTAAATTGCACTGAAATTGTCATCTTCTATCATAATCTGGCCAAACTAGCCTGTTTACAGCCACATCTAAACAAGTTTAAATTTTTACCCCTGCACAACTTATTGGTTTTCATTCTACCAATTCAATTCCTTATTTATTTCATATTAATAACAAAACATTCAGACCTCATTTTTAGCACTTTAGAGCATTTCAATGATATGAAAACCATATATGGGCATTTAGTATAACATGTCTTCTTATCAAAAATAGAAAAATATTGACATGTTATGTTGAATATAAGAAAAATAATCTGTTCTGAGAAACATCACCCTCTAAAAATGCCCCCATGAAAACAGCCGTTTAGCAGTTACGCGTAGGTAGACATTTTTCGCAAAGAATAAAACTTATTCCAAGAAATTTACAATGAAAATGGTCTAGATCTATTCTCAATACTATAAGCAATAAACATAAGCCAGAAATTTAACTGTCACCTCCTCATGTCACTCATTATACCAGATTTCATCCATAGCATGGAACTACATTTTGGACTACTTCACATGTAACACTGAGTAGTCACTTCCGGTTTGGTGTAATCCGTCCTAATCATACAGTATTTAGTAGTACTGCAGAGGTTAAAGGTTAAAATTATGTATAAAACAAGTAGTGATTGGTCGTTTAGGGTTCAGCGTAGTAATTTTTGCTAGTGTAGCGGGAGTTTAATGGATCAGCTGACTGTACGATTGATAGTGATAGGCGCAGGACTGTTTTTGTAGGGAACACTGTTGTTCCATCCTGGGGCATTAGACAATATTAGAGACTTGTGCAGCATTTAGAAGTATGTATCTGTTATTTTAGAATGTATTGCTTTGTCAGTTTCCTGTAATTATTGCTGTTTTACGGTTTTTATGTTGTGCAGTATTCAAGTTGTCATTGGTTTCCGCGTTCGGGTTTGGAGTCCATATTCTGTCACTCGGTTTGCATTGCCGCTCTCTACATCTAATTACTCTAATTTGCATGTCTATAATGGTGGTTGGCCCTCTGTGTTTCAGGTCTTACTAACCAGCACAGTACCGCCACGAGTGAGTGAGCCAGTGTGGTAAAGTGGAGACATTCATCTCTTGGATGAAGGTAAACAATTATATCTATTGAGAAGTTGTTATTGTAATAACTCTTGTATTTTTGATTAGTCATTCATGTAAAAAAGGCATTTGAGCAGCACTGGTGAACCCGGAATATAAGACGGAACTATTTCTTTTATTCATTGTATAATGATTTCTTAGAATACTTTATTATGTAAATAGTTGTGATATTATTATTCAGTGAACCAGTACACTGTCCATACTACACAGTAAATGTATGTTGTACATGTATACGCATCATGAACTTTGTTTGAAATGAGTTGTTGAACATTATAAGAAGAGTTGGATTCAATATTGTCCGTTTAGGCCGACAAAGACATAATATATGTATTATATATAATGGTATTGATAGTTATTGTTCCGACTCATTTCTAGCCAGTAGTTTATTTACATGTTTCAGGTCGAGATCTCACGTTTACGAGATTGTACGTTTACCAGTTTACTGGATTACTAATCTACGTTATCATTTAGAGACTGATGAAATGATGTAAAGAGGTATCTAATTAAATAAAGTAACTTTAAACTTGTAACAGTGTTATGGTTACATAATGTTCTGAAATAGACTCTTCCACGCGTTTATACTACATACTAACTGTATTACTAGACAGACTAGTTCTGAAAATGAGATGTGATTGGCATTGTCCTGAAACAGTTAGTTTGTTTTAACTGAAATAACTTTCAGAAATATTATTTTTAAAGCTTTATCACAGACTCAATTCAATGATCATCCACCTTAAGTCGATTGTTCGAGGTCTGAATTTTCTGTCAGTGCCTTTTGAAGTCCGGACACCTGGTGTTTCTCTTTTTCAAGAATTGCGCGACATTGAATTCCAAATTGTCTGCATTGAAGTCCACAGCGTCTGCATTTCAATGCATCTTTCCTTGTCTGTGTTCAATTTTCATATCATAGGCCGCCAGTATCTTAAGCTATTTAGGAACTTGACACTCGGGATTTTACGAAGTACCTTAGACATGGCATAATCTGTTCTGACTAAGAACTCTTTTCCTGAAGGTAATGTCTACAGTACTTGCCAAAATTTACAAGTGTTAACAAATCTATTCTCGTAATACAGTGCTTGCATCGCAGTTCAGAATAAATGGCTGTGTAAGGTTTGGGAGAGCAAAACCGATGCTCACAAATGCTCAAGAACATTCCACGGACCGTTAAAACTTTTCATTATTTTGTCACTTTGTGCAACGGTTCAGCAATTACAAAGAATTTTAAGATGAAACGTCTGTAGTAGCTATATAAACCAAGGAAATGTTGTATTCCTCGAGTATTTGTTGAAATTTGTCAATTTCTTATGCATTCTGTTTTCTTTGGACCAGCTTCATTGACTGATGCCGATATAATATTTCCTGACAATTCTACCGTTAAGGCAAACAGACAGCATTTTTGCGGGGTCTCCGTGGTCGAGTGTTTAAGATCGCAGACTTCAAAATTACTTTCACCTCACCACTGCTGGTTCGAAACCTCGTTTCGGTTGCAGAATTCTTTCATGTGAGGAAGTCACAGAGCTGGCTTGTGGTAGGTCGATTGTTATACCCAGGTGCGTGTTCTTGCCTGAAATAATGCTTGGAGGGGCATCTGGGATCTTCCTATACCACGAATAGCTGAAAAGTCGCCTAATGGTCAAACATTGTGTCGGTGTGACGTTTAATATAACAGAAAACATTTCTTTGCTTAATTCAGCTTCTTAAAGATGATTCAAAACTTTGTCAAGAATGTTCAACATATCTTCAAAACTTTTCCACGTTACATTAATGTCATCGAGATAAATATAACATACCTGCCAATGGAGACCAGCTAAAAATCGTCAAAGGTCGCTGATGCGTTACATAACCCGGAAGGCAAGACTCAAATAAACGTTGCCTTAAATGCAGTTTTCTTTTGATCTACCTGTCATTAATATCTTGAAAACGAATATACACAGGAAAACCATTGACTTCCAGCTAAATGATCTAATGATTAATCCATCATTGACAGTATGTAAGTAACTGTCGGGGCCTCCGTGGCCGAAATCACTTGCCCCTCATCGATGTGGGTTCGAGCCTCACTCGGGCCGTTGAATTCTATAACTATATCGTTTTTAAATGACTGTAGATTTTTTATTGGAAATATAAAGTCCATAAAAAACAGACAAATATCAAACAGGGAATGCCACGTACCAAAAACGCAGCCTCCCCAAAACGAAACCCACAGCACGCAGACGCGCACAACACAAACACACACACATACACATACACGCGAACACACACAAAGCCAAGAAAATAGGACAAAACGAACAAACAAAGGAACACAGTGGGGCACCGCCTTGGAACGGCCAGTGGCAAAAACACCACTGGGGAGCTTAAACCGGTTTATGGTGCGCACCCAACCTCACTCTTACCCCCCACCATGTTCCAAAGACACGGGACAGTGTAAATAAAAGTAATCCCAGCCTTGTCAAAATTGAAATCAACGTTGTACCAATTATCTATCAGACCATTTTCTGTAAAACCATTTACTGTTGCTTCTACATAAAAGGCTTGAATCAGCTGTGCCTAATGAATGTAGATTATCTTGCTCATTCTTGTACGCTTTTTTTTTTTTTGGACACATATCTATTATGTCCAACATCTCCCACATTCATAAAACTTTGTTGGTTTTCGTTCCCGGCCGCGTTTATTTTTACCAACATTTGATTTTGAGTTTTATACGTCTAAAAATTTAGTTTCACATAATAGTATTTCTAACTGGGTATATATATTGCAACATGTTATGTTACGAAAATTTGTATGTCTTGGTTTATTTATTAGTTTTTCAATCGTCATTTATTATTAAATGACAGTATTTCGTTCAGCCAGTGTTTGTGTTTTTCCTTTCAAAATCAAACAGAGAAAAACAATCTTTGTGCATAGAAAGAGTGAAAATCAAATTATGAGACAGACATAAATCTTGCTTTTATGAAATATTTTAGCAGGCCTGTATACTGAATTTGAGTTATAGCTGCTAGAAATACTTCGAGCCACTCTAATTCGAGACATCTCTCACCTTTGATATTTGTAACGACTTCGCTTCTGCATCATTACTGTGATTTGTGATTGAGCATTTATAGCTATTCACCGAACGTCTATTAAGCTGAGCTTCTAAAGACTTTTTTTCTCAGCCCTGTTAAAGCTTTACAGTTCCAGTGCATGACGTGAATCATCCTTCAGACTAGTAGGGCGAGCTTGTTTTATCCTGACCTCAGCTTCTTGTTTTAACGTATCAAGAAATCAATAAATTGTGCCTTTGCTAATGTACCAACAATTGCTGAAGCTTACGGATAAGCATGATTTGTAAGACTCATGTGGTTTACAAACTTCGTAAGATCTTGGGTCATGGTAATTTTCCAACTGTATTTGGTAAAATTATAAAACGTTTTATTAAAAGAAGTTACGACCCAACGGTTTTGAGACATACCGCATGTTTAGTGTTCAACCCGTTTACAATTTGACACTACGCTTCCCTTGTGTCTGACGGAAGAGGGTGAGGACTCTATGATAAGCAGTTTTTAAATCCCACCAGGACTGAACTGTTTTGATATCTGTCTTCTGGCCTGTTTCGTCGGGCCCTTAAGAGTGTTTCTCTTGTTGCCCTGTCTTCTGCAAAGGCATTGAGTACATACGTTTTTGGTTCTTAAGGTTTGCTTTTTATATATTTATACACGAGCATTTTTGTGTTTTACATGCCATGCCTTTTTGTTTCCATTACGTGTGTTAGAGATTCACCTGGAGGGGATTACTTTTATTTACACTGTCCCGAGTCATTTGGAGCATGGTGGGGGTAAGAGTGAGGTTGGGTGCGCACCATAAACCGGTTTAAGCTCCCCAGTGGTGTTTTTGCCACTGACCGTTCCAAGGCGGTGCCCCACTGTGCTCCTTTGTTTGTTCGTTTTGTCCTCGTGTGTTGGCTTTGTGTGCGAGTGTGTGTGTTTGTGTGTGTGTGCGCGCGCGCGTGTGTGTTTGTGGTGTGCACGTCTGTGTGCTGTGGGTTTCGTTTTGGGGAGGCTGCGTTTTTGGTACGTGGCATTCCCTGTTTGATATTTGTCTTTGTTTTTTTTTTCGAATGTCAAGTCCCATCTCAGACAATGATTCAGAATCTTCATTCTCGCCCAATACAGTTCTGTCTGATAAGGTGGCGAAAGTATTGAAATGCTGATACTAGCTCTGCTTTCGATGAAATATTTACAAACACACATTGTGCTTTGCCTGTTAATGATACTGAGGTACAGCCGTTCACTTCTGTATTTGTGAGCAAGTATCGAAATGTGCTTTATAGTATATACTGAAAAGAAGAAATATCCGTTATTCTTTTAAACGCCTCCTCGATGTTTCTGGCAATGTATTTTCAAAATTCTAGTACTAGAGTACATTTACGAAACTTCTTACACATTTAGAAAAATGTCTTGTAAATAACATAAAAACATTTCTAGATACTGATTTTTACTTATGATATCAATTGATGTATTTTTCTATCGTACGACCTCAACCCAATTTAAAAAGTCAAAACATACACATAAATGTCTAGAATTTTCAAATTTGCGAATTCGTTACAAGGCAAGACAATCATGTCAAAACAGAAAAAAAATAGCAACTTCTTTATCCTATCATATCTTCGATTTTTTTAAAAATGTATAAGTGAAAAGTCAATATCTACTCCTCATAAAATTTGCTCATTAACTGAACACAAAATAGGCACCAGTATTTTGTGACTTTTAAATGGGTAGACATCACAAAATGAATAAAATGATATCATTGTACCACTTGACTGTGTTGAAGTTTTCATATTTAGTTTTCATATTTTCTTAACAACAAATTAGTTTAAATGTTCCAGATCTTTTATAAATATGTTGTTAGTCTTATAACATATTGCCAAAACTAGAAGTTTCCATTAGTGTATCAAATATCAAATACTAGAAGTAGGAACATAACAAATTGTAAAATGTTTGACTGATAACCAATTAGAAGTTGAAACACAAATAAAATAAAATTATTGCGAAAATATTGCAAAGTTTTAACTCTAATTCTGTTATATTATAGCTGTATCTAAAGGAGCTCCGCCTTTGACCAGACCTACATTTTGGTGAAGTGTCGGTAAATTTATAAGATAATGAAAGGTTGTACCGCTAGTGTTTATAAATTTCTCCCGCTGTCGAGTGGTATGATATTTCATAGGCTAATAAAATCATACTTTTATCGTTCGTTTAAGAGTCATTATACATTTTCGCAACATTTATCACCTAGAAACTTTTGAAAATTAACCATCACCATTTGTTGTTTTCATTTGTTGGGTGCAATTATTAGAACTTATCTCAATGTAAAATATGTAACTGAATGCAAGCTTAATACCTCTTCGTTTTACCAAAACAGGACACATTCTGAGCACCGAACCAGCATGTCTTCCCTCCTGTAAAATAATATAATTAACTGATACTTTATCACAAGATAGAGTAAACACTTTTAGACCATAACAATATGAAAGTTTGAGATTTATTTTTATAGAAAAAATACCATCTACGGTATATATATATCACTAAACAAAATTGCGTTGTGTTTCGGGTAATGTTTTAAAAAACTATCTTGTTTAATACTTATCTTATTCATTGTACTTTTAATTTGGTCACTGGGTCAAATTTCAACCCGTGTTCATGGAAAAGGAAAACTCCGATGTTCCAAAGTACTAAGTTTTATGGATTAGATTATAACAATGGAAATAATCGAAGAATAATACGACGTTACAACAGGGATACGCGTATCAAGAAGGACACCTGTTGTTATGGCAGTGTCATTTAAACAGAAAACTAAGAACTGTAACTATGTTTATTTAACATAAAATAAGCACTATTACTCAACAAAATTGAAACATGTCCCATAATGAAATAGCGAAAATGCTTTTCAAAAAAAAAAAGGTTCATAATCTTGTGATTTTTCATAACTGCAATAATTATAATGTTACATCAAGGACACAGTCTGTTATGGGAGAGAAAGTTGACTGGAAAACCTAGGCAACAATTTTCTTTTTAAGAAAGTCAGACAATATTTTGATTCGTTTTAAAAGATATAACCATGCTGTAAAACATAACAAACATAATTGATGAAAATGTATTTAAGGCATTTAATATGATTCTTCCATATACTGTTATGTAATAGGAGTGAACATTATGGAAAAATACATGTAACATCATTCTATCGTAACACAAATTAAAAAAAAATATGAGCCGTGCCATGAGAAAACCAACATAGTGGCTTTGCGACCAGCATGGATCCAGACCAGCCTGCGCATCCGCGCAGTCTGGTCAGGATCCATGCTGTTCCCTAACAGTTTCTCCAATTCCAATAGGCTTTAAAAGCGAACAGCATGGAGCCTGACCAGACTGCGCGGATGCGCAGGCTGGTCTGGATCCATGCTGGTCGCACACCCACTATGTTGGTTTTCCCATGGCACGGCTCATATTTATGTTTTAACATAATATTAAAACGACATTAACTGTTGAAAAAGATTCCTATCCTGTTAAACTGTAACTTAATTAATCATAGTTATTATACAAGCAAATATAATAATAAGAAGATGCAAATGTTATTAATTGTAACACCAGTGACATATAATTATTATATTATACCATATTTATATAACGTCTGTTTCAGAATAAACACGTTTAAATGCGCTTTACATACAAAGACAGCTACACAGGACGGGACGACAAATTCATCCTCTGCTAGTACAGACACAGAGCCAGAGAGAGCGAAAAAGCGAGAGAGTGAAGGATAGAGGTTTGTCTGGCAAACCTAGCCTAGCTCGTTGCGAATAGACAGTCTGGTTCTTTAACATGCCGATGCATGCAAATCCGTCTCTGATGGTAAGAGCCAGTGTACTGGTCTCTTAATTAGATGGGAGACAGACAGAAATTTCCAATGGCTGGGCCATGATACAAACTATTAACCTCTGGATTGACAATCGAGGTTTTCCTATTAGACTGCTCGGTCAACACATATCGTGGAAGAAACACAGGAATGATTCAACGTTGAAAACAGGTAATCAAGTATCAACATTGCATCGACGCTGAATCAACATAATGTGTCTAGCGAGACAGCATAAAATGTCTAAATATAATTAATTTTGTTTTACGAACAAGAAAGAAAATTGATTGACCAAGTTAATACCCTTTCCTAACAATCACCATGTACTGCTTATATACTTACTTTTTACCTTATTATAATGTTGTATGGAAGAATATTCAAAATGTTTTATAATGTGTGCTACTCCTAGTTAAAACTTCGGGTTCAGGAAAAATTCTGATTATGTTTTCTTTATAATACCAATTAAGGTCCATCACATTCTGCGGCCAAGTGAAAATGTTTTGGTTTTTTTCCAGCTTTGTTCATACAATGTTTCACAAGCTTCCTCAACTACACGTGTGTAAGGTCGTTCATTGCCCCTTTACCATAATAAACGACCTTCAGTCTGGGATATCGGTGATCAGTTTATTTGGGATATGTTCAAATTCAGCGTCTTGTTTTCCTCTTGATGCATGTGCTATTGCAACGTTTCGTCTTCTTCCGTCAACCCATGTGATGTTGTTCAGTTTTTACATGTTATTCTACAGGCTATAGTTCTTCAGACACGGCTATTCCATGTGTTACAGCTTGTTTTTCTTTTATCTATATGGGCTCTATAACATCAGACACAACTGTTTCATTTATTATTACTGGTTCATTTGTTTTGAGTTTCCATTTCCTGGAATTTCTGGTGTATCTCACACCACTCTCCACTAGTCCAGGCATTGTTATGCTTCCATGTTTCTACTGTGGAATTTTATCTTCAGTCGCTTTATATTCATGTTTATCTGTCATCTCTGTCTTTGTGGTGTTTGAACTCTTCATCCATTTCAATTTTCAGTGTAAATGCTGTTTGTTAGTGATCTACAAGCATTTAACCTGTTTATCTGTAGCCTCTGTGGATTCTTGAACTTCAGGAACTACTTTTTATGTTCTTTAACTGATATTTTTCTGTCAAAATTGTTGAATTTTGATCGTAATTCACTGTGTTTATGCATCGCTTTTTGTTTTGTCGGTATCCACTATGGGTACGGTAACTTCTTGCACTTCTGCATCTACTGTTTGACCTGTAGTATCTATTGCTTTTTGATCTTCAAGCTACACTGACCCGTGTTTTACTACTCAGTCATCTGCCGATTAGTTGGTAAAATCTAGTTCATGCGTCTCCACCACTGGTCCACATGTTTTTCTAGGGTCTTAATCTTCAGGCACTACTTTATCTTTATTCTTAACTGGCTTTTCATTTAACTTTATGGATTCACAATCAAATACAGTCATCTACGACCTGATCCGAATACATACAAAGCCGGACATTTCTTTGTCGTTCAGCATTTGACATTACCAAGTTGAATCCTGTAAAAATTATATATAAATGTGTTAACTATGTCTGTCTGTCCCTTGTTTAATGGGATATACAAGCTCAGTTCTACAGTTGTGAGTGTTTTGAATTTAAACAAACTACAGAAAAATGTGAGTATCTACCCAAATATGATATCCATTGCAGGTTTGCACTTAAACTATTAAAGTATATTGTCATTCACATAACATTCTGTTGTCTCTCCTGTAACAGTTACATAAAACCCAACAGTTTCCATGCATGTAAGTATAACGTTTCTGATTGAAATTTAAAAATAATACAGATATACACAGGATATCATATTCTAATTTCAGCTTGTTTCAGATACACTCGGTGGTATATTTTTTATATTTACATACTGGACAATTAAAATAGCAGAAATTAAACCTTGTAAGGAGCTTACCAACAGCTATTCAACGTATTCAAATACAACTTACTTATGTGTTATTAAGTTGTATATCAGTTGAAATATAAACAGCTGTCTTTGCTGTCACACAGCATGTCTCTCCTGTAATAACAAAACTAAATGTACTGCGGGAAAATTAAAAATGTTGGCATTATGCTTGCTGATGTATGTTTTTTTATTTGGATTATGAAGTAGTTGAAACAATGTTTGAAGTAAACAAGATCTACTCTTCATATAGTCTTATTTCATTCACTGTTTTGCAAATAATGTCATTCATATAACAGTTTGCGCCTTTACTGTTACACAAATGGTCGTTATTTGAGTGATTGTTACTCGAATGAATAGTTTTGAGTAATAGCACAAAAGAAATAATGACGGATCCCTAAGGGATGCCCGACGTGTTATTTTTGGAACTGTCACTTTAGAAAAGTTTACCTTTTAGTTTACCTGGTGCACGTTACAATGTAATGAATTATAACTGTTACTTTAGAGACATAAAAATAACGCACCCACTTACCAACTTTCAAATGGTATTTCCTCCATGAATAAAAACGTATGTCCGCCGTAGCACCTCAAATGTTACCTTGGAAATGATACCCTTCCAAATGGCGGTAATGCATAGATAATATAACAGCGGGATCAGCTGTTATTTTTATTTAACTGCTTTCTGTTACAGGACGGATTACACCAAACCGGAAGTGACTACTCAGTGTTACATGTGAAGTAGTCCAAAATGTAGTTCCATGCTATGGATGAAATCTGGTATAATGAGTGACATGAGGAGGTGACAGTTAAATTTTTGGCTTATGTTTATTGCTTATAGTATTGAGAATAGATCTAGACCATTTTCATTGTAAATTTCTTGGAATAAGTTTTATTCTTTGCGAAAAATGTCTACCTACGCGTAACTGCTAAACGGCTGTTTTCATGGGGGCATTTTTAGAGGGTGATGTTTCTCAGAACAGATTATTTTTCTTATATTCAACATAACATGTCAATATTTTTCTATTTTTGATAAGAGGACATGTTATACTAAATGACCATATATGGTTTTCATATCATTGAAATGCTCTAAAGTGCTGAAAATGAGGTCTGAATGTTTTGTTATTAATATGAAATAAATAAGGACTTGAATTGGTAGAGTGTAACCTACATGAAGAACATATAAAGCTGTGTACAAACTTTGGTATAAAATCAAATGATGATTTGTCCCCTATTTTCCAACTTTGTGTACACTAGAATTCAGGCCAAATGTCAAATAAATATTGATGGTACTTTATTTCGCTATAGAACTCCTCAGTTTTTTTAAACATTACTTCAAACATCAAAGAAATTACCCGGGGACAAAATAAGATACAAACTATGCTAAATAAGTCAAATGTTTTTATCCAAAGCAGATTGGAGTGGAACAACAACAAAAAATGAGCAATAACATGCAATGACAATATATCTCTTATGGTAGTAAATCAACTGATGAAGCATATTTTGGTAGACAAAATGTTATCCATGACCTAAATGCTGCAAAGTAGTCTCCCCTTGGTATACTGTTGAGACACTGGAACCTTGCAGAACCAAGGCCACTTCTAGCGACATAACGTTTACCTGCGACCATTTTCTTAAGCAAAGGAATAGAGAAAAAAGAGTCAGGAAGAATAATGTAGGTACTCAACCTGAATAACATTTTCATGTTCAATGAATGACTTATAACTTGACTTTTGTTATCGGACACATTGTCATGAATGAGCTTATGCCTTTCAAACCTCTACTTGATCGTTTATTGTGCTTTATTTTTAACAGCTGTAAGTTCTTTATTTTTGTAGAACTTGTCTGTGATGGTTTTGCCCTCTTTTTAAGGACTTTGTACAACGGGGCCACTAGAACTGAAAAAAAATCATATAAAACCTTCCTGGCACTTTTTGTCCTTTTTTTGCAAAGACATGCTTTGTCTGACTTTTACTCAGCCATTATTGTTTATATGTGTCTTTGGGGCTCATAATAACAGTGAGCAACTCAATAATTTTCTTTGAATTCATACCGAACATAAGCTTAAAGACCCACCACAACCTTATGACCTACTACCCACACCTACAAAAACTTCATGAAAATAATTTTGATTTTACAGGTATAATACAACTATACAACAAGATGACAGGCGTTTACAGAATTTCATCTGCTAACTCATTCAGACAATCTCTTTTCAGTACAGTTTTAAAAACATACTTAGATAAATCCTATAGAGTATAATGTAGAAAGAAACAAAGTGCGGTCGAAACTTAACTTAATACTTCAAGTTTTGTTTTGTTGTTTTGTTTTGTTGGGTTTAACGTCGACACAATTATCAGTCATATGAAAACTTAAATAATACTTAAAGTACTTTGCATGCTGATATACTAATTCAATAAAATGTTTTGATATTAAACACATTTTCTTTGCCTATGTTGTTAAATTTATTAATTATTTTCGAGCGTCCATAAGCATATCACACACTGTTACAATTTAGCTACTCCAAACTGATAAACATGTACCAGAAACATTTATGTCATCTAATATATTTCTAATCCATACTCGTACTATTTATTTCATCATCTATTGAGAATGGATTGTTAACATCGTGGTACTTATATTCTTCCAGTGTCCACCTGTAATCCGAGTCCTTCCACCGCGGATTTATTTGATGTTTCTTTAGAATTGGTGTTGTCACTTTCATTAGTCGCTGCAAATGAAAAATGCATACATTTTATTTTGTGACATTAACACAACCACATCGTGCAACTCTGTATGTTTTCATATCTTTTTTGTCACATGAGCAGTATTTAAATATCTTACCAAACATGTATCTCTTACGTCAGCGCAGGTATGCTTCAGTTTAATTCAGATTTTCAGATCAGTAGTTATAATCTTCAAGAAATTACAAACGTATAAACAAAAAACGCTTATAAAATAGCACAGACATGTACACGTAAACTTTAAACATGTTATTTGGTATCAGGAAATTAATCATTTGATATTTTATTTGCATAGCTGCCTTGTTGTTAAAAAGGCATCTGCTTTGTTGTTAAAAAGGCATAAATTGACTTGAAAAATACATCTTCCTCATTACCGTATACTTATTTATTTTTGGCTTCGTGTATCATGTCCTATAGTACATACCTGTTTTAGGGACCCATTTGCTGTAGCAATGTAATATATAGCTGATATAGGTACACAGGAAATCGAAGACAACGTGAAAATAAATCCCAATACTGTAGCACCAATGGGATATTCGTAGGTTTCGCTAAATGAAAGCGGTTTGTATTTTACAAGTTGGAACCAGAATATACCCTAAAATTGAAAGAGTAATGTCATATATAATCATACATGTCACTTAATTATGATTATCTGCCTCTGTTGTTTTACATACATACATACATCAACCTTTTAACAGTTTATTATATAATTGTGTTGACTACTCATCAATAAAATTGTGTAGATACTATTTGAGTATGAAATGTATTTCAAATTAATTTGCGGGGCATAAAACGGCCGGAGATATGCCAGGGGTATTTATGGCTTACATTTATAATTAATGGAGCCAAGAACTTCCAGGACAGTTTCAACCATGGTCCACTCCGATATCCGACCATCATCTCCAGAGCATCGTAAAATCGATCAGCCCCTGAAAAAAATATGTGATTCATACAAATGTGTCAATCTTTGAATATAATTATATATGACGGGTATATTTGTTATATTTTCTGGTCATTAGGGGTCCAGGAATGCATTTAATTTACATGTGGGATGCTGTACATTGCATAACCTCCCATGAACAAATTCACTCAACCGAGACTGCTTTTTGAATGCTTGGCTGCTTTTTACGCTTCCAAAAGGATTTTCTTACATATTTTATTAATTTACATTTAATAGTAGAATTTACAATCTTAACTTTAATGCAAATTATCCATTTTCATCATACCGATGTTCTTTTTTAGTATGACAGCAATACTGTGTATAATTGTACATAAAAATGCAAACTGTTGTTTCCTGTTCTTACCAAACACCCAGCCTATTGCAACTGCTTCGAAGAAAACCATAGCAAGTAGGACCAATCCGCTTGCACAGTAGTAATCTATCAGTCGGAACAGGTATACCCCACCCTGTAAGGAAAATGAATGCTTCGATTCTGCAATGAATTTGATATAAAGTAGTAGATCAAATACGAACCCACATCGGTGAGGTGCAAGTAATATGAAGCCAGCGAAGGGAACCACTGGGTCAAGTAGGCTCCTGCTTCATTAACATATCTTTTAAATATTAACTTTAAAAATACAATGATACACCCCTTCCTAAAAAATCCCCAAGAATTTTGTTACAACAGTTCATTAGCTAATATGATTATATTTTAGTTGTAATATCAATCATGTTACTTTTTGTAAGGTGTGATCGGGGATGGATCCCCGACCCCCGCACATCTATGACGGGGACAATAAATGGGTTACCTCGGTAGCCGAAATAAAAAAAAATGACACACCCCTTCCACTATTGAAATAATTTCTGTTCATATTACATTGAAATTAATGCTTACGTGCTTTATTTGTTGTAAATAAATAATTTTAAAAGCGGTTACTGCTTTGGATACACTTCAAAAGGCAATTTCTATTTACTCTTCATGCCTTTACTAAACGGGGTTTCATTTAAGATGACAATAGAATGATTTATTACTTTATCATCAAACCGAGTGTGCTATTATTTTATTTAGTTGCGTTCTGTGCTTCAAAATGGTCCATTAACTACACAACAGCACGTCAGTTCTTTCATTCAGTGTTGGTATTATTTCTCATCCATTGCGTTCTATGTTTCCAAAGAATATTTTAACAAATTTATTTATTAATTGTTAAATTTGAAAGTCTCCTCATACATGGACTTATCCTTTTGGATTTTGTTTTTGATTTGGGGTTTACGGCGCACCAACACAGTAAAGGTTATATGGCGCCAAACAGGACTACAAATTTTGATTTCACATCTCAATTACATCGAAATAAAAGCATGAGGTATGGAATCAAGATTTGTATGCCTGCTGGAATCACAGAGTTACAGCAAAACCAAGTGTCAAGACCCTATTAGTCGCCTCTTATGATCATGCAAGGGTAAGACAGTGGTTCCATTTCTTTTCATACACAGATCGTCCCAGGACCACATGTGGCCCTTTTGGAATTATCATCTATTCAATGTTGCTGTAAAACTGGGATCCTCATCGCATTGTTGCCAAGGACACTGGCACCAGACCAGAAAAAACACTGTACGTGTTATACCATACCCCTTGGTATACTATTAGATAGAAAAGGGGAAAAACACAGGTCTCCCAACACGACATAAATCAAACTGTTGCAGGCTAGGTTTGATTGGGCCTGCTCATGGACGGTAGTGGAAATGCAAGCTACCGACCACGCCCTCTAGCCCCGAATTCAGTAGAACTCAACATTTACATATGTCATCGGGACCAAAATATAATTTAAAGACACCTGCAAATGTATTCATACGGCGGTGCACATGGAACCTTCAGTGACAGAGTACAAGCGTATGGCCCCCAGTAAAAATAATGGCAATGCCCTAAACGAGAAAATAATGGGCAGAACTAAACAGAGAGGATCTGAGGTTATTGAACCTTCATGTTAGAACCATGGTCATGAACGGGAAACTGTACTAACCCATTTCAGTTGTTCGGTAAATGGGTACTATGCATTTTGTGCACCAGTCACATTGTCTCAATATTTCATATCTTAGAGACACTCCGCATACATTATGTTTATGTCAGCGTTACAGAAAAAACTTGGATGAACTTCCCTGATGAACTTCTACAGTGGTAGACATTTGTATTGTTTATTTTATTCACACACATTTATGTTGCATATACACATTCTAGCGTACACGTGTAGTTTAACGACGATTGACATATATTTCCATATCAACCAGTCAGAATAATTTTGATATCTAAGCCGGAATTACATTAGGGAAGTTCGTCCTAGAGTTTTCTGTAACATTGATGAAAACATAAAAAATGCACAGTGTCTCTGCGATATGAAATATTAAGAGCACGATGGAAGATAAAATACCACTTGTTCAGTATGCATAGTACCCATTTACCGAACTGCGCGTTTTAGATGAGAATTTGGCGATTAAAATGGGCTGGTACATTTTCCCGTTCATTACCACGGTTCTTATAGTACACCTAGGGGTAAGGTATAGAATGTACAGTGGCATTTTCTTTCTGTTTTGGCACCAGTGGCCAATGGATATGAGGTATTACAGCCTTCAACCAGAATCTAAATTTGTTTTTTTTTGTTGCTACTATGTCTCAAACTTCTTATGAGTTTAATCAGGTCACAATGTAAGGCTCAATAACACCGATACTTACATTTAATCGAAAGAACATACCTGTGTTACCATCGATAAACCAATCAGGAAACATGTTGTACAGTAAACTGCAACGAAAATCATGCGGTTCCTCGGTTTGTAGAGAACAGACGGGAATCTATCAATGAACGGTGTCAATACGGCCTCTACTCCAGCAAACTGATAATAAAATAATTGCTTCTGAAGGACGACAATAACGGTATAGTTGTTAAGTATCTTTGTTTGTCACCTACAAGCAATTACCAAAGGAACGTTAACGAAACCCGAAACACAGACAAAAGTAGAGCAGAACACGTGACGTGATACATATTAACAAACATTTAACAACGTTAATCTTACAGATCATCCAATATAACTTCAAAGCATCACTTCAAATTATCAGTTTACATTTAACTTGAGTCAAGTTACATTATTTAAGGTTGTCACATAAAGACATTGCTTATTTTAAGACATGTGGATAAGCAGATATATTATTACACTATGAAACCATGTAAATATAACGATTTTGTATTTTGTCATGTTTCTTTACCAAAGCGACGATTCACGTTGGCGCAATTTTACATATCTTGTTTAGATCTACATCATCTTGTTTCAAGGCTATACTGAAAACTCTTATTGTAAAAATCTGTTTCTCATAAAAACAAAAAAGAGACCTTAACATCAGATATAGATATACAAATTTGTTCTGTTAAGCCTGCAGATCGGAGTTTCATGGAAGAGAGGTTCCGCCACAGATACGCAACTTTTACAACTACAATGATTTTAATACATTCCAGTACGACAGACCATACCACAGAGGCATTAAAGATCCAAATAATGAATGCAAGGTAAGCACACAGTAACATTCATTCCAGTACGACAGACCATACCACAGAGGCACTAAAGATCCAAATAATGAATGCAAGGTAAACACATAGTAACATACATTCCAGTATGACAGACCATACCACAGAGGCACTAAAGATCCAAATAATGAATGCAAGGTAAGCACATAGTAACATTCATTCCAGTACGACAGACCATACCACAGAGGCACTAAAGATCCAAATAATGAATGCAAGGTAAACACACAGTAACATTCATTCCAGTACGACAGACCATACCACAGAGGCACTAAAGATCCAAATAATGAATGCAAGGTAAACACACAGTAACATACATTCCAGTACGACAGACCATACCACAGAGGCACTAAAGATCCAAATAATGAATACAAGGTAAACACATAGTAACATACATTCCAGTACGACAACCATACCCAGAGGCACTAAAGATCCAAATAATTTAATCAAGGTAAACACATAGTAACATACATTCCAGTTAACGACAGACCATACCAAGAGGCACAAAGATCCAAATAATGAATACAAGGTAACACATAGTAAATACATTCCAGTACGACAGACCATACCACAGAGGCACTAAAGATCCAAATAATGAATACAAGGTAAACACATAGTAACATACATTCCAGTACGACAGACCATACCACAGAGGCACTAAAGATCCAAATAATGAATGCAAGGTAAGCACATAGTAACATTCATTCCAGTACGACAGACCATACCACAGAGGCACTAAAGATCCAAATAATGAATGCAAGGTAAACACACAGTAACA
Source organism: Mercenaria mercenaria (assembly GCF_021730395.1). NCBI lineage: Eukaryota > Metazoa > Mollusca > Bivalvia > Venerida > Veneridae > Mercenaria > Mercenaria mercenaria. The sequence continues at coordinate 10,840,391 of NC_069373.1, forward strand.
TTCATTCCAGTACGACAGACCATACCACAGAGGCACTAAAGATCCAAATAATGAATGCAAGGTAAGCACACAGTAACATTCATTCCAGTACGACAGACCATACCACAGAGGCACTAAAGATCCAAATAATGAATACAAGGTAAACACATAGTAACATTCATTCCAGTACGACAGACCATGCCACAAAAGCATTCCAGTTATGCCTTAAAATAAATCTAATTGTACGTGTTATATTTGAATACCAGTAACCACTTTGAACATGTGTTAGGATAAACAAGGTAAAACCAAGCCATAAACAAGAGCAGCAACCACTTGTAAAGTTATAACAATTTTACACACATATTGATATTTACAGTACAAGCGGCACAATCGTTAAGTTTTAACATCACACAAACATGTATCCTGCTTTCAACTGGAATACAAATACATAAAAGAAAGATAAACTTAATTTATTGACAGCAAAGTTGTACTTAAAATAGCATATTTCAAGCAAACGTATAATACCTCACTATCCAGTCCGACAAATAAGATGGTTAGGAAAAATAAGACAGACCAAAGAGGCGAAAGTGGCATCTGTGTGACAGCCTTCGGGTAGGCCAGGAATACTAAACCCGGACCTGGAAATAACACAAATAGAAACAATTATCAGTTTTTATTATTTGTAAAAACATTAAAGAAGTTGCAAAACACCAATATTTTATGTTTGTTCTGCTGTGTTAACCAATGAAAGTACATGAAAGATTACATTATCTACTTACGTAATCACCAAAGGTTTACGAAGGGAGATTCAACAGAACAAAGAACGATAATTAGACCTAGAAGAAACAGATGGAAGCTATTAATAGTTTTGTAACTAGTGCGGCCAAACAGCTGCACAGTGTTAAAAATTATATACCATGTATGGCCATACATTCCAAGGGGCAAGTACATATGTTAACTGTAACTATTTACGAATGCAAAATTGTGTGTCTTTCGATTTTGCAGCAACTGTTTACGTAGGCAAACTACATTTCTTGGGCAGCAAAATTTACGAGATTAGACATTTTTGTCCAATTGTATCTTGCGAAAGCAGACCATTTTCATTAAGCAATTTGAGCCACAACAAAGGAATACAGTTACGTGTTTTTGAACACTGATATACCTTGAGAAGCAACTTTCTCTATTGGAATTTCCATTTCATACGACATGAAGCCAAGAATGGAAAAGACTGCTAGACCTCCAAAGATGCTTGTAAGACAGTTAATGCAGATAATTACCAATCCATTTCTGAAAGTATTTTATTTCTATGAGGAAGGAATCATGATACAAAATAAAACTGGTCAACAGTGCAGTAGGGTAACATATCTGTTCAGGTATATAAGTTAGAATGAATTTCTGACAACCATCTTCTTACCAACATATTAAAGTACAGAGCAGGCAAACGAAAGAAAGCGGTTTGGGTGACTTTGTATATGACGTAAAGTGCGAAGTGAAATTTCTGATAAGCCAACGAGGCACTATACGATCTAATAATTTAAACATTTGTCAAGTTTTTTCCATTTGTTTGTAAAACAATACAAAAGAACATTGACATAATGTGAAATGCTAGGTAATTCAGAAAATTCTGAATTTTTGCAGCATGATAAAGGGAAGACGCACATAATTTATTACCTGACGCAGTTTGTTTTGAACTTGTTGTAGCTCCCAAGAGTAATCATAAAACCCTGTCCAACACCGATTGAATATATAACCTGTGTTCCTCCATCCATCCAAACTTGAGCATCGGCGAGACGGCTGAAGTCTGGTTTTAGGTAATATATTAGACCAGTAGCTGCTCCCTTTAGTGTTATCCCACGGATGAAGATCACCAGCAGGAGAAAGTATGGAGCAACGGCAGTAAAATATACAATCTGTAACAAGCAATTCGAATAATCTCCAAAATATGAAATGATAGAGAACATCAGTTGTCTCTTTGACTAAGTGTTATTATATTTGCCATGAAATCATTTTATTGTAATAGAGCATTTTTTTTTGTTTTTAAATGTGATAACGTGACTACATGTCTGGTCATTTTGGCGAATGTCACTGCAATATAATAACGTAATCATTTCCATCTTAAATATTAGACATGATAGAAACCCATATATATAGGCCGAAGTATTTCAATACTAGCATATAATGCAGCCATTGCTATTATTTCTTTACAATCTTAGATAAATTTATGAGTTAATCTATATAAATGAATTATTTTCTGATTTCATGTCGCACGAACACTTCTTACATTTCGTCAACGGTTTATAGTTGCTTAGCACTTTAAAATTATTTCTTGTCGTATGATTATGGTATTGAAGTGACCCCAAATTCAATTTTAAGGAAATGTTGATAAATGATTTCTTTTTAAACTCATTCACATACTACTGACTCCTAACATTGACTCATATTTGAATCGGATAAAGAATAAATCTACAAACCTTTCCTGTCCACCTAACACCACGACATATACAAAGATACACCAACACCCAGGCAACCAGTAGGGCTACAGCTAACCCAGGAACCAATGAACCGGGCTCATGTATTCCACTTGACATATTCAATACTTTTCGTCTGTAAATATCAGATAATTCATAACGATGAATGTAAAAGAATTATATACATTGTACAAAAATGTACTGTGTAAATACAAATAATCAAATAAACTTATTTTCATAGTGCAATGTTAGATGAATCTGAATGATGTGAAGAATGGAGAAAACGAAACTTGGTCTAACAAAAAATCGCGTTTTAATGTTCTGTTTATGTATAGAATATACGATTGTGTTCAAAGTACGCATGAAGGCCCTAACCGCATGTAAATGTAAACGAATCAGCCGCGAGTTTTTCTTAGTGCTTGTGAAGTATCTTAAGTATTTAGAGACGAGGCTAACTGCAACATTTGGCATGCGTTCAGTTGTATTATTTCATGTAACTTTATCATACTCATATTTTAAACAGTATAACAGAAATTCCTATGCTTTAAAATGTTTTTGATGAACCACTGGACATGTCCCTGTGATAAAAATCTCCACTAGTATCATAGTAACATACTCCCAGTATTCCACAACAGCATCCACGGGTGGCCCTAGCGTCACATTATACGTGTCACAGTCTGTCACGTTTTGATCTATTGTAGTACAGTTTGTTACGACTCTAGTCCTTTCCAAAGGCATTCCAGTAACGTAGCACCTAAATCGTGTCAAAATTATGTAAAATTAATGTAAATGATACAATTACACGCGTATAATATAAAATGACACTTAGTTTTATAACTTGTATATGTACTTAATTGCTTTGGTTCCATATTTCAAATATCACTGATACGTAAAAGGTTTATAATGCATCTGTTTATGATGCAGCTGCAAACCATTCTGTTGAAATATCCATAAATCTAAACATCTGAAACGTTTTGAATATCTATTTTTACATCATAAATATCAATGCGATGTTTTACACTTTCTCTAATAAAATAAGTAATATTCAAAACCTCCCCCATCCACAACACCAAACGAAATTCACTGCTTACATTGCTTTTAAAAGAAAATGCTCTGTTTATCCAAATCATAGTTATCAATACCACCTTTCTGAATTCCAAGGATTTCCACACGTTGCCCATGGTAACTGCGAGGTGAAGGACACGGCGATGTAATAAAGAGCCCAAGCAACAACAACAATGTAGTATACATTCGTGTAGAGCGTGATGACTTGAGACGCAATTCCTAGACCTAGATGTATACAAGATAACAGAGCTCGCTCGATGAATTTAGACGCAAAGCCTACACATATCATATGTGTATACAAGACAACAGTGCGTGATGAATTGAGACACAACGCCTACACCTAGTTGTATATAAGAAATCAGAGTATGAATACTTGAGATATACAAAACAGAGCATGAAGACTTCAGACGCAAAGCCTGCACCTAGATATATACAAAACAGAGCATGAAAACTTGAGACGCAAAGCCTGCATCTAGATGTATAACTTGCAAAACGGCTCTGTGACACTATCAATACTAAAATTGTTGGGTATATATAATTGGTAAGTTCTGCTATACTATGGTTTTTATATACTGCGTAAAAATAATTACAGTTGTGCTTTCGTGCTTTCTTAGATGTTTGATAAATGTCAGTGTGAACAAGGCATTTATTGTATACCGTCTTCGCTGAAATATATTATTCTATGTATACAATGCCATGCTCTGGGCTTATATTAAAATTTATCAAACGTATCATCAATGCAGGTAATACGCGCCGCGGAAATGAGATTATAACTCCAACGGCACTCTTTGGACACAGTGTGATAATTGTTGGTAATTAAATGTATTAAAATGTCAACAACGGAAAATATGGAAAAACTTGCAATTTTCATATTTTATATTGATTTCGAAAATGAATTAAGTATAACTTTTGGGATTTTAATTAGTTGTTGTTTAGAAAACATTTCTAATGAAAGTCATTGAAAAGGACATTATGAACCGCTTTGAAATTATCTATGTTACCAATCATTCTGCTTAAATAAATTATCCGTTCAATGCAGGTAATACGCGCCGCGGAAATGAGATTATAACTCCAACGGCACTCTTTGGACACAGTGTGATAATTGTTGGTAATTAAATGTATTAAAATGTCAACAACGGAAAATATGGAAAAACTTGCAATTTTCATATTTTATATTGATTTCGAAAATGAATTAAGTATAACTTTTGGGATTTTAATAGTTTTTTGTTTTAGAAATACATTTACATGCACAGAACAAAAGACATAACTCGATTTGAAATTATGTGTCCAAATAATTACACCTTAGAAGTCGAAGATTTCACGTAACTTATTTCCTTAAATATTGTTTTACTAAAGATAATAGGTAAGGGTAGAATTCTCGGAAGGACAGAGCACCAAAACACAGCTCCAGAGCCACGCATTTGCCAACAACAAAATGAAGCTGTAATGGAAAAAATATTTCAGACGGGTTGCTTCAAACATCCAACAAGTACATATTTATTCATGCTAAATATTGATGGAGGGGAAGGAAATAGTAAAGGGCGAAATGGGGTCGGGGCGCGGGAGGGGGGAGTAAACACAACGACAATCAACTGAATAACCTAGAGAAACGAACAAACAACACATAACAAAACAGTAGGGCACCGTTATAAAACAACTCAGCGAGTAGTGTATATGCAGTGAATATCCGTCAATAAAAATTAAGTAGACAAAGGTAAAGATGCATATATGAATGCAAGAACTACAATATAAAACAATACTGTTTCATGTACGTAATGTCTGATTGCTATATATTTACAAGTTTATAAAATAAATAATATTTAGTGGTTCACGCTGTGTGAACGCTGATGGTTATAAGACAGTATTTCCTTATTATGTTATATGAGCATGTTATAAATCATACGTTAAGACAAAGCAAAACTAAAATAAGAAAGATAGTTTGTGTCGTATTTTTTAAAAACTGTTAACCAATATCATTCTGGATACAATTGGTTCTGCCTTTGCGACCAGTGTAGATCTGCGTTGTTCGCCATTCAGTCAAAATATTTTTGGTAAGCACCCTTTTAACAATTAATGGTGCTGGAGCAAATTGAAAGTTCATTACAGAAACTTAGCAGGGTAGGGTTAAAAGCACTTGTTTGAAAAGAGGCTACGTCATAATGAGTCATGTCTCCTACCAAAACGTCGTGTATTTTATACGAAATATAGCGCACAACAGCCTTGAGACTAATGCTATTGGTACAGATACATGTACTAGTATTTACAGTACAAATACTAACGCAAGTTATTGATAAAATTTCGTAACAGTTCAAAAATATATCCTTATTTGAATAAAACATTATAATTTTGCTGCAAGATAATTTTGATTGGCAATATACTGTTGAATGTTTTAAAAAATTCAAATTTTATCATATTGAGATCAATGGTGCTAAAACTTGTTTGAACTTACATGTTCATAACTAAGCAATAAATAGAAAAGTCCGAAATACTCTCCTTCTACAGTTATGTGTCTTCTGAATGGTTTGGCAGTTACCCGAGCGGGAAGCTCACATTTGCCAAACATATACCGCGTATACAGCCTAAAATAAATGTTCATAGGCATATCCCTTAAATATTATTTTATACGCCGCTGTAAGGTTTCTTTTCGATTTGAGAAAGTTTAGTTCTTCAAACATGTCTATTTTTATTGCATGTTTTCCTTGTTTTTAAGAACATTATTTCAAACTTACAACCATTGAATAAATATACTTTACATATCGAAACACAGTATGTTTATTATCTGTATTCTCACCCTGAAAGACAGGAACCATTTTCCATGCTTGAACAACTCCGCAACTCGTGTATTGACCCAGACTTATTTCAGCGATATACGTAGGAGCTGCAGCCAGGAAGAATGATAATGCATACGGAATCAAGAAGGCACCTGTTGTAACAATGGTTAAAAGTAATTAATTATACAAGTATCATTCAAATGTCTGTTGTTTTTAATTCAAGAAGTTGTATCATCAGGACACAAACGGATAATATTAATATCTTTGCGTTCATATAAAGTGTACCGATGATGCTTTTCAAAGTACAATGCTTACTTCTAAACAGTTTTCAAAAAAAAAAAAAAAATCATTTTCAGCATAATTAAATAATCACAAATCTTCAGTATAAAGATTCTAGTATTTCTGTCATAGTTAATGCTATATTTTAGAAAGAACAAGAGCTGCCGGAAGACAGCAACGTCGACCATTCAACAGCCTTGCCCTCTGAATGAATATTAAAGTCGAAAAAGGGAAATAATCTTGTAACAATGTATAACAAAGGTATGGCACATATACAATGCATGTCAGCTTATCATAGCGGTCAAGTGTGTGCTGTTTCAATCCATTCCCATTAGATACCGAGATACCAGCTAACATACAAACACTTAACCAAAATATTGCTATGTAGGAAAATAGGCATACTTTTGTATCAGAGTGCAGTGTGGAGTTGTGAAACCTGTACACTACACGTCAGATCATCACTGTCAATATATGTATGAAGTTTCAATCCAAAGGGCTACTGAGTTCGAAGCTTGCATCACTGGCGCCAGATCAGAAAGAAAATGCCTCTGTACATATTATACCCTTCCCCTAGGTATTCTATAAGAACCATGGTCGTGAACGGGAAAATATACTAACCCGTTTCAATCGCGCATTTCATACCTAAAACACGCAGTGGGGTAAATGTGTACTATGGATATCAAACAAGTGGTAATTTATCTTCCATTGTGTACCGGTCACATTTTTCAATACATTTTATCTTAGAAAAACAACGCGTAGTTTATAGTAATTTCAACATTACACAAAAAACTTGCTTGAACTTCCCTGGTGAAGTTCCGTTCTAGATTACAAAACCATTCTGATTGGCTGTTGTAAAAATGTATGTCAATCGTCATTTTACTACACGTGTTCGCTAAAATGTGAAAATGCAGCAAAATGTGCAAAATGAATAAAATATACAGAACAGACGCAGACCAATGTACGATTTCAAATTAAAGATCATATACAAGATGAATTTCATTCTTCATTTCGAGTTTTAGTGTAAAATTTTGATTTTTTTAAAATCTGTTTTTGTTTGTTTACGTTTCGCCAAACATGTGCGCACTGCCGTGACCTCTAGACCGGATGTTCATTAGGGAAGTTCAAGCAAGTTTTTTCTGTAACGTTGACGAAAGCATAAAATATGTTGATAATCTCAGCAATATGGAATATTGAGACAATGTGACTGGTGCACGATGGAAGATAAATTATCGCTTGTTCAATATGCTAGGTATCCATTCACCGAACTGCGCGTTTAAGTTGAGAAATGTACGATTGAAACGGGTTAGTGCACTTTCCCGTTCATGACCATGGTTCTTATAGAATACCTAGGGGTAGGGTATAACATGTACAAAGGCATTTTCTTTCTGATCTGGCGCCAGTGGCTTGCATTACAAAAACTATACAAAATCGTGACGTCGACGCCGACGAGTAGCAGAGCTAAGCATGAAATAAAGTGACAGAAATAGAAGTAATTAAAAAAAGGATTAAAACATAAGACTCAGTCAGTTTAAAAATAATTATAAATTTAACATTCAACATACACACGTTTTGTTCTAAATGTTTTTAAATTCCTGTTAACATACCTCCACCGTTTTTGTAGCATAGATACGGGAAACGCCAAATGTTACCAAGACCTACGGCACATCCCACTGACGTCATTATGAAGTCTAACTGCGTCGCCCATGTCGCTCGTCTTGGTGACTTGTCTTCGTTCTGTTCATCTTTTGTGGCAGTTGATGTGTCGTCAACAGTAAGATTTGAAATTTCAGAAGGTGTTGTTGCCATAGTTATCTGTAAAGTCACGTAACATTATTTTTACTTAGAACCATTTAACTTGCATATGATATCTACTTCACATTAAAAGGAAGCTAGTACATTCTTCCTAAATAACGGCATTGAGGCCAAGTTATTTGAACCAAACAGATGAGTAAAACTGTCATGTATTTTCACCACTAGTTTTCGTTTGAACCAATTTTAGATGTGATTTTGAAATAGTTTTTTCAAGTAGGAAATGCATATCGGTGTGCGAGCACCAATGTCTATGAGAATGTTCGAAAGACGTTTGTTCAGTATTGTGTACGAAAAACGATCGACATTACTGTGAAATCCGTATGCTTGTTCTGCGTTTCGTACAAACGAAAGTAAAAGTGTTGCGTACATAATTGATTTATGAAAACTCAACGTTACACCACTTGTCAAATACACGTGTTACCATTTTAAATGTTTGTGTCATAGAGGAACGCGATGTCATGAGGGAATATAACTGAAATTTCTTGCGAAAAACGAAACGAACGAGCACCATGTGCTCAAATTAAAATCAAAGACCAATGCACATAAATGTACATCCTCACGTAAAATACTGACTTTTTTTCAATTGAAAAATGATCTTCACAGTTTTTTTAAGTCGTATACTTTTCTACATTTATTTGATCATCTTTTTCTTGCTGTCGCCAGGAACATATCCAAAATTAAGATTTTTCCAAGCAGTTCTTACAGAAAAAAAAATCAAATGATAAGCTGAAGGTATGGACTTATCAAGAAATCAATGCAACAGGACGCGGGGCACATTGGGCGCCGCTTATGGACGACCGGTGGCATAATCACCAGCTGAAAGCTCTAGTTTGATACTTAACCTCACTCATAGTAAAAAGAAGAGGGAGACGGGAGGGGGCGGGGTGAAATAAGAAAAGTAACACCACCAATCAAGAAGACAATGCATATAACTACATAACTTATAATTCGGAACGAACAAAAAAAAAGCTGAAAATAGAGGCAACGTCATAGAATGGTCAGTAACCTATGTAAAAGAAACTATTGTTTTAAACGCGTTTAGAGCATGCCGACCTTACATTTGCCCTATTTTCAGCATGCTATACAAATAGTGTAAATAAGATAACATCCGCTTAAAATGGCTCTAACAGAAGTGACAAAGCAACATATTTTTACGATCTATGGTAGAATTTAGTGAAAGTCTTTCGTAATTTATGATATCGGTTACCCTGTTGTTATAATATTTTGGTAATATGAATATTTCTATGACTTAAATGACAATTTTGAAATTTGAGATAACAGCTTTGTTAAATTGTAATTCTTTTAGATAAATAAATGTAGGTTGTCCATATTTAATGATATATCCAGAGGTTCATTAAAAGCTTCAATAATGTCAAATTAGAGCTCAGTGGACAAACTGGACAAGAAATCTCGTTCATAACAGTATGAAAATAAATCAACAATGAGTAAGGCGAAGTTAGTCCGCATAGGGATGTCAGTTACGTGTTCTATGTTTTATTGCCAAATTTAGTAAAAATGTTATCGTTTAGTTGACGCTACCAGTTTATCTTTCATGAGATTATGTGGTAAATTACAAAAAATCGTAAGAACGTTTGAAGTATTTGTTAAAGTCCGCTCTCCGTGATTATTGACGGACCGAAGAAGATTACAATAGTTTTCTCCTATAGTGTAGGGCAATACCTCTGCACGTGGTCATTTATTTCAGTCAGACGAAATGAAGTCAAATGAAGAGAAATAATTTTTGTAGTACATAACACTGAATTAGCAATAAACCGAGCTTTATATGGGGTTTTGTGTAATTTAGGGATCAAGTTAAGAGCAGAGTGCTACAATTGACTTTAAATTGTTTGTTATGTACATGTCATTCCCCCATATGCTTTATTTATTTTATTATCGTTTTATTTTTAATGACCTAAGCCTGACATAGCTTTGAGACATCACGTATCTCCATAAACCGGATGTTTACACTATTTCAAAGTCTGGGTTATTCTTGATTTTTCCAGAATCTTCTTTTTATTCTTGGTTATATATGAAAGTGCTTGAACCTTACATAATACTTTAAATAGGAAGCTGGCTGATGATAGTGCAGAACCTAAAGTAAGACCTTATTGAAAAACTTTCCTGTATTCCTTAATAACAAAATATTACCAGTTTGAAATTGTGGAGTTAATAATTTATATTTAAAGAGAGGATTTATGTTCTTTGGATAGAGGTGGACGGATAGCTCAGTGGTTTGCACACTGGCCTTCCAATCCTGAGGTCGGGGGTTCGATCCCCGGCAGCTACTCGGGAATTTTCAGAAACGCTTTTCAGTGTTTCCCACCTAACTGGGGGCTTTGTCTCACTCTGCCCCTCTGGTCAGATCGCTCTGTGTCTGTACTAGTAGAGGATGAATTATGCGCCCATGTGGCTGCATTTGAACTATGTAAAGCGCCTTTGAACGTGAAATTGATCATGAAAAGGGCGCTATATAAATCTGGTATAATAATAATAATACTAAATTCAGTTTGGATTGTTTGATAAATGTAGAGTTAACACGGACTGGATTTTAATTTGACCAGGACAGAATGTGGACTATCCTTGCATCCTTGGACTTTATGGCTAGTTGACATACTTATAGTATTTGAATTGTTACTTTTTATAATAAACTTTTCTTATTGTTAATAGTTGCTGGTTTGCTTTTCTCTTTCATCTTAAGTATTTTAGTAACAAGCAATTATTTACCCTTAGATGTAACATTATACATTGATCTATATGATCGCTGACAAAATTCTTCTCATATCGTGGCTATAACTTGTTTCAATTCATTTTGTAATGTATCTGCGTAGTAAATTTATCATATTATGATAATATTGTTTGAAGCTTTGTCTGCAGGAGTTAAACAAATTTTGTATGGAACATAGCTTTCTTTAGAATCGAAGTGACAACTTTGGTTAATCAGGAAGGGTCTGATTAAAAGAATTTGATGCGAGTTTGTATAATAATTAAAATATTCTTTTTCAACTCAGCAAGAGCGTTCGTGTCTACATTTTCTTTCTGACACCTCTTTGAGCATAATCATCAATAGATTGAGTTATTTCAGAGAAACATGTTACATTGTTTATACACGATGGATTCTAAAATTACCCGTTATGATATAACTGGTCGGTTGAGAACAGTATTTTAACTTTCAGTTAGAAATGACTTGAACATGAAGCTCTTTGTCTATATTTAACAAGGGCGTATTCAAGGGTTGAGCGCAGCCGGCGACCCTCCCCCCACTAAATAAAATCCAGCGAGCATTCTAAAGTTGAGATGTCAGTTATTTCAGTCGAAATTATCGTCTTGCTTAACTAGCAATTTTTATATCAATACTATTTATAATTAATGTAGTAGTTGAAACAGGCAACAGTCAGATCAATTTGGTCAGATTGTTTTTTTTTTCGGAAATTGAAAACTTTAGAAGACGACATTGTCTCAAATATTCATGTTCAAATATATCAACTATACGCCAGATCATTTGAGGTAAACCTGTCAAAAAATAAAATCTGAAAGGGGGGGGGGGGGGGGGTGAGACATGCCCCGGACCTCCCTAACAAGTCCGCCTCCCCCTCCCCCTCAACTCAAATTAGTGACCTCTGTTTGTAACAGATAATAGATGCATCCGAAATCTTGAAATATTTAGGAATAGAAATAACTACAAGCATATCTCTGAAAGTACTAGGAAAATATATAAACACTATTCTTTAATATATTTTGAGAAAGTTGAGTGCATGATCAGATTCAAAATAAATATGTGACCTTAGAAAATACTGCGGATAACTTTGAATCAGAAATGCAACTTTATAAAACCGATGTGTACAAATGGTGTCCGCTTCTTGATGAAGAATCATTTAGCTAGGTGGAATATGACAACATAGCATGCCTGCAAGTTTTAAGTACGTGTATCATATTGCAATGAGTGACAGTCGTGACAGTCGTTCTTTTAGGATGTTAACGTTTAATTTTTCCGTTTGCCGAACACCATGAGAAAGTTTAGTTTCTTTTGTCATTTTATTTTTATAACATAGATGAATTTTGGGTATCTAGTTCCATTTATGGCCCATGTATGGCTGACTTGGAAGGTTTGGGTACAAGCCCCGTACTTGATTAATTACACAGTCATGCTGGCATAATCTCTCTTAATGTCCACACATCAGCCTCTGTGCTTGTCATGTTTAATGCCCTATTGCTTTTTCTGAATATACCGAGGGAAGTACCAAGCCCCTGCATCGGATAGCATATTCCAGTATTTTTGGTACCTTTTTTCCGTAACCCACTATTTCTTTCATGTGGATTTGCACCATTACCAAGCCAGGACTGTCGTTGCAGAGTAACGAATGGATTCAGGAAACATTGTTGACACGCTTGTCCAATGTCAATATCCACAAGGTTAGCCTGTCTGTCATCCATATTATCATCACTGTCATCATCATCATTGTCCCCACCGCCTGTCTTTCCCTCAGTTACTGGACATGGCATTTCCACATTTTCAACAACGAGCAAGTTTTCACTATTGTTAGAATCATTAAAATCATTTTCCTCATCATCCTGTGCCAACTCTGATGACTAATGAATTCTCAAAATCCCACTCATTAAATTAAAAAAAAAATGAACCAACATATCAAACCGTTCCCTTGAAACTTTCAAAGTAATTTCTCGTTTTTCAGCCATTTTGTCTAAAATCTCGCACAAAAATTTTGCCGGGAAATTTCACAATGTCAACATATCTGGAACAGATGATTCCATTATTTCTGTGTACAGTTTCTGTTTGCTTATATATGATATATTTTGTACTAAAAATGCTATATGGTCAGAACTGTATAATTAAATTATAGTAATGCTATGTACTTTAATGGGTCAGAATAGTTTACTCTTTAATATTTGAAATAATAAAGTCAACATAACAGATAATCCTACAACCCCATAAGAATTGTTTCTAGTGTCTATGGAACTTGACCCAAATTAGTTTATGATCCACTGACCATTACAGTTATCTGTTTCATCAAGATCAGGGATTTATTTTATGGCCCAGCATGAAGCATTCTCATCAATTATCTATATATCCACATGTAGATTGCATTTTGTGAAGACTGCACATGTATTTAGTCTAATAAATGTAATTTGCATGCGTGAAAATTGAAATATTCATTAAGAACACAATTAAAATCTGTAAACATAATTTCTAAAAGATGCCTCTTTACCAGTTATGACAGGTAAATAAAGAATTTGGAAAATTTACAATAAACAGAATATTTTAGGGCTGATAAAGGCTGATAAGCCTTGGTAAACTAAGAAATAACATTTATGAAATTTATATTTAAAGTACATAATTTCAATATCAAACTCATTTTTTTCACTGTTTATAACAAGTCTAAAAGGGTATATATAAGTATGGTAATAAAGTGTTTACATCCACCATTGATTACCATGTGTGATGATGTAAGAAAGTACTTATTAACTGATACCAATTAACACATTGCACTACAGATGTCCATATATACCATACCAATTGTCATTTTTTATTTGACTTAGATTAGAAGCATTATATGTATAATGATGAATATACAAGTATCATATCAGTATATGAATATGATTTATTAGTATTTATTATAATCAAGTCCTCTAAATTTATTCAAGATTTACTGATTTAAAAAGTAATATTGCAATGTTTTATACAGACGTTACAATAATGTGTTATGATTTAAGTTTACGAATAACAACATTGCTCTTTGCATTTGTTATCAATTGTTGATTAATATGACTAATATTAAGTTTACATTTTAACTAAAAAAGTAAATACACATTATTTATGAAATACATGAAATACTTAAGAAATAATAAATCTGTTCCTATATTTTATCAGTCGTTTGGATGCGCACTCGTGATTTAATTATTACGCATCCAAACTCCTGCCCATATTTTATTAATTGATAAAATTATTGGAACATATTTATTATTTCGATTCTAACAATGCAAATACTTCGCATTTTACAGTACTACATTTTCAGCGTAGTACGTCATTCGGGTCATATGCTGTTACAATTTACCCCCTATGGTTAGAAAGAGTTGCATAGCCAATGGAACGTATAGATATTTGTTTCTTTTTATCAGAATTTTGAGAAGTATTTATGAATTAGTAATCTAACAGCTCGAAAACTAATTATGAAGTGAATCATCAAATTAGTCGAGTTGACCCTGTGTTACAAGTTACGAGCTTAACTTTATATGACGTCACATCATTATGACGTCATACTTTATGTCATACATTTATGACGTCACTACTGAATCTTAACTAAGCTAATTGAATTCGCTCGTAGAGATCAAAACGTGTTTTACGGTCCTACACATAAGTCAGTATGACTTTTTATCATATTTGTGTTTTTGAAATGCTGTTTTCAATCGTTTGGCCCTTAAATAATTCGTATGTAATGGAACTGAAGTAGAATCTCTTATGCCACAATCATAGGGGGTGAAATGTAACAGCCAACCATATTTTATCGTAGATTCATGCATAGGCGATTTCGCTATATGTTTATATAGCAATTGCTGCAGATCGTGTTAGAACAGTACTTGGTGTTCTCTATGCTGGTGACCATTAGTCGTTACTGGAGGCAAACATTATCAGATACCTGTTGGAATCTTATCGTCTGCTACAGATAAACCACACCTACAAATTGTGTGTGTAGCAGCTACCGGCGATTCCCCTTTTATTTCCCCTTCTCTTCCAATGTTGCTACACACTTTAATGCAAATAATCATTCTATGAATGACTTCTCATTTATGCCGATTGATATTGTGAAAAATAATATTGACCGTCTCTGTAAAGAAACTTTCTGGATCCATAAACTAAAAACAAAAAGTCCGGAAGGATTAAATTCAAAACTGCTATTTACAATAGATTAAATTCATGAATATTATGCATGTGCAGTTGTGCATTTACACATATACTCTAGGTACTATTCCGTTTTTTCCTATCACCGCTTTTTTATGTAATCTTACTATAGGAAATTTTTGGTATTTTCATATCCGGGATAGTACCTTGTACTAATTATATGTATATAATTATATGTATTTGCATTTTGATATTTTGATTAACGTTTTCCCGCCATTTGACGTTACATTATCAGTTTTACGTCACGTCCGTTGTTTATATTTGTATGTGTATTATCCTGATGAAGGCGTTAGCCGAAACGTTGATGAGATAAAAAAACTAGAGTGGTGGAACCTATGCTCGCGGTATTTTGTACATATATTATCTTTTTAAGAAACAAGAAAAAATTATTATTTCGATTTGCCTATACAAAAACATAAAGTTATCCTCCTATTATCGAAACATATTGTTGATGTGCGTCATCACGTGACTTAGTCGTCTCGTGAGCTATCGACACGGCATAAGTGAAAAAGTGAAAATTCGCCCTGAAGGGAACCTATGCTGGCGGTATGTTTTATCTATTAAACTAAGGGCGAAAAAAAACATTCAGCAGGCTAAAAATGAACAAACAAGCATATGCGAATATAATATTTAGAACATTACTCATTTATTATGTGAAAAACAAAAGAAATGAGGATAAAATTTAGTATGTGCCTCTATGTGTATATTTCCCTTACAGAAATGGAGTCACTATTAGGAAAAAGCTTATAAACGTATAATAATGTTATATAAAAACAGAATGTTCAAGTATTAATGATTCAAACAACGACCGTGAATAACTCACTAATGTTTCCGACACTTCTTTTGTGTGTAGGAAAATTACTCCTCCCTACATCTCAGAAAAAGCCATTTGGACTTTGTCAAAATACTAAGCTCAACATCGATCTTTTCATGGTTCGACAGGCACTCGTAGTGTAGCCAGGCGTCACATTCATCACATCTTGCTCTTAAATGTATCTTACATCTGACTGTAATGCATGATTTCTAAAAAACTAAATTTAGTTGGGTTATTTTGACATATTTGTCTGAGATTTGTGCGACGGATACAGATTGCGTAAAATGTATCGGCTGCTGTATACGTCACGTGAGCGGCACGCGCGGCTATCGCTACGTTTGTTGTAAAGGCATTTCAACACTGGTCGGTGTTGAACATAGCATGATGAAATATTTTTATCTGTGCTTCTGCAGAGAGCGTATTCATCGAAATACCGCGAGCATAGGAATACCGCGAGCATAGGTTCCACCACTCTATACATAATACGTGTTGTTGTTGAAATACCTATCGCAGATATTTGCATAAACATTTCCTTACTATATATATGTTTGATTCAAAGGAATTAAAAGAAAGCTAGCACAGTTGCATTAGATATAGGAACAATACCAGATATGGCACAAAACCTTCCTGCTTCGGGGTTCGAATTAGATAACTTGCTAGTTTAATTGACTTTAAAATATGTCTAAGTATAAAAATGCTTCAACGAATGTCTCTGATTTGTACCTGACATACTAATCTAGGTACTCCGGGTAACGACAAATGATACACTTAATATAGCAGTATTTAATAATTTAAATTATTATACCTCTCATAAATGCCTAATGTAAATTTCCCATTCGTTAAACTTGAATAATATATATATATATATATATTCCCATGCGCAAAAATCATTATTTCTATTCTGTGCATGTGATATGATCCGTAATTTCATATCATATCACATGTTTGCCTGCGCATGTGATATCATTTTTCATATCTCCTGTTGAGAGATTGATACGATCAATTTTGACGAGGCGCTGATATATATTATAGGATTAAATTACTTTTTCTAGTGTTCATGCATGTTAGAACCTCGCCGAATTTTATTTTTTAAATGATTTGCTCTCCGTGCCCAAAATTTCGAAAACAACTTTTTATAAAATATTGAAGTAGTATTGGCGCCTCTTTGGCATCAGGTATGCGCATGCTCAAGAATGGCCATTTTGGAATCTAGTTTTAGAATGACATCACCTTTCTATTTTAAGAATGACTTCAAAATGTTATAAATAGAAACGATAGTGATAAATCTATTTTTCATACTGAAAAATGACTTTATGTTCTATGAATAGAAAATGTCTCCCAGAAGTATATAGAGCTGGCTTATATACCTATCGAGAGCGTATTCGCGCACATTGAGGGTCAGCCCTACACGGGGAGATAACACGAAAAAAGAAAGCTTTTCGCATGCGTAAAAAAGAACCTCTCGTATAAAAACCATTCGAAAGAAAATGTATAATTATGTATACGAATTCACCAATCATTAAAATAAAAACTATATGAGAATAACTATTTTTAAAATAAATTTATAAGACAAAATAGTACAAATGTTAATTATAAAAATATAGTAACTCATTTCTATATAAGTACTTATAACAAGGCGGTCATTATGGGTGCTTTTCTTTAAAAATAGAAACCAAATTCATCTAATGCTACATCTTATACATAAAGATTTTTTAGCGTTACTGCCTATCAAAACTATTTTCAATAGAAACGTAATTTATCAATCACATAAAGTCTAATGAAATCAGCCTTAATTTTAACTAGTAATTAAATTCTCAAAATTTACAGCCCCACGTCTCAAAAATCGCGTTATTCAGTCAGCTCTATTTTGAAATGCGTTAAAATTGTAATTAAAATCTAATAAATATACATTAATGCCCAAAATTTAAATTAGAATGTAATATATATGATGTCAGCTCCAAACATAAGAAAAGTGACCAAACTATACACCAATACAGTGACTAGTACGACAATACACCAGAAGAAATCACGGATAGATTCTTACAAGAATGTCTAACTCAAGTAAGTTTTATTATTACTATAATTATCTTCCCAAAAATTTATTAAAATGTATATGAGACTCAAATTTCATGTTCAACAATCTGAATTATTTTAATCATAGTTAATGTAAAAACTCAAAAGGTTGATATGTATTACACATATTACGCGTCATGTGTAAAATAATACACACTATTTACTTGTATAGATAAACATAGTCATATGTGTACAATCACTATAAAAATGGAAGTTTTTCAAATCAACTGATATTGTATAGCTTTTAAGCCTGAAAAAAGACATTTAAGAACACCTAATTTATATAGTTTTAATCAAGATAAATGCAATCAAGAATTACGTATGACTAAGGTTAATATCTAATAAAAGTAAAAGATGCCCATATTATCCTTTTGAGCACGATATTTTCACTTCTCAATCAATATCTATATAATTATTTCAGAGAAATGGCTAAACAAACAAAGGGACAAAGTAAAGCCAAACGATGAAAATGAAAACGAGGTAAAAATACACGTAAATAAAACAAGATTATGTACTTGAGAATGACAACTATGGAAATATTGTTTCATTCCAATATATTATGCGATATTACACGATAAGTGTTACCACCATAGCAATATTTTCTAAGCTATGAACAGATCATGATTATTATCAGCATTTTTATGTAACATATGTTTTTGTTTACAGGTGACTGATCTGACACTCAATGAAAGCGAGAAAATAGAAACACGATCTAAACAATACATACAGGTATTTACTTTTCATTTCACAAGACATCAAAATAACTACATATTAGCTAAAATCATCTTTCAACTGATAACTTTTAATAAATCCGTGTAATTGTTTGACATAATATTATTCTTTCTTTTGAGTTACCTAGCACTGGGAAGAAATGTCAAAATTTTCAATTGTAATTTACACCATTTTATTTATTTTGCAGGAAAATGATATATAGAAAGACAAAGTCTAAACCAATCAATTACGAAAGAGGTAATATTTTAAATAATAATGATAAGATAGTGTAATTTATTAAAATGTGTATTGAAATACAGTAGCAATTGTAATTTATTATTATAACAGATTTTTATAGCGCTCTTTTCATCTATAAATAAACGTTCAAAAGCGCTGTTTATATAATTTATACGCACGCAAGTCCATCACTTATTTATTAAATATCATTTATTTGGATGGTAAATCAATATACCTATCACAAATATTCAGTTTGTTTTATTTTTTCCCTTTCAGACAGTGACCCAGTATGGCATTCCATACATAAAACATTTAACCAAGGGAACCTGTTTTTA
This sequence comes from Mercenaria mercenaria, assembly GCF_021730395.1. Lineage (NCBI taxonomy): Eukaryota > Metazoa > Mollusca > Bivalvia > Venerida > Veneridae > Mercenaria > Mercenaria mercenaria. The sequence continues at coordinate 10,859,848 of NC_069373.1, forward strand.
GATGCATATCTTATGTTTTTATTTTTAAATTCCACCTGAAAAGGACCATTTATAATAGAAAATTAGAAACTTTATATAAATTTGCCAAACGGTAGAAAGTGTACTATACCCAAAAGAATGAAAAAAACGACAATGAAACTTCCATCAAAATTATACCAAATAAAGTATGCTTATGCCGATGAAGTGAAATTCGTACCAAAATCATGTACTTCCCGTGATGTTTTTCTATTATTGATTCATGTTTGAAGGATAGTAAATATTTTATTAGATCAACGATCCACAGAATTTCAAAATCTAAATATAACTGTCAACGATTTTAATTCAAACTGGCTCGGTTTGACAGTTTTTGATTGTAAAAACAATACTGTAAGCATAAACATAAATGCTAAAAATTGTAAATGTATAGAACAAATGATTTTGTTACTTTTGCACGAATTCTCGCACATGCTCACCGGTCCCCTAGAAAGAGACCATAATTTGACATTTTATTCAACTTTCGCTGCTCTTTTGACCCATTTTTTACACAACCAAGAAATACCATTTTTAGACAAAAACATTCTAAATTTATTTCAAATAACAACAGTGAAAAAATGACATACCTGTAGAAATTATCATATCTATTGCAAAATCCACAAGAAATAACTATATCTTTATCTATTCCAGTCTTCTTTGAAAAAAAAATGTTGATATTTTTACACCAGGAAGTGATAATTCCCTGGAGCATTTTTATTTTACCTATAACTTAATAAGGCCATACCAATATAATTAATAAATTTACGCCCCACATATGTTATCCTAAAGCCGTTTTTGCTACTTTTATAACTCGTGTACCGATTCGTGTAGAAGTGCATTTATTGTATGTACTAAATATATAGACCCAGTACACTCACGCTTAATACAATAGTACACCTTCGATATTTGTTCTTACAAAGAAATATTTTTCATGAAAAAAGCTTCTTATTTTAGTCTTTCTTACTCTATTTCGAGCGATTATGTTATATTCTACAAATTTTAAATAAAGTTGAAAAAATAGTTTTTGATTTCTTTTTAACCCCCATTTCAAACATCCTAAATGGACATGTCACGGTACAGGACTTGAATATTAAAACGGGGAGAAAATGTGTAGGCGGCCGGGTAGCTCAGTCGGTAGAGCATCGGAACGGTATTCCGAGGCCCCGGGTTCGAGTCCCGGTCTGGCTGCACATGTTTCTCACCCTGTGACATTTGGCGCCCAACATGGGACCGTGACTGAATATACTCCGAGATCATGTTTACCTTGTACTCTATCCCATTAGAAATTCGAGGACGAATTTCATATAGCGGGGGAGTATGTCACGGTACAGGACTTGAATATTAAAACGGGGAGAAAATGTGTAGGCGGCCGGGTAGCTCAGTCGGTAGAGCATCGGAACGGTATACCGAGGCCCCGGGTTCGAGTCCCGGTCTGGCTGCACATTTTTCTCACCCTGTGACATTTTATGTCACGGTATAGAACTTGAATATAAAAACGGGGAGAAAGTGTGTAGGCAGCCGGGTAGCTCAGTCGGTAGAGCATCAGAACGGTATTCCGAGGCACGGGTTCGAGTCCCGGTCTGACTGCACATTTTTCTCACCCTGTGACAATTTGGCGCCCAACGTGGGGCCGTGGCATGCTTGCTTGGTCAGTCTAACAGCGCTTGCAATATTATGTACATCCGGAATTCGAGGACGAATTTCCAGTTTGTGGGGGTGTATGTCACGGTACGGACTTGGTCACGTAAGGGGAGATTATGTGTCAGGCAGCTGGTGAGCTCAGTCGGTAGAGCACTCGCCCTGTAATCGAGGGGTCCCGGGTTCGAGCCCCCGGACTGACTGCACATTTTTCTCACCCTGCGACAGACACTAAACATTCGAAGTGTTTTAACATAGCCTCCGTAACTTTAAGGTTACTGTCGAAATTTGGCGTACCGCTAAATTTCTTTTTATGGTCGATAAATAAAATAATAAATATTGCCCAAATTATTATTTACTTGAATCGGTAAATGAAGTATAAATGACTCCTTACTTAAACCAATTTTAATTACACGCATCAATATATCTGACGCCTTTATAGCCCTTTTACTTAGTAAGATTTATTCTTAACGGGCTAGCCATACCTCTGCGGGCATGTTTTGACTAGTACAGCAGTAATAAAAGTCATCTAGCCCGTTCCAGTTACTAAGCCCTATTTTTAAACCGATATAAATGTCAATTTAAAACACTATTTACTTCATTTTTGAACCGATACAATAGTAATTAACTTCAAATTGTAATTACGAATCCATCCATTACACATACTAGCCCTAATATAAAACGATTATAAATGTCAGTGCCTAAGTTTAATATTCAGCCTGGAATTTTAATGGCATTTTTTTGTACGGTATATAAAGGCGTTACATTTGAATCCAAGTCATTGCTCACCGTTTGAATTCAAGAATTTATTTTTGAATGAGGTAAGGAAACTTTTGTTTTCTATTAGTAGATATGCTACTAAAGAATAACTGGCAGACTTGTTTTGATAATTTAAACTATGTAATACCTAGTTTGCAAAGTTTGCACCATTTCATTTTTATGACGTCATCATTTGGCGCTAAATTCAAAATATACGTCTTAAATTTTGCAAATACTATATCTTCCTTACTAATGAAACCATATTAATAATCTTGGTGTCAAACGTAAGCGCTTGACAAGAACATTACAGGCATCCGACCGGAAATGAAATCACTCGTGCGTAAAATATCGATTTCCATCTTTATTACTCGACCGAATATACTCGTGTTTGGTATCCTACGAATAGTTTTGACTAGTACTATCTCATTGTTTGCACTAAAAGGATATGGGGTCATTCACGCGTAAAATGCGTCAAAGTAAGCTTACACTTTGATATCCAAAATGGCAGTGAACGAATTTACAGGGCGAAGTATAATTAATAGAATCAAAGCAACGTTCTGATTAGTCAGTAAAGGTTACAGCAATGCTTTTATTGGCTAGTGATACGACGCATTCTGATTGGTTTAATTCTCAAAGAAAGTCTATCTTACTTGTTAAAACTTGTCAGTCATTTGTTTGGTTCAAAGCTGTTCCAAACTGGAATGTTATTTTACTTACAAAATCTGTAGATAGTATTGATGCAATTCTTCATTTAGAATTGCTAGAGACGCTTATTGCGAAGTATGATATCAATTTTTGAAACGAAATAAAATACAATAAAGGAATATGTTGTTTTATTTGTGTACACCACAACACATACCGACGCTTCATCTTTTCTGTCAAATCAAATTCGAACGTATGGATTATAAATAACAAAGACATATTATTCTTTCAATCTTTTATTGCCAAAGCTTTATCACTAAAACAGACTACATGTATCAACTAAAATGAGACAAAATAAAGTCATCATTCAACTTCTTGCAATTCACATCAGACGGTTTTAAAATGTCCTTCATTTTTCGTCCGGAACATCGATTCATAATGTAATATACGCAATATAGCCCGCATATATTTGAATCCGTATCCTGTATTGTAAGTTCATCCAATAACGCTTCTTTAACGCTTGCTCAAAATGAACTTTGTAGTGCTCTGGTCTATTACCTAGTGAATCGAAAAATTCGTCGGGTCCTCTCTTAGGAAAATAAAAAGCCACCCAATGTTTTCCTGATCCCTGGCTCGTGACGTATTGTCCTCTACGGATCTGAAGTTGGTCCGCAGCGCATATTGTCACAGGGTACTCTTTTTAACATTTCCTCGAGTTCGTAGTTATTCATTTTAAAATGTATAGGTGTTCCAATCCATAGTATCTTGGGTCATGCTTTCGCGATATTTCTTACGTCGTGGGCTGTCTAAATCACGACTCAAAGGTGTGTCCATTTTATCCCTATGCCGCTTCAGATCACTATGCTTTCGTGACCGTCTTATTTCCGACCTAGCAATATCAACCGCTTGGGCTACAGGTGTCACAAGTTTTACTACGGGGAGATCTTCCCCTTTTTGTTTTTGTTTCATTGCTTCCCTTTCTTGTACCTCTTTTAATTCGGCCATTTTTCTTCGATATGCACCGCTTCCTACAAAGTAACGGCCCATATGATCAGGCCGTACGTATCCGTCCCTCAGGTCTTTGAAATGTTGTATCCATTTTTCCGGGTCCGGTTTATCTGGGACCCATTTTTCTTGTTTGTAATTGTACACTTCTAAGGAGCCCATTTTGGCGTGGTGAAAAGTTAAAGCACGCCAATCCTTCTTACAACGTTCATTCATCATCATCGGACTCTTGACCGTCATCAGCTTCTTTATTATCATCCATTGAATATTCTTCTTTGCTTTCATGATCGGGCCACAACTCATCAAATAGGTCTTTTCTAAGCGCAATGGCTTGTCGAATAGATTCTTTGACAGTCATACCGTGCTGACTTCTTAGTTTCTTAGCCGACTGTAGAATCTGCTGCTGAGTAGGATGGTTTTGTAGCTCATAAAAGTCAATTAGAAATCGGGCATAATTATTTCTCAGTCTCTTTCTTAGTTGAGGCAATTTGTCATTAGCGGTGCGACGGTAAGCTTCTTCAAAAGAGAGCCCTTGTTCCGTATATTTGTTAACTTTAGCTCTGAATTGTTCTTTAATAGATTGTCTGAGAGGATCCTGAAAACGTTTATCCCATATCTCACGGCGTGATCGCTCTTCTATAATTTCAACTTTTATACGTTTACCGGGAGGTCCCTTGATCAAAGATCGCTTCTTTACAAAGCTTGTGTCATTATTTCTATTTCCTGTTTCATCATCACTATCATCATCATGGTCATCATAATCCTCCTCCTCATCTTCATCCTTGTCATCATTTTTGTCCGATAAGTATCCTTCTCCATTGAAATAGTCTTCTTGTTTATATTCATCACCTGTTCGTTTTCTCTTTTCTGGATTGTTCGCCTCGAAAATGTTATCGCGTAAACAGTGTTGTTCTGGGGTGCTCGATTTTAAGTCTATTACCAAATAACCATGCGGTCTTGATGTCGCTCGTTCAAACCGTTTCATAAAGATGTTACTAGACGAAGGGTAAATTCTTCTTGCCAATGTAGCAACTTGTTGTCTGTCAATAGGATTATTAAATAGCACCGGATACTGCGTATTCAAAGCGATATCTCTACAAGCTTTTACCTCGAGGGAACAAATTTTGAGTGAGATATACGACAGATATGTTCCTGTGGTGACTGCCCTTGGTAAAGAGATCAGCAATTCTTTGATCGTATTTAGCTTCAGTCATCAAGTCGTCAAAGACCAGCAGGTTCCTTTGATTGACATTTATATATTGGGAATCGTTTAGGTAGTCTGGAATACCGTGTACAAATTCGATCCCGGGAATTTCACGCTGAAGTTCGTCATACAATGGTTGCCATTGTCCAAAACACCATATGATACGCTGAGGCTGAGGTCTTACAAGACTTGATGATAACAGTTTTCTTGTCCATTCAGTTTTTCCACTACCACTAGGTCCTGAAACCACCATAGAAAATGGATGTTGAAATGTCATCTCTCTTGAAGTGTTCAATATTTGTAATGATGGTCGTCACTCAAATGCTTATTACGTTAATGTCTCAGCATGGCGTCGCGCCTAGAGAATGACTGGTGACATAGAGGGCACTTATTCATTTGTGAAGCAGATGTAAAATTATTTTTCATACAACAAGACACTGCTTTGTGTTCTTACAAATTTTAAATGTCATTCTTACGCTTTTAAGACATATTTTGCTGTCAGAATTATTGTCAGTAATGGTGGTGGTGTGGTGGTGGTGATGGTAGAGGTGTTGGACGTGGTAGTGGTGGTGGAGAAGGTAGTGGTGTGGTGGAGGTGGTGGTGGAGATCGAGGTGGTGGTGGTGGTGGAAGTGGAGGAGGAGGTGGTGATGGTGGTGGTGGTGGTAGTGGTGGAGATGGAGGTGGTGGTGGTGGTGGTAGTGGTGGAGGTGGTGGAGATGGAGGTGGTGGTGGTGGTGGTGGTGGTGGATATGGAGGTGGTGGTGGTGGTGGTGGTGGTGGAGTTGGAGGAAGTGGTGGTGGTGGTGGTGGAGATAGAGGTGGTGGTGGTGGTGGAGGTGCAGGTGGAGGAGGTGGTGGTGGTGGTGGTGTGGTGGTGGTGGTGGTGGTGGTGGAGATGGAGGTGGTGGTGGCGGTGGAGGTGGAGGTGGAGGAGGTGGTGGTGGTGGAGGAGGTTGAGGTGGAGTTTGTGATGGTGGAGGTGGTGGTGGTGGTGTGGTGGTGGTGGTGGTGTGGTGGTGGTGGTGGAGATGGAGGTGGTGGTGGTGTGGTGGTGGTGGTGGAGGAGGAGGTGGTGGTGGTGTGTGGTTATGGTGTGGTGGTGGAGGTTGAGGTGGTGGTGGTGGTGGTGCAATGATTGTTGTTATTTTTATAGTATTTCTACTGTTTGTGTCAATATTATGAATGTTTTGTGCTTCAATTAAGACTGCGTCGATTTTAGGAAGACGTTGTATGATTAATTTCCACTGCTTAAGGTTAAGTTGTATTCCGATGATACTTGCGGTGTGATTTATGAAACTTCTCAAATACGCCAGGATTTCACTAGCCCTATTGCAGACAGTAATTTAAACGTTTTGCTGTATCTCGAGCTGTTTTATATAGTGGCAGGCAGTCTGGTTTTCATTCACTTTAATTTCATAATCTACGTATGTAGCTGAGTTCGTAGTCGAAAACGCTAAAGCGAAAGGCAAGGTGAATATAACAATAAGTATAATCGTGCATATGATGATTGCTTTTTGTCGTTTGATGATGACATTTGACTGGCGAGATACTGTAAGCTTTGACGTCTAAAGTCAGACTGAATTGACTAACTAAAGCGTGTTCTAATATCCACGTTTCGAAGGGCCTCGTTTTCAAAGCAAGGCTTATGTAAAAAGGGAGTGATTTCATTGTGGTATGAATTCTAAAGTTAGAATGATTTATCTGACTCGAGCGCGTTCTTATATACAATTCACTTTCTGAATTCGCGATGTCATTCGTCAATAATATTGAGCGTTGATTGGTTAAAATTTCGACGTTTTTATCGGCCAAAACGACTTTATTGTAGATGTTTCATTGGTTCGTTTTTCCAGCCTTCTGATTGGCTATTTTATGTTTAGAAACGACGGTATTAACCTGTATTCTAAATGGATAAAGAGTGGCGTACAAGTGTTGGTTCATTTTAGCGTGGGATATTGGTGAGTTTACATCTGTTGAGTAGGTAATATTTTGTCTTATAATTTCATTTTATAAATAGTTATTCTCATATAGTTTTTATTTTAATGATTGGTCAAGTCGTAGACATTATTATACATTTTCTTTCGAATGGTTTTTATACGAGAGGTTCTTTTTTACGCATGCGTATAGCATTTGTTTTCGTGTTATCTCCCCGTGAAGGGCTGACCCTCAATGTGCGCGAACACGCTCTCGATAGGTATATAAGTCGGCTCTATCTACTTCATAAAGTCATTTTCTATTCATAGAACATAAGTATGAAAACTAGATTTATCCCTATCGTTTCAATTTATAACATTTTGAAGTCATTCTTAATATGACAATTAATAGCATAATGAATAATTGATAGCAATTTTGCTTTCTCCACCCTAAAGAATATGGATTGTTTTGAAAATTCAGTAAAATGCCAATATTTTCATCAATTTGAGTTCAAATCACTTGAAATTTTCAGTGTGTTAAAGTTTTGGTCCATACCTGTTTAAAAATAACATGCATTATAAATTATCATTTGACAACTTAAAGGCAAAGAAAAACGAGAATATGAGAAACCCTTAGAATACGAGAAAAGGGACATATGTTTTTTTTAGAAATAAGAAAGTTATCGTTTTTCGAATGTTACTGCTGTCAGTTTCGGCATTGACGCAACGTTGAAATACGCACATAAAGGTGAATGATATGTAAACCTCTCGGCTAAACGTATCATATTGCTTGAATATAAAAGTAAAAGTCTTATTACACAACAAGGGCGTCACGATTTCTGAATGCTAACAAGTAAAGACAGAGTCTTTAGGAAATTTGTGCAAATTGATGGTGTCTTGAGGATTGGAACATGAATTATAGGTTATTTACTGTTACTGTTGACATTTAGGTGCATGCATCAACTGCACCGGAAAAGTTGTAAAATATATGGCCAGGTATATGACACTTATGTTGAACTAATAACTTATCGGTACGGAAGACGGAAAATATTTCCCAGCGGAGAAAATTGCTTTAAACTAATAAATTAATAAAATTAGTTATTGTTTGTCGCAGAATATCTGATGTACCGTATTTTACATTACTACTATTAAGCACTGGAAAAAAATACAATTTTGCAAATCAGTGTTGCCAAACATTTTGATTTACAGCAGTATTTCTGGAAGGGATGAAATAACGTTTTATAACTAAACTGTTAGTAATAATCTATTATTCCTAATGCTTACTTCCTGAAATGATAAAATTTCTTCAAATTGTTATATATTTTATATGTATACAGCCTGTTAAGAACTACCAGAAATTATTCATTTTTTCAAATTCTTAGTTATTGAACACTACGACAAAGTGTTTAACAATTTAACAAGCCTTTTCAGAATTACAAGCACCTTTTGAAAACCATCCGTACAAGGCGATGCCGATAGGAACGGTTATCTTTGCTATGAATAATGCAAATTCTTAGAAACTTCACCGATACATTTTGTCAAAATGTTTAAACAATTCAACTAATCTTTTCAGAATTTCAATTCAGAATTAAAATTCAACCAGCCTATTCAGAATTAACATTCAGCAAACATATTTAGAAACAAAATTCACCCAGCCTATTTAGCATTAAAATTTTACCAGCATATTCAGAATTTAAATTCAACCAGCATATTCAGAATACCGGCTACTCCAGAAAACCAGTCATACAAGGAGATACCCAATGAAACGTTCATCACTATGAAAACTCCTATTACAAACGCAAAGTATTGAAGACACTGTAATCGACATACCTGAAGAAAACATATTTTAGTGTATTGATGTCTTAACCATCCTATTCAAAAATACTAGCAACTTTTTAAAACAAAATCCGGTCAGAGACATTTTTGCATCACATGAATAATTTGTCAACACAACAACACCGTTTAATTGTGTTTTTTAGATAAATTACCCTGTAAAGAAACACTTTATCGCATGTAAGTAAGATTGTAAAGAAAGTTAACGCCTTTTCGCAGGTAAGTAAAACATATCTATGGTATATGAAATAATATCCAGTATCATACTAGACTATTGAACGAAAAGACAACACAGTGGAGCAGGTTTAGTATGTAAATTAACCAAGAATGAAATTATTCACGGAAGAAATACATCCGAGTTTTCCTGACTGACCTATATTTCTTACACGTGGAAATAAAATGACGTCACGACCAAAATGCTGAATGGCATAATATATAATATTCACTTTGTCTGTTTTAGAAGATATGGCAAAAGTCTTTTTTAGAGAAAAACTCTTGTGCCCATCCAGCCCATAATCGATAGAAAAAAACCCACATTTTGTGTACTATAAGTATAGGTTATAAGTTTAATACAGCAGTTTTAAGATATTAACTTCGAGCAAGTGTTAGCAAAGCGAGAAGTTAATTGTATTCAGCTTATAACCGTCTTATAGTTAGCTCCAGGTACAGGTACAGTGTTATTGGGCGGAGTCTATTAAATCGTAACATTTAACAATAAAATTTAGTACATACAGTATGTATGTGAAATAGAATGGCCAGATTTGAACGGAATGGAGCAATTCCATTGGCAGAGCAACTTGGGCGAACTGTAATTCACCAAACACAACCTCGACATACCTATCTGTATTATGCTTGTATTAAAACTTAATGACACTAGATCATTTTCTTTGCACATTCCAACTCAACTTCTCCTTTCAATAGAATTGTAAATCGTCAGATTGATACGATATGGTATGAATGAGATGAATGGTTTAGAATAGCACCAAAGTCAGAAAAATATGCGATTATTCAATAAATAAACTAAAACTTATGCATCCGGATTCAGCAATTGTACCTATATTTTTGTTACTACCTGTAGAAAAGCATGTCTACCATATAATATATTTTACCTGAACAGTAAACGGAAACGAAACGCAAGGGATGCGTGACCATTTTAATAAGAAACGTTGCTACTAGAAAAAAATGATGAAAACTGAAAAGACCAGGAAACCTAGAAAAAATAACGGTGTGTATTGGAAAAAGCTATACCGCCAACAAACCAGTAACACTTCAATGGAAGAATGCTATGTACATTATGTAAATGGTTAATGCAGGCCCGCTCACCAAACGAAAAAAAAAAACATTCAAAATCACTACCAAGTGATTACGAGAGTATTTTTCGATAGGAATTTCAGGCCGGTTTGCCGATTTTACAAACTTTGATCTCAAGAAATTCGCATGGTTCTACTATTAGAGAAACATGATGAATTTAGGTCGTTTATATAGGTAATACATATCTTAAAGTGTGTTGCTTTTTCCCAAAAAGCAAAGCATCATGCGTAAATTAATGATCTGGTCATGGAGTTGCGAAGTAAGTGATAAATGTTTGCAAAATAACATCTTCTCAAAAGAAAACTAAAGAAAACAAGATGGAATTGGAACCTAAAAGTTAAATTTTCGAAAAAAAAAATGAATCTGATAATGAACTTTTGTGAAAACCTTCTATTATGCATGATGTAACTTTCTTTCATCTCATACCGAAATTCTGTCCTCGTTTTCTGTAAGTTTTACTCTGTCTAATTATTTTGGTTTATGTGTATATATTAATTATGTACACATCCGTACATACACAGCTTTAGGGTTTTATGTTTGGTATAATACAAAATATAGATAAGGGGACCGCGTGTTTAGAAAGGTGTTTCCCCTCGAAAACAATTTTAAATATGTAGACTGGATTAGAGTAAAAAGACAATTAGTTTCCCGGACTAACAGCCATGACCGAAAAGAAACAAAAATCTGCTCGTAACACAAATTATAAACACTTATTTATACAATTAGTACGAATGAAATAAAAGTTAGGAATCCCGTCATTAATCGAATAGACCCTAACTAGGCAACAGGTAAACGTATTTTTAAAACATTCGAAGAGGGGAAATTGAATTTCTAATAAACATAGTTGCCAAGACGATTAGCTGATATAAAACATTTTGACATTCATAGCTTCATTCTGCCGTTGATACATAAAGTGATAAGTACCGAGATATCTCTCTTTCAACGTTTAGTAGCAAAAGTAACTTCTAAGCTAGCACCTATGCAGTTAAGTAATGATTATATGTACATACATTACGTATAGAGGCATTGTAGAGTTGCTAAAAATATTGTAGTATTTCAATATACACATTATCGGTCTTGCCAGTGGCATAAAAACGTTTGCAACGATAATAAATGTCAATATTGAACACACAATTTCGTATGACTTCACGTTTCGCAGTAATTTCTGCGTTATTAAGTTTACATTCAATTAAAACAAATAGTTTTATAGATTATTAGAAATCCATCCACATGTTACATACAGTTTATACAAGAACTGCAAAAGTTAAAGTTAATATCTATGTTTCACAATATCGTCTAGTAATATAAAGTGTCATCTCTATCTAAAACTTTAAATCATTCAATGTTTGAATCAGAGAGTGAAAAATTTAACTTTCTTACGTCAGAAATATCAAACTTACACGTAATATATGTAAGCATTACAGAAACAACTGATACCGATATTACAACTATGCACGACATTGCAACGGGCAGAGGTGGGCAATGATTTTAGCAATATTTCAGGTGCAATATTCTTGGGATGAAGCTGTAACAATAAAAACTACCGCTCCGAATATAGAAAAATAGCTTTAAATGCCTATAAAATACCACTAATGAATATATCAGTATAAAAGATAAAGAAAATGTAGTAAAGCTTTGCAAATGTTGCTGTAAAAAAACGAATGTGAATGACATCATGTCAATAGAATCGGCGTAAAATTACCTAGACAAACCCTATCGACAGTATAGCAATTGATAAAAAATTATTTCGGTCATGATAATAGATAAATTATTCTTATCGAGATGATAGTTTCTTTAACATTAGAAACGGAAAAATGCATAAGGGGCTTGATAACAACAGTTCGTAAACAAGACAACATAAAATTAGGTTGACAAACCCGGTCAACAGTATCGCTATTTATTACACAAATTATTTCGATCAAACAAAATGAAAATGATATCAATGAATTATTCTAATAGGGATTATAAGATTATTATTCTTGAACATTACAAAATGTATAATCTCAACATTGGAAACGGAAACATATATAAGTTTCTTGATAATAACAAGCACGTCAAAAAAGAAAAAAAAAACACATATATGTAACAAAAACTTACGGAAATAGTACAGCTGTTTTCCGACTGTTTTCCGCCGCGAGTAAAATAAAAATCCTGTACAATCTTACTTCCAGACCATTCGATGATTGATGTGAATATACATTGTGCCCTATGCTTTATCTTTTTTTGAGGTAGAGTTATGTATCCAGGGTGGCGAATCACGTGATCGTTGTACGTCATATCGATATTCCGCAAAGAAGAAATTATCAACAAAAGTCGTCGATTCAAATCTTCAAATCAATGTAAGTTTTTTTTATTTCTCAACCAATTTCTATGAAATGTGTTGCATGCGAAGGAGAAACAGTATTCTATCTCCCTTGTTAATGGTTTCCTTCTAGACTGCCGCTAAATATTCAAAAACCCTGGAAAACCTTTTCTACTCGGCCAGATCGCATTGGCTTATCCACCAAGAAAATGTTATTTTTGACATGTATTTTATACAAATCCTGTTCCGGTGGTCATGTATTCGCAAAGGAATAAGGTCAGTAATTCGGTCGAAAATGTGCTTCCGTGGTGTAGTCGAAAGAAGTCCATAATAAATAGATCCTAATTTTCCCATTTTTTGCGCAAATTCTTGTAGAACGAGTGCTTTAATCACCATTTTTCACTACAAGAATACATTCTGCATGAGATGAGACGGTTTTCATGTTGATACACCCCACATGGCAAGTTTTGCAGATCGAAACCGGAAGTAGGTGTTTATTGCGCGGACGAGAGCAAATATGCGCCAATTTTCAGGGTAGCAAACCACAACTGACTGGCATTTCACTAGGAACTACATAACCCCCTATTTTCTTTTCATTTTTTCGTTAATTTGTGATAGAACTTCCATGAAAAATAGGTGTAGGAAAAAGTGATGTTCTCTAAAGATACGTAAAGACGACCTGAAGTTGTCGTTTTTTATATGAAACAAAGAAGGATTTGAATTACTGACCTTTAACCCAAAGAAAACTTCCAAAGTTTTCTATTTACTCGAATGAAACATATTTAATACGAAATCAGAGTATCAGTGAAAGGTAAAACGTGTATTTTGTAAATATGCTAATCCACAAAGAAAACAATTTTACGCTAATCCACCAAGTCATTTTTTTCAGGAGCATGGCCGATTCAGAAACGGGTGATTTAGCTAACCTCTGTGGAACTTGTGGAAGAAGTTTTAAGTACAAAAGAAATCTATATACCCATGAGAAAGAGCATGCTGGTACTTTGCCGTTCCATTGTTGTGGAAAGTCATTCGCTTCTCACCAAAGTCTACGACGACACAGGTAATAAGCATGTTTACACTAGTACAATTAGCAGACATAATTAGTGATCGATCTGTTTGGCAACTATTGGTATGCTTTGTCGCTACTGTCCTTCAGTTTGTAAACTACGAATCCGGGCTATATCTTATACAGTTATAAATCGAATTTTATATAACTTTATTAAGCCTGAGAGCATACGATGCACAGCATCGCGCTGACTAAATCAAATGTCAAGTCTCACGGGAGATTTAAACCTGTTATATAGAGTTAAATAACAAAATTTGTGTCCGATATATAGCTTACACATAAATGTATCATTTATTCATACATGTACATGTCCGCTAGTGTTAAAAAAATACCACACCATCCAGCATGCAGGATGGGCCTCGGACCTTGATAGGAATGAAATATACTTAGGAAATAAAAATATGTCTCTATATTTTATCAGGTGAATAATATATGGGCGGGACTTTGGATGCGTATTAATTGAATAACGAGTGCGTAGCACGAGTGATTTAATTACTCGCATCTAAGCGACCACCCATATATAATAAAATGCCATTTGGTTGCTTTTATTATTTAGTTTTGATTTTAAACCATGCTTAATACGTGTATTTCCGGACGTCCATAACTTACAATCTAGGGTCAAAAACAAAATCAGTTGAATAGTCTTTAAGTTCTGTTCTACACAAGCGTTATAAAATATAATAAAGGGAGTTAATTCCGAAATGGGGCAGCAAAGAGGTAAGTTACATTGGTTGATAAATTACTTAAGAAAAATTGAAGAGACTATTGTTTCTGTTTGTTCACATGATTGTGACTAGAAAATACATGGAAGCAAAGCTTTGTTGACTCTTTGGAACAAGTGGGTCCTCATTACTTATGCTTTTGTTTCATGTGCCTTGATAAGGAACTTGAATTTTTGTACGCAGCATTACACACAGGGCATATTTTCCGTTTTTTTCTTCATGATGTGTTGCCATATGAGACTTCAGCCCAGAGTACATGCTTGTATTCAGTTCACAAATGTCACATGAATATTTCTGGTCTTTCTTTCTCATTTCTTTCGTGTTCATTTAGGCCTGGTTGTGTAGAAAATACTTTGTGGCATGTGGTACAAACAAACTGTTTGTTTTCTCCGTGAACACTGCACCTGTAATAGAATATGTGAGACACTCAGTCATAGAATCATAGGCGCTGAATAACCTGGATTAATTATTTCCTGATACTACTCTCTATAAAATACATAAAGAAGGCTACACGAGCGCAATCATTTTCAGGAACGGAAGTAGCTGGTTCATATCTCAATGTGACAGTTGTATGTGTAACTGCGCCCACTTATTCACTTAGTCTATGGAACCCATGATTGCACTACTTATCACGTGACAGTTTTCGCCAGAGCCATACTTTTACGTGCAAAGAAACAGAGTTCTAACACGACCCGCAACATTTCCTATATAAACAAGCGCATCCAATTGCCGTCCGTGTTTTTTTTTTTTTTTTTTTTTTGACGTTACAATGAAATGATGCAATGCGTTAAACAAAGTTCGGATACTTTAAAAGATTTTGTCGTGTTAGAATCGAAATAATAAACATATTTCTCTATTTTATCGACAATTAATATATGGGTGGTCGTTTAGATGCGAGTAAACGCACTCGTTATTCAATTAATACGCATCCAAAGTCCCGCCCATATATTATTCACCTGATAAAATATAGAGACATATTTTTATTTCCTAAGTATATTTCATTCCTATCAAGGTCCGAGGCCCATCCTGCATGCAAAGTACAAAGACACACTTATTATTTTAAACTTGTATATAGCTGGGAGACAGACAAGGATCAATACATCCCAGTACATATATACAGGAGAGATTTCTCATTCATTGAAGATTCTAAAAGTTGTATATTTCTTTGTTGTGAATATAGACTTAAGGTTTAGGAGTATATCACCAAAACACAAAAATATTTGATAAACAAACTACAACTTTACCAATAATCTACCTGTCCAGTACAATGGATACTTAAAATATTCAAAAAAAGGTGTCCCCATTAAAAAATGAATGCCATTTGTAAAGAAGTAAAAATAAACAATTGCTGAAAACTATGTTCCACCTAGTTATGTGAAATTTCAGCACTGGGACATTATTGCAAATGCATCAAAACGAAGACATGTTACAGTTTCTTTAAATGGTGAGATTTTAAAGGCGTTGAACTGTGCAAAAATGTGGCCCCTTTATGCAGTCCTTTTTTCCGGAAATCAATGTATCAGGACACTGACAATAGGTTTGTAGAGTGACATACATGTTTTATATGCTGTTCAATTTTCATGCGACACAACCCTTTCAAGTTTTGGTGTTGTTTGATTTTTTTTCCAAAATGTAAGGCTAAGCGTTAAGTTTGAATCTATGTTATATTCAGCTTATACATAGATATTAATTAAAACTTGATATTTTTGTATATTTTTGCAGCGAAAGTTTAGTTGGTACAAATTAATGAGGAACTATTGGGCATGGTTTATCCCACGACTATTCTGCAACAAAGCTAGGACTAAGGATGCCTTCTGTTACCGTTGCGTGTGTCAAATTCATCTGGCCAGGATGACTTTTATTTTACACAGTCCTGTGACATGGAAGCGGTAAGAATGAGGTTAGGTGCGCACCATAAACTGGTTGAAGCTCTCCAGTGGTGGTTTTGCCACTGAACGTTTCAAGGCAGTGCCGCATTGTGTTCCTTTTCAGCTCATATTGCCTTCGCTGTGAGTGTTTGTCTATGTGTGCCAGCCTTGTGCACGTAAACTCTTCTAACGTAACGATTGGACCTTTTCCTTTTTCCTTTATTTTCAAATTATTACATATACACTTTTCAATTAAAATTTTTTTTTTACAAAATGTCAAATTTACCGCAAAATTTAATTATGCAATCACATAATTTTATGTATTTCATTACGTAAATCCAGTTAGAACTAAACGTGTGTCCATAGAACACTGGTGCCCCAACTCCTGTCACTGTATGCATATTTTTGACTAAAAAATCAACGGCTATAACACTGGTATGGCTGTGTGAAATCTAAATTAAAACACAAGATGCACAATTTAACATGCTGAGTAATAATCCTGTGAGGTTTGATGTTTCCAGGTCAAATATTTTTTGAGAAACCTGGACGAACGGACGGACAACGGTAAATCTAAGTGCCCCCCCCCCCCACCTCGAGAGAAAAAAAAACAAACGTGCGTTATGACGTGACGTTAGAACAGTTATATTCTAACAGTCACCGGAGGTTTCAGAGAACCATGACTTCAACAGTATGTAAACTTGATCATTTGAAGTAGTAATGAACAAAGAGTAAAATCAAAACTGTGGTAGTTTTTGTTACATTTTCAGCATATCCGAGAAATTTTCTCAAAAATAGAAATAAGAAAGGTATTTCATTTTTCATGTAAATTTTGGAATTTATAATGAATTATTATTGTTATTTGTGTCAATTACGAAATATTTTATGTACTGAAGTGAAAGTTTAAGAAAAATAAACCATTTTGTCATGAAATTTATTTAAAATTTGCCTAAGTTCTTGGTTCTCATATTTGAACACCAATTTCAAATATCCTGTGCACAACATAAAAACGGACACGGTGACATAACCTTATGATCGCTGAAAATGATAGAGCATATACTGAAGTAAAATTAAAAGAAAAATTCAGGAAATGTTCTTTATATCTCACAAGAGGAGGAAAAAAAGGAAAATGATAAATTTACAAAACAAAATACGTATAAAGAGGTTTTGGACAGTAAGTCCTATATTAGTAAGCAAATGATTTATTGTATATAGAAATAAGTTATTTATTTAATATCCTCCACAATATGAAGATTGCATATAGCAATAAGTATAAAAACAAGACAAGGAAACAGTACAAAATCATATCAACACATATGAATAAGCTGTGTGCCTTTCGAACCTTTACTTGGACATTCATTGTGATAGAACTTTCTGACATCTTTTAGAACCTTATTTTTGTTGAACTTGTCAGTGATGATTGAAACCCCCTTGAAAGAAATTTGTACAACGAGGCCACTAGAATTGAAGAAAACGGCATGTAAAACATTTTTAGCTGTTTTGTTTTATTTTTCGCAATGACCAGTCTGACCTGACTTTTACTCAACCATTGTGTTTTATTTCTGTGTCGTTGGGGTTGTGAGCAACTAAAAACATTCCTGGGATTACATTTCTTTTTTTTTTCAGCAGCTTTTTTTTTGGGGCACAATTTAAACGCTTTAACTTTTGGTCTGGTGTCAAACAATTGCACAAACCTTCATTTTGTTATCTGGAAAATAATACAAAGTGTCCTTTATTTTCATACTTTCAAATTTTAAAGGCAAACGAACAAGGTTTCATTCCAAACTAGTATTTCCAAATATTTATTTTGCTTTACGTCTTGAAAAGAGCACAGGTCTCAGTTGGAAAGTGTATTTGTTTGTATAAAGGGAAGATGATATTTTAAAAAGAAACATAAACTGTAGTGGATCATTCAGACACAGTTTTGTAAATTTCGACCAATGTTCATGATTTGGGTTATTTTTCCTATTTTTATTATTTCCCCTTGATGTTCTTTATTTAGGAAACCTCAAAGAGCTTTACTTCCTGGATTTTCCTGACTCGGATTTTGCAAGTTTTAGTATATCAAGACAATGACAGTCAGATATTTTATGCTAAATGGACATGAGATACTTAGATGTGTCTCTTTAAACTAAATCCACGTTTGAAATTTGCTGAATAGCGACAATGTTTGGGAATATCTCTTTGGCAGAAATTAACGTCTGAACTGTCTGTTAACCATCTGTCGATAACGCGATAAGTGAAGTGTCGTATCAACTGATTGAAGGATCAACATTAAAGGATAACACTACAATGAAAACAGGTGAGCCTCAGAATATTTTGTGTTGTAAATCATATAAAAATTTCAAGCTATGTAAGGTATTTGGTTACCTCCCTTCAACAGATTCAAAGACCATACAGAGGTTATATCCTTGCACACGGACAGACATTTCTATTGAAATAAAAATGAATGGAATCCCCCACATGCCCATTTTTATACAAATATGAAATCTTGGCCTCTCAATTTATGATACAAGACTATCTAGTTGTACCTTATTTAACTTAAGTTGACCTACATTCTGTTGTAGTGTGACTACAAAATGTTGCAAGTGTTTAATCTTTGAATTTTCAAAATCTGACATACCATTTTTCAGAAAAGGGCCCTATGCACATGAGAAAGAGAGCTTTTGCCTTTAAAGTGCATATAATGTTGGAAATGGTTAAATCCTGTATCTGTCAAATATGAGAACAGTAATAAGCATTTTAGTTTGATTTGTGTTTATGTCAGACTAATTCTTAAGAGAATGAATGATCATGATTCTTCTTTATGCTGGAATAAAAGAGAAGTATAAACATTTCATTTATATTTTGTTTTAATATCTGATTAGGTCTGATTTCAAATCTTTATAAATGCTTGGTAAAATGTTATTTTTTGACAGAATATTTTAGGTTGATGAACTAAGTTTAGAATTTTAAGTATCTCCAATCAAAGTGTAACAACATGGGAGTTCTCTCAAAATGTCTCATCAAACACAATAAATAGTTAACAAATTTATATACAGATAATAGACTTCACACGAGACAGTAGAAAATTCAAGATGGATACACTAATGTTACACATTTATTTGTTTGTCTTTAGTTTTGTTTTAATTAAGCAAGGGATTGAAATAACTGTGATTATCTTAAGCCTTTACTGAGTTAAAAGTACTTAATGTATTTGATGTAATTGTTCCGTCTAATTATTTCAAGGAGAGGGATGTCATTTTTTGATCAATTATTTTCATTACAAGAATAAAGGAAAAATGTATAAATCATACATTTACTCATATAATATTTATAAAATGATTTAAATAGGTATATGTAAATTTTATGCATTTGCAAGTTTGTGAGAGGAAGTCCTCAAGCTGGCTTGTAGAAAGTCAGCAGTTCTACTCAGTGACATGATGCCACAAATATCGTAACTGGAGACCCCTCCACCTACCATCACCCGCAATCAAATAAAAGAAATTCAGATTGTTATTCTCTAACTTCTCTATTTTTCAGTGACAGTTACATGGTAAAATTAAATGCAGTAAGGAGACCTCTGAAATCACCTGAACAGACAGCCTTCTCAAGATTCTGTCTCAGATGAAAACAACGTGGACTGCTAAAAGGTTTTTTCTATACTTGCAAATGTGCAGGCTGTGATATATCTGTATGATCCAGTAGTTTAGTGTTGACAAGATGACATCTCATCTCTAAAGTAGAAGACACAAGTTTGTAATACAATATGTCACTGTGAAGGCAAAATGTTTAAGAAAATATTGTTTTGTTTTTCCAAACAGAAAGGCTGAAAGTGGGAAATTATCATTTGTATTTTTATAATGAATTATGGACATTTGAACAGTGAAGATCTGTCCCATTTTTGGTTTGCAACATACCAAAAGAATGATTGATGTCTTTGACAAAAATAAAAGAATTAAAACTGGTCACTCTGAAAAATGGAATTATGTTGTTTGCAAAAATGTGGCTATTCAGATTAATGAAATTTTTTTAGAATGTCAAAACTTAAAAATGTTGATAGTTGTTTTACCAAAGCCCCTTTAATGGAATCTTATCTGAACTCTTGACTTTAAATTATTAAAAGAAAATCTGATATTGTTTGATTATTTTTACATGTATTACATTAAATTTGTTAAATTTAAATTTGATAAATGTACATGTATTTTGAAAATGATGCATTTGGACCTATGTATATAGAATTGATCCTTGTCAGTCTTTAACTTTAAATTTTGGTAATATAGCATATGTTTTGCAGTTCGCATGATATTTGGTCACCAGTTGACAGTGATAAATGGAGGCTTATAACTCACAAAAATATGCAGATCTAATTATGTTTTCTACAGTAGATAATTTGATTATACGATTTTTAAATCTTTAAATATACAGAGAAGACAAAATAATGGATTAAATTAGTATACTTGATTTTTTGTGAGGCTGTTGAAATATTACAACTCTTTTCACTCTTAAGAGTGTATCATAAAATCATATTTTCTGATGATGTTTGTTCTGTAAAAACTGACTGCAGTGTAGATTCTAATGAAAATTAAGTTTATTCAGAAAGCCCCTTATCACGCACATTCCAGTTCAAGTAATACGGCTGTCCTTTTATAACTTGTACGTTATATTATTTCAGAAAATGTTATAAATTTATTTTTACATTAATGACGAAAGGGTGGAAATTGTTGATCATTTTATTTATTTAGGTGTTAAATTTTCTTATACTAGCAATCTGTTGGGGGCTGTTGAAACTTTGTGTGACCAAGCCTTGAGGGCTTATCACAATCTTCTTTCATTATTTGATCGTGAAAATATGAGCGTAAAAATAAAGCTGCAGATGTTTGATGCAATGGAAGCGAAACGCCGGAGGTTTGAATTGAAAAAACAAAAATTATTAAAGTCAGCTGCGTCCGAAATTAAAGAAGGCGTCTCGTACCAGCCATTCTGTGCTTTTGACGAACTTGAATTTTTGGAAACGGCCTGCGGATAAGTACGAACAATGTCATTCCTTTTGTATACTAGTATTACAATTTGGAAACGTCACAAGTTGAGTTAATTATAGCAGATTTCGTCCACTTGAAGCAAAAAGATACCAAACGCTTTGGATAGCTCTTGATACCTTTATTTTTGCAGCAGTAAACTAATTATAATGCCCAAACAGACATGTCCATAACATAATTATATAGATATGTGCGTAAAATGTAGCTGTTTTAACCCTGATTCTGAACTCGCAATATTTGGTTTCAATGAACACTAGGATGGCCCTAGAGGACCAAAGATTTACCTCCATTACGACATGACAAAATCAAGCCACTGCCCCGGGTTAGGGTGCTCCTATGTTTTCTTATTAAATTCAATCCGTGCTACATACTCTTTTCACCGATACTAAGACTTTTGAAATGACACATTGAATGGGGGGCAGCAGTACGCTAAATATAGTGCCAAAAACGGACTTTCTTATATTATTATATACATATTTGCATAAAAAGTAACGGTTTTGACCCTCATTTTGGACACGAAATATTTGGATGGACCTAAAAGTTCAACGACTTACTTACTTTACGATATAACAATATTAGGCACCATCCCCGGGCCTTCTTTCTTTCAGTTTTCATTTATCTTCTGTTAAATTTTATGTACGAAGAAGCAAAGCCTCTTGAAATATAACCTTGAATGTGGAGCTGTAAAACAATAAATTTAGTGCCAAAAACAGATATTTCTTTTACGTATTTACAAATGTATGTTCGTAGCAAGTACTGATTTTGGAACTGAATTCCGGACATAGAAATTTGTCTTGCAATCAAAGCTATGATTGTTCCAGTTCACTTAGGACTTACTTACATTGCGATATAACAATTTTAAGCGCAGCCCTGAACCCTCTCTCTTTCAAAGTTATACGGTATTATTTCTTCCGTTTTTATATATATCTATTCCTCATGCGGTTCGCATGGGGCGTGTGATTAGTAGAACTACAAAGGAAAGATAACATTTTGTGGCTCGACAAATGCACTTGGCGACTATATTAAGCCATTTGAAATGTGATATGGAACGGGTGAGCAGCAGAACACCAAATATAGTGCCAAAACGAGATTCCGTACACATGATTATATACATATGTAAGTTCAAGGAAGCGTTTTTTTTACCTGACGTTTGGACCCCAAAATTTTTGTTTGCAATTAACACTAGGATGGTCTAAGATGACTAAGCACTTACCTATACATGCATATATATATATATATACTTAAAATGAGTTTTAAAGTTTTAATTTCGTAATATAAATTCATCTACACACTCATATTCCTTTTAAGAAAGCTTTGTTTGAATATTTTACATGTAACTGAAACTGTTTTATGTTTGTAAATATACATACAGACTTCAGCAAAACAGTGAAGAAACAGAGATATTTTTTATATATCGTGCAATTATTTGGCCAACATCGATACAGAAGGTGAAAGTTTAACCTTATAAGATACTATTTAAATATTTAAATAGTATAATAAAAGAAGTATATCGGTTTGGAGACTAAGTAGATTTTACATATTAACAAAGAAGGAACAGTTATTTGAATCTAAAAAGTGTTGTGAACATACAGGCAAAGGCTCAAAAGGAATTTTGTTTACAGGTAATTAAGTTTTACAGCAAATGCAATCCATCTATACGAAATTAAAAGGATACTTTGTACCAAAATATGTTAAATGTCAACTTTACATTTTCTTATAAGAATCCAAAATATTTTTAACATGATTTGAAATTTACTGCCGAAATCAGCATGAACTCTTTAACCTTGTCTTGCTCTTTCTCAGTTCACTTCCCCCAACAGCTTCTGCGAGCGGATAACGGCCAAGCAAAGAGCTTAATGTTCAAGTCATTTGTAATTGCAGAAAATCAAAACGCTGTTATTAACAGACCGGTCATATCATAACGGGTAATTTTAGAATCCATCGTGTATAACCAATCTCTCCGAAATAACTCAATCTATTGATGATTATGTTTGTTTGTTTGTTTGTTTTGGGTTTAACGCCGTTTTTCAACAGTATTTCAGTCATGTAACGGCGGGCAGTTAGCCTAACCAGTGTTCCTGGATTCTGTACCAGTACAAACCTGTTCTCCGCAAGTAACTGCCAACTTCCCCACATCAGGAAAGTCTATATATCAGTTGTTCCAGCCCATATGAAACTAATGATTTCAGACACAATGTCGTTTATCAAATAGTCACGGAGAACATACGCCCCGTCCGAGGATCGAACTCGCGACCCCGAGATCCGTAGAATAACGCTCTACCTACTGAGCTAACCGGGCGGGCTTGATGATTATGTGAATTGAAGATGTCAAAAAGAAAATGTAGACAGTCTACATTTTTTTAAAAGAACATTTTAATTATTATACAATTATTATACAAACTCGCATAAAATTCTTTTATTCAAACCCGTCCTCATTAACCAAAGTTCTCACTTCGATTTTAAAGAAAGTTGTGTTCCATACAAAATTTGTTTTAACTCCTGCAGACAAAGCTTCAAACAATATTCTCATAATATGACTCATTTACTACGCAGATACATTAAAAAATGAATTGAAACAAGTTATCGCCACGAAAAAAATTGTGTAGATCAATGTATCATGTTACGTCTAAGGGTAATCATTGCTTGTTACTAAAAATACTTCAGATAACAGAGAAAAGCAGACCAGCAACTATTAACAATAAAAAAAGTTCTTTTATGAAACGTAACAATTCAGGTGTTAACTATTGTCCAATCTAATATGCAAGAATAGTCCATATCCTGTCCTGGTCAGTGTTAGCTCCAAACTAATCACACAATCCAAATTGAATTAAGTATATCCAGAGAATATAAATCCTCTCTTTAAATATAAATTATTAACTCCACAATTTCAAACTGGTAATATTTTGTTATTAAGGAATACAGGAAAGTTTTTCAATAAGGTCTTACTTTAGGTTCTGCACTATCCTCAGACGACAGCTTCCTGTTTAAAGCATTATGTAAGGTTCCAGCCCTTTCATTTATAACCAAGAATAAAATGAAATTCTGGAAAATTCCAGAATAACGCAGACTTTGAAATAGTGTAAACATCCTGTTTATGGAACCTTCTAGAAAGCGGTAGTCTATAAATAAGCTATTAAGATACATGATGTCTCAAAGTAGGTCATGCTGAGTCCTCAAAATAAAATTATAATAAAGTAATTTAAGCATATGGGGGAATGACATGTACGCAATAATCAATTTAAAGTCAATTGTAGCTCTCTGCTCTTAACTGGATCACTAAATTACACAAAACCCCATATAAAGCTCGGTTCATTGCTAATTCAGCGTTATGTACTCCAAAAAATATTTCTCTTCTTTTGACTAGATTTTGTCTGACTGAAATAAATGACCACGTGCAGAGGTATTGCTCTACACTATATGAGAAAACTGTTTTTAATCTTCTTCGGTCCATCAATAATGCCGGAGATGGGAAATTAACAAATACTTCAACGTTCTTACGATTTTTCCTAATTTACCACATAATCTCATGAAAGATAAACTGGTAGCGTCAACTAAGGAAAGACAAAAAAACAGAGAAAACGGTTGAGAAAATGTTAATTATTTGGCATGTAATGAAACTAGAGCATGTTTTACCAAATTTAATAAATACACCTTGTTGAGCTGTGATCAGGTACGTTAAATTGCGGTTTTTTTTGGATAACATGTTTACTAAATTTGGCAATAAAACATATAAACAAGTAATTGACATCACTATGAGGACTAACTTCACCTTACTCATTGTTGATTTATTTTCATACAGTTATGAACGAGATTTCTTGTCCAGTTTGTCCACTGAGCCCTAATTTGACATCATTGAAGCTTTTAATGAAACCTCTGGGTATATTATTAATTATGGACAACCTACCTTTTCCAGAAATGGTGAAACACATTTATCCAAACGAATTACAATTTAACCAAGCTGTCATCTCAAATTAAGAAGCGTCATTTTTGGACTAGCATAAAACAGACCATTTCAATTTCAACATTGTTAATCCCCTCTCCCCCCCACACACCTTGTCGGAAATGTCTCTCAAGCAACATCATACAACTTTTATATATTACAACTTATATTAATTTTGCAAAACCTTGCTCAAATTTAGAGGATTTAAATAGAAATGTTCATATTACCAAAATATTATTACAACAGGTTAACCGATATCATAAAGTACGGAAGACTTTCACTAAATAACCTTTAGGCACTTCTAAAACTTTGTTTTGCACACAACGTATACTATGTGGATATAGTATATAAACTATGGAAAATTAACCGTAAGGCTTATTTTCATCTAATATTTGCAAAGTGTATTAGAAAGTTTATCAAGAGAGGAGTCGATGCGAAATCGTTAAGTACAGTGCATCTTTCGTGATTGGCCCCTCTACAGTTAGTCGTTACGCTTTCCTATTTGATGGTGCGATGACTAATAAAATGCAAGACTCCGTAATGCTTTTCTTCTAAATCCTACACTTGTTAATTGCTTAGTCATGTCCTTAAAGTTAGGCTCCTGTTACTTGCACTTAACACAAATTGTTCAGTACGTTGGTGTACTTATACCTTAGATTGACTTTGTATATATGTTTTCTTTATATAAATCTGGTGTTTTGTCACTTATGTTAGAGCCATTTTTAAGCGGGGTGTTATTTTATTTACACTGTATAACATGCTGAAAATGGCGCAATTGCAAGATCGGCATGCCCTAAACGCGTTTAAAATAACAGTTTCTTTTACATAGGTTACTGACCGTTCTAAGACGTTGCCCCTATGTCAACTTGTATTTGTCCGTTCCGAATTATAAGTTATGTAATTATATGCATTGTCTTCTTGATTGGTAGTGTTACTTGTCTTATTTCACCCTGCCCCCTCCCTTCTCCCTCAACCTTTTACTAAGAGTGAGGTTAAGTATCAAACTAGAACTCTCAGCTGGTGATTATGCCACCGGTCGTCCCTAAGCGGTGCCCACTGTGCCCTCGCCCCCTTTTGTTCGTTTTGTCCTACTTGTCTGGTTGTTTTGCTTTGTCTATATATGTGTGCATGCGTATGTGTTTGTTTGTGTGTGTGTGTTTTGGGGTCTTTTAACTTGTCTGTGCTTACACTGCTGTAGGTTGTCGTCTAGGGAGGTTGCGTTCCTGTTTGTGGCTGGCTTACTTTGTGATATATGGTTCTGGCGGGGTTTGTTGTGCTCTGTGCTTCCAAAATAATCTAGCCTGACCTTTGTAAACATTTTCTTCGTGTATTGATTTCTTGATAAGTCCATATCTTCAGCTTATCGTTTGATTTCTTTTTCTATAAGGGAAATGCTTGAAAAATCTCCTTAATTTTGGATATGTTCCTTACGACAGCAAGAAAAGACGATCAAATAAATGTAGGGAAGTATTTTCAATTTAAAAAAGTCAGTTTTTACGTGAGGATGCAAATTTATGTATATTAGTCTTTGATTTTGAGCACATGGCGCTTGTTCGCTTCGTTTTTTGCAAGAAGTTTCAGTTATATTCCCTCATGACTTCACGTTCCTTTATGACACCATCTGTTAATATGGTGACTCATGTATTTGACAGGTGATGTAACGTTGAATTTTCATAAATCAATTATGTACGCAACATTTTTACATTCGTTTGTACGAAACGCAGAACAAGCATACGGATTTCACAACAATATCGTACGGTTTTCGAACATGATACTGAATGAACGTTTTTCGAACATCCTCATAGACATTGGTGCTCGCACACCGGTATGCATTTCCTACTTGAAAGTACTATTCGAAAATAAAATCTAAAATAGGTTTAAACGAAATATTTAAGATAAAACTTGTGGTGAAAATACATGACACTTTTACTCATCTGTTTTGTTCAAATAACTTGACCTCAAAGCCGTTATTTAGGACGAATGTACTAGCTATCTTTCTAGGTGAAGTTTGAAGAAGATACCGTATGCAAGTTAAATGGTGCTATGTAAATCGAAGTATTACACAATGATGTTACGTGACTTTACAGATAACTATGGCAGCAACACCTTCTGAAATTTCAAATTGTACAGTTGACGACACATCAACTGCCACAAAAGATGAACAGAAAGTCAACGAAGACAAGTCACCAAGACGAGCGACATGGGCAAAGCAGCTATACTTCATAATGACGTCAGTGGGATGTGCTGTAGGTCTTGGTAACATTTGGCGTTTCCCGTATCTATGCTATAAAAACGATGGAGGTATGTTAACAGGAATTCAACATTCAGAGCAAGGCATGGCTGTTGTGTATGTTGAATGTTAAATTTATAATCATTCTAAAACTGACTGAGTCTTATGTCTTAATTCTTTTTTAATTACTTCTATTTCTGTCAGTTTATTTTATGATTAGCTCGGCTATTCGAAGAATAGGTAGAGCTATTGAACACACCTATTCGTCGGCGTCGGCGTCACGATTTTGTTATGTTTTTGTATGCAAGCTGGTATCTCTGTAGCCCTTTGTAGGAATAGATTGAAACTTAATACACGTATTGGCTGTGATGATCTGACGTGCAGTGCACAGGTATCATAACTCTACACTGCACTTTTACATACATGTATGTATGCCTATTTTTGTGCACTGCAATTTTGTGTTAAGTGTTTGTATGTCAGTAACTAATGTGAATGGATTAAAACAGCACACACTTGATCTCTATGATGCGCTGACATGCATTGTTCTGGTTCCATAACTCTGTTATACATGATAACAAAATTATTAACCTCTTTCGACTTTAATATTCACACAGTAGACTAGATTGTTGAATAGTCGAGCGTTACTGTCCTCCAACAGCTCTTGTTCTATTAACTATGTCAGAAATACTAGAAACTTTATATTGAAGTTTTGTCGTTATTTTATAATTTTGAAATTGCATAACTTCTGAAAACTTTTTATAATAATTAAGCATTCTATTTTGAAAAATGCTATCGGTGTACTTTACATGAATGCAAAGACGTGAACATTATTCATTTGTGTGTTGATAATATAAATTCATGAAATAAAAACAATAGACATGTATTGGAATTATATATGTATGATTAATTACATTTAACCATTGTTACAACAGGTGCCTTCTTGATTCCGTATGCATTATCATTCTTCCTGGCTGCAGCTCCTACGTATATCGCTGAAATAAGTCTGGGTCAATATATGAGCTCCGGAGTTGTCCAAGCATGGAAAATGGTTCCTGTCTTTCAGGGTGAGAATATAGATAATGAACATACTGTGTTTCGCTATGTAAAGAATATTTTTTCAATGGTTTTAAATTTGTAATGATCTTGATATAATCACTGGACCGTTGTGCTCTATATTTTGTATCAAATACTCTAAGTTTTGGTATGAGACAAGATTCTTCATGACGTAGCCTACTTTTAACATTTTTTAAAAGACGATAGGAACTATTTATTTAATTTTAATTTTGCTTTATCGTATTGTAGTGGGATTAATAGCAAGCTTATGTAACAAAATAAGAAAACCTGTCTTTTTAACCATCAACCTGTCTGTCCGTGCGTCCACATAGTGTGTACAACTAAATATCATTTATTTTATGTACTAGTAAATATATAGCAATCAGACATTACTTTGGCGAAACTGTTTTTTTTTTTTTTATTTTGTAGTTCTTGCATTTATACCTGCATTTTTTACCTTTGTCTATTTAATTTTTATTGACGCATATTCCCTTTTACTACATGTACACTAAAACAATATTTGAGGAAATAAGTAAGGTGCAATCTTCTACTTCTTAGTTGTTATTATTTGGACACATAATTTCAATATGGAGTCGTCTTCTGTCCTGTGTATGTAAATTTATTTCCAAAACAAAAACTGTTTCGAAATCACTATAAAATACGAAAATTGTAAGTTTTTCGATATTTTCCTTTGTTGACATTTTAATGCATTTAATTTCCAACAATAATCACTATGTGTCTAAAGCTTAGGGGTTAAAAATCTCATTTCCGCGGTGCTTATTACGTACATTGATGATAAGTTTTATAAATTTCAATATAAGCCCATGACAGTATATAGCATGTACATAGAATAATATACTTCAGCGCAGATGGTTAGTTAACGCTGACATTTATCAAACATTTAAAAAAGCATGAAATTAGAGCAGAAATTACCATTTATATATACCCAACAATTTTAGCATTGATAGTGTTACAAATTCCTCTCTATACAAATGTTTTGCAAGTTATATCGTTCTTGATAAAACAGTGGTATCGTCTTTGCATCTAGGTGTAGGCCTTGCGTTTCAAGTCATTACGCTCTGTTATCTTGTATACATCTTATTGCAGGCTTTGCGTCTCAAAGTCATCACATTCTGTTATCTTGTCTACATCTAGGTGTAGGCCTTGCGTCTCAAATCTCCACGCTATGTTTTCTTGTATACATCTGTGTGTAGGCTTTGTGTCTCAAGTCATCGAGCTCTGTTATCTTGTATACATCTAGGTGTAGGGTTAGTGTCTCAAGTCATCTGGCTCTGTTAGCTTGTATACATCTAGTTGTGATGTAGGCTTTGTGTCTCAAGTCATCGAGCTCTGTTATTTTGTATACAATTAGGTCTAGGAATTGCGTCTCAAGTCATCATGCTCTGTTATCGTGTATACATCTAGGTGTAGGCTTTGTTTCTCAAGTCATCGAGCTCTGTTATCTTGTATACATCTAGGTCTAGGAATTGCGTCACAAGTCATCACGCTCTACACGAATGTATATTATATCGTTGTTGTTGCTTGGGCTCTTTACTACATCGCCGTGTCCTTCACCTCGCAGTTACCATGGACAACGTGTGGAAATCCTTGGAATTCAGAAAGGTGGTATTAGTCTCTCTGGTTTGAACAGACAGCCAAAACATTTTTCTTTTAAAAAGCATATACACAGTGAAATTCATTTGGTGTAGGGGGGGGGGGGGGGTGGCGGTGGGGGTGGGGGTGTAGAATATTACTTATTTTATTAGAGAAAGTATAACATTTCGCACTGATATTTAAGAATTAAAAATATATTTTCAAAACAGTTTCTTTTTCTATCTTCATAATCTTTGATAATGTCAGTTTTGTGGCAATAAATGTATGCCAGTGTAAATATTGGGCAAAACCACAATTGCAAATTTTGTATATGGAACTGTTGCTTTTATGCTAACTAAGATATCATAATAGACTTGGATTCAGTTTACAACTTAAGTCATATTTCATTTTAAAATTTGTCAAAATTACAATGGAAATTCCCCGTGACGATAAAAACAAAATTAATCAAGATATTTTGAGTAGTAAGAAAGTCCTATTAACATTCTTGGAGGTCTTTAGACCCACTTGCATAGGATTAACTTTAAAGAAAACTTAAATGTGGTTCAAACAGTAACTGCACGACATTTACTTTACAATGTTTGATTTTGCGCTCTGCTGTGTCTACATTACAAAACAATTCAATCTTGTGTTCAGGTAGAGTACCCGATAAACGGTTCGTTTAAAACTCCATCAGTCTTTTTATTTCATGGTAAAAACTGGAAAATCAGCTATCCAAATAGATAATATAAATAATTACATGGCAAGAAAATCACTACTTTTAATATTACACATGAAATCGTACAGTTAGCGCCATAAAGGGAAGTAATCACAAACAAGGAATTCAAAAATATTTTATTCTTTGTTAGTCAATATTCAAACCTTATACACATATTTTAGAAAACAATGATCTAAAATAGGATTCAAAAAAGAAATAGATATATTTCATGTTCATAAGAAATGAAATTGGCAGTCGCATTATAAACAAATGCATTACAAACCTTTTACTTAACAGTGATATTTGAAATATGGAACCAAAGCAATTAAGTACATATACAAGTTATAACACTAAGTGTCATTTTATATTATACGCGTGTAATTGTTTCGTTTACAGTCATTTTACATAATTTTGACACGATTGTAGGTGCTACGTTACTGGAATGCTTTTGGAAAGGACTAGAGTCGTAACAAACTGTACTACAATAGATCAAAACGTGACAGATTGTGACACGTATAATGTGACGCTAGGGCCTCCCGTGGATGCTGTTGTGGAATACTGGGAGTATATTACTATGATACTAGTGGAGATGTTTATTACAGGGGCATTGTTTAAAGCATAGGAATTTCTGTAATACTGTTTTAAATATGAGTGTGATATAGTGACATGAAGGAATACAGCTGAACGCATGCCTAATGCTGCATTTGAAACATGTGAATGTGTTTAAGGCGTACTTCGAACACAATCATATATTCCATACACAAACGGAAATTCTTGAAACGCGAATTATATGTTATGCCAAGTTTCGTTTTCTTATTTCTTCACATCATTTAGATTCATCCAACATTGCATGCTTTTAATTTTCATAGTTTTCGAAACATTTTAATTGTTAACTGACGGTGTCTGTGTAAATAAGAACTTCTCTAACGTCGCGCTTTATGAATAACGTTCGGTATATTTAAGTATCTCGTATGGTGTTGCGTATCTAACCAATTGTTGCTAATCAAATGTTGTAACCTCTGAAATGTTACGTTCATACTAGTTCACACACGAATAATGTAGGTTTATCGTGCGACTGCAAGAGTAATGTAAGTAAATATTAATGTTTGATATAATTTACTGAAGCCACTTTTATCAATATGTGTTTATCGCCAAGAAATGTAAATGAAAACGCTCACTGCACTGATATCTAGAATCATGGCTATTTAATGCCCGAGTTGATATGTGACAGAAACCTTGGCTACGGCCACCGGCATGTACGGACATACCGTGCTGTAAAATAATCAAGTCATGGGTCCGCCATACAGGTGCCTACTACGACGGTAACTTTATTTGATTAATTTGTATTTACACATTATATTTTGTATAATTCTTTTGCATTTATCGTTATCTACTATTTATAGACGAAAAGTATTGAATATGTCAAGTGGAATAAATGAACCAGGTTCATTGGTTCCTGGCTTAGCTGTAGCCCTACTGGTTGCCTGGGTGTTGGTGTATCTTTGTATATGTCGTGGTGTTAGGTGGACAGGAAAGGTTTGTAGATATATTATAAATGTTTGAAATATGAGAGGCATAACCTAGCTTCGGAATTAATAGCAATGGTTGCATTATGTGCTAGTATTGAATTACACTCGGCCAGTATATGTGGGTTTCTATAATGTCTGATATTTAAGAAGGAAATTATACATTATTATGTTGAAATGAGACTCGTCAAAATGACCATACATGTAGTCACTTTATCACATTTGTTAACAAGAAATACACTATTATACATATACAATGAACTGCCTCCATGGCAAATATAAAAGCACTTGGTCGAAGAGACACCCTGTTCATGACAACTGATGTTATATATCATTTTATATTTTGGAGATTATTCGAATTGCTTGTTATAGATTGTATATTTCACTGCCGTTGCTCCGTACGTTCTCCTGCTGGTGATCTTCATCCGTGGGGTAACATTAAAGGGAGCAGCTACTGGTCTAATATATTACCTTAAACCAGACTTCAGCCGTCTTGCCGATGCTCAGGTTTGGATGGATGGAGGAACACAGGGATATATTCAATCGGTGTTGGACAGGGTTTTATGATAACTCTTGGGAGCTACAACAAGTTCAAAGCAAAGTGCGTCAGGTAATATATGCGTCTTTCCTTTATTATGCTGCAGAAATTCGAAATTGTCTGGATTACCTAGCATTTCACAATATGCAAGTGTCCTTTTGCATTGTTTTTCTTACGAATGGAAAATACTTGATATATTTTTAAATTATAAGTGCCTTGTTAGCCTAGCAAAAACTTTACTTCACACTTTACGTGATATGCAAAGTCACCCAATTCGCAACCGCTTTCTGTTTTCATTTGCCTGCTGTGTTCTTTAATATGAGGATAAATGGATGGTTGTTAGAAATTCACTCTACAGAGTAGAAAACTTATATAACCTGAACAGATATGTTACCCTACTGCATTGTTGACCAGTTTTATTTTGTATCATGATTCCTTCCTCATAGAAACACAATACTTTCAGAAATGGATTGGTAATTATCTGCGTTAACTGTCTTACAAGCATCTTTGGAGGTCTAGCGGTGTTTTCTATTCTTGGCTTCATGTCGTATGAAATGGAAATTCCAATAGAGAAAGTTGCTTCTCAAGGTATATCCGTGTTCAAAAACACGTAACTGTATTCCTTTGTTGTTGCTCAAGTGAAACTGAATATACAATTCTTCAAATTGTTCGATGAAAATGATCTGCCTTCGCAAATACAATTGAACAAAAATGTATAATCTCGTAAACTTTGCTGCCCAAAGAAGTGTAATCTGCCTACGCAAACAGTTGCTGCAATGAAATTGGACTCACAAATTTGCATTCGTAAAGTTACAGTAAAGATAAGTACTTGTCTTTTGAAATATATTGCCACAAATGGTATGAAATTTAAACACCTGTGCAGCTGTTTGGCTGCCCTAGTTACACAAATAACTTGTTCTATTTTTTCTAGTTGTAGTGTCGTTATTTGTTTTGTTCAGTCTCCCTTCTACATAAGTAGATGTTGTTACATAAGTCATGATGAAATTAATAATGTATTTTCATTGGTTAAAACAACAGAACAAACAAAACAATATTAGTATTTTTGCAGCTTCTTTACTGTTTTTACAAATGGTATAAAATGACATCTGTTACTGTATGTATATGTTTTATTTCCAGGTCCAGGTTTAGTGTTTCTGGCCTATCCGAAGGCTGTCACACAGATGCCACTCTCACCTCTGTGGTCTGTCTTGTTTTTTCTAACTATCCTATTTGTCGGACTGGATAGTGAGGTAATATACGTTTGCTTGAAATATGGTATTTTAGTAAAACATTGCTGTCTATAAATTAAGTTTATCTTTCTTTTATGTATTTGTATTCCAGTGAAAGTGCCGTTTGTATTGTAAATATCCAACATTTATATAACAACGTGAGCGTAAAATTGCTCTTGTGTATTGCTCCGTATGACCTTGTTCATCTTAATATATTTTTACTGGTGTTCAAATATAACACGTACAATTATATTTGATTTAGGGTATAACTGGAATGATATAGATCTAAACAAGATATATGTAAAATTGTCCCAGCATGAATCGTCGCTTTGGCAAAGAAACTTGCCAAAATAAAAATCGTTATATTTACATGGTTTCATGGTGTAATAATATATCTGCTTATCCACATATCTTAAGATAAGCAAGGTTTTTATGTGGCAACCTTAAATAATGTAACTTGACTCAAGGTAAATGTAAAATGATGCTTTAGAGTGATATTGGATGATCTGTAAGATTAACGTTGTTAAATGTTTGTTAATATGTATCACTTCATGTTATCTGCGCTACTTCTGTCTGTGTTTCTGGTTTCGTTCCTTTGGTAATTGCTTGTAGGTGACAAACAAAGATACTTAACATCTATACCGTTATTGTCGTCCTTCTACTTTTACATTAGCTGAAGCAATTATTTTATTATCAGTTTGCTGGAGAAGAGGCCGTATTGACACCATTCATTGATAGATTCCCGTCTGTTCTCTACAAACAGAGGAACCGCATGATTTTCGTTGCAGGTTACTGTACAATTTGTTTCCTGATTGGTTTATCGATGGTAACACAGGTATGTTCTTTCGATTAAATGTAAATATCAGTGTTATTGAACCTTACATTGTGATTAAACTCATAAGAAATAGAAAAAGTGGAAACTCCACAGGTCGCTCAACACAACGAAAACGAAAATGTTGCAGGCTCGGTTTGATTGAGCCTGTTCATGGACGGTAGTGGAAATG
Source organism: Mercenaria mercenaria (assembly GCF_021730395.1). Lineage (NCBI taxonomy): Eukaryota > Metazoa > Mollusca > Bivalvia > Venerida > Veneridae > Mercenaria > Mercenaria mercenaria. The sequence goes on from NC_069373.1 coordinate 10,894,965, forward strand.
CATGCTACCGTCCACATCCTCTAGCCCCGGGTTGAGCAGAACTCAACATTTACACATGTTAAAAGTACAAAAAACAATTTAGAGACATCCGCAGATGTGTTCATATGGCGGTGCACATGGAACCTTCAATGCTACACTAGTGTGTAATTCCATGAAAAGCGGCGTATGGTCCCCAGTTAAAATAAGGGGTTTGCCCTAAACGAGAAAACAATGAGCAGAACTAAACAAACTGAATTTAGAACGGGGATCTGAGGTTATGGAGTCTGCATATCACAGAAACTGCCAAAAGACAAAATTAAAAAGCAGGCGCCATATCCAAGGGGTGATTATAAATACACAAAGCTATAAAAGCGGGAGTATTGGAACCACCCAGGCCGAAATGCTCATGTTAAGAAACTAAACAGTACCAATAACATGACATAAAAGTCGTGCTGAACGATCTGAGAAGATCGAAATATAACAGCCCTGATTGAATGTACAAGGAGACTTTTTACGGCCGCCACACGGCACAAACAACGCTGCTGTGATAATAAATAGAAAAAGTGGAAACTCCACAGGTCGCTCAACACAACAAAAACGAAAATGTTGCAGGGCCGGTTTAAGTTCCTTTTGAGACATAGTAAGCAACAAAGAAAAACAATATTAGATTCTGGTTTAATGCATCTGTTCTGACAGTTCAGTAAAAGTGTAACACCTCTTATACCCTTTGCCACTGGCGCCAGACCAGAAAGAAAATGCCACTGTACATTTTATACCCTACCCTTAGGAATACTGTAAGAATCATGGTCATGAACGGGAAAATGTACCGCCAATTTCTCACCTAAAACGCTCAATGGGTACTATGCATACTGAAGAGGTAATTGATCTGCCATCGTGCAATCAATATTTCATATTCGCTTGAAACATATAATGACATAAATGATGTGCCTTTGCAAGAATTAACATTTAGCATAAGTGATCAGCTGTTCTTTGAATCTTTGCTTTTAGCAGTTAGAGGAAAAACCATTTCATATGCATCCCATAAAAAGAAATTAGAAATTGATAAAGAAAATTCCATTGAGAAAGAAATTGAGATAATAGAAAAACAAACAGTTATTAATTATGATTTATTAGATAGTAAAAAAAGGGAACTTTTAGATTTGAGGAATAAAAAAATGGAAGGAGTTATGGTAAGATCAAGAGCTAGATGGATTCAAGAAGGCGAAAAACCGACAAAATATTTTTGCAATTTAGAAAACAGAAATTATGTATCTAAGTTCATGAACACATTAAAAACGGAAAATGGGAAAATTTTAAACACACAGGAAGAAATACTGACAGAAAGTAAACGTCATTATGAAAAACTTTATAAAGCCACTGACACGGAAGATGTATCTTTACATGATTTATTTAATAATATACAAGTTCCAAAACTTTCCGAAAACGAAAAAATATCCATCGAGGGAGAACTAACATACCTAGAAATGCTAAATAGCTTAAAGAGAATGTCCAATAACACTAGTCCAGGGAACGATGGTTTCATTGTAGAGTTTTTTAAGTTATTCTGGAATGACATAGGCATATTTTTGTTAAGGTCTATTCATTATTCATACTCTGTTGGAGAACTTTCTATCACACAGAAGCAAGGAGTAATAACATGTATACCAAAAGGCAACAAAGATAAATCTCTTTTAAAGAACTGGCGACCTATTTCTTTGTTAAATGTGTCCTACAAAATCGTATCCGCTTCCATAGTCTTTAGAATACAGAACACATTGCATAATATCATTAATGAAGACCAAACAGGATTTTTGCCAGGCAGGCTGATGGCAACTAACATTAGGCTATTGTATGATATTTTGTTTTTACAGAAAAAAAACATCCCTGGTCTTCTACTACTAATAGACTTTGCAGCAGCTTTTGATACAGTATCGTGGAGTTTTATGGCGAAAGTTCTCGAATTTTTCAATTTTGGTCCATCAGTCAGAAAATGGATTTCGTTATTTTATACTAATATTGAATCATGTGTAATAATTAATGGTCATATGTCAGACTGGTTCTTCTTGCAAAGAGGCTGTCGTCAAGGTGATGCTTTGTCGCCCTACCTATTCATTCTTTGTGCAGAAATTCTTGCAGTTTTACTAAGAAATAACCCAAATATAAAAGGTATAAAAATACACGGTAAAGAATATGTTATATCTCAGTATGCTGATGACACAAGTCTTACTTTAGATGGCTCCCGAAAATCTTTAATAAACACAATGTTAGTTTTAAAATTCTATAGCAGAATCTCCGGCCTTAATATAAATACAGATAAAACAAAAGTTATATGGTTTGGAACACGAAAGTATAGTCCAATGGTTCTCTGCCCAGAATATAACTTATCGTGGAAAAACACTGTTTTTACCGTACTTGGGGTGAAATTCTCTGTTAATCTGAAAGACATGGTAAATATTAATTATGATGATAAAATTGAGGAAATCAAAAAGCTTTTCTCTTGCTGGTCAAAAAGAGTAATCTCACCATTAGGAAAGCTTGTTGTGATAAAAACATTGGCTCTCGCCAAACTAAACCATTTAATCTTAGCAATACCTAATCCTTCACAAGAAAAACTTAATATAATGCAAAGGTTATTTTTCAATTTTCTTTGGAATAATTCTAAAGATAAAGTAAAACGAAGCACAATTACACAGGTATACAAATACGGTGGCCTTAAAATGATTGATATTAAGACTTTTGTTCATAGTTTAAAAGCCACTTGGTTAAGACGTTTGTTAGACATGAATAATAAATTCAGTCACTTGGTTGAATATATTTGTCCGGCTTTACAAGACATTTATAAATATGGCTCAGACTATACAAAAAGAAAGATGCTTCAAGAGCAAAATCCTTTTTGGAAAGATGTGTTATCTAGTTATTTTTCTCTAATGTTAAATATAAATTCCACGTGCAGTAGCCAATTTAGCGCGGTTAATCTGTGGTATAACCCAAGTATTAAGGTCGGAGGTTCAAGTGTATGTTATAGAAGATGGCTTGCAAAGGGTGTATATTTTTTAGGCGATCTCATTAATGCCGAAGGAAGTTTCTTCACATATTACGACTTTATTTCCAGTTATAACATTAGGACTACTTTTCTAGATTACAATGGCCTTTTGGCATCCGTCAGGCGTTTCCTCGAAGTTAAGGGTATGGGATACTTACCTGCAAAAAGCTACAATCCGCTTATACCAATAAGTCTTGCTTTGTTAAAGAAAGATAATAAAGGTTGCAGATCAATCTATAAGCAGATAAATAAAAAGGGAGAGTACCCAAAATCATTTCTAAAATGGCAAAATGAGTTAATCGATTTACAAGTTAATAATATACCTAATTATTCAATATATGACATCGTTTTTAGAATTACTAAAGACCCAAAATTAATTTGGTTTCAGTATAGGATAAACCATAGAATTTTAGCCACAAACTATTTATTAAAGAAAATGAATATAACTGGTAATGATAGCTGTACTTTTTGTAACAATTTCCAAGAAACCATAATACATTTATTCTGGAACTGTGAGATAACTAAGCTTTTTTGGACCCAACAATTAAATTATATAAGAAATAAATGTAACATTAATTTAGCAGAATGGAATCCTTCAGATATTTTGTTCGGTAATAGAAAATTCGATGTACCTATTAATATTATTCTGTTGCAGGCCAAACACTTCTTATATTATAACAAAATACAAGGTCAGATGCCATCAATCGATGTATTTAAAAGAAAAATGATCTCTTACTACAAAACGGAAAGATATATTGCTTTCAAAAATTTTGAAATGACTAAATTTGAAACTCTATGGGGAAAATATAAAAATCTTTTTCAAGAGTAATACATTGAAGATTTTTTCAGTGAAACTTAGGGTTAAATAACTTCCAAAACACTATAAAACGAAATAGAATATATATGAAAGAATATACTTGTAAGCTTTTACTGTTGACATTATGTTTCTTTTGTATCACATATAAGATGCCCCCTCTAGGTGTCCAGACCAACCCAGGCTTTTCATTTTTCACTCTCTTTCGCCCGAAATTTGTTGTTTTTTGTTTTACATAAAATATTTACAATCACATAGAAAGTAAACGTTTTTGTTTCGAACTAAGGCCTTTTTATCTTCGAAATGCAGATTTTGTCTCTTTATATTTTAAGTGAAATACTTTCCTACGCAAAAAATGTCTAAATTAAATCGCTAGACAACGGAAGACAGTTTATAAAATTTAACCATTATAAATGTCATTTAATTTTTGTTTTTATCTAAAAAATGATTTGTCTAATTAACTAATATTATGCATATACCCTTTTTATGAAGTGCATAATTAAACAGATTAAGTAAATACATTTTTGTATAGTTTAGCTGTTAAATAAAGATTCACTTAAATTGTATATTAAGAAGGTATTAGTCCCTATTTGTCAAAAAAAAAATCCCCGAGAATTTTATTACAACAGTTCATTAGCTAATATGATTATATTTTAGTTGTAATAGCAATCATGTTACTTTTTGTAAGATGTGATGGGGGCTGGATCCCCGACCCTCGCACATCTATGACGGGGACAATAAATGGGTTACCTCGGTAGCCGAAATTAAAAAAAAAAAAGTATTTCATATCGTAGAGACACTCCGCATTTTTTATGTTTTCGTCAGCGTTACAGAAAAAAACAACTTGAATGATCTTCCCTAATGTAGTTCCGGCCTAGATAACAAAATTATTCTGACTGGCTGACATGGAAATGTCTGTCAATCGTCGTTTACCCAGCACGCAAGTATATATGGGACCCATAGTGGACCATAATGGTTCTGAATTACTCAGAATTGTGCAAACTGAAAGTGTCTGCTCTCTTACTTCAGCAGTTCTTATCCAATGTTCTCTAAATTTTGTCACGATATTTATGAACATAACATCTCACAAAAGTTACAGTCAGATACTCACAGTCACTTTTGAGTTATGGCCATTGAATTACTTAAAATTGCGCATATTGTCTTCGCCATGTTTGATTGCAAGGCCTATTTTGTGAGAGTTTGTCATTCTTGTTGTTATTTAAGTTTTTTAGAAATCCCGGTGCGACATGTTTTTTGTTATTTACGTTTTGTTCTGTTTCTTGCGTTTTGCTCTTTGCTATTTGCATTTTGGTTTTTCTTTTGTGTTTTGCTTATCGTGCTTCTGTCTAATTGAACTCTTCTCCTAAAATGCTACATCAGTAAGATCATGTACGTCAGTCAGATTGTTCTTTTTATCTAAAAAAGAAATAATAGATACAATTATATTACTATGTTTACAATAGCGTTTACGTAAAGCAGTTTCTAAAAATAAAAATCGAGAAGATCTTGAATTTCAGCAGCAGGGACTGTATCTTAAACACGATCGTCGAAAAAAGCAAAACGCAAAAAGTAAAACACAAACAGCAAAACATGAAATGCAATGTCGCAACGGGATTCCATTTTTATGATAGGTTAATTAATCATTCTATTGTCATCTTAAATAAAGCCGTTTAGTAAAGGCATGAAGAGTAAATAGAAATGGCCTTCTGAAGTGTATCCGAAGCAGCAACCGCTTGTAAATTTATTTTTTTACTATTTACAACAAATAAAGCACAATCAGCAATAAGGCAGAAATTCTTTTAATAGTGGATGGGGTATTTCATTGTAGTTTGACGTTTTGCCTCGACAGTTTCACGGTGTAATGCCTTAGGTCTTATGTGCAACATAACTAATGATGAAATTTTGAGGGATCTACTTTTCAGATTTTATTAATATTGCTGGCTTCGAATCATTTGTCCCTCACCGATGTGGGTTCGTATTTGATCTACTACTTTATATCAAATACATTGCAGAATCTAAATGATGTAACAGAACGTTGTAATGGTTTATAAAGGTGCGCATCACTTACAAGGCGTCTATACACCCCTATTTTTATTCCATAGTATTTGGCGGCATTCGTGTGCAGAGTAATGCTTCCCTACGGCGTCCACTTTGTTACATATATTACATATTAGAATCGAAAATATATAAACCCGAACCATGATTTATAATTATTCTGTGTTTTAAACGCCTAAATTAATGTTTTTTTTTGTGTTTTTTTTTCAAGTTCACGGACATATTTCCTCGTTTACTCAAAGTAATTGTAAAATGTTTGATTTTACTACAACTGTAAGCAAACGCTTTGGTATTCAGTGAAAAGTATCTAAAATCCCTTCATCGCACTGATATTACATAGAGAAAATGAAGCTAGGATATATTCCTACGTCGAAATAGCGGCACAGTTCATTAACTTTGAGTGCACCAGATAACAGAGCATTACCAATACAGAAAATAGCGGAAGCATTCATTTTCCTTACAGGGTGGGGTATACCTGTTCCATCTGATAGATTACTACTGTGCAAGCGGATTGGTCCTTCTTGCTATGGTTTTCTTCGAAGTAATTACAATAGGCTGGGTGTTTGGTAAGAACAGGAAACTCAACAGTTTGCATTTTTATGTACAACCATACGCAATATTGCTGTCATACTAAATAGAACATCGATACGATGAAAATGGATCATTTGCATTAAAGTTAAGATATTAAAATGTACTTTAATAAAATCTGTAAGAGGATCCATTGGAAGCGTAGAAAGCAGCCAAGCATTCAAAAAGCAGTCTCGGTTGAGTGAATCTATTCATGGGAGGTAATGAGATGTGCAGCATCCCTCGTGTAAATCAAATGGATTCCTTGACCCCTCAGATCCAGATAATATAACAACTATACATACCCGATATATATAATTATATTCAAAGATTGACACATTATGAAACATATATTGTTTTCAGGAGCTGATCGATTTTACGATGCCATGGAGATGATGGTCGGATATCGGAGTGGACCATGGTTGAAATTGTCCTGGAAGTTCTTGGCTCCATTAATTATAAATGTAAGTCATAAAAAAACCCCGGTATATCACCGTCCGTTTTATGCTCTGCAAATTAACTTGAAATACATTTCGTACTCAAATAGTAACTACACATGTTTTTTTGATGAGTAGTCAACACAATTATATATTAAATTGTTAAACGGTTGATGTATATATGTATGTAAAACAACAGAGGCAGATAGTCATAATTAAGTGACATATATGATTATATATGACATAACTTTTTCAATTTTAGGGTATATTCTGGTTCCAACTTGTAAAATACAAACCGCTTTCATTTAGCGAAACCTACGAATATCCCATTGGTGCTACAGTATTGGGATTTATTTTCACGTTGTCTTCGATTTCCTGCGTACCTATATCAGCTATATACTACATTGCTACAGCAAATGGGTCCCTAAAACAGGTATGTACTACAGGACATGATACACGAAGCCAAAAATAAATAAGTATACGGTCATGAGGAAGATGTGTTTTTCAAGTCAATTCATGCCTTTTTAACAGTTTCAGTTTAAGTTTATTGGCAAATCAGCTTTTATACAATGCCTTTGGCCATTTACAAACACATTAAATAAATATGGCCAAGAGGTTGAAAATATATACTGAGCCAAACTTCCAACTAGACGCTTGAAGAATGTAGATATCTTTTTCATTTTAAAAGGTAAGCTAATGAATTTTAAAAATCGTTTTATTGACCTGAATATCTACACAAATATCGGTAAAATAATTTTTACTTCTGCGAAAATCCCGTGCTTGGCTGTGCACGTGCAAAGTATTGCATCTTTGGCTGGTTACTTAAAACATCGTTCCAATTCTGAACATATTGATCGCGTAAACGTTGACTTTACAAAGGAAAGTATTTAATATTTGCATCAAAGTTCAACATAATATCACTATATCCTAACATATCAAGAGACGTTTTCACATTATTACACCAGTTCTTATTATTAGCGCCATAACCAAAAACAACTTGTTCATTATAAGCCTGGTTCATCAACGAGTTCTGATTTTTCACAATATACACCCAATATTTTAGAGACCTCTCTTTACAAAAAAGGGAAAGCGGAAACCTACCAAGTTCTCCAAGAACATAAGCATTTGATGACTGCTGACGAACACCTAAATATTTTTACAAAATTTATAATGTAACTTATCCACGTCCTGAAAATAGTAAATATCCCAGACTTCGCAGCCATAGAGAATGGGTACCACCAGGGCGCCAAATACTTGAAATTTCGTTTTAATGCTCAGACTTACTTTATTGAAAATTGATAACAAGTGATAGTAGGCTTTAAGAGCTTGTTCATATAGACTTTTTCCAGCATAAGCCACACTACCTGTATAGAAGAACTTGACACCTAAATAACAAAAACTATCAACAACTTCTATTTGTTTAGTATTAATAGTCCAAACAATTTCTAACCTACCTTTTCTTGTTTCAAACGCATATTTTTACTTTATTTACATTTATTTTTAGACCCCACTTATATGAATATTGCGCAATTGCATTAAGCTACAGTTGTAAACTCTGTTTGTCAGTAGTGAACAAAACAATATCATCAGCAAACAGTAACATATATATGGAGAGCAAATTAACATCATTTTCAGACATGTTATTTAGATCAAATGTCTACCTTATATCGTTAAAATAGTATAAATAAGAGAGGAGATAGTGGTTCTCCTTGTTTAACACCAAGTGAAATAACGAAACAATCAGAATATGACATATTGTGACAGTCTTTGATACACAATCTATTAGTGCCGTGTGGCGGCCGTATAAAGTCTCCCCGTACTTAGATTCAGTGTTGTTATATTTTCTGATCCTTAGGGATAATGGAGTACATTCAATATCTGGGTAATAGAATTCCGCTTAAACCGGTGCTAGGGGGCGTGAGAGGTGTTGCATATTTCATTACCTCTCATGAACAGACTCAATCAAACCGAGTATGCTATTATTTTGCTTGGTTGCATTCTTTGCTTCCAAAGGATCTTCTTATTGAATTAATTGACATTTTGGTATATAGCCTTTACCATTTTAGTTGCTTTACAGCTTACACCCGCTGGAATAAGTCTTACCCATAATGCATCATGAATAACAGTGTCAAAAGCCTTTTCATAGTCATTAAAAACACAATATAACTCGTGTTTACAATCAAGGATATTCTGAAAAATAGTGTGTAGTATAAATATACAATCAACTGTACTGTGATTTTCTCTGAAGCCAATTGTGCTTCGTTAAAAATATTTTCACTTTCACACCATTTATCTTTTTCGTAAAGGAAGAGAGAAAATGTTTGAGGGTAATTCCACGATAATTAGATGTATTGTTATAATCACCTTTCTTATACTAAGGCACACTAACTCCTTTACACCATGCTTCTGGATAATAACTAGTGTCATATATAACATTAAACATTTGTACAAGGTAAGGAAATATAAAATCTTTAGAGTCTTTATAAAAGTCTGCTACATTGTTGTTAAAATCACAACTTTTATGCCTGTTTAAACCAGAGATGGTTTTACAAATTTCTTCAACAGTAAAAGGACAGTCTAACTCCTCTGTCTGTTTTTACATTTTCATCTAAGATAGCAAAATCATTTATGTTCAAGTCGTTTGCATTCTGCGTATAGGCAGTTTTCTTAAAATGTTGTACAAAATCGCTCAGAGAAATATCATTTAGATTTCTTATTTTTATATTTACTTATATACTTCCAAAATTTTTTTGTGAATGGCAGTTCCTGTGATATGCAGGCTACATAACCTCAGATCCCCATTCTAAATTCGAGTTTGTTTAGTTCTGCCCATTGTTTTCTCTTTTATGACAAACCAATTATTTTAACTGGGGTCATACGCCGCTTTTCATTGAATTACACGCAAGTGTATTATTGAAGGTTGCATGAAAAGATACCATCACGAACATAAAGACATACGCTTCACCGTAATAAAATGTAAAAGAAATCTGGAAACTTCATATTTTACAGCATAGTTATCATGACGTCAAAACATCGTGACGTCGTGACAGCGTGATGTAACCTTTCGTAGAGAGATACAAACAGTATTTTACAGTACATTTGTTTACAAAGTCTTCATGGGCATGTACCAAGTGAAAGTCTTATAGCAGTAAACAAATCGCATAAAAAATTGTCGCGATTTACCACTCAGATCAATACATAATAAATCATTTGCTTTGGACTAACAGCCCAAAACCTCTTTATATGCATTTTTTGTAAATTTATTATTTTTCACTTTTCCTCCTGTTGTGAGATAAAAAGGACACTTCCTGGACTTGTTTTTAGTTTTATATGAATCTATTTCAATATAAACTCTTATCATTTTAGCTATCATAAGAGTATGCATGCACGTTTTTATGTTATGCACCGGATATTTGAAATTGGTGTTCAAATATGAGAACCATGGATTGGAGCGAAGTTTAAATAAAATTCATGACACATTGGTTTAATTTTCTTAAATTTTCACTTCAGTACATAATATATTCCGTAACTGACACAAATAATACTAATTCATTACAAATTCCAAAGTTAACATGAAAAATAAAATAATCTCTTTTAATTTCTATTTTTGAGAACATTTCTTGGATATACTAGAAATGTAACAAAAACCACCACAGTTCTGGTTTTACTCTGTTCATAACTGCATCAAATGGTCCAATTTACATTCTTTTGAAGTTATAGTTCTCTGAAACCTCCAGTGACAGTTAGAATATAATTCACGTCATAACGCACGTATTTTCTTTTTTTCTGGGGGGGGGGGGGGGGGGGGGGGGGGGGGGGGGCAGGGGTCGTGAAGATATCACGAATAGACAATACACTATTGTCTTATTTATGCTAAGTATTTCTCCGTTCATTGTTCTATTTATTTTATAGAACTTATATTACGTTGTATCATTCAATTGTTCTAAATGTTTGCTCCTTAATGTATTATATAAACTTTGGCGCCAAATTGGTTATATAACACGTGAAAAAGGTGATTATTGGTCACGTGATTTATATTTCTTTTAAAAAGACAGAGTAAATCTTAAGTTTTGGGGCATTTTTATAGAACGTTTTTGATGTTACATTATAACTAGAAAGTGTGGATTTAAATTTGATACTTTGGATTGTTAAATATCGCAGAAAATTAAAGTTCTAAAAGTGTTAAGTTTGTGTTTATTATTTACGATGTGGTAAAACTAAATTCAGTCTAATGTAAAATTAAAACTCCACCACATTGTTTGGCGCCGGAACCCGGGAACTTATTCAGGAAACTAATGGATTTAAAGTGTGTGTTGTATAAAAGTGATTGAAAAGAGTTTGGAATTACTATGAAAACGGAGTAGTTCTTAAACGTGAATCATCTACAGAAAAGAAAATGGCAAACATAACCTCACTAAAGGCAGTGAGAACACGTTACAGAAATATTCTGTTAAAAGAACTTAATGACGCAAAGGAGCTGGTAAGTGCTGATTTATTTCAGTTTGATTAAACCGAATTTAATCAAACAAAAGTTTGAAGATGTTAAAATGTTACAGTGTGAAATTAAAAGAAGAAATGAGAAAATTGACAGATGCTGTAGGTGATGCTGACGATGAGTTTATTATGAAAATTGTTGATGAATACTGTTTACTCATCCAAAGTGTTGAAACTTGTTCTATAGAATTAGAACAAGTCGTTGATTCATTTAATTCAAATGATAATGTAGAAACGAGAGAGGAGGAGCAGAAAAGTTCTACACAAATTGTTCCGTTGCAACAACAAATGCACGATCTTATGTTTGCTCAAATACAGCATCAGAAGGAGTTAGCTAAACGACAACAAGACAAAGAAATTATCTCACAAAATTCAGTGAAACTTCCGAAGTTGAAATTGTCTACTTTTAATGGCAATAAACTGAAGCGGGCGCAATTTTGGGACGCATTCGATTGTACGGTACATAAAAACGCAAAGTTGTCAAAAATTGAAAAATTCAACTACTTACAATCGAAAGTGTTAGGAGAAGCAAAACAATCGATCGCTAGTCTAGCATTATCAAACGATAACTATGACATTGCAGTCGATATTTTGAAAAGGAGATTCGGTAACAAGCAAGAAGTAGTCGATCTACACTATAGTAAATTAATAAACATACCAACTCCAAATTTAAAGATAGAGAGCCTACAAGCATTTCTTGATGCTGTTGAAATGCATTTACGGAGTTTAGAAGTGCTTAAAGAAAATATTAATCAACAAGTGTTCATATCCATGATTCGATCAAAGCTCCCAGTTGAAGTACTAAAACAACTTGAGTTTAATAACGGAGCAAATTATGAGTGGACAGTGCATAAACTCAGAGATCAATTACATGACTACATTGTGGCTTGTACAAGGGCTGAAAAGAGGAAACCTCCTTCAAATCATGATAACAAAGAAAGGAGTCACGAACCGAGAATAGTACTGAAAGTTAACAACATGTTTAGAGAAAGACGAGCTCCTACTGAAAGGGAGCATAAACAAATTCGTTCATCGGAGTCTTTAGTGGTTACAAATGCAAAGGGGAAGACCTCAAAATATTACAGCGAGAAATGTCGATATTGTGGTGCAAATCGTTGGAGTGATGAATGTTTAAAATACAAAACCATTGATCAGAGAAAACAAAGGCTTAAAGAATCGTGTTACAAGTGCTTGAAAGAAGGACATAAGTCAAATGAATGTAAAGGAAGAAAGGTTTGTGTGTACTGTGGTGAGTTTAACATCCATCATAGAAGTTTGTGCCCTACCAAGCTTGAAAGGAAAACATCAACTCATTTGATTGAAGAAAATAGTGCACCTGCGGAGCAAGCAGAGGGACAGGCACTTGTGTCATCTGATGAGATGGTATTGATGCAAACTGTAAAAACTGAGATAAAAAATTCAAGAAATTCAAAATGTGATTCTGTACGACTCCTCTTAGACACCGGTTCACAGAGATCGTACATTACTGAACATCTTGCTTCCAAACTAGGACTTAAAGGCCAGGGAGAAGAAGAACTTAAGTTAGTGACATTTGGAAGTGATAAAACAAAGGTTATAAAAATGAAATTTACGGCGCTGGAAGTGAAGCTAAACAATGGAAGTTATTTGACAGTAACCGCAAATTTGTTCCAACAATTAGTGGTTCCATTCAGAGAAACCCGGTCAACAAAAGTCTGTTCAATAGAATTGAACACTTAGTCAACAGTGTGTATCTAGGTGATACAATACCAACACAGAAAGAGTCCTCAACAGTAGAATTTCTCATAGGTAATGATTATTACCTAGATGTAATTCTTTCACAGAGAATTCAATTAGAACCAGGACTGTACCTATTGAGTTCTAAGTTTGGTTGGATACTTACGGGACGCACGCATGATATTGATACAGAAAAGAAAGAAAGCAGTATGTTGATTCTCACACATGGATCTAATTTGACTAGTAATAACGTATTTACAAGTGTTGATAAAGCTATTCAGAAGCAACCAGATCTTGAAGATTTCTGGAATACTGAGGCAATTGGTATAACAAAAAATTATACCAGATCAAACGATGAAATAGCCATTCAGAAAATCAAGGATACCCTGAAGTTTGAAGAAGGACGCTATCAAGGTACGTGGCCTTGGCGCGAAGACTATTCTAATTTGCCAATGAACAGACAGTTAGCTCTTGGAAGATTACAATCGACCGTAACAAGAATAGTGAACAAACCCGAACTGATGGAAAAATATAATGCTGTAATCGAAGATCAACTAGATAAGGGAATAATTGAAAAGGTCGATTCAAGTGTTCATGACGGTATCAAACATTACATACCCCATCATGCTGTCCTAACTCCAAGGAAAAAAACGACAAAACTACGCATCGTTTATGATGCTTCGGCAAAATCGAAGAAAGAAAACAATAGTTTGAACGAGTGTCTTGTCTTTACAGGGGACCATTCTACAGGATCTTGGTGGAATGTTGATGCGTTTTCGTATACACAAGATAGCTCTTGTGTCTGATATTGGAAAAGCCTTCTTACAGATAGGCTTACAACGTGACCAAAGAGACGTTACCAGGTTCCTTTGGATTAGGGATCATAGAAACCCGTCTGTTGCTCCTGAAAACGTGCAAGAATTTAGATTCGGACGTGTACCTTTTGGGATAATATCTAGTCCATTCCTGTTAGGAGCTACTGTGCAGTGTCACTTGGATACATACAATTCTGCATTAGCTTCAAAGGTGAAAAATGATATTTATGTGGATAATCTGATATCCGGTACAAATACCGTAAGTGAAGCTATTGACTTTTATACGGGAGCAAAGTCAATGTTCAGTGCCGCATCAATGAATTTAAGAGAATGGATAAGCAACAGTGACGAAGTGAACAAACACATTTCGATTGAAGATAGAGCTGAGCTTGGAACAATGTCAGTATTAGGGCTTTGCTGGGATTCAAATCAGGACGTCATTTCCTTGAAACGATCCGATAGGAATATAAATGTTGAAGAGATTACGCAACGTTACGCTCTACGACAAGTTGCCTCACAGTTCCCCTTGGGTTGTTTACACCAGTTACTTTGAATGGAAAATTATTAGTTCAGCAGTTATGGATAAAATGGCTTGAATGGGACGATAAATTATCAGATGAAGATCAGTACACATGGCAAATCTCCATAATTGTGCCGTTAAAAGATGTTTAGCAATAAACAATGACTTTGGAGATGTGCGATACAGTCCTGTTTGTTTTTGCGACGCATCAGAAAAGGCGTTTGCTACAGCAGTGTACTTACATCAAACTTGTGTTTGTGAGTCAAAGGCTGATTTGAATTTCGCCAAATCAAGACTTGCACAAGTCAAAAGTATGACGATTCCGAGGCTTGAGTTGATGGCTGTATTAACTGGTGTGAGGAGTTTAAAGTACGTACGTGAACAGCTTCGTCGAAACATTGTGTATACCTACTTATTCGCAGATTCCCAAAGTGTTATACAATGGCTAGTAACAAAGAAGGATCTACCTGTGTTTTTTAGGAACAGAGTTAGAGAAATAAATCAGTTTAAAGATCTTGATGTACGCTATGTAAGAAGTGAAGAAAATCCAGCTGATATTGCCACAAGAGGCTCCAGCGTGGAAAAACTAATGGTAATTTTTTATGGTGGAACGGTCCGAATTGGTTATGTAATTACGAAGAATCTTGGTCAGTCAAAGAACAACAATTGAAAAGTGTATCGTACCTACAATGGGTTCAAGAAAAGGAAGATTAAGTGAACAGTGAGTTTCATACACAAATTTTGTGTGACAAAGGAGCAGAAGCGATTGTTGAAAGGAATTCATACGAAGCAGATATTCTCGATTTGAATGAAGCAACGGAGTTAAGTGGTGGCCAAGGAATTGTATTAAATGTTTCTGAAAAAGATCACGCAGACGAACCACCATTTACTACTGATTGTTATTCATTTTCATCCTGGACTAAGCTTATACGTGTTACAGTCTTTGCAATACGCTTTGTTAGAAGATTACAAAAAGATGTTATATCCAGATGTGATGCTCTGTCTACAGCTGTACTTCAAGAAGCTGAGAATATATGGCTTAAGTTCATACAAAGGAAGTACTTCCTAGATATCATCACAGCAATAATGAACAAGAAAACTAATAACATTCAACGACAGCTGAACATTTATTTGGACGAACGTGGTATTCTGCGTTGCAGAATGCAGAACTTACTGAAGGTTCGAAAAATCCAATTCTTCTTCCGAAGTGTAATAGATTTACACATCTGTTAATTGAAAAATATCATAAACAATCCTTGCATTGTGGAGTTTCTCATACATTAAGTCAAGTCCGATATAAATACTGGATTCCTAGAGGACGTGCTACCGTCAAATCAGTATTAGCTCGCTGTTTAGTTTGTAGACGTTGTGAGGGAGGCCCTTACAAGATGCCAATCATGCCCCCACTTCCTACTTCTCCTTTTACAAGAACGGGATTTGACTATTTAGGGCCTCTGTACATAAAGTCCTTCGGCGAAGAAACCAAAAGGTTTGGGTGTGTTTATTTACTTGTCTTGTGACTCGTAGCGTCCATCTTGAACAAGACATGTCAGCGGAAGAATTTATCTATGCCTTGAAAAGATTTGTGTCCGTCAGAGGAACACCAGTCCAGATATATTCGGACAATGCATCACAATTTAAAACCACAAGTAGTGCTCTGGACTCAATATGGAAAAAGGTTATGATGACGTCATTAACTTTGTGTCAAACAAGAAAATCAGATGAACTTTCATAGTTGAGCTCGCTCCATGGATGGGTGGATTCTATGAAAGACTTGTCAGCTTAGTTAAACGGTCCCTCAGAAAGTAATTAGGGCGTAAATTACTAACGCTTATACAACTACAAACATTGCTGAAAGAAATAGAAGCTGTTATCAACACAAGACGGTTAGTTTACGTCGGGGACGACATTAATTCAAGCATAACACTAACACCAAATCATTTCCTAACACTGAATCCTAGAGTTACTACGGCTGATGTCGATGATGATGTTGAAGATCCAAATTACAAACACATTGAGAATTCCGCTGTTTAAGTACTGAAATTGTGGCGTAAAGGTCAAGCTTTACTGAACCAGTTTTGGCGGGATTGGAAAGACGATTACTTACTTAGTTTGAGAGAAAGACCACAAGCTAAGTTAAAAAATGGCAAAGTCAAGTCAACGTTTGATCCTCTGTTGGTGACGTCGTTCTTATAAAAGACGACCTCCCTAAAAGCTGTTGGAAACTAGGGAGAGTAAATGAGCTGGGAAGGAGTAGTGACGGAAACGTGCGTTCTGCAGAAGTGAAACTTTCAACTGGGCGTCTTATAAGACGTCCGCATAATATGTTGTTTCCGATAGAAATATCTGATCAACAAACAAAAGGTGATGAAGTCACATATGTACCAGAAGAAACTTCATTTAAAAAGGCCATTGCGTGAAGCCGCAGAAAAAGCTCGAGAAAAAGTAAAGGAGCAGTTATCTTAAGCAATGCAATTCTGTATAAAATTAGGCATTGCTATAAAAAGACAGATTCAGAGTTAATATTTTACAATATATGATGTTTATTTAGGCAATTGTACATAAATGTGTTTGATTTATACAGTTATGTGTAATAATTCCCGTGTAATATATGCGGAGCAACACATTAGTTATAAGGGTAAACTAAGCACGTGACTTTCGTTCGCGAACGGAGCATACATATAGTATAACAATTGATGCAAACTTTGCACGGAGAAAGCGAGTAATACGGGTAAATTTGAATACATGTTTTCAATGGGCTTTTAATGTTTGCAGTAGTGTATACGAATTAAGATTTTAAGATGGATAGTAACAGGTGTGATATTTGTTCAAAAACTTACAATTATAAGAGGAATTTGACACGACACGTTAGTGAAAAACATTTTAATAACTGGGTTTGGAACTGTACGGAGGAATGTGGTAATAAAACTTTCACCAGACGAAGTTATTTGAGCAGACATTTAATGTTGACTCATAAAATTGACGGGATTGAGGCCAGACGCAGGGCATTGTTAGCTTCTGTAAAAAGTGTCAAGCAACAGAGCTATTACAAAGATATTAGTTCAGATGAAGAGTCTTTTCAGCTATTACAAGAGATTGATTGCATCGAACGTGATCGAGCAATCAGAGAATTTGATTTAACACCCTTTGAAGATAAGTAGAGTGATGTTAATGAAAAAAGTAGGGATGGATTGCAGTCAGCTGAGGATCCTGATGATATCAGAATTGATGTCAAATGTAACGAGGATGTACGTGTGGTGCTGTGTGGCAATGATCAGATTTATCAGAGCAGCGATAATGCATCAGCACGCAGTGTTCGTGATGTAAGTGAATATGAAAGTGTTCAAGCATCAAGTGATAGTTCTGAACAGGATGTTGAAGATGATAGTATTTAAGCCTTTAGTGATGATACTGCACAGGATGAGATTTACGATATAAGTGATAATTATATGTCAGGTGATATCTTGAATAGTGATGTGATTCATGATACAGATTTGGATTATTACGATTTTGAAGAAGATGTTCAACAAGATATAGATGACAGTTTTGTCAGAAATAGTAATTGTTCTAATGCAAATGAGGAAATACATGGATTTGATTTTATCGAGATAAGTGATGATGATGATTGTGATGATAAAACAGAGCAGCAAAAGATGTTAGTAGCTGGTGATTGCGATCAATCAACGGTGGCTAAAAGTGAAATAATAAAAAAATACTTTTGCATAAAAATAATTCCGTTTAGTTTTGAAGAAATATACAGAGATATGCGGTCAAGCGGTCAGCTTATTCACGCCCGGCTGGCCGCAAATTCAGATTTGTTTCCCGGTTTATACAATGATACTTTATACAAACATAAACGGAAACCAGGCATGCAATAAAGTAAATCCAATTCACGTGCAATCTTTTCAGTTGAAAAACTACATTCGACAAGTACACTAGCTTCTAGCAGTTACACGTCTATAATTATTTTTGTTAATTGCAACGTTAATAAATTATGCCACTTGGTGTAGGAGGGAGACTTCGCCGTCGTATCCCAAACAGACAGGTAAGAGCTCAACCACAACCGCCTGCTAACAACAAAGGAAACAGAGCTCGTTCACCGAACAGGGCGCCTGTTCAGGCTCCGGCACGTGCCGACGACAGACAGGAACCAGACAGAGTTTTGAGAAGCAACAGGGCACGCATTCACCGGTACAACCACAAGCAAATATTGCTCAAGGATTCGAGCCGGAAAATCCGCGAGCAGATGGGGCTGACGAACAGGTAGGTGATCCACGAAGGGATGAAGTTGATGAACAGAGGGGCAACAGGCAGGCCCCGCCTGCTGCGAACGCCGAGCAACCCAGACATGGCCGGAAACGAGGGCGAGATGAGCTGGAGCCGGATGATGTCACGGAACATCCGCTGCTGCAGAACGATGCGGGTAGGTACCAATTTATTGATTTTGAACAGTTAATGCAGGAATCCCGAATTATAGTTGGGGCTACCAGTAGTAATAGTAACGTTACAGGTAATACTAACCCTCCAAGATGTGACATTATGCACGGGGAAAATGCAAATATTTTAAACCTTCCGACGGGTTCTACTAATGAGACCGGTATAAATACAAACTTCCCGTCTGTCCGTCTCGCAGACGACGATATTGCAGCGCACGTGCCAGCGTCCTTGAAGCAAAAAATTTGTAAAGGGGAATATGTAAATCTATCTTTATTATTAAAGGGTGCAGTTGAACTCACAGAGTACTGTAACGACACGGTATTCAAACTGAACGCGGACGGGTGCATAGAAAGAAAAGATCGACGACATTGAAAAATGGACCATTTATCATTTACACGTCCATATATTTGTCAAATCACGCCGATAAAGTATATGAAATGCTTCATTACATGTTCAACATTAGGGAATGCGCAATTAAGAACAATGGGCTTAGCTGGCGAGAATACGACCAACAATTCCGTTTACGCCAAGCTATCTCCCCCTCGGCGTGGTCGAAAATAAATAATGAGCTCTGGTAGCGTTGTATGCAACTCCGTCCTACACTGAGAAATGCAGTCAGCCCATTCAGGCTTACTTGTAACGACTTTAATAGTGGAAGCTGCACTTGGCCCAACTGTAGGTTCTCGCATGTATGTACTAGGTGTTCGGAGCCACACCTGGAAGTAAGTTGCGTAAGATCAGGGGCTGCAACTCCGGTTCGAATGCAACTTCCACAGACTCAAAATACATATCGCGGGAGACCCTTCTATAGACGCGGCCCGTTTAGAGGCCCAAGAAAACACAATCACACCAATGCCACAAATATAAGCGATACATTACGGGGCACCCCGCCAGTACCGCTTATCAGTTCAAATGTCTATAGTTTAGCCAAAACCCCAATAAAAATTCCAGTTTTAAAACAATATCTACGGTTATGTGACAAAAAAGAGGCCGAATTTCTGCTAAACGGTTTTACAAATGGCTTTCCTATTCAGTATACAGGTCCAAGGTTACCAAGAAACGCAAACAATTTACGCTCAACTGCGCTGAACCCAGAATTGATAAAATCTAAAATAAAGAAAGAAATCGAAGCAGGAAGAGTGGGCGGCCCATTTTCTGAACGGCCATTTCCAAATCTAATAGTTTCTCCCATTGCCCTTGCGCCCAAGAAAACTCCGGGGGAATACAGGATGATTCACCACCTGTCGTATCCCCAAGGTCAATCCGTGAATGATTTTATCGACCCGGAAGTATGTACAGTCCAATACACTATCTTCGATGAAGCGGTCAAAATGGTCCAAAAACTAGGTCAAAACTGTAAGCTGTTTAAAGCGGATATTCGAAACGCATACAGGCTTATACCTATCCAACCTTCAGATTTTGAATTACATGTACTTGGTTTCTGTTTTGATGAAAACTACTATTTTGATAAAGCATTACCTTTTGGCGCATCCATTAGTTGTATAACATTTGAAAGATTCGCAAAGTTTTTAGAATTTTGTGTAAAACAAAAGCTCAACTCCGGGGGACTAATTCATTATATAGACGATTTTTTGGGGGGTGAAAAAACGTCAGACAGGTGCACCCAGGCATTAAACATTTTTGAGAACATTATGTCAGATTTAGGTGTCCCACTGGCGGAGGAAAAGACCGAAGGACCCACAGAAGTACTAGTTTTCCTTGGTTTGGAGTTGGACTCAATTAACATGCGGGTAAGGATACAAAAAAATAAAGGAGATGCTCCCCCACAAAAAACAACCCTAAAACGGATGCAGTCCCTCATTGGGTCACTGAACTTTTGCTGCCGCGCAATTCCTATGGCTAGGCCATTCTCACGCCGCTTAATTGATTCTGTATGCGGTTTGACCAAACCCCATCAACATTTTAGACTCAAAAACGTGATCAAGTTAGATTTGAACATGTGGCTTACCTTCTTAGGCGATTTCAACGGGATTTTAGTATTTCATGATAAGTTCTGGGTCACAAAAACTGATATACAGCTATATTCAGACAGTGAAAGTGGTGAGGGCCCCGGATTCGGCATTTACTTTCAGGGTCACTGGTGCCTAGCAAAATGACCTCTTAACTGGCATAAAACGGGTATTACCGCGTACATTACAACGTTAGAACTCTTTCCAATATTGGTAGCGTTGTTTACATGGGGCTCGGATTTGAAAAGTAAAAAACTGAAATTCAAATGCGATAACATGGCAGTTGTACATATTCTCAATAAATTATCATCGAAATCAGAAAGGGTTATGCGCTTAGTCAAGTTAATTACTCTACAATGCTTGAAAATGAACATTTGGTTAAAAGCAGAACATGTTCAAGGTTGTCATAACGACATATGTGACTCCTTGTCCCGTTTAAACTTACAGAGATTCAGAGAGTTGGCGCCAGAGGCGGACACCGAACCTTGTCAGGTACCCGATTTCCTGTGGCACGTCTTCAACACAGAGCTAGACAGCTCCTTAATACAGCGATCGCATCAAATACTTTAACAACATATCATACGGCATTAAACGCGTTCGAAACATTAAGGTCTGATTATAACCTGCCTAAATATTGGCCAATACCTGTATCGCAGGTTGTGCTATTTTTAACAAATTGTTTCGAGAAAGGTCTCTCACCAAAGTCTATCATATTTGGCGGGCATCAAATATTTTCATAAGTTACAAGGATATTCGGATCTTGCTCATGTATTTATAATAAAAAAACTTATCGAAGGTTGCC
Source organism: Mercenaria mercenaria (assembly GCF_021730395.1). Lineage (NCBI taxonomy): Eukaryota > Metazoa > Mollusca > Bivalvia > Venerida > Veneridae > Mercenaria > Mercenaria mercenaria. Next base: position 10,916,614 of record NC_069373.1, read on the forward strand.
ACAGAAATAGAAAAACCCGTGACAAGCGCGCTCCGTTAAGAAAACACGTACTTGAAGCAGTATGTAACGCATTGTCCTCCGTTTGTTATGATATCTATGAAACTTAGCTGTTTACATCATTATTCACTCTAGCATACTTTGGTCTTTTTCGGGTCAGCGAATTAGCAGCAAATCGCGCTCATCAGCGGAGTAATGCACTGCTACGGGACGATGTTTGCCTAACTCAAAACGATAGTTATATCTTCATCAAACTAAGGCGCTATAAAACAAACCAATGAGGAAACCCCGTTTTATTTAAAATACAAAAGCAAAATGATGCTATACATATATGTCCAGTTCGTAAACTGCTTGAATTTTTACAAGTACGGTCGGAAAGCCAATATGCTCTTTTCTGTCACCAGAATGGAGCGGCAGTCACGAGATCGCAATTTACGCATGTCTTGACAAAAGCTATATACATGGCAGGTTATAGCGAACTAAATTTAAGGTCACACAGTTTTAGGATTGGTAGATTTTACTTGGTTCAATGCATTGCCCTCGCTCTCTTTATGTTTAATTGGTCACAATTAGCTACTTGTATTCATATAATATCACCTCGATTCAAGTTAAAATACATTAAAATCTTACATTTTAGACGTATGGGTTTTAGGGGATTCTATTCCCTACTGGGCCGGTGTCCGTGCCAAGAAAACCGGAAAACCCAACCTGAAACTTCAGAATGTACAGATAGACTGGTGGGGTGTACGAGGACTGGGTTGGCAAGGATTCAGACATCAGATGGAAGCCCAAGTTCTCCTGTGCCTGCCACCAAAAATGATAATAGTAAACCTAGGTGGGAATGGTTTAACTAGCATTAAAACCCCCGGAATAACAGAAATTATTCAAAGGGAGGTTTCCTATCTAAGGGATGCTCTTCCGAATGCAGTGATTGTCTGGATGGATATCCTTCAACGGCGTGTATGGAATGGGACAAGGGATGGGTATAAAACTTTAGAACAAAAAGGAAAGCGGCTAAATCGTTTGGGCTGTAGAATTGTACTTTAGTCCGGAAATGGTGATGTCAAAATGACTGACATCGACAGCGAAACCAACTTCTACCGCAGTGACTGTGTACATTTAAATGATGTCGGATTGGAGTTCTACCTCGATTACATTAAAGATGTCATTTCTAAACACTGTTCAACTTAATTAAAAACAGAAGTAACATCTGATTAACGTTTCTCGTTTTGTTTTTTCGGATACATGTATACCAACCAAACACCTAGGTCTCTATTATATATTTATAAAAGGCTTGCCAGAATTTTGAGGGATAAATTGAAATGCAATTTATTGTGGCCAAAACTTCTGTCGACTCGGGAGGTGATCGGACGTACTTTATCAGTCGTAAACTTAATGGTAAATCGTTACATGCACTTTTAAGGTTTTTATTATTTAAAAACTCGAAGTCCGGTTTCGGTAAAAGTTCGGGCACCCGAGCAGAACGGAAACTGGAACTCGGGGCAATAGAAATTGTTCGGGTCAGTGGCAAGTGTCGTCTGTTGCGGTTAACGGATTGTCTGTATATAGATTCCAGCTTTCAAATAAGTCGGGTGTAATCGCATAGGTATTGTCCTAGTACTGAGGTAGTACCTACATAGCCTTGCTTGTGTCTATCTTGTCTTGCGTCCGTCGTAGTCTCGCTTAGATAACTTTCCCGACTGGCATCTAAAGGTTATTGAACTGTTCCCTTGCATGGATTTGCTTAGCGTTAACCAATGTAAATTTTGCCTTGCGAATAGACAATACACTATTAGAGTCAGTGTACCCGGTTTCGCACACATTTCCTAAGAATACTTTCCTATTTAGTCAAAAATGATTAAATTTGAATTTACCTCTACATGCTTTAATAAATACACTTATTTTGGTTTAAAACACGCTTACTTTCCTTTCCCACTTCAATGACGTCATACCTCTTGGTGAACTTGATTCAGATAACATATTTTGACCAGTTTTTGCATTTAAGTGTACCCGGTTTCGCACACCATGCTATTTATAGAATTCAGTGATAGTAATGCATTTACCCAAAAGAAAAATTTCAATTAACTTTTTAAGTATGTATTCTATTCAATTTAAACATGTATTTTCCAATAAAACATCTGAAAGTGAAATTAAAAAGCAGTTATGAAAGTGAAATATAGGGACCAAACCCTGTTTTTACTGCTTAAAGCAGAAAAGGCTAAAACAGCTGAATACATGAAACAAAAATAAACAATAGAAGCTGCTGAATCACAAAAGACCCCAACAAGTCTTGTCATTCGATTAAATTCTCTGTTTTAATAAAAACGTAAAGCAAACAATCAAGTTGAAGTCATTTTGCAGGTTGGGAGAACTTCAATATCTGTTGAAATATTTTTCATTTCGGTAAAGTAATAGGTAAATACCTACATGTATGAAGGAAAAGTGATTTTTCAATTTATTTTACACCTTGTTGTTGTTTGCTTAGTCATTATTTTCATAAAATTTAATATTTTTCAGCTAACCTACTGGTCTCCATTAGTATTGTTATTGTTTTCGTCTGCACCTACCAGAACGAGGCTAAAGCGGGGATGAACCCCTTGTGTCAATTTATGTAGGGAATAACTCAATTTTGTGAAATAATAACAAAGAATTGTTGAATTTTCTGCTTTATTCTCACAAAGCACATGAATTTGCTGGGTGTGCGAAACCGCGTACAGTGCGAAACCGGGTACACTGACTCTATCTTATTTATGCTTAGTATTTCCCCGTTCATTGATCTATATTTATTTATAGAACTTGTATTTACGTTGTATCATTCAAATGTTCTAACTGTTTGCTCCTTAATGTATTATATAAGCTTTGGCGCCAAATTGTTATAACACACGTGAAAAAAGATGATTTTTGTTCACGTGGTTTGTATTTCTTATAAAAAGACAGAGTAAATCGTACGTTTTGGGCATTTCATAGAACGTTTTTGATGTTACATTATAACTAGAAAGTGTGGATTTAAATTTGATACTTTGGATTGTTGAATATCGCAAAAAATTAAAGTTCTAAAACTGTTAATTTTGTGTTTATTATTTACGATGTGGTAAAACTAAATTCAGTCTAATGTAAAATTAAAACTCGACCACAGGTGCGGGGCGGGGGAGGGGTCGGCGGGGGTGGGGGCTGGAGTTGAACCCTTACATTTCCCCTTGTTCGTCAGAATTTCTCTAAAGGTATTTGACCTAGAGTCATCAAACCTCCCAGGATTATTACTCAGCCTATGAAGTTGTACACCTGGTTTTTTAGTTTGGATTTCACACAGCCAAGCCAGTGTTACGGTCAATGACAAAAGTATGCATACAGTGACAGGAGAATGGGCACCAGTGTCCTACAGACACACACCTAGTTCTGAATGGATTAAGGTAATGAAATATATAAAATTATGTGATTGCATAATTCGATTTGGCTGTATTTTTGACATTTAATTAACAATACATTTTTGTTTCAGTAAGTTTTAAACTGAAAAGTGTATATGAATTTGCAAAGTAAAGTTTAATCGTTGTGTTAGCACACGCAACGGTAACAGAAGGCTTTCTTAGTCCTATCTTTGTTGCAGATTAGTCGTGGGATTAACCAGGCCCAGTAGCTCCTCATTAATTTTTATCAACTAAAATATAATTTCACTGCAAAAATATACAGAAGTATCAAGTTTCAATTAATATCTACACATATGTTGAATATAACATAGATTTAAGCTTAATAAAATCTGTAATAAAATTAATTTAAATCCTTTTGAAGCATAGAATGCAACCAAGCAAAATAATAGCGGACACGGTTTGAATGAGTCTGTTCATGAGAGGTAGTGGACACCCCTCACACCCCCTAGCACCGGCTTAAGTGGAAAATAAAGTGGAATGGTCCCAAAGGAGTCTATATACATAACAAAGAAATATACAACTTTTAGAATATTAATGAACGAGAAATCTTTCCGGTATGTGTGTAATGGGATATTCTGATACTTGTTCGTTCCCTAGATATATATGTTGCCCCAATCTAGGGATATTGCTCAATTTAGGGATCCCTAAAATGCGTGCGCAGATTGCGCACAGCAGGATTGGCCTGAAGACCGACATTCACCAGTTTGCAACATATGCATGTATGTCTATGAACATTATAATTATCTTTATCTTTCTAGATAAGTATCTTGTTAAATTTCGAGTAAATAAATTCTGTTTCTCTTGACAATTTTTATATATCGGAATAATTTCGTGTGCATTATGAATGTGTGGGAAACGGACTTTTCACATTTTGCCAAGAGAGATATATAGAAGCAAAATGCACTTCAAAAACTTTATGCGAAGCTGAAGTGAATAAATATGGAGTTAATCCTTATGAAGGACACGCTCTGGCGAAGTTCAAAAGTAGGGTAAGTACCTTAAATACCATAACCGTTTGGGTATCATTCCGGAAGTTCTGAATGGTAAAAGTCACAAAAAATATATGCTCATTTTTTTATTAAAATAACTTGTTTGTTTTTTCAAATCTATGGTTAAAAAAGTATTAAAAACTTTAAGACAATTCTACATTTAAAGAAGATTGTCTCGTACCTTTTAAGACCAAACATAATTTCCTCTGCTGTTTTCAATTATTTATCATTTCAAATTTTGATTTTTTACACCTTAAGAGGGGCATTTATTTGTTGTTGTTTTTTTACTTTAAAAATAAGAGGAAATCGTCATACAATATTTTTTTCTTTTTGTTTGGAGAGGCAAAACACCTTTTTTCAGGGCAAAGTATCCAAAATATTTCTTACACACGTGCATTATCGATTACACTTCTCTAGACATAACTTAGGTTTCTAGTTTCAATTATCGCACTTACATGAGATTTTAGAATGACATAAAAATAAAAAGTTGAAGTTAGCGTGAAATATATGTGAAATAAGACTTATTTCAAAGATTGAAGAAAAATCTTTTTATGCGGTTTTTGAGGAACTTTCATGTAGGAATATTGCTATAACTATGTGATATTAGTTTGTTTATTTTCGGGATATAATTATTGTTTCGACTTTTATACTATTTTCTCTGGGAAGCTGAAAAAAAAAACGAACATGGTACTATGAATTTATACGATTTTGTCACATGACGATTTTTCAGCTTTCCGAACAGATAGAATATCTGTCATTTTCTAAATTCGGCTAAAAGAAAGGCTAAAAAAGATTATTTTCACAGAAATAAATAAACGTGGTTTTCGACGCCGGCCGAGGTTATGTCTTTTTGCAAGCGCTTTATATGAAATACTTATTTATTTTAGACATTTAAATGCATCTTGCGATTGTTTAGAACATTTTTGTTCAGAATGGGTATGCATTCCTAATAACAAACTTGTACTTTAAAAACTGTGTTCGTATGTGTGCATGTATACATGTAGTTTGACTGACCATATTATTACCTGCCTTATGGGTGGTCACACAACGCAAAACATAACCCTACATGTGTTAAATTGTAAAATGTTTTAAACCATCTGCAACAAGCAATATAGTACATAAAATGTGAATCCTTACTGTTAAAGTAACGAGATTAATGAAAATCATATGCATATATCATATGCTTAAAGAGGTTGCGTATATCACTAGATGTAATCGCTAATCAATTGCAATTATTACCGTACCATTGAAATGACTCGGTGATAGTCGACGTGTAATGTTATAGTGCATTTATATGCTTCCCGGTTTTTTTGACGAATTCTTAAAAGAAAATACTAATAATTACTAAAAAGATGACATAAATGTTGTCCAGTGTTTAAATAAAAAGGCAACAGCTGCCTTACGTACCAAAATGTCATAATATATGCAATATCTTATTAAAAAGCCAACTATATTTTCCAGTATTGTCTATTTGAATATCGTTGATAGTTTGACAGTCTCTTCTAAAAAAAACTCATCTTTGTAAAAACAACTGTTAGACGATTACATAGAGGATATTTGTTTTTTCCCAGAGTAAGATCAAAATATTGCACCGAGTGGAGTGAAGCCACATGCAATATTTCAATATTTTCACGAGTGGCGAAAATTAAGAAGAAAAAATTCACGGGTGAAATAGCTTTCTATGTTACACTAAAACAAACCTGTTATCTTTTTATCTTATGTATCATTTACCTGTGCAGTGTCACGCGCATTGAACCTTGTCCATATTGCCGGTTAAATAGTTAATAAGAATTCTTCAGCTTCTTTATATTTTAGTACGATGGAGTGTAGGTATTTATATACATTTATATTTTTATTGAAGTATTTTTTGCAAAGAATTTCCGATTTATTATAACCATACTAGTGTACATATTTTATTTTCATTCCAAAAATTGGCGAACAAATATCTCATGTATATGTTAAATATGTATTGAACGCCGACACAGTATTTTGTAGTATCAATAATCTATTATCATCGTTCTGTGTTGTGCCTTTGAAGTTTAATTTGACAATTTAGAGGAGAATATTCCTCCCTTTTGAAATGGTGTGGAATGAATATTACTTAAGCATGAATTCTTATGTTTCACAAAAGGAACGTTAAACGATTTTCACTAGTAGAATATGCACTTTAATTGTTATACACATGTAATACACATAGAATATTTATAGTCTTTTAATGTTAATTTACATTAAAACCAGACACGATTTGTTTCTAAAACACATCGAGGACAAATGACCCAAATGACAATGATATACAGTCATTGTAGTCATCTCGCACCACGCGGATGCAACCAGATACAAACCTGCACACGTCAATTTGACAATATGATACTGGTATAATTTACACATAATTTCAAAGCTTGCGATTTATTCTAATGTTTGTTTCAGTATTGTCCATACATAACACCTGTAAGTTTTAAGATAAAATTCACATCGTTAGTTGATACTAGTTATGTTTTGATAAACATCGGAGAAACAAAATTATATCTTTGACCTTTCTCGCTTGATAAATCTAGGGTTTTCTTTCTTCTTTTTTTAGTTGCACTCCGCGCAGAAACTTGACGGCCTTTACACTTCCTAACCATTTAAAAAGTCATTCAGCTGCAAATGCATTTTCAAATCGAAAAACGAAATAAAAGAAACATGTCCGTGATAGAAAAATTAGAAATTCAACAAAGAACCATGCTAAAACATTTCCAGAGCCTACCAAAACGAACTGCCAACACAGGAGTACACATACTGCTTGGAGTTGAACCTATAGAATCTGTCATTGATAAAAAGAGGCTTTCACTTTTCTTAAATGTCGCCCGGAATAAAGACTCCGCTGAACACAAAATACTATCCAGACAACTAACAATGAATTCCAATGAAGGATACTCCCTTGCAACAACCGCAAAAACAGCTCTACATAAATATCAACTACCGGAAGCCAGAATCCTCTTCGACAATCCCGTTTGAAAAAAAATGAATGGAAATCTACTGTAAATGCTGCTGTCAACAAATTTTGGTATACAGAATGGTCCAATAATTTGCAAATACAGGGTCAGCTAACTAGAGAACCCCACAATATGTGGAAGGCAGCACGCGCCATTGAGTATGAAATTAGACAAGGGGAGATAAAAGCAAGGCTTATCACAGGAACATACATATTTCAAACAAACTTGGCAAAATTCAACCAAACTGATGTTAATGGTTCCTGCCATTGAACTCTGTTATACAGAAGAAGAAACAATAGAACACTTTCTCACTCGCTGTCCAAGTTTAACTGTTCAACGAAACAAACGAATAAAGATGATGGAAGATCCTATGAATCAAATTCAACCAGGCAGCTTTGCAAATATTAGAATGAGCAACCTACTACCACTGCTTCACAGCTTCAGCTTCACAGCTTACTCTTGACTGCACCCATAGATCAATCACAGCTTTGATAAAACTCACTAGAAAAGAGATGATAAACATTGAGAGGGCAAGCCAATCACTGTGTTACAGACTCCATCTTGCTAGAGTGCATTTACTTACACCCAGCCACACTTGTTAAACCCCAAAATACAGACCAAACGTAGGTGCTAATAAATAAGCTTTAATATGAAGTCAGCCTATATAAAACTTTGATATAGACTGTAGATAGTACCGGAAGTGAAGTACTGATTTAAGCTATCGTGTGTACATACTACAAGTTTATCAGTTAATAGTGGATTTAAGATGACTCTGTGTAAATAGGCAAGGCAAGTGTTTTCTAGTTGGATTTTTTGGATTTACTATGTTTCTAGTGACAATATAATTACTACTCCATTAGGAGGTGCACAAATACAAGTTTCTGAAGTTACCAGTACAAATCAAAGCAAAGCAAAGGAAAAGTTGGCACGCTTTACGAATTTCTGTAACTGATTTGGGGTCCTCTGTTACTCATGCAGACAACCAGTCTGCGGAAAAGATATAAAACGGAACCGGAAGACATCGAAAAAATTGCGTCGATATATTCAGACAACAAAGACGAATATATAAGGAATTCACCGTCTCGGGGATTTTCATCCCCTATTAAGTATGTTTTTGTGCTTCATCATTCAATACAAGTAATATTCTAGAAATATTATATAAATATCGTATGGCAGCGTGTGTGACATTGATATTGTCAACCCGAGGGCAGAATTTCACCCGAGGCGAAAGCCGAGTGGTGACATTCTTTTTCGAGGGTTGACAATATCAATGTCACACACGCTGCCATATGATATTTATTCTATTATACCGAACAAAATTTGGTACATAAAAATGTTTAAACATGTTTTTAACAGTTAAATCTTTAGCGCGGTAATCGTCTGTATTACACATTGAATAGTGACGTTACTAGTATATGTGTACAAGAGAGGCAATCATATGGCTAAAAAATTGAAGCAGTTAATTGCCCTTATATGACATTCAAAATATCAGCGCGGACACATGACCTGACAGTCACTTTCGCTTGGTCACGTGTCAGAAAGGTTGAAAATGTTTTAGATAGTCAAAATATCTCTTTCTTGGGTAATGGGATTTTATCATTGTAGGCAAATGAGAGGTATAATAAACTAAAATAAGATTTTTCCAGAAACTATCAATAATTCAGTTTGATAACGTGCGAAACTAATTTAAAGTTAAATCAAACTTTAAATGAACATAGTGAAATATTCTGGTTTCTATTTCTGCAGCATGTATTTGCAGAAAAAAGTATATCAAGAAGATGAGCGAAAGTAAAAAAAAATCTGTAACTGATTTGGGGTCCTCTGTTACTCATGCAGACAACTAGTCTGCGGAAAAGATATAAAACGGAACCGGAAGACATCGAAAATTGCATCAATATATTCAGACAACATTATATAAATACCATATGGCAGCGTGTGTGACATTGATATTGTCAACCCGAGGGCAGAATGTCACCCGAGGCGATAGCCGAGTGGTGACATTCTGTTCCGAGGGTTGACAATATCAATGTCACACACGCTGCCATATGGTATTTATTTTATTATACCGAACAAAACTAAACACATAAAAATGTTTTAAAAATGTTTCTGGTTCATTTAATTCAACAGTTTCATCTTTAGCGCGGTAATCAGTTGTGTACACACTGAATAGCGACGTCATTACAATATGACACTGTGTACAAGGGACGCAATCATATGGCTAAAAACCTGAAGCAGTTATTTGCCCTTATATGACATTCAAAATATCAGCGCGGTCACATGACCTGACAGTCATTTTCGCTTGGTCACGTGTCAAAAAGACTGAAAATGTTTCTGATAGTCAAAATATCTCCTTTTCGGGTAATGGGATTTTACCATTGTAGACAAAAGTGAGGTATAATAAATACGAATATATAAGGAATTCACCGTCTCGGGGATTTTCATCCACTATTAAGTATGGTTTTGTGTTTCATCACTCAATACAAATATTATTCTAGAAATATACTAAAATAAGCTGGTTTTTTTCAGAAATTAGTAAGATTCAGTTTGATAACGTGCGAAAACTTCAGTTAAATTAATCTTTAAATGAACATAGTGAAATATTCTGTTTCTACAGCATGTATTTGCAGAAAAAATTATTATAATATTAAGAAGATGAGCGAAACTATAAAAAAATCCTTCTAGCTTAAGGTGAAGAAGGTGTAATGAGCGGGATTTTCAAAAAAAAAAGTTACATCCTAGATAACATACGTAGATAACAGCAAAAGTTGATCTTCACCCGATGTACAATTATTGAAAAGATCAAATCACATTTTTTACGCAAATGACGCCGAAATTTCACCTTTAAGCCTAGTCGGAAATAGTTGTGACGTTGCCGTTTTCATGGCGATTAATTTAGTCTCGGGGGATTCATTTTATTTAAAAAGTTTTTTTTTCCATTTTACATAATATGCCAGTCGAAACCTACACGGTGATGTAATTTTCAAATACATACTCCCGCTATTCGCTGAAAGAATGCTTATTTTATGCAAAAGTCATGCCAAAATCTTTCTATGAAATTATTGTTTTCATGCGGAATGACTAAGTAGTGTACAAAAACTGGTCCATAGAAATTTTTAAAAAACTAATATTATCTTTTAAATTTATTTTACTGTAAAATGAGCAAATAAAAATCAGGGGTCACCGACTTCGTTTTCGCAGTATTGTCATAAACTTTACGCTACTCCCATTTTCTCGTGCATTTTTCAAACATAAAAAAATCATAAGAAAATCATTTGATTAATCAATGAAATATACTTCTACCAGATAAATGTTTGCCCACAACGACACTGACTGCACGCGAGTTTGTAAAGTGATAAGTTTGAGGGTGACTCTTTCCGATTAATTAAGTTGTAGCCATAAATCTTAGCATGTGTTGTTCCAAAATCTGACCTTTACGGAAATGACGTTTCTTGTATAAATTGGGAGCATGCATTTCCTGGTCCATAGAATTTTTTAAAAAGTTACACAATTATTTTAAAGGCATTTCTCAGCAAAATAACGAAAAAAAAGTCCTTGACTACCGACTTCGTTTTCGAGCTATGAAGTCGCAAAAAATGATAAAGTCTCAAATGGTGCTATGGGCGGCGTTTGACGTTGCGCATTTTCCCGCTTTTTTCTGATGTTACGCAAACGTCTTATTACTAAAACTGTGTATACTGTTTGCAAATAGATATTTAGCAATTCCGTTTTATAAAACCTTATATACCTAAACATACTTTCGTTCTTGTATTTCCAAATCATTATTTTTCATAGTTGTCTTTATCACGTGAATATATGTGGTAATTTTCAAGTTACCTACTTAGATTGTACAATTGTGAGACAAAACACAATTAAGCAAGTGCATATACATGTACATATACAAATATTCGGTCGGAAATAATCTGAATTTTCATTGTGTTCTGTGGTGAAAAGAAAGCCGTACATTTTTTTTGCATGAAATGTTAGGACATATTTCAAGAAGATGTGTTTTTAAGTATAATATACGGTGCAACTGGTGGTAAATGATTTCTTTGCATAGAGAATGTAACATTATGAAATATATCTTTTTATTTGCCCTATACAAGTTATGTTTGGTCGGGGCAATTAGTGTTCCGCCCGCCTGTTCTTCCGTCAGTCCGAAATACTGTCGAACATATCTAAGAAAGTATTGACTCAGAGTAATTAAACCTTACAGGATTGTTATCAGTATTTCCATTTGTGTATATAATGTTTTAATTTGATCTCACACAATCAGACCGGTGTTATGGCCCTTGACGTAGTCGAAAATATACATAAAATTGTGTCGCATGTATCTTATTAAGTGCTTCAAGATTTTTGTTACATTTATTTTAAAAAAATGATAGAGAAATGAAACCATGTAGGAATAATATGCAGCATGTAAAGTTGTAACATATTCAGGACTGAGCGACCGCCAAATACTTGCTTTTGCTATAATTTATCTTTTGGAACTATTGCGTCTAATAGAACCTGCTACAGAGATGTTGTCAGTAATAAATGTTGAGCAAGTTGATACCGTTAGGGAGTTCGAAAACAATTACAGTTAAATTATCGGTAATTAATTACTACCTACAATACAAAACAAAACACAAACCTCAAACGTTTTTCATAATTTTATATTTTATGCATTTGATAAACTGCTATGGTTGTATGTTATACAGCAATGATATAAAATGTCTAATTGATAAATAAAACTTATACACATCAACAGTCTTCAATATATATATGAATTTTGACATGCTTTTCATAATTCTCTAGTGTACCGATTATCATATAGAAAAGACTTGCACATTTAAGTATGTTTTCCGACTGCTTGCGAACCCGTCGCGCATCTTCGGGGTTTTTTCCGGAAGAATGCTCCGAAACGAGGCTATAATTTATGAATAGATGCAAACACCAACGATAATGTTTACAAACATAGGGAATTCAACATTTTTGTAATTCACAAAAACTTCATGAAAATCAATCTTATAATACAGGTAATAAACAGCTATACTACAAGTTTTCGGGGGGACAATTTAGGCCCTTCCGAAATAAATGTGTTTTCAAAACTTCATACGCAAACGTATTCAGTCAATCTTTTTTCAGCATAGTTTTAAGAATATAGATCTAATATATGACACTGTCAATTTGAAACTAGAAATTGCTTTTGTAAAAAAGCGCATGTCTCCCCCAATGCAAAGTCCTATAGGCAAGAAGTCAATAGGGGTCAGGAGCGAAAGTCAAAGAGACACTGATGGTTGGCTGCAATAGGGATCATCTACTTGGCATGTCCAGTAATCCCGCAAAATTTCAACACTGTTGGCCTAGTGGTTCTCAAGTCACTGTTCAGGCTCCTGTAACCTTGACCTTTGATCAAGTGACCTCAAAATAAATAGGGGTCATCTACTCTGCATGTCCAATCATCCTATTAAGTTTCAATATTCTAGGTCAAGTGGTTCTCAAGTTATTTTCCAGAAATGATTTTACATGACCATTACATGACCAGGCCCATGTGACCTTGACCTTTAATAGACTGACCCCAAAATCAATAGGGGTCATCTACTCTGCATGTTCAATCATCCTATGAAGTTTTAACATTCTGGGTCAAGTTGTTCTCAAGTTATTGATCGGAAATTATTTCCATGTTCAGGCTCCTGAGACCTTGACCTTTAACAGAGTGACCCCAAAATCGATAGGAGTCATCTACTCTGCATGTTCAATCATTCTATGAAGTTTCAACATTCTGGGTCAAGAGGTTCTCAAGTTATTGATCGGAAATGGTTATCAATGTTCAGGCCCCTGTGACCTTGACCTTTAACGGAGTGACCCCAAAAACAATAGGGGTCATTTACTCTGCATGAACAATCATCCTATGAAGTTTCAACATTCTGGGTCGAGAGGTTCTCAAGTTATTGATTGGAAACGGTTTTCCATGTTCAGGCCCCTGTGATCTTGACCTTTAACAAATAACCACTTTCTACGATTTGTATACCGAAAAAGCTTACATGTTATATTTTGCTACATAAATAATGTTTACATTTACAATAGAAACTAATAATATTATTTGATTAAACGGCAGTTTTTTGCTTGTTTTATTCATTTTTTTTCCATTTTTTGTACTAAACAAGTTCGTTTTAGAAACACTCACAAATGCTGAAACTAACATTGTATATACTGAATATAACTACATGTATATGATCTGTGTTACAATTAAAGTTAATATTTCTTATAAACGAACATAGTACATTATCATTTCGCAAATATATCATACGAACACTAGAATATCAAACCCCCGTTAAATAACATAATTAACGGTCATTTGTACACCAGTATCTACTTAAATATTTTAATTACATTTTAATGAAACATGAACTCTTTACAAATGGAGAAAATACGCAGTACCAGGTACTATATCTGTATCTTTGATCTGAGGAACTTTGGTTTACCTTAGCACGAAATGAGTTGAACTGAGTTATCATACAGCTTAATCATATACACTGGACTAATAAAAAGAAGAACGGACATGAATTGTTGATTTCCTTTTCATTTATTGAATTGTATTGAACGCGTGCGAAATGTCTAAGCAACATCAAGACCAACCGGAAATAAAACTTTTATATTCAAAGTAGCAAAGTGTTCTACATAACAATCAAGCACAGTCATTGTCATAACAAGGGGAAAACAGTTTTAATAAATAGTTGTTCTTTATCACAGAAACTGTCACATCGGTAATTATTATGGCAAATTATGGCTTCAGACAGACATAATCAAGCTTTTTCGATGCTTTAAGTCGCCTCAATTTCAAAAACATGTCAATTAAACCGCACATTATATATTCAGAAAAACCTTACACAACAAGAACCAATCACTATTGGGTATTTTTTGTAAATAAATGATTGGTATTGGAACAAGCAAAAAAGAAGGTCTTATCTAATAGACGAAACATACGACTGTGATTGACTTTGTTAACAGCAATAGTTATTAACAGTTTATAAATTAATTAAGGTTCCGTCGAAAATAAAAGCAAACTAATTAAGTTTAACCAAATCAATTTCTGTTGAGAACTTCACAATAGCTGACCAGTTATAACAGTAAAAAATCATTTAGGCCAAAACTTATAAGTGGTCAATAACAATATGGCAATATATTTTTTTCCAATCTTTCATATTTTCTCTCAGAGATTATTTCAGGAACAAAACGATTTGTTACATAGAGTTAGATCCCTATTGTAAATGTAAGCTTATTATTTTTTATGATTTTTAATTACCATCTTTTAAGGGGACGCATACTTTGAAATTAGAAAAAAGTGGGTGGGGTATGATAAAATTTACCTGCAAAAAAGTACAAAGTTTTGGTACATGAAATGGATACTGTTTCAACTGTTATAAGTACACAAAGGATTGCTCACTAAAATAAAAATGAGAAAAACTGAAACAAGAAAGTTGTGCGAAAATAATAGTGCTTTACCTTGACCAAATATTTATCAGTCTCCTACAGATTCTAATTTAAAGAAAAAAAGTGAAATAAGTTCACTGTCTTGCTTTTCATTTTGCATATGTAAGCTAAAACACATTATTTAGTTTGTTTACAAAGTAGTGCATAAGAAAAGATATGGTGGTCAAGGAATGCCACATTCCAAAACTAAAAGAGTATATTCCCCTTAATACATTAAACATTTATCGTTACAGAAGTCGAGTGGCTTACAATAAAGGCCTAGAAATGTTTCCATTATTAATTTTCAACTTGTTATTCATGAACTACACTGCACTTAAATATCAAAACACATTGAACAAACTTTTGAAAATGTATTGTCTTAAAAATCCCTAAAATAAGGTATGAAATTTGGTTGAGAGGTCCAATCAATGTGTATATGTGCAAAAGTAACATTCTAATCTTGTTCACAAAACTTACTAATACACAGCAGGAATTGTCAATGATCAAAACTGGACAAATATACAGATATCCTCACTTTAATGTCATTTATAATTTGTCCTTGAATTCTCCACCATACTTTTCATAACTCTGTTTGCACGAGTTGCACGAGAATGCTGTCATTCACGTAAAAACGGGTCAGATAAGTTGTAAAATGCAATATGTCTAAACTTAATTAATGGATTATGCAGTTTAAGAAAAACTTTATCTCATAACGTAATGAACAAGTATAATGTTGTAACAACAACTATACTTAAACTGATCTAAGTAGCAGTCGGTTTATAAGTGACTTTATTGATTCATTTTGTGTTTTGTTATTGTTGTCAAAAAGTATAACGGAAGTGCCTCACAACTGAAGCGGAAACCAGTTTGATGCGCAAAGTAGTCCATTGTAAGTAATATTTTTTGATAAATGTCCATAGAAATTAATAATTTTCTGATATTAAAGACGAATCTCTGAATAGGATTCGTTATTTGATAAGAAATTATAATCATCGACATGTTTTTTTTTAAAAATCATACACGTGCTGACACCTCAGTTGTCTCCCGTTGTTTATTTAGAGTTACCTTTCGTCCGGCGCAGTAATACTTTTTGCAGTGAATCGCCGAGAAGTCGTGGGAAAATTAAAAACCATGTAAATAAACTAAAATTAACCACCTTTTCAAGATCAATTTCAGGTGATCTACGTTATGCATTTAACCCACCTGACCTGTATAGCATCTTAGATATCTGTTCTAAGGTATTCATTGTGTAGAATGTCATGTTATGCCCTTGCAATGCTAATCCCACTCTGATTTTTTTGTTTACATTTTTTATCAATGAGAAATATGGCGTCCATCCCGAGCTGAAATGACGTGGCGTTAAATTTTTACATGTTTAAGCAAACCTGGTCTGTTAGAAAGACAATTTCATCCCTTCAACATTATTTGTAACACTGGTATTGTAAAAAACCTGTTTTTTTCCTTATACAAAAGCTTAATATTTTGTGTTGAATGTACTTTCACAAAGACCTCTGTTTTCCTATTACATTCATAGTACCACATCCTTATCCACAAAGTACTGAATATTACAGGAGTCCATCAGTATTATATCAGTTTAGGAATATGTTTTTTATCTTCCCACCATCGATTTCTTGAATATGCACCCCTTCCTCATTTCTGTATGAACTGTGAATGTAGCAATATGCGTCCCCTTAATATTAAATTATTTAGAAAGTGGTCTACTCTTTGATTTCCATATACTTTCTAGATTTACATTTGCATTTGATAAATAGTGGGATATTTTAACTTCCTGAAACAAAAGGTATGTTTAAAGACAGCGTGAAGCTTCGGAAATCATACCATTCGGATCACATTTTTATTAAAAACAATGTAAATACAAATACAAAATATGTCAATTTGAAACTAAAAAAATATTTTCAGTCACATAATACGACTCAACCTATATAAATTGTACTCTTTATTACACTAGTAGGAGACAAATTTCAATTCCTTTACTTTTTTGTACATGTGACTGATTTTTAACAGTATGTATATCGATAAAGACACATCGTCTATGCAAAAGAGACAATTTTTCAAGAAAATTGCGTCGCAAGCTAATAAATGTTTGATAATATATAACTCATTTCGGAAAAATAATCCAGAATAGTCGACGCGATACTATCTTTATTTTGCAATCTATTTTGCAAAGTTGCATTGATGCTTAGAACTGAATTTTGGTAATTATGTACATGGTCAGAATAGATAGCTGGAAATATTTAACTTTCAGGTTGTATCAACACACAAAGTAGCTATAATTAAATGAATTTACCATTTCCTTCTCAGATAAATAAAAAGCCTGTTTTTTATTTTTATCTTTTAAAAAAGAAGACAATGTAAACTTTCTTTAATATATATATCATATCTAAAATTGAAATAAAACTATTATTGACACTCTGACTTTGATCACAACTTAAACGACGGTGATGAAAGTTCAAAATGTAAATTTTGATAAAATAGCCTTTGCGCCGCGCTCTACCTTGTTAATTAAGTTTTTTCAAATATATGCATGAGTGCTCATAGCAAACTATGAATTAAAGTTTGTAATAAATTGAATGAACTGGACGAATGCATAAAACGCACGGGTACCCATGCTTTTTCTGACTTATATAGAGATATTCACCCATGCTTTTTCTGACTTATATAGAGATATTCTGGGATTTAGACGGTTTTTCACAAAACATACCGGTAACTAATTTCTAGATAGTATATATCAACAATATATGCATTTATTTCTGATATCCATTATTGTTAAATCTTTAACATATATTAACATTAAAACTATCAACAACATTAACAACCATCTACTGCATTTTCAATTATTTTACTGTCTTCTTACTTCTAACCTTGTTTTTTTTCCATAACATTTGCCTTTCCGTTAGATAAACCGGCGTTTTAGGTTTTTAGCTGCTGAAAC
The DNA here is from genome assembly GCF_021730395.1 of Mercenaria mercenaria. Taxonomy (NCBI): domain Eukaryota; kingdom Metazoa; phylum Mollusca; class Bivalvia; order Venerida; family Veneridae; genus Mercenaria; species Mercenaria mercenaria. The sequence goes on from NC_069373.1 coordinate 10,934,405, forward strand.
ATTTTCATTAGATTGACTCGGACAATCTTTTAGTCGGGTGCTATTTATCACGTCGAGAAGATTGTATGGAACCGCTGCGTGATCAGAGCATGTTTCCTTTGATAAGTGACCTAATTACGGCGCATGATAGGGCAGTAAACGCGTGATTGTGTCAGTTACCATTTTGGATCTTAAGTGAACGGAGAAAGCGTAGAATTGATATATTAATAATAATAATTTAATACTGTTTAAACTGGCGCACCTCACCTCCCCACCACCACCTTGTTGTATTGTACCCATTCGCCTACTACAAGGCTTGTTCAGTAGCTAATAAAGCGATTTTTAATTTGACTGATATTAATGATATTTATTTTAAGGGTGGTTTTTATTGACCCACCTTTGCTTTTAATTAATTTGTATTAGAGAGACATCATTTACCTGTGAAAATTTTAAATAACAGCTTCTTTTGTTGTCTGATATTAATGCACGTCATTTTAAAATATTAAAATTGACAGTTTTCACTCACATTGTCTTACTTTGTTATACTGCATCCAAAACGCAAATGAACATACTCCTTGCATCCATTGTTAGTAATTGTTTTTGTTGAGAATATGTTAAACATCTTGGTAATGACCTGTCCAACTGGCTCAATTTAAATAGTTCATACATCTGTGTTGTACTATAGTTATACAAATATGCAGTCATTTAATTTCTTTTTTATTGTGAAGAAATATATTAACCAAATTATATAAACGATTACCTCACCTTTAATACATCAGTTAAAACATAACATGGAAAAAAGGTCAAAAATAACACCATTGTCTGTAGAAACATTTTCTAATCTCTTTAAACTTGTTACCATTGACAAAGCATTCAAACAAAGCGATATATCTATAAACACAGAAAAATGTGACGATAATAGATAATTCTGCACCAGGCAACTTTCAAAACGTTCGGAAATCAATTCAATATGGAAAATGTATCTACAGAGTTTGTACTATATCTTCAGACATTAAAAAATAAACTTCATCAAACTAATCTGTTCCTTTATATCGTCCATATATATAAATATCCAACTACTTGTATTAACACTTGATTTCAGCTAAGTAACAATTTCTATGTCTTACAAATACGCATAGAGTTATCACCGCTTGATATTGTCATGCTTTACCAACCAAACATGTAGATGAAGAGCTAAAGGATAGCTAAGATATTATATAGCAGTTATTTTAGTTTTACTAATGAATGTTTATAAAATCTCTAACTATGGCGAGAAGAGCGTTAGTGTTCAACCGCTTTTTATACATTTGATATCATGAAATTTAATTTTGACGAAGAGTTTGGAGCATGCCGGTCAAATAGCGGATAAATCTTTAATTGTACTTAAGAAGGTCTATTTTCGGCGAACGCCGTCTAAATTCGTTTTCGTTACCTATGCCACGTGACTTCAGTTTGCAAATCAAACTACTTGATAACGCATTATAGATAATTTATCAAAATGGAAGATTTATGCAACACTTTGCCTGATTGGACGAGAGTGTCAATTTCTTTCACTCCGTTGATTGTGCTACGCTGAGTGAAAGGTAGACAAAGCGTTTATCCTAAACGACGCTGTTCGCAGTTTTAAAGCTAACTTTGGCTCAGTATATTTAGCAAGAATATTGATATATCTCAAAATGATAAGTAAGTTTAATAAATATGATAAAAACCTGTTCAAATACCAACATATATCAAATTAAAGAAAGAGCTGAATACGGTCTGCGTATCCCATGAATAAGGGTGTGATAAGAGTCTTTTATGTAGAGAAGTGCTGTTTAAAAGATTTTCCTTGTTACAATTGTCGTCTGTATATGAAAAGGTTTCTTGCTTTTGTGACTTATTCAGATTGCATATTAAAATGAGTACTTGTTTGCTTTGATATATTTGTTATAAATTATTTAACTGATTTATTATACAAATGTATATGAATATTTTTCTTTAGTATGGTATGCAAATATTGAACTCAGCTGAAATCTGTTTTATTATATATATGCTATATAATGACTGAATCTCATTACACTGAAATGAAGGTACGCTGCATACAGTTTATCTATGTGATATGACTACGGTCAAACTTTGCTTATGAAACAGAAATATTGAAATAATTACAATTGTATGTTTTGCTTGACCTTCACTTGTTTATAGGTGTGACGTCATTGTCCAAAGATTCATGAATAGCGAATATGCATTTGTTAAAGCGGGATCAGTTGGCCTATTTTAGAAAGAAATAAAAATAATAAATAAAAAAATCCTTTAATTGATTTTTTCTCATGTATTCTAATCAAACTTGATTTGTAGCATTTTTATTAGGCCCGCAGCCAACTTTGTTCAGCTGGGACATTTAACCCCTTTTAGGGGCTGCTAGAGCTAAAACTAGAAATGCCTTTATACAGCGTCTCATGCACAGCTTGGTGGATCTTTGTCATACTTGGTCTGGAGCATCATTATAAGGTCCTCTTCCAAATTTATTTATATAGGAACTTGGGCCCTATTAGGGACCACTATAGCTAAAAGTAGATATGCCTTTCTTCGCATTGACCACTAAAATGTAATGGATTTTTATCAAACTCGATGTGTAACAATATCGTAAGGTCTCCTGCTATTTTGTTACAAATGGGGATAGGGGCCAATTTAGCTAAAAATATAAACACGTTTAATGACCTCTTCTCATGAACCGCTTCATGAATCTTCATCCAACTACTGCTGTAATTATTCGTCTAAGGATACAAAATTGCAACCCTACGAAATCTTTGCGAAAAATTAAAAGAGAACCATTTAAATTGTTAAAGTGCGGTGTTTAGTTTTGCAATTTGAAAAATGTTAGATGAAAGATGAATGTTAGATGAAAAATTCATAAACTTCTTTCCTTATTACAATTCGCCGACCATCATTTTTAAAGATATTTCTTGTTATACAATATTGTATGCTACACTTGAATAAAAAAGAAACTCCATATGCTGTTTCACAATTTTATTCTCCTTTTTGTCAGAGTCATCATATACTATCATCAAAAATACTATCATGCGCAGTTTCCCTTGTAACAGAAATATTAAAATTGCTCATATTGTATTTAAAAAAACAAGGCACGATGATTCTAACTGACTCGCTTAGGAAAATTGCAGACGTCGAAACATTTTCTAAATGCAATTTCTCCGAGAAACCTTGTTGTCAAAATTTAGATCGCTATATGTTTCACGTCATTGATATAGATGTATGTTATCACATCAGTTAACAACGGTCATATATTTTATTTGTTTCTTCAAACACAGAATAAATTGAAAAACAGATGATATAGATATATTGACTTGTCGAATATATACTTTGTTAGTCAGTTAATATGCATCTCCGTTATAGATAAAATCTCTCTCTTTTAAATTTTATGAATCATACAGCATACATCTATATATGAACAATTACAAGGTAAGTGGAATCTGAAATGATATTTAAAAAAGTTACCCACTAAAAGTTTTTTTTTTAATTTCAAAAGCATCGTAGACGATTTTGCGGCAAAATTTTATGTTATGCTGTTGCTTAATATATCATATATGCAATATGAGACGTTCGTTTAGATTTAAAAAAAAATGAGTGGTCTGAATATGCTATCAATTAAAATACACAGAAGCTGCATGCCCACTTCTTGAAGAATCAAATACATACCCTTTATAACTGATTTTGTTAAACTGTTATCAAACGCTGCCTTCTATTACAAATAGTTATATAAAGCATTAGAGTATTTATATCAAACAACATGTTTTGTTTCAAGTAGACATATCAAGCAGGCATATCAAACACTGCAGTAGTTTTATCAAACATGTTTTATTACAAGTAGTCATATCAAACACTTGGAAGTAGTTTATATCCAAAACTTTAAAACTTAGTGTTTAATATAACTATTTGTTTCCTGTAATATTATTTAGTGAAATAATATTAAGTATTTCTTAACATAATAATCAGTTGCAATTACCTAAACAAGAGGAAAAAATGTTTCAAAATGGCCTCTTTTGTTGATGATAAGAAACCGCTCTTTACAATGCGTTGTAACCTTGTTAAAAATCCAAGCCTTGAGATGTCTGGTGGTTGCGGGTTTTGCTTGAGTTATTTTCATTTTAAATGCCAATGTATAAATATACATGTATAAGAAACAAATACTAATGTGCCTCATATCTAAGATAAATTCTGTCTGACCCTACACGAACATCTGGAAGTCAGTGATGTAACCATGGGCTGGAATACCTAATTATTGACAGATCTTATATAATCTAAATGGCCAGTGTGAATGGATAGAGGATGAATAAGAACTGCTTGATCATTGATAATTCATCCGCACTGTTCATGAATGGGACTACTTTGTGTAGCACATGAACATCCTTTGAATGTGTGACTTGGAATCAAATAAAGATGCTACATGATTGTCAGAAATACACTTAACTTTGGTAGCGGGATAAACCCGCAACCAATAATAGATCAAATCAACATTTCACATACAATTGTTCATATTCTAATATATCTAAGTAGAATCATACAAGTTTCTCAGACAAGTACCAGGGTTTTACTTTGTACCGTTTAATGTGGTTCAAACTGTATAAATGCAAACAAGTTAAAGTCAGCCGTAAAGGAGACCAATATACGGAGACAATAAATAAATAAAAAAAAACTAACCAGGATTAGGATATTATTGATTTAGAACAAATATGCCACTTTAATATTTAAAATAATCTTAAAGAAACGTAATAAGATATTTGTGCTTGATGGCTATATCTGGTTTTGTAAAATACGTATTCTTTGTGATACGTTTTTGTAGAATGATGTTAGCATACTTGTTTCTATCTAGTTATCTCATTTAAATGGTAATATATATTGGTATTTGTTTCCATAAAATACCTGTACCCACACCTACAGGGGTACACCTCCAGAGGCTGAGTGGTTAGGATCGCTGACTTCGAGCCGCTTTTCCCCTCACCGATGTGGGTACGAGACTCTCTTTAGGCAATTAATTCTTTATCAGAGGAAGCCATTCAGCTGGCTTACGGAATGTATTAATGAACGGAAAAGAACCTGTGGTCTTTCTCCATCATCAAACCTGAAAAGTCGCAATATGACCTATAATTGTGTCGGTGCGACGTTAAACCAAACAAAAACAAAACAAACTCCTCCAGAATGATATATGTTTTAATGACTTCTAAAATTGATACCCGTTAAATCTTTGAACTTTGGTGGAGTCGTTATGTCATCTGTTCAGCTAACATTTTCAACAACAACAACAACAAAAACAACAGAAAAAATAACAAACTGCAAATAAAGATAAAAAGTAGATGTAAGTTTGAAACTAAAATATATTTTCAATCACATAAAACGAATCTACCTATATAAATTTTACTCTTTATTACACCTGTGGGAGACAATATTTCAATTCCTTAATTTTTTGTACATGCCACTGAATTTTAACAGTATGTATACCGATGAGGACACATGTTCTATGCAATATTGACAATTTCCCAATTGCGTCGCAAAAACTAAATGTTTGATATTCTATAACGCATGTCAATTCGCAAAATTAATCCAGAATAGTTGATTCAATACTATTCTTATTTCGTAAACTTTTTTTGCAATGTTGTTTTGATGGTTAGAAATTAGTGACTGAGTGACCTTCCAACCTGTTTTTTTAAAACATCATATACCGGTACTTACTTTCTCATAAATTGAACTTGATAGCGACTTTCGGCATTTTATGTTTGTCCTACTGGTTTCATTATAATTTATAAAATGGAACAGTAATATAACACTGTGCAAGATTGAAGGATACGATGTTAAACTTTTCATTTGTTGTTTTCTTGAAGGTTAATTGACATGTTTCGAAACACGTCTTTCCTCAAAACACCATTAAACTCATCAAATCGAAAACACTGATGCATTGAGGTATTTTCATTGTTATTTTTGACTTACTGAATGAATATGAATTTTATTCTAGAATAATGTTCTTTGAGGATCAGTGATTGTATATACTGTTACTATTAAAATAATGTTAATAAAGGGGAGTTCTTGCACACAGCACTTTCTCTCAACTATTCAACAAAATGTTTTTGTTTGTTTTGGAGCTATTCTAGCACAAAACTGATATTTTCATATAAGGAAGATAATTTACAAAAAGCAATGTTAAGATATATGGTTTTTGTACACAACAATGTCTCTTAATGCAGTTAGAATCTTTTCTTCTGCAACCAGGTCAATTCAGTTACATAAAGGGGGATAGGTCAAAAAGTGAGCAATACTGTGCAATGGCTCTTGTACACAGCAAATTCCCTTATCTTTGAGTAGAATGCGGAGTGATAGGAATGTATGCATGTATGCTATATGTTTAAAACCATTATTAATGTAACCGTTCATAAGGTTTAAAATTAAATAAATATTTCTTTACTATAGCGAAGTTTTATTTTGCAACACTATTTCGATAATGTCGGTTATGAATAACCCTGCATATTGTTTGTAAAAATTGTTTGCAAAGCGAACGAATCTAGATACCTTAAAATAATTCATCTTAATTTTGGCCGCATTATTTACATACCCTACAATTGACCCCATGAGACTCCATTTATCAATAATTTGTTGATATTCATCTTCGATAAAATTAAACTTCTTTGCGTTATTCATTTATTGAATGTGATGTACTGTATATAATTGTCACGTTTTTACAGACATCAAAATAGATCGAAGTTAACTTATCCAATGTCTGGTGCTGTACCTTTTTATTGCATCTAGTACATTTTATTTCTATCTATATTTGCCATTGAAAATTAGAGTCTTTAAACAAGTTATCAAATTAAAAGCTCATCCGTATTTAAACAAGTTATCGTCGAAGTTGGTAATGATTTCCTGGTGAAGTAATATATTTTCTCTATACCAATATAAGTCTAATAAAATGTTCATGTTGTATAATTAAATTGTATGAATATTTTAAATCTAAATATTTCTGCAAAAAATACAATATAAATTATAATTTTTGGAAATTTTGTATGCATCATTTCAATTGTATACATATGTAAAATATTTGAATATAATGTTGGGGTTACGGATGAGTCCATGTATAAGAAAAATATCAAATAAACTTCCATAAATAAGATACTATGAATGTAAAGGATTTAATGTTAGTTCTTCTTTGCTGCCATACAATCGGCTAAGGTGCATAAACTTCCATAAGGAGTTTTCCTTTATTTATTTAACTTTCTGTTATGATGTATATTAGTATTTAAACGCACACTGATGTTCTCATAAGAAAACGCATACTTTGAAACTCTATAATTGAGTAAACATTCTTAGCAATTTAAGAAATCCAACACCTCTTCAGGATGACGTGTTTATTACACACAAGCATGCATTTACTTTGTTCGTTTGCACTCTAGGAAAATTGAAACTACATTGTATTTTAGACAATTAATTTCATTTTCGGTTTAAGAAAACATATAACATTTAATCATATCTAGAGTAGTAGGAAGTTCGCGCATATCTCCAACATTTGCAACAGTCAGTCTTGTGTCACAAGCCCTTTTCGAACTCTTGATCAGGTATTATATAACAGCTGGCGACTTCATATATATTTATAACTTCTTGTAATAAAAGGTAGTGTTGATAGTGCTACTTGTAATAAAGCGTAGTATTGATATAACTACTTGTTATACAAATATGCATTTAATTATGTACATTTACATCTTGAAACAAACATAATGGAATGACATAGACTAAAACTGTTAGGTAGGAGAAAAAGCAAACACAGTAAGAAAGGGTATGTATTTGATTCTTCAAGAAGTAGGCATGCAGCCTCTATGCATTTTAATTTATAACATATTCAGTCCTCTCTTATTTAAGTCTAAACGCAGTCTGCTAATGCATATGGTTATATATTAAGGCAACAACATACGAATTGTTGTCAAAGAACATCGACTACAATGCTTATGAAGTTAAAACTGTGGACGCCTTGTATGATTATGATATAAATCAAATTATATTTCTGCATTTGAAGGTTAATTCCAAAAAAGCATTTATTTTGAAATTGGAATTTCAAATGCCTGAAGGCAAAGAATGCTTTATTAATTTCCGTTTATTTTTATATCAATTTATACTAAAAGTTGTCAATAAAATATTGAAATCGTTACAAACGTAGGAAAAATGCAGTACAAGGTACTCTATTTTATCTGATGAACTTTGGTTAACCTCCGAAATCAATAGGCTGAAACATTTCATCGGACAGTTTTATCAAATAAGCTGGACTTATCAAAAGAAGGACACGCATTTACAGATGGTAAATCAACACAACAGCAGTTCCGAAATTTTATACACATTCTTTAAATGATATTGATAAATATGTCGTTATAAGTTTTAGAAACAAATGAAAATATGTAAATAAAATCTGAAATGTAGATCCATCGGAATTGAAAATTGGAGACTTGGGTTGATTGAGTCTCTTCATGTAAGTCATTTTAAGCGATGGCTCAGTAGAATATATCGGAAAAAAATCGTTGTGATTCATTGTAATTTGATAAACGGGTACAAGCTGCTCTGTTGTTGTAATATAAAATCTCCAAATCACAATTATTTCTTTCATGGCGTCTCAAATAATTCTATCTTAATTTACCAACAGTTTTATAATTAAATTTAAAATCACAATTAAATACTTTTACGACTGAGAAGCATGACACAAACCAAAGTGTATTCGTTTAGTTTAAATGGTTGTTTTTGCCAACTGTCAAATCAACGTATGTAGACTTATAGAGTTGTACACGTGCAATCTGATGTGAAAATAGACAGTGGTTCAGCGATATAAATGAGGGATATTCTCAAAAGTTAATGATACAGTTTCGGCCACGTAAACATGATGTCACGTTTTCATATCTTCTACCGTTGACGCGATCCTCCTGTGTCTGTCTGTACGTCCACCATCGGTTGTCATCCGCAGTTGACTTGTTAAAACCCTAGATGTTATATTTTTTGCCCATATCTTTAATGACACTTGATCAAAATATTTTCATTAAAATATCGTAGTAACAGAGAAATACATATTATATCATTCTGGCGTAAAAATGAGGCCCCCAGGCTGCATATTAATAATAGAAAGCCTCTGTCAAATAGTATGAATATTTTTTTTTTATCAAATCATAGACAAGTTGTTCGAATCTGGTTCCTCTATGTGAGAAAGCTAGGCCTGTGCGTAAATATACAGAAAACATTTATTAACACATGTGAAAACTTGAAAGAATATTTCTCCTTGTACAATATAGGTTAAGTTTGCAACTATGTCATATGGATTCAAAACATAGTTTGCTCTGCAAATATTATATAAAAATGAATGACCAAGCAGCGTGTAAAAACTATTCCATAGATTAGAAAAACTAAAATTTTCATATATATTCATTTTACTGTAAAATGAGCGTAAAAAATATGGGGTTGTCTTAATTCGTTTTCGCTGTATTAGAGAGTTTGAGATTTCAACCTTCGACTTCCCCTTCAACGTCTCTTGCGAAGTTAACGTATGAAGTTTAAGCTCGATTAAAATTCCTTGAGATTTCAAACTTTAAAATGAACCTTACTTCTTTTAATCCGCCCATTCAATTTATCTGTAATTATGATCGTTTTTCTCGTGCGTTTTGATATCAATTGTCCGAAAGTGCATGACTTTTACAAGAGGTTTTAAAAATGAAAATTAAATAAAAACATTTCAATTAACATAATCATCGCATGGATATTAGTGCGATTACAAAAAAAATATTTTTATACAAAATGATGTCAGTATACAATGCACGATTGTAAATTATATATGAGAGGAAATAAAAATGATAATCATATCAACGTATTCTATTGTTGATCGTGTTCTTGAAAGATATTACAGTTAATATTTTTTAAACAAAAACATGAGACACCAACTACTACAAATGCATTTCTCGATATACTTTGAAGTTAAGTTAAATATATGAGATAAAGCAAACACAAAAGGCTGTTGACTAGTACTTCATAGTTTTTCTTAAAGTTTTGTTTTTACTTTGTACATCGAATTCCTTAAAAGACGCGTTTTACTTGTAGACTGTACCTGTTGAAAATCTAACCTTTTAAAAGATATGTTGATAATTCATGAATACATTTAACAAGCGATTTGAAACAAATGTAAGATACTCTCGTGATATCGTACGTTTTGGCATCATGACACTCAGTTTGACTCTGTATAATGCCAAACTCTCAGACAGCACAATATAATCGTGCCAAGTCACCATGTGTCTAAGTGTCTAGTGAAACAGTCAAGAACTGCTAGGTGGAGATGAAAATTGTCGCACAAAATAACATGTGGGCATATACACGTATTTGTTTGAATATACTATTTCATAAGTAAAGCATGTGCAGATCAAGGAATTTTGATTAGAGGGACATCAACTTTAAAGAGGGGTCACCCATTCATGGGATGGGGGTAGGTGGGGGGGGGGGGGGGGGTAGTCACACCGAGTTTCAAGACCGATTTTCTTTGTAAAATGTAAGAACCAAAGGGGGATTGACCCACAATGCCCCTCTGCCAGGCTCTGGGTCCGTGCATGTAAAGAATGGAGTTATCCCATACGGCTAACAGGAAACTTCTCGCATCATGATATCATAGATCTGAAATTGTCTGATACTTCAGAATTTATTTTCCGTCTTACTAGTACCATTTTATGTTTATAATTAAAACGCAATTGTCTTATTAAGTGTCCGACAGAAACGGATTGATTTTATTTGGAAGTTAAAATAAAATGTTCCACCAAATGATACTCGCGCGTTATCATTAATTTTTCAAGTAAAATGACTGTCATGCCATGTGCCTCCATCCAGATTTCAGTCTTTGATGCCAAGTATGTGGACAGAGTAGATGTACAAAGACTGAAGTTTTAACTTTCGTGATATCACATCTTCGGACGTTCAAAACTTCATTTCTTACGACAAAAAGGCCCATCTGGTATAATCAATACCGCCTGAGGACAATAATATGCCGTTGAAGTTAAAGTTTGAAAGAAATCTCAAAGTTTCTCAAAAATCAGTTGATAACTTCATACTTCCAGGTTCAATTCAATGTATTTAGTTAAAATCATTAGCCAAACAAAACTTCATTATTCTTATACTTATTGATAGTTTTTCGCAGCAAATTTAGTCCAATAATACATATGGATAATCGAATAACTTAATAAGCAGAAATCCTGAAACTAAGCTTTTTATTTCACATAGTAATAAAGCGAAGTCTTAGGCTTACTTGATATTACATGGAAAACTTTAGTAGCAACGTCTGATATATATAAAATACACACGTTTTACCCCAAATACATATGAGAGACGTTGAAGGGGAAGGCGAAGGTTGAAATCTCAAACTCTCTATTGTCAAATTTTCCTGTACTTCACTTTTCAAAAACAGATTTTGTGCATCAAAATTTCACAAAGAATTGATTGTATTTAAAGGAAAAATAAGTTAATCTCAAAAAGTTAACAACAACATTATTTTCATTTGAAGCGTATTCTTATTTGTCAGCCATTTGACGATTTCTTTCCGACTTTTTTTTGTCACACGTGTATACCTGAATGCATTTTACACACAAAAAGCGCAATAAAAATGATACTTTTTAAAAGTGTTTGGTTTAGCCCATTTCAACTGTTTCATTAATAGTTAAATACAAGAGTTCCCTCGGAAGCGAAGATGTTAGTTCGAGCCCGACTAGCTACGGCGCTCAATGAAGTTGGAAAGTTGTCAATTTCTTCAGTTTGGGGCCTACTAGTTAGAAACCATAATGACATGTTGTGTTAGCAGACCGCTGTGACATAATTGGAAGGTAATTGGGAAACGGCGTAAACCCAACACAATTAATTGTTATCGAATGCATAAATGCGATAATTTTTAATTTCATTTCCATACACTTTTAACGTCTGACTTTAATTTCCTGTCGTTTTTATTGTGCATATTTCGACCAACTAAAAAGTCAGTATTGATGCTTCGGTTTTACGCCCGGTTTCGTCATTTTATTTATTCCCAAGCACATTGTAAAATATTAGTCTCTGATATAGTGGCCCCCATTTGATGGCTTCCTGACATGAAGAGTTCCACGATCCGAGTGAACCCTAAACGGTGAGAGGCAAGTGATTCGATGCTAGAGTGCCAGAGACCACCCGTCCACGGAGGCCCCTGCCCGTAATCTTTATTTTTCGATATCAATAATTCATTTTATGATATAAAATCGAATTTTAGATATCTGGAATTCATTTTAAAAATATCAGAAAATGGATTTTGTGAAATCACAAAACTGTTATATCCTAAATTCAATTTCGTGACTTCAAAAATCATTTATTGATATCAAAAGTTATCAATTAATATCATAATATATATAATAGAAATACCACAAAATTGAAGTAAGGATACAAGAAAATAAAACTTATTTTGAAACATCTTTAATCAAATTATAGAGATATATAAATAAGTTTTTGATACATTTAAATGCATTTAAACTCTGAAAACATAATTAATGGTATCATAAAATGAATGTGTGATATTCATCAATGAAGTAATGAACATAACAAAATGAATTTGTAATGATAATAATAAACGAATTAATAGTATCGCAGAATGAATTCGTAATAACCAGCAATAAATTTAAGATATCACAAAGAAGTGAATAAATAGTAAAACGTATCCCTGCAGTATGGCTTCACAAAATGTAGAAAGCAAAATCAGCCTGTCAAGAGTAACACTGACAATTACTAAGCACTATTCATTTGAACTGATGAATTAGTTTTGACTGTTTTATTGATAAAGCTTACAACATGTCAGTACTTTAAGATAAAACGGTGTCAAAAGTCATTAGCTTCATTATGTTGTATGCTTCTGAATTTTATTTGCATGGAGTGTAAACTCGAGCCAACAAAGATGAGACTAATGTATTTTCTTTATATACATCTTAAACAACCAGGACGCAGTAAGGAATGTAAAGTAGTTCTGAGAGACCAATACGCTAACATTACTATTCGAGTAGGAAACTTGTCCGCTTTTACGTCTGCTTCAGAAGTCAGCATAGACCTTGTACATACCTTTGATATTTGCAGTTTTAAACACACTGTATAGCCTTGCAGAATAAAAAACGCAAAAACCCTCATCTCTCGCTTCTGTTTTTGTTATCTGTTTTCAGTGGAGTTATGACAATAAAAATATTTCTTTCTCTTCCAGACATGTTCCCTAAATCTTTCTAGGTATTTTTTGTCGATTTTGTTTCTTGTTTCCAATTCGCCAAGCTTGTTATTCAGAAATTAAAACGTTGAATACAAATTTTAATAGAAAAATTTTGAATGGTAAATATCTCTCAGTTTCATAACGGTATATTTCATTTAATGGTGCCATGTTTATTCTTATACACCGGAGCTTTCGAAACATACAAGTGAAAAATAGTTATTTTACTTAAGTTACTATATTAAGTATCAACTTTCCCGTTCCTGAAGTAGAGAAAACACATAGATAATTTCCAATCTCTAGTGACCGTACACTCAGTGGCATGATATAAATAAAGATAGAATAGGACCAATCCGAGGTAACAGAACTTCAATAAACACATATTTATTTTTAGTTCAAGCATCATTGACTTTTCAAGCTGAAATACAAGTATTAATTCATTTTGTCCCTATGAATAAAGGTTACAGTAAAGTCCATTAAAGGATCTAACAGCGCAACAATTACATAAGTTGATTACCTAGGTATATGTTATGAAATTAATTTCCAAGCTGTAACTTATGTTTGTCTAACTTTAGTCAATTTTGACAATGTTACCTGCGATATACCAGCCGGTTGTTTCATAGGCTGTTTATTCTGTGTACAGTTAAATATATGAAGCAGAGAAAAATCATTGCGATACAGAACTCTACCTCTAAACAAGATAAAGCATAGGGCACGTCATCATTGTATGGGTATGGTCTGGATGTAAGATCGTACAGGAGTTTTATTCGCGGCGGAAAACAGTTGTACCTTTTTCATAGTATATTCTACGTAAGTTAATGTGTGTATGTGTGTGTATTTGTCTTTTTTTGACGTTCTTGTTATTATCAAGTCTCCGTTTCTAATATTGAGATTATACATTTTGTAATGTTCAAGAAACTATAATCCCTATTAGAATAATTCATTTATATCATATTCATTTTGTTTGATCGAAATAATTTGTGTAATAAATAGCGATAATCTTGATCGGGTTTGTCAACCTAATTTTATGTTGTCTTTTTTTACGAAGTTGTTGTTATCAAGCCCTTTATGCATGTTTCCGTTTATAATGTTAAAAAAACTACTATCCCGATTAGAATGTTTTTCTATATCATTTTCCTTTTGTTTGATCGAAATAATTTGTGTTGTTAATAACTAAACTGTTGATAGGGTTGATAGGGTTTGTCTAGCTAATATTACGCTGATTCTATTGACATGATGCCATTTATATTCGGTTTTTACCGAAATTTTCAAAGTTTTACTATATTTTCTTTATCTTATATACTGATATATTCATTGGTGGTATTTTATAGGGATTTTAAAGCTATTTTTATATATTCGGAGCGGCATTTCTTTAATATTACAGTTTCATCCCAAGAATATTGCACCTGAAAAATTGCCAAAAATATTGCACACCTTTGCCAAATGCAATGTCGTGCACAATCGTAATCAGATGTTTCTGTATCGTAATGCTTGCCTATGTTACGTCTAAGTGTATTTTCTATTTAGAAAAGATCTATTTCACAAAGCATCTGAAATTTGTAGTGGGGTTTTAGATATTTTTGACGTAAGAAGAAGTGTTTGATTCAAACAGTGTTAAATATTCAGTCGCATAATTTTATAGCAATGAATAATTTAAAGTTTTAAATAGAGATGACGTTGTACATTTCTAGACGATATTGTGATCATAGATATTAAATTTAGTCTCTCTCTTGCAATTCTTGTTAGAATAACCAATAGTATTCAATATTTATTCTACCTTGTATAAACTGTATGTAACATGTCTATGGAATTTCAATAATCCATAAAATTATCTATTTTAATTGAATGTAAACTTGTTAACGCAGGAATTACTGCGAAACGTCATCACGAAATAAGGTGCTCAATATTGGCATTCATTATTATTATTGCAAACGTTTTAATGCCACTGCCCAAACTGATAATGTGTGTACTGAAATATCTGAGTATTTTAGCAAATCTACTATCCCTACATACGTAATGTATGTACATATAATCATTACTTAATTGCATAGGTGCTAGCTTACAAGTTACTTCTGCTACTAAACGTTGAAAGAGGGATATTTCAGTACTTATCAATGTATGCAGAGTGAAGCTACGAATGTCAAAATGTTTTATATCAGCTAATCGTCTTGGCTTGGCAACTATGTTTATTAGAAATTCAATTTCCCCTCTTCGAATGGTTTGAAATAACGTTTATCTGCTGCCTGGCTAGGGACTGTTCGATTAATGACGAGATTCCGAACTTTTATTTCATGCTTACTAATTCCGTAAGTAAATCGTAACTTTTAGGTACCAGTTTGCTTTCTAGAAAAGGCAACGCACTTCAAGATATGTATTACCTATATAAACGACCTAAGTTCTTCATGCTTCTCTAATAATTATCGTACTAAGTTTCAACATTTGTATTTCGTAGATAGAACCATGCGAATTTCTTGATATCATAGTTTGTGAAATCGGCACAGCGACCTGAATTTTCCCATTGGAAAATACTCTTTGAAAAAAACAAAGATTAAATGTATGGCGTTGCGTAGTAATTATGAAATAACGGAAATAACGTTCTAAAGACTGCAAACAACATATGTGGTAGTGATTTGGAATGTTTTTTCGCATGGTGAGCGGGTCTGTATTAATCATTGACATATGTACTCAGCACTCTACCATTTGAGTGTTACTGGCTTGTTGGCAGCGTAGCTTTGTCGTATACGTACCGTTATATTTTCAGTTTTTTCATACACTTTCCTGATCTTTTCAGTTTTTTTTATTGGTTTCTTATTAGCATGGTCATCCTCTCGCGTTTCCTTTCCGTTCATTGTTCAGATAAATTATATAATATGGTAGACATGTTCCGCAAATATACATGCAGTTTCTACAGGTAGTGACAATAATATAGGTACAATTGCTGTATCCGGATGCATTATTTTTAGTTTATTTATTGAATAATCGCATTTTTTCTGACTATGGTGGTCTTCTAAACCATTCATACCTTAAATACTATATCGATCAATGTGACGATTCGAAATTCCATTGAAAGGAGAAGTTTGGAGTGAAAAGTACATGATCTAATGTCATTAATTTTTAATACAAGCATGCTACAGGTAGTTATGATGAGGTTGGGTTGGGTGAATTATAGTACATAAAATGAGCTAGGCTTCTTCGCAATCGATCTTTTGCTGGATGGGTATAAGTGTTGATTTTTTTTAAAGATACTATTGCCATATCTTCTAAAACAGACAAAGTAAATATTACATTTTATGCCATTCAGCATTTTGGTCGTGACGTCATTTTATTTCCAAGTGTAAAAAATATAGGTCAGTCAAGATAACACGGATTTAGTTTTACTTCATGTCTACAACAAACCACTGTTTTACAAGGCTGTATAATGTTAGGTTTTATGATGATATCTCACCTGTATTTACAAAACAACTTTTGGTCTTTGCGCATGCGCAGTAGTTTACACTTGTTGAGGTATTCGAGATTTTTTTTATAGTTAGACCCTCTTTGCTTTCGTAACTGCTATTGAAAGTCGGGTTATCTTTCATGGGCATTTTTTGAGAGATTACTGATAAGGAAATGTGTAAAAATAGTTTAATTACTTATTTCAATATCAAAATAACAGCAAAACATTGTCAAAATATTTGTCCGGCTCCTGCCATGGTTTACCTCACGGGGAAAATAACTTCTTTTTGTGACCCCATTTGAGGCCCCATGGAACCCATATTTTACGTCACAACGCGATGCTGATTATAACATTGGAAACAGAAATGCTGAAGTGTGTGCAGTGTAGGCTTCATTTATGTCAAATATTACTTGAGGAAATAATAGAGCCGAAATATGAAAATTTGTCCGGCTACTGGTTCCCAACCAGTACATCAAAAATTCTTAAACAAACCAAACAAAACTAATTCTATTTTATTAGTTAAAATGAATCTTTACTGTGTGGTAATGTTTTCCGTCTACCGTATTAAACATGTGTCATATCTGGCCGTGTATTTTGCAACTTCTCCGGTGCAGATGATTCATGCACCATAAATGTCAACTACTGTAACAGTACAGGCCAGAGGTAAAAAAATAGGGAGGCATTTGGTATTTTCCCCTGGAATTGTTTTAGAGGGCGCCATTTCGTGCGTTTTTTTGTTTTTTTTTTGCATTTCAAACATGTTTTTGTTACTTTTAAGATACCGATTTCGGAAAAAAATAAATAATATAGATCTACAGAAAAATAAGAGTTTTGAAATAGCCAACGCGATTATTGTCACTCTAAAACGCCAATTTAAAAGCATATGGTCATGTTTGCTTGGTTCTTACATCTTCAGTTGAGTAAATGTATATATTTTCATGTATAAACTTTTTAACACGGCTGACGTGAAACGAAAATTTGAAAGAAGCAACACAGTTTATGCATGTACAAATACAATACAGAAATGTAATACAAAATTAATGTACTTAATACATAATATATTTTGTCAATCTTCTTAAGATAATATTACATTTTTGAAATTCAGCACTTGGATAAATAGTGCGTATGACATATCAAATCTAAAAGATCAAATGTTGTCATAAAGTTATACTTATAAGTTAATCAAAATCTAAAATGTCACACATTTATATAAAAAAGTATAAAAAAAACGGAATAAAGACGTCTCTTAAGAGACGTAAAAAATACGTCTCCAAAAACACGTGAACGCAGTTTTCAAAAACAACCAAAAAAGACGTCATAGAGACGTCTCAGAAAGACGTCATAACAACCAAAAAAAGACATCTTTTGTTTGCTGGGAAGTTATGTAGCATACACTTCTGTGTTACATTTCGGCCTGGGTTGTCCTAAATTTTCCCTTTGAAGCAGTTTTATCATATTTTAAATTTGAAATACTTTTTCTGACAGTACAAGTTTAACATGTTCCTCTAAATGTTAGACCGCATATACGTTAACTAATTTTACACCTGGTTTTCCAGTATCATGTATGTGTAAAGTATTTTTTCAAAACAGATGGTTGGTTGTCCAAAAAAAATCAAATACCATTTTGACTGGATATATTCAAGAGATATTTGAAATATAAAAGGGTCAGGTTTAAAAACAATTTCTGTCATATATTCAAACTGAGTTACCTACATTCATCATTTTTAAAAGTAATATATCTGTTACGTAAACACCAAATCTGAAACTGATACCTTGCATAATGTTTAGTTTTTAATCGTCAACCTAAAATAACATCTTGTTAAAAACAGAATGCCTCGACAATAATTCTCAGGTCAGTTAAAGCAAAGATACATTCAACTAATGAATGTAGATATCAGACTTTTTAGCATTTATTTCACTGGAAATCATAGAACAATTAATTTATTGGTGTATAATTTCTTATCAAATTATTATGATTATGGATATTAAATGATTAGGTCACTTTCATAATAGGTGTATAGGAAGTTTTAAATAATTTAGAAGTTTGAAACATTTTAACTAAGAATATATGTATACCTCAAACAATTTACAAACTTCAATATGAAGTAAGCAATAACTGCGTGCGAAGTGATCTTATTTGCATAAAGTGTACTCCTTATTGTAACAAAATTGATACAAAGTTTTAGATTATCCTCCGCTTGCAAGAATTTAACTTCGTGACTACGTATCTGCGTAAAGACAGCTACGCGCCTGAAATTTCGGGAAATTCTGTTATACAACGCAAGGCCCGCCGAATCACGTATCGAGCTAAAATCTAGTGCTGTAAAATGAGCACTACGCACTCGTGATTAAATTATTACGCATCCATATTATATTTCACAATTAATTTATAGCAAAACCGTATTTTAACACTATTTATACACGATGTGATATCATTTTAACTTGAAGGCAATATATAATATA
Source organism: Mercenaria mercenaria (assembly GCF_021730395.1). Taxonomy (NCBI): domain Eukaryota; kingdom Metazoa; phylum Mollusca; class Bivalvia; order Venerida; family Veneridae; genus Mercenaria; species Mercenaria mercenaria. The sequence continues at coordinate 10,953,535 of NC_069373.1, forward strand.
CATTAACATTACTAATTAAGCATTTAAAGGATATCCTTAGACATATATGTATTCGGAATCAAGGCTGACAATCATATCTCTCTATATATATTAACATGGATAGATGTTAAGTAAACATATTTTAGTAATGTAAGATTCAGGTCATTCAGGTAATTGACTTGTAATATATTATTAGGCAGTATAAGGGAGATTTTTCCGGACCGCACTATGTTCAGTATTACTAAACATATAACTCGCAAAACACATTAGACAATGTCAAAGACGATAATAAGAGTGATCATGTATTTATGACCCATTGTGTAGTAAAATAAATACAAGATTATAGATTGAGCAAAATAAGCAAACCATGCGAATGTTGTAAAATTATACATACTGGAGAGAGGCCTTTGTACGAAAATTATAATCTTTGAAATTTTCTCAAAATTTACCATCGATTCAAAACCTAACATTGATTTTCAATAACCAAAACATCTTCTTTTTAAAAATAATTAAACCAAATGTACCGGGTATTTGTAATAGAACGACCCATTTAAATTTTGGCCCTTATTCAAAAGTATTTATTGAACTTAGATAAAACAACAAAGTCCCTGTTAAAACCTACATATTGCTTTTCAGGATACAATGGCAGCCTCTCTTCAAGAAATTACAAAACTAAAGGTTGATGACGCGACGAATTTTGAAAGCGGTCAACAGAAAGACAACGAAAGGGTGTCACCAAGACGTGCTACATGGACAACGCAGTTTGACTTCATTATGGCGTCAGTAGCGTGTGCTGTAGGTCTTGGTAACATTTGGCGTTTCCCGTATCTATGCTATAAAAATGGAGGAGGTATGTGCAGTAGCTCAGTCAATTGTCGAAGTAGAATGAAAATAACTGGTTTTGCATGAAAGCCTTTCCGTCCGGAGAATTTTCTTAAAATTAGCCTCAAGTACGAAATCATCACAAAAAATACCCGACCTTTGTACTGTGTTCTCAAGCCTTCGCAACGTGCTATTGTGTCATCATATCGCATTGTCTTGTAAACTTACAAATCTACATATCAAGAAACACTGATTACCTAATACTGATAAAAGTTGTTATTGGATAGTTCGATAAAATATATTTAACTACAGTTTACTTTAACACTTTTTGTACAAATTAATATGAACAGATATATTGTTACAATAGGCGCATTCCTGGTACCCTACGTTTTATCATTCCTCTTGGTGGCAGCTCCTTCATTTCTCGCTGAAATAAGCCTGGGCCAATACATGAGCTCTGGTGTTGTCGGGGCATGGAAAATGATCCCTGTATTCCAAGGTATGAGTTCATATACAACCTCAATACGGTTCACATCTTCCAAAGAGTGTTAAAATGGTTCATTTTATCAAAGGTAAGTGTTGTAATATAACGTAAAAATGGTTCACATCTTTGAAAGAATGTTTGAATAAAAGTTAGAATGGATAATATCTTCCAAGGTTATTTTTGAAATATAACGTGGTTCATATTTTTCAAGGAAAGTATGGAAACTGTTCTATCTTCCAAAGTAAGTGGGGGAATGTAAAAATATAATAGGGGATATAATTGAACTATACTGTTAAATGGTTCATATCTTCAAAGGTAAGTGTTGTATATAACGTTAAAATAGTTCACATCTTTCAAGCAAAGTATGGAAACGTATTTTATCGTATTTATTGTATTTCCCATTTATAAAGGTATACTTCACGTATCTAGGTTTGGGGTTCGCGTCCCAAGTGATTCTGCTTTACACGAATGTATATTACATCATCGTTGTTGCATGGGCTCTGTACTACATCGCCGTGTCCTTCACCTCACAGTTACCGTGGGCAACGTGTGGAAATTCTTGGAATTCCGAAAGGTAGAAATCTTCATATTTTACTTGAAAATAAAAACATTACTTCTATCAAAATATTTGTGTCTGCAGTTCTTCTCTACCGTTGGCCATTTGATATGTTTAGCACTATTTTTCTTCATTTACTGTAGTCTTGTCATATCATCTTAGCTTGTTCTTTTGTTCACTGCAGATGTTATGTGACTGGTATGTCTTTGGAGAGAACTAAACTCGTGACAAACTGCAGCGCAGGATACCAGAACGGAACAAATTGTGACACATATAATGTTACAGTAGGACCTCCAGTGGACGCAGTTGTTGAATACTGGGAGTATGTTACATTAATATTTGTTTCGCATCATATCATTGTTTTATACTATTTAGACCCTTTCAGCTTTAAGCAGGGTTACTAGATCTATAGTAAACCAGTTCGAGGGTTGATCAATAAATTCTTGGACACCGTCGATATCTTTATCACAGATAATAATACTGGTAGATCTATGTAATTTCACTATTTTGTAGAACAACATAAGACAAACAAGCATGTGATTTTCTAACTGAACATTACTTGTAAGTGACAGTTATGAATCACCATAGCAACCCCGTGCAGTTACACCACCGCAGCTTATATTGTGTGTACATACCGATAATAATGCAGTGATTTATTTTGGTGCGTATCCTCATTTAACGGAAAATGACGCCGACGTACATCATCATATAACGTATTCATAATAGGAAGTGTACATACTGGGCAATCATTCCTATTGTTAGATTCAGATTACAGAGCGTACATACTGGGCAATCATTCCTTTTGTTAGATTCAGATTACAAAGCGTACATACTGAAAAATCATTTCTTTAATACATTTATGGTACCAATTCAAGTCTCCTTATTGATGGTTTGTGGCTCCAGTTCATTTGGCTCTTGTCCCTGGATTCAATTTTTATTTGTTGTTTTGTATGTCTGTTACAGGCATACCTGTGACTCATACATTACATTTTGGCTCACCAGAGTACAACGTATTCAAGTTTAAGTATAGTGATCGCTCCGCGTCCTTTGTCCGTCGTCGTCTATCGTATTGCGACTTGCGTAGTCCGCAGTCTTGCTATTTAAAATACTCTAGAGGTCACAATATTGATCAAATCTTCACGAATCTTGGTCAGAATATTACCTACAAATGTCGTACGATTTCGAAACTGGATCAGTTGAGGTCAAAACCAGGTCACTACGTCAATAAGGAACCATTGTTAACATTCCAGGTGCATATTTTTCTACTTATCTTCATAAAACTGTATCACAATGTCTGTCTTGATACATTCTAGGTCAGTTTTATCCTTGTTAACACTCTATAGCCCTATTTCCTACTCTATCTTCTTAAATCTTTGTTTAAATATTTGCCTCTATGAAATTTATGTCAAGATCAAAATTGGGTTAATTCGTGTAAAATCAAGGTCACAAGTCAAATAATATAAAAGCCTTTTTTAACACCCTGGAGGTCACATGTTATACTTAATCCTCATAAAACTTGTCAGAATGTTTGTCTCTATGAGATCTAGGTCAGGTACGTGAGTTCAAAAACAAGATCAATTCGCTTAATTACAAAAACATTTTAATACACCAGTACGCCATATATTTCCTGCTCGATACTTTTGAAACTTTGTCAGAATGTTTGTCTTTATGGAATCTAGGTTAGGTTTTAAACTAGATTATCAATCTCAATAACTAGGCTACTAAATCGAATCATAGAAAGACCTTGTTAACACACTGCAGGTCACATTTTCTTTCCGGTTCTCATAAAACTTCATAAGAATGTTTGTCTGTAAAGAATCTTGGAACACTTGCTTAAAATATTAGGTCACTTGGTCAAATCATTGAAAAGCTTGGTTAATTATATACCTGATCAACAGAAAACTTGGTCAGAATGTTTGTCTCTATGAAGTCTAAGCAACATTAGATACTAGGCTATCTTGACTAAAGACTAGGTCAGTTGAGCAATATAGTGCATACAGAACTCTTTGGTTTTGTTGTGTCTCGATTAAAGACATGCCCCTATAGTCCTATACTCATTATGTCTGACTTGGATATTGTCTGTGTGATATAGTTATTATTTTGGAATCCTTGTCTGTGTAAAATACCGGTAATCAAGACTAGAAGAGCAATATGTATGAAGTTATATCCCTTTTTATTTTCAGTTTTTAATTACGTGTTAGCAGTTTTAATAGAAAACAAAGGTACCGTTAGATGTCCTTCAGTTACTGCTAAATTATTATATTGGAAATAGTTCTCAAAATGATTATTTTCGTAAACAGCTTTGCCCCGCAGGCGATGCCAATGTTACATCAACTGATTATAAGGCACTATAAGAGTAATCTGAATCTGACGAAATTAATTATTGCTCAGTATGTACGTTCTTTAATCTGAATATAATAATAGAAATACATGTAATTGCCAAGTATGTATGCCAAGTATATACGCCATGTCATATGAATCTTGTAATTGGAACAATTCCCCGGTAGGTACGCTCTGTAATGATTTCCCAGTACGTACGCTCTGTAATGAAATGAGTTATTAGAACATATTGCTACTAGTAATTGATAAGATGGGAAGAAGTAAGCATGTAAAAGAGTAAAGGAAGTGTCTTTGCAATTTCTTTTCAGAAGACGGGTATTGAACATGTCAAATGGAATACAAGAACCTGGTTCGCTAGTACCAGGACTAACTGTGGCCCTACTGGTTGCCTGGGTGTTGGTGTATTTGTGTATATGTCGTGGTGTAAGATGGACTGGCAAGGTTTGCAAATTTTGTTTAGAATATAAAGTTCAAATAGAAAAATTTGGAGTAAGACACTCTTGTATATAAAACTGAAAATATAAATTGAACGGTTTTAGTGGTCATGTATATCTTCACTATAGTTAAAGAGATTATGGAATAGTCATACGTTTTGTACGAAACTGATTTAATTGAAGTTTTGGAACTCGCTATTAGGCACAAGTGCCAAGATCAAAACATGGAAATAAACGCTTTATAAAAACGAATAACGTTTACCTTTTTGACTATAGGTAGTACCATCCCCATATCTCAGTGATGGAATTTATAGTTAAGTTATGGACACTGAAAATATTTCATTATTCTGTGTAAAGAATGTTAGGTTATAAAAATGTTTAAAGCCGAGTGCGGAAGATGAGTAGTCGGTAATAGGAACTAATCTACTTGCATATGAGCCGTGCCATGAGAAAACCAACATAGTGGCTTTGCGACCAGCATAGATCCAGACCAGCCTGCGCATCCGCGCAGTCTGGTCAGGATCCATGCTGTTCGCTAACAGTTTCTCCAATTCCAATAGGCTTTAAAAGCGAACAGCATGGAGCCTGACCAGACTGCGCGGATGCGCAGGCTGGTCTGGATCCATGCTGGTCGCACACCCACTATGTTGGTTTTCTCATGACACGGCTCATATATTTTCGTGTATGCAGCAAACATAAGGTCATTTTTACAGCAAATTTGGATATTACATTTGAAAATGCTATACTTGCAGATAAGTTAAAACGTTTGCTGTTTCAGTATATTATCTAAAAATTAATTAAAGATTAGAAGGTAATAAGGTCTTCGCTACTATTTTGCTTGTAAAATTTAACAATATATAACATGTTTTATCAGCATTTCCAGCATTTCTATTCTTGTGAGACTTTCAATGTTTTGGAGGTCTGTCTTCAAAGCAATCAAAAACAAAAAAAAAACAAAAAAAAACTAAAACTAAAAAATATTAGGTTCACCATAATGCAATGGTTTCGAAGTACTTAATATTAGCTGGTGATTTTTCACTTTTCTTGTCGTCTGCAGACAACACAATAGACACAAACTATTCATTACTTAAGTATATGCCTAAATTTCAAGGCTGAATCGTTGTTCATAAATAAAGAAAAATAGCACAGGCGAGATTACGTCCATTTGTAAACACTAGAAATGATGTAAAATATGTATAACATTAACGTCAAATGCAGCAGAATGCAAGTAGTGACTCATAGAGGTGGCTCAGTGGTAATATGCTTAATCTATCTCAATCTAGAGGTCCGGGGTTCGAATACCTGGCCAGACACTGGAAATTTCTGAGTGTCTTCCACCTGACCATAGATCAGTACTCGTCCCAGGAAAGACAGCTTCGCGTGTATCGGTCCTACTTACCAAGCACGTTAAAGAAGCTAACTGTCTATTAACCGGACATGTTTGTATCTTTAAAAACATTCTCTCTCTCTCTCTGTTCTGGGGGCTCTCTCTTGCTCTGTCCCTTTGGTAACATCGCTCTGCTTCTGCACTGTTAGCGAATGAATAGGCGCTCTGAGTGGCTGCTTTTTTATGTAAAGCGCATTTGAACGTGTTTAACATAAAAAAGGGCGCTATATAAACGTGGTACAACAACAACAACAACAATAATAATAATAATAATAATAATAATAATAATATGGTTGACAATGTGATCAGTTACGCCAGTATGGCTTATTTAATATATATCTCTATATAGCTTGAAAAAGCATTTTGCCATGTTTTGTCCTTTATCATTATTTCTAATGACTAAGACCAAAGCCAATTTATAGTTTTCAAATGGCCTGTCTTTTCTGAATCCGTTTTGCATAATTTCGATTTGGTTTACTTGTTTAATTCTACGTCTCATCGACCCTTTATTAAGTCATAATGGATAGACCCAACTACCTGTCGTAAGCCAGTTGGATGGCTTAGCTACATGAAATAAGTTTACACTCCCAGCGAGGTTTCGAGTCCACAGCCTGAGTGGCAAGTGGTACGAAATCAGCGACAGATTAGTAAAATAGTACATAAATTTCATAGGAAATGAATCCTACCTGAGGTGACTGTCTCTTAGACCAGCAGAAAATTATGTTTCTTTCTACATTAAAACGTTGTACGTTATAGATTGTATATTTCACCGGCATTGCTCCATACGTTCTCCTGCTGGTGATTTTCATCCGTGGGGTAACATTGAAGGGAGCATCTACTGGTCTAATATATTACCTGAAACCAGACTTCAGCCGCCTTGCCGAAGCTCAAGTTTGGATAGATGGAGGAACACAGATCTTATATTCTATCGGAATTGGACAAGGGTATATGCTCGCTCTTGGGAGTTACAGCAAGTTTAAAACAAACTGTATTAGGTACATGTTTATTTCATCTAATGTTAATATATATTTGACTTTAAAAAATCAATTTATTAATTTAAGTTTTCTACTTTTATCGAAGTCGGTGTTCCGAAATAATATTTCAATATATTTGAGCTTCCTGTTAAACATATTCGTATACAGTCTTGTTTACTTTAATGTTTTTGTTTGTTGGTACAGTTTCTATAATCTGAATTTTACCGTTTTTCTGAGTATATGTTGATATCAGTGTACGTTGGCATTTTTATTCCATATAAAATAAAAACGTAAATAAAAATAACTTGTGATTCTTTGAATTGCAAGTTTTACATGACTTTAAGGACTGCAATTTCAGACAGGCTTACAAATATGCGATTTAAGTGTGACATCTACTCATTTCCTTTGATTTTGAATTTCTTGCTTGTAACTAAACGCAAACATCGCCGACTAACGGTGCTTTTTTGAACAACTAATGGTCTTACGTCGCATCGCAACACACGCTTTATTCGGGCAACGACCAGTAAGATGTATATTTGACCCGTGCGTTGTGCCCTCAGGAATGCTTCGCCATTTAGGTCAATGCAACTCACATGCATCTCCATAAATAATTTCATCGCAGAAAATTAAGTTCGTATGTGCATACTCAAAGCACCCGGGCTTATTTTTATCATCAGCAGTTGTCGAATAAGACAATGCATACTCTCCTTTTAAGGAAAGATTTTGTAAAAATGATAAAAGTTAAGAGTGAATGAGTAAATAAGAATAAAACCTGTTGACAAATTAAGTTAGTTCTGGTGCGATATCTGTATCTCATTGACGTTTTTAATGTTCTTTTTAGAAACGGATTAGTAATAATCTGTATCAACAGCGTCACAAGTATTTTTGGTGGACTGGCAGTTTTTTCAATTCTCGGCTTCATGTCATATGAAACACAAGTTCCTATAGAAAAGGTTGCTACACAAGGTATCATGTAAAATGTAATTGTTTCAAAATTGTGTCTATAGCGTAAGGGGGTTGCAAATACAATTTTGGGTTTTGTCTCCGTCCGATATGGTCCGAGAGCTCACGGACTTTTATTGCAACAACGGAGGCCAAAAGAAGTTTATACTTTTTTGGAAACAGTATTTCACATCCTCCATGAAAACCCGTTTCTTAAGTGTCAAAGCCGTGCCTATCTATATTTTGTTCACTTATGTTTGTGATAGGGGAGGTAAAACTCACTTGTAAAAATATTAGGGTGTAGGGTAAAGTTTACGTCTACAAGTTGCTTCACTGTTTAATTACAGTAACTATCTTATTGTCAGTGAATGTATAATTGTCAAACAATGACAGCAATAAGAAATTCATCAAAAAGGACTGAAGGGCAAACTGGATATTCAAGGTCAAAGGTCAGATTTATGTTAAAATTACAAAAATTGGCACATTTGAAATTTATTTTTATTCTTAAAAAATAGTTTGTTATCATAAGTCACTCATCTTTATTTATGTAACGTGTATATATCAGCCAAAATCAGAAATGCAAATTTTATTGCAAAATGTCAAGGTCAACCCTGATAATTGAAGGTCAAAGTTCATTTTCATGCATAAATGTGAACATTATTATCTTAACTTTTTTTAATCTGTTTAATATGTCTTCACATTGTTAGTCACTGAAGTTAATTCGTTTTAATGTTTGTATGTCAGGCAAAGTCACCAGTGCAGATGTAACCCCAAAACTGCCAAGAGTAAAGCTAATATCAAAGACCAAAGGTCAAATTTGTGTGAAAAATTGCACGAATAACTTCCTGTTTGAAATATAACAGATATGTTTTCAACATTATAAGTAATTGCTCGTGGTTTATTTTAATGTATATATGTCTCACAATGTCAATAAAGAAGATATCGTCTAAACTCAGACAAGTTCAAATGTAATATTAAAGGTCAAAGGTCATTTTCAAGTAAGAGAATGAAACAAGAAATATCTTTAAAAATGATGGTCGGCGAATTGTAATAAGGAAAGAAGTTTATAAATTTTTCATCTAACATTCATCTTTCATCTAACATTTTTCAAATTGCAAAACTAAACACCGCACTTTAACAATTTAAATGGTTCTCTTTTAATTTTTCGCAAAGGTTTCGTAGGGATGCAATTTTGTTTCGTTTATCCTTAGACGAATAATTACAGCAGTAGTTCGATGAAGATTCATAAAGCGGTTCATGAGAAGAGGTCATTAAACGTGTTTATATTTTAGCTAAATTGGTCCCTATCCCCATTTGTAACAAAATAGCAGGAGACCTTACGATGTTGTTAGACATCGAGTTTGATAAAAATCCATTACATTTTAGTGGTGAATGCGAAGAAAGGCATATCTACTTTTAGCTATAGTGGTCCCTAATAGGGCCCAAGTTCCTATATAAATAAATGTGGAAGAGGACCTTATAATGATGCTCCAGACCAAGTATGACAAAGATCCACCAAGCTGTTCATGAGACGCTGTATAAAGGCATTTCTAGTTTTAGCTCTAGCAGCCCCTAAAAGGGGTCAAATATCCCAGCTATTGTTGGCTGCGGGCCTAATAAAGATGCTACAAATCAAGTTTGATTAGAATACATTAGAAAAAATCAATTAAAGGATTTGTTTATTTATTATTTTTGTTTATTTCTAAAATAGGCCAACTGATCCCGCTTTAACAAATGCATATTCGCTATTCGTGAATCTTTGGACAATGACGTCACACCTATAAAAAGTGAAGGTCAAGCAAAACATACAATTGTTATTATTTCAATATTTCTGTTTCATAAGCAAATTTTGACCGGATAAGCAAAGTTTGACCGTAGTTATATCACATTGATAAACTGTATGCAACGTACCTTCATTTCAGTGTAAAATGAGATTCAGTCATTATATAGCATATATATAATGAAACAGATTTCAACTGAGTTCAATACTTGCATACAATACTAAAAAAAATATTCATATATCACAAATCAGTTAGATAATTTGTAACAAATATATCAAAGCAAACAAGTACTCATTTTAATATGCAAACTGAATAAGTCACAAAAGCAAGAAACCTTTTCATATACAGACGACAATTGTAACAAGGAAAATCTTTTAAAAAGCACTTCTCTACATAAAAGACTCTTATCACACCCTTATTCATGTGATACGCAGACCGTATTCAGCTCTTTCTTTAATTTGATATATGTTGGTATTTGAACAGGTTTTTATCATATTTATTAAACTTACTTATTATTTTGAGATATATCAATATTCTTGCTAAATATACTGAGCCAAAGTTGGCTTTAAAACTGTGAGCAGCGTCGTTTAGGATGAACGCTTTGTCTACATTTCACTCAGCGTAGCACAGTCAACAGAGTGAAAGAAATTGACACTCTCGTCCAATCAGGCAGAGTGTTGCATAAATCTTCCGTTTTGATAAATTATCTATAATGCGTTATCAAGTAGTTTGATTGGCAAACTGAAGTCACGTGGCATAGGAAAACGAAAACGAATTTAGACGGCGTCGCCGAAAAATAGCTCTTTTACTTTTCTCTCTGTTGACAATATCCTGTCGATCTAGTCAATGATATCTGTTCATTTAATGTATAAATGTTAGGCGATCTCTGGTATGCACATATAATTTCAAAACATTCAAGTTCAACCATAATATGAAAGGTCAAAGGTCAAAAAGTGAGTAAAATGTTGCAATAATATCAGCTATTTGTAATAACTTTTATTGTTTAAATGTATTTGTTTTGTCATTTCAGTAACTGATCGTTGTTCATTTTACTGTATATTTGTTAGACGATGTCATGGAAGAGAAAATAAGTCAAGGTCAAACCTGGTATTAAAGGTCAGGTGTCATTTTTGTGTAAAAGATCAAAATGTAGCATATTTACTCATTACTTTGTTCAAAAATAGCTTTTTGTTATAATTCACTGTTAGAAATTTATTTTAATGTATACATGTCAAGCAAGGTCAGCAATGTAGGTTTTGTCCTAATAAGTCGAAGCCAGTCCTTTTTATCAAAGGTCAAAGATCAAATTTGTGTGAAAATTCAGAAAAACAGCACTTTTGCAAGGATTTTTCTTTATTCTTTTAGGGTATTTTTGTCAACACTAGTACCTGATCATTATTCATTTTAAAGTATATATATCAGGTGATAACAATCTTCCTTAATTATAAAAAAAATAGTCAGTGTCACACCTGACATTAAAGGTCAAAGGAGAGCGTCTTCAAGAAACTTGCCATTATGAAAAATGGCTTGAAAAAGTTGGGGAGCAAATGAAAAGATCCTACGGCAAGTCTACACAGGCACCGAACGGCCCATAGCAGAGTAAGCATCCACCTCATGGGTAACTGCTTCCATAACCAGTAAAGATAAACTGGACAAGGTTCAAAATTCAGGCCTGAGGACAACTCCAATAAAGGAAATGAAAAAGACATCCAACCTTGAGCCATTAGAGATCAGACGAGAGTACAAAGCCCTTGGGTAGACAGAGAAGGCAAAGAGACTACCATCACACCCACTCTATTCGAAACTCGAGAGCAGAACAAAGAAAAGACTGAAACGAGAGAGTCTCAACCATATCGTCAAAGGACTGCAGGAAGGAAAAGCAGAAGCACTGGACATAGAGGCAGAGCCGCTTGTGCCCGGTGAATGGGTTCCTAGACAATGTGCTCCAAAGATCAGATTGGAGGTGCCAGGAGTAGAAGAAAAGGGAAAACAACATCAGGTTCATCAACAATCTTTTACGTTAGACATGATCAATGACCCTATCCAGCATACTCTTGGATCCAAGCATATACCGATAGATCAGTGGAAAAAGCAGTTCAGAATGCTGGGAGTGGTGCCTACATCAAATTCTCTCACACTCTGTCATCCAGTCGGCAAGAGATTCTCCAACTTTAGAGCCGAGACGCAAGCCCCTATTTCGGCCACACCCTAACTGTATGAACGAGGAGAAAAGGGACAAAATATTGTTTTCCTAACAGACTCCAAGTGAGCTCTTCAGGCTCTCTCAGCAGGTCCATCAGACATCTTAACGAGACAGCTGCTGGAAATGTGGGCATAGCCGAAAATGAAGCTGCGGGCGAACTTTGCAAAGGAAGCTTCATACAGAGAATCTCAGATTCTGCTAAATAATAGATTTGCGTAGGACTAGAAGAATATAAGTGATGGAGGCTACCTGCCCAATAATAACGGTCTGCACAAGCTAATCAGAGAAAGCCAAACAACTATCCTCCGTAAGGGCACTAGACACTGTGGCCTGAGAAAACATATGAAGAAGCGAGGTGTTGCAAAGACACCAAAACGCCAGTGCGTATCAGAGGTATAAATACCATTCCACATCCTGCAGAGCGGTTTCTATCTGGAAGAAGTACGCCAGAAAGTTTGGCCCACAGACATCCCATATGAGACCAAGCTGTGGGGAAATGCCAGCGACCTGCAGAACCGGTGCAGTTAACTGCCGCATCTAGTGTCAAAGTCATGCCTATCTATATTTTGTTCTGGAATTTTGATGAAGGCACCACTACCAGCATTCTGAACTGCTTTTTCCACTGATCCATCTGTATATGCTTGGATCCAAGAGTGTGCTGGATAGCGGTCATTGATCATTTCTAGCGTAAGAGATTGTTGGTGAGCCTGTGTTGTTTTCCCCTTTCTTCTACTCCTGGCACCAACAATTTGATCTTTGGAGCAGATTGTCTAGGAACCCATTCATCGGGCACAAGCGGCTCTGCCTCTGCATCTAGTGCTGCTGCTTTTCCTTTCTGCAGTCCGTTGACGATATGGTTGAGACTCTGTCGTTTCAGTCTGTTCTTGGTTCTTCTCTCGAGTTATGAGTGGAAGGTATGATGGTAGTCTCTTTGCCTTCTCTGCCTGCTCAAGTGCTTTGTACTCTCGTCTGATCTCTAATGGCTCAAGGTTGGCTGTCTTTTCCATTTCTTTTATTGGAGTTGTTTTTCCTCAGGCCTAAATTTTGAACCTTGTCCAGTTTATCTTTACTGGTTTTGGAAGCAGTTACCCATGAGGTGGATGCGTACTATGATATGGGCCGTACGGTGCCTGTGTAGACGTACCGTAGGATCTTTTCATTTGCTCCCCAACTTGTTCTTGAAAGCCTTTTTTCATAATGGCGAGTTTCTTGAAGACCCTCTCCCTTGACCTTTAATGTCAGGTTTGACCTTGACTAATTTTTCATAATCAAAGAAGAATGATATCATCTGTTATATATACTTTAAAATGAATAATGAGTTACTAGTGTTGACAAAAATACCTAAAACAATAAAAAAAATCATTACAAACATGCTGTTTTTGCGAATTTTCACACAAATTTGACCTTTAACCTTTGATAAAAGAGTTGGCTTTGACTTATTAGGGAAAACCTACATAGCTGTCCTTGCTTGAAATGTATACATTAAAATTAATTGCTAAAAGTGAATTATAACAAGAAGCTATTTTTAAACAAAGAAATGAGTAAGTATGCTACATTTTGATCTTTTACACAAAAATGACCCCTGACCTTTAATACCAGGTTTGACCTTGACATACTTTCTCTTCCATGACATCGTCTGACATACAACAGTAAAATGAACAACGATCAGTTACTGAAATGACAAAACAAGTACTTTTCAACAATAAAAATTATTACAAATAGCTGATATTATTGCAACATTTTACTCACTTTTTGACCTTTGACCTTTCATATTATGGTTGAACTTGAATGTTTTGAAATCATCGCCTAACATTTACATTTTAAGATGAACTGATATTATGGACTTATATCGGCAAGATATTGTTAACAAAGAGAAAAGTTAAAGAGCTTTTTTTTTCATTCTCTTACTTGAAAATGACCTTTGACCCTTAATATTACATTTGAACTTGTCTGATTTTAGATGCTATCTTTATTACTGGCATTGTGAGACATATATACATTAAAATAAATCACGAGCAGTTACTTATAATGATTAAAACATATCTGTTATATCTCAAACAGGAAGCTATTCATGCCATTTTTCACACAAATTTGACCTTTGACCCTTGATATAAGCTTTACTCTTGGCATTTTAGGGGTTACATCTGCATTGGTGACTTTGCCTGACATACAAACATTAAAACGAATTTACTTCATTGACTAATAATGTGAAAACATATTAAACAGATTAAAAAAGTTAAGGCAATAATTTTCACATTTTTGCATGAAAATGAACTTTGACCTTCAATTATCAGGGTTGACCTTGACTTTTTGCAATAAAATATGCATTTCTGATTTTGGCTGATATATACGCATTACATCAATAAAGATGAGTGACTTATGATAACAAACTATTTTTTAAGAATAAAAATAAATTTCAAATGTGCCCAATTTTGTGATTTTAACATAAATCTGACCTTTGACCTTGAATATCCAGTTTGCCCTTCAGTCCTTTTTGATGAATTTCTTATTGCTGTCATTGTTGGACATATATACATTTACTGACAATCAGATAATTACTGTAATTAATCAGTGAAAAAACTTGTAGACGTAAACTTTACCCTACCCCCTAATATTTTTACAAGTGAGTTTTACCTCCCCTATCACAAACATAAGTGAACAAAATATAGATAGGCACGGCTTTGACACTTAAGAAATGGGTTTTCATGGAGGAAATGAAATATTGTTTCCAAAAATGTATAAACTTCTTTTGGCCTCAATTGTTGCAATAAAAGTCCGTGAGCTCTCGGACTAATATGCAAAACCCTAGGCTTCGTTTAGCTGCAAAATAACGCGGCAATGTAAAAATAGTACTCTTTGTTAAATGAGCCGTGCCATGAGAAAACCAACATAGTGGGTGTGCAACCAGCATGGATCCAGACCAGCCTGCGCATCCGCGCAGTCTGGTCAGGATCCATGCTGCTTGCTAACAGTTTCTCCAATTCCAATAGGCTTTAAAAGCGAACAGCATGGAGCCTGACCAGACTGTGCGGATGCGCAGGCTGGTCTGGATCCATGCTGGTCGCAAAGCCACTATGTTGATTTTCTCATGGCGCGGCTCAAATTTCTTCAAGGTATTGTCATATTTCAGTACAGTGAGTGATTGAGTTGGGTTTTACGGCGAATCGACAAAAATGTTCATATATCGCCGAGAAGAAGTTATATTGAAAACGCCATATTTCAGTAGAGGCTTGTTCAGTAACACGACTGCAGATATCTGTTCAGAGGCTTAGATATGAATTTTGCTCTTTCAATGTTGTAAAAGTAAGTTCGAAGTTATGACAAATTTAATAATTGTTTTTCTTAATGTGAATATGGACCCAGTAAAAAGCTCGCGCGTGATATTATCTGTGACCTAACCATTCAGTCGCATTTAGCATGTGGATCAGTGGTGTAAAGGTCTTTAAATCTTGCAAATAGATTCATACCTTGTATGTGTGAAGATTCGGGATAGAATTTAGGAACAAGTCAACATATAGGAAAAGTCGTGTTGACCTACATTGATTATATGGGTATGTAAATATGAAACAGCTTTGTAAGCCCTGGTACTTAAGTGTAGTACATGTGTGTGTTTCTATTTGCATGTGTTTTATTTCCAGGTCCAGGTTTAGTGTTTCTGGCCTACCCGAAGGCTGTCACACAGATGCCACTTTCACCTCTATGGTCTGTCTTATTTTTCCTGACCATCTTGTTCGTTGGACTGGATAGTGAGGTAATAATAGCATTTATTAAAAAGAATTAGTTAGAAATAATACCAAATTTTAATTGTTTTGTTTTCTAGTGTAAAAAAATGCATTTTCGAGATTTTAATGAATTAAAGGACAAGGAAAACCTGACAATAAGTTAAATTTTATTTGAAAGCAATTCTCAAACCTTTCATAACGCTGAAATAATTTTTAAAATCGGACCACTATTAAAAAAGATATGGCAGTTTGAAATTTAAGAAAATTGCCGATCATGGAGGCAGCATTTTGTGTGTTTATGACGTCATTTACACACTGCTGATTTTTTGTATTTAGTAAATATTTTTAAATAGATTAATTTTATATGTTTCTTGACTTTAAGATGTAAAACATGGTAATTTCTTTCATTATAGCTGGAACAAATAGAGAAATTATTTAACAGAAACAAGTAAATACAGTTCAAATATGTGTCTTGAAATTTAATAAATCCGCCATTTTGTTTTTTGTTGCCATGGAAACAAAATGGCCGCCATTTTAATCAAATTTTAAGTGCTCATAACTTTCTCATTTTAAGTCGATTTTGAAAATTCTTTCACTTCTTTAAATGATTAAAGAAATCCCAGCAGATGGAATTAACATCAAAACAACATTGCCTTTCCATTTAATTTTCCTCGAAAAACATATGTTCAGAGTAATAGTAAATTAATCAGTAGTACTAGTATTTCTATATATATTTTTGTTAGTTTGCTTCCGTAGAGGCCGCTTTGACAACATTTCTTGATAGATTTCCGTCTGTTCTCTACAAACCGAGGAACCGAATGATATTTGTTGCAGTCTACTGTGTGGCATGTTTCCTGATTGGTTTGACAATGGTAACACAGGTGTGTACATTATTCTTATGCATACATAATTGTATGGAAAACCGGTGCGCCATGCTAACTGCCAAATGCATATTGACAAATAGTGAATGAAAATGCTGTTAACCAAATGCTGAATGTCAAATAATGACAGTCAAATGGTAATTGTCAAACGGTTAATGCTAACTGTTAACTGAGAAATGCGAAAGAATAAATGACGAATGCTTATTTAAAAGAGAGCTGAATATATCAGGGTATGAATCTATCCTTTAAATAGTCATTGGCCTTTGTTACATAACTTTGTCTCTATTAAAACATTTTTCTAAACATTTTAAGAGTAAACAATTTCGGTCCAATGTTCTTACGGCCTGTAGAACATGTAATTTTTCAAGTCAAACTGATGGATATTATATGTCTTATGTAATTAAAAGTTACATTCCTGAGGTAAAGAAATAGAAATCATTAATTCATAAAGTTAAAGAATTTGACGATTAGTATTTATCATTAAGCAATAAGCATTATCGATTTGACATTTAGCATTAAGTATACGGCATAAAGCATTTAGTATGTATCATTTAGCATTAAGTAATTGGCATTTAGCATTAAATAATTGGCATTTAGCATTAACTATTTTGTATTTGGAATTTAGCAGGTAGTACGGTCTTCCATATGAGTTTATAAATGTTTACGAATTGTGTTGCATATCTAATTCAATAAAAGAAAATAAGCACACGGACCTATGCTTTTTATTTCACCACATTATAGGCCATATTTTTATTAACAACTGTGAGAAGTAAAATCTACATTTTGTAGAAAAGATTCTATTCGCGAAAATGTTACGAATGTTATGATTTTTCTATAGACTTCCATTATAACAAATTGCATGAGGTCCAAATTTTTCAAATTAGTCTGGCAAAAAGTCAAGCACACGACCCTGTCTTTTTTATTTGCTGAATTTTCTAAGTATATTATGAAGTTTTGAAAAATCAGAATTTTATCAAATTCTACATTGCAGAAAAATTTCGATCCGAACGTGCAGAACTACCTTAATGCAAGGTTTATATTTTTACATTGAATTTAATTTTAAACTGTAATTTGACCTGCTAAAATATGATCTTCGTAACTATTCATTGAATTTACATAAATAATGTAAATAATATTGTCCATATAGGGAAAGAACGATTAAATTGTGCCGGACTGTGTTCAATTTATTCTTGCTTTAGAAATGAATAAATTTCTGTTCCATGTTTGAATATATAAAATTATTATATAAGCATGCATTTTGTTTTCAGGGTGGGGTGTACCTGTTCCGTCTAATAGATTACTATTGTGTAAGCGGGCTAGTACTGCTTGCTATGGCATTCTGTGAAGCAATTGCGATAGCTTGGGTGTTTGGTAAGAAATACCTTACATTTTGCCTTTATATATTAACTGAAAAAAGTTGACCCAGAAATCTAATACCAGTATAAAAGACAGGCATAAAATTCATTCTGTAACACAAGATAGCAATTCTTCAATGTATTTTATTAATTAAATGTATGAGTAAAATATAGGTAATTGTACCCGGTTCATAACTTTGTCATACACGAAGAGATTTTGAAATAACTTGGCACGAGTGTTTCCAATAATAAAACAATGTGTCATGCGCATGACCCAAATCCCTAGCTCCAAGGTCAAGGTCACACCTAAAGGCCAGAGGGTAACATGGTATGTTTCGTATCCGGTCCATACCTCTGCCATTCATCAAAGGATTTTGAAATTACTTGACACAAATGCTGCCCATAACGACATATCAGGTGCAAGACCCAGACCCCTTGCTTCAGGTCAATGTCACACTTGGATGTCAAAGGTTTAGAGCATCAGATTCATGTCCGGACCATAACTCTACTATTCATCAAGGGAATTCAAAATCGCCTGGCATAAATGCTTCCCATGTCAGGCGCAAGAGCTATGCCCCTGTCTCAAAGGTCAAGATGACTATCACAGGTCAAAGATGAGCTGTCATTTTTTCATGACTGTAACTCTACTTTGCATGCATGGATATTCAAGTGCCTTGACATAAAAGTCACCGTAACGAGATTTTTTGGTATTTTTTTTTGTATAGTCTGTAGCCTCTTTATGCATAGCCGTATGTATAAATAACTTAGCATAAATATTCACCATTACAAGATAATTTGTCATGTTTAAAGTTCAAGGTCACAGGCACCAGAGTTTATATTCAAGTTTTGTTGGTACATGACATTAGTTCCCTTTTATATGATAAAGTATGTGCTTTTTCATTAGCGTTTCCCACTAGTTTTAAAATGAAATTATGTTTCAAGTTAGATGGTTGGTATTAATAGATATAAAAATGCTATTAACAATGTAAACTTCCAGAATCAAACCCAGTAAAGCGTTTTAACTTTATAGTATATGTAGGTAAAAACAGCATTATTATGGTTGCAATACATTTGGTAAATATGTAGTGCAGCTCTGCATTGACCAATACTGGTATTATCTTTCTCTGGTTTATAATTTAAAAACTAGTTTAATTTGTACAATACAAATGTCATGCATTTCATTTGTTAAGTAATTCTCGCCTTTTATTATGGAAAAATATTTCATTATATTTTTTCTTACCAGTTTAAATATTAAATCACATTAAAGCTTTGAAATACATTTGAAATAGATTTCGAGACATTTTCATTCATGAATTATATGATATATAGTTATGATATATAAACATTGTTAGTATGTTGCCTCCCTTACTTAAAAGAATGTTGTATTGGCAGGCAATATGTTGTGAAAAATGTCTCTTGGCAGGGGACGTTGGTAACTCTGTTACAAATTCTGGTATTTTCACTATTTCAAAGTATTTTCGTATTTTCAATGATTTCAACAAATGTATACCTTTTTTAACGGCGCAGCACCACCTGCATTTTGTCATGACGTCACAATATCTATGCTGAAAAATTGTCAGATAGTTCTGAAAGATTTCTAGATTTCTTTTACTTTTTAATACGGTATTGTGTAGGGTCTATATCTTTATTAAAGTATATTTTAGAAAAAAAAATCCGAATATTTCTTTTAGTCATATTCTTTCTCATCCAAGAAGAGTTCCGTGCCAGTGAAACTATCAGTGTTATTTCACTGATATTCACCAATAATCCACTGAAATACTTATTTATATGACCGCACAATTATCATGTTGACACATTTAGTGCTTCTAGACATAAATCATTTTCAGGGGCTGATCGATTTTATGACGTTCTAGAAATGATGGTCGGATATAGAAGTGGACCATGGCTAAAATTTTCATTGAAATTTTTCGCCCCGTTGATAGTTATGGTAAGGAGCAAAATCTATGCATATTTTCGTATTTTTCTTCAGCTGGTATTGTTTCAGTTAAAAACTCAGTGGATTTATATTACAATAATAATAATCCCGGAACTCATCGCTAAAAATGTTAATTTGCTGTTTCAATTACTAACAATTGGTTTAAAGAGATGATTTTATATTTAGAGCTACCAGTTTTATGTCGGTTGGCAGTGCTCAAAACTATGAACCGGGTGGTAGCGAGTTTGCTCCATTTGTGCCGGTTGACAGGAGAGAATGTGATTCAAGTTCCTGATTCATGAGGGTAACTTGTCATATTCTTGCGCCGAAGATGCTAATACTGAAACAGAATCTAGAAAAGCAGCATTTTTAGTGTACAGATTGCTTTTTTACAACTGCTAAAAAAACCCAAACTTTTTACCAAATTAAAGAAACCAACAAAAAGTATTCAATTTATTCAAGACTACATTTTCTCATATATTTTATACATTTATGATAATTAAGCATGCTAATAATTATTATTAACGATTGTAGGGCATATTCTGGTTCCAGCTGTTGAGGTACAAACCTCTTACATTTAGCGAAACTTACGAATATCCAACTGGTGCAACTGTCTTTGGTTTTATTTTAACACTGTCGTCAATAGCTTGTGTACCAATAACAGCTATATACCATGTTGTTACAACGACAGGGTCACTGAAACAGGTATGAACATGTGAGTTTTTTTAAAAAAATATGTGAAGCAGAATTAAATGAGTAAGTTCAGGTAAATAATTTATGTTTGGTTGAAATTAAAATATGGTCACAATCTAAGATATGGATGTGTCTTCAAAACTTCCATACCATTTCTGGTCCTTAAGGGTTTAGAGGGTTCGGACGGTAGCATGCATTTCCGCTACCGCCAATGAACAGGTTCAATCAAACCGAACTTGCAGCATTTTCATTTCTGCCGTGCTATGCGACGTGTGGAGTTTCCACTTTTTCTATATTGTAAAACACACCCGCAAGGAAAGGCCATGCTCACTAAAATCCTAACATTAGAGCAGAGTATGTATGAGCATGTAAATGTTTGATATATATTAAATACATAGACAAAGTAAAAGATATAGACAACGAGGACAAAACTGACAAATTAAATTTAAAACATAGAGGCACAACACAGTTGGGGAGTTTAATCCAATTAACTGAACACAACCATTACAGTGGTTTGGAGTTACGGGATAATGTAATAAATGTAATCGCCGCCAGGTGAATCATTTATACATGCAGTGGTAACAAAAGCTTAGAGAACTTTGATATTCTAGACCTGTACAAACACATTTAAGATTTATTAGCGATGGTTTCAGACGTTCAGGTGTTATTGTAGATAGATCTATATCTTTACCTTATATGAAACTAATACCATTCATACACTCGCCTGACACATTTTACGTCATATAACAACTTTCACGTTTGGACCCTAAATGACCCTACAGGTTAGAAATTATGTAAAGTTTGGTCTAGCACCTCCGTAGACCCAAATTCCAGTATTTGACCTTTGTCATTCGGGTAACGGTCTCAAGCAACGATTGTTAGATATCGGCGTAATCGAGGTTCTTCAGACTTTCAGGGGTGATTGGTAAAATGATTTTGTATAACATAATATATCGTGCCAACAATACCTGAAAAAAGTCACCCACTTACCTATAATGGCAATTCGTTTTTGCCCTTGATGACGTCGCAATGTTTTACGTTACTAATTGTGCATTTCATCAAGTGTTGAATAGCAGTAATTGGCAACATATATTTTCATGTAGATTTTTTCCATAGACATCTATCTTTCCTTTTCGTTTTTGAACGCCAAGATGAAACTGATGTGGCAAATCGAGCACGCAGTCATATATTAAAGATCTACCCTAAACTTTCTGTACTCAAGAGAAAAAACTGAATAATAGAAGAATATTGATGAGTGAATACTGTTTATCAACATTAATTTTCAATCCACTGAAAAAGTAATCTGTCTATGTTACTTGCAAACAAGGAAATCGCAGTCATGCGTCTTACAAGTCTTGTTTTGTTTAATTTTCTGATGTTTTTAGACATTTTTCTATATATTGACGTATATATTTAGGCAGTAAAAGCTTTTTTTTTCCAATTATTAGCTTTATCGACATTATTCACCATGTGAAGTTCTACGAGTTTTAATTTGTTTCATAAAAAGCGTCAGATTGTTGACATAATTCGCTACAAAAAATGTCACAACTTCCCAATGATATTTCTGGATTTGATCCGTATATTATTCTTTTCAAAAAGCTGATGAATGAGAAAATAAAGCTATACCAAATACATCTGCTATGTCCATGCTTATAGACGAAATACTGCATAGCTAGGAGAAGTAAAGTACATAGCACAATTAAAATAGAGAAAAGTGGAAACTTCCCAAGTCGCTCAACAAGACAAAAACGAAAATGTTGCAGGCTCGGTTTGACTGAGACTGTACATGGACGGTAGTGGAATGCATGCTACCGTCCACGCCCTCTAGCCCCGGGTTGAGCAGAACTCAACATTTACACATGCTAAAAGTACAAAAAGCAATTTAGAGACATCCGCTTAAGCCCGTTTAAACCCACAGTGATGGGTGGGTGGGGGTATTAATGATAAAATGTCGGTGAGCTTCACTGCTTGGCCAAGGAGACCCCTTAACGTCTTGTGTTTTAAGATTTTAAAGACAATATACAGATAGTGGTATGTTTATATAAAAAATATAAATAAATATAAGGTATTGAATTTTTTAATCCATTAACGATATATGTGTATTCTTCTACTGTAGAGACTAATTAAAGTGACAACTCCAGCTCTAAAGAAACATCAAATTAGTCCGCTATGGAAGGACACTGATTACAGATGGACACTAAAAGAATATAAATACCACGATGCTAACAATCCCTTCTCAATAGATGATGAAATAAATAGTACCAGTATGGATTGATGGTAGGAATATACTTAGATGATGAAATAAATAGTACCAGTATGGACTGATAGCAGGAATATACTTAGATGATGAAATATATAGTACTAGTATGGAGCGATAGCAGGAATATACTTAGATGATGAAATAAATAGTACCAGTATGGATTGATAGTAGGAATATACTTAGATGATGAAATAAATACCACGATGCTAACAATCCCTTCTCAATAGATGATGAAATAAATAGTACCAGTATGGATTGATGGTAGGAATATACTTAGATGATGAAATAAATAGTACCAGTATGGACTGATAGCAGGAATATACTTAGATGATGAAATAAATAGTACCAGTATGGATTGATAGCAGGAATATACTTAGATGATGAAATAAATAGTACCAGTATGGATTGATAGCAGGAATATACTTAGGTGATGAAATAAATATTACCAGTATGGATTGATAGCAGGAATTATTATTATTATTATACCAGATTTATATAGCGAAGGAATATACCTTTATAGGTGCATCATTTTGATGTAGCAGAAATTGTGACTATTGTGTATCTGAATGTGATCATTCGAATAATATTATATCTAAAGGGAATGTTATGTTCAAATTTATCATTCCCTCTACCTAATACAGTAATTCATTCTGTAATTTTATGATCTATTCTAAATAGTGACTAGATTTCCAAGCTTATACAAGGTATGATATTTCTTAACCACAGATCTGTAGACAAAGCCTATAAAATTGAACTGCAGACAAAGTTTTTGTTCTGATCTGCAGATAAAGCCTGTACCACTAGATCAAGCCTCAAACACTAGACCATATCCTCAGGTTCATACTATATATAAACAACTACGTTGTTATTTTTGTTTGTTTGTTTAGGGTTTAATGCCGTTTTTCAACAGTTTTTCAGTCATGTAACGGCGGGCAGTTAACCTAATGAGTGTTCCTGGATTCTGTACCAGTACAAACCTGTTCTCCGCAAGTAACTGCCAACTTCCCCACATGTATCAGAGGTGGAGGACTAATGATTTCAGACACAATGTCGTTTATCAAACAGTCACGGAGAACATTAGCCCCAGCCCGAGGATCGAACTCACGACCCCGCGATCCGTAGACCGACGCTCTACCTACTGAGCTATGCGGGCGGATACGTTGTTATTTTCGTAGTCCTGGTATATCCTGGGGGTCGAACGTGTTTGGGTAGGTTGACATTTTAAGCGAGAGCAAAAGGTTAGTTGACACAAAATGGCCGATATAAGCACGTAAACACGATACAAGCTCAGTATTACTTTTAAATATATTATTTCAACATTATTGCGGTTATTTAAACAGTTTAACCTTTCCGGGATACTGTGAACTTGACCTTTGATCAATAGGGGTCATTTGCTGGTCGTGTTCAACCTCCCTATTAGATGTCCTGATCCTTGACCCAAGCGTTTAAAGTTATCATCTGGAAACTGTTTCACTGTTCTGGGTTACTGTGACCTTGACCTTTGACCTATTGTCCTCAAAATCAATACGAGTTATCTGCTGGTCATGATCAACGTACCTATCAACTTTCATGATCGTAGGCCCAAGCGTCCTTGAGTTATCATCGGGAAACCGTTTAACTGTTCTAGGTCACTTTGACCTTGACCTTTGACCTACTAACCTCAAAATAAATAGGGGTCATTTGCTAGTCATGACCAACCTACCTATCAACTTTCATGATCTATACCCAAGCGTTCTTGAGTTATCATGTAGAAACCGTTTTACTGTCCCGCGCCACTGTGACCTTTATCTTTGAGCTATTAATCTCAAAATTAGAAAGAGTCATCTGCTGGTCATGACCAATCTTCCTATCAACTTTCATGATCCTATGCTCAA
The DNA here is from genome assembly GCF_021730395.1 of Mercenaria mercenaria. Taxonomy (NCBI): domain Eukaryota; kingdom Metazoa; phylum Mollusca; class Bivalvia; order Venerida; family Veneridae; genus Mercenaria; species Mercenaria mercenaria. The sequence goes on from NC_069373.1 coordinate 10,978,158, forward strand.
GCGTTCTTAAGGAATCATCCAGAAACTGATCTGTGTACATAAGGACCGACATACGGACCGACCGGCAGACATCTGCAAAACAATATACCCCTCCTTCTCCGAGGGTGGGGGAGGGGGGCATAAAGATTGATAATACACTTATGTAATAAACTTTTCACGTCGACGTCGTTTAAAGTATATGAAACGTTGGTCAAATTAACTTGTTTTAAATAGCAAAGGAAGAAGATCTTTTATCATTAAGGCAGGAAAAACATGTGATAAAAAGAAAATAACATTTGTGATTGTCCGCATTGAATTTTTAAAACTTGTTGAATAAACTTGATAAAATTCTCGGTAGAGTCCCGCATTTTATTCAACTCGGTAAAAATAATCAATATAAAAAGACACCCGATATAACTAAATGTAATGCAGAAATGGTATTTGTTAAAAATGTCACTTTTTTAGCGTAAGTGCACACTTATCCTTTGTTTTGCTATATAGATTTTATAGAGTGTCATCTATTTTAAACCTATTTCATAACACCGTAAATACATATAAACTACATAAACATTATGTAGTGATTTTTCATATTTTCAGATATGTAATTTGAGTCTAGTATACCTTTAAAAGCAGATAATAATATTTCCAAATCAACTGTCCTTTAAGGACTGTAGAGGTTACAGTATAAAATAGTAGATATGACGGGTTCGGATTCCTGTGTGTTCCTGGATTCTGTACCATCCACAAGTAACTGCAAACTTCCCTACATGAATCAGAGGTGGAGGACGAATGATATCAGACACAACGTCTTTTATCAAATCGTCACGGAGAACATACGGCCCGCTTGAGGATCGAACTCACGACCCCATGATCCGTAGATCGGCGCTCTCTCTATTGAGATAAGCGGGCGGAGGTTGCAAACTGTGGCTATGTGATTTTCAAAAAAAAAAAAGGAAATGAGGATATGTCGAGTAGAGGGGTCAATCACCAACCATGCACTGTCTTCATCGTACCAGTAGAGGGATCAATCACCAACCATGCACTGTCTTCATCGTACCAGTAGAGGGGTCAATCACCAACCATGCACTGTCTTCATTGTACCAGTAGAGGGGTCAGTCACCAACCATGCACAGTCTTCATCGTACCAGTAGGTCAATCACCAACCATGCACTGTGCTTAACAATATCATCGTACCAGTAGAGGGGTCAATCACCAACCATGCACTGTCTTCATCGTACCAGTAGAGGTGTCAATCACCAACCATGCACAGTCTTCATCGTACCAGTAGAGGGGTCAATCACCAACCATGCACTGTCTTCATCGTACCAGTAGAGGGGTCAATCACCAACCATGCACAGTCTTCGTCGTTCCAGTAGAGGGGTCAATCACCAACCATGCACAGTCTTCGTCGTACCAGTAGAGGGGTCAATCACCAACCATGCACAGTCTTCGTCGTACCAGTAGAGGGGTCAAGCACCAACCATGCACTGTCTTCGTCGTACCAGTAGAGGGGTCAATCTCCAACCATGCACAGTTTTCATCGTTCCAGTAGAGGGGTCAATCACCAACCATGTACAGTTTTCATCGTACCAGAAAAGGGGTTAATCACCAACCATTCACTGTCTTCATCGTACCAGTAGAGGGGTCAAGCACCAACCATGCACTGTCTTCATCGTACCAGTAGAGGGGTCAATCACCAACCATGCACTGTCTTCATGGTACCAGTAGAGGGGTCAATCACCAACCATGAACAGTCTTCATCGTACCAGTAGAGGGGTCAATCACCAACCATGCACTGTCTTCATCGTACCAGTAGAGGGGTCAATCACCAACCATGCACTGTCTTCATCGTTCCAGTAGAGAGGTCAATCACCAACCATGTACAGTCTTCATCGTACCAGAAAAGGGGTTAATCACCAACCATTCACTGTCTTCATCGTACCAGTAGAGGGGTCAAGCACCAACCATGCACTGTCTTCATCGTACCAGTAGAGGGGTCAATCACCAACCATGCACTGTCTTCATCGTTCCAGTAGAGGGGTCAATCACCAACCATGTACAGTCTTCATCGTACGAGAAAAGGGGTTAATCACCAAGCATGCACTGTCTTCATCGTACCAGTAGAGGGATCAATCATCAACCATGCACTGTCTTCATCGTACCAGTAGAGGGGTCAATCACCAACCATGCACTGTTTTCATTGTACCAGTAGAGGGGTCAGTCACCAACCATGCACAGTCTTCATCGTACCAGTAGGTCAATCACCAACCATGCACTGTGCTTAACAATATCATCGTACCAGTAGAGGGGTCAATCACCAACCATGCACTGTCTTCATCGTACCAGTAGAGGTGTCAATCACCAACCATGCACAGTCTTCATCGTACCAGTAGAGGGGTCAATCACCAACCATGCACTGTCTTCATCGTACCAGTAGAGGGGTCAATCACCAACCATGCACAGTCTTCATCGTTCCAGTAGAGGGGTCAATCACCAACCATGCACAGTCTTCATCGTACCAGTAGAGGGGTCAATCACCAACCATGCACAGTCCTCGTCGTACCAGTAGAGGGGTCAAGCACCAACCATGCACTGTCTTCATCGTACCAGTAGAGGGGTCAATCACCAACCATGCACTGTCTTCATCGTTCCAGTAGAGAGGTCAATCACCAACCATGTACAGTCTTCATCGTACCAGAAAAGGGGTTAATCACCAACCATTCACTGTCTTCATCGTACCAGTAGAGGGGTCAAGCACCAACCATGCACTGTCTTCATCGTACCAGTAGAGGGGTCAATCACCAACCATGCACTGTCTTCATCGTTCAAGTAGAGTTGTCAATCACCAACCATGTACAGTCTTCATCGTACGAGAAAAGGGGTTAATCACCAAGCATGCACTGTCTTCATCGTACCAGTAGAGGGATCAATCATCAACCATGCACTGTCTTCATCGTACCAGTAGAGGGGTCAATCACCAACCATGCACTGTCTTCATTGTACCAGTAGAGGGGTCAGTCACCAACCATGCACAGTCTTCATCGTACCAGTAGGTCAATCACCAACCATGCACTGTGCTTAACAATATCATCGTACCAGTAGAGGGGTCAATCACCAACCATGCACAGTCTTCATCGTACCAGTAGAGGTGTCAATCACCAACCATGCACAGTCTTCATCGTACCAGTAGAGGGGTCAATCACCAACCATGCACTGTCTTCATCGTACCAGTAGAGGGGTCAATCACCAACCATGCACAGTCTTCATCGTTCCAGTAGAGGGGTCAATCACCAACCATGCACAGTTTTCATCGTACCAGTAGAGGGGTCAATCACCAACCATGCACAGTCTTCATCGTACCAGTAGAGGGGTCAATCTCCAACCATGCACAGTCTTCATCGTTCCAGTAGAGGGGTCAATCACAAACCATGTACAGTTTTCATCGTACCAGAAAAGGGGTTAATCACCAACCATTTACTGTCTTCATCGTAGCAGTAGAGGGGTCAAGCACCAACCATGCACTGTCTTCATCGTACCAGTAGAGGGGTCAATCACCAACCATGCACTGTCTTCATCGTACCAGTAGAGGGGTCAATCAACAACCATGAACAGTCTTCATCGTACCAGTAGAGGGGTCAAGCACCAACCATGCACTGTCTTCATCGTACCATTAGAGGGGTCAATCACCAACCATGCACTGTCTTCATCGTTCCAGTAGAGGGGTCAATCACCAACCATGTACAGTCTTCATCGTACCAGAAAAGGGGTTAATCACCAACCATTCACTGTCTTCATCGTACCAGTAGAGGGGTCAAGCACCAACCATGCACTGTCTTCATCGTACCAGTAGAGGGGTCAATCACCAACCATGCACTGTCTTCATTGTTCCAGTAGAGGGGTCAATCACCAACCATGTACAGTCTTCATCGTACGAGAAAAGGGGTTAATCACCAACCATTCACTGTCTTCATCGTACCAGTAGAGGGGTCAAGCACCAACCATGCACTGTCTTCATCGTACCAGTAGAGGGGTCAATCACCAACCATGCACTGTCTTCATCGTACCAGTAGAGGGGCCAATCACCAACCATGCACAGTCTTCATCGTACCAGTAGAGGGGTCAAGCACCAACCATGCACTGTCTTCATCGTACCAGTAGAGGGGTCAATCACCAACCATGCACTGTCTTCATCGTTCCAGTAGAGGGGTCAATCACCAACCATGTACAGTCTTCATCGTTCCAGTAGAGGGGTCAATCACCAACCATGTACAGTCTTCATCGTACCAGAAACGGGGTTAATCACCAACCATTCACTGTCTTCATCGTACCAGTAGAGGGGTCAAGCACCAGCCATGCACTGTCTTCATCGTACCAGTAGAGGGGTCAATCACCAACCATGCACTGTCTTCATCGTTCCAGTAGAGGGGTCAATCACCAACCATGTACAGTCTTCATCGTACCAGAAAAGGGGTTAATCACCAACCATTCACTGTCTTCACCGTACCAGTAGAGGGGTCAAGCACCAACCATGCACTGTCTTCATCGTACCAGTAGAGGGGTCAATCACCAACCATGCACTGTCTTCATCGTTCCAGTAGAGGGGTCAATCACCAACCATGTACAGTCTTCATCGTACCAGAAAAGGGGTTAATCACCATGTACAGAGGGGTCAATCACCAACCATGCACTGTCTTCATCGTTCCAGTAGAGGGGTCAATCACCAACCATGTACAGTCTTCATCGTACCAGAAAAGGGGTTAATCACCAACCATTCACTGTCTTCATCGTACCAGTAGAGGGGTCAAGCACCAACCATGCACTGTCTTCATCGTACCAGTAAAGGGGTCAATCACCAACCATGCACTGTCTTCATCGTACCAGTAATGGGGCCAATCACCAACCATGCACAGTCTTCATCGTTCCAGTAGAGGGGTCAATCACAATCCATGTACGGTCTTCATCGTACCAGAAAAGGGGTAAATCACCAACCATTCACTGTCCTCATCGTACCAGTAGAGGGGTCAAGCACCAACCATGCACTGTGCTTAACAATATCATCGTACCAGTAAGGGGTCAGTCACCAACCATGCACTGTCTTCATCGTACCAGTAGAGGGGTCAATCACCAACCATGAACAGTCTTCATCGTACCAGTAGAGGAGTCAATCACCAACAATGCACAGTCTTCATCGTACCAGTAGAGGTGTCAATCACCAACAATGCACTGTGCTTAACAATATCATCGTATCAGTAAAGGGGTCAATCACCAACCATGCACTGTCTTCATCGTACCAGTAGAGGGGTCAATCACCAACCATGCACTGTCTTTATCGTACCAGTAGAGGGGTCAATCACCAACCATGCACTGTTTTCATTGTACCAGTAGAGGGGACAATCACCAACCATGCACAGTCTTCATCGTACCAGTAGAGGGGTCAATCACCAACCATGCACTGTGCTTAACAATATCATCGTACCAGTAAAGGGGTCAGTCACCAACCATGCACTATCTTCATTGTACCAGTAGAGGAGTCAATCACCAACCATGCACAGTCTTCATCAATCACCAACCATGCACTGTCTTCATCGTTCCAGTAGAGGGGTCAATCACCAACCATGTACAGTCTTCATCGTACCAGAAAAGGGGTTAATCACCAACCATTCACTGTCTTCATCGTACCAGTAGAGGGGTCAAGCACCAACCATGCACTTTCTTCATCGTACCAGTAGAGGGGTCAATCACCAACCATGCACTGTCTTCATCGTTCCAGTAGAGGGGTCAATCACAATCCATGTACAGTCTTCATCGTACCAGAAAAGGGGTAAATCACCAACCATTCACTGTCCTCATCGTACCAGTAGAGGGGTCAAGCACCAACCATGCACTGTGCTTAACAATATCATCGTACCAGTAAGGGGTCAGTCACCAACCATGCACTGTCTTCATCGTACCAGTAGAGGGGTCAATCACCAACCATGAACAGTCTTCATCGTACCAGTAGAGGAGTCAATCACCAACAATGCACAGTCTTCATCGTACCAGTAGAGGGGTCAATCTCCAACCATGCACTGTGCTTAACAATATCATCGTACCAGTAAAGGGGTCAGTCACCAACCATGCACTGTCTTCATCGTACCAGTAGAGGGGTCAATCACCAACCATGCACAGTCTTCATCGTACCAGTAGAGGGGTCAATCACCAACCATGCACAGTCTTCATCGTACCAGTAGAGGGGTCAATCACCAACCATGCACAGTCTTCATCGTACCAGTAGAGGGGACAATCACCAACCATGCACAGTCTTCATCGTACCAGTAGAGGGGTCAATCACCAACCATGCACTGTGCTTAACAATATCATCGTACCAGTAAAGGGGTCAGTCACCAACCATGCACAGTCTTCATCGTTCCAGTAGAGGGGTCAATCACCAACCATGTACAGTCTTCATCGTACCAGTAGAGGGGTCAATCACCAACCATGCACTGTGCTTAACAATATCATCGTACCAGTAAAGGGGTCAATCACCAACCATGCACTGTCTTCATCGTACCAGTAGAGGGGTCAATCTCTAACCATGCACAGTCTTCCTCGTACCAGTAGAGGGGTCAATCACCAACCATGCACTGTACTTGACAATACCCGCATTGTATTCTCTTTTGATACACTTGTTACACATTTTACAAATAATTCATTGAAATAATAGTATGCGGGATGTGTAAGACAAAGTTTTAGAAGTGTTTTAGGTTTGTGTTATCTTTTTAAAAAAGTTCGGACGATCTGTAGTAATATTCAGTGAAAGTCTTCCGTAGTTTATGATTTCGGTATTCCTTTTTTTTATAACTTTTTGAGGAAGATTTCAATAATTAAAATCCTCTAACTGAGCAAACTTATGCGAAACGAATAAGTTGTGAAATATATACACCGTATGATATCGCTTGAGAGACATCCCCATCAGGCTTGAGGAAATTAATAAAATCTCTAAAAGGATCCCTTGGAAGCATGTCAATTTCAATTTTAAAATTTAATCGTATCTTATATCATATATTTCTAAATACTATTCACAACTCCAAAGGGTGTATTTGTTAAATTACTCCAGTTTCATTACATGTCAATTAACTTTTGCTATCGCAAATGTTTTCTCAATTAATGCTACCAGTTTTTCCTTTAGGCGAACATTTGTAGTCTTTGTTTTACCATGTACAGAATTCTTGGTGAAATAAAACAGATTAACATCCGAGTTCTCATATACCTTAAAGCAATACACCTGCACGTGGTCCTTTATTGCATTCCGACAAGACATAAAAAGAAGAGAAATATTGTTTATAGTACATAAGGTTGAGTTTGCAATGAATCGAGTCTTACATGGGTTTTGTGTAATTTAGGGATCCAATTAAGATTAGGAAGCTTCAACTGATTGTCGTCAAGTCTGAAACTAGAATTTATACATTGATCTACATGATTTTTTTTACAATACTATTCTCATCTGATGGCGATAACTGCTAAGTTTTCGTATGTTTCAATTAATTTTGTAATGTTTCTTTGTAGTAAATGTGTCATATATAGATAATATTATTTGAAGCGCTTTGTCTGCAGGAGTTAAAACAAAATTTGTATGAAACTTAGATAACTTAAAATTTCGAAGGTTTTGGAGGTAATAAGGAAGGGTTTGATTCATAGAATTTTATGCGAGGTTTTGTGATTTTAAAACATTCTTTTGCTGTTCAGTAAGTTGTAATCAATAGACTGTGCAATTTCAGTTTATCTATATTATTATGGACCTTTAGAGAAAATGTTTCTGATTCTTTTATCGTCAGTTATTTTCAAGTTACCCGTTATGATATGACCGGCTGGTTGATAACAGTATTTACTTTTTCTCCCTAGCTTTGACAGAATACTGGTGTTACTCATTCTTTTATGAATTGCTTTTGTGTTAAAATCAAATGTTCTTGTTAAATGTTCAATTCGTTTACGTCTTTCTGACTAAGAAAAAGAGATGTCAAGATTAGGGAGGCTGACACGCTGGCTGTTTTCAAAAATCGACTAAAATCCATTTCTTTGTTCAACATTTCACTAACTGATCGATACTTTTTTTCTTTTAGAACAGTATTTTATCCTTTTTGCTGACGTTGATCAAAGAACAGAGTAATGTTGTATGCTTCACTATCTGCATATATATGTATTAAATGCTACATTAATTTAAACTAAAACACTAGAGCTGATAAAGCATGGGGCAAATATGCAAAATAGATAATTTAATGTATGAATTATTTGTAAGAAATTCATTTGAAAGCATGAAACCCAACCAACCAACTAACCAACCAACCAAGTAAGCGTGCTTGGTTTTAGCACCGGTTTATTAGTAATGGAGTTCATGATCCCAAAGGAGAAGAAAATATGAGCCGCGCCATGGCAAAACCAACATAGTGGGTTTGCGAGCAGCATGGATCCAGACCAGCCTGCGCATCCGCGCTGTCTGGTCAGGATCCATGCTGTTCGCTTTCAAAGTCTATTACAATTAGAGAAACCGTTAGTGAACAGCATGGATCCTGACCAGACTGCGCGGATGAGCGGGCTGGTCTGGATCCATACTGGTCACAAAGCTACTATGTTGGGTTTCTCATGGCGTGGCTCAATAATAACACTGAGTCCAAGTACGAGGAGACATTTTACGATTTTCAAAACACTCTTAAAGAAAGCATAGCAACCAACTCTTTTTTAAATAATTTTACATGTACGTAATACTATTCCCTAATAGTGTAATATGAAATGTCATAAGAAATCCTTATCAGTGTGCCAAATCTAAAACCTTGAACAAAATCTGAAGAAATTTCGCAAGGATAGTGTCTGTTGCGGTTGCGATAACAGACACGATCTCATGTTAACACGGTTTTATTTATCTGTCTGCTATTGGAAATACGCCTAAGTGCAGTTCATGTCTATAGTCTGTATATTTTTTGTCTCGTGGTAAGTGCTCTGTTCATTTGTTTTCTGAATAACAAATTGCTGCTTACACTTTTTATATCAATTCAAGACGTACAGAATTTCATTAATCATGATTTATTTAAGCGATATAACGGTATTGGTAATTTCACGATTCCCTAGAAATATTTTTTTTGCTCAGTTATTATCTGCTGTCACGGTGTGAGCAGGACCGTTACCAGTCGTTGTTGTCGGACTGTACCGATTGCCACGAATACAAATCTGACAAATCTTGATACAAAAAGGTAAATGCTTCGAACACTTATTTTCCTAGTATGAAAGAAGGAATTTTGCCATTTCAGGAACTTTGAATAATTTTAAAAAGTGTTATATTTCTGTCTGAATACCTTCTCTTGATGAATAAAATCATATTCATGAAGACATGTGTCCCTGATTTCCACACCTCAGAAAAAAAGTAGTATAAAAGATGGAACGCGCATGCACGTTATCTCGATGGACACGTGATAGCCACTTGCAGTATAGTCTTGATTCAGGATCAAGTAAATATTGTTCCGTATATATTCTTTACAAAACGGAAATATTCAGGGTTGTCATACATAGCAAGACTCATATCAAATACAGACAGTTACATAGTTTTGAAGAATTTTCCTAAATCTGACACAAACTGAATCACCCACAATTGCTTATTGCAAAAGCACATCAAAATTACACTGCCATGGTCGACTGATACTACTGATGAAAAATTAAGTCTTAATTCCCAAAATATAATCATGTAATGAAATTATACAAAACCTTGCATTTATTCATCTGTGCACGGCCCAGGTGAAATAACAGTGTTCGATAGGCCTTCATCTCAGTTTCTTGCAAATTCATTTCTGTTCTTAGTTGCTGTCCTGAAAAATAAATTTGACCGGATTAAGATAAAAGAAAATAAGAGGAAAATTAAGTTTGTCTCTTCGAATTTCACGTTGTGTCATGATCTATAGCTATCTTTTATCGTGGCAGGTATATAATGGTATGAAATACCAACTTACACAATTACACACAGTTAGACCACGGTAAACCGTAAATAGCCAATGTCAGATAAGTCTTGTACCCGACTTTATTATGTACCTATATAAATTCTGCCAAAAATACTGCTTGTATTTCACAAGTTAATATGAACAGACATAAAAAAACTCAATATTGTACATTTTGTATTGTACGTTGCAGGACTACTTTCATTTAATATGCATGACTTGACGCAGCGCACATAAAAACTTCACTCATTTTTTATTTTAAAATCGACAAACATTGAAGACTTCGTTCGATAACAGAACACCAAACAAAAGGGTGGAGGTATATAATAAAAAAGTAATGGACCTTTTCGGCGTAGATGTACATGTGTGCGACTACGTACACGTATTATGTACTTCGGACAGAAGTGGGGGTGGGGTGGGGTGGGGTGGGGGGTCAGGTCTCAACAACAACAAAGAATTTATTATCGAAAGTCTCAAAGTCAGGGCACAGCTGAGTTTGACCATATTAAGAAATGGTTTTGCATACCACCAGTTGGAATATTGCAATATTCTAAACAATAAGAATAGTTCCACAATGAATTCTGTCATTGTGAAACTACTCTTTTTGTTAAGAATATTTCAATTCCAACTGGCGGTATGCAAGACCATTTCTTAGCACAGATGCATTTGCCTCCTCTAATTTTCGCTGCATAGGTTTGTCGCCTAGAGTGAAACGTTTACATAATGTTTACATAAATTGGAATAAGAACCATATTTCATAAGAACTATATTAAAGGGATGACCACTAGAATATCAGGGGCGAGGCTGTCAGACTGAAGTAAATAAATGATTATGTATTCCGGTTGCAACATCTAACTTAATATCATTCTAGTATTCTTGTCTCGGTTATAAATGAAATACATTTTCAGGAAGTATTTTAAAATCTCATAAGACATTCTACTCGCTTTTCTCTTAATGAATATTACAGTATTTAAGATATACTACTGCCTCCTAGCCAAGGTTTGTTTGCAATAAAAATGTTATAATCTGGCTACAAGTAATTAAAGTTTATTCTAGAACATTAGATAAAACAGTCGTTCGCTTCGCTCGTAATAACTACATGTATTCTGTTTTGTTCCATATCCTACACATTCAGTGTGAAAGGCAGTATTGTAATAATTTTGCTTTTATTCCAGCAAGGACATCCGCAAATATAATGGCTTCCCGTGCAGTTATTAAGTTGTTCCTTTAAACTAATTTTAAAATGACATGTCAAAATTAACCTTTTTATGCTAACCAGCTACACCATAATAAATTCTTATTGTGCCTTCCTGTTGTTTCACATATGCCTTTTATTCATTTAAAATGTTCATTCGTGTTTATTTGTATAAGTAATGTTTACAGAAGAACTAAAATTAGGGTTGGCAAATTGCACAAGATTGCTTCTTGCAATTTTATTACAAAATTTATGTGAATAGATGTTTCACACCAGGTTTTCTATGTAAATAAAAGGTAAACGAGTCTGAGCAAAACTGCCAACCCACGCTCCTTTTATATTCTAATGGCCGTCCCCTGACTAATGAATCTGAATAAACTTCCAGCAGTGTTTTTATTCTCCGGATGTCGAAGACCCTTGAGACATACGGTACCCGTCTTCCATCGGTCCTTCACCGTGAATGACTGTCGTTTTCAGTTCCTTTGACTGTTATCGTTAAAATCAAACTTTATACAAATTATCAACATCAAGTGGGCATGCCTCTTTTTCTCTAGCTAGACAACAACGAACCATTAGTAAATATTAATATCAAGTCTCATAGTCATGGCCAAAGCGCTATGAAAGAATAAAATATTGGGATTTTATACTTCTTTGATATGACACAGGTGAGGAAGAACTGATCTTGCTTATCGCAGGTTGGTTTGTGTAAGATTTTTTCTTACCTACGTTTCTGTTTTGAATTTGTAAGTAATCTTGCTGAATTATTCTAAAAAAATATTGTTATTCAAAATGTGTCCAGTTTGTTTTAGAAAACCGCTAGAAATGGATCGAAATACGTGTACATGTTTGTAGTCGTGTACATTTCCATTTACGCCGAAAAGGTCTAATAAGACTACATAATCACATACAAATTATCAATTCACTTGTCAACAATCGGTATAAAGGGGCAAAATAATTGTGGTTCTATTGATTTTTTTCTTAAGCACAGAAGACATCAAAACAGGAACCAGTGTTGGTGTTATGTATGTATGTATGCATGTACGCATGCATGCATGCATGCATTCATTCATTCATTCATTCATTCATTCATTTTGTTTATTATGATAAAATGAATGCCTAGACGCTCTCAGGAATACAAACACATTCTACTTTTTCTTGCTTTTCTTGTAATGTATGATATAGTTGTTCTACTTTCTAACAGATCTTGTACGGATCGTGCCGGTGTAAGACCGATAAGTACGCTACGACAGAGATCGCGTTATCTCCAAACGACATGTTTAATTTACAACAAGTTAACCTAAAAAGTTAAAACTATGGAAACGTTTTAGTGAATGTGTAAATTGCATTTGCTTTTGTTGTGTTTAACACACGTTATAGATCATGTGCGACTGTCCAGCTTTGTTGGTGGAGGGAGAAATCAGGTTCTGTGGTTTGTTGAGCCGTATACAGAACGAATATGTAACACGAGTGAAAAATTCGACCGAATAGATCAAACGTGATATATTCGGTCGAAAATAGTACGCGCATGGTACATATATGGAACATGATATGTGATGTATACGTTGGACATAAGGTTTTATGCACACCTAAACGAATATCTCGCGTGCAGAAATGGGCAAAGAAAAACGAAATTTTCAACGAATACATCGCATTTTCATCAGTCTGGAAAATTTATTTAATTTTATTGACACATCTCATTTATACCACACTGACTTTGCTAATGCTAGATTCACACGGTCGATCGGATCGACCCGATCATTCCGAAACACTGTTCGGGCACTGGACTATCGGGTCGGGATGATTAGTCTTATGTCTTTTAATTTATAAAATGTTTGATCAATTATCGAAAGAGTGGTTTGGAAAGTTATCGACTGCTTTGTGCGGCCGTCGGGTGTCGAGTTAACATTGACATAAAATTGGGAAATGGTTGGTGACTAATCGAGCTCGTTTAGCAAGAGGTCGTGATATTCGTTATAGGTCTACTTTGATCGGCAATGCTCGGACTTTTAATCCGATATGTTTGATATCTGAAAACGCTGAGCAGCGGTTGGTTGGCAAGCGTTCGTGAAGAAATCGTGAAAAGATCATGTAGCAATCGACTCTTCATCGTTTAGAAACTGCATTGATCGAAAAAAAAAAGAAGATGAAAAACGATACTAGATTGCTGTTCGAAATCGCCACCCGATCGATGCCATCTGCTGTCCAGATTAGTTGAAACTACCATTACCACTATCACTAGCCAGAGTGTACCACTACCACATCTGTTAGTACCACTACAACTTACACTACTACCACTACAACCACTACCACTAAAACCTCCTCGATAGCATCACAACCACTACTACCCCTTGAAATTTCTTTCCTTGAACTTTCTTTGTCATAACGCTGACCCTCATGCCGTTTCAAACAGTGACGTCATGATAATAAGACACGCTGCTAAGTATATTTATGGACTGCCTGTTTCTTTTCTATGAGACAGCATGTGTTCATTCGGCGCACTTACATATCTGAAAGTCAAACATCGGTAATCCCATGTGTATACATTTGTTTTCATTACATCGAGTATAAAACATCACTATACATTTTTATCAGTGTAACAGCTGGGGCCATCCATAATAGCATTTCATTTTTCATCATGAAGGCCTATGCTGTAATTTTCGGAGAGACGAAATGCAATGACGTGATTATTACAATACATTTATTTCATAAACACTGGGTAAACTTGATATATTTGCATGGCCGGCTCCTGTGATGGGTCCAGGATGGATGGGTTCCGGTCCCCTTCTTGGAATGAGTTTAACTAAAGTATAATTTGTAATTTCATGTACTTTTATATCACAACGTATGTGACATATACGTTTCGGTGTAAACTGTCAAAAATGACCAAACGAATATGTCACATTAGAGAATGCCAATTTTACGGTTGAATATACAGTCCCTGGCTCGCGGATTTTGCTTTTTCCGCGTTACCACCGGCAAAAATATTTGCCTTGAGTGGAAAATTGCGATGATTTTTTCACACTGAACGGCTGTTGACAAGAGCGGAAAATCGCGATGATTATATAATACACCGCAATAAAAGTATCACTAAATGCCCGCGGCGAGTCACGAGGAATAATCTCAGCGGGTCGCGGTGAATTGCGATGGATCGCGGTGAACCACCGGCAATCACCGCGAAATCCAGGTAAATTTTGTAGGTTGAATACATATAAACTCTCTACTGTTGTTACATGTATAATTGCATTAGTTTTTTCTGTTAAAATGGACAAGTAATAGGGTTTAAGAACAAATAAATAAAATTAATGTTGATATGTAATCATTCCATTAGTTTAATAATTTATCTATAGTATTTAACAAATTAAAATTTATTCCTATCTTACCTTTTGGATAAATTTCAAAGTTTTCACGTAGGGCTTGGCGTCGCAATTTTGTAGTTTTAAGTTGAAATTTAATGATTTCCTGTAGAGGATAAATGTTTATATTCATTCGCAAAATAAAACAGAAATATAAGTAATATATAGCATTTCACAAAAACTGTCTCATGTCATTGTGGAGTACCGAGGTTGGAGAAACAAAATTTGACCCGTTTCACACTTGCAGGAAGTGTCACTTTTCATACTGTTTATTGTCATCAATATTTTATCATAAGCATAGTCAAATACTGTATGATACACGTACTTGACACTTGACACTTTTCTATTTTTGTAAAGAAACAGTTGCACAATGTGATATGTATTATCAACAGACATTATATCAGGCATTTTTTTTTATAGAATATTATATAAAATATATAAAGAAATCGTTGTTTAAGTACTTTCTAAGTAAACCACTTTACATTTCGGCAAGGATGGTCACCTGTTTTTACCAAATTAGTTTTAAATATAATTTTATAATAAAATTTTATTAAATCTTTAGGCACAATAAAAATCAGAAATAAGAGTCTTTGTGTTTTCGTTTTCGGCGAAGGCCGACTCTTATTTTATCCAGTTTAAGCTAGTTTTAACAGTTTTAACCAAATTTTACACAATTTTTACATAGAATAGAAACAAAGGTAATAAAACTTTAATAAGAAATAACTTCAAGAAATTCAGTAGGAATCACAGGCAGTAAATATCATTTTAAGTAAAGTTAGGCCAGCATTTGTAGATAGATGTTAGGGACCTATGGTGGCATAAACAACATACAGAGCAGGGTAACAGGTATAAGAAAAAAGTCATCATAGGAAAATCCAGTAGTGAGGAAGTACAGTAAACAAGCAGACGACGACAGGCAACCGAAAGCAGGCAACAGGTAAACAGGTAAATTTTAGCTAAGAATTATACCGCGAAATTGAGGTTGTCCCGTACACAGGGAATGCGTATAGAGCTTTTATTATCCAATAGATTTGCTTCAAACTTTCCACATCGTTAAAAGATAGATACAGCTAGATTGTCCGGGCATTTTCATTAAGATATAAACAATAAACTAAACAAAATTACATAAAAACGGCCGATTTTCAGTAAAATTACCGGTAAAATTTCATACAGCGCGGCCGTAAATAGCTATTATGTCTAAAAAGTAAATAAATTGAAATCAATGCGGATATTAAATTTGGACTTTCGGCTAGAAAAGGCAAAAAAACAGAATTAAAAAATCTTTAATAATAAAAAAAATGCTGTCAATTTAAAAACATACAGAAAAGCGAAATTGTTAACCATAATGCGAATAGTAAAGTACATGGAGTAACATATTTATCGATCAAACTCCAATGCAGTGATCTCCCTTGCCGCTTCGCTCATTGATCACTGCCAACACAATGAGCAAAGCGGCAAGGGAGATCACTGTGTTGGAGTTTGATTTATCGATATGACATATAGGCGTGGCGTGTAATCTAAAAATAAACCTGTGAATGGAAGGTATCGGACGTAAATACATTGTTGTTATAAATGTGTTTTTAAAGTTTTAATATATTTTAAATGTTTTAAAGTTAGTAAATAAAGTAGTAGTGCATAGACTTTAGTTCATGAGCAGTGGCAATCTTTTTGTTGCGTAACGTAACAAATTTCACCAAACTGTTTCCAAAATAAATATAACAAAAAGTAAAATGGCATTATAATTACATTCAAAGCGCATCTATATCTTATCAGTGTTGTATATCTCTGTGTTGCTTTAACGCTCCTTATTTAGTGGCAATTCGGGGCCAATAAAATGGATAGATGGATCGCTTTTTTCTAATTTCATAAAAAGTTAGTTTATTTAATGAAAACATACGTATTTCTGTTGGAGTTTAAAGCACTGACTTCAAAATATTTTTATGATATTTATTTTGCATCCATGGAAAATTTATCTGTTATCATGATATATATTTCTAGTTTTTATGAAATCAATCATTATTATTGCAAATGTTTCATGAACATTATCGGGTGAAAAATCAATTCCGTTTTAAATGCAGATACTTTATATACATTATAAAATCATTTTCGACATTTTTTTAATTTCACTGTGTAACACCTTCAACGCCTTATTTACATGTAGCAGACTTTATCACTAAAATATTACTGAAAGCTGTAAATATATGATTTTTAAACTCGTAATCTGATAATATCTGAAAGAAAAAATAAATTCACCATATAGTTGAGCCGCGCCATGAGAAAATCAACATAGTGGCTTTGTGACCGCGCAGTTTAGACAGGATCCAAGCTGTTCGCTTTCATAACCTACTGCAGTAAGAGAAACGGTTAACGAACAACACAGATCCTGATCAGACCGCGCAGATGCGCAGGCTGGTCAGGATCCACGCTGGTCGCAAAGCTACTTTGTTGGATTTCTCAAGGCGCGGCTCATATTATGCTAACCTCCCTGAAAATAATAAGATATAAGATAACGAAGTGAAATCTTCAATTACCTCATCGTTAGTTCTAATAAGTCCTTTAATTCCTGATCTGTTTCTTGTCGTCACACAAGTATTTTACAAGAAAATGCGAAATTTAATTCGTTGACGAAGTGCCATTATAGGTTACTTTTTAATTCCAGCGTAATTCTATAACTTTTAAGTTAAACACAATATCACAACTATGTTGAACAATGACTGTTTTCATGGCATGAAACACTCAAATAAGTAATCAACTATAATCAAATTCATATCTCGGAATTAAAACAAATGGGCGTCATTGCAATTATCGACCACAATACGTTGATGAATGATGTATTTTTGCAACTCAGCCATCAACAACAATTACTTCAACATAAATAGTGTTTTATTAAATATTGTTGCAATATTATTCAAAACCAAAATCATCTGGTTAAAATGAATTAGCTAATTATAGTATACGATCGGAGTTCAATGGAATTACATAACGCCGGAATTTTAAAAGCAATGACAGTCTTTTGTGCATTTATGAAATTATAGAATTTAATGGAAATTATACTTGAAATAGAATAGTTAGAAGATATAAATGCCTGCAAAATACAAAATACTATTTATTTTCATCTTGTCTAAATGAATTAACAAATTATACAGTAGTACACGTATATATACATGTATTATACAAGTTCAAAGACTTAATGATATTAAATTTCCTAACCCTGATGTTTTAAAAATATAATCCTTGCATTTATTAAATTATATGAGTTAATGGAAATAACACCTGAAATAGAAAAGTAAGGAGAAATAAATGATTCAAAAATATAAAACATTGTTTAATTTCTTCATTTCTTATCCCATCATATTGTTGAAATTTTAAATTAACTGTATACATAACAACAAGCCACTGCATTTACCTGTAAATCGCGGCGATTCATCGCAATTCACCGCGAACCACCGGCACTTCATCGCGATGCGCCGCGACCATCATCGCGGGACACCGCAATCGATTTTATTGCATTTGTTCGCGGCGGACGCTGTTAAATGTATTGCGGAGATGCATGAAAAAACGCGCATCCCCGCGGCTCAGGAAATTGTCCGCGCTAGGGTCCAATCGCGGGTAAGCGCGGATTTGAAAAATCCGCGAGCCAGGGACTGTATCACAGACGTGTTACATGTTCGATCTGTGACATATACGGCTCAACAGTGCTTTATCATACCCCCGAACAACGAAATTGTAAGGGAGGCATATTTTAGGTTCTCTGTCTGTCTGTCTGTCTGTCTGAGCCCAAATTTGCATAATGAAGTGGCTATAGGAAAAATAGGTTACTGTACTTTTTCTTTGATGTCATTCATTCTGTAACACTTTAATGTGGTTATTTTTATTTTACGCGGCTAAAAGAACAATAAAGAGAACAAAAGAGTAGCCACATAAATACCAAAATGTCGGAACGTCCGTCTGTTTATCCGTAGGTATAGTCTTATGAGCAGCATCCCTCCTAATCTCCTTGACACAACTTAATGAAACTTCACACAAGTGATCAGTAATTACAGTAATTGTGCATGGAGTTAGGTTCTTTCAGAAAAAAAGATTTTCAGAGTTACGGGACTTAGTTCTTTGATACTATTCTATATACATAGAGTCTACATATGCAATCTTGTGCCAACCCTAGATGTACATTGTGCATGTTAGGTTCTTTCTGAAAAAATTCTGCAGAGTTTTGGGACCTCGTTTATTTTGTTATTATACTAAATACTTACAGTCCACATAATTATGCAGTCTTGTGTGCGTCAAATTGCCATGTACTATGTCAGTGAACAATCTAGTTTCCGTAAGCCAGATGGATGGCTTCCTTACACGAAAAATTCGACTGCCCCAGCAAGGCTTGAATATGCTTCGGTTAGGATCAAGTTATTCAAAGTCAGAGACCTTAATCACTTGCCCAGGGGCCTCCGTGGCCGAGTGGTTAAGGTCGCTGACTTCAAATCACCTGCCCCTCATCAATGTGGGTTCGAGCCTCACTCGGGGCGTTGGATTCTTCATGTGAGGAAGCCATCCAGGTGGCTTACGGAAGGTCGGTGGTTCTACCCAGGTGCCCGCTCGTGATGAAATAATGCACGAAGGGGCACCTGGAGTCTTCCTCCACCATTAAAGCTGGTAAGTCGCCATATGACCTATCATGTGTCGGTGCGACGTTAAATCCAACAAAAAAATAATCACTTGCCCACCCCTCCCCCAACCACTGAACAGCTTACACCTTTGGCGAACTAAATTTGGTATCAAGGCAATGTCCCTGTATTAAAATATGTGGGCGCATAATCGTCATAGTGACTGTAATAAATTAGTATTGTCATATCTAAACTCAACAAGTTCGAAAGTTGCTGCATGATGCAACAAAATGAAACTCCGCACCAAACAAATCAGTATACGTAGTACTGATAGAACAGAAGATGATATTACAATACTGTTGTCCAGGCAAACAGACAGTCAGATGGGGTTTCATGAATGTTATAGAAAGAATTGCCTTTGCAGTGTGAGAGGGATTTATATTGTTGCATTTAATAACCTATTTATTGACTTACCATGACCCATTTGCGAAATTGACATCTAAGTTTCGCTACATGGAATGAAATGTATTGCATGCACAAAGCTGTACTTCAAATCAGACTTACATAGAGTTTCAAACTTAGCTCAGATATTAGCAAGAACATTATTCTGATAAATGTCTAATCAGAAATGTGGACTCTATTATGATACTTTAAAGTTAAATGATGAGGAAGGACTAAGAGGAACAATGTATGAAATACAACAAATACCAAGGACGTGAAATTCACAGTTTAAAATGTTGCAAATAGTTAGATCTATGTATGAACATGTCCGTTGTCGAGTAAGACATTGTAATAAATACTCAGATTTTATGGAAACAATTGTAGGCTTAAAGCAGGGCGAGATTTGTTCACCGTTACTATGGTCTATGTTTATAGAAGACTTGGAACTATATATTGGGTCTAGACCCGGAAGTGGTTTAAATTTTGATGATGTTACTCTTATAATGTTTCTTTACGCAGATGATATGGTTCTTTTCTCAAATGATGTTGATGATTTACAACAAAGCCTTAATGACTTGTGTATATATTGTAACCGTTGGGGTTTACAAGTGAATACGGATAAAACGAAAGTAATGGTTTTCAGACGTCGTGGAAGAGTTCGTAATAATGAAGTGTGGTCATATGATGGTAAAAGACTCGAAATAGTTGACAGTTTTAATTATTTAGGTGTGGTATTTGATTCTTATGGTAATTTTAACTCAAATATGCAGATGCTTGTTGGGAAATCGTTGAAAGCTATGAACACTTTATTCTGTAATACTAGAGAATTTAATTTTACACCTAAGACGATGTGTAGCCTATTTGATTCTTTTGTAACATCTATTTTAAATTATTCCTCAGAAGTGTGGGGATATACTAAATGTAAAGACATCGAAAGAATACATTTAAAATTTTGCAAAAAGTTGTTGAATGTAAAAATCTCTACAAGTAATGTTGGAATTTATGGGGAACTAGGTCGCTTTCCATTGTATATAAATAGATTTGTTCGTATAGTTAAATATTGGTTTAAACTTATCAATACTGACAACATTGTTTTACAAAATGTGTATTTTATGTTAAAAAATGATCTGCTTAGTGGCAAGATAAACTGGTTATCTAATGTTAAAGATATGCTTACTACAAACGGTTTTGGTTATGTATGGGATTATCCATATAATGTTACCGTAAATGTATTTATTTCTGACTTTAAACAGCGTCTTGTTGATAGTTTTATACAGAACTGGAAACATGGGGTGAATCAAAATAGTGTTCTATTTGTGTATAAATATGTTAAAGAAAATTTTGGTCATGAGGAATACTTAAGTGTTGTGCAAAATCGACTATATAGACAATTATTAACAAAGTTTAGGCTTTGTGCTCATAGACTTCGTATTGAGACAGGTAGATATGGTCTGTATAGAATTGACAGATCTGAAAGAACTTGTGAAGTATGTGGAAGTAATGACATAGAAGACGAATATCATTTTATAATTGTGTGTCCGAAATATAAAACAATCAGAAAGCGTTATATTGCTAAATATTATTTTCAGCACCATAGTATGCAAAAATTTATACATCTGATCTCATCAACTAACGCAAAAGTGCTAAATAAACTGGCATGTTATATACATTGTGCCTTGAAAATTAGAGACAATTTCTTAAATGATAGAACATGAAATATTTATTAATGCTTTGAAGCTTTGTAATTTATGAACTGTTACTCTCGTTTTGAATGTTTATTTTTTGAATGTGTAGATACTTATTTGTTGTATAGTTTGACCTTATATATTTGATATATTGTATGTTTAGATGAGGAGCTTTCAGCTCAAGTCTTGAATAAAATCTTCTTCTTCTTCTTCTTCTTTAAAAGGAACAAGAAAATAATAACCCGACGATTACGTTGGTGTATTTAATTAGAGGGTATTGTTGTTGTTGTTTTATTCACTTCCTTCTTAGGAAAATAGCTTCTGAATACGCAGCAATGAATATTGACTAAACAGTTCACTGCTATAAACAGTCATATACAGATCAACTGGTATTTTGGAAGGACAAACAGTCAATGTTGTGTATTTAGCCACCTCCCAAGAAAGACCATTGCTCTGATTTGGCTGCCTGTAAGAAACTTACATTGAGACAGCAGAGCAAGGATACTTTAAAATCCAAGTCAGTTGGTTCAAATGCCAGTTTTTGTCTTATCGTTTCGTAACATTTTTAAAATGTTTGACTATACTTAATATGCAAATCAAACAGTAAACACATAAAAATCCAAAGTAAAAACTAAAATGTAAGACACTATTTATGGATGTTTGTTCCAAACGTACGTACTGTGTAATAAGTTTAGTGTGGTGTTAATTACCAAAAGTAGAATGGGCATAGCCTTGTCTACATTTAGATGACAGAGCCTTGTACCTATAAGGAGTTGAAGAGTGAAATATAAACTTTAATACATAAATATCAACTTAGAACAAAGAATTAAAGGCATAGTAACATCACGATACACAACGTACAACAATCTTTAACAAATGCGAAACAATCCTTAACAAATACACAACAATCCTTAATTAACAAATACACAACAATCCTTAACAAATACACAACAGTCCTTAACAAATGCTAACAGAATTAGTAGTATAAAACTTACTTACATACAATCCAAAAAAGTAACATTATAAAGTGGGTTTAAAAATTAGCATAAATTAAACCTTACAAAGCAGAAATAAATATGGCAAATAACAATGCCTACAGTATAATAAATCAATATTTAAAATAAAATAAAAAATGATATTATTACAACGAAAAAGGTAACATTCTGGCGCATTTATCAAACTGAAAACGAAAGGAATTTTTAAAGTAATGTCCGACACTAATTGCTTTCTTTTCTGCTCTTTGATCCTTTACCGCTTCTTTGTTTCTAATGAAAAGTTATTTTTAAACTTATTTTTCTCGTTTGTGTTGTTAAATTTGAGGTCATTAGTATGGGCCAGATCAGACATTAGAAATAGAATTTGAAATTTTGCAAATCGAAAGGAAAAATCATTATTTACGACATACACTGCACGCTGCACTGACAAAAAGCCATCACAAATACACGCCTGTGGGCGCGGAGAGTGATGCGTGATAAACTGATCAACAACTATTAATTGGACGCACACTAAATCCACAAAATTATATTTTAGGTGGTCATTTGCAATGACACTTGACATATTTTCATAAAACGGAAACACGTAGTGTTCCAGACTACAACTTTTTACTTTCTTTTATATAATTTTTCCAGTTCAGGTAATAACAGGTTGTCTTTTATTCTATGCCTTGTTCATGAGTTATCGGATTAAAGGCAAATAAGGTAAGGTAAGGTTTGTTAAACGTCGCATACAATCACCGACAGCAAAGCTCTTGTGCGACAAACTTAGTCTAGGTATTTAGTAACAGACACTGTACCTCCTTGTACAACCTTTCTGATCTGAGTGACAAGCAGCTACTTGTGTCATTTTCGTGGTTTTGGTATGACAAAGACAGGGATCGTACCCCGATCTCCTGTAAACAAAGCGGACACTACCATTTAGTTATTGAGGCGATAGAAATTAATTAAATTCCGTTTAGTTTATTTTTCTTGAAAAAATAACTGATGCGCTGCATTTCGAGTCGGTCGATTTATTTTTGTAGGAAACTTATCATTCCATAAAAGTATTTTTTCGACATGTAACAAGCTTTCTTTACTAGTTAATTGCTTGCATTCGCTTTTATTTGCCTTTTTATTTTGCTATATTTTGACATTCCTTTCATTGCGTTTATATTGTTTTGCAGGAGACCCCGTTTTTCTACATCATTATTTATATTTAGTAAAGATTAAAAATGAACACCCCACTTCCCTAATAATTATCTGCTTAGCTAGAAGTCACTGTCACATAAAATATAAAATCATTCTTCAAAACGATTTGAATCTGGACAATTCATGTAGTATAACCTACAGGAAATAGAAAAATGCCTGTAAATTCCATGTAACTTACCCTTCAGTAAATAGAAGGTAGTTGACAATTCATGAAATTTAACCGACAGAAAAAAGAAGGTATTTGAAAAACATCCCATTGATTGGTAGGCTGAAATATATTGCTTCATATCATTAGTCCTTCAACACTGATGCATGTGGGGAAATTGGCAGTTACTTGCGGAGAACAGGTTTGTACTGGTACAGAATCAAGGAACACCGGTTACGTTAACTGCCCGCCGTTACATGACTGAAATACTGTTGAAAAACGGCGTTAAACAAACAAACAAATATATTGCTTCGTGCTTTATTAAGCTGGTCTAAAGAATATAAAAGAGCATCCATATTACACACAAACTTAATAACAACAAACGTTAATTTACGTTTCAGATGTTTGAGGCGTGGAAGCGAATAGTTTTTACAGCATTTCTAGTTTCAAACTGTCACTTTGTAACAACTTTGTTATGCTACTGTACATCACACAACAATGTAGAACCCGTGTTTGAGAACAATGTAACGGCTAAAACCACTTCGAAAATTATACTGAAAAACAAATGTTTCACCGGAAGTATTCATGGACATTTATTCTGTCCGGAGAATCATACGGTATGTAACAGTTTACGTTTAATTTATACCTTCTCAATAAAATTGACTTTGAAGTTAGTATAAAATATAAACGATGTAACTATATATATATGCAGAAAAAAGAAAGCACTTTATTTAATTTATGCAACACAAAGTATCCTAACAAAAAGACAGTACACCGGTTTGTAATTCAAGAAGATGATACTTCACGTGAACTATAACTATTAGTATTAAAATAGTCTGTGCCGTCTAAAACAAAAACATAATTACAAGGGGCATTCATGGCCCAGTGGTCCAGCCAACCGTCTTGGAATCACGTGCCTTTCATTGTTGTGGGCTGAAAACCTCGATTGGGGTGTTGAATTCCTTTTTGTGAGGAAGGCATCTAGTAGACTTATGGCAGGTCGGTGGTTCTACCCGGGTGCCCACTTGTGTCTGAAATAATGCACCGAGAGGCACAGGTGTTCTTCTTTAACCATCAAAAGCTGGAAAGTTGCCATTTGGTCCAACAAAAAAAAAATAATTACATTGTAAATTGATCTTAAACAGCTAATTATTAATGCATTTATCTAAGGTAGAGTATAACGCTTGATGGAATCTATTCTCTAAAACCTTCAAAGTTTTGTATCTTTATTATATTTAGAATGTATAACAACCTATTCAGTTTGAAAGGGTCTTTTAGAAGATATAGCAGTTGTGAAAACATTCAAATAAATCAGTACAGGTACAAGTATATATCATGCAACATAGTAAATTGTTGATTGTAAGTAATAAGTATTATTACATTAGCATTCTAATATGCTTGTTTTTGTTAAAATACGCTTACCCTAAAGTGACGTCATATAACTAACATAAATAACGGGCGATGGCATCATTTTTTGTTGTTGCGACCTCTGTTTCAGATATAGGGCATAAAAGAATAGAAATGATGTGTTTTACTTACATTTATAATCGGTTAAACGTCGATAGAATAAAAGCTATATTCTACAGACTGGGTATTTTCATTTAACCTTTAGCCTGCTGGCAGCAAGTGAATCTGCCTTTGCGACCAGTGCAGACCAAGATCAGTCTGCACATCCGTGTAGGCTGATCATGGTCTGCATTGTTCGCTATTCGGTTAGTAAAGTTTCAATGAACCACCACCCCCACCCCACCCCACCCTTTGAATAATAAAGGGTGTGTCCAAATTGAATGATTGACCAGTCCATTTTAGAAATTTAGCAGGCTAAGGGTTAAACCACTAAAAAATTTCTGATATTTTCAACCTTTCATATCCATTTGATTTGATATGCTCTTTACAGTTCTGTATAAAGCGGGAAGACTTACACTCTACTTCGTGTGATGAAACGTTACATAACAGCGCATCTGGTAAGCCTATCTATCATTAACTTTACATTTTCTTCGTCTGAAATAATAGAACTAATATTTTCTACAAATGTTATACAATGTCATTTTACATGGTTAAAACCTGTGTACTTTACATTATTTCTGGGCTTAGAAGTGCCATATTTACTTTTATAGCATACTGGGCAACTGGAACAGCCAATACAGCCAAACGATTACCATTGGACACAGGGACCGAGTACATGGGTCAAAGGCGTTTCATAGGTTTGTTATTTAACATTTTACTGTCTATACTGCGTAAGAAAATTTTCAGTTCGTTTATCTTAGCTCTATGTTTACTGGTCTAACATGGAACAGAATTGTATATGTGGCATAAATACATTCTTTAAATCGGCTTCATATGTTACTCGCAAGTAAGCTTTCCATGGTGATCAATTTAATATCTTTTACATAGTTTATCGGAATCTTTCTTTCAAAAGTATATGTTTGCAAATTGTAGGCAGTGTAGGGGTTAGGAAAGAAAAGTGTCTAGGTTATTGTTTCAGCTGACGATGGTCGGTGGGGTGAATGGGGTCCTTGGGAGGGGTGCGTTGCAACTTCGTGTGGTGAATTTGGAATTCACAGAAGGAAGCGCGAGTGTTTATCAAAATCTGTAGTAGCACACTGCGTTGGTGACGATGTAGAGTTGAATACATGCTTCATAAATTGCACAGTGAAAGGTAAGCTATTACTTGCAACCTTCGAAAATGCACAGAACATCTGACTGTATAGATTGCGTATCTAAGTGAAAAGACGTTCAATAATTTTAGCACTTTAGCACTGAAGAACTTAATTAAGCTGACAGCGCCGGTTATAGCGTGTGCAGAACGCGGATCCCTTGCGATCGGGAAAAAATTAATGGCAATATATACCAGGTCACAAAAATACATGTCGCCAGTCCGAGTTCCGCGACTGGACTGATCTATGACGTCATCTAAATGGCTGCCAAATTGGAAACATAACTTTTCGTATTTCGTTATGTATTTACGTTACACAGCAAAAACTTCATCTTATTATCTTTGGGTTTCCATCCTAGAATATTTGTTGTCAATGTAATAATAATATTGAAGTATATTAACAATGAAATAATATGAAATATGAAAAAAATATCCTACCCCATCCACTTTATCTCAACAGATTATTTTCATATTGAATATATTTGTTTGGTATATGCTATACCATCAAAATATACGAATATCATCATATTCAAGTAGTGTTGTAGCTATTTATGTGTGCTTTAAACTATCTCAAAGTTATGTAGTCTTGTCAATTTTGATATTTATTTAACTTGTAATGGAACAAAGCTCATTCTCATCTACACATGAAAAGTGTACCAATTTGCTGACCCACCATTCGTATTGCATTGACCTCCACTATGACATTAATCATCCGCACATAATCAAATGCAATGATTAGAATTCCTACCATTCTTCTTACATTTCGTTCCCGATAAATATGATTTATTTTGATCGAAGCCTTTCAAAACTTGGGATTAATAGTTTCCATAGGATCTCAAAACCTTATTGAACAGTAATGACAATAAACTTTCCATAGTCCATAGTTTCGATTGTTACTTTCATTTTAGAATATATCTGTGGCAAGCAATTTGTGAGAAGGTCGGTATCACGACTGGGTGATGAACCATTTGCCATCATATGGCATTCTGGGAACTCTGTGATAATTTTATCAATGCTTAAGAGCTGGCACAACATTTAATAAAATGTTTTGAGAATTTTCATAACCGTTCTACGACAGAAGTCTTGCTATCAAAAGTGTCTTTCTTTAAATCACAATTGTGAACGGCAAAGAGCGAATGTCGACCATTCTCAAAGTTTCTTGGAATGTAGACAACCTAATTAAAGAACGTTTGCTGTATAATATTATTAGCTAACTGATTCTAGTCTGCTTAAATATATAACCCATGTAAGAAGTACTTTAGTTCTATACTTTTTTATGTTTAATGTATGTTTAATGTATAATACACCGGCAGCTACCTTTAAGGGTAAATGTCACAGCTGCCTATATGTATATAGGGCAAACTTTTTCCTACGGGCAGAATTTCTTGAAACTTTGTGTACTGACTGAGAACCAAGTTTAAAACGGAAATATGTATAAAAAATTATAGGTACCCGGGCTTGATCTTGAATTATCTGCCTTTAAAAGTAGATGTTTTTAGTTTTTTCCGAGTTTAAAGGGCAGATAATTCATTACCAAGGCTGGGTTACTATATTTTTTTCATATTTCTGTTTTTGATTTGATTTTCTATCAGAAAAAAAAGTTTACTGAAGAAATTCTTTCTGTAAGAATGTTTTCCCCATGTAAATATAGACTGTTGCAAATGTCCTTAACTATGAACATGACAAAATGATACCGCAAAGTCCTGGTCTTTTCAATGGACCGAATTTCTTTAAACTGTGTGTACTGACTGCAAATCGAGTTTGGAACAGAAATAGAAATTAAAATGCACAGTTCTCTTGCCTTGATCTGGAATTATCTGCCCTTGAAAATTCAATTTTTTAGTATTATCTGATTTTCAAAGGCAAATAATTCAAGACCAAGCCTGGGTACCTATGCTTTTAATACATATTTCCGTTTTAAACTTGATTCTCAGTCAGTATACAAAGTTAAAAGAAATTCTGCCCGTAGGAAAACTTGTCCCTATATACATATAGACAACTGTGGCATTTAC
The DNA here is from genome assembly GCF_021730395.1 of Mercenaria mercenaria. NCBI lineage: Eukaryota > Metazoa > Mollusca > Bivalvia > Venerida > Veneridae > Mercenaria > Mercenaria mercenaria. Next base: position 11,006,364 of record NC_069373.1, read on the forward strand.
CTTTAAATGTTATTAGTTATAACCTGCAGTAGGTTTGTGGATGTATGCCTGCATATAAGGGTCGAGCACATAAGATTCTGTGACGAGTTGAGAACGTGACTCTCTATGGCATGTTCACATTGTCACTCTTGCTTTCCGCGGAAGGACCCAGAATAATCCAACGTAGAAAACGTGCAATGAAATAGGTATAGACTTCCCAAGAAGATGTTATCAGTAGTAATTGTTATGGTCCTGTACGTACCAGCCTTAGGGATGAGTATCCTTTCCTCCAAAAGAATTTAGCTCTAGAGGAAAGCTCTTGTATTATGTTAACCTTTTCGTGTTTATTGCCGACTTTAGACGTATTTGAAATATTGTAAGACTTTTTGATTGCCGTTAGTAATTTTCATCCATAGAGCATTGGCCTCTTTCAACAATTTGTAGTTACGATTGCCTTTCTTGACAGAAAACAAACAGGCCTTTTTCCTAATAGAATCAATAAAACTTCTGGTTATTACTAGGGGCGTTTCATTTTCAGTCACATTTGACTCTATTGCTTTTGCAACAATAGTCGTTTCGTGTCTAATTTTAGCAAGATCCACTGTGTCCCTACTGACGCGGCTCTATCACGATCTCTATACCAAGATGCAAAGTCAGTATACGTCAAATCAAGAATATCTTAAGATGGTAGATAGGACTGTTGTATAAGTGCTCTTCGTTTTGAATATCATACTCGTACATAGTTTTCATATCGTGCAAAGTTGTGCTTCTGGAACTTAGTGTGGTTGTGATCAGACATTTTGATACATCTTTGCAGGTATAAAACAACAATATTCAAAACGGTATTACAGAGACGGTATTAACAAACAGAAGTTAAAACATTGTCAAGAAAATGTTAGAAGCAAATTTATTGATGTGTTTCATACAGAGGCTTAGATCTTCCCTTACCTCTTAACTTTTAAACATTTCTGAAAAGACTGTAACTGCTATACAGACATCACGTCAGTTTTCACTGAATGCTGTGTGTATTTTAAGCAATGGTCACATTTACGTTCACGCACGTAGTTGGTCGTAGTTAATTTTAAACGTAGTTTGTCGTACGTTGAAGTACGTGTAAGTACGAACAACTACGTTCAACTACGAGTAAATCTGGTAGGGTTAACTAGGGTATCACTACGTCCTACCACGAGTTACTACGTTACACTACGTATATACTACGATCGAAGTACGAACAACTGCGACAAACTACGATCAACTACGCTGAGCTACGGAAAAGCGTTTAGCCGTAGTGGAGTCCTAGTTTAGTTTAGCCGTAGTTTAGCCCTAGTTGATCGTAGTTGAACCGTACAGTCGATGCGTTTTTCTTGTACTACGATCAAAAACGATACACACTACTGTTAAGTACGATCAAGTACGTTTAACTAAGATCAACTACGTTCAAACTACGGTCACAGTAGGGTCAAAACATCGTAGTTAATCGTAGTCAGATTTTGAACATGTCGAAAAATTATTTGCTTACTACGGACAAATCTTAAGTTCGAACTACGATCATTACTACGTTTGACTACGATTATCTACGTGTAACTACGCTTAGTTCGATCAACTACGATCAACTACGATCATTCCTTACTACGATTAACTACGTGTAGTGTGACCACGCCATTACTGAAGAGCGATATTTCATGGTTAAAGGTTTCACGACGACACACTATTTGAATGGATGTATAGCGACGATCTATTACTGTCACAATAACAGCAACGAAAGTAGAAAGTAACTTCTAAATGTGAAAGATAAATTAGATGTGGTTATACTTTTTTATTCTACAGTTGTGTCAACTGTGTTAAATAGCAAGACAAGATGTCGCTAGAAAGAAAAGAATTCACTCATTCAGAAAGATACTTGAACAAGTCCAAATGTAGAATTATGTTACAGTATATTAATATACAATTTTTGAATGGTGATGGTGCTTTTGGTTTTAAGTTTGTCTTATCTATTATTACTGTTTTCAATTATGAAAGATTATTATCATTAGACAATTATCTACAAGTTTCTTTTTTTGATTTACATTAAATTACGATGCAGCATAGAAATTACTTCATCAAAGCTGATGTCTAATTTCACGTCCCTTTAAAGATGTATTATGCTTACCTTTTATAGATATTTCATCATTGCATATTAATCTTAATCTAAAAACATCTTTATCTTGGCCTAATATATAAATAAACTAGGTATACTGCAATCACAATTAAATGTCTATAAAGTAACAATCATTTGTTTCAAACAAACTTCCAAAGATTTAGTGGCGAAGCATATTCATAATGTGTTTACTTACACATTAATTAGTATGTAGGATTTAAACCGTACACATTATCGATCATATTCACAAACATGTTTATTTTATCATTCCATAAATGATATGCGATAATTGTTAATATATTCAAATATGACATCTGGGCATAATATATCTTTAATATTGTATAAATGATGTTCCTTTTACTCAAAATAACATAATGCTAAATAATTATGTAGAATCTATGTGTACGATTTAAATTACAAAATAAAACCTCACTTCCAGCATAGAAAACAAATAACTTCGATCATTCATTTGAATATGATGATAGATTTATAATTATCAAAATACAGTATAACCTCTCCAGAGCAGCCCTCTCATAAGCAAAAACCTCTCTATAACTACATCATCAAAATTTCACTAAGCTGAAATATACTACCAAATTTACCTCTCCCGAACAACAACCTCTGTATAACAGTAAATATTTTTATCTCCCAAAGGGTGTTGCTCTGCAGAGGTTGCACTGTAGTGGATTATTGCTTTTGATTTCAATATCATTTCTAATGTTATATTCGCGTCTGATTGATATTGAGAAAATTCATGAATCTGAACGAAAATGCTTGTTTTAAAGTAGTTTGAAGCTTCAGAATTCATAAATTTCCAATTTTTCCTGGTTGCTCAAAAGTTAAGGTATAGGGAGATAATAATAGTTTACAAACTTGCAATCTTGATGAATTCCAGTTAAATTTACATTTGCCTGTGTAGATATTTGTCGAATATAATACAATGGTTCTTATATTGATATGATTTCGTAGGCAACTTATGTTTATTAAATTTAAACATATGATAAATAACTTTATCTTGGTTGGGCAGCTAGGACTAGAAATCAAATTTTGAAAATACCTTCAGTAAAAATCTAACATACATTAAGCTGTCAGTGAAGACAAATAAGTGTAAATGATCATTTGTTTTACTCTCAACTAAATCCATTACTTATTTGAAATCTGATTAACCCACCTTCAACGCTCTGAAATTTGACGCTCCTAATGTCGACATCCTCAAAATAACCAGCTGGTTGGCTGCCTCACATGAATAATTCCAAGAATCCAAGTGATATTTTAAACCCGTATCGGGGAGGGGAAAGTATTTAGAAGTCAGCGACCTTAACCACTCGGCCACGAAGGCTCCTCCCTCAAAGGAAAGTTGACATCATTAGGGAATAGGCAGATATTGTCAATGTATGTAGCGACCTTATTACGAACTAGTACGATGATAATAAGCATACGTCAGAGTTTTATCCCATACATATGTCACGTTTTATATGATTTCATACTGGTACGATACTTGACAATATTTCGCATTGTTAACACAGTAGAGACGTCTTTTCTCGAGAAATCTTCATGAAATTAATATATGATATATGAGCCGTGCCATGGGAAAACCAACATAATGGCTTTGCGACCAGCATGGATCCAGACCAGCCTGCGCATCCGCGCAGTCTGGTCAGGATCCATGCTGTTCACTTTCAAAGCCTATTGCAATTAGAGAAACTGTTAGCGAACAGGATGGATCCTGACCAGACTGCGCGGATGCGCAGGCTGGTCTGGATCCATGCTGGTCGCAAACCCACTATGTTGGTTTTCTCATGGCACGGCTCATATATGGATATGGCCGCGCTATCACATACATTCTTTAAAAATGAACAACATTGGTAACATAACACTAAAGTTATGACCATTGATTCAAAAGTTACACCATATTTCATTTCGTTTTTCCCCGATCAATCGTCTATTTTCATAATGGCAATGTCTTCAACATCGAAACTGTTTTCGCGTCTCGCGCTTTGAAATGACAGATCATATCAGATATCAAATTTATCTTACGATGATTACCTTGTCTAAAATCTGATTGCAAAACAGCTCGTTCACCCATTCCAATATTAAATAGTCAATACATGTTGTACTGTTTGCTGTAATGTGTATCGGCATGAAACTAGTCCCACACGGCGATATTTGATTTTCTTAAACTAATGCAGTGTTCAAGTGCAAAGAGACGCGGATGAACTAAGTGTTTCTTCTACGATTAATTCGATTGTAGATCAGAATACATGTGTTTTTGTTCTCTTTAAGTTGATGGTCAGTGGTCTGAATGGTCAACCTGGTCTACATGCTCAAGTTATACTGCAAAGGATGCTATGACTCATAGGTAGAAACCATCTACTTTACTTCGTACATGAAGTGTCAAATATGGCTGGCACGGTCGGGTCTAATTTTCCTAATATGACTTTGAAAATTTCCTCATTTGGCCTAAATCTAAAGTCCGATTTCCAAAGGAATACGACAGGAATATTTCATTGTATACATGTTTTAGCGTGTACACGTTTTATTTCAAATTAGAATGCAAAATTTGCGCCGGCGAAAAAGCAAATTATTTGTAGCACTTATTTTTAGCCCATTAGGACCTTGTGCAAATCCCATTTGCTCCCATGTTAATTTTGCGTGAGGTGTAGTATTGTCATGGGAACAAACAATAAAAATACACCCGAGTGAATTGGAAATTTATTATGGATTTAATGTTAATGCATTATATTTAAAAAAGAAACTTAAAAATTATATTCAATCAAGGTATTGTTTCAATTACCTTTATTGAAAACAATATACAGTCGAACTTGTGTTAAAGACCACCTCTAAACAGAGACCACATGGCTCTAAAGACCACATGTTTTGCTTCCCATTTTAACATTTACAGTTCATTTTAACCTGTGAATAAAAAGAGACCACCTCCCAATGAAGACCACATTTTGACTCTCCTATGGATGTCTTTATAGACAGGTTTGACTGTTCTGATAATTTTGAAATCAAGCTTCACATGATTGTCTGTGACATTATACTGACAACATTGATTTTAGTTTAATGAATATTTAATGACAAAAAAATCAATCGATTAACCACCAATGAGTTTCATAAGCTAAATATTATAAGAAAGAGATAGGCACTTTATTTACTTTTTTTGAGCCTTAGCAAACTTTTTATTTTATTTGACAGCCAATACTATGAAGTTTCAGAAATGCAGAATCAGAAAGTGGGTGGATTCATAACATTTTAAGATAGCCGCCAAATTTAAGGAAGCCTTTCTGTACTAAAATTAATGAATGTCGGATAAGAATGAATATAATGTATTGAAATCAGAGGAAGCAAAAGAACAAGCAGAAAGAACGAAACAATTAGGACACTGCCCAAAGACGACCGGCAGCCAAAACTATAGTGGGCACATAACCTCTCTCATTGTAAAAGGAGAGGGGCGTAAATGCAAGTGGGGAGTTGGGGGAGGGGGAAAAGAAACACCAACATCAACCAAGACAATGTTAGTAACAAAAATACGAAACAGACAAAATCAATCTGAAAAAGGGTCACCGCTTTCGAACGGCCGGTAACCTACATAAAGGAAGCTGGGGCACTTATAATTCATTACAATGTTGATGTAATTCAGGTTACGGAAATGTGACAATCCACCTGCATCAAATGGAGGAGCAGCGTGTCCTGGTAAAAGCTGGGAAATATTAGCATGCTCCGATCGTAAGCACTCATTTTTTTAGGCATATATAAATATATTTTCGAGTAGTGAAGTAATATTTTCTAAACTAGTTTAAAGAAAAATAAAACTATATGCATCTGTCATGATATTAATCAAACTTACATCAAAGCAAACACTTTCTTCCTATTTTTAGCAGATAACTTTTATAATCTGTATGTGATTTCTAAATACCTATATCTTATCGTTTTTTATTAGCTCAAATGAGCACAAACTGCTCATGGTCAGCTATTGTGATCACGCTGTGTCCGTAGTCCGTCTTCAGTCCTGCGTCCTTCCGTCCGTCCCTCGTCTACAATTGTGTTAAACGACATCTTCTCTAAAACCACTTAATAGATTTTGATGAAACTTGCTGTGGACGTTTCTTGGATGGTCATCTACCTAACTTATTCAGACGGTTCCGCTTAGTTGCACGTTAGGGCCTCCAGAGCTAAAAATAGAAAAATCTTCAAACGATATCTCCTCCTAAATCAACGGTCCGATTTTGAAATATTTCACACAAATGGTCCTTATGCCGCTCTCTTCTACGATTGTTCATATCATAGCGAATTTACAAAAATGGGCAAATTTCCCTATATGTTTATAGTGGAAATATTAAAAAATCTTCTTGTGTGAAACTGTTAACCCAGTTTTATAAAAGTTTTACACGAGTGGTCCTTGTGTGATCCTCCACCAAGATTGTTCAAATTATTTTGATTCTTCACAAAACATGGCCGCCACAGGGCGTGGTCACTTGTTCCTATATGTATATAGTAGAAAGTAAAACTCTTCTTGTGTGAAACTGCTTACCCGATTTTAAAATAATTTTACACAAGTGTTTCTTGTGTGACCCTCTACCATGATTGTTCAAATTATTCCGATTCGTCAAAAAACATGGCTGCCAGGGGGCGTGGGGGGGCGTGGTCATTTTTACCTATATGTATATAGTGAAAATTAAAACAATCTTCTTTTGTGAAACTGCTGGCCCAATTTAAAAATATTTTTACCCAAATGTCCTTCTGTGACTTTCTACCAAGATTGTTAGAATTATTGTGATTCGTCAAAAACCATGGCCGCCAGAGGGCGTGGTCACCTTTTCCAATATATATATAGTGGAAAAATTAAAAACCTTGTTGTGTGAAACTGCTAACCCGATTTTAAAATAATTTTACACAAGTGTTTCTTGTGTGACCCTCTACCAAGATTGTTCAAATTATTTCGAAAAACACATGACTGCCAAGGGGCGTGGTCCCTTTTCCCTATATGTATATGGTAGAAACTTTTACAATCTTTTTATATAAATCCGTTAACACGATTTTAAAATAACACACAAATTGTCCTTGTGTGACCTATAAATATTGTTCAATATTTTTTAAGCCCCAGAATGTGGGCATATTAAAATCGCACTGCGTCCGTGTAAATTTTTGTCCGGGCTGTAACTAAATAAATGTTTACCATAATGAGGCAACGTGTCTAGCGCAAGACTCAGACCCCTAGCCTCAAGGCAAGGTCAAGGTCAAACTTAGAGGTCTGTATTATGTCTAGGTCCATTACTTTGCCATCATAGAGGGATTTTGAAATAACTTGGCATGAATGTTAACCATAACGAGACAAAGTGTCATGTGCAAGACCTAGAACTCTAGCTCCAAGGTCAAAGTCACACTTAGAAGTCAAAGGTTAACTGGTGTCCAGTTCATAACCCTGCCATTCACCAAGGAATTTGAAATTATTTGGCATAAATGTTCCCCATGATAGGCAATGTGTTATTTGCAAGATCCAGATCCCTAGCTCTAAAATCAAAGTCACACTTAAAGGTTAACATGGATTATTTTTTGCCCTTGTCCGGTCCATAACTTTCTTAGCAAAAAGGTTCCCTATAATAAGATGACATCTCAAGCGCAAGACCCAGACCCCTAGCTCCAAGGTCAAGGTCACAATTGGAAGTTGAAATAGTCTTTTTCATGTCTGGTCCATAATTCTGCCATTTATCAAAGGGATTTGAAAAATAATTTGACACAAATGTTAACCATATTATGAGGAATGTAAGAAAATGGATGCTGGTAACTGATGTTTTTGGGAATATAGCTGAGTGAAAGGTTACTTATTACGGCCATTTTCAAATAAAATTGGGACATTTGAATTGTAATACCTTTTTTCCGTTTTCATTGATAATTTGGTACTTATATATTTAAACTTTGCTCTAAAATTGTTCAAATTTCAGTAGAAAAATAGTGATTTCATGAATTAGATTAATGTTACCATGGAAACGAATCCCGTAACATATATATCTAAATGCAAAATTCAAAGGCGTTGACACTTGTCTATTTAGGGAACACAACTTTCGCCTTTTATTTTTATTTCAACACTAGCCATGAGAGTAATAAATGCAAGCACAATGACTTTTCCACAAAAATGATAGACGCTGTAAGTATATTAAGCTTTAAAATGTGTTTAAATCAATGCAAATAACGAGAAAACATTACTTACTTTAGAAGTAAAATATTTTGAAGCTACATTAAACGAGAAAAGTAATTTTATTTAATCTTTTTCAAAGAAATTACGATAAAAAAACAAGATATAAGATATTTTAAACGTCTCTGTTGCCATGGTTACTTTAAACGTTAAGATAAATAGGGTACCATGTGACGTGTTGAGCATTATTCATAAAATATTACCCTTAAATTCCATGTTGATTATTAACAGAATGGCACTGAAGCCGTCGAAAAACCCATTATCATAGATAGTTCTTTAAAAATGAGAAAAAAATGCGTTACCATGGAAACACGAGCCCCACGACATATATATTTTAAGCTTATTTTAGAAAGCTAACGCGCATACTAATAAAATTATCAACTACGCAGACTTCTACGGATAACATGAAATCTAATTAGACTGAAAAGTGTTAAATATCTGTATTTTTCTTCTTTTGAAATATAAAATACCTTTGGAGGGTGATGTACTTCAAACCTGGATAAAACTTGTACTCAAAGGGACAGAGATAAGCGAATTTGATATTGTAGAAGCTAAAACATGAACTTACACAAAATACAATAAATTGCTACGGTTTAACTAATCTGAATTTACCCTGGTAACAAGGCAACCTACCTCCTTATTGTGTTGAGGTTAACGCGTTTTTCAATAGTATTTAATTTCTGTACCGGTGGGCATAGCAGTTAAGCTTAACAGTGTTCTTGGATTCTGTATCAGAACCTTTTTTTCGCAGGTAACTGCAAACTTCCTGACATGAATCAAAGGTGGAAGATTAATGATTTTAGACGTATTTCTTTTTTAATCCGCATCCTCTTTTTAAAGGTATGTTATCGTTTTTAATTTAAAATCGTAAGGTACTCTTGTCATCGCTACCTGTGGTAAATGACAGTTTAATATTGTTTGAATGTACATATCATCATTATATAATCTCGGATGTTGAAGTGAGCGGAATATGGTCTGATTGGGGTAATTGGTCCGCTTGTTCTGTGACATGTGGGCAAGGAACACAACAGAGACAAAGGCAGTGTCAGAGAACTATTGGTCAATGTACAGGAAATGATACCATTACACAAACATGCACAGAAATAAAGAATTGTCCAGGTAGGAAATCACTCGTCTTTTTAATAATTTTCTTTAGAATAACTGGTAACTGTGCTCTTCATAAGAAGAAAGCCCTTTAAATAATTTGTCACTTGATATCATATCAATAATACAATAAGAAATTATGTAAAATTCTGCAAAATAGTATTTGAATATATTCAACTAACTATCAAAAACAAGGTCGTATAGTAACTTCACTCATGAAATAAATTCATCAGAAAAATAAACAATTAAGTATTGAATCAAAAGCGGATTCGGTAAGTGAAGGAATTGGCTCAAGTTTTACCAGAAATGTTTCATGGGTCTAAGTTTTATCTTTAATTAATGCAGATAACTTTTTGGCAATATCATGCAATAAAGGAATGGCCAGGAGTTGTGGTAAACCGAGCCAATCGACACGTACATTACTTCCCTCCTATGAATGAATTTGTAATTATATGAATTGCATTGTATGAAAATGTCAACATAACGCATTATTGACGGAAGAACTAATATGCTGCATATTTTTACACACCTTACGTTACCATTTCACTAAATTTGTATTATTGTTTCAAAGTATTTAGAAACATTATACGTCCTTTGGAAATGTTTTAAATACAAAATACTATGAAATAGCCACGATATATTATAAAGCCGCTTAAAAAGCATATTTAAAATATGTGTTTTCATTGTTGTTGTCTGAGGAAATTCACTTTACGTATGTTACGTTACCATTTCACTGAACATTTTCTGTTGTATCAATTTATTTTTTAAAAACACATCTAGATTTATTTAGTACTGTAAGTATAAAACATTCAAACTTTGGATAGTGTTTCTTTTACTTGCAGCACTTTTATATGCAATGCCTTTATATTTTGTTTAATTTTAAAAAATATGTAGGGAAAAATGGAACTAATGGTATTGATATATAGAGGATTAGAAACAGAGGCTATCAGCCAAAGCAAATGTTTTTTAACAGCCACATAAGAGTGCGTGTGGGATGGGTGGAGGATTAATGAGCAGCTTATGTCAACAGATATTACATTTGCAATTTCGACATCATACACTTGCCTACATAAAATTATATTGTTTATCAAGAATTTAGAAACTAAGTAATACTGTACTTCCTGTTTAAAGGTAAACAATTCAATCAGACAGACATAAAATTGGTGCGATACTTTAACTATCTCTAGCATTTAAGTGGAATTGTAATCGAATAAACATGACATAGATAATTCTTCTACGTTAAAGGTCAGTAATTTAAATCCTTCTTTGTCTCATATAAAAACAATTCAGCGTGCATATACGTATGCCTATAGAACATCATTTTTTTCCTACACAAAAATTTCCTAAAAATTCTATCATAAATGAACAATAAAAATGAAGAGAAAAATGGTGGTCGTATAGTTCCTAGTGAAATACCAGTCAGTGGTCGTATCCTACCGAACTTCTTTCGACTACACACCGGAAGCACATTTGACCGAAATACTGACCTTATTCCTTCACGATAACACATTAGAAATGGCACATGAAATGATTTTGGTGGAAAATGTAAATGATGATAGAGTCGACGTTTTAAAAGTTTTATCAACACAAGAATGTTATCAAAAACAAATGTAAGTAATTTTGATATCCAATTATAATTGAAATCCGTGAAACATTAATTCATCAATAGAGTTTAATATTGATTCAAAATATTATATAGAATTGTAGCTTTATTTTGAATGGAAGAAAGAAATTTCAACGTCACTACGACACTTGGCCTCAGGTTTCAAACCCTTACCGATTTCTGATTTTAATAATACTGCGAACATTTGGTGAACACGCTTCGAAATGGTAGACTATATAAGAAATGAGATTCCTTGTTATTTTTTCTCGTGTTTTAGTTGTAATGAAAGTCCTCTTTTTTTGTTAAAATACCAGTGAACTATCATTTAATCATAGATGTATCTATGCAGTCGCTCTTGCAGGTAATAAAGCATATTATGTGAAGAATCAATTTGATTTTCAAAAGTAAATTGTTTAAAAATGAGAGAAACTGCGTTACCATGGAAACACGAGCCCCGCGACATATACATTTTAAGCTTATATAAGAAAGCTAACGTGCATACTTACTAAATTATCAACTAGGCAGACTTTTACGGACAACAGTGTAACCAAAATACCTTGAACACTGTTAAATATCCGTATTTTCCATTTTCATTCAATATAAAATACCTTTTAAGGGTCATATACTTCAAACCTTGATAGCAGAGCTACCGGCGCCGCGAAGCGTCTCCGACACCGTCGCATTACGGCTAGACGTGTGAAAAAGAAAATGAAAAAAAACTGTGAATAGAATTAGAGTTGAACTATACTATAGAGATTAAAAATCGTGGGACTTTTTTGGAATCGGTGTTGTTCGGGTTTTTTCCAGTACACAATTAATCAGTAAGACGTCAGTAGACGCTTGCTGTTTACGGTTGGCAAAAGCGTTTCGCTTACTGCTTCGAACGTTGATTAAAATGAAAATGAGCGTCTAATAATAAGAATTCAGTGCTAAATACATTTTCTACGAAGAAAAAAAATAGAATAGATAGAATAAATATTTTCAATGCGAAACGATTTTCGTCACGCTGCCATAACTGAAATTCATTATATATACTTATATTTGTGTTGATGACGTCACACTTCCACATTGGTCCAGTGGTTAGCGAGTTCGCATTGACGACCAAGGGTCTGGAGTTCGATCCTCACCAGAAGGATTTTTTTTAATTTCTTTTTTATTTCATTTTTTTTTAGTTTTGAAAGTATTGTAAAAACTAAAGGCATTCATGTGAAATTTAACAAGACTTTAGTGTTTTGTTAGTGATGTCAGGTTCCAATGTACTGTCTGTACAGTAGTCAGCAGATAAAACTTTAAAAAAGAAAAAGAAAAAAAGGTTTTGGGATCAAAATATACAGGCACTGAACTGTGAAAAGTACATAATGCTCTTCTCCCAGTTCACATATATTTCATACACAAGCTTAAAAATTACTGACCAGAGTTTATCACTAGGAAAAATACTATTGATTATGAATTATCAGTAAACATCAGAAAGGTTCCTACTACCATCCTTTCTTTAGTGCTAAAAGATTAACCATAAAAATGTCATAGACTGTTAACTTAGCAGTTCAGTAAATAAAACAGGGGTTTTCGAGAATTTCGGCAAACAGTGCTTTTCCTTGGGTGAAATTCTCATCATTAACTTTTAAAGATGGCTAGTCTTTTGGATTTAAAACAAGCTTTGTACATGTTAAGTGTTGTCATTCTCCCATACCAGACGTCTACCATAGCAGTATTTTTGCCTTAAAGTTGGACACATGTTTCCTTCTAAAAGGAACCGTAACTTTCTTTAGTTCGTATATAGCATATTTGAAGAGTTTTCCTATGTCAAGATGTAATCTTAATGCATTCTAAGACATTAAGTCAGAAATCATGAATTATCATTAATTCTTAAAATTTTAATAGATCTAAAAGAACATAAACTTCCTAAAACGGATCCATAATTCCAGATAATTCTAGCATTTTCAAGGGGCACTGGTAATTTTTCAAGGGAGCTCTGCCTTCTAGGTAGCACCTAAGTTCATATTAAATACTGTACTGGAAACGATCTTGAGATTGAAGCAACTAAAACATTTAGGAGGTAGGTTACCTTAATATTTGTATGTGCACATGCCCAACCGGAAGCTAACGTGACGATTTACGACGACGTTTACGACAAACTAAATGTGTTTGTATATCCATTCTTCTGAAAAGAAATCATGAACCTGTCTCTGATCTGATGCTTAATGGTTTAATAATGCAGAAATAATGAATAAATTGCCGCAGAAACGCTTCAAAACATTGTTGCCTTAAAATGACGTCATTGACGTCATGACGTTACGTGTCAGGTACCGCGCAAAATTAGTAGCTTTTATTTTGAAAGTACGTAATTCTGTGCATTTTCTTTATTTGAGTTTTTTCTTTAACAACCATTACTTGCTGAAATATTTTTATGAGTCTTACGCTCTGAATAATGATCAATATTTTGCTTCTTTTGTGTAGTTATATTGAAATGTTTTGCTGATTGTAAGAAAATGGATGATGGTAACTGATGTTATTGGAAATATAGTTGGGTGAAAGGTAACTTATTACGGCCATTTTCAAAAAACAAGATATAAGCTATTCTAAATATCTCTGTTGAATGGTTACTTAAAACTTTAGGAAAAATGTGGTACCATGTAAAATGCTTGGTATTTTGCTTATAATATTACCCAAATATTCCATGTTTATAATTAACAAAATGGCACTGAAGCCGTTGATAAACCCGTTTTCATACACATTTGTTTAAAAAAAAATTCGTTACCATGGAAACACGAGCCCCACGACATATACATTCTAAAAGCCTAGATCCACTACTATATAAGTGTGACCCCCAAATCCAACAAACAACTCCTATCTTATCTTGCTGCTTATCAGCAGTTATGTAACAGAGCTGATTAGAGTAAATGCACATTCGGTTTTCAATCTTAGGTAAATGTTATTTACAATATTCTACTAGCATTAAAACAAAACTTTTAGATGAGAGAAAGTCATTTTTTTAAGAAAAAATATCAATTATCTACAAACAGAACCTGAAAAAATAAAAACCTTGTTTTTTCCTAAAATGATATTCTTATTATGTTGTTATTATTATGTTTGATCAGTGAACATTTTTGTTTACAAAGAATGCCACAAAATAGGTATAACTATAAAGTGATCACATATTTATTAAGGAAAATATACCGTTTCCTCTTCTCACTAACTGATACACTTGTAAGGTAGACTGGCTGTCCAATAAACAATGACCCTTGTTTGTTGGAACTATACTGTGATAGTCATTAGCCCCCAACTGTGATGATGAAGACAGAAATCCCTTGGCCTGCTGCCAAGATCTAGGCCTTTAAGCTTAAATTAGAAAGCTAACGCGCATACTAGTAAACGCGCATACTAGTAAAATTATCAATTATCAATTATGCAGTCTTCTACGGATAACAATGAACCAAAATTACACGGAAAAGTGTTAAATATCCGTATTTTCCTTCTTATTTCAATATAAAATAGGGTCATGTACTTCAAACCTGAGATAAACGAATTGCGATCATTGTAGCTGTTAAAACATTACATTACACGAAATACAAAAAAAAAACAGTTACTGCAGTTCAACTAATTTGAATTTACCCTGGTAACAAGGTTACCTACCTCCTTAAATTACACGAAATTCAATAAATTGCTACGGTTCAATCAATTAATTTGAATCTACCCTGATGACAAAATATATTACCTCCTTAAACGAAAATTGGAATAAAAACATTTTTGTTTCTTAATTATTAAGGTATCATCAAATATGCACACGTATTTACAACTTGGTTCACCTAACTAACACTCTATGACGCAGATTATTGTTCAGTACTTCAGTTTAGAAATGTAAAACTTAGTTTATTTGATCAGTTTTCATCTGTAATCTTAGAGCGCAACGAAGCAAAGTAGTAACAAAAGCTATGTATTTTTTTAATTGCTTACCATAGAAATCAATCCACCACTCCTCTCACACCACACCCACTTCCACCGATTTGAGAAAAATTATATTTTACAGATACATTGAATGAACTTCAAGATCCTAAGAACCACACAGTATAATAGCACAGTCCAAGTATTGGTAGACTTGTTCCGACCTACTGTTGTGATAGACAATAAAATTTAACAGAATATGCTTTGTAAGAAAAAACAACAACAAATTTTGTTAGATTAATTCTATCATGCATATAGACAAAGTGCATGGATTCCATGGCCCTAACTAACCAGAAAATGTAAAAAAAACATTAGTCAATTAAAGGTTGAAATTTAAGTGAATTTGATAAGTAATGTAAGATTATACTACCTTACATGAGTTCCTACTCTTGGAAAGTGTCTAAGGTGAGCAATTCATTTCCAACTACTACAGGAGTATAATAATTAGTTTACGCAGCTGCATATGTAATTTGTAAACTTCGGTTATCTTGCTGTCCTTATAAACAATTGCAGTATGCACCATATAGTAGCTGTATTCTATCTTTGTGTGTAGTTCTCAATAACCTTATTAATAGTTGTTATTTTCAGCATTTATATGTACAATGTATCTTTTGTAAACAGTTAATGGGAAGTTCTCAGAATGGTCGCAATGGAGTGCATGCCCAGTGACATGTGGTGCAGGTCCAATGATGAGAAATCGTTATTGTGACAACCCAAAGCCCCAGTTTGGTGGAAGTGGATGTGTGGGGGCTTTTGCTCAAGCGGACTTGTGTAACACACAACATTGTCCCAGTAAGTACGCAGTTTTATTATATACCTATATAAATTCTGTAAGAAATCGGCTTGTATTTCATAATTAAATATGAACAGACAGACACAAATTCCGTATTGTACCTTTTAAATTCCGTATTGTACCTTCCGTATTGTATGCTGTCGGACTATTTTCATAAATACACATTTCTATAAATAGCGCCCATAAAAACTTCACTAAGTTCAATTTAATATCGATAAACATTGAAGATTTCGTTCAAGAATCAAAATGGTAAAGGTATATTATAAAAGGGTCATTATAACAGTAGCTAGACCTGGGACTTTGTTTTCGGCTCTCGTGGATTGCGCGCCTCGTGAGATCCGATCTGGCAAAATCCACTCGAGCCGAATACTGCATCCCAGATCAATCTACTGTTATAATAACCCTATTTAATCTTCAGTCCAGCTGAAAATATTAGTGTCATTAATATATAAAGCAAATGTTGCCTTAATTTCTGAAAATTGTCTTAGAAAAATACATTATCAAATGCATATCGGTTAACTGTCCCCTGATTGGTCCTTTTTGTATGGTCATTAGTTTTCTGTTGCCTAAACAGAATAGTATCTATAAATACTATACGACTGCGAGACATTTAAAGCTTTCTGTTGGAGCATCATACATTTTTGATAAAAAAGATCTTTTCAGATTGACACGGCAAACACTTAAATGTAAGTGTACCGATAAATCTATCAAAACCTTTAGAATTGTTGAGACTGTTTATATCAAGTTACTTGTGCAATAAAGTGTGTATTGAATGGCATGCTGGTAAGCTGTCAAATCAATGTTTCTGTCATAAAATTATTTTCTTTTAAGCGTATTACGAATGTTCACATATCAGCATCTCGAAATGATTGTTACCTAACAAAAATAATTTTGAAAACTTATAAACGTGGATATGCTCCTAAGCATCGAAAATAAAAAATCAAGTTTTTGATAATACGACAAGAATCTGTCGCTAGCTGAAGGTGTGGATGAAAATATCTGGCTCGAGGGAAGCTGTTATGGACGATGAAGAGACTCTGCCGAGTTACCAAAAACAGTTACCTGAGAGTCAAATATTTCCTTCCACACCTTCGAGCAATGGCATATTTTTATTCTTGCATACGGTATTCTTCAGTTGATATAAGGAATAAATTAAAACAAAACGAATATTTTTCTTTTTCAAGCATTATTTATAATAGAAGCGTGTGGATTTACGCATTCATTAAAAACTCCAGCACGAGAGTTATCTTACACCCCGGGTCGTAAGACGAGTTTTTACAACACCGACAAAATACAAGAAATCTTGTCTTGCAAGAAAATACACGATTGCTTTTAAGCTGACACAATGTTATGTGGAAAGCAACATGGTATTTGCAACTGTTATTATCATAAATTATAGCGTAGTGGTCGCGGACCTTGTGTACGTGTTACACTAAAAGGTCCTATTGAAATTCTTATCCGTGCAATGTGTTCATACTTGCTCTGTTTCTTTCCTGAAAACTGTCTGCAACACGACGTATTGATTCAAACATATTTAGTTCGTTGCATTTATTTATTGAAGCAACATCGTATAATAATGTACCTTCGAATATGCTATACATTTCCATACGCCTTGTTTTAATTACTTTAAACTATATAATATATAGAAAAAGCGAGTGAATGAAATAGAAAAAGTGGAAACTCCACGTGCCGCTCAACATTACAAAAACGAAAATGTTGCAAGCTCGGTTTGATTGAGCCTATTTATGGACGGTAGTGGAAATTGATGCTACCGTCCAGGATTGAGCAGAACTCAACATTTACACATGCTACAGGTACAAAAAAACAATTAAGAGACATCCGCAGATGTGTTCATACGACGGTGTACATGGAATGATACACTAGCGTGTAACTCCATAAAAAACGGCTTATGGTCCTCAGTTAAAATAATGGGTTTGCCCTAAACGAAGAAACAATGGGCAGAACTAAACAAAATAGAATTTAGAAAGGGGAATCTGAGGTTATGGAGCCTGCATATCACAGGGACTGCCAAAAGACAAAATTAAAAAGCAGGCATCATATCCAAGGGGTGATTATATAATACCCAAAGCTATGATAAGTATTGCCATGCAATACAAAGTCCCCTACTTGAAGGCACCTAATTTTCTCTACCGCAGTATAACATAATGATCTGATATTGTCAATGATGTATAAACAACATTGTACTATATATACAATATGTTATAACACAACATTTGTATTAAAAAATTGCATACACAACAAGAGCTGTCCGTAAGACAGCCAAGTTGTTGTCCCAGAAGAAGGAATATTACCCTAAATGTTAAAATATCTTTAGAGTTTCAATCCAGTATTTGCATAAGTTTTGGAGATACTAACTTACATGCAAAATTTTAACCAGAAAGTTCAAAAGGGGGACATAGTTTTGCCAAATACACGTCAGAGTTATGGGACTTGATGCTATGACCTAGTTTTATAAACCCGAAAAAACGTGTGCAGTTTCAATTCAATATTTGCATTAGTTTTAGAGATAGTAACTTGTACGCAAAACTTTAACAAGGATTTTAGTCCGAAATGGGCATTATTTGGCCAAAATGAATGTCAGAGTTATAGGACTTCATGCTATCACCTCTTTTTATAACCCTTAAGACACATTTGAAGTTTCAAATCAAAATCTGCATTAGATTTGGAGATAGTAATATGCACGCAAAATTTTAACCAGGATTTTCTGGGTCCAAAAGGGGGCATAATTTGCCTTAAATACATATCAGTGTTATGGGACTTGATCCTGTGAGGTTTGTTATTGACCTAGAAAAAGTAAAAATAAGTTTCAAAGCTATATGCATTTAAACGATAGCTGTGTGTACTAGCATGCAAAACTTTAACCAATATTTGCTTAGTCCAAAAGGGGCGTAATTTTGGCAAAAATAAACGCCAGAGTTATGGGATTTGACGCCGCTATCACGTAGTTTTATAAATCCGAAGACACACGTGAAGTTTAAATTCAATATCTGCATTAGTTTTGAAGATTATAACATGCACGCAAAACTTTAATTAGGATTTTCTAAGTTCAATAATTTCTAAGTCCATAACTTTCTCATACAAAACAGGATTTAAATATTTGTTGGCACATCCTTAAAGGGACTTTAAAAATACTTGCACAAATGCACTCCATGATAAGATGAAGTGTCATGCGCAACACCCAGACCCCTAGCTCAAAGGTCAAGATCGCACTTAGAGGTCAAAGGTCAATAGATTTTTTCCTGTTTGATCAATAACTCTGTCATCCATGAAGGGATTTTAATATTACTTAGCACAGATGTTTTCTATAGTGAAACTGAAACTGAAACTGCTTTTTATTTGATTAAACGCCTAATTTTACACATAGTATATTCACCGGCGTTGTACATTAAAAGTGTCACAAGTTCAAAAGAGGACATAATTCGGTCTAAATACATATCCGAGTTATGGGAGTTGACCCAGTGAGGTTGGCAATTGACCTAGAAAGAGAAAAAATAAGTTTCAAAGCTATATGCCTTGAATCGATAGCTGTATGTACTTGCATGCAAAATTTTAACCAAGATGTGACGCCGAAAACACTTTTTATGGACTGGATAGGAAAAAAAGGCATGTTGACGGACGGAAAAGCAACATTTTCAGGAAATCGTTCCTAAAAATGTAATAAACGGAGAAGCTATTTTTCCATAAGGCTTTGAATTTACTTAGCATACTTAAGCATGTTACTAAATTTACCGTGTTAAGTTAATAAATAAATGTAGATTTCATGGCCTGACTAATCAAAAGGAAATCTGGTCTAGACGCGACAGGTTTTATCATTTTTAACTAGGCAGTTGGTTATTCACATACGATTTGGCAACTTGCTCTCTTGAATGTTTCGAAGACCGATCTATATATTGAAAGTGTTGAGAGCAAATCAAGCGTTAGATTGAATACCTTTATAGTTTTATGCTGAAACATGTCGCAAATTGGCAACTGGCTCCCCTGATCTGGATGAAGACTGATATATATTATGAAAGCATTTAATCTTAATATCTAAGAGCAAATCAAGCGTATGTGAAATGATTTTATCATTTTCGAATGGGAAAAATATTGAATACCCGCAGCCTGCCAGTAGGCAGTTGTTCACAAGCGAATTGACAACTTGCTGTCTTGAATGTTTCGAAGAATGGTGCATCAACTGAAACTGTTTGATATCTAACAGCAAACCAAGTGTTAAGCTAAATGATTTTATCTTTTTCAACTGAATTGAGATCATTTCTGGAAAATGTCAAATGACCAACAGCCTACCAGTAGGCACTTGATAATTCGCACGCAAAGCAGTTGGTTTTCTGAATGTTTCGAAAGACTGATAATTGTATTGAAAGTGTTGGATTTTATTGAAAAGAGCAAATCAAGTGTCTTATGCCTGAACAAATTTCTGAAACTTGTCGCGAATTGTCATGTCTAACTCTCCTGATCTTGACAAAGATTGGTGTATACATTGAAAGTGTTAGATATTTTAAATATCTATGAGCATAGTAAGCGTTGAGTTGAATGATTTTATCATTTTCAACCGAGAATATGATTTTCTAAAAAAATAACGAAAAACCAACTTCCTACCAGTAGGCAGTTAGATATTCGCACGCAAATTGACCACGCTTTAGTGACTGATCTGGTTATTGAAAGTGTTAGATATGGTTTTGATATCTAAGAGCAAATTAAGCATTATGTTGGATACTTTTATTATTTTCGATTGAAAGAAAAATTGATTTCTTGAAAATGTCGAATTACCAACTGCCTACCAGTAGGTAGTTAGGTATTCTATGTGAATTTGAAACTGGTCTTCTGAATGTTTCGATAGCTAATGAAAAAAAAATATTGAAAGTGTTTGGTATTGATATGTGAGAGCAAATGTACATTTCTTGAAAATGTCACGAATAGACAACTGGCTCTCCTGATTTTGATGAAGACTGATGTATACATTGAAAGTCTGGAATATTAATACCTAAGAGAATGACAACCTGATAGCTGAATGCTTTAATCATTTTCGCCGAAAAAAATGATTTTCTGAAAAATATTGAATCACCAACTGCCTAACACTAGGTTTTCGCACGCGAATTGGCACTGGCTTTTCTGAATGTTTCGAAGACCGATGTATATATTGAACGTGTTGGATTAATATATCTAACAGCAAATCAAGCGATAAATTGAATGATTTTGTCATTTTCAACAGAAAAAAACTCTGGAAAATATCAAAAAACCAACCCAGCTGGCTACCAGTAGACAGTTTGATATTCGCACGAATTCTGAATGTTTAGAAAATAAGATCCCATACTTCTGACATATGCATAAATAATGGTTACGTATAGATATATTTTTAGAGGTAAAAAAAGATTGAAGAATTTCTTCGAATGGGAACCCATATTTACTGTAAACTTAATGCTTTAGAATTATTTATCAACGTAAGACGATGCAGAGGACATTAATTTTGATTCCCCTATCAACATTCAACGGGGTATTCATTTAGCAGCTTATAAGTTTGCTTCTGAAGTAAACGATGACACATACATAAAGTCTCATAGTTTCTGTTGTTTTATGCCCAGATCTTCTTTACCTGTGACGAATGTGTGTGTTCTTTAGCAAACATCACTGCTAGATTTACTTGCATTTTCATATCCTGGCTTAAATGAAAAAGCATCACATTTAACACTTCTCTGCATACTCACGAACCTCTAACAACGAGACGGATAAATAACTATTCTAAAACAGTGCCCCTATTCACAATGTTTCTAGTTACAGGCCTAAATTTTCACCTTAATTTTTCTTGAATAAAGTTGATGGTCACTTCACGGACTGGTCGCCATGGCAATCATGCAGTGCAACCTGTGGAACTGGCACAAAAGAACGTTTACGCTCTTGTACTAATCCTCCACCCTCTAATGGAGGGGATGACTGTTCGGGACCAAGCAAAGATACAGATACCTGTTACGAGGCTGTTTGCAGCGGTATGTATGTTTAAATGATGTGATTTAGAAAGAATTAATTTAACATGACGATGCATCGCGATATCTAGGTATACTGAAAATAATTTATAGAGAAATTTAAATTTGTCTGACGTAGGATTTAATATCTCATACGTAGAACTTAAAATCTCCTACGTAGGATATAGTATCTCCTACGTTGAACTTAGTATCTCCTACGCAGTAATAGTATCTCCTACGTAGGACATGGTATCTCCATCTCTAGTTCTTTAAGTTTTACGTAGGAGATAGTTTTCCCTACGTAGGAGATACTAAGTCCTACGTAAGAGATACTATGTCCTATGTAGGAGATACTAACACCTACGTAGGAGATACTAAGTCCTACGTAGGAGATAATAACTCCTACGTGGGATAGTTATCTCCTATGTAAAACTTAGTATCTCCTACGCAGGATATAGTATCTTCTACATGGGAGATACTAAAGATAATAGGTAAGGATAGGTTTCTCCAAAGCACAGAGCACTAAAAACACAGCCCCAGAGCCACGCATTTGAATAGTAGGCCCACAACAAAAAGAAGCAGTAATGGAAAAATATTTCAGACGGGTTGCTTCCAACATCCAACAAGTACATATTAATTTATGCTAAATATAGATGGAGGAGAAGGAAATGGTAAGGGGCAAATTGGGGTCGGGGGTGTGGGGGGGATTGGGAACCCAAAGGGGAAAGTTGAATAAGGACGAATATACAAGGGAATGCCATAATCTTTAATAACAGTCACACTACAGCGTAAACCACAACAGCGCAGACACTCATGTACCAAAGATAAACACACAACTACGATCAATTGAATAACATAGAAAAACGAACAAGCAACACATAAGAAAACATTAGGGTACCGTTATAGACTCACAAGCATACAAACGCACCCACACAAGTAGGATAAAACAATCAAGTACCGTCTAAGTCCTACGTAGGAGATAATAAGTCGTGCTTAAGACAAATTTAAATCTCTCTGCTGGCACCAGGACGCCGCCATAGGCTTTAACACAGATAATGTGAGTTTACTCTATTTTTCAGCAGATAATTGATATTGACTGCATTATTTAGACCATCGCGAAATTTCCGGAAATTAAAGGAAATGAAGAATAACATAAAAATGAAAGGCAGTTTCAAAAGTGAATGAGGTGATTGAGTCCGGTACCATACAATTATTTGTTTAAATATTCAGGAAATACCTTCTGAATTTAAACCTGAACGCGTTATGACCCGGTTTGAAAAATTGACATACAATTTATTTTGTCTTATTGCATTATTTCTATATTATTCTAAAGACATGAAATTGATAGAAACAATAAACAAACGTTCTTCTGGACGAATGTGTGGAGAATCAAAGCATTACAATTTTCAGCCTTTCCCGGACTCGCCTTTAATGTTGTTTTCGTGCACATGTTTTTGTGTTTGTTATGTGAGTGGCCGCAACGTAAGATCCTGGCAATCATTTTAGACTCAGACAAACGTTAGTACCTTTGTGCAATTAGCCCTATAATACATATACATCCGTCGTACATAAGTCCTTCAATCGGATAGTATTGTTAAAAGTGATTGTTACTATAACAAAATGCTTCGTAAGGAAAACATACAGAGTCTCAACATTGTACACGATAAAAGGTCTTATGATATAGTTGATATAGCAAGATACAAAAGGTCAAACGTTACGTGTAAAGTTGATATTACACAAGGTCAAACGTCAAACGTCTAGTGCAAATTTGATATGTCACGATAGCAAAGATCAAACGTCGTTTCTACGAGGCCGATGGTCAAACGGCTACTGTAAAGTATACATCACGCTAGACTAAAGGTAAAAATGTGATATATATTTGATACAAGCACGAAAAGGTCGCAGGTTTCAACTAAAAAGCCTAATCATGTTGAAAGACATTTAATATTTATTTTGGGCAATGTAGTTGATGGAGAATGGGGACAATGGCAGGCGTGGGCACAATGCACGTGTGGGAACACTCACCAGAGGAAAAGAGACTGTGACAGCCCTGCTCCAGTTGCAAACGGTGCATACTGTGTTGGGAGCGCAACTGATACCGCCCCGTGCACACCGGATACATCTCTCAAATGCCCTGGTAAAGTTTGGTCACTAATACTTCAGTGTCTTATTCTTTAAATATTCATGTGGAGTGTTAATAACCATTCCCTTTTTATAACCAAATAATATAACTTGAAAATTGCGAAATAATCTCAATAAGCATTGTATCGGGGTAATTACAGGGAAAAGGTAAACGTAAGTGACGAGTTCGCTCGCAATATTTAACAGCAGGTTATACATGTATGTGACCTTATCTACAATATCAAGTGTATTGCTTTTTAATCATTTGAAGTAACTAGAATTTAAACATATGCATTTGACAAATACAGTGGCTGGAGGCTGGACTGACTGGCTCGAGTGGGGAACGAGATGCAGTGTAACTTGTGGCCATGGCGCAGTGAAAAGATTTAGACAGTGTGCGAACCCAATACCTAGTAATGGTGGAGCTTACTGCGCCGGAGATTTGTTCCAATCAAGAGAATGTATTCAGCCACGTTGTCCAGGTAAGTCCATCAATATTTCTATTTTATTTTATTGTTTTGTTATAATGCATTGAATTTCATTACTTGTATTAAAGTGACTGCCCTTTATGTTTATATATCGCGAAATACAATGTTGTCGGCTCATTCCTATCCAATTAATGACGAATCTTTTATATAGTTTTTACAGTAAGAAGTTTTTATAATATACATAGCTTTTTTATTTATATTTTCTACTTTTTACTATTCTAAATTTTGATGCCATGTCTGCTTATAATGATGCCTAATTCTTTGCAGTAAGTATTGTGAATGTCTTAATTGACAATGTATGAAAAAGGAGAGTCTCAATATTTATTGCCGAAAATCAGGGTGGCCAAACCACGTGATTTTGGATACCGTACACACGCAGAAAATGTCCGAATTCAGGTGACATTTTGCCTATATTTTCCTTATTACTTGACGGATTTGCAATGAGTACTATCTCTGCACAAAATATCTGCGATAGTTTTTATGTTATCTACGAAAAGCATTTGGGCGAAGTGCTTGAGAAAAGTGCTGAGAACTGATGGCAGATGGCAGACGCTTTGTGCGAAGGAAAGCACTCATTTTGTCTTAGACCTGAATCGAGACGTATGTAGGGTATCTAAACGTCACATAGGTGGCCTCCCTGAAATTGTTTTATTATTAGGTTCGATCAAAGCATTTTGAAACTGGAGTATCAATAATACATCCCCCCCCCCCCCCCCCCCCCCCACCACCCCTAAAAAAACAGAATTTTATTACCGCCCTACTTGCCTTGCTTATATTTAAAGGTGTATAACAAAGACCAAGTGCGAGGTTGGCAAGCCTTAAACGTGGTTAAACCCCCAGTTTTCCATATTCAGGTTATTGACCGTTCCGAAGCGGTTTCGCTGTTTTCAACGTTTATGTCAGTTTCGTATTTTGTGCTACGTATGTTGTCTTGTATTCATGCTGCAAATATGGCCAGATAAGTAGCTTAAAACTGGTAGTAGGTGGTCTATGGATGTGCACATCAACTTCTGCATACCAAAATGTTCGTCAGAATCTGTAGCTTTCAGAACTGCCTGATGCCAATTTCTAAACACTGGGCAAAGTCCTCAAATTCAAGATGGCCGCCAAGATGGCCACTGATACATGAAAATGCTATCCAATATTTAGAATTGCAAAATAAAAGCATTTAATTTTATTTGATGCTGCAAATTGATTTGGAATTATTATAACATTTTTAAAGTTACAAATCTACAAAATTATATGCATAAATCATTATGAAATAAAACTTTTTGACATATTTTAAACCAATTTTATATTGATTAAAATGTGATCAATACTATTTTCTCGAACTTACTGTCAATATACTTTGTTTGTATGCTTCCATTTGTTGTAAATTGCACTATGCAATCCAGAGTTGATCAAATGATAATAAATTGTAATAGCATTGTTATTTTGTTTAAGGGTACATCTAAATTATTGATATCATATATATTTTAGTGGGCGGGGTAAGTCAATATAGAATATATTTAATGGTAGCTGGAATCAGAAACAAATTAATAATCATCCTTTGTAATGTATACATCCTACTATATATTATCATTATCAAAACAATTTTAAGTACGAAATATATATTTAGATGAAAATGTAAAACTATTTTAAAAAATGGCCGCTAAGATGGCTGCCACAATGTTTTTTGAACTGACTAATATTATATACTGGCAACAACCTTGAAAAAAGTTCTTCAGCTTGTTGATTTCTTTACGTTATACCAGTCGTACATAAGTTGATTATTCAAATGCGTTGTGATTTACAGAGTAAATTGTGATATTTTTTGACATTTACAAAAAAATGAAACAACGCATACTAATAGGTGTATACATGCATACCAGATATAGGTTGTAAATATAAATATTTATATACCCGGTACATATCTAATGAATAGTTAATTATTAACAGTAGCATGTTATCATATTAGCTTATCTGAGTACAAAGTGCTCAGGTTGAGCTATTGTGATCGCTCACTGGCCGGCGTCTGTCCGTCCACACTTTCATATAAACAACAGCTACTCCTAATCTACCGTGCAAATTTTGATGAAACTTCATAGAGATGTTCCTTGGATAGTATTCTTTAAAATTGTTTAACGAATTGAATTCC
Organism: Mercenaria mercenaria; assembly: GCF_021730395.1. Classification (NCBI taxonomy): domain Eukaryota; kingdom Metazoa; phylum Mollusca; class Bivalvia; order Venerida; family Veneridae; genus Mercenaria; species Mercenaria mercenaria. Next base: position 11,032,842 of record NC_069373.1, read on the forward strand.
ATACAGAAGTCCTGTTGGCAACCGAAAGGAAAAGCTTTAAAACATTTCTCGTTCAAAACCACAGGTCTTAGGGCTTTGATATCTAGTATGTAGCATTATCTAGTGGGTTCTACCAAGATTGTTCAAATTATCCCCCTAGGGTCAAATATGGCTCTGCCCTGTGGCCAGTTGGTTAATAAAGACGTATATGGGGAAAACCTTTAAGATCTTCTTGTCCAAAACCAAAGGGCCCTAGGCTTTGATATTTAATTTGTAGCGTCATCCAGTGGTTCTCTACCAAGATTGTTCCAATTATATCCATGGGATCAAGTATGATCCCACCCTTGGGATCACATGGTTTATATAGACTTATATAGAAAAAAAATAGGTAAATCTTCGTGTACAAAACCACAGGGCATTGGGCTTTCATATTTTGTACGAAGCATCATTAAGTGGTCTTCTAACAATATTGTTCAAATCATCTCCAGGGGTCAAATATGGCTCCTGGGTGTTCAATGGTTAATATAAACTTTATTGTTTAGGGAAAACTTTTAAAAAATCTTTTGGTACAAAATCACATGACCTAGAGCTTTGATATTTGGTATGTATAATTTTATAGTGGTTCTCTACAAAGGCTGTTCAAATGATATCCATAGGATCAAATATGGTCCTTCCCTTGGGGTCACATGTTTTATATAGACTTATATAGAGGAAAAACTTTGAAAATCGTACTTTCCAAAACCATAGGATATAAGGCTTTGATATTTGGTATGTTGGTGTTACTTATATGGAGAAAACTATGTAAATCTCTTTATGTACAATACCACAGGGCCTTGGGCTTTGATATTTTGTATGAAGTATCATATAGTTGTCTTCCAACAATATCGTCCAAATTATCTCCTAGGGTCAAATATGGTCCTACCCTTGCTGTCTCACGGTTTAAATAGACTTGTTTAGAGAAAACGTTGAAAATCTTTTGGTACAAAATCACCTGGCCTAGAGCTTTGATATTAGTTATGTAGCATCGTGTAGTAGTCTTTTACCAAGATTGTTCAATTATATCACTAGGGTCAAATATGTCCCCGGGGGGTCACATGGTTCATACAGACTTATATAAAGAAAATTATGTAAATCTTTATGTAGAAAACCACAGGGTATAAGGCTTTGATATTTTGTTTGAAGCATCATCTAGTGGTCTTCTAACAATATTGTTCAAATTATCTCCTAGGGTCAAATATGGCCCTACCCTGGGTGTCACATGGTTATATAGACTTGTTTAGAGAAAACTTTGAAAATCTTTCGATACAAAATCACATGGCCTATGTCTTTGATATTAGTTATGTAACATCGTGTAGTAGTCCTTTACCACGATTGTTCAAATTATACACTTGGGGTTGAAACTGGCCCCGCCCTGGGAGCACATGGTATAAATAGACTTCTATAGAGAAAAACCTTAAACAATATTGTCTTAAACCATACGGACTAGAGCAAAGATATTTAGTATGTGGCATGCTCTTGTGGTTCTCTACCAAGATTGTTCAAATCATTACCCTGGGGCCAATATATGCACTTCCAGGAGGTCCTTTGTTTTTCATTGACATGGGAAAAGTATTCTTGGCCAAAACCATAAAGCTATTTGGTGTTTGGTATTGTCTACTATCAAGTGTTTTCAAATCATGACTCTTGGGTCAAAATTGACTGCACTCCGGAGTCAATTGTTTTTACTTTGGCTTATATAGGGAAAAACCTTTAAAAATCTTTTTTGAAGCCATAAGTCCCATAGCTTAGATATTTTGTATGTGGCATGCTCTAGTTGTTCTCTACCAAGATTGTTCAAATCGTGACCCTAGGGTCAATATAGGACACGCCCGGTTTGTCCTTTGCTTCACATAGACTTATCAAAGCAATCATAAAGACCTTTGGACCACAAGTATAATGTTTGATACAGATTTCAGTACTCATCTTGAAAGAAAGAAGTCCGATTTCTCGGCAAAGTTTGGAAACTCTACAAGGTAACCATGTTACGTCTCTTGAAAGTGCCGACTGCATTTTATTGACGGTATGGCAGTTTTTAAATGCTTGGGGCACCAGCTTTGCAACCCACCCAGATATTCCTTGAACCTATATTGGTAAAGTCAAGATGTACAACTGGAATGAAGCAGATACATATCATTTTTGATGAATACAATTTCAAGCACCATGATGAATGAAAAGAGGTAACATACACACATCTAAAAATGCATATGTACAAGGACACTAACGAGTTCTAAAAAATTAAAAAAGCTTCTCCTTCTAAAGGGCAACACAAAGAAAACCTTGTTCGTTCCATTATACAGAGTATATACTGCAAAACGCAATGAACAGTCTCACTAACAATAGAGTAGCCATTAACCCTTGATGGGCAAGGTGATAAAGCAATCGATTTTCTGTTGACAGTAACCATAACTTGGAATCTAATCATGAAGAAGCCCAAAAACCCTCAGCCAACAGAGAACAGTTTTTACAAGCACTTGCTACGATGTTACTATCAGTTAATGGTGTTGTGGAATGCACTTCCACGAACAAGAGACTTCGGTTATGATTACAATGGGGAGAATAAATACTTAAAACATGAATTGATGATACAGCCAGTAGCTGCTCCAGAGCTTTTGCGATCGCAATACAGGAGCATTGACCATGGTATTCGTACTGATGACTGAACTGATATTATGCCTGATTGTTACAGTTCACATTCATTCAGGTGTATGTTACTTCTTTGAAAGAATCAACTTTCTCATTTTTGATATATTTGATTATGCAGAAATGTTTGTTACTTTAACAGAAGTAACAACGTCTTACAAGTAAACTTAAAATGACTTATACAATATCACCTATGTGTGTTATCGGCATGCATTTTGTACAAATCCTCCATTAAAAGATTTTCAGCATCGCCCAATTTATATGTTTTCAGGCAGTATGTTATGAAATTTCCATATATTTTATCATAGGACATGAGGACTGATGTAGCATTTGCGCTGGGAGTGCAAAGACATGACATTGTGTAAAAATATGCTTAAAATTTTAGTCTGCATCGTGTGTGACAGTAATTCAGATGACTCAAAAAATATTATGTCAGATTGTATCAGTCAACATTTGTTCAAATATATGTTGTTATTTTTAAATACAGTTGAAAAACGGCGTTAAACTCAAAACAAATAAACATTTTTTTTTTGTAAAATGAACTTACAAGAAGTGTTCTCATTTTACTAATTTATTTTTCGATCGTGAATGTAAAACATACAGATAAAACATATTTAAAAGTATTTTAATTACCCTAGAATAAAATACCGTTCTACGCTGTTTTATGAAAAGAAAAATAATGCATCGGTCAGTTAACGAAATGTTTTACAAAGAAGTAGATGTTTAGCAAGCTTTTGAAAGCAGCTAGCATGTGAGCTTACCTGATCGTGACTGGACTGGAGTTCCAAAGCTTTGGGGCAGCGAATAAAAAGGTGCGATTGCCATACATCATGGTTTTAGTTTTTGGCATAGCCAGTGACAGCGTGTCTTGTGATTTTAGGTTTCTGATCGGTTTATACACTTCTATCATATCACGGGACTGATGGTGTAAAGCCTTAAAAGTGTGGGTCAGAACCTTGTACTGCACCCTGTATTTCACTGGCTATGAATGAATCTCCTTCGGAATCGATGTTATATGATTGTGATGGGGCGTCTTAGTGATGACGCGAGCTGCCGTGTTCTAGACATGTTGCAATTTCTTAATATAGATATAAGTTACTGCAGAGCAATACTTGTATTTTATTTCTACAGAAACAACTTATGTTTTACAAGTATACTTTAAATTGCAAACATATTATGCATGATTGTGTGTATTTGACGTATACAAAGATACCCCATTAGAATGTTTCCAGATAGCTTCCTACATATGTTCTCAATGGCCTTTTTCAACCTAAGCTTTTTGTACATTTTGTACTGCTATAATTACCTTATACTTTTGTAGTGTGAGGTAATTATAGCAGTATAATATGTAGAAACATGTTTCCTTAAATAACAAATAAATAGAATTAAAATTTTGTTTTTTTCCGGTGTACAGGAGATAAGACATATGAAAATACACATCGTGTATGCTAGTGACTTGGATTACTTAAATCATATTATGCCAGTTTGTATCAATTAACGTTTGTTCAATGTATGTTGTTTTGTAATTTAGAATTAACATTCTAAACGTTATTTATTTATATTTTAAAAGATGTCATTGCAGAGCAGCATTCCATCTTTCACTGATATTACAATATCTCACAAGCTTACAAGTAAACTTAAAATGTCCAAGACATATTACGTATGCTGTATTTGAATATTTTTTTACATTCTCTTTTTACAAGAAAATGACCCGAGTACTCAAATCAACATTCTATGTAATTACTACAAAATTTTCTAAAAAATGTGGTTTTAATTTTTGAATTAACATTTTAGTCTTTTTTAATTACTTTATAGAAAGAGTTAAGAAACATATCTTTACTTAAACAACGAACCTTGTCATAATGTGAAAATAATATATTTTCATCATTTGCAGATTAACCATTATTTAACTTAGTTTTACTAAAGTCGGTATATACCAAATTTTAATCATGTAATAATTCTTTTTCACGTGTTTGTTCTGTCCAAAAGAAACAGTTTGGACATTAAAAAACTACACCTTTACTTAACATGCATTTAAAAGTATTACACTATAATCTTATGTAAGTGTACGCCGATTTACCCCACCCACTTAGCTGTTTACTTAGCCCTTGTTTGTTGGATTATTCAATAATAAATTAATTAAAAGCTGTCATGTAAAATACTGATGATATAGTTTATGAAATTTCTGAACATAATAAATCACAAAACTTGTAAAATATAATCAAGCAATTAAAAGTGATAGAATTATCAAAGGAATGTATCTAAAACAGGAAATTTTTCTTATAATTTTGCATGCCATATCCTCCATATTTTGTAAAAGTACATTTCAATTTACTTGAAGAAAAAATATACTATGTTTTAATCTATTCTGCAACAGAAACTTGTAATGAATTAGGACCATGCCTATAAAATTGAAATATATTGTTGTCAAGTCATTTTGTATAGTATGATTTTTTATTTTTCAATTTAATATTGGCGGCCATCTTGAATTTGAGCACTTTGCCCACCACTTGGATTCTGGCATCAACTGGTTTTGGAAACTTAAGACTCTTACAAATATTTTGATATATAGGTTGCGATGTGCATATTCGTAGACCACCTACTCCCCATGAAAGTGAACTCGTTTGCGACAGTATATGTTGTTGTCATACCTCTCTCCCCATTCCCCAATCACCCCCTCCCCTAAACCCCCTTGCATTTGTGTCTCTTGCATTTGCGTCCATCTGCTTTTACTATGAGTGTCCTCAATAATTTTGGTCGGAGCCCCATTTTGTTGTTTATTCCTGCTTGTTTTATGTTTGAGTTTCTCTCTCTCTCTCTCTCTCTCTCTGCGTGTGTGAGTGCGTGCGTGTGTGTTGGGCTTTTTTTCGAGTTTTTCTGTACATGTTAGTGTTTGATGCATGTGTGTGTGTGTGTGTGTGTGTGTGTGTGTGTGTTTGGCTTTTTTTCGAGACTTTCTGTACATGCTAGTGTTTTGTGTGTGTGTGTGTGTGTGTGTGTGTGCGCGCGCGCGTGCGTGCGTGCGTGCGTGCGTGCGTGCGTGTGTGTGTGTGTGTGCGTTTGTGTTCGCGTGCGCACGTGCTCTAGTGTGTGTATGCGCGCTGCTGTGGTTTATGCTGTAAGGAGACTGTGTTTTAAATATTCATCCTTGCCTTTTCTCCGTTTATTACAACACCTCCATCCTTTCATCTAACCCCCACCCCCCTCTCCACACACACACACACACACACACACACACACACACATAAACACACACCTCTTTTTCGTAATTTTCATGTAATTAAAGTATACGTGTTGTTGGATTTTTGATGCAACCCGTCTACTATTTTTTCCGTTACAGTTATTTTTTGCTGGCCTACTTTGCGATGCATGTTTCCACGGCTGTGTTTGGGGTGCTCTGTTCTTCCGGAATCTGCCCTTACCTTTTATCTTTTAGAATATCAGTACGAAACTCTTTCATCTAGCCGATAATTTAATGCAAATCAGCATCTTCTCAAAAATGCTTATTGTTTTACCACGATTGCAAACTTATTTTTAAGCACTGAAATAGTTTGCGTATCTTGTCTGTCTCTGAAATGTATTTTCTATTTAATTTTCTTATAGTTGACGGTGTATGGTCATCATGGTCAGCCTGGTCACACTGTGACGTCACATGTGCTAATGGTACTCAGTTCAGGAACAGAACTTGCAACAACCCAATGCCTCAGTATGGTGGAAAAGACTGTCAAGGAGGAGTGGGTGAATCAAAGATATGCACGCAGAATCCGTGCCCAGGTACGACCTGATTTGTACACAAAACTAAATACAAAATTTTACGCTAGCTATATTTTCTTGTAAAAAGCATAATAATAAATTTCGAATTAGTCTTAGCGTAACGGTTAAACTTAAAAAGCTATATATAATTCAAATCAACTGATGCACACATTCAAGGAAAAAAGATAACAATTTTATATTAAGAATTTATGTAATTTAATTTTAAAAGCAAATGCATTTCATGATGGTATTTACTTTGAAAATTATAGTCAATGGCATGTGGGGAGCGTGGCTAGCTTGGTCAAGTTGGGATGTCACTTGCGCTCAGGGGTCAAGGTCACGTATTCGAACTTGCAACTCTCCAGCACCAATGTTTAATGGTCATGACTGTCCTGGTGACTTTAACGGACACGAAAGTAAAGACCTTGGAAATTGCCCAGGTATTTTTTAAGACATTCTTATTTCTATTCCACCACACAGAAATGATAAATTATTATTTCATTGTAGTTTCTATAAGATATATTGAATGGACGGTACTACATGTAAATGAATATTCATTTTGTGTGTGTGTCAGGGACATTATGATAGTCTACGGCTGAAGTCGTAGACAATCCTTGTCTAACAAAACAATAAATATGGATACATTTTATACGAAGTTGAAAGTAACGTTGGTGAATATGTTTGAAATGTAGTTATCTTATCCCCCATCAGACTGTGCATACGAACAACACCTTATCCTGTAACACTAATTACAATGTATCTGTCTTGTGTCATGTCAAAATTATCAATATCAATACCTTTTTATGGTTTTACATATACTTTGCTATAAATAATAGAAAGAATGTTTCGTCTACCAACTACAGATACAATATTTTAAGATTTTCAAAAAGACAATCAACTAAATATATGAACCGTTTGCTGCATGAACAAAATACAGGAAAGACACATAAATCATTAACTATACTTGTCAGACAATAATGCAAAATTGCTGGTAGATTGTTACACTGTTGTATTAGGACAAAGCTACTGTGAGACCGTTTTAGTCAGGTGCTTTCAAGATGATAAATAAATGATATACCCATTTAAAAGCTGCATCATACCGTAAATCTACCTGTCCATATTAAGACTCGGTAACGGAATGATTTAATAGTTCTGAGTTATTCATTTTTGCGGGATATTTTTGCCGGTAGGTAAGTATCCCAATACTTTAACACAATGTTTTATATAACGAAATTTTCTGAAAAGGTTATCTCAATAGTCAAAAGTTTTCGACCACAGAATAATGCCAAAGTGCTGATCACTACCAAATCAAATGTAAACCTACACTTCTATGTTAGGTAAAAAATGGCGGCGTTAAAATTTTATGTCTTGAAAAAGAGATATTGATAGAAGCAAAAAGGAGTAAATTCAGAGGGTTTTGAAGCGTAACATTTTTGTATAATTTACAGATATATAAATCCTTTAAAACAACATATTCTAAGTATTAAAGTATCATATACAGATGAAGGTTTCGTAATAAATGTTCACAAATACATGTACATTTATAAACTGTAGAAACATGTATTGTTATAATCCGTCTATAACATTTTTTCATTACAGCTTCTTTTTTGTTGTGGGCTTACTTTGCGATGCGTGGATCTATGGCCTGTGTTTGTGGTGCTCTCTGCTTCTGTGAAATCAACCCTTACTTAATCTACTTCTTGTATATGTAACTAATACTAAACTGGTAATGTAATTGGGAAAAGTATCCTCCATACTACCAAATAATACAGTAATAACTCACTCCTGGCTCCAAATGCGTAATATGTGTTCATTACTTGTATTTTAATGACATTTTCCGAGCTAGACTTCGTTAGAATTTTGGGCTTATAAATACTAGTATTAGGCTTGACACAAAATTTCCTAGAAACATTTATACTCTAATGAAGACAATTTTTTGCATACTTATACAAAATGGAATTCATTTTCAACTGCATAATTACGAAGTTTACATACTGTTTGCTCTCTTCGTATACGATGACAGCTACTTTTTCTGTTTTTAGATTTTGTGGAGAAATGATTCACTATCGCATTTCTCATTTTTCTTTGCGTTGAACACTTGAGTGTTAGTATTCTTGAACTGCCAATATGCAGTACAATACATATTAGGCTTATCACTTTTTATCGAGAGCCATTCCTACAAATATTAGTCCTTCAAATTCTGAAGAAAGACTTAAATGAAAACATCTTCATTGTTCATCCACTGGCCATACGAAACATATCCATACCCATTGCTACAAACTAGAGATTCAATTTGTTTGACCGCTATTGTCTTAGTACTTTAACATAAGATTTGAAAAGCTTATGGTTTTCCGTTTGAAGAATTATACACCAATTATTTACGGCTCTTTTTGTGGCAATTACAATGAACTGAAACATTTGTTGTTTTTTATTTGACACATTAATATCGTTCACATGAATAATTATGTACTAATTCTGGTGGTATACGCCAAATATTAGTCCCGTATAATAAGGCATTTCTAGTTTATCATATATGTTAAATATACCTTTTATGATAACTGGTATTTATGTCTCCCCTACAAAATGGGGGAGACATATTGTTTTTGCCTTTGCCGTCCGTCCATACGTCTGTCCGTTCGCCTGTCCGCCCGCGTTAGACTTGTCCGGCTTTCACAGGTCAAACTACTGACTGGATTTCAACGAACTTCACAGGAGTGATTAATACCAAGCTTAATAATGGATATCGCCGGCATGTTCCGCTTCGCTCCAGAGCTAAAAATAGAAAAATCTTGTCCGGCTTTCACAGGTCAAACTGCTAGCTGGATTTCAATCAAACTTTACAGGAGTGATCAGTACCGACCCTAATTGTGCATGTCGTCGGCACGTTCGGCTTTGCTGCACAAAATGGCCGCCAGAACTAAAAATAGAAAAATCCTGTCCGGCTTTCACAGGTCAAACTGCTGGCTGGATTTCGACAGAACATCACAGGAGTGATGAGTACTAAGCCTAGTTGTGCATATCGCTGACACGTTCCGTTACACAGCACAAAATGGCCGCCACAGCTAGAAATACAAAAATCTTGACCGGCTTTAATAGGTCAAACTGCAGGCTGGATTTCGACGAAACTTCACAGGAGTGATCAGTACCGACAGTAGATGTGCTCGTTCCGCTTCACTGCACAAAATAGCCACCAGAGTTAAAAATAGAAAAATTTTGTCCGGCTTTCACAGGTCAAACTGCTTGACAGATTTCAACGAAACTTCACAGGAGTGATTAGTACCAAGCCTAGTTTTACATATCGCCGACAGCTTCCGCTTCGCTGTAAAAATGGCCGCAAGAACTAAAGCGATACATAGGGGGAGACATATGTTTGTGACAAAACACCTTCTAGTTCTCATATAGCTTTGTCAGAACCGCAATAAGGATTCGTTTTGCTTTATGGGCTTGATCACTGGCCATTCTATTAAAGGAAAAAAACTATTTTCAAATTAAAGATTTTAGCATTTCCACACGCAATGTTCGTTATTTGATAGTCTCCCACCTTTTTGGAAACCTTAACTTTACATTTTTTAGAATTAAGTTTTACATTCTTTTCATCACAAAAATCATTTGTAGCCTGGTGACTGTGTCTGCTATTAAGCTGCTTTTTAAAAAGGTGTTGGGTTTAACATCAATCATAACGACACCATTTTAGGTCATTCTTCCAGCTTTTGATGGTGGCGATAGGCACCAGTGCCCTCTATGCATTATTTCATCACGGCGAGTACCTGGGTAGAAAAGTTGAATTCCTCTGATACCACTTTCTTCAATACGTCTTATTAGTTTATCGTTTAAGGCTTGAAATAATATCAGTGAAGCCAACAGACTTTCTGTGAGCCTACTGAACAAATGAAATAGTCTGTAAGACCATCGTTTGTTCTATGTTAAAACACATGCTTGCACCGTTTTTATGATACCAAAAATCGCATCGTATACCTTGCATTTTAAAGCAGCTTTTTACAACACTTGCCAAAAATTCCCGTCATTTATAAGGACATTACATTTCATGAAATCAAATCGCATCCCACCTGTTCACTCCTTAGATAATACGGTCCCCACTTTCTTGACCTCTTTCACTAGTTTTGTTTTCATTATACACCTCTGCAAATTACCTTTGAAAAAGTAAGCCGTTTTGCCTTTCTTTGTCGACTGTCAAATCATCACTGACACTGATTCACTTCTTTAAGGAAAATCTTGACCTTTAAATATATTTAAAACTTGTCATCATCAAACCTGAAAGTAACGAACACCATATGATATTAGTCCTCAGATTTTTCACCTTTTCTTTTCACATATTTTCCGCTTTTCTGCATTTTTATGCCCCCCGAAGGGAGGCATATAGTTTTTGAACCGTCTGTCCGTCTGTCGGTCTGTCAGTCTGTCCGCAATTTTCGTGTCTGGTCCATATCTTTGTCATCGATGGATGGATTTTCAAATAACTTGGCATGAATGTGTACCACAGTAAGACGACGTGTCCGCGCGCAAGACCCAGGTCCGTAGCTCAAAGGTCAAGGTCACACTTAGACATTAAAGGATGTGCATTGATGGGCGTGTCCGGTCCATATCTTTGTCATCGATGGATGGATTTTCAAATAACTTGGCATGAATGTGTACCACAGTAAGACGACGTGTCGCGCGCAAGACCCAGGTCCGTAGCTCAAAGGTCAAGGTCACACTTAGACATTAAAGGATAGTGCATTGATGGGCGTGTCCGGTCCATATCTTTGTCATCGATGGATAGATTTTCAAATAACTTGGCATGAATGTGTACCACAGTAAGACGACGTGTCGTGTGCAAGACCCAGGTCCGTAGCTCAAAGGTCAAGGTCACACTTAGACGTTAAAGGTCATTTTTCATGATAGTGCATTGATGGGCGTGTCCGGTCCATATCTTTGTCATTCATGCATGGATTTTAAAATAACTACGCATGAATGTTTGACACAGTAAGACGACGTGTCGTGCGCAAGACCCAGCTCCGTATGTCAAAGGTCCTAAACTCTAACATCGGCCATAACTATTCATTCAAAGTGCCATCGGGGGCATGTGTCATCCTATGGAGACAGCTCTTGTTCTGTATGGCATGCTTTTTGAAGAACCTCGTTAATTACATTTGACTTTAAAACTTCTTAGAATTCATTATCAGTCTCTTTTAAACAACAAAAAAAAAATATGTAATTTACATTTCTTCCTTCATGTTGAAGAAAATCTGTGTAATTTTCCATCGTTTAAGTAGATGCCCTTTTCCTGTCAGTAGTGTCACTAAGATACTGGACATCTAACTGTAAGCTTTTTCTAGTTTCCAGTGAAATATCAATATCTTTTTTTTATTTGTGCTGTTTCTGCAACCCTGGAATACTGACCAAAACGTGAACAGGCTAATAGCAAAGATTATAGACCTTTTGTATTATTACATTGTATATATTTTTATTAAATCCTACTTAAATAATAAAGCTGTAAATTCTTTACACTCTTGCTTTTTGTTAAACTTAATTTTAATCTTAAAGTTGATGGATCATGGGACAGTTGGACAACATGGACAAAGTGTTCTGTCACGTGTGAAAATGGGACGCAGACAAGAACGCGCACGTGTTCTAATCCACCGCCGCAATATGGTGGACTAGATTGTGTCGGAGACAGGAACGAAACTCAAGTTTGTACTGACAGACCATCATGTGTCAGTAAGTAAAAGTTATATTCTCTTATAGATGCAGTGCAATACACAAAGCTTGGTGCGTCTTATGTAAACAAATACATTATATACAACTGTAATTCAGATGGGAATTATAGATTTATATATTTCTTTTGCTGATAGATAAAATGATTAAAATTAGTATAAACCGTATGAAAATATTTGTGCTACTAAGAGAACTAAGCTTTTAATTATAAAATAGGGAAATACAATATATAAGAAGAATCTTCGGAAGCACAGATTGCAAACAAGCAAAATAATTGCAGACTGAATCGAGTCTGTTCATGAAAGTTAATGAAATGCGAATCACCCCAAATGCCCAACCCATCCACCCGCACTGGCTTAAGTAGGATAAGAGATTGCTTTTAGTATAGACACAGGTCACCGAATACCGCTTTATTAATAAGAAAGGTGATATTCGATATCCAGTCGTATCACAAGGATATTTTTAGATACAAATTTATGTTTTTGTAAAATAGATTTTTTTTGTTGTTTTGAACGTCGCACCGACACATGATAGGTAATATGGCGGGTTTCCAGCTTTTAATAGTGGAGGAAGACCCCAGGTGCCCCTCCGTGCATTATTTCATCACGAGTGGGCACCTGGGTAGAACCACCGACCTTCCGGAAGCCAGCTGGATGGCGTCCTCACATGAAGAATTCAACACCCCAGTGAGGCTCGAACCTACATCGATGAGGGGCAAGTGATCAAGTGATTTGAAGGCAGCGACCTTAACCACTCGGCCACGGAGGCCCCGTAAAATAGAAAAAGAAATAAGAAAATTCTTATAGGGATTTGTAAGTACCCATTTCTAATCAACAACAATTACACGAGCTGTTTGTAAAAGGACGGATGCCACCAAACCGGAAGTGACTATTCAGTGTTACAAGTGAAGTAGTCCAAAATGTAGTTCCATGCTATGAATGAAATCTGATATAATGAGTGACAGGAGGAGGTGACAATTATATTTCTGGCTTAGTTTTATTGCTTATTTTATTGAGAAAAAACAATTTTCATTTTGAATTTCCTGAAATAAGTTTTATTCTTTGCGAAAAATGTCTACCTACGCGTAATTGCTAAACGGCTGTTTTCATGGGGGCATTTTTAGAGGGTGATGTTTCTCAGAAAAGATTATTTTTCTTATATACAACATAACATGTCAATATGTTTCTATTTTTGATAAGAAGACATGTCATATTAAATTACCATATATGGTTTTCATATCATTGAAATGCTCTAAAGTGCTGAAAATGAGGTCTGAATATTTTATTGTTAATATGAAATAAATAAGGAATTGAACTGGTAGAATGTAACCTGTAAAACACGTATGTCGTACATATGGCCCCGCAAAGTCGATAATACGAGTATATTAAGTATGCTGTCACCTTTGACTTTGACTTTTAGAGGCCATTCGTAAAAGTAAGTTCCCTTTTAGACAAATACTTACAAATGTATTTAGACTATAGAAAATTCAATGAAGGTCTAATATTAGATTACTAATGCAAAAAGTTTTCTTTGTTTTAAGATTTGTGTTCAGTTTCTTATTTTCCTATTCATAAAGTTTTGAACTGGCAATCTGATTCATAACTAATTTATTTAGATATAAATTATGAACATAGATTACTAGTGGCAAAATTACCCTAAAGAATCTATAACTTCACCAAAAATGCATTTAATCCCGAAAATGCAATGGATATTCGAATAGAAAAAAAATGGAAACTCCACAAGTCGCTCAACACGACAAAAACGAAAATGTTGCATGCTCGGTTTGATTGAGCATGTTCATGGACGGTAGTGGAAATGAATACTAAGAATCCTTACAAACTGTAAGTGTGATTGAAATTCTACCTGTGGTCCCAGAGGAGTAGTGTAGTACTTTTATTCGATATACAGTCGGACAGACACATAGACTGGCTGATGGACAAGATAAAAGCAACATATCTCTTTACATAAGGGGAGACTATGTGTTATATTTTACTGATATACTGAATGGACTCAATGACTTCCAAAATACCAGACAATATAACTAAACTAAGAGTACGAGGAGACTTTTCACGGCTGCCACACGGCACTTAAAGACTGCTGTTGTGCAGTTTGATACAATCTATACGCATTCCTGCAAACTAATAACAGATTCAGTCTGTTTGAGTTTGTTTGTCAGATGTTATGAAATGTGCAACATCCCTCACACCCAATATAAAAGTCAAAAGCATATTTATGCTTATACATAAAATGCACTCCATGATTCTAAAGGACCAGAAACTTTGACAGCACCGATTACAAGTAAAGGGAAACATTTTTGAAATTATTTTCGAAAGCGTGCACAATTGATCTTATTTCAAATTGACCAAAAGTATCCTCAGATGTTAAACAAGAGGTTTCTTTCTGATACGACATGCCTATTCTGGAGCAATTTCTGTCCTCTTTGTAATAAGAACTGGTTAAAGAAATGAAGAATTATATAAAAAGAAAGCAAATTTCAACGGTGAAAAACAGACTGTTGGGATACCACACCATAAATAATTTGTTCAAATACATGGACTTGCCTTATGTCTTTAGACGAATGCGCTGCGCTGTGGATTAGTTCGAGAAAGCGGCCGCACTATTAAAATTGATGTCAAGTTACGTTTTGCCTTGTTTATCGCATAGTTTTAAAATCATTATTTTTTTATTCTAACATAAAATTGCTGTTCTTGTCACTTTTCGGGAGTGTTGTAACTGAATAGAAAACGTATGTTAACAGAGATTCTCGCGCTCAGGTGCTGTTAAAAAAACCTTTTTATAATTATTATTACTATACCAGATTTACATAGCGCTCTTTTCATGATAAACACGTTCAAAGGCGCTTTACATATAGCAACTGCAGCCACACAGGACGCGAAATCATCCTCTACTAGTAGAGACACAGAGCGATCTGACCAGAGGGACAGAGTGAGATAAAGCCCCAAGAACAGACAGATAGAACTTCCGGCTAACTTAGCCAAGCTCTTTTCGAATAGACAGTCTGGTTCTTTAACGTGCCCGGTGTATAGCACCGATACACGCGAAGCCGTCTTTCCTGGGAAGAACCAGTACAGGCCTCTAGTTAGGTGGGAGACACTCAAGAGCATCTCAGAAATTTTCAGTGCCTGGACCGGGATTCGAACCCCGGACCTCTGGATTGACAGTCAAGCGTGTTACCACTAGACCACCGGCCCACCTATATTATGGCACCATAACGGATAATTCAAAAAGAAAATTACGTCAACGTGAAATTCAATAACGTTGAAGGACAATATATTCATTTATTACTTTTTACGCGTTTTATGCTAGAATAGCGTTAGCGCATGTTCATTTCGTGTTATAACATTTTCAGATTCCCTCGAGATTCTGCAGATGTTATAATATGTAAAAACAAGCGTTATCCCTGCATCATTATGATATTGATAAAAATAAGAAACAAACGTTATATTGGATGATTTAGTGGAGAAAGAAAGCATTACAATTTTGCAAAGCATCACATAAAAAGTGACTTATGTGCACTTTTAATTGTGTTACATGGCAAGTGCTTTCTGCGTCAAGATAAAATGCAATCACTTAGACTCAGAAGAACGTTAAAGTACTGCGCTAAGGCACATAAATCCATCGTACATGAAGCATTAATCGGATAGTATTGTCAACATTAATACTCAGTCACCATTTACTAGCATTCGTGATACTATAACAAAATACGTTCATAGGAAAACAATATACAGAACCTCAAAATTGAGCACTTTATTAGCCCTATACCAGTTAGTAAAATCTGTAAGATGAGGTACAACAAAGATGTTTTAAAGAATGAGCATCGCGACTGGTCAAACAATTTTCATTCAATCATGACGTGATGAATGAAACGGCTATATATGATTCAACCTGAAACGAGCAAATATGAACAAAATTAACTACACCGGCAATAAATGGAAAGAAACGGAAAAGCTCGATCGTGCATGACGGACGGTGGTACAACTATGTTTATATAGTTTTGGTAGGCTGGTGTAAAGTTGATATCACACAATGCCCAAGGTCTCATGTCTAGTGAGAAGCTGACGTGTCAAAAGGGCTATGGTCAATCGTCTAGTTAAAAGATACTAATACAAGAGAGACTAATGCAAATTTGATATTTCACGACACCGTATGTTAAACGTCTAGTATAAAGTTACTATTACATGCCAGCATAGGTCAAACGTCTATTGTTAGGCATATCATTTGCATTTATAACTACTCACAGTACACCGAGCCAGAAGGAAATTATTTTTGTAACAAACAGTTTTCTGCATTCTCACATCACATGACGAAGATTAATATAGAGTATATTTTATACCTTTCTGTGCATTAAACATGCAGTCCACGTAAGTAGATATTCTAATAACCAATAGAAAGCAGAATCTAATACCCATTAGACAGCAAAAGGATTTGTATGATTTACCTACGATTTATGTTTAAGCATTAAGTCTTGTTGATGACCATGTCCTTTTGCAGGGAAGAAAAATAAAACGATTTCATTTTCATCAATTATGTCAAACAAAAACAAAGATGCATTTGGAATAGCCTTCCTTGAAGAACATGGCCTTCCAAAATCAAAATCCTATTACGTGGTAGGTGTATGTATGGGCGATTTTACATTTACAAAAAATATCTAGACAAAAACAACAATCACGTAACAAGATCAAACAAGCAAATAAAAGAAAAGTGTGGTACCGCCCTGGAACGCTTTGTGGCAAAACACCACGATATAGTTTAGACAGAGGCGCACCAAATCCAGTATTTAGCCGTAGCAAATGTCTGCATTGTGTATATCTATGCAATGAGTAGATTAAGGAGTTGTACAATATACTCGAAAACGCAAATTAATTGCATTTGTTTGGAAGTCTCCTGCCTTTCTTGCCTTTTATTTGAAGTTTTTTTTCAATGTAATAGGGAGTTGACTAATACAATATTCTGCCAGCTCCGTACATTACAGAGTGTTTGCTTACTAAGCGTGAAATGTAATGACGAAAAGTGGTGTGTTTCTTAAAGTACATTCAAATTACAGTTTATAAATTATCTCTAGTTGATGGCAGCTGGTCTGACTGGAGTGCCTGGTTTGGTTGTTCAGTAACATGTGGACAAGGAACAGACAAACGTTACAGAGCCTGTAACAACCCACTTCCTCAAAACGGGGGTAGATATTGTCAGGGGCCATTCAGCGAATCGACGAATTGTACCTTGGTATCATGTCCTGGTAAAGTCTCTATTGTTTACCTGTACAAATTTTATAATGTTAGGGCAAAAAGTTTTTAAAAAAAAAACAATGTTCATGAATATGTGCATAGCTTTGCACATAAGCTCTCTCTTTTAGACATCTAATTTGTGTTATATCGGTAATTGCCGCTGTTATATGTTGTAAACAACTATGTTTTGTTCAGAAGGGTTGACCTTGGTCTTGACCAGTAAGTAATCATGCATGCGGACAAATGTATATCTCCAAAGCCTCTACCAAGATCGAAATGTATGAGTGCGTGGTATATTCTTTGCAAAAACATTGGTTTATATTCGGGTCTTAACTCCTACTGACTTGATTTAGATCGATCAAAATATCAATTTTCTTCTAATCTAAGTTGTCAGGATGCATAATTCTAAATGAAACAAAGTTGGTAAATAACTAATATGTCAGTCACACTACACCGTATAGCGTTAATGGACGCCAAACGTATAAAGAAAGTATAAAAAATTGCGACAGAAAGTTATCCGGTGACGAAAGGCATCCCACGCTGCTGCTCGATGCTCTTGCGATCGGTGTATAGGGCGCATAAAACGCACAATGACCGCAAGATTAACGCATATATACAGGACGAACAACGTTCAATTAACGGATATGACCGAACTAGTAACGGACTTGTACCGTGTAAAACGAAAGCGCAACGCATGAGAAACTGACAAAACGTTCTTGTCAGTAATTGTCCGTGGAACATACTTTACATCCGTTGCATGTCCGGTAGTAGTCCGGCCGTGTATCAGGTCCACCGGATAAGAACGAATGCGAACCGGACAAGAACGGATGCGAACCAGTCAAGTTCAGAATAGGGAACGCAGGAGTAACGAACGAAACGCATATCAGCGCATTGCTACCGTTCATCTAACGAACAACTTTGTCCGGTGGTGTACGTTCTAAATTTTGAACATGCTCAAAACCTTCCACCGGATTGAACGAACTTCGCCGGACAAGGAGCGCAGGCGCCGCATGAGAAACGGAAAAGAAACGCATGCGAACGGACACAAACGGATTGAAAATTTTGTTATACGCTGGACGTCCCCTAACGTTATACGGTGTAGTGTGACTGAGACTTAAGAAGTGTTTTTACTTGTGACCTGATATTGATCGTAAAGCAAAACAAAAATACAAAAATTGTTTAATTGTTTTTACTCAACTAACCACGACTAGCTCATGGTGACCTTTTAGGGTCGTTAGACATTCGCCGTCCGTCCGTTATTCGCCTGTCGTCTTCTTTGAAGAACACCTCACCCTAAATCACTTCGTAAGTTTCAACTAGTCGTAAACAGAATGTTCTTCTATGTGGTTTAATTCTCTCTTCAGAAACTGCCAGCCTGATTTTGACTTAGTATCACAAAACATTTCCTTTGGTGGTCGTCTACCAAAGTCTCCAAGTGTCAGGGCTTGTTTCTCCCGTATGGTTAACAATTTTCTCATCTAAAACCACTGGCTCGATGTCAAAAACAATTCACAGCAATGTTCCCTCTACTAAACTTCTTTAAACCATATCGATTGTTGAAATTGGCCACAGTCAGCTCAGCATCTCAACTCCCCTCTACCATCCACATCCTATATCTCCACCCACACTCACATTACCCCTCTCCCAGCCCACACTGCACCAACCCCCAAAGAAAAAACTATTCATCACTATTTCTTAATATTTGTCTTTCATCATCATCTTCCGCGCCCCCACTCATCAAACCACCACATTACACGTATGTATTTAGCTGAAACTTGAAAAGTGTTGTGAATTCGATTTCACTGTGACTCTCTCCCAAGACTGTTCAAACAGGCTGTGAAACTCGGATGACCCTTTGAACATGTTATTTCACGTTATACTGTCATTAACCAGGTTTTCAACGAAAACCTGAGTTATTAGATTGGGGTAGATGTCGGTCGGGCGGGCGGGCGGCGGCGGCGGCGGCGGCGGCGTCAAACTGGTGTTTCCGGTCAATAACTTTTGTTTCGGTAAAGATATTTGAATAAAGCTTGGTATGTATGTAGCTTATATCAAGACAAAGGCTGGGATTGATTTTGGGGTTTCTGGGGTCAAGGTCAAGGTCACTGTTACTTAAAATAAAAAAAGGGTTTCCAGTCAATAACTTAACTTAGGAATGAGCTATCATGATGAAACTTGGTGTATAGAAAACTTATATAAAGTTGTAGCTTGGGATTGATTTTGGGGTTTCTGGGATCAAGGTCAAGGTCATTGTTACTAAAAATAGGGTTAGGGTTAGGTTAGGGTTAGGGTTAGCATATCTTCTACATGCATGGAGGGATTTTGATGAAAGCTGGCACAATTGTTCACCATCATGAGACGGAGTGTCATGCACAAGAACCAGGTCCCTAGGTCTAAGGTCAAGGTCACACTTAGAGGTCAAAGGATACAAGAATGAAAACTTTGTCCGGAGCATATCTTCTTCATGCATAGAGGGATTTTGATGTAACTTGGCACAATTATACACCATCATGAGACGAAGTGTCTTGCGCAGTTCCCTTCTTTAGAATTACTTCCCTTTGTTGTTACTATAAATAGCTTATATTGTAACTTTTTCATTACTAGACGTAGGGAAAAATCGAGACCACTTTTCTGTAGTACAGCATGCATGTTACATCCAATTTTGAGGTGTATTTTGACCAATCTCTACCTGGTAAGGATTTCTGTGTGGACTTACAATTTTTTTTTTTTTTGTATTTTTTTTTTCTTTTAAGATTAACTTCCCTTAGTTGTTACTATAAATAACTTATATCGTAACTTTTTTATAATTGACCGTAGGAAAAACCAAGACCACTTTTCTGTGGTACAACATAGTTGTTACTTTCTAATTTTAGGTGTATTTTAAGGTATCTCTACCTGGTGAGGAGTTTTTTTGTGGACTTAGAAAAACAAAAGAATTACAATGATTACTAAACAACCACAAAATTAAAATTACATCTGCAAATACAGGTGCTAGAGTAAAGAAATTTGCTGTGACGGGCGTATATTGTGACATTCTGGCACTCTTGTTTATTCTTATGAAAAGTGTTGAAAACCTGGTTTCGTGGCATTGCCGCGTTTCTTGTTTTATTTTTCAGTTGATGGGAAATGGGCGGACTGGGGATCTTGGGGAAGTTGTTCAGTAAGTTGTTCGAATGGAACCTCTGTAAGAATCCGCACATGTTCCAATCCGTATGCAGAATATGGTGGAAAGCAATGTGATGGAAGCTCTACAGACGTACGCGACTGCCTCATGGGACTCTGTACTAGTGTGTGGTTTTTGTTTTTTGGTTTTTTGGGGTTTTTTGTTGGTTTTTTTTGGTGTGTGTGGGGGGGGGGGGGGGGGGGTTAAACGTCGCATCGACACAATTATAGGTCACACAGCGAATTTTGCACGGAGAGGCACCTGGGGTCTTCATCCATCGCCAAAGCTCGAAAGTCGCAATTTGACATATAATTGTGTCAGTGCAAAAGAAGTATTTCCGGAAACGTGTATGATATCTCATAAGCTTGTGAGAGATAATGGTTTGTCAACGGATATCGATATGGTTTTGTTAAGTTCATGCTTGCTAAATATAACTTATACACTCGTTCATTTTTCATTTCTCATTAATTTTACGCACTTGGGAAGGGCTGACTTCTAATTCTGTAATAACTTGTAGTCCAACCCATTTGATTTTGTTACCAATTATGTATATGTATATGTGATGTGTATTGTCATGTGTTCAGAAGCAATAAAATATGATTGAATCAAAAACCTCAAAAGACGCATTTCTGCTTGATTATAAATTAAATCTGCCAATTTCTAACGTTAAAATATGCTGCCAAAGTCTGAATAAAAATGAGACTACAGCGATGTGTAACTTATTAATTTGCAGCATTTTGATTATGTCTGGAGAGTTATCGAGCTTCATTAAAACATCTTAAGGGCCATGATCAACAAAACATCCTCCGGACCATGATCAATAAAATAAGGGCAAGATCACCTCTTAATGCCTTCTGATAAAGTACAATGTTCCTAATATATTTCTGTATTTTTCCCGGCACTCTTTTTGCAGAGTAATATGCATATTTACACCACAGTTTCTTTCGGGTGATCTAGTTAGGTTGTATGCTTTGTATAGGTAGGCAGCAGTACATTTTTCCCTTGAACAGTTCTTTCATTTTTTTTCAGCTGCTCAATAAGTGTAGCATATTTATCATGATATAATCGCTTTAACCTAATTTTACTCCTTGTTTTTTACAGTTGATGGCAGCTGGTCTGCCTGGAGTGCCTGGTTTGGTTGTTCAGTAACATGTGGAAAAGGAACAGACAAACGTTACAGGGCCTGTAACAACCCAGTTCCTAAAAACGGGGGCAGATATTGTCAGGGGTCATTTAGTGAATCGATGGATTGTGCCTTGGTTCAATGCCCGGGTAAAATTTGAAATCTTTTTGTGATACGGAAAAAACAGACGTCTCTCTCAACGTTAATAAAACGATAGAAATTTATCCAAAAATTATGTATATATGAATTCAGTATGTTACAATTTATCATGACACGTGGTACAATGAAGGGGAAATTGTCTCTCTTTTATGATAAGTAAACAGAACTTCCGTTTAATTGACTGAATGCTTAAAACAAGGTTTATGTCAGCAATTATATGGTGGTCAATCAGCTTTTCTGTTTTTCTTCTGGATTTAGGTACCTAATTATATTTCTCATCAAGAATCAGCTCTGAAGTTAAATTACTACAGACGTCTAGCCAACATAGAGATAAAGCTCTAGGTCGCAATAACTGCATTTATGTACATGATCTATCCCAAGAAACCTCAGAAATTGAGAAACAGAAATTGGGTAAAGTATATCATGGTTTCCTTTCTTTCCAGTTGATGGCAACTGGGCAGACTGGGGATCTTGGGGAAGTTGTAGCGTTACATGTTCCAATGGAACATCTGTAAGAATCCGAAGTTGTTCCAATCCGTATCCAAAATATGGTGGAAAACAATGTGTAGGTAACGCAACAGCTGTGCGCGACTGCTTCCCTAAAGTATGTACAAGTAAGTTAACTGATTTTGATTCTAAATATTTGAATTTCATCATTTGTCATGTGTCAGGACTTTAAAACACCAGTTTGTATGTCCTAGTCAGAACGGTTTATGTATTTATGTTTTAACTCAATACTTCAGCGGTACATTTCTATTGTATCGTTTATAATACAGTATACACATGATCATAATGTCTCCGCAGGAGTTCTTTGCAAAATATTATTTATCAAGAGAGTTACCGTTCCTGGAAAATAGCAAATAGTAAGTTAACTCAATCATTACATTTATTACACTTCTGGCATTCGCATGCATGCTTTTGATGTTACAGGGCATGGAGGACTTCGTAGGCATTTCTGACTCGAGCTATACCAAATTAACCTTCATTTTGTTTGGATAATTACTAAATGTCAGATCCTTTGTGTTTTAGCAATTATCAGATGGATATAATCTAATACATGACATTCCAACAGCTCTAATGATCTAAAAACAACATAAAACGATACTTTTCTGATGGCTTTATTAAAGTATTTTAAGTACAGATTTAATTTTAATGGAAAAGCCTCTTTTTGTTGTAAAGCAACTGTAATTTTAATCTAGTTTTATATTAACTTGAAAAGGTTTCAGTAAAGTAATAGTAACAGTGGAAACCTTCTTCATTATACACCAGTCATGTGCTTTAACGTATTAAGCGATAACTTTCAACAGAAAAATTATTCCAAAGTGTAAATGTTAAGAATGCAACCTCAGTCAAAAATCACAAATACTTACGTTATATACATCATCTGAAATAAATATCTCAGACTTACAAATGACCAATAATAAATTTTGTCAAGTGTGGTTATCTTGTATCGGCCGGTGGTTGTATTTTACTGATGATATACTTTTAAATTGAATTTGATAAAAAAAAGTAAGGAATTATGAAACACTTTATGACGGTATCAAATAAATAACGTAAGAGTACATTTGTACTTGCATTAACTAATATAAGTAATAGAGCAATAAACTATATTGCACAGAATGTCTTTGCTGAATATGAATCTAAATGCGTATTGAAATGGTACAATGTGTCAGTTTTATATGGTTATATTGTTTGGAAAACAAACACTGCAGTTGATGGAAATTGGGCAGTGTGGGGATCTTGGGGAAGTTGTTCAGTTACATGTTCAAATGGAACATCTGAGAGGATCCGGACTTGCGACAATCCAAAGCCACAGAACGGCGGCAAGAACTGCACAGGAGCCCCAACAGAAATTGTGAACTGTTTCGAGAAAGTGTGTCCAAGTGAGTCTCATTTTTATTTCAATCACGTTCGCTGTTAGTGTTTTAAAAACCATAGTTAATGACTTCCCCCAAATGACATCAAATACTCTTCCTAACTAGCATTTAACAACAGAGAAAATAATGTGGCACAAAAGAAAGCAATTCTTAATCATGTGGCATTGACTATCTCGCTAGTATTACAAAGATTTTTACTGGATCCAAAACATTGCATATAATGTAAATAAAAACATTTCCATGTGCAATACACACTGTAACATGCCTAAGGAAATCACTATAACAGAAATGATATGAATCTAATTTTCTGTTACGTTGCATATCGTATTCTTCAGGTAGCTAAATATGTTTCCCTCTGTTCAAGATGCAGCTTCTTTTAAACAAGCTAGTAGACTCAATGACCCGCTGAACGTCTGGTTCTTGTATTTATTTATTTAAGATCACGGTGCTTTCAACGATTCAGTTCATACTGCGATTTGAGACTTATTTTACGTAAATTACCATACAAATAATTTTCAGAGCTTCATAAAAAGGCCAAAATAAAGTTCTAAAAGTTATAGTCGAAATATCGTTAGATACAAAAGGTCTAAATATCTGTAAGCGTATAATGCCCAAGCGATGGGTTTTCTACTCTTCTGTTATTCACAGATTACACGATATATTAAAGCTTAACACTTTTAGTCTTCTATATTGTCCCCAAAAAAGAACTTACCTTTAATAATACTAAATATCAGACTACGTTTGATAAAAAAGTAATAATTTGAAAGCAAAGAAAGCTGCATATACTTTTAATATGTCGTTGGTGAGAACGCAGCATTTACTTGTAGTTTCTCGTTAATATCAGGAAGTGGTGAGAACGTTGCATTTACTCGTAATATCTCGTCTTATATCAAAGAGTGGTAACAACACTGCATATAATATGAATATCTTGTCAATATGAAAGAATTGTTATCTAGAACGTTGTATATACTTGTGAATATCTCGTCAATATGAAAGGGTGGTAAGAACGCTGCATATACGTGTAGCATCGCGTCAAATCAGAGAGTGGTGATAATGCATATACTTGTAATATCTAGCTATATATCAGACAGTGGTAACAACGCTACATATAATTGTAATATCTAGCTATATATCAGACAGTGGTAAGGACGCTGCATATACTAGTAATATCTCGTCATATATCAGACAGTGGTAATAACGCTACATATACTTGTAGCATCTAGTCATATATCAGACAGTGGTAAGAACGCAGCATATACTTGTAGCATGTAATCATATATGAGACAGTGGTGAGAACGCTGCATATACTTGTGATATCTCGTCATATATCAAGGGAATTAGCGAGAACGCTTAATATACTTGCAATATCTCGTCGCCCGTTATCAGGGATTGGTGAGAACACTGCATATGCTTGTAAAATCTGGTCATATATCAGAGTGTGGTGAGAACGCTGCATGTGCTTGTAATATCTCGTCATATATCAGACTGTAGTAAGAACGCTGCAGCTGTTAAGTCAAGATGTGTCCATTTATACTGCTGGGAAATGTCGACATTATTCAAACTTTATTTCTTAAATCCCGTCGTATGTTGTATTGCGATTGTATTATATGACGTTCCAGCTATTTGTATTTTAAATGAGACGTCTCGAAGTCGTTATCCCATGTCTCAGGCAATTCTCAGCATTTAGCTTTGATAACAGTCTTTATAATATTAAAGGTTTCGATTAATTACCTTGCTTTTAAAATACGCTGCATAACTCTAGAACTAAACATTCATTTATATTTTCATGAACACCATGTTGATATATCACTGATGGTAATTGCAGTTGATGGAAGCTGGGGCAGCTGGACACCGTGGAGTAGATGTATGGGAGACTGTAATAGTGGCAATAAACAACGGTACAGAAACTGTGACAACCCTATGCCAGACCACGGAGGACAAACATGTGCCGGGCCACCATTTGAGACGATGAATTGTTTACCTAAAAACTGTACAACTCCACGTCTTCCAGTTGTTCGTAAGTTGCGTATAAAATAGAAAAAGTGGAAACTCCACAGGTCGCTTAACACAACAAAAACGAAAATGTTGCAGGCTCGGTTTGATTGAGCCTGTTCATGGACGGTAGTGGAAATGCATGCTACCGTCCACGCACTTTAGCCCCGGGTTGAGCAGAACTCAACATTTACACATGCTACAAGTACAAAAATAATTTAGAGACATCCGCAGATGTGTTCATACGGCGGTGCACATGGAACCTTCAATGATACACTTGCATGTAATTCCACGAGAAAGCGGCATATGGTCCCCAGTTAAAATAATGGGTTTGCCCTAAACGAGAAAACAATGAGCAGAACTAAACAAACTGGAATTTAGAAAGGGGATCTGAGGTTATGGAGCCTGCATATCACAGGAACTGCCAAAAGACAAAATTAAAAAGCAGGCACCATATCCAAGGGGTGTTTATACGATACCCAAAGCTATGAAAGCTGGAGTATTGGAACCACCCAGGCCGAAATGTTCAAGCTGAGAAACTAAACAGTGCCAATAACACGACATAAAAGTCGTGCTGAACGATCTGAGACGATCGAAATATAACAGCCCTGATTGAACTCCAGCTTGTAAAACAAATCGAAGAAATGAAAGCTAGCGACTGTTTATTATTTTCCTAATTAAATTACCCTAAAATGAAAAGGTCGTAAGAGAAACAGTACTTTTGAGAATCCAGAAAAAGTCAGTATATTTTGTTTAAAACAGTACTTTTTGTGAAAACTAAAAAAAACTGTTTATTTTCTTTTGCACATTTCTCAGTGAAACTGTTCCTAGCAAAATAGCAAATTTTAACCTTTAGCCTGCTGATCATGGTCTGCACTGTTCGCCATTAACTCAATATCTTTTTGATAAGCACCGCTTGTAACAGTTAATGGTACTGTCCAAATTGAATGTTGGAGAAGTCCATTTAAAAACATTAGCAGGGTAAGGGTTAAAAACTTAGAAAGTGTACATACGCCGTTTACAGCCATTAATAATGAAAGGTTATATGTATCTGTTTTGTATTAAATGAAATGCAGATTCAATTTATAATGTTTTGTATTAAATGTAATGCAGACTCCATTTTATTTTTTAGATCAGGTAACAGCGTCATCCTGGTCAAGATGGTTCTACGACACTTGTACAACAACATGTGGCCCTGGGACTACAAATAGGCTCAGACATTGTAACACCGGACATGACGAAGATTGTCACGGGAATGCGTACGAAACTGTGACTTGCAATTTAGGACATTGTCCGGGTATTTGTCTTATTTGTTTTTCCTTTGTTGCCTAAAATCCGTTTTTATAAAAAGGAAATATTTATATACGACTGTTCTTGAATTCCTGATAAGCTAGTCTCCGGAAGTAACTGGCAACTTTAGGTCAGTCATCAATGTGAATATGCTTCGTCAAGGTTCGAACCTACAGCCACATTTGTTATCCGGGCTCTTATTAATGTTTTAATAAAAATAATTATTACAGCTTATAATATTATTACGACGCCTAGCTTAAGCAATTACATGTACATCTGGCAGTTCTATTTTATTTCATTTTCCAATGAATATATAATTATTTCCTGTGCATATGTTATTTAGTTCCTGCGCCACGGCGAACTTTTTTGTTTGTCACAAAAGTCACTTGGGGTCAGGACCATCCCACTCCCGCCAACTGTTATCCACTATATTAAGCATTATAACACGTACTGAGCGTATGTGACGATCATAAAACGGGTTTTGTTACAGTTTCAGCTTGTTTTAAAAATACACTTTTTACTATCAGTTCATCGCAGAAATTGACACTAGGAATCAATAGTCAATTTAGCTTTTGAATAAGCACCTAGCTATGAATCCCTGGTATCAATCGATGATTCAATAACCATAATGGCAAATGACACCTGTCCTGAAAACTGACGTTACAAGAAATCAATAACTAACATAAATCGATCAATTTTACTTGTATGGAACACTTCCCTGCGAATTGATCCCTGCTTTGTACTGCACCAAAATTGGACTTTTATCATAGGAAGTGATGATCCGGTATGATATTCGTAAGCGTATTAATTTTGGTATCCGGTTTATGACACGCACGGTACACAGCGGGGGTTCCAACGCAAGCAAGTGTTCCCAGTGTTAGTTTCACAGATGCCTATCTTTAATTTTAAAGGGCATTGATGGTTAGAAAAGTGCATTTTTAAAACATGTTGAAATTGTAACAAAACCCTTTCTATGATAGTACGTGTTATAGTCCTAAACCATACTGGCTTACAGTTGGCATGGGTGGCGGATGGTGGTAGGTCCTGATCCCCAAGTGTCTTTGGTTTGTTATGGCTTACTTCCAGTTTTTATCATGGAACATAGCTAGTGTTTGTAGTTAAATCTTATACATTGCTTTAAAACATATTTAGAACTTGAAGTATATAAATTTCGTACCAGATGAAAACTTACGGTCATTTTCAGTCAACTTACTTTTTCTTGAGAAAAAGTTAATTATACCAACAATTAACACAATATTACTTGTTTACTAAATTGTTTCAAAATAAGTTTTAATTGAAAGTGTCTGGAGCTTGGAGCGCTTGGCAGCCATGGAGTGTTTGCTCGAGAAGTTGCGGTGAAGGAAGTTGGCATAGAACTAGAAGCTGTGACAATCCCCCACCTCAATATGGCGGACCAGCTTGTACTGGAACAAACAATGAAACAGCTGTTTGTAAACTGACTGACTGTCCACGTAAGATAACAAAACTACTTACGAACCTCACTGACATCACATCACTCACTCACAAATCACTAATTTATTAAGAATATAAGTCGGTTGATATGTTTGCGAGTATATTACGATAACACTAAAACATTTAATAAAGGAATTATAAAGTTTTGCGTTTTAACCAATTTTATTCGCTTCCTTTGGAAAAAATGTAAATGCAGACGACCGCCGAGAATAATAAGTGTATTCATCACTGCTTTAACCTTGAAATGATATATTTCTTTTATTCATATAAGATGAAATAATAAATACTTTATACTGAAAACTTTGCTGGGATTATAGCTTTTTTAAAACATATTTGCGTTATCAATAACTGAAAGGACATTGCACAGTAGAATTTTTACGTCTAACATGAAATTTCCGGTTTAACATATTATGCAAGGATGGGTGGGTTCAGTTCATATTTGGTACACAGGTATGTTATCATAAGATACAGGTCATGGGTGAGTTGCGTTACAATTCACCAAATTTTGCCAGCCTTCTGACCCTTTTTGACTCCAAGTTTTGCACACAAAAAATGTGTCCGTCCGATAACTTTTGAAAGGATCAGTGGATGGAATCATTGTCGGTACTCAGGTTCCTATATGATCCTAAATACAGGCCAGGTTCTTTTTTCCGTTACAATCGACCAATTTTAGTGGAGTTATGGCTCATTTCTTTTCTTAAAATGTGCTTGTCTGTTCAATAATTGTTTAACGGTTAAATGGGTTGAATTCCTCTTAAGTATGCAGGTATGACATCCTAATATCCTTAAGGAGAGGACAACCGTAAGCTAATATAGCTTCTGTCCAATTCCTGATATGTTGTATTGTAAATATTTCATGATTTTTTTTAATAAAAATATGTTTACGATAACTTTAAATTCAATTTTCGTATACATGAATGTGATTGTGAAATTCAGGCGAAGTTTTATTTCGGTTACAATCCACCATTTTTTGGCGGAGTTATGACCCCTATTCGACTTGGTTGTCCGTTCAATAAATCTAGAACGGATTACTGGATTGAATTTATTTTGAATACACATGTTTATGATCGTAAAATACCGTCCAAGTTATAATCCACACTTTCTGCAGACTTACTGCACCCTCTAACTTAAAAATCTGCAAAATACGTATGTCTATTCGATAACTTTTGAAGAAATCAATTTAGTGCACATGTATGTATATGATTATAGAACACAGGCCAAAATCAATTTTTGTTACAATCCAACACTTTTTGGAGGAGTTATGGCCCCTTTACTCCTTAAAATTTTTTTTTTCTGTTCAATAATTTTTACAGAAATGAATACATTGAATTCATGATACCCCTGTAAACCTTTCACAAAGACATGTTATCATAAAAATTAACATGTCTTTGTTTCGTACAAGAAGGTGGTGTTACTTGGGTATTATATAATCTGCCAAAAGACCGACAGTAATATTTTGTTTCAGACTGGTTGCCAAATCGTGCAGTGTTACGTGCGGCAAAGGGTTTATTCAGATGAGGAGGAAATGCAGCACAGGAAAACTGTCGGACTGTTTTGGCAGTGAATTTACTGAAATTCCTTGCATCCTCAACGAATGTATATAGAGCAATGAAATACCATTGTTTAATAAAATGATAACGTTGATGCCTTAACAAACAATTATATCCTTTCTAAAATGTGAAGAGACTATTTACTGTTTGTGCATTAATACAAAAGTTAAAGCATTTGGTTACCTGAAGTATTGATATAAGATTTATGTTAAGGTTTAGCAGTATATCACAAAACAACAGAAACTTTTAGTAAACGAACAGCATCTTGACAAACAACATATCTGTCCAATACATGTTTTATTGTTCTGTCCCATAGAGTTGGATACTTTAATATTCTAAAGGAGTTGCCCCCCTTTAAAAAAAGAATGCCATTTGTAAAGAAATAAATGTAAACAATTGTCAAAAACGATGTTTTACCTAGTTATGTTAAGTTTAAACACTAGTACGTTGTTGCAAATGCATCAAAACGAAGGCATGCGACAGCTTTTTAAAGATGGTGAGTTTTTAAAGGAGCTGAACTGTCCAGAAGTGTGGCCCTTTCATGCAGTCATTTTCCGGAATTCAATACATATGAGTAAATTGACAATGGCTTTGTAGTAATATAAATGTTTTATATGCTGTTAAATTTTCATGTAAAACAATGCTTTCTTTCTATGATTTGATGATGTTCGAACTTTTTACTCCAAAACATGGACCTAACTCTTAAATAATATAAGTTATGAGATTGGTATTGAGAAATATTCACGTAAGTACTAAATAAGACTTTCTTGAAAGCAAGATAACCACACACGGATGTCCATTCGGATTTTTATTGTAAATGAGTCGTTATTATACAAAATATATTACGGGGACGCATATTGCTACATTCACAGTTCATACAGAAATGAGGAAGGGTTGCATATTCAAGAAATCGATGGTGGGAAGATAAAAAACATATTCCTAAAGTGATATAATACTGATGGACACCTGTAATTTTCAGTACTTTGTGGATAAGGATGTGGTACTATGAATGTAATAGTAAAACAGAGGTCTTTGTGAAAGTACATTCAACACAAAATATTAAGCTTTTGTATAAGGAAAAAACATGTTTTTTACAATACCAGTGTTAGAAATAATGCTGAAGGGGTGAAATTTTAACACACCAGGTTTGCTTAAACATGTAAAATATAACGCCACATCATTTCAGCTCGGGATGGACGCCATATTTCTCATTGATAAAAATGATAAAAAATGTAAGCAAAAAGATCAGAGTGGTATTAGCATTGCAAGGGCATAACATGACATTCTACACAATGAATACCTTAGAACAGATATCTAAGATGCTACACAGGTCAGGTGGGTTAAATGCATAACGTCGATCACTTGAAATTGATCTTGAAAAGATAGTTAATTTTAGTTTATTTACATGGTTTTTAATTTTCCCACGACTTCTCGGCGATTCACTGCAAAAAGTATTACTGCGCCGGACGAAAGGAAACTCTAATAAACAACGGGAGACAACTTAGGTGTCAGCACGTGTATGATTTTAAAAAAAAAAACATGTCGATGATTATAATTTCTTATCAAATAACGAATTCTATTCAGAGATTCGTCTTTAATATCAGAAAATTATTAATTTCTATGGACATTTATCAAAAAATATTACTTACAGTGGACTACTTTGCGCATCAAACTGGTTTCCGCTTCAGTTGTGAGGCACTTCCGTTATACTTTTTGACAACAATAACAAAACACAAAATGAATCAATAAAGTCACTTATAAACCAACTGCTACAACATTATACTTGTTCATTACGTTATGAGATAAAGTTTTTCTTGAACTGCATAATCCATTAAGTACGTTTAGACGATATTGCATTTACAACTTATCTGACCCCGTTTTTTTTCTCGTGCAACTCATGCAAACAGAGTTATGAAAAGTATGGTGGAGAATTCAAGGGCAAATTATAAATGATATTAAAGTGAGGATAACTGTATATTCGTCCAGTTTAGATCATTGACATTCCTGTTGTGTATTAGTAAGTTTTGTGAACAAGATTAGAATGTTACTTTCGCACATATACACATTGATTGGACCTCTCAACCAAATTTCATACCTTATTTGAGGGATTTTTAAGACAATACGTTTTCAAAAGTTTGTTCAGTGTGTTTTGATATATAAGTGCATTGTAGTTCATGAATAACAAGTTGAAAATTAATAATGGAAACATTTCTAGGCCCTTATTATAAGCCACTCGACTTCTGTAACGATAAATGTTTAATGTATTAAGGGGAATATACTCTTTTAGTTTTGGAATGTGGCATTCCTTGACCACCATATCTTTTCTTATGAACTACTTTGTAAACAAACTAAATAATGTGTTTTAGCTTATATATGCCAAGTGAAAAGCAAGACAGTGAACTTATTTTACTTTTTTTCTTTAAATTAGAATCTGTAGGAGATTGATAAATGTTTGGACAAGGTAAAGCACTATTATTTCGCACAAAAAATATTAATTGTTGACTTTGAATGTACACAATGAGTCTTATGTAATTCAACAATAACTTTCTTGTTTCAGTTTTTCTCATTTTTATTTAAGTGAGCAATCCTTTGTGTACTTATAACAGTTGAAACAGTATCCATTTCATGTACCAAAACTTTGTACTTTTTTGCAGGTAAATTTTATCATACCCCACCCACTTTTTTCTAATTTTAAAGTATGCGTCCCCTTAAAAAAACAACATTTTTTGTCATTGGGGATCTCCTTTTCTACAAAAGCATTTGGTCGTAACAGTTTCATTACATAATAAAAGTTGTAGAGGGCAGGGGAGCAATTGTCTACCGTTTCAAATGAGGGATAGGCTATTGTATTGACTGATGACCGTTATTTAAAACTTGTCATTCTTTTCTTGGCCTTCAACTGAATCTTACTTACTAATACACTTATGTAAATGGACATACTTATGCTGTTATGCTCCACCCGCACACCCACCCCCCTCCCCCACCTTCTTCGAAGAGGCGAGGGCAAGGTCACACGGCCCTGTACTTTGAAAACGGTTCCTGCTCAATAACGTGAGTACCTTGACCAAGAACCTTCAAACTTGATAGCATAATTGTACTAATGTTTTTGGGATCAGTAAGTCAAAGGTCAATGTCACAGAGGCATGAACCTTGAAAACTGATTCAGCTCAATAACTTTAGAACCACTTGAGCCAGGACCTTCAAACTTGATAGCAAGATTTGGCGTATGAAGTAAATGCCCCCTAATGTTTTATGGGTTAGTAGGTCAAGGTCGTAGTGATGGGACAGTCCATCATTAGGACATACAGATTTTACAAACAGCTCATGTTCTATATGTGTTGACTAAGGTTTGCTATTATTCCTGGCTCTAGGTGATTATAGAGTCCATTTTGTTCCGTTATTATGATATGTCCACAGTTCGTGGGAGAGAGATCAGAACACAACACGTGATTCTACTTTATACTATTTACTGTAACGACTGACTAGCGCGGGAAGTGCTCTCAGAATATGTAGGGGCATTCACCCATGCGCATTTAACATAAACAAATGTAACATCCCCTTTGTTTTGAAGAAAAACAACATAAACAAAGTATAACAAATATAACAGAAAATCAGATTAAACAGAAGAATAAACATCATGTAGTACATTGTATTAATTGATACATGTGTAATATCAAGAAATTGTTATAATCAATGATCATGTTCCTAACATAGTAACTAGAGTAAATTTAGAGATAAATTTTGAACAGTTTCTATGAGTAAACTGTTATCATCCAAAATAGTTTCATGACACAGAGAATTAAAAGTTTATCATCAATGGAATTCCATAGCTAATTGTTTAACTGTTTGTTTGACATTAAACTACCCAATCGCTGCTTGGGAAAGCTCTGAGCGATTTTCTCACACGACCAGATCGTGTTACATAACTATAAACATTTTTGGATTTGTCCTTGATGTTGGGCAGAGCGGTATCTGGGGTTCTCAGTGGGGAATTGTTGTTGGTGTTATTTTGGCGCGAATTTGCATGATTTGATTTGGACTTTCTAATGAACATGCGATTGCGCCTGTATCTCGCGCCATCGGATGCCTGAATTTTGTATGACCTTTCGTTGTGCTGCACAAGCACTTTCCCTGGTTCCCATTTTTCTCCCGGGGTTTTCTGAAATGTGATATTTTCCCCTGATTGCAGAGAAGGAAGTGATCGTGTGGATCGGTCATAATAAAATTTTGACCTTGTTTGTTGTTTCTGCATACTTTCTCGGGCTTTCTTTGCGTTAACAGGCTTTGGAGATAACTGTTCATGAGTTGCTGGGAGAATTGATCTTAGCCTGCGTCCTTGTAGGCGTTGGCTAGGGCTATAACCAGTTGCAGGTAATGGGGAATTTCTGTGTTCGAGAAGAGGCAAGTAGGGGTCACAGTTGGCGTCTTTTGACTTTTGTAGTATGCGTTTTGCAAGCTTAACGTATATCTCACTCAGTCCATTTGAACTTTGATGATGTGGGCTTGACGTGACGTGCGTAAAATGCCAGTCTCTAGCAAAACTGCTAAATGGCTCGGATGTGAATTGTGGTCAGTTGTCCTATTTAAGTTGTTCAGGTATGCCAAACCGACTAAAATGTACCTTTAATTTGCGAATCGCCGTGTTACTTTTTGGTGTTTGGTAGTAAATCTATTTCGAAAAATCTGCTGAACGCGCATACAGTAATTAGGTACTGTTTGTTATCGAATGCGAAAATGTCACATGATACGTTTTGCCACGGCCTCTGGGGCACCTCATGGGAAAAGAGTGGTTCTTTTGCGTTCGCAGGGCGGTATTTCTCGCATAACGAGCATGCTTGCACGTATTCTAATATTTGATTACTCATACCTGGCCAGAACATGATATCACTAGCACTCCGCGTTGCTTGGTTGCAGCCCTGGTGGCTGTTATCGTGAACAGCTTTTATCATGTCAAAGCGTTCTGACCTTGGCATGATTATCTTTTGTCCCTTAAATATAAAGCCATTTTCAAACGATAGCTCATCTCTGTGGTTCCAATACTCAACTACAGATTTGGGACAGTCTTGGCGCACACGTGGCCAACCGTTTCTTATAACCTGTATGAGGGTTTGAACCTGATCATCATTTTGTGATGCAATTCGAATTTTTTCGAGCTTTTGGTCACTGACCGGTAACTGTTTGAGTACAGTATGTACATGTGCGTCCAGGTCTTCTAGTAAGTCTGGATGTGTTTCCGGTACAAAGTTCCGACTTAACGCGTCTCCGAGTGGTATGTTCGAACCTTTTTTATGTACTACTTCTATATCGTACGGTTGCAGTTTTAATAGTATTCTTTGCAGTCTGGGAGGTGCTGCACAAAGGGGTTTTTTCATTATGGCGACAACTGGAGCGCAGTCGCTCTCCACTATTGTGTGTTTGCCATATATGTACTGTTTTAACTTCAGTACTCCTAGGAGAACGGCCAGTGTCTCTTTTTCAATTTGAGACCATAATATTTGACTTAACGATTTACTGCTGTACGCTACTGGTTTGTTGTCTTGTAGACATACCATGCCAATGCCCTTTGTAAAACATCAACTTGCAGCGTAACCGGTTTTGCTGGGTCAAAGTATTTTAAGACTGGTGCCTGTGTGATGACCTCTTTGACCTTTGCGAATGCCG
Source organism: Mercenaria mercenaria (assembly GCF_021730395.1). Taxonomy (NCBI): domain Eukaryota; kingdom Metazoa; phylum Mollusca; class Bivalvia; order Venerida; family Veneridae; genus Mercenaria; species Mercenaria mercenaria. Next base: position 11,068,499 of record NC_069373.1, read on the forward strand.
CGTCATATTCTGGGTTCCCGATGAACTCCGTGTCCTTTTTTAGAAGGCGCGCATAGAACTTGTCAGTTCCGAGAGGTTTGGCGCGAATTTAAAGAGATAATTAAGGGCGCCAAGCAAAGATTCTAGTTCTTGTCTATTTCTGGGTGTGTTCATGTTTACGATAGCAGAAACTTTGTCCTTGTCTACAGACAGGCCTTGATCCGTGATCACGTGCCCGAAATAATTAACCTGATTTTGACAAATGACAGCCTTGTCGGGGTTAAATTTGAGTCCTTTTTCTCGCGCTCGCGTAAGCACGCTTCTGAGATTTTCATCGTGCTCGGACCTTGACTTGCCAAATATGATCAAGTCGTCGACTATACAGGCCATGCCTTCGAGCGGCTCCAGAATTTCGTCCATTTTCCGGTTATAGATATCTTGAGACGACTTTAGACCCATGGGAAGTCTTAGATAACGGTATCGGCCGAAGGGTGTTGCAAATGTGGTAAGACGTGACGACGCGTCAGGTAGCTCACACGAATAGTACCCTTTCGTTGCGTCCAAAACGCTAAAATATTTCGCGCCCGCTAGTTTTGCAGTGACGTCATCGATCGTGCGCAAAGGATAGTACGGTCTCTGAATGCATTCATTCAATGCTTTTGGATCTATGCAAACTCTAAGACCTTTTTATTCGGTTTTTCGACACATACTATAGCATTGACCCATTCCGTTGGCTCTGTTACTTTAGCAATTATGCATTTTGACTTCATTAAATCGAGCTCTGTCTTTAACTTATCCCGTAAGGCATGCGGTACTTTTCTTGTGGCGCACACGACAGGCACAGCATTATCTTTAAGCTTAATTGAACAAGTGCCTTCAAAATGTCTAATTCCTTCGAAAACGTCTCTAAACCCGGTCATTATTGGATGAACCGTAGTTTTTTGTTGGTCAATGGCATATGTTAACTGAATTAAACCAAGATTGCAGGCTGTTTGTAGATTTATCAATGCAGGGGCGTTTTTCTGGTTTACAACATAAAACTCTGCTTGAGTTGACCTATCTTTGTAAACAATGCGGAGGTGTATTTTACCGATAACAGTCAGCTGATTTCCACAATAGGATGTTAATTTTGATTCGTGGGGTAGCAAAGGGCCATTAATTATTAATTTTCGGAATTTTTCTTGTGGGAGTATGTTGACCTGGCTTCCTGTATCAATTTTTGCATCAAGGCTTGAGTTATGAATCTGGATATGGACAATGGCCTGATCTGGTCTAGAATGTGAAGGAAAATCACTTACCGGGTGGACGAAAAAATCATCCTCACTCGAATCAGTAAAATCCAAACTTTCACTGACTGAATGCACATTTTTATCTGTTTCTGTTCTACACATTTTAGCGAAGTGAATAAATTTCGAACACTTGTTGCATTTTAAGCCAAATGCTGGACAGTCTGTTTGTTTGATTTTTTTATTTCCGCATCGTGAGCAAATGTTCCTGTGTGTCTTCTGCATGTCAGGTCGGCTGCGTCTCATGCGTATCCGTTCGGGCTGGTCACGCTTCTGGTATGACTCTTTCCTTTGTTTATTTAGATTTCGTCCTCTGTGGGCATTTGACTGTGCGGCACAAGATCCTGCTTTCTGAGACGTGATCGAATCTATCTCTTTGTCGTGAGCTTTCATAGCCTCTATTTGTTTTTTTTTTTTTTTATTATATTCGTATGATTGTGCAATTTCCTTTGCCGTTTGTAATGTTATGTCTTTTCCTTTTTCTATCAATGTTTCGCGCACCCGTTCCGATTTGCAACCAAATACTATTCTGTCTCTTAGCATTTCGTCTAATTTATCTCCAAAATCGCAATCCTTTGCCTTAATTGATAGTCTTGCAATAAATTCGTCGATAGTGTCCTCGTTCTGAATTTCATGATAAAATTTGTATCTTGCGAAAACTGGATTTGCTTGGGGCTCGACAAATTCCTTGAATTCAGTAAGAATGAACCCGGGTCTTTATTTTGAGCCTCCGTTAAGTCCCATGACTCGTGTACCGTGCGGCCTCTATCGCCCACCAATAATAATATGTAAGCACATTTTTCTTTCGGATTTTTCCCTTCAAGGGGTCCATCGAACATCAACTTGCTGTGTCTTTCAAACTTACTCCAACTGTCTGGGAGATTAGTTGACTCCCAGTCCATAGATGGGTGTTGTAGACCAGTGCTTCCTGTTGCCATTGTCAGTGTTCACTTTACAAGTCTTGCAGTTATAGTATTTTTGTTTTATATCCAATCTATCACTTTGAGTTGTTTACACTTTAAGTAACTGATTTTAAATCCCGTTTCTTACACCATGTTTCGTTATTATGATATGTCCACAGTTCGTGGGAGAGAGATCAGAACACAACACGTGATTCTACTCTATACTATTTACTGTAACGACTGACTAGCGCGGGAAGCGCTCTCAGAATATGTATGGGCATTCACGCATGCGCATTTAACATAAACAAATATAACACATTTTACGTATGTATGTGCTAGGGTTGTTAGTGGTGTTGCTTATTTCATCACCTCTCATCTGTTACAAGAGATTTTTTCAGAACTCTCTTACAACAACCACATATTTAAGAATATAACCTATGCCAATAAGGCACTAGGTTATATGAAAAGAAAATTATCCTCTACTAAATTACTAATGGAGGTGTTCAAAAACTAGTATACAAATATTTTGTCTGGTCGCAAGTTGAGTATGCCTCAGAAATCTGGATCGCTGCATAAAGCTTACATCTGCATGGTAGAGACGGTGCTGTGGATGGCGGTTTGTTTTAAGCGGACTCTAGATCAACGGATACGACTTCAAACGGATTATGTTCTTTAAGATATATCATAATTTTGTAGCATTATATGCACAGAATCCAAACTGTCTCAATAGACACATGTAACCCCTTCATCGTAGACAAATTCAAGTTAAATTTCACTACGACAAAGGTACTTACCCCTAACAGAATAACTATCTTGAACAATCTGTCTGGTAAGATTTAGGCTAGAAGTGGTCCCCACACCAAAAGCAATGTATTACTTTTCAGGATGCAATGGTCACCAAACCTCTCAAAATAACAAAGCTATCGACTGATGATAGAGGCGTTGTTTGAGACAGCGGCAACACAATTATGTTTTATACATTTAACCCTACTTGGTTTTTGTCAATAGCTTTTGATTGAAATTTTACACACATTTAGAATAATCTATTGTTAATGGCAAAATTCACAGAAAAAAGTTGATGCTAATTTTTTTTCTTTCTATTTATCCTTGACAGATTACTGGTGTAACTGTATGATTTGCTTTTGTGTTAAAATCGAACTTTCTTATTTAAAATTTAATGCGTTTAAGAAAGGGCTGTGGTCGTAAAATGGATAAAATTATAAGATGGCTTTAATCTCATACCAGCTATGCTTTCAAGAGATCTTACTGCAGATTTTATTTACTATCTGGCATTCAACCGACTGAAATAAATATGCACAGGATAAAGCATTTTTCATTTAAAGTTTCGGGAATCCTTCCATACTCTTATTTTGCAGATGCCTTCTGGGCTTAACTTCGCTGAGATGTTTTAGCTTCAGAACGCACATTCATGGACAATCTGGTTACAAATGGTACTTATAAACAACAATAGAGCAACTACAAACATTGATAAATACGAGCGGCGGGGTACATGTATACGCATTTAAGTTGAATCTTTAAAAGAATAGAGTAACAATTAATGCTTCACTATCGTGATAAATGTGTATGATATGTTTTAATAAATCAACCTGTAAATACCAGAGCTAATGAAGAAATTATTGGGCAAATACAAGTAATTTTAAAGAATATGCTTCATGTATGAAATAAAATATATAAGAAAATCATTTGAAAGCAAAGAATCCAACCAACCAACCAACCAGAGTTCTTTCATGAGACGTAATTAAGTGAGAAATACTCCTCACGCCCCAAAACTCTACCCCTATTCCCCCAAGCACCAGCTTAAGAGTAACAGAGATTATGATTCCAAGGGACCAGAAAATATAACAGAACTGACTCCAAGTACAGGGAGACATTTTACGACCTCCACAACGCACTTAAAGACTTGGAACCAACGGAAGCATAGAATATTTAACTTCAACTCTTTTCATAATTGTACATGTACGTAATAAAATTTCGTGATTATTGTGACATAAAATGTCAAATAAAATCCTTATCAGTGTATCAAATCTTGAAACTTGAACAAAATTTGCAGAGATTCCGCTAGGACAGTGTACGGTTTTGTTGCGATAACAGACACGGTCTCCTGTTAACACGGTTAAACTTTCTTTCTGCTATTAGAACGCCTATCATGACTACAGTCTAAATACTTTTTGTGTCGTGGTAAGTGTTCTTTTCATTGATTTTCTTCTGATTCTATTTTTTTAATTATGAAAAACAGTTTTAAAAAATGATGTTGGTTGCTTGCTTAAAACTTTTAAGACCGATTTGAAATAGAAGTAGAAATTTGAAACAGAAGGTAATTGCCAAGTCATATACACAGGAAACAGAATCGGAATTAGAAGGTGTTTGAACATTCGTGTAATTTAACTGACATGTAACAAAAGATGTTTGACAACTGATGTTATTTAACCGACATGAATTCAGATGTGTTTGATAATTCATGTAATTTAACTGACAGGAAGTAGAAAGGACGTGAAAAATCATGTCATATACAAGACAGGAAATAGAAGGTATTTGACAATTCATGTCATTTAATCCACATAAAATTTGACAATTCGTGTTATTTAACTGACAGGAAATAGAAGTTATTTGAAAAACCTTGTAGTTTAACCGACAGGATATAGATGGTATTTGTCAATTAATGCAATTTAACCGACAGAATGTAGAAGCTATTTGTCAATTAATGTAATTAAATCGACAGAATGTAGAAGGTATTTGAATGTAGAAGGTAATTGTCAATTAATGTAATTTAACCGACAGAATATAGAAGGTATTTGTCAATTAATGTAATATAACCGAAGGATATAGAAGGTATTTGTCAATTAATGTAATTTAACCGACAGAATGTAGAAGGTATTTGTCAGTAATTTAACCGACAGAATGTAGAATGTATTTGTCAATTAATGTAATTTAACCGACAAAATGTAGAAGGTATTTGTCAATTAATGTAATTTAACCGATATAATATAGAAGGTATTTGTCAATTAATGTAATTTAACAGACAGAATGTAGAAGGTATTTGTCAAATAATGTAATTTAACCGACAGGATGTAGAAGGTATTTGTCAATTAATGTAATTTAACCGGCAGGATGTAGAAGGTATTTGTAAATGCCTCCCTTTGATTGGTCAGTTGAAGTAAAAGGGTTCATTCTATATAAATCTGGTATAATATAAATATTAAAGAATATCTATATTGACCCAAATTTACACCTACAGCAAATGCTCATTTTACGTTTCAGATGTTTGAGGTGTGTAAAATAATAGTTTTTACAGCATTTCTAGTTTCAAACTGTCACTTTGTAACAACTTTGTTATGCTACTGTACATCACAACACAATGTAGAACCCGTGTTTGAGAACAATATTACAGCTAATGCCACTACAAAAATTATCCTGGAAAACAAATGTTTTGCCGGAAGTATTCATGGACATTTATTCTGTCCGGAGAATCATACGGTATGTAACAGTTTACGTTTAATTTATACCTTCTCAATAAACAATTGACTTTGAAGTTAGTATGAATTATAAGCAATGTATACGCAACTCACTATTTATATGTAGAAAAAAGGAAGTACTTTATAAGTTTATGCAACACAAAGTATCCTAACAAAAATACAGTACACCGGTTTGTATTTCAAGAAGATGATACGTCAGTGTGAAATATTAGTATTAAAATAGTCTGTGTCGTCTCAAACAAAAACATAATTATAAGGGGCCTTCGTGGCCGAGTGGTCAAGTTAACTGTATTGGAATCACTTGCCCTTCACCATTGTGTGTTCAAAACCTCGATAAGGGTGTAGAATTCCTTCTTGTAGGGAAGGCATCTAGCAGACTTATGGCAGGTCGGTGGTTCTACCCGGTGCCCACTTTTGTCTGAAATAATGCACCGAGAATTCCTAAACTATTAAAAGCTGGAAAGTTGCCATTTGGTACAACAAAAAATGATAATTACATTGTAAATATGCACTTAAACAGTTGAGATTAATGCATATTTCTAAGGTAGAGTATAACACTTGATGGAATTTCATTCTCTAGAAACTTCAAAGTTTTGTATCTTTATTATATTTAGAATGTAGATTCTATATAAACCTTTTCAGTTTTGAAATCTAAACAGATAAAACAAAATCGATTACAAAGTTATCAGTTGTGAAAACATTCAAAATATATCAGTACATGTATATATCATTCAACATAGTAAATTGTTAATTGTAAGTAATTGGTAACTAGCATTGAGTATTATTAAATTAGCATTCTTATATGCTTGTTTCTGTTAGAACACGCTTACGCTTAAATGACGTCACATTAACGGGCGATGATATCAATTTTTCGTTGCGACCAAGAAAGAGCGTCTTCTTTTTTGGACAAAATGCATATTAGAATCGAAATAATGTATAGCAAAATCGTGTTTTACTTACATTATTACACTCAAAGTCGGTTATACGTCGCTAGAATAAAACTTGGCTATAATTCTGCAGACTGGGTCTTTTCATTTAAACCACTCATAAATTTCTGATATTTTCAACCTTTAAAGCGACTAATCCACACATTATGATTTGTGATTTTTAAAATAATTTATCACCGAAAAGCAAAATGCCGCCACTGTTCCATATATTTACATGACACTTAATAGTTGATTAGTTTCTAGTTTCCAGAATTGCAAGAACATTCGAGTTTTCGCAGTTTTTCTCGTGCACTATTGTAAACCGTTGCAACGCTTTATTTTGTAAAGATTGATATAAATATTGCACGAGACGCGATAGTATTTTAAGAAACTTTTATCACGAGGGCAGCAAACCAATACTGTGTATGCGTATATTTTGCTTCCGTCACTAATAATAGAGTGAACACGTATCTATAGGTATCGCACAGTATTATGACGTTTTTAGTTTTAGCAGTATATAAATAAATCAGTAGCATTCTCGTTTAAAGTAAAGATATATGATGGAAATCAATAGTTGGCTTGATGGCGCAGTAGGTTGTGTGGATAGATACATATTTTTGTAGTGATAGTTGTGACGGTTCGAACATTGCATTCGACCAACTTTATTTTTTTGCATTACATACTTTGTGTAAGTTTGTTTTTCTCTGGTTTCTAATTCATTTTTGTCGAGCCCGCTTGCGGTGAGCTCGATATAGTCGTCACTTTTGGCGGGTCGGTGTATGTGCGTGCGTCCGTTCGTGTGTGCGTGCGTGCGTTCGTCCGTCCGCCCGTCTGATTTTGTCCGGACCATAACTTTGACATGCATGGACCAATTTTGTTTATATTTGGCATGAATGTTTACCTCAATGAGAAGGAGTGTCATGCGCAAACCCCATAATTCTATCTCAAAGGTCAAGGTCACAGTTAAAGGTCAAAAGTCAAATTGAAGTTTGTCCGGAGCATTTCTTCTTCATGCATGGTGGGATTTTGATGTAACTTGGCATGAATGTTCACCATTATGAGACGGAGTGTCATGCGCAAGAACCAGGTCCCTAGGTCTAAGGTCAAGGTCACACTAAGAGGCCAAAGGTGCTGGCGGGCTCGACATTCTGCCCGTGGCCATGCAGAATGTATTTCTAGTCTTGTTTCTTATTTTCGTACAAAATCGGTAGCACTTTAACTCAATCGATACTGAAATTTATGACCGGGCAATGCTTTTATTAAAGTGAAGTTTAAGATTGTAACAAAATTTATAAAACTAACCCGTACAGCTTAAAAAATATCACAGGAAAGCTCGAAAAACATAAGATAATATTAAAGGCGGAGTGTATTTAAACATAATTACGTGTCACTAGTGACATATATAAGTTAGTGAACAAGTTAGAACTAGATTAACTAACTCGTTTTGTTTTCGTTGAATAGCATTGAAGAAAAAGAAAATAAATACAGTTTTAAAAACAATTTTTTTAATGGTCTGGGAATCGAACTTCTATCCCAACGATAAAGTATACTACGAATACCGTAACCGCTCGGCCAACGAGGAATCACTGACTATCGTTAATAGCATTTAGGAGTGACCTGTCGCTTTTATTAATAGATTTGAAAGGTTACTGGAATAAACCACTTCAGTAAAGGGGTACCCTACCTTTTTATAACTTATTTCTATAATAAATATTTAAATGACTGCGTTATTTGTCAATAAGACGCCGTGGTGCAGTGGTAAGCGTGACGGCTCTAGATTCTAACTTTTGTGAGTTCGAATTCAAACGGAGATCAAAATGTTTGTTTTTTTCATTTTAGATTTTGCTAACTTACATTTTAAAATATAAATATATTTATAGTTCTAAATAAGTCAAATGTCTTTCAAACCCTTTTTTAATAAATGGAACAATCTGGAAAATCCAAATCTAAAAATAAAAGCGACAGGTCACTCCTAAATGCTAGTAACTAGTTTTATGTTTTTGTTTTGTTTGGTTACATTTCAAAACGCCATAATACTACACGATACCTATACGTGTGCGCTCTATTGATTATCATGTTCTCACTGTCACGTGATGTTTGCAAGGTGCAAGGTGCTCGCTGAACGGAATTCCGTTTTTTTTATAAACTGGGAAACCCTTATCAGAAAGAGTAGACGAATGTTTTTATTTTTAATTTATTAGGAAAACAACGGTTTTCAACAAAATTCTATGAAAAATACATTGTTAGAACATCAAAGATGCAACATGAGGTGAATATAGGAAACGTTTGATTTTATAAAATCTCACACCACGTTGTGTGGGTTAGTCGCTTTAATGTCCATTTTATAGATATGCTCTTTACAGTTCTGTATAAAGCTGGAAGACTTACACTCTACTTCTTGCGATGAAACAGTACATAACAGCGCATCTGGTAAGCCAATATGTCATAAACTTTACATTTTCTTCAACTTAAATAATAGAACTAATATTTTCTACAAAAGTTATCCATTTTACCTGGTTAAAACCAGTGTACGTTACATTATTTCTGGGCTTAGAAGTGTCACATTTACTTTTATAGCATACTGGACAACTGGAACAGCCAATACAGCCAAACGATTAACAATGGACGCAGGGACCGAGTACATGGGTCAGAGGCGTTTCATAGGTTTGTTATTTACCATTATACGTTTTCTTTTCTTTGTTTTTAAAAAAAACTTCATTTAGAATCTATACAATTTAAATTTCTACTGCGAAAGAAATTCTTCAGTTCGTTTATCTAAGCTCTATGTTTACTGGTTTTTGAGATTATACATGGTCTAACATGGAACGGATTTGTTGTTGTGTTGTTGTATATGTGGCATAAATACATTCTTTGAATTGGCTTCATATGTTATTCTCAAGCAAGCTTTTCATGGTGATCAATTTAATATCTTTTACATAGTTTAGTAGAATCTTTCTTCCAATAAGTATATGATTTGCAAATGGTAAGGCAGCGTAGAGGTAAGCAAAGAAAATTATCTAGGTTATTATTTCAGCTGACGATGGTCAGTGGGGTGAATGGGGCCCTTGGGATCAGTGCATTGCAACATCGTGTGGTGAATTTGGAATTCACAGAAGGAAGCGTGAGTGTTTATCAAAGTCTGTAGTAGCACACTGCGATGGTGACGATGTAGAGTTGGATAAATGTTTCTTAAATTGCACAGTGAAAGGTAAGATATTACTTGCAACCCTTAAATTTTCTTGGTTTTCGCAAATGCACAGAACATCTGACTGCATAGATTGCGTAACTATGTGAAAAGAAGTTCAATGATTTTAGCACTGGAGAAATTTACTACGGCTAGATAGTAGTGCTGGAGAAATAATTTGTTGTTTGTTTAAGCTCAATTGTTCATAGAATGATGAGGACTGTTGTACACATCCTGATTTTGTCGTCGCCGTCGGTATTCAGTTTAAAGTTTATGTCTTCACTATATTTGGTGAGGGGCAGACATCTTAGGTACTGCCCCTAAAATCATCAAACGTCACGTAAAGATTGATTTTATTAAAAGGTAGACAACTTTTGGGTTAGCGTCAGGTACCACAAAGTTCAATGGGATCAAATAGTGTAATAGCACTAGTTAAGTTCTTTAATGATACAATTCTTGGAAATCAATCATAAGCCAGATACCTAGATCTGGATGTATCTAATGGTCAATCACGGATAACACTTGTATTCCTTCGAGGAAGTTTAGAAAGATCAACTCGGAACTCCTAAGGTCCACAGCTTACAAGTCCCATTCGACCCAACAGAACTATATTTCCAAGATGTGGTCCCCACTGCACCCAAACTTAAAACACTCAACAAGAATTTGCTTACATTTTTTGCCATTTTTATTTGTTTTTATATTTGAATGTCTTTTTAAAGTAAGTCAATCACATTTTGAGCAACATTTTATGACATTTTTTCTTTTTTGTTATATTCTAATAGAGTTTTATTAAAGGAACAAACTAGTCCATATCACATAGTTCGATCTCTACTAGAAATGAATTTTTAATCTTACATTTGCGTTTGATAGATATTGAGATATTGCAATAATCTGAACCAAAAGGCAGGTGTTTAAACAGGTGTAGCTTCAGAATTCATGTATTTCTAATATATCCTGGTTGCGCAACCGGATAGGTAAAGGGATACTAATGAATTCCTTCTAACTTTATATTTGCCTGTGTACATATTTGACAAATATAATAGTATTGCAATAGCTCTTATAATCATATCATTTTTTAAGCAAAGTATGTTTATCAAATGTAACATCTTGGTTGGGCAGCCAGGACAGGAAAATCAAATTTTAAAAATTCTGACACATATACTAAGAAGTCAGTGAACACATAAGTGTAAATGATCATTTGTTAAGCTTTCAATTAAATCCATTACATGTTTAACATCCGATTAACCACCTATAACACGCGGAAACAATAATTTTTATAATAATAATTCATCAGACTTCCGTAAGCCAGCTGGATGGCTGCCTCACATGAAGAATTCTAAAATCTCAAGTGAGATTTCAAACCCTTATCGGTGAGGGGCAAGTAACTAAAAGACAGCGACCTTAACCACCCAACAACGGAGGACGCTCTTTTATAAGAAGGTTGACATTATAAGAGAATATGAAATTATTGTCAATAATGTCGTTTTTCGTATTTCATATTGTTAACATTTCTTGAGCCTTACACAATGTAGGTAGCGCCCTTATTTCGAACTAGTGAGATGATAACAGACAGTAGTCATAGTTTTAACCCTTACATATGTCATATTTTATACGATTTCATACTAGTGCAATACTCGGCAACAATATGCATTATTAACACATTAGAGACCTCTTTTTTTCGAGAAAAAAAATCATGAAATTAATATATAATACAATGTATATATGGCCGTGCGGTCACAAATATCATTTAATGATGGACAAGATTGACTCTACAACACCAAAGTTATGGCCATTGCTTCAACAGAAACACTAATATTCATTTCGTTTTTGCTTTCCTGATCAATCGTCTATGTTAAAAATGGCATTGTCTACCACATCGGAACTGTTTTCGCGACTCGCGCTCGGAAATGATTATGCGGTCAGTATAATCATTAAGATCAGGATCGACGAAGAAGACCACTGATGCAATTTTACTATTATGTTTTCTAATGTATGACCTCTGACAAGGGTAGGTGCCCGTACATGATGTTGCATACATATGATTGCAGTATGCCAGTCTAATTGCAGTGATAACAAGAAAGAAATTCAAGTATCCCATTAACAATTGAAATATATATATAAATATTGCAAAGAAAATCGTTCTTCCTGTGAGCAAATTTCGTCTTTTGGCCTTTTCTTTTTTTGGTGCTGGTCTTAATATAAATGCAAATTGTATAGAAAGTAAAATCCATGTATTTAGTGCTCAAATTTATTGTCATGACTGGATGTAATGTCACGCAGTATAACATACGAGTTTCACCTAATCTACCCTCCCATGTCTCTTGTCTCATGTTTAATCGAATAGCCAGTTTCCAATAAACGTTTTATCAATAGAGTTACCTACTAGCAATGCATCAGTACGAATATTGTTTCTGACAGTCTGACAGATCTAGGATTTAAACTACACGGATGCTCTTCTCATCCCTAATTGCTTTAAGGAACTCACAATTAATTTTGATACGAGTATTGATTTCATGTTGTAGAATTTTGCCATCCATATAGAATATATTACCCTGCAAGTTTTACTTCGAGATCCATCAGGTGTTGCGATGAATTAAGGCCAGAACTGGTAAATTATTTACATTGGCCTCTTCATTGACAGACCATATCAGACATCAAATTTATCTTATGATGATTCCTTTGTACACTTCTGTATGTAATATTTGATCGCAAAACCACCGTGCAAGTTTTCCAATATTAAACCCTCACCTGTTTTACTGTTTGCTGTAATATGTATCCGCATGGAAGAAACTAGTCCCACACGACTTTCTAAAAAAACTTATGTAGTGTTAAAGTGCAAAAAGATGAACTCTCCATATAAATGAAAAAAGTTTCTTCGTCGGTTAATTTGATTGTAGAATGGAAAACGCTTGTCGTTTCTTTTTTGTTCACTTTAAGTTGATGGTCAGTGGTCTGATTGGTCAACATGGTCTACATGCACAAGTTTTACGGCAAAGGATGCTTTAACTCATAGGTAGTATTTTATTTTGAATCTGTCATACATATATATGCCTTGCCTGCATTTCTTGTTGTATTTTTTACTTGTCTTTGAAAGATTAGGCAAGGAGAAGCAACACCAAGCGAGCAACCGCGTACGAGGCGGTAACTTTCTCTCTACTCGAATAAATCTCACACATTTTTTGCCCCAAATTCTTTCCCCCTAAAACACATCAAGTACAACATGCCAGTTAGAAATAATGTTAAAAGTGGCCAGAACTGGCTGGAAGCAATGCACATGTCACAATTCTCATTTTCACCTTGCTATTGGCTCATTGTCACAGGGGTAAAAAAATTCAAAATGACTTTTTGGCATTTTTCTTCTTAGAAAACATTAACAATGTAATAAATTTAAGTGTATATGGCGCATGCATGAAAACGGTATTTTGTACTATTAGTGCAATATTCATTTCTTATTCTAGCATAAAACTGCTGTTCTTGTCACTTTGGGGGTGTTTTAACAGAGAGATTCTCGCGCTCGCGTGCTGTTAAAACACCTTTTTATATATGCGCGTTTGATTTAATCATATTTTATTGCTTCTGAACACATAATACACAGCATAATACATAATAGGTAACAAAAGCAAATAGGTTGGGCTACAAGTTATTACAACATTAGAAGTCAGCCCTTCCCAAGTGCGTAACATTAATGGCAAACAAAAATGAACGAGTGTATTAGTTAAATTTAGCATTCCTTAAAGATATTGTGATATAGTAATGATAGTAATAATAATTACAATGATAAGAAGAAGATGAAGAAGAAGAAGAAGGGAATAATAATTATGATGATGATATCAATGATAGTAACAAAATGATAACAATAATAGTAATTATGGTAATAATTTCACAATGATAATTTACAAGTTTTAGAAATAGTCAAGTTATGGTTGTATCATGATAGATGCGTTAATGTAGAAAAGAAACAAATATGCTGCTCCATTTCTCCGAGTGTCTTCCCAGTAATCACAAACATCCTGTCCCAAAGTAACGTAAAAATGACAAGAGGACATAAGAAATACATTATGTACTGTCGAAACGTCTTGTGTGTTTGATATAGTTTTGAACTTCGATGAAAAGAGTAGTGTTATCTTCTATAGAAATATTATCATTGCCGTATAATAGCTTATTGACACTTAGTGGATGAAATAATCTTGTTTTAGAAAAAAGTTCTCTTCTTTGATGTGAAAAACGAGTGCATTTAAAGAAATTGTGTTCTGCGTCTTCCGTTTCGGATCCGCTGTCGCCCTTTGGATTTTCTCTGATGTGATTATTAAACAAGTCGGCGTTTAGATTACTGCACTTGTTTCGTATCCTAGCGTGAAACACAGAGTATCGTCTGTCACCGATTAAGTAAAAAGTAGGGAATTGTGGAGGCTTTAAATTTTTTTAAGTTTACTTTTGAAAGCCGAAATATGCGCGTAAACGTATTATGGCCCCAAAACGGATAATTAAAAACGAAATTACGTCAACGTGAAAAAACAACGCAGACGTTCCCGCGCATTTCATGGAAATTTAATGACATTGAGGGACACTATTCATTTATTACTTTTTGCGCGTTTTATGCTAGAATAGCGTTAGCGCATGTTCTTTTCATGTTATAACATATTCAGAATCCCTCGGGAAACGTTAGTACCCTCACTCTACCGGGTCGGGTACCAACCAATCCTTTGGGATTCTGCAGATGTTATAACACAAAAACATGCGTTATCCCTACATTATAAACCTACATTAATTTTGTCAAAAATACAGCTTGTATTTCACAAGTAATTATGAACAGGCTTGAAATTTTTTTTTTTAGAAATAAATGAAGTTTTAGAGTACACTTTTTATAGGACTTTGTCAGGTCGTGCATATTAAATGAAAGTAGAGTCCGGCAACATACAATACAAAAGGTACAATACTTTACTTCAATCTACTAATAGAACACGAACGCCAGCAGACATGATTAGTAAACGTGCAAAAGGCAAACAAATGTTATATCTCATCGTGCGTCGTCTATCGACGCCGACAAGTATATATCAGTCAGGCAGAAGTTGATTGTTTCGCTGGTGATTTTCTTCATCATTTATCTAAAGAAATTCTTCCCATGCAGAACTCTGGTTTCCATGGCAACGGGAAGGGGAATCTTAAAAACCTTCGTGTCAGAATCCATTGGTCATATTTCAAAAATATTCAAAGAAATATTTTTTGGGTGATCCCTCTACCAAGAGAATTCATATTATTTCTATTTGTCAAAAACGTGGCCTCTGCTGTTGTGGTCACTTTCCACTATTTAAAGAAGCTACCTGCCTGATTTAAAAAGAACTTCACACTATGATACTTGGGTGACAGCTATCAAGATTTCATAAATACATAAATAAAAAGTGGTCACTTTTCGCTATTTGTATATGGTGGAAATGCTGGCCTGATTTTGAAATAATTTGAGTCATATGTTCATTGGATGATATTTTATCAAGATTCGTTAATCATTCCGATTAAAAAAACATGGCGGCCAGATATAAAATTGGAAAAATCTTCAAATGACATTTTCTCCCATATGGTTGGTCCGATTAAAGTAACAGAAATGTCCATTTGGTCACCCAAACCCAACACTAATCAAATTATTTTGATTCGTAAAATAACAAGGGTGTGGGCACACTAGCCATAGCTTGATCATATCAAGTGGCTCCAACGTTGTTTGAGCGGTGAATTTCACGATGAAAAAGTGGATGAAAGAAATATCACATTTCCGGTCTTGTAAGTATGATTTAAGGGAATTTCTACCGGTTATATACTGAATAAAATGAAAGCGATTATTGCACTTGTAGCATAAATGTGTCCGTTTCATAGCACATGTGTTCATTTAGCTGATATTTGTGTCGTTTATTCAAACACTTCTGTACAGTCTAACGGGGAAGCAGATTTTTGTTATTTTTTAGAGTATTGCATGATATTAGTACGGGGCCAGAAACGTCTACCATTTAACTCCCCCTCCCCCTCCCCCGACTTTTTTTCATAGGTAACAAATTGTTTGGCAGGACAAACTTTTTCAAAATAAAAAAAATGTTCTCATGAAAAACTCCTTGGAGCTATATATGATGATAATTAGTCATATCGTGGTCCGTTTGGGTGACAAAAAAATAAAAAAAAGATGGTGTCAAAATGGAGCTGAGGCATTTGCCTTTTAACAGCAGTATTTTTATTTTAATTAATTTATTTGCATAATCATGAATATTAATGAGAATGTTACAAAATGGAAAAAAATGTTTAAAAGATAACATTTTAATTCAATTTAAATGTACCAAACAGTCTTGATCTGGTCTTAAGTCTCTCAGTGTTTTCTAAAATTACATTTTGTTACTCTTATGGTATTTTTTACTTTAAACTAGGTATGCTTGGCTTATTTGTATAAAATGAACCAGTGCCACAAACAACGAATAAAAAACTGAGACCACTAAAACTAAATAAAATGATATAATTAATTTTTATCAATGAAAAAACAATTTTATGTGATCGATATTGGACACTTAAGATTCATTACACTGTTGCTGTAATTCAGAATACGGCAATGTGACAATCCGCCTGCATCACATGGAGGAAAAACGTGTCCTGGTAAAAGCTGGGAAATAATAGCATGCTCCAATCGTAAGCACTCAATTTCTTACACATATATAGAGGCTTTTTGAGTAATCAAAATGAGCCGTGCCATGAGAAAATCAACATAATGGGTTTAGTACCAGCAAGGATCCAGACCAGCCTGCGCATCCGCGCAGTCTGGTCAGGATCCATGCTGTTCGCCTTATGGTTTCTCTTATAACGATATTCTTTGAAAGCGAACAGCATGGATCCTGACCAGACTGCGCGGATGCGCAGGCTGGTCTGGATCCATGCTGGTCGCAAACCCACTATGTTGATTTTCTCATGGCACGGCTCAAATAACAATATGACTATAAACAACTATTAATGCAACTGATCAATCTTAACCAAAACAAAAGTTTTCTTTCTATTATAAGCAGATAACTTTTGTAATCTTTATGCGGTTTCTAAATATATCGTTTGTTACTTAAAATCTACATCTTTCTCCCCGTTCTTTCAGTTTTGGTAATTAAACGAATAAAGCACACATGACAACTTTATTCATAGGTAGCACAGAATATATATCAGACAAATCATGAGAAACGTTTACAATAAACATATGTATTATATTAAATTTTATTTCCCTTTAGTTACTAGCTGGGAACCATGGGGAAGCTGGAGTGTCTGCTATCAAACTGCAGGCATTGACCTGCAGTTCAGGTATATATATTTGTGGAGTA
The DNA here is from genome assembly GCF_021730395.1 of Mercenaria mercenaria. Classification (NCBI taxonomy): domain Eukaryota; kingdom Metazoa; phylum Mollusca; class Bivalvia; order Venerida; family Veneridae; genus Mercenaria; species Mercenaria mercenaria. The sequence goes on from NC_069373.1 coordinate 11,085,601, forward strand.
CTTGATATGAAACTAACAGTGCCAAAAACATGTACATAATGTCTTCTGGTGTTAACATGCAGTTAGTAACATGTTCCTCTATACACTGATGACGTAGTTTGTACAGCGTCACCAGTTTACTTACCGGTTCTATGTTCAATGTCCGATGATATTCGTGCCATCTGGGCAGGAAATGGACTAGGGAGCTTTATACAAGTTTTTTTCTGTAACATTGACAAACACATTAATTACGCGGAGTGTCTTTGCGATAAAATAGATGGAAGATGAATTATCGAAAGTTCAGTATTCACAGTACCAATTTGCCGAACTGCGTGTTTAAGGTTAGAAATACGCGACTGAAATAGGCTGATGTATTTTCAATTTTGGGGCAATGGTTCTGGTTCTTATAGTATACCCAGGGGTAGGACATAACATGTACAATGGCATTTTATTTCTGTTCTGGTATCAGTGTATAAAGGTGTTGATTTGACGTGGCGTTTTATTTTCATTGATTTTTCATTTATTTCACCGCATCTAGTAATATTTTAACCGTTTACATGAAACGGCTGTAATACTTAATTGCCGGAGTGTCAACATACTTGCTAAAATATTTTACTACCTCTTAAAATGAATTAACAGAATTGTAGAGCATAATAATGATTTGAAACGATTTTGGATTTAGAAATAATGGATAACCCCATTCAGTTATTCCAAATGTACTGAGTAGTAGATATAAGTTATATTGTGCCTTTCAGGATTATGAGAAAACATTCTTAAAATCTATATATCCTTCTTCTGTGAACCTTTCTTCGTCGGTGCCTTTATGTGATTTCTTCGATGTAACCATCGGATTTAAACAAGGGGAACCTTTGATTATTCTTGTACAACTTATGATATTATTCTTAAGAATTAAATTGTCCAAGTGTTGAAACTTAAGTTATGATTATGCTATATAGCGTAATAAATACATGCAATCCGACAGTCAGTCATAAATATTTCTGAACGTTATTCGTTTTCAGGAACAGAACATGTAGGAGAGATCCATGTGATGGTGAGAAGCTAGGGGCCAAATTATGTCACGGTGAGTGATGATTTTAGAAAAAAAACATCATACTTGTATCTTCGTAGAAAATGACGTACACGCCTACTTTATTAACGTAATGATATAAATCTCAGTGCAACATTACCTTGTAACTAAATTGCAGTAAACAAAATAGAAGTTCTAACATCATTATAGTCTTATGCTTTCAGAGCCGCCAACGTTTAAAGACTGGGGCCCATGGGGTGCGTGTTCAGTGACATGTGGCCTAGGCGACCAAACACGCCATCGTCAATGCGATAACGGAACACCAGATTCGACTTCCACCAGTGTGCCTTGTCTCGGAAATTCTTCGGAGTCAAGACAGTGCATGGATACGTTATGTCACGGTATTTTCCTCGATTATTTTATTAAGACAGGCTGCATATATGTGTTCTCTGGTTAATTTCTTTACTTCAAGTTTTTCTTAATAAACGATTGTTTTAATCAAATTATTTTGATTTCGTTATAAAAGACATTTTAATTTAGTCTGATTCATAGGCTCTTTTTCATGCAGTATTTTAATGATTGTATTTAAAGGTTCAGACCTAGCTTACTGGTCCGAGTGGTCAGCTTGGAGTTTTTGCGAGCCGCCGTGTGATTCAGGCACATCAACGAGGCACAGAGTATGTCATGGTAACAGTACATGTCAAGGTGCATCTGAGGATAATGTGACTTGTTCTCAAAATGTTTGCAATAGTAAGCATGTTTAAATGAGTTCCGGAAATATGCGTATGAGTTGAACATTGTAGGCTATAAGTCAAACGACGTTGAAGGGTGTTTTTCTACTTTTTATCTGTTATTGAGCATAGTTTTGTCAGATATTAAAAAACTAATCTCAGGAACTTTAGACAAAATAACTTGTCATATGAATACACAAAACGTGATATCTTTAGACAAAATAACTTGTTATATGCATACAACAAACTTGATATCTTTAGACAAAGTAACTTGTAATATGCATACACCAAACTTGATATCTTTAGACAAAGTAACTTGTAATATGCATACACCAAACGTGATCTCTTTAGTCAAAATAACTTGTAAAATGCCTACATCAAACTCAGATTTATTTAATAAAGTAACTTGTAATATGCAAACACTAAACTCAGTTACCTTGGACAAAGTAACTTGTAATATGCATACACCAAACTCAATTACTTTGCAACATTCATACCTAAACTTAGTTATTTTGTCTAAATTCAATAACTTCAGACAAAGTATTTTTGCAAAGATATATATTTCGGGTTTCCATATTTACTAAAATCATGAACAGGGTTGTTAATAATTACTTGCAAAAGTAATGCATTAAATTAGCATTACATAGAAAAAATCGGCATTAAATTAGCATTAGCATTACTCATTTTTATCAAAATAATGCATTAAATTAGCATTACGCAGGGTGCATTAGCATTAGCATTACTTTTTGTTAATCATTGCATGTTATAATCACGTACACTATTTGTTTGTTTTTCCTATAATCATTTTAGTTGTTTATTTCATAGAAGCAACACATGACTTTATTACATTTATCATTTGTAATGAATCAAATCTACCAACTAGGGATTATATATAATTTGTATGAAATACTTGGAATGATCCTACAGCACCCTAAGAAACACGGCATTTAAATTCTACAGTATTTTGCATCTGTCTATGTCTCCAGTGCGTAATATTGTTAATGTATTATGTTGAAAGTCAAATACCTGTTTAATGACTCCCTAAAAGCTTAATTTGACATGACATGTAAAACTAGCTTTAACATCACTATCAGTGGCATACTGTTAATTGATAAAAAGGTGTAAAAAGATAACAATAGATTCTGTTTGATATTTTGGTTGACAAAACTAATTATGTCACACTTTAATGGTTATTATAAATTTGCACTTTGGAGCTGTCCCAGGTTTTAAATGTATAGTTCAATGCATTAATTTGCATTAGATACACTGTGAATGTTATTAAATATTTAATTGGTTGCAGACAAATAGTGCTAGTGTTTTAAGTAAAATTGTATGTTCAAAAATGTTTCAAAACTAGGTGGCCCATATAATTTTATCAATATTTAGGCAGAATATTGTGCATACATGAACATTTATAAGATAAGATAATATTTATTTAACGCCGGTTATATATAAAAGTTACAACATAAGCTTGAAGCTTGAATCCGACATAAACATATTATCCTATAACATACAAACAAACATTTGGACTGTGTTTTATGTCCATCTGTTAAAGGTTTGTGGTTTATATCTGGATATGATCTGGTTCATACTGAGTTAACTTGAACCTGGGGCTTTCAGTGATACAGAAAATAATGCCTAAGTAATGTTAAGCATTAGCATTAGCATTACTAACTTTGGCATTAAATTAGCATTATTTTTAATGCTAGAATTGTGGCATTAATCATTACTTGGCATTATTTGAAAAAAATGCATTACTAATGCATTAGCATTAGCATTAGCATTACTACAACCCTGATCATGAATAGGATATATAAGAATTAATCATTCTTTCAAATTATCAGTCGGAGGAGGATGGTCGACGTGGGAGGAGTGGAGCGCTTGCAATTATGGCCCGTCGTACAGTGTAACAGTAAGGTATGGATTTCATGCAATTACTTTCCACCATACAATATTAAGGTTATGTAATTATTACTTAATATGCAAATCAAATGTCGTTATAAAAATACACAGAATAGAAAAATAGAATGTTTTCGAAATGTATTTCAAGAAATATCATTACGTTTTGCTACAGAAGTTATTCATTGTGACCTCAGAATATCCGAAACGGTGTTTCGCAATTATTTACTTTTTATCGACTCGATGTTACTTCAAATTTAGTCATTCTTTTCCCGTCATATGTGAAGTCTTTCTCAATTTGTTTGAAGACTTCGCAGCTGTTCAAATCCATACCCGAAAAACTCTGGAAAAGATTGTTTTGGCAACTATTGGGGAATTGAAGCTTGTAAACAAGGTAAACATGTTTTATTGTCAGTGACGTACAGTCAATTTAATTTAATGTGGCAGAATTCCTACCTTTATTATTGTGGAGGAGAAGACCATGCATATGTTGTCTTTGTAAGCATTACGTTGGGCTACAGCATGTTCCTTCAGACAACCACACATTTTGCAAGCAAGTTGGTGTCGATTAACAATGTTATGAAGTGATAATCCTTGACACATAACACAAACACATATGCAGAACAGGGCTTTATAAATTGTGTGAAGATGTGCCACAGCTTTTTGCTGCTTACAAATATGCCTTTTTTCGAAGCTGTTGAATTTGTCATTTCGTATTTTGAATTAAACATAGTTGACATATCTGTTCACTTCGCTTTCATATCTAAGATTTTATTTGACCAAATTTAGCCTGCAAGACTATTTCAAAAGGTAGGATACAGGGCTTCAATCTGTGATGACTGACTGACAACAGTACCTTTAATACGGTAAAGGTTATGAGTTGCATTCGTCTGCTTCGTTTGAGGATGTGGTGTGTCATTGGAAGAACATTTAATACTGTTAAAGATTTTCGGAACACTACTTATTTTAATAGAGTATATTGGGCATATTAGGTAATGGAAGAACTGTACAAAGACATTATTTGAGTTTAAATTATATTTGTCTCTTCTGAACGTTAATATTAATACAGAAAGAAGATCATTGATGTATTAGACTAAGGCTATGTACGAGTTCACTTCCTGAGAAGAAAAGTTGTATTTTGACATAAAATGGTTTACGGTTCATCTACATCTATGTAGAGTTAAGGTGTGATCAATCAATCATTGATTTTCAAGAAGTAGAAAAAGATAGGCCCTGCTGGCAGTAGTACTGCATTTATAGTTTGTTATATTTAAAAGATCGCACCGTTCGCCTGATCTTTTCTGTTTGGCATGCCAATAACCGCTGTCCTTTTTTCAGAATCGGCCTGGGGAGCATGGGTAAATGTCGGACACTGTATTATATATGATAACACTAGTTTGCAGCTCAGGTATGCAATAAGAAACATTAATGTGGAAAATGTATGCTTCACAAGACAATGAAGAATTCGTTCGATCTTCAGCAAAGATTAATCGAATTTGTTGACTTTTAAATGTGATATCCTGTTTTTCACTGCACTTTGTTTTTCAAATTTATGCTACATTTGTTCAAAAGCACCAGTTACTTTAGTCCTTTGTTCAGACGGTTCGCTAATATTAAAACAAATGAAATGAAAATTTGCTTATTTTCGGAGAGGATATAACAATATAATATAAGCCTCTGTAACTTTTCATTGACATAATTTCTAATGTCTTACAGAACTCACTAATAGTATTTTAAATATTTATCACGTTTTGACGTCGCGGGAGTGAAAAAAGTCATAACATAAATTCGATGTTGCTCATTGCAGAGCTGGAGCGGTCTTCTGCCCATGTCCGGAAGTGATTATCAATTGGAGCGCACGGCAAAACTACGCAAATAATTGCATGTCCGCACGCATTTAGTGTATAATATATATATACTATACTGACTCAAGGTTAGGGTTAGTATTACCATGGTTACAAAATATATACATATAAGTCAAATCGCTCGAATCTGGTATATACCTGAGTCTGTAATTTACACACGCGCTCCAGGTCTGCAGTGAGTCACAGTCACATAAATTTGATACTATACTAGTGTAATAGGCTGTGATACCAGACTCCGGTATATACCGGATTCAAGGGATTGAAACGAAGAGTATCTTTAATGTAGATCTTCTGTAACTATGTTAATACTAACCCTAACCTTCAGTCAGTATATTATACATATTATACACTAAATGCGTACGGACATGCAAATGTTTGCGTATTTTTGCCGTGCGCTCCGATGATAATGATTTTGTGACATGCGCTCAACGACTGCACCAGATATGTAATGAGAAACATCGAGTGAAATAAAGATTTGACGTTGACGTCGTTTATTTATAGGAGACGTTGCACGAATTTACTTGGTCTGTAAAAGGTGAAGAAAGAAGTAATTTTGATGTTTGAACAGGAAATGCTTACTTGTGATAAAAAGAATATTACATTTGTGTCTTTCACATTGAATTTATTAAACTCGTTGAATAAAACTGATAAGATGCTCGACAGAGCCTCGCATTTTACTATTTTATCTAACTCGTTTAATAAATTCAGTATGAGAAGACACTCGTGTAATTTACGCTATACATTTGGAAAAGAACACTTCATTTCTCTTCTTCATGCCTTAATGGTGGTTAATCAGATTTTGGTCAACTGACGGATTTGTTCAAAACTTTGAGCTAATGATTTACACTTATATGCGTTTAATGATTTCTTAATACATGTTAGATTTTGACTGGAAGTATTTTTAGCTCGACTATTCATAGAATAGTAGAGCTATTGGACTCGCCCATGCGTCGGCGTCCGCGTCGCGTACCGATTTGGTTAAGTTTTTTATGTAAGCTGGTATCTCAGCAACCACTTGTGGGAATGGATTGAAACTTCACACACTTATTCACTGTGATAAATTGACTTACATTGCACAAGTTCCATAACTCTGTTTTGCTTTTTTACAAAATTATGCCACTTTTTTGACTTAAAAATTTTTGGTTAAAGTTTTGTATGTAAGCTGGTATCTCAGTAACCACTTGTGGGAATGGTTTGAAACTTCACACACTTATTTACTGCGATAAACTAACTTACATTGCACAGGTTCCATAACTCTATTTTGCTTTTTTACAAAATTATGCCCCTTTTTCGACTTAGAATTTTTTGGTTAAGGTTTTGTATGTAAGCTGGTATCTCAGTACTCACTAATGGGAATGGATTGAAACTTCACACACTTGTTCACTGTCATGATCTGACATGCACAAAGCAGATCCCATAACTTTATTTTGCTTTTTTACAAAATTATGCCCCTTTTTCAGCATAGAAATTTTTGGTTAAGTTTTTGTATGTAAGCTGGTATCTCAGTATCCACTAATGGGAAAGGATTGAAACTTCACACACTAGTTCACTGTCATGATATGACATGCAGTGCAAAGGGTCAATAACTCAACTTTGCATTTTACAAAATTATGCCCCTTTTTGAACTTAGGAGTTTTTGGGTTAAATTCTTATATGTAAGCTGGTATCTCAGTACCCACTAATGGGAATGGATTGAAACTTCATACACTTGTCCACTGTCATGAGCTGATAAGCACTATGCAGGTTCCATAACCCTATTTTACTTTTTTACTAAATTATGCCCCTTTTTCGACTTTCTTATTCATTCAAGCGACAAGGCTGTTAAATAGTCGAGCGTTGCTGTCCTCCGACAGCTCTTGATTTTCCTATCCTGGTTGCCCAACCACGATAGCATTATTTTAGCATAAAGTATAAATTTGATAAACATATTTTGCTTAAGAAATAGTATGAATATAAGCACTATTCTATTAAATATCATATATTTGCATTGACAAGTATACATTTTGCCAAACTTAATTAGAAATTTGCAAGATTATAAAATTATTATTACCTCCCTTTGCCCATATCGGTTGCGCAACCAAGATAAATTGAAAATTGATGAATTCCAAAGCTAAATGGTGATTTAAAACCTGTTTTTTGTTTTAAGTAGTTTTAATATCACAATAGTAATCAATTCTAAATATAAAACTAGAAATTATATTGAAATCTAAAGAAATTGTCCACTTTTTGCATACTTTTGAGCTCGCCTGTCACATAGTGACAAAGTGAGCTTTTGTGATCAACCTTCGTCCGTCGTCTGTCGTCAGTCCATGCGTCAACAATTTCTTGTCTGCACGAAAGTAGTTTCATTAATGTTTTTATTTTAACCAAACTTGCACACAACTTGTATCACCATAAGATCTCGGTTCTTTTCTTGAACTGGCCAGATCCCATTATGGGTTCCAGAGTTATGGCCCCAGAAAGAGCCAAAATTAGCTATTTTGACCTTGTCTGCACAATAGCAGCTTTATTTATGATTTGATTTTTACCAAACTTGCAGACAACTTGTATCACAACAAAATCTTGGTTCCTTTCTTGAACTGGCCAGATTCCTTATGGGTTCCAGAGTTATGGCCCCTGAAAGGGCCATAATTAGCTATTTTGACCTTGTCTGCACAATAGCAGCTTCATTTATGATTTGAATTTAATCAGACTTGCACAAAACTTGTGTTACCATAAGATCTTGGTTCCTTTCTTGAACCGGCCAGATTCCTTAATGGGTTCCAGAGTTATGGTCCCTGAACGGGCCAAAGTTAGCTATTTTGACCTTGTCTGCACAATAGCAGCTTCATTTATGATTTGATTTTAACCAAACTTGCACACAACTTGTATCACCGTAAGATCTCGATTCCTTTTTATACGCCCGAAGGGACGTATTATGTTATCGCTTCGGTGTCCGTCTGTCTGTTGGTTAGCAATTTCCCTTCCGCTCTGTAACTCTTGAACCCCTTGAAGGATTTAAAAGAAACCTGACACAAATGTTCACCTCATCGAAACGACGTGCAGAGTGCATGTTTCGGATGGCTCACTTCAAGGTCAAGGTCACACTTAGGGGTCAAATGTCATATGACTTTGTTTTGTGTGTATATTGCTCTGCATTTACGTTGCATTGCAATGCTCTTGTTTTTATTTGGCAGATCCTTATTTTGTTCACTTACAATATTTTTTTTTTATTACTTACCTTTTACGTTACTATAAACAGCTTATTTTAGCAACTTTTTTATTATTGGCCGTAGGGAAAAACCGAGACCACTTTTCTGTGGTACAACATGGATGGTACCTCCAATTTTAGGTGCATTTTGACATATCGGTACCTTGTTAGAATTTTTGTTTTCTTTTTGGTTAAATTTCTTCCCTTTGTTGTTCCTATCCTTTGGACTTAGATATTTTTTCTGAGGGCCTTCTTGTCCTTTAGTGCAATGATAACAGGTGAGCGATATAGGGCCATTATGGCCCTCTTGTATATTAAAAGGAGGTAATTACAAAATTTCAGGAAAAGTAATAAAAAATAAAGATGCAATATTTACTACTATAAAGGAATTCTGTTATAAAAAGATATTTTATTTTTGTCAAATTGACTTTGAAATATTTTCAGAAACCGATCTTGTCATATAGGTCTGGGAAATGAAACTTGTGACGGAAAAGACTTCAGTTTCGAACCATGTGAACGTAAGCTTTTTCTTCTACTGACTACTTTATAACTGGTACATATTTAATGATAAATGCACACATGTGAACACACGTATTGAAAATACGCAACATAATTCTGTTTTATTAAATATAATTATGTGTATGCATTCGCAACGAGACTTTGCTGTATACATATTCAATGTTGTTCTTAACATTGTCGACTGAAATAATGCTTCGTCATTGGATTTTTGTTCACCTTTGACAACTCTTCTCTTGCTTTAGGTATTATTTCTTTTTAATGAAGTGATTGATCCGCCTTTTCCGCGACAAAGGCTTTCCCTGATTTCTCTTTTAATAAAAGACATATGCCTGCTTATCTCAGTAGGGAAAGTGCGGATCTACAAATCGCGGAGTTATGAGTTCGATCAACGGATGAGGCTTATCGTCTCCCAAACGACCTGTAAAAATACGAAAAATATTGTGTGGAAATCATTTTCGTCCTCCACTTCAAATTCATGTGGGGAAGATGGCCGTTACTTGCGGAATACAGGTTATTACTGGTTCAGAATCCAGGAAAACTGGTAAAGTTAACTGTCAGCAGTTACAGAAATGAAAACTACTGAAAATCGGCGGCACTAGACCAAGAAGAAAGAATTCAATGTAAGACAATACCATTGATATCATGCACGCCTCTGAAGAATGCCAATGGAATTTGAATTTATTATGTTTTTAAAGATTCATTTCATCTACATTGAACATCAAGAAGTTCCAAAAAATATAATTTTGCCTTTTATTTCTTGACTGATGATTTTAAAAACTTTAGAACATCTTAGCATGATGGATATCGTAAGGTTTTGTAAAATACCGGAAAAGCAAGACTTTCTCATTGCTCATCTTAAAACTTGAAAATGTTCCTACTTGTTGCATAACTTATATATCTGACCGTTACGCACAAACAGTGATGTCACGGATTGGTAGATAAAACAGTAACTTTGTTCTTAATGATGTGAAACACCATGTAACGTGGTATAAATAAAGTAAATCAAAGTTCTTTATAATAATTACCTTGTAAATCACTAATATAAATTACATAATACCTGTTTGATATTGTTTTTAATATATGTATCATCATAATTTAACCTTGGATGTTGAAGTGAAAGGAATATGGTCTGATTGGGGTAACTGGTCGTCCTGTTCTGTGACATGTGGTGAAGGAACGCAACAAAGACACAGACAGTGTCAGAATACTACCGATCAATGTAGAGGAAATGATACCATTACACAAACATGCACAGATGTAAAAAATTGTCCAGGTAGGAAATCACTCGTCGTTTAAATCATTAACTGTAGAGTAGCTGGTAACAGTGTCATAAACAAGAAGATTGTCATTAGAAAAAAAACATTTTGTATGTTACTGCTTGATACAAAATGTATATCCAAACAGTTAAAACTTGTCTGAGATTCTCGATTATAAATAATCACGAATTAAACTTGAGCAAACTTCATCGGAAACATCAGACAATTATTTCTTTATTCATGAACGGATTTGGTTAAGTAATTGAAGGAATTGGACCAACAGTTCACATAAAAGGACCGTTGTGACTTTCAATAGCAAAATTGAGTGATTCTAGTTTGAAAACAAAACGATAATTCAACAGAATATTCAAATCTAGTTTGACTAAATAACAATAATTGATAAAATATGCGGCAATGTTGTTGCTGACTCAGTTTTATTGCGTCTGCTCATGAAAAGTAATGGAATGTGCAGCACCCCGCCACCACACCCCCCCCCCCCCCACCCCACCCCCTCACACCCCGCCCCTCAAAAAGTAAGGACTTAATCACCTGTGAGAATTCTGAATCATTGGAAGCTTTAACTATAGTATGCGAGAACACCATGGCAACATCCCGAGAGCAAATACTGTATATAGTAATAATAAATCTCAAAGATCACTTTAAGTATGTTTATTTGCTTATTTACTTGTCATAGAAGTAAGTCATATGTATCGTTTTCAATACCTAAAATGAAACGGTTAATTTAGCTTACCGTCTTAAATGGCAGAATTTGTACAAATAGGAAAGAAATAGATAAAGCGAAGAACTAACTCCAGAAATATACTTTTTACTTCAAGACTAACATGTTTCGTCCATTGGACTTCATCAGAGTATAATAACAAAATAGTATGACGTCACTTTAAGTATGTTTATTTGCTTATAAATAGGAAACGCATTATATAAATCATATGCCAGTACCTTGAAATACCTAGACAATGTTTCCGATCAAGTTGTTTTCATACAAGATCTGCATTAAAAGTTGTACACGCGTTATATGAATAGTTTTTAGTTATAAATGACCTGATGATTCATTATGAACAAAAGGAATACTCCAGCCGTATAAAACGACAATTTATCATGTCATGAACACTAGAAATACACATACCATACAAAAAGACGATTCAATATGAACAATAGAAATACTCCTACCGTACAAAAGGACAATTTATCATAAAAGATAAATTTCCCGGAAGCACAGAGCACCCCAAACACAGCCATAGAGCCATGCATCGCAAAGTAGGCCCACAACAAAAAGATGTTGTAACGGAAAAATATTGTAGACGGGTTGCTTCAAAAATCCAACAAGTACATTGTAATTATATGCAAAATACAGAAAAAAGGGGCGGGAAGGGGTAAGGGGTAGATAAAAGGGACGGATGTCGGCGGGGAGTGGAGCAAGGGAAAATATTCAAAAGGGAAAGCCACATTCCTTAAACGCAGTAACCCTACAACGTAAATCACAGCAGCGCAGACATCCACGTGCAAAAGACACACACACACGCGCGCACACACGCACACGCACACGCACACACTAACTAACTAACTAACTAACATACACACAAGTAAGAAAATCAACACTGTGGGGCACGCACACACAAACAAGCGGGAAAAAACAACAGACGGGGACCGCCTACGGACGGCCGGCGGCCAAAACTATGGTGGGCACCATAACTTACTCCTAGTAAAAGGAGAGGGAGTGCAAATGCAAGGGAGCGCAAATGCAAGGGCAATGGATGGAAGGGGGCGATTGGGGTAGTGAGGAGAAAGAGGAAAGAAACGCCAACAACACAGAAGACAACATACGCAATACAAAATACGAGACAAACAGAAAACATGTTGAAAATAGGGGCACCGCCTTGGAACGGCCAGTAACCTATATAAAGGAAACAGGGGGTTTAAACGCGTTTAGGGCATGACAACCTCGCACCTGTCAGTTTTTACAATGATTTTAGCTTTTTTATATCGTGTTTGTATTGTAACAGCACACTCTGGACTGATATTACTGACTATAATGACATTATTTCTTAGATAGATGTAAACAAAATTGAACCATGCAATCAAAGAGCTGACCTAGTCCTTAAAAACTCACAATGTTGCATTTACTAAGCGATACGACATGACACAATCTTGTTATCATATTGTTCTGTTGTCGATGGAATGCCTTCATATATAAATTCATTTGTATTTGACTTACCTAATCAAGATCCAAGTTTTGAATATCAGTTTTATTCTAGGGAAGGAAAACATATATTTAATACACGTCTTAATGACACAAATCTTTATTCAGTACTCCGTTGTAAAAATGTGAAATGTACCTTGCCATTAAATCACATTTTCACAATTAGCTTTTATTTAATTAGATCCAAAACTAAATCATTTGGTAGCATAGAGCATAACCAAGAAAAATAATAGCATTCTTAGTTTCATTGGCACTGCTCATGAGAGGTCATGAATTGTGCAATACCTCTCATAACCCACTAGAATTGGTTGAAGCGGAATCTGTCGTACAGATATAATGATGAACTATATTTCGCAACGACCAGAATATATAACAATACGGCCGCCATGCGGCACTTGAAAACTGTTGTTGTGATAGCTGATGAACTGATAAAAGAAGGTCTGTTGGAATCCTATGTGACACGAAACGAACAAGAGTATTTTAGAATAAAACGTATAAATAGCTCAAAAATGAGTATATTGTCCGTCAACGTCATTAAAGGGTCGTGAAATGCGCGGGAATGTCAGCGTTGCCTGCTGGTCACGTTGAATTATCTGTTATAGAGTTGTATCACTCTTACATGTTTTCACGGAACGTGTTAGAAGGTGTGTTTAGAGCGTGAGAGCGCAAGAATCTGTCTGTAACACGTTTACTAGCCTGTTAAAACACCCCTTGGAAAAGCAGCAGTTTTACCCTAGAATACCGAGTCCTAGCACAAGGAACACGTTTACGGTCGCCACACGACAATAAAAGATTACCGTTTCTGAGTCTAAAACAATATTCCTTGCATCAAGCAAAATAATAATAGACTCGGTTTGATTAAGTTTTCTAAGTGAGGTGCCATGAAATTGCATCTCTCTACCCTCTTGCACTGGCTGAGGCGGAATTCTGTGATGTATTGAATGAACTCCCGATACATTGAATGAACTCCCGGTGTGCAATTTATTTCCAAATTTTACCAGAGTATAATAATTACGCGGCAGTACATTAAATATGTAAGCTGCATTGTAGTTTAAGTACCTATTTTATCCCGAGTCCGCACCATACATAGGGTTCATTCAGCCTTGTGTAATGTTGTCAATAACTTTATATATGTCTTTATCTTTATCATGCATGTACAACGTATATTTTGCAAAATAGTTGACGGGAAGTTCTCAGAATGGACACAATGGAGTGCATGTCCAGTGACATGTGGTGGAGGTCCAGTGACAAGAAATCGTTATTGTAACAACCCAAAGCCCCAGTATGGTGGAAATGGTTGTGTAGGGGCTTATTCTGATACGAGTGTGTGTAACACACAAGATTGTCCCGGTAAGTACACAGTTATATCCTTAGCCTAGCTGTGTGTATTTAAATGGTTTCAAATGACGCAGTAAATTTAAAGAAGTCATCAGCTGCAGTCATTAATTTTTCATTTCCGAATGTATTAGGTCGATATATGTTAGACGTTGTTGCTGTACTATAGTAAGCAATGTCAATGTAGCTGCATATACAAGTGCCATTCAATATATAAAGCAAACGTTGCTTTAACTTATATAGATTTTCTAAGATAAATATATAATTTAATGCACATCGATTAACTGCCCTCTAAATGGACCAGTTGTAAGAGCACTTCTTGACATATGTCAACGTTTTTTCTTTGTTTCTCATCGACAAAATAATATCTGTACATACTGTCGTGACATTCAAGGGCCTCATAAAGCCCCGTAAAGATTTTGTATTTGAATTTAAGGTTATTGAAGACATTGATAAAAGTTTAAAATTGCTTTAACTTTTTCTTTCCTGTTATCTGTTGAAACAAACATTTCTGATGTCAAATAATAAAAAAAACTAATTGAATGGCTTGTCGGTCTATAGTAAGAATATAGTAAGAAATGTTTCTGTTATTATTTGATACGAGTATCGAGAACGTTTAACTTACCAACATCAGGTGGGCTCGACTGTGTATCCCGTTTTTGCCCCGAACTCCGATTTCGCCCGATCTGTACTCGTTTCAGTCGGGCTAGCTGTGCGTACACATGCGGGCATGCCAAATAGCCCGATCGGAAATTCACGGCGCAATTTTGGGTACCGATAACGTGATCGGTATAGTCAGGTCTTACTGACATGTAACAACGAACTAATTTTGTAAAAATATAGAAAGAAGATAGAATTTGCAACTTTTTTTATCGAACATTAATAATGCAGTTTTGACCATCTCTTACTTCTTGCTAGATGTGAGAATATCTGTTTTATGTTTCGGAGATTTTTGATTTAAGTTCAATGGAAATAGAGCACGTCTTTACATAAGGCATAACACACACAAGTCAGTTTAGGTGTATGACTGGTCCTCCGTGTCAACAGGGAATCGATCCTACCGATCCCTCTACGGTAACATGCGATATACCGAATGAGATATATACTATCGAATTAAAACATGTGTACTTCCGGCACGTGCACAGAGCGTCTGACTTCGGATGTTTTGGAAGAATACGCTTTTCTCTGTGCCTAATAAGCGTCCACGTAACTTGTCCGAACCGCAACGTCTTGCACATCAGTACAAATATGGATATATGGTATATATACACGTAGTGTGCACTTCAGTTGTAAATAAAAGCACCTAGTGAGCACAGTTCATATGAATAAATATACATCTCCGGAGGGTGCGCCTATCCAAAAGGCGGAAATTACCTGTTATACAATACAATATGGGCAGTGTTGTTTTTATTCCAAAATCTACCTTGAAATTGATAGGGAATCGATCCTACGCGTAGCGACGAAAATCGGGAACGATCCCTCTACGGTAACATGCGATATACAGGATGAATAAATAACTATCCCCGAAGTTTGCCCTCTATTTACAATGTGTGTAGATCCATGCCTAACTCTCAATCTATAATTATTTTTGAATAAAGTTGATGGACACTACACGGACTGGTCATCTTGGCAACTATGCAGTGCAACGTGCGGAAATGGAACAAAAGAACGTACACGCTCTTGTACTAATCCTGCACCATCTAATGGAGGGGATGACTGTGCGGGACCAAATAAAGATACAGATACCTGTAACGAGGCAGTTTGCAGCGGTATGTATGTCTAAGGAGGCAGTATACCTTAACATCTGTATGTGCGCATACCAAACCGGAAGCTAACGTGACGATTTACGACAACGTTTACGACAAACTAAATGTGTTTGTATATTTATTCTTCTAAAAAATCATTAACCTGTCTCTGATCTGATGTTTAGTGGTTTAATAATGCTGAAATAATGAATAACTTACTGCAGAAACGCTACAAAACATTGTTGCCTTAAAATGACGTCATCGGCGTCATGACGTTACGTGTCAGTTTCCGCGCAAAATAAATAGCTTTTATCTTGAAAGTACGTAATTCCGAGCACTCTGTTTTTATTTAAACTATTTTTAAACAGTCATTATTTGCCGAAATATTTTTTATGAGTCTTTCGCTCTCAGTAATGATCAATATCTTGCGGCTTTTGTTTATGTATTGAAATGTTATGCGGAACGTAAGAAAATGGATGATGGTAACTGAGGTTACTGGGAATATATATATATAAAGTTGCAACCTTGACAAATCAGTCATATTAGGCTCACAGATAAAAAGACGTTCTTAAATAATTGTAAGAAAGAATTTTTTGTTTCATCGTGAAATATCTGTATATGGGTTATAACTTAGATAATATGAATTTACTCTGTTTTACAGAAGTTAAATATTCAGTGTATTATCGAGACCATCGTGAAGTTGCTGATATACTTGTGTGTATTTTGGAGAAGTGTCTTTTATTCTTTAAAGAATCAAGAGTTTGTTTTATTGAAAATAAAATCAAAGGTAAAATGAGGCCGTTGGCTATCGTAGTTCAAATATTTGGGACGTGCCTTGTGACTTAAGGTCTGGTAGAGCCACGGCGTAGTTTAAAAGATGTCGAGAGCCGGGACATACTATTGACATTGTCTCGCATACACGTTTTGCTTTGGTTATTGTATAATTTTCAAAACTATTATTGTTAAGTCATTATGGTATTGATAGAAACAAGTAATAAATGTTACAAATATTTGACAAATCTGTTGAGTACCAAAGCGTTATATTTTTCAGCATTGTCCAGAAACGTTTGTAAGCGGCTTACATGCACTTGTATTTGTCTGAGTTGTTTTTGCACGTGGCCGCAACTTCAGAGTGTTCACATTCAATTTAGATTCAGAAGAACATTAACCTTTACCCTGCTAAATTTCTAAAATGGACTTGTCTATCATTTAATTTGGGTAGTACCATATATAATTCGAATGGACGTTCACTGAAAATTTACTGACTGAGTAGCGAACAGTGCAGACCATGATCTTGGTCTGCACTGGTCGCAAAGGCAGAATCACTTGCCGGCAGCAGACTGAAGGTTAAAGACTTACTGCACCAATAGGGCATTAAAAACAATACATATTACCCTAAATTGGACAGTATTGTGAACTGTATAGTGTGGTAATATATATATTACAACAAAATACTTTGCCAGGGAATACTCTCATACATAGCTTCAATATTATACATTTTATTAGCTACATGCAATTAGTTTAATGAGAAAAATGGGTACAGAAAAATTGTTTTTAAAGAACGAGCGTCACGACTGTTCTAGAAACCTTCATTAAATCATGAAGCGAAGAATGAAATGACTGTAATAGATTCAACCTAAAACGAGCAAATGTGGTGGCTTGAGACGAAGAGGAACGAAATTGCTCTATCATGGTGTCCAACGATTGTACAACGGTTGTCAACGTTTAGATTAAAATTGTTATTACAGGAGACTAAAGGTCAAACGTAAGGTGCAATTTGATGTCACACAAGGCTGATGTCAAAGGTCAAAGTTGATATTGTAGGGATAATACACGTTTTTTTTTGTGTATTAACGTCTGCAGAAGCCCGCGGGATTGTTTGTGACCGAGACCGAAGGTCGAGGTCACAAACATATCCCAAGGGCTTCTGCAGACGTTAATACACAAAACAAACGTGTATTGTCGCTATTCTTGCATAAAAAACATTACACGACGACTGAATGTATTGTTTTCATATGTGATGACTTTACGATTCCGGTACATTTTTTAATTACCCTTCTGTTGTTCTTGGAAACGGTAAACATGTTTTAAATATCCATATCCAGGGCCCAGAAATCAACAACATTACCAAAAGCACATGCTGAAGATTTTTAAACGATTTTTTTTTTATCTCTCATTATTACAAAAATGATATTACTAATAATGACTCATATAACTTCAAAATTTGGTAAACAGGAGCACAATTTCAAGAATTATAACTTTACATTCGAGTTATTTTTAGTACGGACACATTTGGAGTACGGATGAGTACAAACGTAGTGTCAAGCTTTCAAGCTGTTTATATAAATTCTTCCAGAAATTAGATAAAAACATACCGACTGATACTTACCAAAATCATAAATATGATTCCTAAAAACAAACAATCGCACAAGCTACACACGATTCTTAAACATTCACAGTTATCTACAAAAACTAGGGATGGGAACGAATACTGAAATCAATTTTCGAAAATTCGGTTTGCCATATTCGAATATATTCGAATATTCGGTTTGTTTTAATGGAAGCTTTGAATTCTTATTAAGTGATTGCCATATACTTGCTTAAAAACGTGAATCATCGTAGTAATAAGGCCTAAAAAAATGTTTGTTTCGGGTAACCCGACCCAAGCGTTTTATTTCACAATTATGTCAGTATAATCATGAACATATTTAATTAATTCAGTGTTTAGCTTCAAAATGATACAAAAAAAAATCAAATCGATTATAATTTAGACCGTCGCAACTTTATCTTAAAATAGCAGGTTGTCTAATTTAAGCACGTGTCGCGCTGTTGTATTACCGCAGCCATTTTGAAAATTTTCAATCGGCGTGTAAAAAAAGCCGATAAACTTAATAAATACTGACTTAAACCTCCTTCAACATGATCTTATGCATCAGTCATATGCTATATCTTGATTTTATTATAAACTACTTCAAAATTTATTTCGAATACGGCCGATTGCGGATGAAAACCGATTCTGCGAACGCTCTGAAATCAGAAATGTCGTTTAAAATATTGTAGAAAGATCGACAAAATCTACATTTGGTATTGATTTCGGAAAAAAATAATAATAGTAAAATTTGTTACATAAAACAGGCGCCAATAAAAATGAACAAATGATAAAAAGGCATCACATTTACGCCTGTGGCAAACTGTTAATCCGTAACGATGACCCCTGCTAATTATGCATTGCAATTTTCTTGTTAATTGGACAAATTTTGACATGCATCTGACACATTTACGCCTGTTGCACACTGTTAATCCGTAAAGGTGGCCCCTGTCAATTATAATTGCTATTTTCTTGTTAATTGGATATCTTTTGATACGCGGTAATCAAACACAACACAACAAACGGATTTATTCTGCAGAATTAGCATGCTTATATTGCCCAAAATCAACGATACTTATTTTGAAAAAAAAAACTATACAATAATTTACGAATATTCGAATTTGATTTTCATATTCGAATATTCGACCGATTTTCGAATATTCGTTCCCATCCCTAACAAAAACTGAAACGACGCTAAGTTCTACAAGGGGAGTAAACAAGGGAAGAAGCGAGTACGAACATTGTTGGGGGCAGTGCATTTGGCGCTGGTAACTGATACAACAAAACATTCTATGGTTTAGAATGTATCTTTTATGCTACCAAAAGATGTTATTATGGAAGAAACAAGACGCAGATACCAGATGTCAATCTGCGGAGAAATACATGTACGTCCCTGGGAAAGCATTTTAAAAATCAAAATCATGTATTAACAATACGTGAATTGCCTTGTTTGCACACGATTTTTCTCCCGTTAATATATGGGCGGATCCAGTGAAAAAAGTAGTTTTTATGCAAGAATGTACAATATCGTAGGTCAAATGTCTAGTGCACAGATGATACCACGCTGCAAGTCCAAAGGTCAAACGTCAAGTGTAAAGTTTGTTTTTGTTTTTTTTTTTGTTTTTATTTCTGTAATTTATATTTTATTTCCAGAGAAACTCCTTTTACATGTTCACATAATATAGCATGAATCTTTCAATAAATCGATAGCATGATATGTTAAATTACAAACAGATGACTGCACATAATACATAGTGACAAAGTCAGTGAATAACAACAACAACAATCGTGAATATTCTATTGCCATCTAATATTATAGATATTTCTACTTATAGACAGAACAAGATAACTTAAGGGAGATAATAGCTGTTATTAATGATACATATTTTCTGACTAAGTTGTTTCCCTTTGTAGGGCTGTATTTAAAAGCTAAAAAATTATAAAACAAAGTTTGTTATTTTTATTCTTTAAAATTTTTAATTATCTTTACAGTAATATTTCTTATTCTTAATAACAATTTACTCATGTCTTTTCTAATTTACCTAATCCATTCTAAGATCATGTATTAAGAAAAAATATTGTGCCAGTGGTCAGGTTATAAAGTGCAGTGAATATCAGTATCTTCAGTTTGTTTAAGACAATAGAAATATTCACCGAGTTTAAGAGAGAAAAAAAAGACCGCAAAAGGTAACAGAATCTGGTTTGTAAGACAAGGTTGTTAGTTGATACTGTAATATCTTGAACACAATACAATAGGAGTACTCCAGGAAAAAAAAAACAACAAAAAAAAATAGAAAGGAAAAGAAAATAGAAAGGCAAGGGGGTTTAGCGCGTGAGTTTTCTATCTGTGTGACGAGTGTTTATTTGGAGGGAGTGGGCAACCTATTTTAAACTGGTACAAATAATATAGAAGCGCTTTTACAGAAAGTTAGATTTTGCTTAACTTTACAAAATGATTGGCATTTATGCAGTGTGGTGAACTTTAATCTGTTTCTTGCAAGACCGCCCCGTAGTCTTGTTGTTAAGATTTCAGTATCGACCTGACTCTATATATATATTTCGTACGGATGCTCATAGCATTATACTGGTACTCAAAAACGTTCCCTTACCAAAGAAAAGGGCCTGGCGTGTACTCTTGCTGCGTATATGTGGCGTAACCACAATAATATGTTTTCAAAGAATTTCTAATCTATCAACGGGAGAAAATGTCTCCATTGACTTTCGAAATTTTGTAACTTAAAAGTTTTAACTGTATTGTATTTATTTACTTTAAATAAGTATTTAATACATTTTTTCAGTCCTTCCAGGTTTGGCAAAGCATTTTTCATTTTACATGAATAAATATATGATTTACATGAGATAAGGACAAGGTTAAGTACATCTGGAAACAGTCTGTTACCAAATGAAATATCAGTATTTGTCCAGTTTGCACCTAATGTAATTGATAAACACTTACTTTGAATCCAATTTCTAACATTTAACCAGAATGTGGTTATAAATGGACATTCGTAAAACAAATGTAAAATAGTTTCTGAAGCTCTATGACAAAAAAGTACCACAAGTGTCTAGCACCTAGCTCTCGCCAAACATTTTAAATAAGTTTTAGGTAGTGTATATACTCCAATTGAACTTTATCAATCGGCTTTCTGAATACAAAAAGTACTCTTGTATACCTGTACATTAAAAGACCTAACAAAATATATGGACACAGAAACAAGTACCTGTGTAACACGTTCTCGTCAGACATTTTAGATAATTCTGAATTACAATGTAGTATATATACTTCGGTTGAAAATCCATCGGACGTCTTTCCGAATAAAAGTTATACTCTGGTAAACTTAAACACGTATACATTTAAATACCTTAAATACCTTAAAAAAAAACATGGGTACAGGAAAAAAGTACCACAAGTGTCTAGCACCTAGCTCTCGCCAAACATTTTAAATAAGTTTTAGGTAGTGTCTATACTCCAATTGTACTTTATTAATCGGCTTTCTGAATACAAAAAGTACTCTTGTATACCTGTACATTAAAAGACCTAACAAAATACATGGACACAGAAAAAAGTACCGAATAAGAGTTATACTCTAGTAAACTTATACATTAAAAATCCTTAAAAAATTCATGGATGTAAAACAAAAAGAAAGAAAGAAAAAGAAAAAGTACTTCAAGTGTCTAATGTAACACTTTCTCACCAAAAATTTTAAATAAATTTTAATTTGTATATATTCTCCAGTTGAAATCTATCCAAAGTGTAAAGTTGATATCACACAAGTGCGGAGGTCAAACGTCTAGTGTAAAGTTGATATCACACAAGTGCGAATGTCAAACGTCTAGTGTGAAGTTAATATCACACATGTTTGAAAAAACAAACGTCAAAGGTATAGTTGATTTGACACGGCTCTAAAGTTCAAACGTCCAGTGTTAAGCTGATATCACGCAAGGTCGAGGGCAAAACATCTTATGTAAAATTGCTATAACACGATTCTAAGTTCAAACGCCAAGAGTCATGTTAATATGATCGAGACCAATGGTCAAACGTCGTCTACCATAAAGTATATATCACACTAGACTTATTGCCAAACGTGATATGGATTTGATATAAGCACAAAATGTCATATATTCCCGCAGAAAAGTTGTTAATGCAGATTAAACATTGAATATCTCATACGTGACATTTTGTGCTTTTGTAGTTGATGGAGAATGGGGTCAATGGCAGGCGTGGGCACAATGCACGTGTGAGAGCACTCACCAGAGGAAACGAGACTGTGACAGCCCTGCTCCAGTTGCAAACGGCGCATACTGTGTTGGGAACGCAACTGATACCGCCCCGTGCACACCGGATACTTCTCTCAAATGCCCTGGTAAATTATTCACTTCGAAGTATGCTTTGATATTAATGCGGAGTGGTGTAACTATAAGCTGTTCACCGTCGTTAAGCAAACGGGCTAATAGCTCAAAATTTCACATGCTTACCAAAAAGAAACAATATCTCTTTTATATCCGAGCTATATAACTTGATTCTATTTAATAATCACAACACCTTGTCACGGTTATCACGGGGAAAAGGTAAGCAGAAATGATGGGTTAGCTCAAGGCATTGAAACTGTAGTTTATATGTAACAGTTATGCATAACTTTGTGTGTGTAGCTTTTCAACGTTTTGAAGTAAGTTCAACCGTATATATATATGCATTTGACAAATACAGTGGCTGGAGGCTGGGCTGACTGGCTCGAGTGGGGAACGAGATGCAGTGTAACTTGTGGCCATGGCGTAGTGAAAAGATTTAGACAGTGTGCGAACCCAATACCTAGTAATGGTGGAGCTTACTGCGCCGGGGAATTGTTCCAAACAAGGGAATGTAATCAGCCACATTGTCCTGGTAGGTTCATCGTATATTGAATATCATTACTAGTATTGAAATCACTGCCCTTCTTGTTTATTTGTATCTAAAATGCTGTCGGTATATCATACATAACTGAAGGTAAAACTTGTTTTATATATTTTTGTACAGTAATGAATGTTAAAAAATGCACGCAACTTTACTGATTTATTTTTCCTTTTTACAAATGTTAAATTTGTAGTATTGTCATATATTTTAATTGCTTCTTTATCGAAGGATCAGTTGCATAGAACTCTGTTGTAGATAATTTCTCATTTTGTGGTACTTAATTATTAGATTCTTCAATCTTGACGAAACTGGCAAAGTTTTACAGAAAAATGATGGATTTTTTTATTTTAATAAAAATATGAATTGCTGCTTAGGAAATATGCTCTCTGATCTGAATGAAATGATAAACACACTCTACAGTGACAGTAAAGTACATGTATTGTTTAATTCAGACAACAAATTTATATTTAATGTGTATGTGAATATGCAAATAAGGTGCACAGTACTACACGTCTCATAGCCAAAACCGAAACGACTGCATATAGTTCTGCAGCGAAAATATTACGCGACTTTATAAGCGCAATATTATTCCTCGAAAGAACGAGTTTAAGATCATAAGCTGTCACATACGGATGGACCGATTTCACGCCTCTACAAAAAAACGGCAAAATTTAAGTTGACTTATTTCTGAGCAGAAAAGAATAATTTACTCACTTGTCTTTATCGCTGAAATGTGTTTTCGTTTTAATGTTCTTGTAGTTGACGGTGTATGGTCATCATGGTCAGCCTGGTCGCACTGTGACGTCACATGTGCTAACGGTACTCAGTTCAGGAACAGAACTTGCAACAGCCCAACGCCTCAGTACGGTGGAAAAGACTGTCAAGGAGGAGTGGGTGAATCAAAGATATGCACACAGAATCCATGCCCAAGTACGACCTGATTTGTACGCAAAAAAACAAAGACAAATATCAAACAGGGAATGCCACGTACCAAAAACGCAGCCTCCCAAAAACGAAACCCACAGCACGCAGAAGTGCACACACACACACACACACACACACACACACACACACACACTCGCACACAAAGCCAACACACGGGGACAAAACGAACAAACAAAGGAACACAGTGGGACACCGCCTTGGGACGGCCAGTGGCAAAAACACCACTGGGGAGCTTAAACCGGTTTATGGTGCGCACCTAACATCACTCTTACCCCCCACCATGTTCCAAAGACACGGGACAGTGTAAATAAAAGTAATCCCCTCCAGGTGAATCTCTAACACATGTAATAGAAACAAAAAGGCATGGCATGTAAAACACAAAAATGCTCGTGTATAAATATATAGAAAGCAAACCTTAAGAACCATAAACGTATGTACACAATGCATTTGCAGAAGACAGAGCAACAAGAGAAACACCCTTAAGGGCCCGACGAAACAGGCCAGAAGACAGATATCAAAACAGTTCAGTCCTGGTGGGATTTAAAAACTGCTTATCATAGAGTCCTCCCCCTCTTCCGTCAGACACAATCAAAGTGGGAAGCGTAGTGTCCAACTGTAAATGGGTTGAACACTAAACATGCGGTCTGTCTCAAAACATTTGGGTCGTAACCTCTATTAATAAAACGTTTTATAATTTTACCAAATGCAGTTGGAAAATTACCATGACCCAAGATCTTACGAAGTTTGTAAACCACATCCCCATAAAAAAACGGGTCTTCTCGCAGAAGTGTCTTTAAATTACTATTGAATTTTAAAACCAAATCAGAATCACGATAGTAAAATTTAGCAAAATATTTACGCAATTTGTAATAACGGTAGCCTTGCTGAAGAAGTTTACTTGTAATATATTGATTACGTTCATTGAAATCCTTGACATGACTACACGCTCTGGCAAACCGAATTAATTGAGAAATATATACCCCATAAGGTGTAGCCTGAGGTACATCCTCGTCCAAATGGGGAAAATTTACAATACTAAAATTAAAATCATCCCTCTTGTCATAAATTTTGGTATGTATAATATTGTCATAAATAGAGAGATGTAAATCTAAAAACGAAGCATCAGTATTCGAATTGTTAGTTTTAGTTAACTGAAGCTCCCTAGGATAAATAGTACCCACCAATTGACCAAAAAACGGACTATCCATATTAAGAATATCATCCAGATAGCGAGATGTATTATTAAATGCAGTTATAATATCTGCCTGCGTATCTGGAGAAAGGCTTAACATAAAGTCTCTTTCATAACAATATAAAAACAAATCTGCGACAAGGGGTGCACAATTTGTTCCCATGGGAATACCAATTACTTGTCTAAAAACTGCATTCCCAAACCTGATGTAAATGTTGTTCAATAAAAAAGAAAGGGCTTTACAAACTTCGTCACAGGTCCACATTGTATAATGTTTAATAATACTGCTAGTAAAAAAAGCTTTATCAAAATTGCAAGCGAGAAATGTAGCATTCTCTCTGGCAAAAGTCTTTTTAATTAGGGCAGTTAGTTTGTCATTTATTAAATCATGTGGTAAAGTGGTATACAAAGTAGAAAATCGTATGTACTGACTGTAGATACCTTGTAATTATTAATTTTAAACTTATCTTTGATTTCGCCAAACTTATTTCGATCGGTCTCTTCGAGTCGGTAGGATTTTTCTTTAAAAACAACGAAAATGACCGAAGCCTTCCAATCCCATTGAGTCTTTTTTACTTTACATTGAAAACACCCCCTCCCCACTTCCAACCCCCGACACCGGCTTAAGCGAAGGACCAGAAAATATAATAACACTGAATCCAAGTACGGGGATACTTTGAAAGGTCACCACACGGCCAAAGAGACTTTCTAAATGAAAATTATTTCCTTTTTGCGTATTTGGTCGATGGTATACCAGTTTCTTGCATGCCAGCTAGGATTTTCCCGTGTTTTGTCGGAGCTAGAAAAACTTGTCTTTCACCCGGGGTGTAAGATGACCCACTAGCAGCAATTTATGAATAAATGCATAAATTCATACGCTTCTGTAATAAAATAGTTCTCAAGAGAAAAGCGCTCGTTTTACTTCATTTCTTCTATCAATTCAAGAATACGACATGCAAGAAAACGAATCTATCACAAGTGGAAGGTGCAGATGGAAATATCTGGTTCTCGGATAATTGATTTGCGGTAACTCGTCAGAGCCTCATTATCGCCTAAACAGTTACCCGAGCGACAGATACTTCCATCCGCACCTTCTACCAGTGAAAGATTCTTATAATACTGTACTCCCCAGATAAATCGGTCTTAGTTATGCTTGACATTAGCATAATAAACGACATAAAGCAATCTTAGTTTACACTGACTATCTTTTTGTAAAAAAACATATAAATATAAATAAAAGAATATGTCTTGGTGTATGTATAGACTTCTCTCGCTCTCATCCTCTGTCACCCCTCGGGTATATATCACTCGCTGCCTATCCTATACGTATGTAAAAACTTTATAACGGTTGAACTTATAGACGCTATATATAATTCAACACATTCAATGCAAAAAGTAATGGCATTTCGTGATGGTACATTGTTTGAAAATTATAGTCAATGGCATGTGGGGAGAGTGGCTAGCTTGGTCAAATTGGGATGTCACTTGTGCTCATGGGTCAAGGTCACGTATTCGAAAATGCGACAATCCAGCACCAATGTTTGGCGGCCAAGACTGTCCAGGTGACTTTAATGGACACGAAAGTAAAGTCCTTGGAAATTGTCCAGGTATGTTTTTAAGACATTCTTATTTCTATTCTACATCATAGAATTGACCAATTATCATTTTACTGTAATTTCTGTAAAATATATTGAAGACTGATACAGGACTGTAAGCGTTTTTAACTTCCATAGTATCGTACTATATTCAGTTTTGTCTCTGCGACATTATGAAAACCTACGGCTAAGGTCGTACGGCATTCTAACAACAATGGAAAAAGTATGAGTTCATTATACGTGTACAAATGTCTTGTGTGATGTCAAAAGAGTTAATATTAAGATCTTATCTTGTTATTTTATAAATCATTTGTTATTAATAAGAGGTAGAACTGTACCGTCATCTTAACTACATGTACAATATTTTAAGATATTTAAAGAGATAAACAATTTAGTATCTGAAGCGTTTGCATTTGGAACAGTTGCCTGAAAAATAAAACAGCAAGGCAAAGAAAATCTTCATCAATATTTGTCGGAAAGGCGGAGAAAAGTTGATAGTTATTACAATTTTCGTGTAAAGACTGTTGTTTAGCAATATGAATCATATTAAACAACGGGAACCTTTAAAGATGTACAGTTAATTTGAATATGATCGTATTCCGATTTTCACATAACAGGTAAAAGGAATTTTTGCGTCCTGCTGAAAGCGAAATTGTAAATATGATCTAGATAACCAGATAATTCACTCGATATGTTTATCTAACTAACTCGAACCTTTTCGCGAACCTTAACTAGCAGAAATATACCGCCATTATTCCTCTTAACGACAGACTGGTGATAATAGGTTGTGCTGTGGTACTCTGGCGAAGGCTGGATAGCATTTATATCATTTTAATCCAGGAATAACGTTTATTTGTCCTTTAACGCTGAAATTAATATTTTTTCTACTTGTTACTAACTAGATTGTCTTCCGAACACTAGATCCCTAGGATGAAAAACGATTTAGCCCCCTCTGTCGACTATTTAAACTAAACAAGCATTACGTCTTTGACTGATTCTAACACCAATATTTTATGTAAGATCTTTAATTATATCGTGTACAATACGAACAAAACTATTGTAAAATTGCACCATATTTACATTGTTAAGTCTGCAAAAGGCAATGTCATACATTATATTAGTTATCCATTAATAACTCGGGTAGTTTTTTCCATGCTTAAAGCTTTTTGTATTGTCTTTTGAATAATAAAGTTGATTATTTACCCGGAACAGAATTCATTTACACATTTTCATATAAATTTAAACGAAATTATCTTTATGTTAAAGTAAATGGATCATGGGGAGGTTGGACAACATGGACAAAGTGTTCAGTCACGTGTGAAAATGGGACGCATTCAAGAACGCGCACGTGTTCTAATCCACCGCCGCAGTATGGTGGACTAGATTGTGTCGGAGACAGGAACGAAACTCAAGTTTGTAGTGATAGACTGTCATGTGCAAGTATGTAAAAATTTTGTTTCTCTTATAAATGTAATTTATGACACTAAACCGATCAGCCGAACGCAAACAAATGTATTACATATATCTGCATTATGCAATTCAGTGTCAATCATAGTCCAGGAACTACACTGGACCTTACCAGTCATGATGATATCTTTCAAAAGCCATTTTATATTGATGTTATAGTACAGCGTATGATGTAGAATTCTGCAGGGATATTACTTGCGCTTTTGTCAAGTACTTCGTTACCAGTAAACTTGCCAAACATGTGTCTCTGAAAATCGTTAAAATAGATGTATTTTCAAAGTTTATTATCAGTATTAACGTAAATAAAGTGGTGGTCAAGTCCGGAACAGAATTACAGCTAATTAAATCAATCAGGGTCAGGACAAGGTAACACATTCTTACTAGTTTCGACTTTAAGTGTTTAGTGTTTATCGTGAAATTAGTGCAGGTGAAGGACAATCCATAATTATTCTTTTTAAAAAATGTACCCATTTGAGATGTCAGCGCTGGTGATATTTCCAGCACTTTCCATTTTCCGGATTTATTCAGATTTTTATTTGTCTCCGGATCTGCTTTTGAAAAAATGCAATCAACTTCTCTCAGTAAAATCAAATTAGTATAATGAAATTGCTTCTCATCATATCTCATAATAGATTTCAGTGTAACAGAATTGCTTCACATCATATATCATAATAAACATGTTCTATCGTAGTTGACGGCGGGTGGTCAGACTGGAGTAATTGGTTCGGCTGTACCGTGACTTGCGGAGTAGGAAGTAACGTCCGTTACCGTGCCTGTAATAACCCGGTACCTGAAAATCACGGCAAACCGTGTCCTGGTGACTTTTCGGAAAACATTACGTGCAACTCATTCGTATGTCCAGGTAAAAATGTTTGACAGTAATATATATGTGTCAGGACCAATATCACCTTCCATCAGTACTGCCATGACTGTGTGTGAACGCCTATTATTGAAGAGGGTCAGTCCGTATTGAATAATAAGTGAAAATAAGAAAACTGAACAACGATTCTTGCACATTGTAAATTGCGCCCTTTGGGCATTGGTGGTCATTCTAGACACTGTAATAAAGTGTGTTTCCAAAAACAGCTAATACCGCAAGCACTTGGTAACAGAATCTCACACACACCACCACCCTGCAACGCATCTGCCGTTTTTCAGGATTTATAAACAAACTGATGACAGATTGCGATCATAGAACATGTATTAATTTTACACACTGTCAGCAAGTTTTTAAACATGCAAATTTTTTAAACATGCGTTTTTTTCCGTCAATGCTTTTTTCCAATATGTGAATTTTGAAAACAACAATACTCCTCGATTGAAAACAAATATTGCATATCCATGTCATCGTCTCACATTTTAACAGCACATCTTTCATGACCTTGATATTCTTTTGTTCTCAAGTGCCTTCATCAGTCTATTATATTCATCTGGATGTCGTTTATGCTGCAATGTGGCCCGATACATTCGTCGTATTAGATGACGGACAAATATGCCATGCGTTACCCATGCGTCTATGACTATATGAATAGAAGTAAATCTTGGACTTGGTGAATGCCACGAACTCGTGTGCATACTAATGAATTTAGCGATGTGCTTAACAGTGATTTTGTATTGTAAATTGAAACTCTTCTTTTTGATTTATACAAGAATGTGTTCAATAGCGTTGTACAATAAATTTGAAAACATAAACATGTCATTTAGATATAGCCTGATCATAAAATACAATTAAAATACCCATATTACGTAAAATGAGTACATGTACATAAATTGAATAAATTAAAGGAAAAGAACAAAAATGTCTGACATAACTCCAAAAATTACAACACTTTACTGTTGTCTCTTAAAACAATGCAAAAAAGTCTCTGAAATAAAATGTTTTCAGATTCTATAAAACGTCTAAGGATTTGGACTGCCTAATATATTATTCCAGAGTCTCAGTACTTAAATCTCTGTCATTAAAGGCATTATTTTATTAAATTTAACAACGTATCATCCCTCTTTAGTGTCCGAAGACCTCAAACCTGGTCCACTGAGACAGTCTTTCAAGTAAATTGGTGCATTTTAAACACAGCAATTATACCAGTGCATGTTGAAAAGGGATTGCTTAGAACTGCCAAACTGCTTACGGTTTAAAACAAGTTTTGCAACTTTGCATTTTGCTTATTTCACTCTGTGCTGTACCAAACATTATTACAAATCGAAATAACTAGTGACAAAACCTGTTAATCTGTAGTATCCTACGAATACTCTTATCATTAAATAGTTCAACATAGCTGTATGTCATTCCGTATTAACATGCCCTTTGAAATTCGACATTCCATCTAGAAAAATCTTATGATGCATTCAGATTTAATATAATGAACAGTAATGCTTTTTAGCTCACCTGTGAGTTTTTCTGATCGCTCTATGTCCGGCGTCCGTCGTCTGTCGTCTGTCTGTCGTCTGTCAACATTTAGCTTTTGTATGCGATAGAGGCTGTATGTTTCAACTGATCTTCATGAAATTTGGTCAGAATGATAACTTTGATGAATTCTAGGCCGATTTTAAAAATGGGTCATCTGGGGTCAAAAACTAGGTCACTAGGTTAAATCAAAGAAAAACCTTGTGTATGCGATAGAGGCTGTATTTTTCAATTAGTTTTCATGAATTTTGGTCAGAATGATTACCTTGGTGAAATCTAGGCTGAGTTGGAAACTGGATTATCTGGGTTAAAAAACACTAGGTCACTAGGTCAAATCAAAGAAAAACTTTGTGTATGCGATAGAGGCTATATTTTTCAATTGATCTTCCTGAAATTAAGTCAGAATGATTGCCTTGATAAAATCTAGGTCAAGTTTGAATATGGGTCATCATGTTTCAAAAAGTAGGTCACTAGGTCAAATCAAAGAAAAACATTTTGTATGCGATAGAGGCTGTATTTTTTAATTAATCTTCATGAAATTAGGTCAAAATGATTTCCTTGATAAAATCTAGGTCAAGACTGAATATGGGTTATCTGGGTTTAAAAACTAGGTCACTAGGTTAAATCAAAGGAAAACCTTGTGTATGCGATAGAGGCTGTATTTTTCAATTGATCATTCTGAAATTAAGTCAGAATGATTGCCTTGATAAAATCTTTAAAGAATTTGAATATTGGTCATCTAGGGTCAAAAAGTAGGTCACTAGGTTAAATCAAAGAAAATACTTGTTTATACTCAAGATTTTTGGTCTAATTTTAATGATAATTGGTCAGAATATTTTTTCCATGAAATCACTAGGTCAAACATGTTTACACTGTTATTGTGTGTTATGGTGTGTTTCTCAGGTGAGCGACCTAGGGCCATCTTGGCCCTCTTGTTTTTGGTTCTGGTACAACACTTAATCAACATTGCTCTACTGCCAGATGTAATAAACTCAGTTTTTGAAGTTGTTATCATTCGTCCAGCTGTTAATCGTCATTGCACATTGTTCATGTTCTTAAATCGTAAGTAATTCTTTGTTGAATGATGTATGTTCTGTTGGAAACGTTTATCTGCATTATGATCATCTGCAAACTTAACAGACAGAGATTCATGGCGGAATAACATAATGCTCCAGCACAAGTAAGATAAAGCCAAGGACCATAACAGCTGCTTTAGGGAACATTACATTGTAACAAACATGGTAACGCTGAATTTACATTCACCCGACAGCTGCGTGGTCTTAAATAGGAGTCAATTCAAATTAACGCGTTATCACAAACACCATACTGGCTTTGAAGTACAACAAGAAGTATATCATTGTCTACAGTGTCAAAGGCTGCACTAAAATAAATTACGATCAGAGCCGACACCTCTTGTCTCTCCATCATTCCGTAAAGCATGCCATTCCCTAGTCTAAGCAATGTTGGTTCTTGGTAAGAGGGTAATCATTATTATGTATGTCAACGTTAAGTCTGAAGAGGACAGCTTCCTCAATTAGCAAATTAAAGAAATGGTTAGTTACTCAATTATCTAGAACCATGTCACTTTCTGATTCAAATAGGTTAAAATATGTACATCTTCACGGTCAACTGAAATTCCCCTTAAATCATTAGTGAATTCAGATTTATCAATCTCTTTTAAATTCCAAAATGTAATTGGTTTTCTAATAATGGTTTCTTTTTATTTTGACATCCCAACAGTCAAAAGTAAATGGACCATTTCTCAGTGCTTCTACGCCATTGATCATTTCTGTTATCAAACCCGTATCAAAGAGAGAATTCTTAAAATCTGATATTGCACAGGTGCCGTCATAAATGTGTCAATTGAAGTCCCCCATTAACAAAAGGTTAGAATATTGTGGAAGTATTCCTTCAAGAAAGTCTGAGAAGTCAGTAACAAATTGACCACTGGAGGTCTTTAAACATCGATTACATGTACATGTACAGTGATATTTTTGAAAATTATTTCCACACTTCAAGATGTGCTAAACTAATTTTGCGCATGTTGAGTTTGTTTCTACATGGTATTGCAGCATATTTTAAATGGGAACTCAAGATGCGAATTTCTCTATGAGTACAATTCCATAAAGATCAATGTGTTGTATAGATTTTAGCATTTCAGTTGTCAAATGTAGAAAGGGACAACGATAACAAAGAAAACAATAATGTTCTATAGTTTATTAATACTGGGACCCGGGACATGCGCAACACAGGGCGGGCATCCATTCGCACACTAGCGTTCCGAGAGTGTTGTGATTCTGACCCTGTCTGTGCTAGTTTCATTTCACTAAACAATGAATAGAGACCATCTGAAAATAACACATAATCACTCCCAAAGATTACAAATATCTTGGTAATGGGTGACTTCAACCTACATATAGATGAAAACAGCAGCACAATTTCAGAATTCAAAAATTCGTTATGTGCTATGGGTCTAGAGCAACATGTTAACTTTACTACTCATACAGCTGGTCAAAGTCTGGACCTGGTTATTACTGAAGCTACAAATGGTGTTAACATTTTATCTTGTGAACCTGGTTTATTTGTATCTGACCACTGTGTTGTAAAATGTGTTCTAAATATACAAAAAGAAAGTAAAACTAGCAAAACAGTGGAATTTCAAAATTTTAAAAAGATCAATTACGAAGAATTTTCAAGAGACCTTGCATATATATCGGTAATTAGTGAAGACGTCGATTCTTTTGTCGATCGGTTTGAAATAGAAATAGAGTCAGTTCTTGATAAACATGCACCACTGACACAGAAAACTAAGATCTGTCGGTCACCTAAACCATGGTTTAGCGTCGACTTACTTCAACTTAAAAGGTCATTACGTAAAGCTGAACGAGTATGGAGAAAATACCGGGAACCGTACCAATTTGACACTGTAAAAAAAAGCTACGTCTCAAGTATCATTATGAAATTCGTAAAGAAAAAAGATCAGTTCTTAGTGAGAAAGTGGTAAATTCAAAAGGCAATTCAAAAAAATTGTACAAGTTGGTATCGGAACTCTCTGGAACAAAGTCTGAAAATCCAATGCCCGCTGAAGAAAGTAACATTACATTGGCAAAGAAATTTGCAGATTTCTTTTTGAGCAAAATTTAAAAGATCCGTGAATCACTTGGAAATTATGAAAGTTACGTACCAGAAAAAAGGAATGTTCCACATTTGGAGGTTTTCAGAGATCTAAGTGAAGCAGAAGTGAAAAAATTGATAAATGAACTTCAAATCAAATCCTGTGAGCTTGATAAACTACCCACAAAATATTAAAGATGCATCTCAATGAATTGATCCTGTAATAACTGACTTGGTTAATTTGTCATTACGTCAAGGGATTTTTCCATCGAAGTGGAAACATGCGATAGTCAGGCCTTTGTTGAAGAAGGTCGGACTCGAACTTGTGCTATCCAATTATCGCCCTGTGAGCAAATTGCCATTTCTATCGAAACTTATAGAGAAGGCAGCTCTTTTCTTATTAAATAAACATGCTAGTGAATACCATCTTCTTCCCAAGAATCAGTCAGCGTATAGACGCTTTCACTCATGCGAAACGGCTCTACTCCGATTAACCAGTGACTTGTTGGAAGGCTTGGAAAATCAAGAGGTCAGTGCTCTAATTGCACTGGATCTGAGCGCCGCCTTTGACACTGTTGACCACGATATTTTAGTGCAAGTGTTACACTCTCAGTATGGGCTATGTGGTATAGCTCTCAACTGGATTGACTCTTATCTTAGGCCACGCAGTTGTAGTGTAAGTGTAGAAACTGCTGTTTCAACTACACGCCCATTACAATGTAGCGTTCCCCAGGGTAGCTGTTTAGGCCCCTGGCTCTATCTCACTTACGCAGGAACTCTATTTAATGTCATTCCCCGGTCAATATCTGTGTATGGGTTTGCTGATGACCATATTGCCAACAAACGCTTTCGACCAACTTCAGTTGAAAATGAGAAACAGGCTATTCGAGAACTTGAAAACTGTGCATTCACCATAGATAACTGGATGAAACAAAACAAACTTAAAATGAATACGTCAAAAACCGAATTCATCTTATTCGGTAGTAGATAGCAACTTGACAAATATCCAATAACAGAAATTGACATTGCTGGTGACAAAATCAAATCAGTACATTGTATAAGGTACCTAGGGGCATTCTTAGATGAAAATCTTAGTTTTAAGGATCATGTCAAGAGAAAATGTCAAACCGCAATGGTTAATTATCTTAGAATCAAAAATATTAGAAAATACCTTACTAAAGAGGTTACTGAAATTCTGGTATTATCACTGGTCATTTCACATATAGACTATTGCAATGCAATATTTTATGGTATTCCTCACCGTGAAATTCAGAAAATGCAAAGGATACAAAACATGTGTGCCAAACTCGTTTTAAGACTCAGCAAGTACGACAGTTCAAAACAAGCTTTGTTCCGACTACATTGGCTTCCTATCAAAGCTAGAATTGAATTTAAGATTTTAACTGTCATGTTTAATTGTTCAGTCGGCCAAGCTCCATCTTACTTGACTGAATTATTATCGGAACAAGCACCAAAACGTAGCTTAAGGTCTTCAGACTCTGTTACAGGTTGTTACGATGTACCATTTAACAAACGTAAAACATTCGGCGACAGAAGTTTTCAAACTGTAGGGTCTAAACTATGGAATAAACTATCAGTAGAAGTGAGAAATTCTGATTCTGTAGACACTTTTAAGAAAAAGCTCAAAACACTGTTTTTTAAAAGCTTTGAATCATGGTTCTGATTATTTCTCTGTTGGTGGACTGAATATGGTAGAGACGCTGAGTATACTCTACTATGTAGTGTGATCGACGTATGCTTTATACGCAATGTTGTAATTTGCAATGTACAGTAATTTTGTCAAATATGTCGTGTTTCATTGTTTGATACCATTATGTATATAATGTATCATGATTTTTCTTTTTTTAATGTAATGTACAACGCCAGTGAATATACTATGTGTAAAATTAGGCGTTTAATCAAATAAAGCAGTTTCAGTTTCAGTTTTCTCCAAAGGGTCATGTTTAAATACATATTATGATTGTATGGATATCAGTTAAGTTAGAAGTAAGAATTAGCCATATTACTGTATTATAGATAATTTCTACTGTTACTTTACACCAGGCAAGAAGGCAGTAAAAATTTAGTCTTGTCAAATTTTGAAAAGTCCGCAATCTTTTTATTTTCGGCAAATTTAGTCAAATTTTATTGAAAAGTCAAGGTTTTTAGATTATATCAATATTTTCTATGCATTTCCATAGATAGCTATGAGATCTAGAGAATTATTATTTTGATAAAGATTTATGAAACAGTTTTTTAAACAATTTTATACTTATAAAAATGGACACCTTTACTCGACCTTTTCACCGTAAAAAAATCTAATTCTTAAATAAAATTTCATAAATAATTAACACTAACTGCAGAAATAGTTCTTATCTATGAACGTTTAACAGTTGCAACGTGGTCTAAATGTAGATTATTATATTGACTTAATGTTGTAGAAGAACCTTAGGTCACTTGAGTGTTTCTAAAGTATCTAATACATGCTAAAAGGCAATATTTCATGGATACAGGCATGCACTTTGTTAATTGTGTTGAACATGCATTTTAAGGAAAAAAATTGAACGTGTTTGAATAGACATAATTAAACTATGTTCGTTTTAATATTGCTTGGTTGCCTTAAATGCACTTCATATCGAATTATAGTTTTAAGCAGTTAATTATGTCTTTAACTTACTTTAGTCGACGTTTTAAGCAGTTAATTATGTCTTTAACTTACTTTAGTCGACGTTTTAAGCAGTTAATTATGTCTTTAACTTACTTTAGTCGACGGGAACTGGGCAGATTGGGGAGCTTGGACCAGTTGCTCAGTAACATGTTCCAATGGTACCAGCGCCAGAGTGCGAAATTGTTCGAATCCTTCACCAGTAGCCGGCGGTAAACCATGCACTGGAAGTTCTTCTGAGAACAAAGACTGTTTCGATAGAGAATGTCCAAGTGAGTGCGAAAAAAGCATTTATATGAATTGATACTGGCACACATTGGGTACTTCTCACTGAATGAAGTTTGTGTTGTTGTTGTTGTTGTTGTTGTAAATGGTCCATGTTTATCTAATTTTAAAGCTTTTTATTTGTCCTTATTTCAGTCTGTGAGGCACTGTGTTTATCATTCATAGTATGTCTATGACTAACTATTGATAAAATAAGTTCTTATGATATTTCTTATGATATTTTGATACAGTAGTTCTTATGACATTTCTTATGATATTTTGATACAGTAGTTTTTATGATATTTCTTATGATATTTTGATACAGTAATTCTTATGATATTTTGATACAAAAGTAATAAATAGAGTTTATCGTTTTCTGAGAATTAGTTGAATGTGTGAGGTTCCTCTTTAACTTACATCTGATTTCGTATAAAGAAACATAATATCATTTTGACTTGTGTTGCACGTGTTTATATGTCAGGTTTAGCATACACACATATCTGTGTAAAATAAAATAATAAAAAATACACACAATCACAGAAGCACGACTGATAAACATTTTATTCATTACCGTAGGTACGTATTAGAATAGACTCGTGAAAATTTAGCGTAGTCAAGTGTCAGGTGTGTGTTGTTTTCTTTAGTTGATGGTAATTGGACAGACTGGTCTCCCTGGGACTCCTGTTCTACAACTTGTGACTTAGGTTACAGACTACACAATAGATCATGTGACAATCCCAAACCCCAGTATGGTGGGGCCTATTGTATTGGACACTCCGTTGGCAACGAAACTTGTAACCTTGGCCACTGCCCGGGTATGTACACTTGTCTTAGTAAAGAATAGCGTATTTCTTACCCACCTCTCAATGTTTAATAACGAAACTGAAAGCTTACTGTTTCATAATTATAATTGTACACTTGGGATCGTAAGTTATGCAATTGGTAGTGGCTCAGAAAATATAAGGCATTGAACATGTGCAAATAATTATTTCGTATTAGATGTTTCAATGTTATAAACTCTATTTCAAACAAGTTGTTGTTGGGAAACGTCAAATTATGTAACTAAGGACATACTAGCACGTGTTGCCATTGAATACTGAGTCAACAAGTCTGTCATTGTATGTTACCATAAAAGTCAAGGATGCAATGGTTTATAATTTAGAAATATAATGTACATTAAAATATATTTCCTACAGACCCATAATTATAAATATGGGAATCAGAGCTGCACAAAAATTATTTCAAAATTATTACCTAAATCTTGAAAAGACCAAACTTCGTGCTAGCAATGTTAGCTTACTTAATGTTGACAACAAAATACAACAAAACTACTTATAACCCGAGCTCAAAGCCTTTACCACTTATTATGTGTTATGAACAAACTGGATTTATAAAGGTAATCTATATTGGAGAAAATGTACGCCTTATCTTTGAAAATATAGAATACATCGAAAACAATTAACTGGTCTGCGTTTGTTTTCAGATCATGAAAATGCGTCCGATAATTTGAGGAGTGAATAGAACACGAAATTACATTCTGGAATAATTTGTACAATAAAATATAAAATATATAGACCTGTTACTAGGCTTTCGGAAAAAAACTATTTTACAGGTTTAATGAAGCGTAACAAATGTTAGATATCTTAACTACTTTAAATCAATAAATATTATTCCAACACCCAGCTCAAAATTTCTGCTTTAATAATAGGGACAATACATTTCGTAGTAAAATAAAAAACATATACCAATATACCTTATCAGCTGTTATATAAGATACAAATAAAGTATATGTCCACTGAAGCCAAAAAAGTAGACATTTTTACAAAACTGTAACATTTAATTAGAATCATATACAATTCCACAGCTACTATTTACACAACACTTTGAAGCTTTCAGTATAAAGTTTTTATGCGTTTGTTACCAGGTACGTTGTATTGTGTGTACTATATCACAGACACATGTATGTAAATGTTTATGTAAAGGAATAAACGAGGTTACCCAAATGGAGCCTCGAAATGTTGCCACTTTCAGTTGATGGAGTATGGGGACCATGGCAAGAATGGGGTGATTGCTCTGCAACCTGCGACAATGGCACCAAGCTTCGTTCTCGAACCTGTGATACGCCACCACAATACGGAGGAGCAAACTGTTCCGGAATCAATCAGGAATCTGAAACTTGTTTCAAGGCAGCCTGTCCTGGTAGATATATCGCTATTCTATTCAATGTCGTTTCAGAATTTAAACGCCTACTACTTTTAACGGAAAAAGAGTGCATACCTAGATATCGTCATAATCCGGTCACCGTATTTCATACTAAAAGTGAGTTAAATAAGTGTTGAAGCTAAAGTTGTACATCTGCTTATCGGTTTGATTGTCCGTTCACGAGATGTAATGAAATGCGCCACACCACTCACCACTACAAACAAAAATACAGGAAATAAGAAAAAAATGAAAACTATTCAGGAAAGTGTTGTTCTGTCTTGAAAACTACGTAATTTACTACAAAATCGAACAAAATAAAATAAATATTTTTGAACGATACCTTCTGATGACTGGAAACATTCAGATAATAAAGCACACGACACAGGTCATGAATAAGAGTACCCACTTGCTAGTTTTATAAAGAGTCAAATGGTTATTACAGTTGATGGTTCCTGGGGTTCCTGGTCGCCATGGAGCCCTTGTACTGGTGACTGTACCGCTGCCAACAAACAACGATTCAGAAACTGCGACAATCCGAGACCAGACCCTGGGGGAGCTTATTGTTTCGGAGACGCCACTGACTCTCAAAATTGTCTTCCACAAAATTGCACAACAGTTGGTCGTTAGTATTTCTACGTCAGTTTTTATCTTAAAAGAATTTCTTTAGTGTTCTTAGAATTGTTGAAATTTTATACGTGGAGTGTATGCACTTGTAGTTAGCTATATATTACTCTGCAGTTTGCCACGCCAACAAAAATGTCCATGCACGTCTGATAAATAAGTATTGATAAAATATATATCTACATCTTAAAACCATAGATCCATTCGATGAACTTATTTCTTGCGTGCGTTTCAGCAATATTTAACTGATGCAAATACTGCATAAGTCTTTGTCACTCATGCAACAAATATACAAAATTTTACTATCCGAAATACAACACACCTGTTTCATAGATTATAACTACTGATTACCACAGATATGTTCCAAGTACAAATAAAGGCATACAGACACTAAATAGAAAAATGGCGCGAAAAAAATGCATAATGGCGGATACAAATAGTCCTCAGCTTTTTTGCTCGGTATAGCTATTTTCCTTATTTTTTTTGGATAAAATCACATGACAGATCTATGCTTGACATGTAGGTAGCATTTTCATAATGAAATAACAACATGACAAAATTTTTCATGGAAACTTAGATCATACACCACCAGTATAATTTGGGGTCTCATTTTTTATCTGATTTTGCAGTTTGTGTGTTTGACTGAAATCATTTTTCTTGCATCAAACATTACCCCAACTTTTCTTTTGATTTTTAGTTAGCACTGACAATATTCTTCAAGAAAATATAGGTTACAGACATGTAAAATGAGTCCTGATGTGTGCTGCGTCATTGGAAATAGGTCAATTTTATATAGAATAAAGAACAACAACTATTTAGTGTGTTATAACCTATAAGATGACATTGGTAAAAAATGAAATCTGGCCAGATGGTGGTGGAAATGGGCTAATTTGATTCATGAGGAAGAATTGACCTCATGACCGATATTGCAGAAAATCGATATCAGAGGAGACAACAGCTATTTGGTATTGGTAACATATATTGGTAACAGGTGACCGGTATTGCGATGTCGATATCTACTGCCTCCGGGTATTGTCACCAGGATGTTTATTACAATATCAAGTGTAATAAAAGAGAAGGTTTTTCATAAGATAATTAAACAAGCTTGAATTATCACTGGAGTTACAAATTATGGAAAAGGGATTTTTCATTAGAAATAAAAGAAGTCATTTTTATCAAATGAATGTTTAATATGTAATTTTCTGAACCATAGCATTTTTAACATGTTATTTTATAATAATTAAATTAATTTTTATATCAATAGACCATATCTATCAGCAATAAAAACCATATTTTCATACATATTCTTATATAAGAAGAATGTATATTTTAACATGTTTTCGAAAAACAATGTAACAAATCGGCTGAACATTGCTATCTGTAAACCATTTAGATTCAAGTTAAAGGCAAATATCGATGAAGTCTTTTATTTATTTATTTCTTTCATTTTCAACCAAATCTGAAATGTAAATGACCCTTAATCTCTAGAAAAAAGGAGGTTCGTACCCATAGACACATCCTTTTATATTTAGCACTAGCATTGATATTTTTACGGCGTCTCCCATCTATAAAATATGCTGTCGTTGAAAAATAAAATCTGACATATATTTAAGAAATATGATCTGATTTTACATTGTTTTAAATAACGCTGTCTCTAAGTATAATATGTGTAAAAGACCTAGGTACCACCGCCCCCCCCCCCCCCCCCCCCCCCCCCCCCACACACACACCCAACAAAAAAAAGAAGATCGAACCATGTTTTATCCGATTTTATAACTTTTACGGCCATAACACATTCTTGTCCAAAAAAAGGAAAACAAAGACAAATATCAAACAGGGAAGTCACGAAATACTAATAAACTTGACGAATATATTTTAAAATTGTCTGATTGATATGTATTATACCTGCTGCCACTACCACGTCCATTCTTATGTCACAAAAATACATACGTAAGTTATTTTGTTGTTTTTTGTTTTTTTTTTAAACAGCTGTTTACAATTTATAATTACACAGGTGTAGGTTTTGAATTATTTTAATCTGAAATGGTTGAACATCACACGTATATCAATTCAGTAATTCTTAACATATAGACAAAATAGGAAGTTTAATGAATCGAAAATTATGGTATGTTTGTAAAATTTAAAAAAAAAAAAAGATAGTGGCAATCAGCGTGGTACAGGTATTTTGCCGTATTCAGGCAGACATTATTCATCTTAATATAACTACACATATTCCACCAATATATGAAAACTGTTTGCAAAATAAAAAATATGTAAAAGATTAAAATCGCATGATAATTTTACCTTGTAATTACAAAACAAATACCCGTATTAAATTCAAAACGCAATTATAGCCTTATCAGTATTATAAACGTCTGTGTTGTTTTAACGTTCCTTATTTAGAGGTAATTGGCAAGTTTTATTACAGGTCCAATAAAAAGGATTTATGCGTAATGCATACAACATTTTATTACTTCTATATAGAAATTTGTTTCATGTAAAATTATCTTGAATTGAACATGTACAATAAATTATGAAAGTAAGTTAATCACGACGACATTTATGATAACTGAAAAGATCATGAAACCACGTAAAATGTTCACGAAAACAAAAATAT
Organism: Mercenaria mercenaria; assembly: GCF_021730395.1. Lineage (NCBI taxonomy): Eukaryota > Metazoa > Mollusca > Bivalvia > Venerida > Veneridae > Mercenaria > Mercenaria mercenaria. The sequence goes on from NC_069373.1 coordinate 11,127,710, forward strand.
ATCATTAAGTTACTGAAGAAAAATTCAATTCTGTTTTAAATGCAGATATTATTTACATTGCAAAAACATTCTTGTACACAAAAAAAAAATGTTCCGGACTTATTTTCCAGCTTTAGTTTGATCAAGGCGGACCTTGAAATTTATTTACTCAAATTTATTAAGTAAAATATATACAAAAAATTCTGTATTTTACTTTTTTACGACAGTTTGCATTTGTGATCCAAGGGTCGATAGGAAAGCTATCTCTTTTAATGTTTAATTGACATAATTGGCATAATTGACACTTGATATTTAAATGTATATGAAATAAGGTGAGAACATCAACATAAGAAGAAATGCGCATCTCTTTCTTTTTAGAACCGAAATATTAAAATGCAATATTTATCTTATATTGTTTTTGTGATATTAACACAAAATGAATTACTCGCGAAGTAAAATTACATTAAATGATTAAATCATTACTTTAACCTTTTGATCACAATACCGCATGTTCACGCGGCATACTATAATATCGTCTGCTTATGACGCTACAACAACAACTTCGCGCTGAAGTTAATTTTTCTTCGAAATTAGTGGAAATAAACCGTCTGAGAACGAATCAAATTATTATTTCACAAAAATGAAATAAATATCATTCAAAAGATAAATTCAATGAGAGTAGGAAAGTTCTTGCACCTAAGCTTTCATATCAATGGTTTTATACAAAAAAATGATTTGAAGAAACGCATGTATGAGATTTTTGCACATTTTATATGGAAACAAAGAAGGGAAAAAATGACGAAATGATGGCACCAAACTTCATGCGAAGAACGAATCAAAAATTAAGATAAAATTTAATTAAAAAAAAACCTTGTGATGAATCAAATGTTGAACTTTGGTAATATGTTTGCACCTAAGGTTTCTTATTTTTAGTAATTTTGTTATTAAGTAAAATGTGAACATGCCCTTCTTATTTCTATATAGAAAATCTGACCGCTATCGATTATTGGCCGGAGGAATATTCTTCGGTATGAGAATTTGATAGAAAATGAAAAATTGATTGCAATTTTGTTGAAAATAAGGATAAAACCCAAAAATATCACATTTTCACTGTTTTTAGTGTATTTTTTTCAAAAACTGCATATTTATAGGCTACTGATTGCTATTTTCTGGCCATCAGAGGTAAAAGTGAACATATTTAACAGTTTAAATGTGTAATTTGCATGCAGATCAGAGTAGAAAATGTCAAAACAGGGCAAAACAAGGCTGCATTTAGGGTAACTGCTTCAAAATTATGTCGCGACAGCTATTTTTGACAAAATCTGACGCTTTGTCTTATGATACTGAAAATGCCTTAAAAACTTGGAAACTGTTGATATCAAGCTAAAACCTTGTTGTTGTTTTTTTTTTTCATGCATTTGGGTTTCTTGTACATGTCAAATGAAACTGGCACATTGTCAGAGAAAAAAGTTTTTCTTATAGGCATACAGACACTAGAAAAATGGAGCGAAAAAAATGGTAGTCGCATAATGGCGGATACAAATAGTCCTCAGCTTTTTTTGCTCTGTAGAGCTATTTTCCTTATTTTCTTTGCAATATTTTTGCTAAAATCACATGACAGATCTATGCTTGACATGTAGGTAGAATTTTCATTATGAAATAACAACATGGCAAAATTGTTCATGGAAACTTAGATCATACACCACCAGTATAATTTGGGGTCTCATTTTTTATCTGATTTTGCAGTTTGTGTGTTTGACTGAAATTATTTTTCTTGCATCAAACATGACCCCCACTTTGCTTTTGATTTTTAGTTGGCACTGACAATATTCTTCAAGAAAATGTAGGTTACAGACATGTTAAATGGGTCCTGATGTGTGCTGCGGTCATTGGAAATAGGTCAATTTTATATGAATAAAGAACAACAAATATTTAGTGTGTTATAACCTAAAAGGTTACACATCTTTCATCATTGTAGCAGATCATTTCTGTCAGCTCTCTTTAACTTCAACTCTCAACAACAACAAGTTGTGATGCTGTTTCATTGATCACATGGGAGCATCATGTTAAGGTAGGTCTGCACGTTTGATAAATCGGAAATAATGGCGTAACGTCATATATCGGGATAACGTAGAATAAAGCCTGGACTTGGTATACGGAAATGAAAATAGTTTATGAATAAATGGTAAATCGTGAGTAAATTTATAAAAACTGCAATGTTGTTATCTTTCTGAAGATAAGATATGATACTAAAACGTTTGACACGTTAAATAATTCGAAATAGTGTCATAAAAAAGCGTGTAATATGCGGATCTCTGTAATCATGAGTAATATCTCAAAAATAAGCATAAGGACATAAACATTTTATTCTACCATAGTATAGACCAGACGCTTATTTATGATTGTAAAAAGTTTCATCAAAATCTACATTGTAGGAAAATTTCTATACACGAAAATATTATCACATTTGTTATTTTCCCATAGACACCCATTACGAAAACTTGTGTGAGGATCAGTCTAGCAAAAAAAATCAAGCCCATGACCCTATCATTTTTATCAGATTTTCTAGGTACATTCTGAAATTTTGAAAAATCTGAGTTTTATCAAATTCTATATTGTAGAAAACGTTTGATCCGAGCGTGCAGAACTACCTTAAAGTTTAATTGTTTAATTGTTACAGTCATAATTATGTAAGATAAAAACTGAAGTTTGCAAAAGAGGACGTCAACATTTGTTAAAAAATAACGAAAAGTGTTTGTGTTTCTTAGAGTATCATTAGATTTTGTCTTTACAACATATAAATTACATGTAATGAAGCTTTCTGTCGTCTTTTAATAATAACCTCGTGATTGTTATTGAATACCGTTATCCTGAATTTGAAGACTTTATCTAAACTGTGAAGAAAAGGATTGTAGAGACTTTTTACGCCACATGTACTTTACTAGTACGCACCAGTTCTTTACTGGTTCGCACCGGTATTTCACTTCACTGGTAAAGCTTTCAAAAATGCACAGACGCTTCAACCAAATTTAAGTTAACATTTCCAAATGGCAAGTTGAAATTTCCGAATGTCAAGTAGCCACTGCCGAATGACAGCGAATTATATCAGACGAAAAGTTACCACATCATTAACCACTGGAGAATGACAACTGGCCACTGCCGAATAATAATAAAACATAAATCGTGTTTGGTGTTCCATAAAGTTAGGTCACAAGCATCAGTAAACGGAACATTCTCATGTTTTTTGTAAATGAAAATGCTTGTTTTGATAAAATATTAATTATATTCATTGTACTTGTCCGTACTAATTCGATGGAACTTTGTCTCTATAGTCTATAAATTTATTTGACGAACCTGTAAGTATTTAAAAGGTAAAAAAAAGGTAGTTTCTTTTTAAACGTGGGTAGTCCCTCGAATAGATGACGCCTTCTAACCACTGCGCCATTGATTCCCTCTTGAATTAACCAGATCATTGATAACTAAATTGAATTGAGAACATTTTTAAAACCAAGAATATATTTAACTTAATTTGATATAAAACCAGATCAGGACAATGCAAGTTTATCTGAAAATGTAAGGCATTTATATGCGATCGAAGTCTATACCAGAGCTTTTTGTTTACACTTATATATATGTATCTATATTCAACAAGTTTCGGTTTCAGCACAAACATCGGTCGCTTACACGATGGCGTCTACATCAAGAAGTCTGTTCATTTTTGATTTGTTTAATGTTAGTGTAAAACGTTTAAAAAGTGTTACACAGCATTGTATTGTTACATATTATAACATGTTCCGTGTTTCATATTAAGTAAGATAAAGCTTTAACTGGACAGTTTGCAAGAGAGGACAATACTTGGTTAAAAAAGTAACGAAACGAGTTTGTGTTTTCGAAGTATCAATAGATATTTGTCTTTACAATATAAAAGATAGGTTGCATGTAATGATTAAATTTTTTCCAAACATTCTGCCATTGTCTTATAATGATAACCTCGTGATTGTTATTGAATAACGAAAAGGATTGTAGATACTTTTTATGCCACCTGTACTTTACTGGTACGCACCTGTATATTACTGGTAATCACATATACTTTACTGGCGAAGCTTTAAAAATACTGCTTAGAGACTTCAACCAAATTTAAGTAAACACTTCCAAATGACAAGTTAAAATTTCCAAATATCAAGTAGCCACTGTCGAATGACAGCGAATTACATCAGAATGAAAATGCATCACATCATTATTCACTAAAGAATGACAACTGGCCACTGCCGAATAAAAACAATACGTACAATTCGTGTTTGACGTTCCATAAAGTTTAGTCATAAGCATTCTTAACTTTCTCATGTTTTTTTTTTTCTTTTTTTTTTTTTTTTTTGGAAATGAAAATACCGGTTTTGATAAAATACCAATTATATTCAAAGTACTTTTCCGTACTAATTCGAGAGAAGTGTATATGGCGAACCTGTAGGTATTTAAACAGATGAATGTTGATTTAGTTGAATTTGGGACATTTTCAAAAACAATTAGATATTCAATTTAATTTGATCTATAACCAGATTAGGAATGAATACAATTTATCTGAAAGTGTAGGGCATTTTTGTGATCGTAGTAGTTCTTTTTATTTATGCTTATATGTATGTATGTATGTATTCATATTCTACATGTTTGACGTTCTTACAATCGTTTTCAGCACAGACATCGGTCGCTTATACCAGTGGTTCTGCACCAACAAGTAAGTCTGTTCATATTATTTGTTTAATTTTAGTGTCAAACGTATAAAAAGTGGTATGTACACAGTAATGTATCGTTACAGATTATAACATGTTCCATGTTTCATATTATGTAAGATAAAAGATTAAACTGGACAGTTTGCAAGAGAGGACAGAATTTGGTTAAAAAAGACAATGTATAAGATAAATTGCATGTAATGAATAGCATTCTTTTAAACACAATAACAATAATATATCAAATTCGTGTTTGGCGTTCCATAAAGTTAAGTTATAAGCATCCTTGAACGAATCTTTCTCATGTTTTTGTAAATAAAATACCGGTTTTGATAAAATACCAATTATATTAAAATGCGTACCAAAGTACGTACCAGTACTAATTCGAGAGAAGTTTGTCTGGCGAACCTGTAGGTATTTAAACAGATCATTGTTGATTTAGTTGAATTTGGGACATTTTAAAAACAATTAGATATTTAATTTTACTTGATCTATAACCAGATTAGGAATACTAATGCAATTTATCTGAAAATGTAGTGCATTTTTGTGATCGAAGTAGTTCTTTTTACTTACACTTATACCGGTATGTATGTATTCATATTATATATGTTTAACGTTCTTACAATCGTTTTCAGCACAGACGGCGGTCGTTTACACAAATGCTTCTGTCCCAACAAGTAAGTCTGTTCATATTATTTGTTTAATGTTAGTGTCAAACGTTTAAAAAGTGTTACACAGAAATGTTTTGTTACAGATTATAACATGTTCCATGTTTCATATTATGTAAGATAAAAGATTAAACTGGACAGTTTGCAAGAGAGGACAGAATTTGGTTAAACAAAAGTAACGAAAAGAGTTTGTGGGGTTTTTAAATATCAATAGATATTTGTGTTTACAATATGTAAGATAAAGTGCATGTTATGATTACAGTTTTTCCAAGCCTTCTTTTAAAGTTTGTATTCGTCTCAACCGGCCGCTGAACAATAACAATTTTACATCAAATTCGTGTTTGGCGTTCCATAAAGTTAGGTTATAAGCATCCTTGAACGAAGCTTTCTCATGTTTTTGTAAATGAAAATACCGGTTTTGATAAAATACCAATTATATTCAAAGTACGAACCCGTACTAATTCGAGAGAAGTTTGTCTGGCGAACATGTATGTATTTAAACAGATCATTGTTGACTTAGTTATATTTGGGACATTTTAAAAACAAAACAATTAGATATTTAATTTAATTTGATCTATAACCAGATTAGGAATACTAATGCAATTTATCTGAAAATGTAGGGATCGAAGTAGTTCTTTTTACTTACAATTATATGTATGTGTTCATATTATACATGTTTAACGTTCTTACAATCGTTTTCAGCACAGACGGCGGTCGTTTACACAAATGCTTCTGTCCAAACAAGTAAGTCTGTTCATATTATTTGTTTAAAGTTAGTGTCAAACGTTTAAAAAGTGTTACACAGAAATGTATTGTTACAGATTATAACATGTTTTATGTTTCATATTATGTAAGATAAAAGATTAAACTGGACAGTTTGCAAGAGAGGACAAAATTTGGTTTAAAAAGACAATGTATAAGATAAATTGCATGTAATAAATAGCATTCTTTTAAAGACTGTATTTGTCTCAACCGACCGCTGCACAACACAATAACAATAATATATCAAATTCGTGTTTGGCGTTCCATAAAATTAGGTTATAAGCATCCTAATGATCCTTGAACGAAGCTTTCTCATGTTTTTGTAAATGAAAATACCGGTTTAAAATTGATAAAATACCAATTATATTCAAAGTACGTACCAGTACTAATTCGAGAGAAGTTTGTCTGGCGAACCTGTATGTATTTAAACAGATCATTGTTGACTTAGTTTAATTTTGGACATTTAAAAACAAGAAGATAATTAATTTAATTTGATCTATAACCAGATTAGGAATACTAATGCAATTTATCTGAAAATGTAGGGCATTTTCGTGATCGAAGTAGTTCTTTTTATTTACACTTATTTGTATGTATTCATATTCTAGATGTTTTACGTTCTTGTAATCATTTCCAATTTTGCAATCACATGCGTTAAAATTTACCATATTTTTGTTCATATTACAGCTACTGCAGGTGCTCCGATTGGTATGTTTATCCGTTTTTTTTATGCTACGTGTTAAATGAAAATACAATGTATTTACTTTGATGAGTGATGTAGTGGACCCGTCATGTAATTCGGCAAATGACGTATTTTCCGTATGCTATTCCGAAGGATGCCGAATTGCCTAAGGAGAGTACGGAAACACACGGAAATTGCCGAGTGTCCTTTCGGGACCTCTACCTTAAGTTCAATTGGTAACTGAATCTATCTGAATTTTATTTTGTTCTTAAGAGTTTATAAAGAATTACGTACAATTAAACGTTATTTCTGTACTCATACAAGTATTTATAAATTCTTCAAATTGCTACGATCAAGTAATTGTTTACGTTATATAGGTTAAAGGTCAAATTTACACTAAAACTGCAAACAGTTTCGTGTCTGTAAACATTGTACCGAGTCTACGAACCCTATTTATTATGTCAATCTATGAAAAAGGAATGTCACGGCGAATGCTTGAGATTCCTTACGCAGGCATAAATCCCTCGACTGCAGGCGTCAGTAGATAGCATTTGCACACTATTGCCGGTAGATAAAAGGATGGTCCCGACAAACAGCCGTGTATCTCTTAGTCATAGAGATTTTATTAGGATCAGATACTCCCTTCTATTTGATATAATTTTTCAGCTGAATGCCCCCCTGTTTATTTAGGGACGTGTTGTTACTAAATAGATGGACGGTTATAATTATGAGCGTATTTGTTTTGTCAGTGTAATGACTTATTGTATTCAATAACATGTATATTTTTTTCTGTTTGAAAGATTTCAAGTGCTATGAATGTGACACCACTATACCGGAAGTGTGTGTTGCACTGAAACGAGAGACGATTTGCCACGAACCTTACTGTATCAACGAGTTCACTAACACAGCAGACGGCAAGAAACTTCTCGACAGAAGGTTAGTTAGGATTAGGAAGGGGATTACAGAGTTAACATTCGATTTCAAAAGCAATATTGTAATTATAATTATGTTTAATACAAAGGCGACAGTAATTTTAGAATGATTCCATGAACATACAAGATAAAAGATCATGTTATGTTGCAGTCGCTAATACTAATATTAATAGTGCTTAGTTGGTTAAAACAGTATTTTTTTTCCAAATATGCTTTGCATACAAATACAACATAAATTATTGCCACATGTTTGTGGAGTAAGCTATAAACTTGTATTTAAACCTCAATCATGTATATTAACAAATAGAACACACATTTATTTTATCAACAAAATTATCCATCGTTAAAAGTTGATGTGCACGCACGCACGCACGTAATTGTTATGCATGTGTGTTTGTGTTACTTTGAAACGCTCGTCATATGTCCGAGCGTTGTCCTTTTCTTGTCGAAGCTTTAAAAAGAAAATGTTTCATTAACAAGGAGTGAGAATATATTATAATGCAGGTGTGGTACCAAACTTGAATGTGACAAGGATTGGTGGAAAACGACAAGTGACAACGACAAATGTACGTTATTTGACGTCACGGAAACGGTCACTAATTACGTGCACTGTACGTTCTGCTGTGTGGACGAGTTGTGTAACGATCCGATTATACCTGACGCCAAGTCACTGTATAAACCAACCTCTTGAAAATGTCAAGTCTGTCGCTTCTCGTATTTGACAAAGAATTCTGTCAATAAATTTTCCTCAGTTATCTGAGTGTGCGTGTGTTGTTGTTGTTTTTTTTTTCTTTTTGGTATTTGTATTTGTACATATAAACATTACGAAAGAGACCCATCCATACAGGACCACCATCCCCACCTCCTCTACGAATACTTCATATAATATGAATCGCTTTGAATGTTCATTTATATAATAAATAAAGATAATTAAATTTAAAATGGAATGTCAGTTTTACTTTTCGTTTTCAATATCTTTAAGGACTAGTTCACTCTAGTTACACGGGTTCATGGAATTATCGAATTTTATTGTCGCGATCTTCGATTGAAAAGCTCGACATGACGTCTTTAGATAAACAAGAGGGCCATGATGGCCCTATATCGCCCACCTATTATCATTGCACTTGAGGACAAGAAGGTCCTCAGAAAAAAATATCTAAGTCCAAAGGACAGGAACAACAAAGGGAAGAAATTAAACCAAAAAGAAAAAAAAATTCTTACAAGGTACAGGTATGTCAAAATACACCTAAAAATTGGAGGTACCATCCATGTTGTACCACAGAAAAGTGGTCTCGGTTTTTCCCTACGGCCAATAATAAAAAAGTTACTAAAAACAAGCTATTTATAGTAACGTAAAAGGGAAGTTATTAAAAAAATGATTGTAAGTTAACAAAAGAAGGATCTGCCAAATAAATCTATTGAAATAAATGAAATTTCAGATCAGTATCTTCATGAGTTACGGAGATATACCCATTTTAATTTGAAATAAAGGGAGGTAACTTGACATAAAATCAGTCCATAGTTATCTACCCTCATTGGCTCAGTCCAACTAATGACAATAATGAAATTTCAAATAAGTCCTATTAGTACTTACTGATATAAATCCATTTTGATTACAATCAGGGGAGGTAATCAGATATAAAATAACTCTGGAACCTACAAATGGATCTGATTTGTCATGGAATCCAAGATTTATTGTTGTTGAAGATATTTTGGAAGTTTGTATCAAATAAAACCATAAATGAAGTCTCTATATGGCTGCAAAAGCCAAAATAGCCAATTTTTGACCTATAAGGGGACATAACTCTGGAACCCATGAAGGAATCTGGCCAGTTCAAGAAAGGAACCAAGATCTTGTGGTGATAAAAGTTTTGTGCAAGTTTGGTTTAAATCAAATCATAAACGAAGCTGCTATTGTGCAGACAAGGTCAAAATAGCTAATTTTGGCCTTTTCAGGGGCCATAACTCTGGAATCCATCATGGGATCTGGCCGGTTCAAGAAAGGAAACGAGATCTTATGGTGACACAAGTTTTGTGCAAGTTTGATTAAATTCAAATCATAAATGAAGCTGCTACTGTGCAGACAAGGTTAAAATAGCTAATTTTGGCCCTTTCAGGGACCATCACTCTGGAACCCATAATGGAATCTGGCCAGTTCAAGAAAGGAACCAAGATCATATGGTGATACAAGTCGTGTGCAAGTTTGATTAAAATGAAGCTGCTATTGTGCAGACAAGGTCAAAATAGCTAATTCTGGCAATTTCAGGGACCATAACTCTGGAACCCATAATGGAATCTGACCAGTTCAAGAAAGGAACCGAGATCTTATGGTGATACAAGTTTTGTGCCAGTTTGGTAAAAATCAAATTATAAATAAAGCTGCAATTGTGCAGACAAGGTCAAAATAGCTAATTTTGGCCCTTTCAGAGGCCATAACTCTGGAACCTGTAATGGGATCTGGCCAGTTCAAGAAAAGAACCGAGATCTTATGGTGATACAAGTTGTGTGCAAATTTGGTTAAAATAAAATCATAAATGAAACCACTATCGTGCAGTTAAGAAATTGTTGACGCACGGACGCACGAGACGGACGGACGGACGGACTGACGACGGACGACGGACGAAGGGTGATCACAAAAGCTCACCTTGTCACTAAGTGACAGGTGAGCTAAAAATATCTTCTTATTTTGGAGATACCTCTAACCGATTTTACCATCTTCTGTGGTGGCATTTATTTGCTCCTTTGCACTCAACTTCAATATTTATTACAGGATCGAAACTGTAGTTCCCTTTCTTCAACAGACTCGCACCATATAACCTTTAACCTTTAGCCTGCTAAATTTCCAAAATGGACTGGTCTATCATTCAATTTGGGCAGTACCATTTATTATTCAAAGGGGTCTTCAATGAAAATTTACTAACTGAATAGAGAACAGTACAGACTATGATCAGACTGCATGGATGTGCAAGCTGATCTTGGTCTGCACTGGTCGCAAAGGCAGAATCACTTGCCGCCAGCAGGCTAATGTTAACTTGAATCAAGAACTATCGCTGTCAAGAACACTTCACAAATCTTCTTGCGCAGCCTTTAATATTTTGCAAATAGTTTCGAAATTACTAAAAGTATAATTCATTATTTCATTAGGAACAAATAAAACAATTTCTTGCCGTTCCGAAGAGTGATTACTGGCCATATTTTCTTATTGAAAGCTAAGATTTTCATTCCGGTTCCTCAAATGGTATTCACTTATGAAATAATTCAAAGCACAATTTTGGGAAAATAAAAGCAATATTACCATTTAGCTGTAATATGACCGCCGCAAATAATCCCCAAAATAAGTGTTATATGTTTTTGTTTCTCAAATACTTGTATACTGTGTTGTAAGACAATTTTTACCTCGCAAAAATCAGTTTCCAATGCTACCAATTACGTATTACAAAGGTCTGGGCCAACTATGAATAACTGTTACCACTTTGATTTAATTTTTATGAAGAAAGATGAAACAAATCAGGTCTGTGACGATGATTTTGACATTTTGTCGCTATGGTTCTTGCAGGCGATACACTGTCTTCTTTTGTGGTTTGTGTGAATTACCACAACGACCAACAGTTCTCGACGCAACATACAAACACCTGTAATCATCTATTTCTTTTTTTTTTAAATTAACAAAGTTCCGGTATTTACTGCAGTTTTGACCTTTAAGTCGTTATCGTTCTTGCACACCATTTCGTCATTCATAGCTCACCAGAGCACAAAATCAAGAAGATCCTTAGGTAACTCTCTACCGGCTTCGTTCAAAGTATTCTGATTCGCCAAAAAGCATGGCCGTCAGAGAACATTGTCACTTTCCCCGATATGTATAATTATTACGGATCATCAAACAAAAACATTGCCATCAGAAGGTTTGGCCACATTCCCTATATATACATAATGGACTATTTTGAAATATTCTTGTCAGAATTTTCTTCTTAAGTGACCCAATATCCAGATTTTTCAGATTATTTTGATTTCTCAAAATACATGGCCGCAAAAGGATGTGGTCACTTTTTCCTATAGTGCATATAGAGGAAACTTCAAAAAAAAAAAACTTCTTCTCAGAACCTCTTGATGATTGTACTCAAATATTCTTCGGGTGATCCTTTACCAAGAGTATTCGGATTACTAAAATTCATGTTGGATATTTTAAAAACTGTTGGTCCATTTTGAAATAATTTCATGGAATTTTTTTTTAGATGACCTCTTAACAAAAATGCTCAAAATATTTTAATTTGTCTATTACACGGCTACCACAGCTAAAAAGAAAAAAAATATGTTCAATATCATCCTCTGTATCACTGATATTTTTTAACTAATTTCACATAAATGTTTCTTTGGAAAACCCCTACTAAATCTTCCCCTCTAATCTTCAGGCCAATTTTCAAAGTTTTCAAGTAGAAGCATATAGGGTCACCATGACCTCTAAATGCTAATGCATCTTGTAATCACGCCAAGTTCTCGACAGGAAGAAAATAAGTGTTATAACCATAGTTAATTGGAGATTGAACACGGTTTAATAGCCAGTCGTGGATCTGACCTGTGACGATATGGTTCTTGAACGAAATAGTGGTAACTTGTCTCAATGCATTTCGTACTTACACGCACGCACGTACGCACGCACGCAAACACGCAGGGACAGAAATAACATATGATGTGCCCTTTCATAATAAAGGTATGAGCATTATACGACAATACGTCTTTTACAGTGTTTTATTATGATATTCTATAACAGGGTATAAACACCAGGATACAGAATGAATTTAACCAACAAGTGCAGCGTCGCCGCCATCTGTGAAATATAAAATTATATATATAGAATTCAGAAATCACAATTACAAAATTGATCCTAACTACACATTTCAAGGACTATTTGCGCTGAAATAACCAAGAAATTAGACATAACGTATAACACAGCTACAGATTTTCAAACAAAACTGTTATGAACTTACTTAATACAACACCGCAAACTTTAATGTTGAGACAAACGTAAATTTGAAATATTTTGCTCAATTAAATAATTAATGCCAAACCAGTGCAAGTTAAGGCCGCTGTGCAGTTCTTGTTCTCGTCTGGTTCTCCCTCACAATACTTTCCGCCGTGCTGGGGTTTAGGGTTAGAGCAAGTTCGGAGCCTAGTTTGGGTCCCCGCGCCACATGTCACAGAACAAGGGTACCAGGCACGCCACGTGGACCAACCTCCATCCACTAAATCATAATTACAAACTTCACGTTCAAGCAGACATCCGTTTCCAATTTCTTATGTATGTAGTGCAATGTTTTTCCAGAAAACTGAATATTTTAAATGTAACTTTTTATTTCAATTCGAGAATATCCTTTTTTAGAAATGACGACATCCATGCAATTTCATATTCACTGAGCCAATCTGTACCAGATCAAAGTTATTTTTTATAAACTGTAAAAGACTATTCATGCAAATAATGTGTAACGTTTGTTAACGTGTTAAGTAAAATTACGTGTCCATATTTTGATATAAATTTTCTGAAAACTAAAATCAATGTACCTGGACAGTCTGTAGCGACCGAACATGTCTTATTCTCTACACCCAGTCCGTCACAAGGTTTGCCCGTGCCGCGTGTTGGGGGATTCGTGCAACTTCTCGACCTTGTAATAGTTCCCGTGCCGCACGTGATTGAACAACTACTCCAGTTCCCCCACACAGTCCAGCCACCATCGACTATATTATTACAGACGTTTAATCAGTTTCTTCCGTCAATATTCAAACGTTAATTTTAAATATCATTTTTTAGAATTTTTAAGCAAATCGGTATGTTTTATCGTACTAATTTTTAATTTTCACAAAATTTAATGACCTTATATTTTAACTGTCGAAATCACAGTATTCCAAAATATTGCTGCAAATAGTCTCAAAGGGACTAGCACATATTTAGATCTAGTATTATATTTGTTTTAAATATATATTAACGAAAGTGTTATAGTATACACTTACTGAATGGACGCCCGTCAATAGACAAAACTAATGACTGAGGTCCGGAGGAAAAAGGCCAAATAGTTCTGAGTACTGATTGGTAAGTGTTTTATTACACGTCATCAGAAATACATTTTCAAAAGTTTGTTTTAATATAGACTGGTGTTATATCAGGTGATTTATACAAGGGGCAATGTTAGGCCTATAATAAGTAAAATCAGAAGTCAATAAGTGAAAAATATTGAGAATAACAAATTTATTTACGTTATATAGCATCTCTCTCAATATAACTATAAGAGTTTGCATAATCTGTCATTTCTATGTTACCACTGTATTACTTTGTTTTATTTAAACAAAACTAAATCCAGCATGAGGTGCTTTAACTCCTGATTAATAATGTAATTGTTCATAAAAATTATATCACATAGCAACTATTAAAGCCTTGTTGTGTTATACAATCAGATATTCTGTTATCTAGCAACAGTTAACTACAATAAGTAAAAACTCGATTATTTGATTTTGTTGACAGTCGATGGCCTGTAATGTCATGTAAGTTATTTATAGTCAACAAAATCAAATTATCGAGTGTTGACTATTATTTTAACTTAATTTTGTACGCATAATGTTATTGGTAACTTTAATGATCATACTAGTTAGGCCATTTTGCCATATTCGGTAGGATCATCCATTTTGATACGCACCTGGACATGCTGGATCGTCGGATGTTTTGCAGGTACTAGTTTCCTCAAATTCGCCAACACAGTAGTCTCCGCCGTGCAGAGGTTTTGGATTTGAGCATGTGCGTAATCTACTTTTAGTACCGGTACCGCATGAGACAGAGCACGGACTCCATGGAAACCAGTTCGTCCAGTTTCCATTCACTGTATTATAAACAAATGAAAATGGTTAAAATAAACTATAAGCGTCAACAGACACTTTTAATGCTTGCAGACCGGCTTAAGAAATGACAGATACGTGCTATTGCGTGTCAATATACACTTTTAGTGCTTGCAGACCGGATTACCTGCTACTGAGTGTCAACAGACGCTTTTAATGCTTGCACACCGGCTTAAGAAATGGCAGATACGTGCTATTGCTTGTCAATATACACTTTCAGTGCTTGTAGACCGGATCACGAGCTACTGAGTGTCAACAGACACTTTTAATGATTGCAGACCGGCTTAAGAAATGACATGTACGTGTTATTGAGTATCAACATACACTTTTAGTGCTTGCAGACCGGAGTATATGCTATTGGTATGACGGTATTAAAACCATTTCTTCTTTGAGTCATATTAAATTGTCAAAGTCTACAGTGTTTTATTTTACTTTTCCTTTCTTTCACTTGTTGCCAGACCATGTTCCTTGTATAAAATAATCCAAATCCTATTGAAAGCACAGAAAAAAAACAATATGTCGACCATAATGCAAGAGCACCGGCTAACTTCGAATGACATCACTATTGTAAACAATGTATTCTTCCGCAAACTTCCCCAGCATCCTCAGCTGTCACTAAGCAACATCACAAAACTACATATAACCATCTTCCATATTTCTTGCATACCAGACGGGGATTTCCGGTATTTTTACCGGTGCTGGAAAAATCCATCTTACACCCCGGGGTGTAAGATGACTCCCGTGCTTTAAATGACGTATTACGAACTTTCATATATGAAGAAGATTTATGTAGTTATTTATATTTTATTTCGAAAAACGGAATAAAATCCAATACCTTGACAGTTCCTCTTTGTTCCTGATAGTATATTTCTCGATTCAAAACACGTTATTTTATCAAAAATTCATAACGTTACGCTGGAACTGATAAAATAAAACCGGAACTAAACATTGTTATTTGTCTTTGAAACGCCATGACGTCTTTCCTGTTTACGGACGTTGATTTCCCGCGCTTTGTTAAAATACGCTACTATAAGAAATAGTTCTAAAAAGAAAGCCGTTCGACTGAATTTATTTTTATTATTATATTTTGATATCGGTATGCAAGAAAAAGATTCTGTCACTGGTTATAGGTGCAGCTGGGAATATCCGGCTCTCGGGTAACTGTTTAGGCGGTAACTCGGTAGGAACCTCGTTACCGCCTAAACAGTTACTCTCGAGGCCGGAAATTCCCATCTGCACCTATAACCAGTGAAAGAATCTTATAATCTGACCTCTTCTAAAATACTCTAGAAGGATATTATTACTGATTAAATTGAAAAATAAAAGCAATACCTAGCATGAAAATGCCTTTTTTACCCCAAAAGAAGTTTGAACTATATAGTGTCAGGGACTACATTCCGTGGACCACGGAGGAATACCGGCGCATTACTACCGTCATACCTATTGAGTGTCAACAGACACTTTTAATACTTGCAGACCGGACTTAAAAATTAAAGATAGTGCTATTGAGTGTCAGCAGTCACTTTTAATACTTGCATACCAGGTTTAGAATGTATAGGTGCTTGCTTCTGAGCGTCAACATACACTTTTAATGCTTTTTCAGACCAGATTTAGAAATAATAGATACGTACTATTGAGTGCAAACATACTATAGCCCATCAATAACGAGATTATCACCAAAGGTGTACATGTTCATTATTTAACTAGTAAATATCTGTATTTACTTTACTTTTACCGTCAAAAATGTGCATAATTATACGAGGGGTGAAAAAGAAAAAAGTCTTAGTGCTTCTTTATTGATATGCACTTAGACCTCTTTCGCATTCACCCCTCAATATGACAAAATAAAAAAGCTCAGTCTGGTAAAACATTGTTGTAGTAATAACTCAAATATTTGTTATGAGTTCGAGTCCTCATTTCGAATGTTTTATACGATTAAATATTATATGTTTTCCTATCCGTTAGAAATATCATGTTCTTCCCAAATTTCAAATATACACATTCCCTATGTTTGTTTTAAAATTTTCAGTCAGATTTGTAAAGATTAGATTATCGTTGGTGGATTAATCTAATACATGTATTAGTATCGGCACAGAAAAACAATCCTGAATTACTAAATTCAGTTTTAGACAAACAATGCAACGTCTTAATCAGTGTTACATGTTTCAGTGCCAGTTTTTTCTGCTTGCGAAGTAATCTTGAAGTGATAAACTATGTTTTCTTGATAAATATTTTACCTGGGCAGGGGTCTTTGTTACACTCTCGTGGTTCGATGTCCTTACCGTCGCACGGTTTGCCGTTGTAGTAAGGTGGCGGGTTAGCGCAGCGCCGGAGTCGAACTTGGTACCCTAAGTCACATGACTTGTCACACTGTGACCACTCCTCCCATTCCGTCCAACCTCCATCAACTTAATTCAAAAATAGTAAAATAGTAAAAATAGTGATAATAAAATAACAATAGAATGCACAGTTCAATCTATTACCTAGTTTACTATTGATGTGTTCGTTTTTTCTTGACATCAATGTAACATTTATAACTACTTGCCTCTTGGTCGACCGTAAAGTAAATTGTGAGAAAAATGTACCCTTTATAGGTTGTCTTACTTGGACAAAATGTTGGATTTGTACAGTTTTCCGTCTGTGAACTTATTCCTTCGCAGTCTTTACCGCCATGTGCAGGTGTTGGATTCACGCATTTTCTCAACCTAGTTCTTGTACCTTGTTCGCAAGTCGATGAGCAGTCTGACCATTTTTCCCAGGATGCCCAGTTACCGTCGACTATATTGACAATAAATGATTGTTTTACTAAATGGTTGCATTCTCACTTGATACGGTGCTAGTTCGTAATCCAAAACATTGGACTGAACAAAGAAGTTTACTTAATTTTCATGACCTAAAAAATAATACCTCTACCAGCTCGTATCATAACAAATGTGGCTTTTTAATTCGAACCCGTAACTAATTACAATAAGATTTAGTGCACGCTGCAGTATGTATGCAATTACTTTCCGAAGAAGGGCTACTTTCATCTAAGAAAATTGGGGGGAAAACCTGAAGACATGTATGCATAGACTTGCATAGATTATTACTACCTGGACAAAATGACGAACACAGTCCACTCACATACTCTCGGCCATCACAAGTACCATTGTTAGCTGTTGAGAGCGTGCAGTTCCGGAACCGGAAATGAACAGACGTGCCGCAGGTGGCGCTGCATTCTCCCCATTCTCCCCAAGAATTCCAGGTGCCATCTGGCGTAACAACAAAGTTAAAAACATGAGATAAAAGTGGTATGTCTTATAAAAGTACTATAGCAAAAATGTCGATGCCGTCAACATAAACTGACATGACCTTCAATATATACTGACATGTGGAATAAGTAGGAGTTTTGGAAGCGTACCTTTTTACCCATTAAATTGGGTTATATTTGTTTTATAACGAAAATTTTCTTTTTCTAAATGACTTAAAGGGTAATATGCAACATTCTGCAACATTTCTTATCAGAAAGAACCAGATGAAACATTAACACTGACGAAAAAAGTATCAAACTCGGACTACAAACAAAAATGTTATAATCATTTGAATACCACATATGTTATGAAACGGCAGCCATTTTTGGCACAGTGACATCATCATTCTTTCCTAATATGGGCATTACCATATATGGTAAAACTGTGAATAACAACTAAGATAATCATATTTTGTGGGCGGTAATATAATATGAACTTTAGTGTGTTTGTGTAAAAGTGTAAGCCTTAACTCTAAGCTCCATGTTTTTAACTGAATTTTACATTTTTCTGCCACGAATACCATATTTGGTAATGCCTATATAAGGAAAGAACGATGACGTCACTGTACCCAAAATGGCTGCCGTTTCATTAAATTGGTAACATTTAAATTGTCATATCTTTTTTGTTATTAGTCCGATTTTCACAAATTTTTTGCCAGTTGGTATTTTTCATTAAACTCTTTCTAAATACATACATTGTCAAATGTTGAATATTCGCCTTTAACTCTCTGATAGCGTTCTCAAAATTAAAATGAAGGCTGAAAATTACACAGGACGGACTAACGGGTGGACGAAGGGTTAGCCGAAAGTACAACCGGATGACTTACCCGTAGTATAATCATAAAAACAACTTTACCTTTACAGTCAACGAAATCGCAAGATTCTTTTTCATTCTCGTCACCTGTACAGTTTTGACCTCCGAAAGCTGGTGCAGGATTCGTGCAATTTCGTGATCTGAAAAAAAAAATCACACGTCGCTGCTTTCGTTACACGAAAGATGCTGCATAATTATATAATCAGTTTGCTCTCTGAAATTATGTCTTAACTCTCTTGCTCAGTTACTCGCTAACCGCTATCACTGTACGGCCTTCTCCCAAATTTATTCAAGTGAAGATGTCTGGTCCTTTAAGGGGACGCTAGAGTTAAAAGTAGAGAAAAAAGAACTTCAAATCTTCTCATTTTTGGGTCGTAATTTTATATATAAAAAGAATAAGTGCACGTTATGTTTCGTGTGTCCGTGTGACATGAAATTGATTCTTGCTCTTCCAAAGGTTGGTTAATTATGTATATATGTATAGTTCTTCCACCGAATTACTTATTTCTGCTCCGTAAATAAATAAGCCTACCACTGTAAAAAGCAAACAGATTTGCACAGCACGGGCGACTTGGAGCAATCAAAACATTTAAAAGATGATTTCATGTCAATAATCATTATTGTTCAAGAATTCAGGGAACAAAATTACAATGAAAACAGATGTTAACGGTTAGCCTAATATATTGAGAGAAAAAAATCAAACAACACTAAATCTTAGAAAGAAGGGGCTGTTTTACATGAAAATTGAACAGCTGATATGTACACTGAATTCCGAAAAAGGGCTGCATAAAGAAGCCACACTTTCGTATAGTTCAAGGCCTTTAAAACTCACCATTTTCAAAGAACTGTTTTCGTTTTGATGCATTTGCAATAATGTCCCAGTGCAGAAATTTCACATAAGTATGTTGAATGTAGTCTTCGGCAATTATTTATTTTTATTTCTTTACAAAAGGCATTCATTTTAGGGGCAACTTTTTGAGAATATTCTAAGTATCCGGTCGAACGGGACAGTACAGTAGAAAATGCAATGGAAGATTGTTGGTAAACATATTGTTTGTTCACCAACTATTTCTGTATTTTCATGATATACTCTTAAACTCCTTAATTTCGCTTTAACCACTGGCTTATGAGATAATTTGAGAAATCATATTTATTCAATTATTGTTTTGTTGTTTGTTTGTTTTGTTTTTACCTATTTATTTATTTAAATTCTGTTTATTAATTAATTTATTTATTTATTTATTTATTTATTTATTTATTTATTTTCTGCTCCGGTGTTTTGAGAAGGTCCCTCTTAATGTATCATTCTTTTACATTTATGCAAAAAAGTTCTGACAGAACTAGTATGTATAACCCCTATACCCTAATTACGTTCGTGCTTTTATTTTTTATATGAATTATCAAACCAGATTTATTTACCTTATTTATGAAATTACAGACAAACCTTTCACTCGTGAGCACCAGATTATTTTTTTTTATTTGTGGTGAAGCTACTAAATTAGACTGGCATCAGTCGTTAGAGTCCTTTGAAATAAACATCTACCTTATTACAGATTATTTTTATCTCAACAGACTTTGTAAGTCTACTACTATATGTACGCTTTCGTAATAAAGGAGGAGAAATATTGCCTTTGTTAAATGCAAGGTCACATAAACATTATTTAGTTTTCCTAACTTCTTGTACCTTTCTTTTATCCTGTTAAAGCCGCAGGTACTGCTGCATTCTCCAAAGTCAGACCAATTAGTCCACCCACCATCAACTAAAATTTGTAAATAATTGTTCTACTTATAAATGTTCTACTTAGAATTACCTGTAATATGTTACAACAAAACCTTATTTCAGTGTAGAAAATTAAGGTTTCCAATACGCTCATCTCTCTTTAAAAGTTCAGAAGGTTTCTGTGACCGCTCTATTACTATATTACTTCGGTGATGATCCATGCATAATTTTACCTAATAACTTCTTCAATTGAATAATATTAATCTATTTATTTTACCAAACAATAATTTTCTTTAAACTTTAGGACAACCTACCTGGACATTCTTTATCGAAACATTTAGAGAAACCTTGCCCTGTGCCCACACAATCAGATCCGTTATATGCCGGGGCTGGGTTGTCACAGTGTCTGGTCCGAAAGGTAACACCATATCCACATGTTGTGGTACAACCTCTCCACTCTTCCCAGCTCCCCCAGTCACCATCAACTGAAATTTGGTGAAATACTTCTTATTTATAGGGAACAGCCACACCATTTACTTTACCATTTGCCGGAAACAAAAACAATAGTGGGGGAAATGTTATTTATAGGAAACAAACTCTCCATCATCTTTGTTTTTCGCAGTTAACTTGAAATGTTTTGTAATTTTGTTATTCGTAAGGAAACATTTCTCTATTTTAATTCTTCTTTCGTCGTCAGCTGATATTAGGTTGGTGGTGTTATTCAAAGGAAACGCCAATGTACCATCTTCCACGTTGTTTGTCAACTGAATTGAAGTAGATTTTGTTATTCATCGCCAACAATCCTCGTACAACTTTCGTCGACAACTGAAATGAGGTAGTTTGATCTTCTAGAAAATAGCCTGTCCCCTGACTTACCTATTTCCAGTCGACGTAATTGAGGTATGTTTTGTAATCCATAGGAAAATCCATAGGAATTACTCTGTTCAACACTCTTTGTCTACTAAAAAGAGGTATTTTATGCTATTCATAGAAACAAACTTTTCCATCTTTAAAATTCTTTACCGAGTATTTTCTAAGCAATATTTTGTAAAAAAAATACCTCGCCTTGCTAATACTCACAGCTTTATAGGTAGACAAAATATACTTGGACAATTAGAACTACATATTGCTAGTAAAGTTCTTTACCCGGACAAACCGTAAAAATTCTAATAAGCATGGAATATTTTCATTGCAAGCCAACCTCTTTACCTGGACAATGTGAAATCTGTACTACCAATAATACTCTATACCTGGACAATGTGGCAGTTCGCATGACCTTGTGTCGTAATCAGTGCCAGTGCAATTAGTACCATTCCCCGAGGGCTCAGGAGAATCGCAGATCCTGGATCTCACGTGATATCCATGACCACATGAGACAGAACATGTGGACCATTCCATCCAAGAGTTCCAGCCTCCATCAACTAAATTTAAGAAAATGTGGTGCAAAAAAAAACCTTTACTCCTTTACTATCATATCTAGTTAAAGATTCGTAATATTTACAGGGAAAGTTGAGCAGAAAGTTGTAAACATGAAAAAGGAAGAGAATGAAATAACTCAAATATTAAAACCGTCACGTACTCAGAAACTGTAATCTTTAACGTATGTATCTGTAGAAAAACACAAGGTATCTGAATCTTCCATTATTCTTTATAAATGCTGCGACAAACCAATTTGTTTAATAACTTTTTTTGGGGGGGGGGGGGTAACGTTGCAACGACAAAATTTAAGACGTATGGCAACTCTCCAGCTCTGATGGTGGAGGAAGACCCCAGGTTCGCCTATTTGCATTATTGCACCGACCTTTCGTAAGCCAGCCAGTTAGCTTCCTCACATGTAGAACCTAACGCCCCTTGTGAGGCTCGAATCCACATCGGTGAGGGGCAAGTGATTTGAAAACACTCAGCCACGGAAGTCCCTTTGTTTAATTAGGAGAACAAAAGACTTTCAGTCAAGATATTACGGGTCCAAGTCCCATAACCGAAGACAACATGTTCGAAACCATTTGTCCTCCACGGCAAACTTGTGGTGAACTGCGGACATTCAGCTGAGTTCGAGTTAACAGCCCAACAATACAAACAAAACAAACATACCATCTTGACTGTTAGCTGCACTCCAAATGCTATAAAGCACTACCAGCAGATACATCTTGTGTCCAAACATGTTTGGGTCGACTGGAAAATGTATTCGAAAATTATGAAGGTTAAGAACTTTACTGATTTTTTTACATATTGCTTGAGGACTCTGACCCACTTGATTTTAAACAAGTTCTGCTTATATTTGGTTTACCTACGAACAACTTTCGTAAAAGCTAGTCAGAGGCCCGTTTGTTATGATCAACATAACTGAGACTGAAAGATCTGTGAAGTACATAATGCTGGTATACCATCGAGCAGTTACACAAAATAGAATAGAAGATACTCTTTGGGTTTATACATTGCAATAGCTGGTTCTCAGCTTGCTTATTCAGTTGAGGCGATTTTATTGTTTTATCAAAATCGGCTAATTATTGAGAAATAAACTTATTCTTGTTATTCTGCCTTTAAAATCAAGTAGATCTCGCTTTGTTTCGTCCCCTCTGATTTGCCAAAGGTTGATTTAGTTTAAATCTGTTGGTCTTAATGTATTGGATTTTGATTGGTTTATTTCTGTAATTCCAGTTTAAATCTAGTCAGGTATTTTTTCTTTGATTAGATCACGTCAAAAAATTAAGTATTCTGAAGGACTTGTTACACCAAACAAGAAGTGAGTTATGATGTCCAAAATATAGTTCCATGTAATTGATGAAATATTGTATCATGAGGCATATATTAGGATGCGGCAATTATATTTTGGCTTAGTTGTATTGCTTATTGTATTGAGAAAAGATCTAGACCACTTTCATTGTAAATTTACCGGTTTTAGTTTTAGTTTAAACAATATTTTATTTTTGAAGCAACATACACATAACATGTACAAAAAATTTTTACATGTCAAATACATGGATTGGAAAACAAGCTGATAGCTTATGTAAATTCCTTTCCAAAGGTTTTAGTTTTATTCATTGGGAAAATGTCTGCATATGCGTAACTGTTAAACAGCAAATTTCATTAGAGCATTTTCAGGTGTTGTTTTTAAGAACAGATTACGTTTCTTATATGTAAATATTTTTATTTTTGGTAAGATATATAGAAAACTTGTTTATTTTACATGTTAAGATCGAAATATATTTCACTCTTGAACACTAAAATTGTCCGATTGCACTCGTGGATGTACCACCCATGAATATATTGCATATGACGTTCACTGGATGAAATATATCTAACACTGAAACAAACAAACAAACAAAATTCCTCTAACATTTAACATTAGGCTCAGCTTCTACCAGAAAGAACAACTGCGACGTCGTCTTAGAAACGTTCTCTCGGACTACATGCGGATGTCGCGTTAAGCTGAGTAATCAAGAATTTAGAAAGTTTAAGTGGAAAAAATTAAAGTTTTTTTTTTTCAGAAATCCTTACCAATAACTTTGCACTGCTTTTTTTCACCTATACTGAGATGTAAAAATCCGATAAAGTCATGTCGAGATTTTTAAGAGTTCTGTTAAGGAAACATTATCAGTAAAATCCTGACCTATATCATTGCCATATCAATTGGTCACACGCGTGGATAAGAACGTCTGTATATGGCCAGGAGCTATTGTTTGGTTCTCTAAATACAAAGCATACTCTGTCTTGAATTCCTTCTTGCGCAAAACAAAATCTACGATTAATAATCATTCTTGAGCCATATAAAAAGTGTTGTATGATCGCTTGGAATCTTAATAATGTCCTACAATATCTTGAGATATTTTGGTTCTATGACATAAATTGTGTTATTTGTTTCACCGATAGTTGGGATCATGATAACTTCGAGAACAAATTATTTTCAAAATATCGACAGTGTATATTTCAAAAAATTCTGGCCTCTACTGGCTCAAATTTTCAGTGGAAAATACCGCATTGTTTCTGAAAAAAAAATTGAATGTTTAAGTTTAAAACTTACCAACATATATTTTTTGATCTGTAAAAATTATGATAAAACTTCATATTTAGATGAATTCTACGAAAACACTTGTCATGAAATATGTGAGTTAAACATTAAATATGTCAGTCAAACATTAGATAGGTTCGCTATACTTTCAAAATAGTATAAGCATTTCTGACACAATTTTATTTCATTCATTTTAATGCCTTTTTGTGCAACCTTCATTGAGCTCGATTATAACAATGAGAACATAGAAAAGCACAGCATCTTATCGGTTACGACGCCTGCCAGAAGGACTTTCAAATATTATAGCAATAGGTCTATACATTTTAGACTAATAACTATGTATTCATATTACTCGATGGTATCATTATCGTTGTTATATGTCTTTCTCTGTGTTGTACAGTCTTCATTTTCGAACTTTCATCTTGGCTAATCACTCGTTCAGTTGTAGTACCCAGATGTCAAGGTAAAGTGTTAAGCAACTAACAAGAGGAAACAAATTATATACACCCTTTTCTCCCTTTCTTAACGTTGGTTTACTAATACAGAATCGTTCCGAGTTTATGTGAACGGGATATTACGGTGATACGTATCCGAGTATGTGTGAACGGGGTTCTATAACGTTTATATGTTGCTTCTGTTGTTGTTGTTGTTGTTATAAGTCGCACCGGCATATTTAGATCAGATGGTGCTTTTCTAGCTAATGGGTGGAGAGTAATCTCATCCGGACATCACTTCAAGTACAGACGGACTAGTTGGGTATTAATTATGAAAGTAGTGCAAAAGCTAATACAAGCACAAAACTTTCAAGAAATAATCACCAGCCCGAGGGGAAGCAAATTCAAATGTATAAATCTTTTCTCAATATGACAGACAATTCAAATTGTCGAATTAAAATTATTCCAAAATTATCATACAAATAAAATAAAGCCTTCAAATTACACATATTTTGATGACTTTAACTCACTTATATGATAGTTTTGGTCTATTTTCAGGTAGCCATTGCTGTATTAATTAAAACTATCAAGAAAATAATTTATTTGGTTACACAGACTATTCATATAAAGACGGTCACCATTTTCTCAATGACTACCTTAGATTCATAATTAATATGAAATTTAGTAATAATAGAAATCACCTGATATTGATTTAAACATGTTACAGAGCATTTAACAGTTCATTTTTATCAAAATGACCACCTGAAATAGATTACATGTGCAAATATTGATGAGGTACAATTGTTCAAATATATTAATCATTATAAAACAAATCGAATGATATTTAGTTAGATAAGTTACATTTCAAGAGATAGAAGGACTTGGTTATTTAGATAAATCTAATCAAGATGCCGTCATTTTTAAAATGGCCACCTGAAATAAGTATGGATAAGAGATAGCTGTCAAAATATTCATTGCCACAATAGACGTCATCTGATTTTTGTGGAAATCAATTCCAATGAAAACTACATTAACAATATGTGTCAAGAGCTAATTCTCTTGTTTTAATCAGGATGGTGCCATTTTCAAAACCCAGTCCTTAAAAGACGTTTGAATAAAATAATTTAAATGCTTCTTTTACATTACTTTCAATTACTTTCAATTTTCATTTAGAGGGTATTGAATGTAGCGAGTATTTATTTGTATCAGGATAGCTGCCTATTAGATGTTACACATACAGTGTATAGGAGTAAAATAATGGAAGATATAATAAATCTGCCATTTTCATTTAAAAGTGAACTAAAAAAAACGTCATTGTACGTCATAACTTACACTCACGTGACTGTATTATATTTGTAGAAGCTTAGTCGTGACATTTGAATCGCCAAGATCGTTTACGACTGACACCATTGTTAAATTTTGTCAATGTTTAAAAACTTACTTCTCAGAAATGAACAATGACATGTAAATAATCTACCCGGGAATTGAAAGATACATGCGATGGGTGTTGTTGGTATGGAACAGAATTAGGGCAAAAACTGCATTGTGCTTTCGTACATCCAATCTTGTGATTTACATATATGCATTTGTGATTCTGACGTTCACATACTTCCTTCTGACATCCCATTTTGCATTGTTACATGACCATTTGTCCATCTTATGTTTGCGTGTTTCTTTCTGACATTCATACATGCTAAAGTCTGAGAAATGATATGTGCTTACTTCATTTTTCTAAGATATTCCTGTTGCTTTCGGACATGCTGTAATCTGACATACCACATTCATCGTTTATCTTATTTACTAGTGGACTGGTTACGTGCATCGTGCTTTCTTGGAAGCTTCAATGGTGTATGCTTATTGATGAAAAGAACATAAGTGGTTCCTTAAATGTTTAAATGCGCTTACATATAAATTTAGCTGAGGGTTATGATGCGTTGTGACAACATATATTGATACATTCTCAAATTCTTGTTCAAGTTGAGATAACCCCCTTGTACTAAAATACGGAAACACACGAACTGTACCGAGAGTGTTAAGGCTACACGTCCGGTAACCGGACAAACACTTAATCTAAGTGAAATAAGCATATTTTTTTTCGAAACACTACCTTTCATATTGTGTAGTCAGCAGATATTTATAGCGCGCTTTAAATAGCCTACACAACAAAATTATGTCAATATGAACTCAGGAATTGAATTAATTGTCTCCCCACATACGCACCCAGCAAAGATCGGACGGGTGTATATATACCGGTATATATATTTGATATGTAATGTAGCGCTATATCTGCATCAGTAGTATTTATAATTATTGAAGTGCTTTAAGCAGTTAAACTTTAAAGCAAAAATCCAGGAGAACCACCCCTCATTACCATACACAGATATATCAGCAGGAATAAGAATTAATCAGTAGCTCATTGTCTAAATTTCGGTGACTATATATAATGGACCTTGACATATTTTGGTAAATTATTTAAAAATCTTTTAATTTCGTGCGTAAAAAAAGCATGGTTTTGTTCAAAACGACTATTTCATTGGGAAATGAAAGAGTAGATTGATAAAAGAACTTGTTTGTCAGTGAGATTTAATTTCGTTGATTGATGCAACCATTATCAAAGGTCATTCCACACATACACCGAACGGTTTTTTGTTGTTTTTTTTTTTGTTTCGGATTTCACTGCTTGGATATTATTAATAAAAGGACACCGAAGTAGACGGCGGAGAATGAAATTGATATTACAACCCACAAACGAGAATACCGCCTGGAAGATTCAGCGTTGTTTTGTATAAAGACAATATAACGGTAAAACCGATGGATGTTCCCCAAAGTATGATTATTGCATATTATGTCTGTTTGTTTGTTTTGGGTTTAACGTTTTTCAACAGTATTTCAGTCATGTAACGGCGGGCAGTTAACCTAACCAGTGTTCCTGGATTCTGTACCAGTACAAACCTGTCCTCCGCAAGTAACTGCCAACTTCCCCACATGAATTATCAGAGGTGGAGGACTAATGATTTCAGACTCAATGTCGTTTATCAAATAGTCACGGAGAACATACGCCCCGCCCGAGGATCGAACTCGCGACCCCGCGATCCGTAGACCAATATTAAAAGTGCAAAAGAGGAATTCACCGACTAAGTAAATACCTCGTTTTAGTAGTGAAGCTTCCAAAGAATTTTCTTGGAACTCCAGTAAGCATTTGTTGAGTGAAACTTCCCTTCCCATGAAGTTTCGCTGAATATCAGCCTGGGGTTGGTGAGGAAATCTCTGGACAAGGATGGCTCTTTATTTTATGTAACTAATGAAATACTGTATTCTATCAGTTAAATATTTTCATATCTCATCGCTCACACTGTGAAAATATGAAATCTATATTTTCACACTGTGAGAGATATGAGCTCCGCCCCCTCATACATTGTGTATGAATTTTAAATTATTTGCTTAAAACAGGATGAAAATTATAGTCGCACTTTGTTCTTTAGTGTGTATAATACGGTTCTGTACCGCTTTAACCACTGACATCCTCAGCCAGGAACTGCCCGTCGTCAAGTGTTTCGACCCTTTAATCCCAGGACACTCTCTAGGCGGCGGGTCCGTAGTGTTGATCAGGCACTACGTGTCAGTGGTTGGCTTCCAGCTCTTCTCCTCTCTCTTGAGCCACAGCCAGCTGGATGCCCTTTCAGCAGCGAGACTAAGCCTTCCAATGACTTTCTTCCTCTCTCCTCCTGTGATGCCCATGGCGCTTAACATTCTCCACAAGGACTGTGCTGGGAAGCCTCTTGACCCAATTTCAACAGGGAAGAGCCATGTCTTCCAACCTCGCCCTTTGCACTGCTCTTGGAGCTCTGTGTACTTGGCCCGCTTACGCTCATAAGACTCTTCACAGCGAGTTTCCCAAGGAACTGTCAGCTCTATCATCGCCAGGCGTTTGTCTTTCCTGGACCAGATAACAATGTCTGGTCTCAAGTTGGTCTGTACGATGTCAGGGAAGATCAGTTTTCTTCTGAGGTCAACTGCCATTTCCCACTTGTCTGATTCATCAATGAGGGATGTTGTTGCTGCTTTCTTCTTTGGTGCAGTCTGGCCTTCCTTGACAAATTGTATTATCTGTGGGCTTTGCTTTTCCCTCTTCTTGGTTCTCTCACGTTCCAAGGTGTCTGCGAGTTCTCCAAGTACGCAGTCATGTCTCCACCTGTATCTGCCTTGGGTTAACGATGTGGAGCAGGCTGAAAGCACATGCTCCATGGTTCCTACCTTGTCGCGCAATGGACAAATTGGGTTGTCTTGTAGTCCCCATCGGTGTAAGTTGGAAGGTGATGGTAGCAGGTCATAAACAGATCTTAGCAAGAAGCTAAGTCTGACTGGTTCGCAGCGCCAGATTTCTGCCCATGTCAGTTTTCTATCTGTGGTACACCACTTTGTCCAAGCACCCTGGGCACCCATTGAAACTGCTCTTGTCCTCCTTTCTTCCTCCTCTGCCAAGCGTACTTCATTCTGTATCATCTGCCTCTTTGTGGTACTGTCAGCTGAGCCCCATCTCTGGCTTTTGATGATACCGAGCACTTGACGACTAACAGCAGTAGTCCCAACTATATCTTTGTGCTGGAGTCTACTTTCGGCTTGGCTAACTGCCTGGCTTGCAGACCATTTCCGTCCAGTCCGAGTTTCAGTTCCAGTTTTTCGGACTAAGTCATCCTTTGACTCTTTAAAAGTGACCACCAGTCTTGTTTTTGCAACCTTGAACTCCTCCACCAATGATGAGAGTGGGAGCTGAAGCTGATTAGTTCTGCTGTAGAGACCAATGTTGCTGAAGCTGGGTGGGACCCCAAACCATCGACGTAAGTATCTGCTGACCGTTCTTTCCAAGCCTTCTACTGTTGATGTTGCTATTCCGTAAAGCATTAAGGGCCACATCAATCTGGGTAGGAGCCCATGTTGGAAAAGCCATGCCTTAAACTTCCCAGGCAGGCCAGTCTGGTCGATCTGTTTCAACCCTTCATGTAACTAGATTTTAATGCGCTGTATGCTGTTGGCATCCTTTAAGCTCGCATCATATCATTTTCCGAGGCACTTGATCGGACTGTCTACAATAGATGGAATGTCCTCTCCTTGAACCTGGAGGTTGAACTTCTTTGTGGTCTGCCCCTTTCTAATGACCTGACTTCTTGATTTCTTTGCCTTGAATTTCATTCTTGCCCATGTGGCAGCCTCATCCAGTGCTGACAGTACCCATCTCGCCTGTATATGAGTCTTTGTTGACACCGTCAAGTCGTCCATGAAACCTCTGTTTGCTAGTAGGTACATCCCAGATGCAGTTTTAGGACCTCGGGTTTCCCTCTTGGCTGCGTTGCTGATGAGGTTCATTCCCATTACAAACAAGACGACGGAGATGGTACAACCTGTGACGATGCCTTTCTCTATCTTTTGCCAAGATGTCATTCTGTTGCCCACTGCAAAGCGCAGCTGTATGCCATTGAAGTACCCCTTGATAATATATTTCTCGATTCAAATTATTTTACTTAAAGAGAATTACATACCGTTATGCAGCAAAATATAAAACAAAATGGAACTTTATGTTGCATGCGTCTTTATAACGTCACAGCACGTCTGACGTCATGTCTGTTTACGCGCGTCTGTTTCCCGCGCAGAGATTAAAACAGTTGCAAAATGCATTTCTCAACGTAATTGAGCATAAAATAAAAAGAAAATTTGTTTGTTTTTCGTGAATATGGAATATATCTCACCTCGAAGTGAGAAAATTTTCACATTTTCACTCGCGCTACGCGCTCGTGAAAATATTTGAAATTTTCTCACTTCTCATTGAGATATATAGATATACCATATTCACTCAAAACAAAAAAATATCCTCTATATAGTTTACTAATGTTGAATAATCAAAAGGCAATAATTCTGTGTAAAATCATCCGATCGATACATGAAGACAACACGCATATCTAGCTTCCAATGAAGTTTCATTGGATTCCAGCCAGTGGTTGCTGACGAATACTTCGGATATGAAATGGTACTAAATAGCATAGGCTACTAATGTTGAATAATCAAAGGACAATAACTCAGTGAAAAAATCATCCGACCAGAGCTTGAAGAAAAAGGGCGCATTTCCTCTTGGAAGTGAAGCATCCTATGAAGACTCGCTGAATTCCAGCCTGTGGTTGCTGAGAAATGTCCCGAACAAGAATTGCAGGACAGACGGACAGACGAAGTGGTAGATATATGCTTTCCCATTCGGGAAGCATAATATACTATCTTGTGTAAAAAAATTACTGTTTTACATTTTCGACCCGACTTTGGTAATAGAGCTAGAATTTAAATTCGTGCATGTTTTCGATTCAGTTTCGGTTTACCATTCGTATCCGTTTCGGCGTATATGTGAAATGCAAATGGCCCATTCATAATAATGCATTCTAATTTCCGGTTCCGGTTCTGAGTATATGTGAAATGGCCTTAAAGGTGAGTTCCTCAAGAATGTTTATGATCTGAGTCTGAGTCATTTTAAAAACATGACCAAATGTGTGTGCGTGTGTGCGTGTGTGCGTGTTTTGGGATGGGCTGAAGAATTACATGGTAAAAGTACAGACTAATCATTGGCAATATTTAAAGTACTAAAACAGATTTACATGTATAGAGTGAAATGTATGTAGACATAAAAATCGCATTAAACGAGTAAATTTCAGTCGGCAAAATTACATATATAGCCCATTTATCATCAAGATACATCAGTTTCGAAAATCAGCTAATCGAGGCAATATACAATATATTTATATGTTTATATAATGTGATCTAAACTCACAAACTTGTTGGTGCTGTTTTTAACAACATTTTTTGTCTAAAAACATCTGACAAGAATATCTTAAAATTGTTTGATAAGATTATAGTAGGAAATATGTTAAGGCTACGTAGAATCCGTTTATGTAAAAATCAAAAGTTCACTTGGTCATTACCAGATGTTTCATCTTTATGATCATTTTCCGTAGAACTGAATAAAATAAATACATTTTTTTTCAGCAAACCAACAAAAATCATGTTTTAAAACTAAAACGAAACCAAAAAAAATTTTTTTTAAAAATGTGCCGCCAGCTGGGTTTGAACTTACGACTAAAAGGTTACTCGACCAACGCTGTATCACCCCCAGTACCGAAACTTTTTCAAGTTCAATAATCTTATATAGCATAATTAACATTTAAAAGGTAGATTTTCAAAATGGATAGTAAACGTAGCCGCCTGTCAAAAATTCGATGAATGTTATAGCTTTTTAATGCTATTTTTAGAAACGAATGGTATCTCAACTGCATGACTTAATGATGCAATAAATAACATGCGTGCATGTTTGATGATACACAGGTCTTTTCGAACTTGATTACCGGACGCCTAGACAAATCAAACAGGTTAGGTCCGGTCACCGGACACATAGCCAGAGCGCGCAGTGTCGTATTTTTTTTCCGTGGTTTAGCGGAAGCTTCCGAGCACAAAGATAAAAGCGCCCTCTGGTATCATGATGAGAGATTGTACATTATGGTAAACTCATTATCCTTAGTGCTATGCTGCATTCTGCATTCGGAGATTCTGTGTGCTAGCATGTCTTAAACTTTGTTAGCTGTTCATGCGTACGAGTAAGCACATTCAACCAGCCCAGGAGCCACTTCTGTCCATATCATCAGCAAATAGACAACATAAACTGTCTAGGTTAACCACAAGCTAATACACCGAGTGATGCATGTCAAATTGCAGCATGACCGAAAGCAAAATAATGTCATAGACTAATGAAGAAGTAACTATGTTATTGAAATGAAACAATTAAGCATGTATGAATGTCAGAAAGGAGCACGTAAATTTAAGATGCACAAATGGTCATGTAACAATGCAAAATGGGATGCCAGAAGGAAGCATGTGAACATGAGAATCACAAATGCATGTATGTAAATCGCAAGATTGGATGTACGAAAGCAAAATGCAGTTTTTGCCCTAAGTCTGTTCCATAGTTGGCCAACGGATATTTGACCATATCATTTTTGATTGAAAAAAAAAAATGGCAGAGAATGAATTATAGGTCGCCGTGAAATGCAACACTGCCGACTTAAATACCTTGATTCAATTAATATTATGGTAAATGGGCGCTTGATTTATTTTTGGGTCCTGGACTATCTATTGATGATTTTTTATCATATATATAGAATCATTATTGCCGAATGCCTTTGGTTTGAAAGAAATGTGCAGACATATAACAATGCCATATCCTTTTATATCCTTCAAAACCTTTGAATGCGTAGACCTACTATTATAATTAAATCTATAGTCAAGATAGCCTGGTTCCCGGCGTGTAATAATAGTAATCCAGACTATAGTCAAGACTGAAATCACTTTTTTTTGACATTGATAAACAGGGAGCACAGAGTTGTCCTGCATTTAAGAAGTATTTCACTTATCGTATCTGTATGTTGTTTTACATTATGAGTAAAACTGTTTAAGAAATAATATATCTCATCCAGTGATTTGTCGTTGAATAAATCATTGTTTAGAGTTCAGATGCGAAGGAATTATATCACGAGGGCGCAGCCCCAGTGATATAATAATACGCATCTGAACGACAAACAATGATTTATTCAATAGCAGATCACTGAATGAGATATATTATTTCGATTCTAACACGTTACTAAGGATTTTTAAGTACACTCCTGATGAATTCATTAAATATTTGCCCGTTTTCCATCGGTTTCTTTTCCAGCGCGCCGCCATGCCGTATGACGCCATGACGTAATAATTGTGATGTCAGAACAGTGATTTGTTGTATAATAATTCACTGTTTTCTGCCTTCTTTGTTTAATAGTAATAGAAAGTCTTTTGCACATATATTATTAAACATCAATGCACCATTGGCGTGTTTCAACAAATGTCACAGGCATGCACATACGTATGTATGATAAACGCATCATGTTTCCAAAAAATAAAATGACCTCGCAACCTCCCATATATCAATTGTTAACCCTTAGCCTGCTGAATTTCTAAAATGGACTGTTCCATCATTCAATTTGGGCAATACCATTTATTACTCCAAGGGGTGTTCACTGAATATTTACTGATCAGGATGTGCAGGCTGATCTTGGTCTGCACTGGTCGCAAAGGCAGAATCACTTGCCGTCAGCAGGCTAAACGTTAAATTATTTTGGCATACATTGTACATTGACTGCTTGCTATAATATTTCTGAAAGGTAATTACTAGACTTAATGTTTTAAACACAGTTTCATACTGAGGTTAATTACTGTATATGTAACAGTTTCAATAAATGAATTGTTTATTTTGTACTTATTTACCTATTTATAAGACAAATATTAACATTTTAGAAATAACTCAAAATTGACAACAATGATATCACAACCAATAAAGAATAAACAACCAGTCTCCTCTGTTTACAGAGCCACAGTATTCGTGATATAATGCTTTACTAAAAAGTAATGCTTCACTACCCATCTTGTACCTGTTTGTGTATGCTGTCTTATATGCACAAATGTGTACTATGTAGTGTTTATTTACCTCAGAAATTACAGCAGCAACATTGATTTTGTTTGGGTTTAACGTTACACAGGGGCAATTAGTATAGGTTATAGATCATTTATTGAACTTCTAATGCAATTAAGTTTGCCGAAACGGAGCGTAGCGTAGTGAAGGCAAAACTTAATGCATTTAGAAGTTCAATAAGTGATCTATAACCGGCTTATAGTGTAACGCCCCATTTCAGGTCAAAACTGCAAAAAGCTCTCTCTGAAGTAAACTAACCACGCCTTCTGTTAATTCATTGGCTAGTCTTATCTTCACTCATGGTGGAGAAGTACATGTTTACTACAACTTTATACAAGGTCATTTTAGTGCCAACCTTTAGCAAAACAGCGGTTGATCCAGTGCTGATTTTAATTCAGTTTATATCATAAATACATCAGTCTTATCGAGTATTTTGTGGAACACGATCTTTCTTATTCAATGGAAATATAATATGCAGGTTTAACTCGTAATGATGTAACAGTACAAGTCAAGCAACTACATGCATAAATAAAACAAGACAAAGTAGAATTTAAGTGCACCCTGGTTTATTTTTAGACCAGTAGAGGTAGTGAAAGATACAGAAAGGTCAAACTTGATTTATGAAAGTACAGCTTGCCTTAAAATATTTGAGCCGCGCCAGACGTCTGGTCAGGATCTATATGCTGTTCGCTTTCAAAGCCTATTGTAATTAGAGAAACTGTTAATAAGCGAACAGCATGGATCCTGACCACACTGTGCGGATGCGCAGGCTGGTCTGGATCCATGCTGGTCGCAAACCAACTATGTTGGTTTTCACATAGCACAGCTCATTTATCTACTTGGTCCGTTTATTAGATCTACATAGACACATTGCTTGTATGCAGTCCCTGCTTTGGTAATTGCTCCGCCTCCTAGAATGTGGGAAATCCATAATAGGCGGAACAGTGAATACTCATTAATTTTGAACTACTTCATGAATAAGTGGATCAGATTCATCAGTTATGAAACAATATGAAAATAAGTTGGTTACTTTTTTGAAAATCCCTCGCTTGTCATTGGATAAAAACGATGGTTGAACTATAATAGTTCATATGGCGATGATGGAGGAAGACCTAAATTGCCCCTCCATGCATTATTTCATCACGAGTAGGCACCAGGGTAGAACCAGCTGGATGACTGACTCAGCAACTCATAAAACGGTTTGACTGAGGCGGAAGAAAATTTCCAAAAGTAACGATTAGGCATCCATCCCCAAGTCGCTCCCTACCGCTTTTTTCTACATGTCCATACTAAACCTATATCTACTGAACAGTTCTACTTCTCCAGTATTCTTTTAGTCTTCCTTTCCACTACTTTTAAAATGTTATATATAAGCAAAAACAACTCCATCACACAGTCTTATATTGTCCAGTTATCTTGTTAGATCGCCATATCTTATACATGTACTAATATTAAGTATGCAGTGGAGAGAATTTCTATAAGCTTAAGATTTCAGTTCAATCCACTTGTCTATACTATGTGTAAAACTGTTTAACTGTCATTTGCTATGAGAAACTATACAGAAAAATAAATATGTTAACCGATATTTTCAGTAAAAAGTGAGGGATGTTGCACACTTCATAACATCTCATGAACAGACTCAGTCAAACCGACTCTGCTATTATGTTGCTTGGTTGCGTTCCATGATTCCAAAGGAGCATTTCATTGATTTCATTGGTTAACATACGTTTTTATTTCAACTTTGTAATGATGAAGAAAATGACTGTGATGGTGATTTGTAATGCCTTTATACATTAGCCAGGAAGAGTGACATTATCATGAGATATGTAACTGAAAAGCTTGATAATTTATGTTTGATTCTTAGATACCCTCAGTTTCTCTATTGGCTGAAAGTCGAAAATATTCAGACTTCGCACGTATTGTACCATATCTACCGTTAATTATCAATATGTTCACTTTGTCGAAAGCAGAAAGCATGAACAACTGCTAAACTGTGCTATCTTTTACAGTCATCATTGTTTAACTGTAGTTTCCTGACATCAGATAATTTAGTGTTGCGAAAGAAATTTATAACGGTCGTGCGTGCATGTTTTGTTCAGTAAACATGGTGGTTTATTCAAATTAAAACCATACACGTGCCATAGTTAGTGTGTTTTCAATGTTGCTAGTTCTCCAGCTTGGAAATTTTGAGGGGCGACTGTAATGTACGTAACATTTAAGAGCACCTTTACCAACTAAAAGTCAAAATTATACAAGTCAGCTTGCTTTGGTATCTACAATAAACGGAAATGATTGGCACACCAAATAGAATAACGTCTGACTTAAACAAAATCCTTGGTTTTCTTCGTAGGAACGTCATCACCAGAAATGAGAAGATCAATCAACTTGTCTATAATTTAAGACTCTTGAAAGACCGCAGTTGGAACACTCTATCTATCTGGTCTCCTTACACTAAGTATATAATATTAAAAAAAAAATGAAAAAGTCCAATTAACGTAGAGCCGTAATATTATTCTTATCAGGACAGTGTTACCTCTTTGAGAAACTAACATGGGACACAGACTTAGAAGAAAGATGATCTGACACAAGACTCGTTACTTTTTACAAAATTGTTAACGCTTAGTTGAGGTCCCATTGCCATTATACCTTGAGCGCCCCATGAGAATGACTCGCCATAATATGCGTCCCCTATCATACAGACACATCCATACCTAAGTTATCTGTTTCCCTTTTACAGTGGTGATATGGAACAGTATTCTTCATATCCGAACCTTAAATAGTTCGAGCAGGCCTGCTTTCTTACCACAATCCCTATATCTGAAGCAGGTTTAACCTTTTAACTTATAATGACGTGTTATCATCTTTTAACTTCTATCACTTTTGACGACTCTTGTCTATTATCTTTTAATTTTTTTCTCGCCTTGACGCGCAGCTGCTGGTAATACCCGAAAGAAGAGTTGAGCAGGTTCAATAAATAGATAGATTATCTAACGAAGGTACACTCGAACTGAATAATGCATACCTAAAGTCTTTTAAATAGAGTGGTGGAATGTCCGTAATAAAATATTTTTATACGCCCGTTTTTGAAAATAAACGGATGTATTAGGTGATGGCGTGTACGTCTGTCAGTCTGTTATATTTCTTGTCCGTAGCATGACTCAATAACCATATTCAAGGCCACGACTGTAAACTTTGCATATAGATAGGTGATGAGACGATGTGCAGTGCGCATGAACCAGGTCTGTATGTCAAAGATCTGACAATAACACAAATGGAGCTCATGCAAACGTTAAATAAAATTGACCCTCATATTTTTGCCCGAGAATAAGTTAATAACTATTCGAAGTATTCACTCTAAACTTGGCATATAGGTCGATGACCATGAGACCATGTGCATAGCACATGAACCATGCCTGTAGGTCAAAGATCAAGGTAAAAAATATTATAGTGTGTGTTCGAAGCTCAACCTTAAACTATTCAAGGTACTGACTTTGAATTTGGAATATAGGTGGGTGGAGATGAGTTGATTTAAGAACTGTGCACAACAATCCACTTTACTCTCCCACTCCCAACCGAACCTCACGTTATAAAATAGCACTTTTATTTTCGAGGAGTGCAATACAAAAAAAAACTTTTATTTTCCTGTTACCTACTCCATGACCCAGGTATTTAGGTAAAAGGTCAAGGTTGCATACTGATATGGATTTGATGTGATATGTATTGTCAATAAGAGGAAGAACGTGTGTTTTTTTTTTTCTTTTCTTTTGGTTGTCAAAAAAAAATCTACGCCAATGAGGAATTAAATTTGCATGCCCCGATACTGAATGCACTATCTATTCTCAATCATTCTGATATTTAGCTTATTAGTGGATACTTTCTTTTCCATGCTGTTGCCGATAAATTTTGTTTAACTCGGTTATTTAAGTTTCTGAATAGTTTGTAGAAAAAATTGTTAATTTGTAATGAGGGTTACCGGTGAAATACTTCCTACCGGTATATAGGACGTGTACGAGATTTTAACGAAACATAGTCTTTATACCAAAAAATCATAAAGTAAAACACAATCCTTATCACTAATTTCCTAATATTTTTTATAACAAAATATAAAACTTCAGTTATTCTTTTAGAAGATTTTATTTAAATACATCTAACATACTTTTCTTGAAATGCTCATTCATTAGGAGCATTGGAGACTATTGCTGTAAAAAATCAATTATGGCTGTTTTAAAGTTGATACGGATATAAACGAATGGTTTGTAAAAGATTTACCACAGTCACTGTGTATAATTTAATTACTTCAACTGATAAACAGGATAATGAACTTGTTTCAAATTTAGTCATATATGAGTAACTTGACTTTATTCGGGCAATGTCGGGCTTATTTGTGTAATTTTTGAAATTTCTCACCGTAGATCTCAGGCCGAAAGCAATGATGTCAGTGATGAATGTTTTTGAAGAAGATTGCTGTTACGGCCGCAGTTACAAGTTTTTTAAAATAATTTTCCAACAGATAAGTTAATTGCCTTGTTCTATTTCAAGTTGTTAAATAGAGTGCCGAACGATACCTGACATGTCCGACACAGGCATTCGGCACATATTGCTTGGTCAAATTATGAGGCCGAAGCTATCCGCACCACGGTCGTCCCAATAATTTTCTTTATCTGCATGCTTGTCCAGCCGATCATTTTCATTATTCGCACGAAGAACATGCAAGGAAACTGTGTTCCCATTCACTTACATATGTACGTAAAGCGTAAAGCACGTACAAAACACAGAAAAAACATTCAGATTTTTTAAAACTAAGTGTTTTTGTACATGCAATGCACGCACGCAGAATTTTGCATGTACTGCATTATTTTTTCCATACCTTGACAAAAAGTCGAGCTGGTCAATTGGATTTTCTACAAAAAAACAGTAATGACGTAATTTAATGTGTGTCTAATATAAAACGCCAATCAATGAGTCCCCGGGTATGCATGCTTTTTCCGTGTCCGCTTACTCTTACACTGCCAAAGTTATACATGAATCATGGCCTACAGTAACCAATAAACAGTCGTCGTGGTTAATGATTTGTCGCCTCCTGCTCACGTTCTAAATTGCGGTAGGTGAAAAAATATATCCAGCCGCTTTACCAGTCAGTGCTCGCCTTTCAATGAAATTGGGCAGAAGGAAAGTATTCAGTGAAGAATTATTGACGTCGGCCGGTACATTATTTCCTTCGTAATTAATCAGTGTTAATTAACCTTTTGAATGAATTATCACGACAAACCATTATCTCATGTTTGTAATATTGGTCTGCGCTGTTTAAAAGCCTGTTTTTCATGAGTTTCGGTCGCATTTTAAAACTAGTGGCAAATTTATTTGTTTCTTCATTTGCTTTTATGTTAAATGGTAAAAGAATGTAGTTGAAAAGTAAATATTTAGAGGTCATTGCTACGGAGATGCGTTTATATACATGGATAGGATTTAACAAATTGTGATATCGTTCCTGCGATCAGTTGAGTTATGAAAAATTCTAAGTTTCTAAATCCTCAGGTTTTTTAGCTCACCTGAGCCAAAGGCTCATGGTGAGCTTTTATGACTGCTCAATGTCCGTCGTGTGTCATGTGACGTGTGTCGTCCGTCCGTCAACATTTTTTAAATAAATCTTCTTCTTGAAAACAACTGGGCAGAATTACACCAAACTTCACAGGAATGATCCTTGGTTGGTCCCCTTTCAAAATTGTTCAAAGAATTTAATTCCATGCAGAACTCTGGTTGCCATGGCAACTGAAAGGAAAAACTTTAAAAATCTTCTTGTCCAAAACCGCAAGGCATAGAGCCGTGATATTTGGCATTTTACATCATCTTATGGTCCTCTATGAAGATTTTTCAAATTGTGCAGTAAGATGCGCATAATGCCACTTTAAGTTTTGAGTGCATTCTTTTGATTTATTGATGCAGTTGATGAATGAATTAATTTAACTAATTT
Organism: Mercenaria mercenaria; assembly: GCF_021730395.1. NCBI lineage: Eukaryota > Metazoa > Mollusca > Bivalvia > Venerida > Veneridae > Mercenaria > Mercenaria mercenaria. The sequence continues at coordinate 11,168,102 of NC_069373.1, forward strand.
ACAAATAAAATACAACCACTTGCATGTAACAGGGTGTTCAGCTGACCTGAGGTTCCGGGTTTTGGCACGCGAAAATCTAGAAAAACTCGTAATTGACCTGCACAGAAAATGCCCCGTGCGTCGGCTTGACCTGTAGAAATTTTCTTTGATGCATCTAGAGTTCTAAAGTTCTGCCCCTTGTCAATCAAAATCCTGGTGAATTTCAATATTTTTCGCAGCCACAAAGAGAAGTGTGGCAGTAGGCAGAGTGACATATATTGATTATCTGCTGACAGATGTCAATCACCCTACACCCCGACTGACATATGGTCATCTCGCGGACAATAATGTCAGTCATTATCAAAGCTGTTTATTGATCAGTGTGTAAAAGTTTATTGAGAAACAATGCGAAGAGCAGCCTATTTTCATGTTTGTATCACTTGTTAATTAGCGGTATACAGCTTATGTTATATTGTTATATGTCTTGCGGTCGGCCGTTATGATCTATAGCAAATTTATTATCATTCGGCCCAATTAAAATGCTTTAGATATGCAGAACTTATAATAGGTATGATGAAAGAAGTGAAATTTTAAAACGGGTTTTTTATCAAGAATTTAATGCTTACTTTTGTTTTCCATATTTGTCACCCGTTTTCGCGGCTGTGATTTTCGGACATTTCTGTCAATTCTTAGGAGATTTTCTAGTGCAGTCTAAATAAAAAGTCTATAAAAAGTCTGCATTTAAGAAAAATATGACAACTGTTGCAAAAGCAGCTCTTATTTTGAAGCATTTTTCAAAAATAAAACATGCAAAGGCACCAAACCCCACCCATTTTTAGGCAATGTGCAAAATAGGATAACTGAAAATTGCTTAAAAAATCTAATGACTAATGTACTTGTTTTAGATAATGTCTGTGGAAGTTGCATTTATAACAGTATAGCTTGACCCCTAAATAAGTTATCTTGACTCTTGAAAATCTGATTTTGACCCTTGAAAATTTAGGCTGAAGAGTCAATGACTCTTGAGTTTCAGAACCTTAGTAACCGAATGCCCTGATAACAAATACTTATAATTTACAGGGCTCAACAAATCCTCTGTTCGTAAATACAAGTAGAAATTGGCTCCGGGCCAGTGAACTTGCTGTAGTACACATCCTGCAGGATGAGTGCAATTTTTAGCTCACCTGAGCACAAAGTGCTCAAGGTGAGCTATTGTGACCAGTCATTGTCCGGCAGGGTCTGTCAACATTTGCCTTGTGATCACTACAGGCCACTGTTGTGACCCAATCTTTATGAAACTTGGTCAGAATGTTTATCTTGATGATCTCTAGGTCAAGTTCGAAACTGGGTCATGTGGGGTTAAAAACTAGGTCAGTAGGCCAGATCAAAGGATAATCTTGTTAACACTCTAGAGTCCACAGTTTAAGTTTGAAACTCAAGAGAATTGGTCAGAATGTTTGTCTTGATGACCTCTAAGTCAAATTTGAATCTGGGTCATGTGGGGTTAAAAACTAGGTCACCCAGTCAAATCAATGGAAAAGCTTGTTAACACTCAGAGGCCCTATTTTTGGTCCAATCTTTAATCAAAATTGGTCATAATATTTGTCTCAATGAAATCACTAGGTCAAACTTGTTTACACTGTTATAGTGTGTTACTCAGGTGAGCGATCTTGGCCCTCTTATTTACCAAATATATAATAAATCCAATTAAAATGGAACTGTGAAGAAGCGGGGTAGCTAAAAGATCTAAAACAAAAGTTAATTTGTTGATTGCTACTCTAAAATACAGATAAATAAACAACTGCTCATCTAATAGATCTACATGTATCATGTGCAACCTTTACCTGGCATTGATTTCTGATGTTTAAGTAAGAATTTTGAACCTTGAGAAAAAGTTCAAATTAAGAAAATTTGCATTAAATTTATATTTGGGACAGCATATTGTGATAGCAGCGTTTGTTTGTTCATCCTGAATTTATGTTCGGTCTGTAACTTTGTCATCCACAAGAGACATTAATATAACTATTAACTTGGTACAAAATTAATGTTCCCCATACTGAGATCATGTGTCATGTGCAAGACTTGGATCCTTAGCTCAAAGGTCAAGGTCTCGCTTGGAGGTCAAATGTCAACAGAGCTTTTTTTCCTGTCCAGTCTACAACCCAGCAATCCATCAAGGGATTTTAATATTACATGACAAAAATGTTCCCTTTAATCAGACAATATGTCATGCTCAACACCCATAGCCATAGATCAGGGTCAGTATTTTTTTAGCTCACCTGTCATGTAGTGACAAGGTGAGCTTTTGTGATCGCCCTTCGTCCGTCCGTCGTCCATTCACAATATCTTGTGAACACGATAGACCACATTTTGCAATCCATTTTAATCAAACTTACACGCAACTTGAATTGGCATAATATCTCGGTTCATTTCGAAAACTGGCCAGATCCGATCATGGGTTCCAGAGTTTTGGCCCCTTAAAGGGTCAAAATTTGCTATTTTGGCTTTTGCTGCCATATAGAGACTTCATTTATGGTTTGATTGATACAAAGCTGGAAAACATCTTTAACAACAATAGATCTTGGTTTCCATAAAGAATCATTCAGATCCAATCATAGGTTCCGGAGTTACGGTCCCTGATTGACCCCTGAAAGAGTCAAAATTTGTTAACTTTTACCTTGTTAAAACAATAGAAGTGACATTTTACATTTGATTTTAACCATACTTACAGACAATTTAAGTCGCAATAAGATCTTGTTTCCTTTTGAAAACCTGCTAGATTCCATCATGGGTTCTAGAGTTACTGCAAAATGTTCTATTTTGGCCCTTTCAGCCATATAGAGGTTTCATTTATGCTTTGATTTGATACAAACTTGCACAGAATGTTTATCTTGATGATCTCTAGGCCAAGTTAGATACTAGGTCATGTCGGGTCAAAAACTAGGTCATCAGGGCAAATCAAAGAAAAAGCTTGTTAACACTCTTGATGCCACAGTTATGACCCTATCTTCATGAAACTTGGTCAGAATGTTTATCTTGATGATTCCTAGGCTAAGTTCGAAACTGGGTCATGTGGGGTCACAAATTAGGTCACCACTCAAATCAAAGAAAAAGCTTGTTAACACTGTAGAGGCCACATTTATGACACTATCTTCATGAAACTTGGTCAGAATTTTTATCTTGATAATTCCAAGGCCAGGTTTAACAGGTGTGCAATAAAGGGTCATCATGACCCTCTTGTTTTCCTGTCCAGTCCATAACACTGTCATCCTTTAAAGGATTTTAATATTATTTAATATTAAAGTATCCCATAATGAGACGATACCGTAAACCTCCCTTTTATTTGATAAAGTACAATACATGTGTTTTTAGCTCACCTGAGCAATGCTCAGGTGAGTTTTTGTGATCGCTTGATGTCCGGCTTCTGTCTGTCTGTCGTCTGTCAACATTTAGCTTGTGTATGCGATAGAGGCTGTATTTTTCAACTGATCTTCATGAAATTTGGTCAGAATGATGACCTTGATAAAATCTAGGCCAAGTTCGAAAATGGGTCATCTGGGTTCAAAAACTAGGTCACTAGGTCAAATCAAAGAAAAACCTTGTGTATGCGATAGAGGCTGTATTTTTCAATTGATCTTCATGAATTTTGATCAGAATGATTACCTTGATGAAATCTAGGCCAAGTTTGAAAATGGGTCATCTGGGGTCAAACACTAGGTCACTAGGTCAAATCAAAGAAAAACTTGGTGTATGTGATAGAGGCTGTATTTTTCAACTGATCTTCATTAGATTTTGTCAGAATGATTACCTTGATGAAATCAAGGCCAGGTTCGAAAATGGTTCATCTGGGGTCAAAAAATAGGTCAAATCAAAGAAAAACCTTTTGTATGCAATAGAGGCTGTGTTTTTAGTTGATCTTCATGAAATTTGGTCAGAATGATTGCCTTGATGAAATGTAGGTCAAGTTTGAATATGGGTCATCTGAGGTCAAAAACTAGGTCACTAGGTCAAATTATAGAAAAATCTTGTGTATGCGATAGAGACTGTAATTTTCAATTGATTTTAATGAAATTTTGGTCTGAATGATTGCCTTGATGAAATCTAGGTTCAGTTTGAATATTGGTCATCTGGGGTCAAAAAGTAGGTCACTAGGTCAAATCAAAGAAAAACTTTGTGTATGCGATAGAGGCTGTATTTTTCAATTGATCTTCATGAAATTTGGTCAGAATGATTGCTTTGATGGAATCTATGTCAAGTTCGAATATGGGTCATCTGGGGTCAAAAACACAGAGCTCCAGATAAGATGCGTATTTGCGTAAATACGTTTTGAAATTTACAAAAACGCATTTAAAATCAAACCTACGCGTACTGATACGCATTGAAAAAACGGGATACGTATTTTACTCGATTTAAGTGCGTAATCCAATTTTATCGTAAATCAAGCACATCCTTTTTGTAAATGAGTACAACAAACAAAAATGGTGTCTCATAAAAGCAAACGCAAACGATATCGTAAAATAATGCCATTTTCTTCTTCAAGTATATTAGTATGTGACAAGAGATGACTCGGACAAGGACAATGCCTATTGCTAAGCATGTGATCTATGATACATACAGTAAACTTCGCTTATAAGGAACAGCTTGGGACCTCTAAAAATTGTTCCTTATAACCGAGGTTCCTTATATCCGTATAGCGAACTAGTTCCTTGTAACCGAGGTTTGTATAACAAACACAATTTGTATAGCGAACACTATTTGACTGACGTTTGATAAGGGCTATGAGTTCACACTCTGGCCCGACCTTGAATCTTTATGCGAGAAAGTTGCATTTCTAGTACCGGTCCTTTCCTGGAGGGATGATAAGGTAAACTGCCTGCATGTTTCTGCATGACCGAAATAGTGTTGAAACGCGACATTAAACCTAAAACAAGCCAAAATGTTCGTCGGTAAGAATGACCGTAATTTATGTTTCTTTTTTTGTCGGTTATTTCTATCTTCTTTTTAGAGAGCGCTACATGATGACTATAAGATATGTTGCAGTTACTCCCCTTACCTTTCTTGACTGCATGTTATGTGAATACATGAATATACATCAATAATAATATAAAACAAATGTTAAATTTTTTATTACAAAAATGTTAAATTAGACTACCCATTAAAATTTAAAAGTAGGGTGTTTATGATATACAGTGTATTACGACTAGACAACAGCGCCATACATATGGATTTAAGTGTAACTTATACCTTTACTTTTGCTATTGTCCATTTTAGCACCTCCAGCTGCTATAATTTTATAATTGGAAATTTGGTAAACTGGACTGTTTGCCATTGTTAATCACGTGTAATTAGCACTTTTATTTAGGATAGTATGACGGTGACCGTGGCTGATTTTCGTTCACTATTGTTAACATGAAATACCTAATACACGTAGCTCTCGAACATAATCTTGAGTAAATATAAGTCTACTATCGTCTAGTATTTGGTAATTTGATGATATTATATAATTTTATTTTATTTTTATCGTATCCGTGAATTAACAAACTAAAGATCATTGAAATGAAATAATTTGTGTTTATTCATGTGCATGAAAGTACGTGAAAGTGTCGATGTTACTCTGACGTCATCAGCGATTCTCCTGTTTATTTCCGGTTTTCAATAATTTTTATTCTTTATGCCTGTTCGCTATAACCAAGGGGTTTTCCATTGAATTTCGTGCTTTGGGACTGGAAAAAGTGTTCCTTATAACCGAGTGTTCCTTATAACCGAGTTCCCTATAAGCGAGGATTTTTACATTGAATAAAGAAGGAATAAGATTGGGGAATTGAAAATTGTTCCTTATAACCGAGTGATCCTTATATCCGAGTTCCTTATAAGTGAGGTTTACTGTAATGGGTAACTGTTGAAAAAGCACTATACATCATTTACATGTTGGTGTTTCTGAAAAAAACATTGACAGTCAAAGTATCACTGGCTGTTGATATATCGCAGTGGTCAGTAACTGAAATTAAGATGTAGTGTAAGATGTAATGTATGCAGTAAACAAAATGTTAAAACTATTTGAATGAAGGCTCAAAAAATATTCAGGAAAACACAGCATTGGTCGACAAAGGCACTTCAACGGAGCACATGAATATCAGAAAATTATACAAACAAACAGTTATTATTATTACCCTTCTAAATGATTTCAAATTCTAAAAAACCATTTAGAATTCTAAAATACCCTTTTGAAAAAACATTTAGGAGTAAAATACCCTTTGAAAAAAAAAGTAGGGGGTAAAATACCCTTTAACCTAAAATCTTATCTGGAGCTCTGAAAACATGTCACTAGGTCAAATCAAAGAAAAACCTTGTGTATGCGATAGAGACTGTATTTTTCAATTGTTCTTCATGAAATTTGGTCAGGATGACTTGATGAAATATCGGTGGAGTTTGAATATGGGTCATCTGGGATCAAAAAGTAGGTCACTAGGTCAAATCTAAGAAAAATTTTGTGTATACGATAGAGGCTGTATTTTTCAATTGATCTTCATGAAATTTTGTCAGAATGATTGCCTTGATAAAATCTAGGTCAGGTTCGAATATGGGTCATCTGGGGTCAAAAACTAGGTTACTAGGTCATATCTGAGAAAATACTTTTTTAAACTCAAGAGACCACATTTTGAGTCCAATCTTTATGAAAATTGGCCAAAATATTTGTTTCCATGAAATCACAAGGTCAAACATGTTTACACTGTTATGGTATGTATTCAGGTGAGCGACATAGGGCCATCTTGGCCCTCTTGTTATATCAGTTTTCCCACTAAGTTAAATATGAAATTATGTTTTAAGTAAGATAACTGGTATTGATAGATTTAAAAAGCTATTAACAATCGTGGACTAGTAGGATGCAAGCCCAGGCACAAGTTATAACTCTATGGTATATAGGTAAATGCAGCATTACTAGGATTGCAGTACAATAGGTTGATATGTAGTGCAGCTCTGCATTGACCAACTGTAGAATTATTTTTTTCTGGTGTGTAATTCAAGAACAAGGTTTTTTAGTACCATATAAGTGTCACGGATTCCATTTGTTTATTAATTACCTCCCTTTAATATGATAAAATATTTTATTATATTTTTATTTTATATTTTTCGTTACCAGTGTAAAAATAAAATCTCATTAAATTGTTATAATACAGATATTAAGCATTTGAGAGTATTCACAAATTATAGATTTCCAGACATTTTCAAAACTTAATTATGCTTCATGAATTATATGATATATAGTCATGATTTATATACAGTGTTAGTATGTTGCTCTATATAGGAAGTAGCTAAAAAAATTCAGCTCAGAGATGTTTATATGCTGTTACGGATCTCTGACCTGAAACGAATCCGGTACTGGAACCTAACCAGGAAACATGCCAGAAGTCTGTCACGCTATAATTTCATCAAATGAAACGCAATGGACTCACCTTTTATCTTAAAATATTTCTAATCAATTTTTCTTTTGATCTGGCATAAAATAATCCAGGCAACATAATTTGAACACAAGTTATACACACAAGTTTCAAATTGGTACCCCTGTCTGCAATATTTTGTCCGTCATTGAAGCTGTCACATGATCAGGGTGCTCTTCATTTTAAACCAATAGGTGGTATAGAATCGTTTTTATTGACCTTTTCTGAGAACTTAAACCTTCTAAGGTATGTTTTTTAGCTCACCTGTCACAAAGTGACAAGGTGAGCTTTTGTGATCACGCAGCGTCCGTCGTCCGTCCGTCCGTGCGTAAACTTTTGCTTGTGACCACTCTAGAGGACACAGTTTTCATGGGATCTTTATGAAAATTAGTCAGAATGTTCACCTTGATGATATCTAGGTCAAGTTCGAAACTGGGTCACGTGCGGTCAAAAACTAGGTCAGTAGGTCTAAAAATAGAAAAACCTTGTGACCTCTCTAGAGGCCATATTTTTCGTAAGATCTTTATGAAAATTGGTCAGAATGTTCATCTTGATGATATCTAGGTCAAGTTCGAAACTTGGTCACATCTGGTCCAAAACTAGGTCAGTAGGTCAAATAATAGAAAAACCTTGTGACCTCTATAGAGGCCACATTTTTCATGGGATCTGCATGAAAGTTGGTCAGAATGTTCATCTTGATGATATCTAGGTTAAGTTTGAAACTGGGTCAACTGTGGTCAAAAACTAGGTCAGTAGGTCAAATAATAGAAAAACCTTTTGACCTCTCTAGAGGCCATATTTTTCATAAGATCTTCATGAAAATTGACCAGAATGTTCATCTGGATGATATCTAGGTCAAGTTCGAAACTGGGTCATGTCCAGTCCAAAACTAGGTCAGTAGGTCAAATAATAGAAAAACCTTCTGACCTCTGTAGAGGCCGTATTTTTCATGGGATCTGCATGAAAATTGGTCAGGATGTCCATCTTGATGATATCTAGGTCAAGTTCGAAACTGGATCAACTGCAGTCCAAAACTAGGTCAGTAGATCTAAAAATAGAAAATCCTTGTGACCTCCCTAGAGGCCATATTTTTCAATGTATCTTCAATGAAAATTGGTCAGAATGTTCACCTTGATGATATCTAAGTCAAGTATGAAACTGGTTCACGTGCGGTCTAAAAGAAGGTCAATAGGTCAAATAATACAAAAACCTTGTCACCTCTCTAGAGGTCATATTTTTCATAGGATCTGCATGAAAATTGGTCAGAATGTTCATTTTGATGATATCTAGGTCAAGTTCGAAACTAGGTCATGTGCGGTCAAAAACTAGGTCAGTAGGTCAAATAATAGAAAAACCTTGTGACCTCTGTAGAGGCCATATTTTTCATGGGATCTGCATGAAAATTGGTCAGAATGTTTATCTTGATGATATCTAGGCCAAGTTCTAAACTGGGTCACACGCAGTCAAAAACTAGGTCAGTAGGTCAAATAATAGAAAAACCTTGTGACCACTCTAGAGGCCTATTTTTCATGGGATCTGTATGAAAGTTGGTCTGAATGTTCATCTTGATGATATCTAGGTCAAGCTTGAACCGGGTCAACTGCGGTCAAAAACTAGGTCACTAGGTCTAAACATAGAAAAACATTTTGACCTCTCTAGAGGCCATATTTTTCAATGGATCTTCATGAAAATTGGTGAGAATGTTCACCTTGATGATATCTAGGTCAAGTTCGTAACTGGGTTACATGCGTTCAAAAAGTAGGTCAGTAGGTCTAAAAATAGAAAAACCTTGTGACCTCTCTGAAGGCCATATTTTTCATGAGATCTTCATGAAAATTGGTGAGAATGTTCACCTTGATGATATCTATGTCAAGTATAAAACTGGGTCACATGCCTTCAAAAACTAGGTCATTATTTGACCTTCTTGTCCTTAAGTGCAATGATAACTGGTGAGCGATATAGGGCCATTTTGGCCCTCTTGTTTTCATGTGTTGTCATGCTTATATTTTGTGTGTTTATTGTGTAGAATTTTTTTCAAGCTTGCTTGCAAATTAGAAATTACTTTTATACATTGCTATTATGAAAATTTATATATAATATATTTATATTAATTGTTCGTCTGTTTCAAACACCTTTCTAAAAGATGTTCAAGCAGTAAGAATGCGGAGATAAATTTAGTTGTTATTGTTGATTATTTTTTACATTGTACATACATGTATGTATCTTAAATATATTATTTAAACAAGGTACATTTTGAAAGCTTTAGGTGATATAGCTTTAATGTATGGTTTTTTTAGCTCACCTGTCACAAAGTGACAAGGTGAGCTTTTGTGATCGCGCGGCGTCCGTCGTCCGTCCGTGCGTGCGTGCGTCCATGCGTCCGTAAACTTTTGCTTGTGACCACTCTAGAGGTCACATTTTTCATGGGATCTTTATGAAAGTTGGTCAGAATAGTCACCTTGATGATATCTAGGTCAAGTTCGAAACTGGGTCATGTGCCATGAAAAACTAGGTCAGTAGGTCTAAAAATAGAAAAACCTTGTGACCTCTCTAGAGGCCATATATTTCACAAGATCTTCATGAAAATTGGTCAGAATGTTCACCTTGATGATATCTAGGTCAAGTTCGAAACTGGGTCACGTGGGGTCAAAAACTAGGTCAGTAGGTCTAAAAATAGAAAAACCGTGTGACCTCTCTAGAGGCCATATTTTTCATGAGATCTTCATGAATATTGGTCAGAATGTTCATCTTGATGATATCTAGGTCAAGTTCGAAACTGGGTCACGTGGGGTCAAAAACTAGGTCATTAGGTCTAAAAATAGAAAAACCTTGTGACCTCTCTAGAGGCCATATTTCTCAATGGATCTTCATGAAATTTGGTCAGAATGTTATCTTGATGATATCTAGGTCAAGTTCGAAACTGGGTCATGTGGGGTAAAAACTAGGTCAGTAGATCTAAAATAGAAAAACCTTGTGACCTCTCTAGAGGCCATATTTTCATGAGATCTTCATGAATATTGGTCAGAATGTTCACCTTGATGATATCTAGATCAAGTTCGATACTGGGTCATGTGGGATCAAAAAACTAGGTCAGTAGGTCTAAAATAGAAAAACCTTGTGACCTCTCTAGAGGCCATATTTCTCAATGGATCTTCATTGAAAATTGGTCAGAATGTTCAGCTTGATGATATCTAGGTCAGTTCGAACTGGGTCACGTGGCGGTCAAAAACTAGGTCAGTAGGTCTAAAATAGAAAAACCTTGTGACCTCTCTAGAGGCCATATTTTTCAATGGATCTTCAGGAAAATTGTCAGAATGTTTACCTTGATGATATCTAGATCAAGTTCGAAACTGGGTCACGTGGGTTAAGAACTAGGTCATAGATCTAAAAATAGAAAAACCTTGTGACCTCTCTAGAGGCCATATTTTTCATGAGATCTTCATGAATATTGGTCAGAATGTTCACCTTGATGATATCTAGGTCAGGTTCGAAACTGGGTCACGTGGGGTCAAAAACTAGGTCAGTAGGTCTGAAAATAGAAAAACCTTGTGACCTCTCTAGAGGCCATATTTCTCAATGGATCTTCATGAAAACTGGTGAGAATGTTCTTCTTGATGATATTTAGGTCAGGTTCGTAACTGGGTCATGTGTGGTCAAAAACTAGGTCAGTAGGTCGAAAAATAGAAAAACCTTGTGACCTCTCTAGAGGCCATATTTTTTCACGAGATCTTCATGAAAATTGGTGAGAATGTTCACCTTGATGATATCTAGGTCAAGTTTAAAAGTGGGTCACGTGCCTTCAAAAAAAGGTCATTAGGTCAAATAATAGAAAAACCTTGTGACCTCTCTAGAGGCCATATTTTTCAATGGATCTTCATGAAAATTGGTCAGAATTTTTTATCTTGATGATATCTAGGTCACATGTGCTCAAAAACTAGGTCACCATGTCAAATTATAGAAATAACGACGTCATACTTAGTTCAACACTGGGTCATGTGGGGATAGGTGAGCGATTCAGGACCATCATGGTCCTCTTGTTTATTGATTTTATCGTAAATTATTATGTTAATGATTAAATTAATTCATAAATAGGTAAAATTTTGATCTTGATTTTCAAAAATAACCTCGTGCTCTGAACAGTGTAATGACGTAATCAGTTTCTCAAGAGTGGCTGTGCGAGATGTTGCGGTTTGATACTGGTTAGGTAACCAAATGGGGTTTCGCCATAACTTAATGGATGCAACCATCAGAAAATAAAAACAGCGTCAGTTAAGTTATGGTAGCCAGAACTGTATAGGAAGATGTTGTAATGGCATGCAATATGTTTTTAGCTCACCATTCACGAAGTGACAAGGTGAGCTTTTGTGATCGCGCAGTGTCCGTCGTCCGTGCGTGCGTCCGTCTGTCCGTCCGTGCGTAAACTTTTCCTTGTGACATCTCTAGAGGTCACATTTTTCATGGGATCTTTATGAAAATGGGTCAGAATGTTCATCTTGGTAAATTCTAGGTCAAGTTCGAAACTGGGTCACATGCCATCAAAAACTAGGTCAGTAGGTCTAAAAATAGAAAAACCTTGTGACCTCTCTAGATGCCATAATTTTCAATGGATCTTCATGAAAATTGGTCAAAATGTTCACCTTGATGATATCTAGGTCAAGTTCGAAACTGGGTCAATTGCCTTCAAAAACTAGGTCAGTAGGTCTAAAAATAGAAAAACCTTGTGACCTCTCTAGAGGCCATATATTTCACAAGATCTTCATGAAAGTTGGTCAGAGCGTTCACCTTGATGATATCTAGGTCAAGTTCGAAACTGGGTCACGTGCCGTCAAAAACTAGGTCAGTAAGTCAAATAATAGGAAAACCTTGTGACCTCTCTAAAGGCCATATTTTTCATGGGATCTGTATGAAAGTTGGTCTGAATGTTCATCTTGGTGATATCTAGGTCAAGTTCGAAACTGGGTCAACTGCGGTCAAAAACTAGGTCAGTAGGTCTAAAAATAGAAAAACCTTGTGACCTTTCTAGAGGCCATATATTTCACAAGATCTTCATGAAAATTGGTCAGAACTTTCACCTTGATGATATCTAGTTCAGGTTCGAAACTGGGTCACATGCCATCAAAAACTAGGTCAATAGGTCAAATAATAGAAAAACCTTGTGACCTCTCTAGAGGCCATATATTTCATGAAATCTTCATGAAGATTGGTCAGAATGTTCACCTTGATGATATCTAAGTCAAGTTTGAAACTGGGTCACGTGCTGTCAAAAACTAGGTCAGTAGGTCAAATAATAGTAAAACCTTGTGACCTCTCTAGAGGCCATATTTTCCATGGGATCTGTATGAAAGTTGGTCTGAATGTTCATCTTGATGATATCTAGGTCAAGTTTGAAAGTGGGTCACATGCCATCAAAAACTAGGGCAGTAGGTCAAATAATAGAAAAACCTTGTGACCTCTCTAGAGACCATATTTTTCAATGGATCTTCATGAAAATTGGTCAGAATTTTTATCTTAATAATATCTAGGTCAAGTTCAAAACTGGGTCACATGAGCTCAAAAACTAGGTCACTATGTCAAATAATAGAAAAAACGACGTCATACTCAAAACTGGATCATGTGGGATGAGGTGAGCGATTCAGGACCATCATGGTCCTCTTGTTTATTATTGGCCGTAGGGAAAAGCCGAGACCACTTTTCTGTGGTACAACATGGATGGTTCCTCCAATTTTTAGGTGTATTTTGACATATCTGTACCTTGTTAGAATTTTTTTTTTTTTTTTTTTGGTTAAATTCTTTCCTTTGTTGTTCCTGTCCTTTGGGCTTCGTCAGTCAAAATTTTGCTCCTATCCTCCTCTGATGTAGTCCTTCGGGCATGAAAATACTGGCCAGATTTGAAAATGATTTTATTTGAAGTAACTTTTAAGAAAATTTCAACTATATTTTCTCATAATTCTTTTGCTTGATCTTGATTATGATTTTTTGACCTTCTTGTCCTTAATTGCAATGATAACAGGTGAGCGATATAGGGCCATTTTGGCCCTCTTGTTTGAAAAATGTCCCTAGGCGGGGACATTGGTAACTCTGTTACAAATTTTTGCTATAATTTATTTACAGGTAGAGGAAGCAGAGGCCAACTCCAGCATGTCGGCGCTAGCCATCCTATCATGCCGACAGAACTCGCATCCCTTCCAGGAGCGCCACATAGCCCTCCTGGAACCCATGAAGATAGGGAGGTCAGTTGCTCGCGCCCGACCAGCTCCAAACAATGGCATCTTTGACTGTAAAGTGCTCTCCAGAAACCATGCCATGCTGTGGTATGAGAATGGAATTGTAAGTAGTAAATTTTTACTACATGTAGCAATACTACATATAATATAATTTGTAAATCTGTTAATATATCTTTTGACTTGAAGAGCTTCATACCACTAGCCAAGAGACTGCGAGTTTGCATCTGTTAGCTTCCCTGGCTCACAAAATGTTCTCCGTGTCAATTCTATTGGTGGCATAATTTTGTTTGTTCCCCATCTCTGGCTAGTGTTAGGATGTTTCTGAACAGCAAAAATACGTAGAATGACACAAAACTACATATCTGTGAAAAATAATCTACAAATGGCATATTGCCTGCTGCACAGTAAATGGGCCAATTTTTTCAAAAAACAGGTAACTGCATTTTATTTATAGAGGAACATCTGTTTCAAGTTTTGTTAAAACTGTTTTCAATGTGTCTTATTAGTATTCAAATGCTGCAGTAAAAAAAAAATCACATAATCAACCAAAAAAAAATTTGAAAGCCATTTTATGGCTGAAAATAGGCCGTTTTTTCATGTAATGCGTTAGCATTGGATATTTACACTTTTCAAAAAATGCTACAGTATTTTCAAATAACAAAATATAAGTTTGATTTGAATACCTTTAAACAGATAATTTTATTAGCTTTAAAATGATATATAACATTGATGATCACTGAAATCGTTACATTTTTATGAATATGATAATAAAGAGTGACTCGTGTAACACCACTGTTTTTAACAAAAATGCTAAATTTTGAATTGAACACAAAATGTCTTAATTTTACATATTCAAAATAATTTTCTTGCTCACTGTCTTACTATGTATTTGTAGAATATGAAAAAAATGCTTGCAGCGCTTATCAATGGACATTTTAGTAAAAAAGTCCATTTAAGCACCCAAAAAACCATTTGCGTGAAAAAAAGTGTAACGTCCGTCCCCCACTATTATTTTATAATTGAATATGAATATATTGATATTAATTACTTTCATATATGCTTAAAGACATACCTATCATGAAAAAATGAAAAATAAATAGATCTGCAGCCTTGCTGGGAAAAAAATGACGAAATATCAAAAGTTATGTGTAAAGTCCGTCCCCCTATATATGCTTTTCTTAATCTTGTACAAAATGCAGTGTTTTCATGTTTTGATGGTAATATCTGATACTATTATTTCACAAGAGTATGTAAAAAGTATGAAATTATCAAAAACAATGTTGAAAAAATTTTTTTTCCATACTTTTGAGTATTTTAAATTGAAAACTAGAAAAAAACCTGAAAATTAGAGCAAAAATCTTTGTTTTTTATGCTGTGTGAGGAAATTTAAATGAAATTAACTCCTGTTTGATAGGACATGCATCAATAAGTAATAAATAAATAAAAAGATTCATTTAGATTTATATGATGTTGTATCATCTTCATCTGAAAAATAGGGGGACGGACGTTACAGAAAAGGGACGGATTTACAAAAATTGTGATAATTGAATATTTCATATATTCTGATTTTGTTATTCATCAGTAACTTTTTGTAGGTTATATATTGATAAATAAAGATGGTGTGTGTTAAATCATTCCCAATGAAACATTTATTTACAAATATGAGGACATTATTCAAAAGAATAATATGTCACATGTAACGAGACCCCTGCTGGAACAACAGTTGGCTATAAAAACAACATGAGAAAAATATACAAAACTGATAAAATGGATCCACTTAACTGGGCCCAGTTTATACATGTATATATCTCTGGATCCTTGTAAGATTCTAAAAACAACACTTACCCTCTTAACGAGTCTTGTATAAACACATACTTCGGGAAAACTTAAGCGTTTTACAAGGTGCCATAAAACTGGACCCTGTATATACATTTCTGGATCCATACCTAGTCCTTGTAAAAACACTGACTCGTTAATGAACCTTGTATATACAAAGTGATTTCTTTTGAAAAACTGAGAAAGGGGAGGAGCTTGCTGTCATATGCAGATTAGAGTGGGACTAAATGTGTGAAATTCTTTTAAGTTGAACTAATTTTATGATCCAGGCTCATGCCAGTAATGATGGCCATATGGTTGTGTAGACCCTTAAATTGAATAAATTTTTTGTCTAAATTATGATCATTTCATAAACAAAATCTGATATTTTAAGTAAATGTACCAACTGTTGTACAGGGTCCAGGGTATTTTTTTTTCAAACTCATATTAAGGACCCAAATAGTATTTGTTATTACAGCATATTTTTCCCCTCCTAATGGATCCTTCCTTCAATCCCCAAAACAGGGGAATAGAAAATACTGTCTATATAAATGTATTTTCAGCATTACTTTCAGATTACATACTTAAGGGATTTTTCTTAATCTATGTATATTAATATGATTTATAGTGGTATCTGTGAAATTCAAAGTGAAACAAAATGATCCTCCTCACCTCGGTTAAAAAAGTGTTTGATGTCAGAGCTCTTATCCCCTTCTTGTGCTGAGATGATGATTACTGTCACTTTCTTAAAAGTGTATGGTATTATATGATACATATCATTTACATGTTCATGAAAAGAAATATTTTAATACGTTTTCTCATTTTGTTCTGTTTCGTTTTGTTTTATGCTTCAACATAGTTTTTGCAAAAAAAAATTGTTAGAAATTATGGTGAATTTGTAACGTCCATCCTAATTTACTTAACTCTAGCAGTAAGATGTACCATTACCACACACATATCTTTTATTGAATGACATTAGCATAATAATGAAAATTTAGAAACACCTTTCAGTAAGTCAGTGAATACATAGGACGAACACTATCAATTTCCTGATTAAAAAATACTGTTTTCTTTTCCCCTCCATATTTTAAGACTCTAATTCAGCATATTTCTTTTTATTTTATTACTTTGTATCATTTTTCGTTCATCTAGATAGGTTTAACATTAACAGAATCTGTTTTTATTCAGTAGAGCCACATTAAAGCTTGAAAAACAAATGTATATAATTAGTGTAACGTCCGTCCCCTCATAATGTAACGTCCGTCCCCCTTTGCCATCAGTTTCTCTTTACTAGTTTTGAAGCCTGAATAAAAAAGAAATATACAAAAAACTGAATTGTTTAATAACTGATGTTCTTGTGTCTTCATTTAAAAGGTTGTTATCCAATTAAGTATAATATTATAAATGGTAACAGGAAAAATATGAGTATGGCTGTTTTTTTCCTTCTCTGCTTCGACAGGTAAAATAACAAAAAAATTTTTTTTTTCAATTTTTGGCAAATTTTTTATAAGTTTCTTGTAAAGATGTACTGGTTTACTGATTTGGTGAATTTTCTCATCTTAATGACAGTAAACAGCTTCAGAAACAAGCTTTTTACATTCCCATGTAACGTCCGTCCCCTTGCCCAACCACTGATAGAAAATGATGTATAAAAACAAAAATCAGCAAAAAGTTATCTATTATATTACTTTTTTATGAAGTTAAAACATATAACTTCATGAAAAAGGCTTAACAGGTAAGAAATCTTGAACTTTAATTTTTGACTTTGATGCTAACACATTTGGCCCATTTACTGTGCAGCAGGCAATATTACCCACTTCAGCATCAAGACCTTTATTTCGCCCCCTGGTAAGAAAAGGGGAAATATTGTTTTGCTTTGTTGATTGATTGGTGGACCATTTTGTTTCCAGTCAGCCCCTAAAGAATGTTTGGGTCTACTGTAGTACTAGTGAAACTTCATAGAGTGAATTCTAGATAAAACCTGAACAATTAGAAAAATAGTTATAGTTATTTTTTAAGTATATGTTAAGCATTTGAGTTATGCACATTTAAGAATTAATCAAACCAAAAGATATTTTACACAATTATTGAAATACTAATGGCTTTATTCAGGGAGAAAACAATTTGTGGACATCAAAATATAAACAATATAATATTTGATTGCAAAATCAAAATTAAAATAAAAAAGGTATCTGCATGTACCTATAAACATAAAAATGACGCTATATAAATCTAGTATGATACTCCACTGAAGGCATTATTTTTTAGGCTCATGCAACAACAGCAAGAACAAAAAAACACCCTTTTTCACAGAACTAAGGCACTTTAGCAACATAAAGACCAATGCCCCCCACCCCCAAATGTGACAAACAAACATTTCCTTACACCCCTTAGTTTATTTGACACAGATTATTCCTCATTCCTGTTTTAATGAAGGAAATCATTCCTGATGATTTAGGTCACTTGACAGACAATGGCTTATTTTCATAGACAGTTAGGATATACTGATATTTCTTGTCAACAGTCTCATCTGACTTGCATTTCTCTAGGAAAAGATGAATCATTGTAGATGATTACTGGGGCCCATTATTTTCTGATCAGTTAAAGTTGCTGCTGTGAAGATGTCAGCTTTGGCTTCATTATGCTTTGATCAATACCAGAATACTGAAGGCATCTTTGTTAAGGAATGAGGAAAGATCTTATTGGATTATAGAAACACAGTTGACCAGTTTAGCAAGATTGTTACTCTTAATTTAGTCATATTATTTCTCGGAGAAGAAATCCTGGCTTGTGTGAGAGTATGATTCTCTTAAATTTCTGGTAGGTAGTAAAAGCTCAGTAAACACACAAAAATGGAAATTTAATTGTCATTCACAGGTATGTCTCATCCCAAACTCCACTGTTAACAGGGTGATTTGAGCAATTATATATATCTAAAGTGTAAGATATTTAACTTACTTTAACCAGCTGTTAATAAGGCTGAGGTAAAGCAGTTTAGCATTATGTGTCATCTGACATTTGATTGTTACTTGAGACTTATGAACTTCTTGATGGATTTTCACTAAACTTGGTCAGAATCATCCTTGCATGGATGGACTTCACAAGCTTTTTCCAGATGAAAAACTACTACCTGACTTCTTTTTAAGGGTGGTCACAGATGGAAATAGATAAAAAAAATCTTAAAATGACTTCTTGTGAACTACTTGATGAAAATTCACCTAACTTTGTATATAATATCCATACATTGGCCTCTCTCAAGGTCCTGCTTGACCATTTATATGGACTATAAATGTTAAGAACAGAAAAAAAACTTCAAACTTTATATTCTCATGGAATGCTTGTTTTATCTTCACCAAACATAGTTTGTAGCATTGTTGTATTGTTCTCTATCAAGTTTGTTATCCCCCGACGAAAGTCAGAGGGATATAGTTTTGGCGTTGTCCGTCTTTCCGTCCGTCCAGAGCCATATCTAGGAAATGGTTGGGAATATTTATTTATAACTTCATATACATGTTCACCACTATGAGTTCTTGCGGCCCGTCAAGTTTCAGTCAGATTGCCCAAGTAACACCAGAGTTATAGCCCTTAGAAGTTTCTAGTGTTAATTATATAGGGTACTATAAATATGGCAATTTCTGCATCATAACTTTTGATATATTTGACCTAGAACTATGAAACTTAAACAGAATTTAGATCACCATAATGTGGTTGTGTACACACAATTTAGTTTGGATTATTTGTAAATTAAGAGTCCTTAATTGTATAAAATCCAATATTTGTACATAACAAACTTACATTTGTAGAATTTCATTAAATTCTTCATCTTTTCCATGAAAATTTATTGTAACATGTGAGTGTGTACCCACACCTGTCCCCCTTACCTTGACACACCCCTCCCTTCCCGACACCCCCCCCCCCACCACACCAAAACAAAAAAAAATAACATTCATAATTTACATTTTTTTTAAAACAAACTATCCTGTTCACTACTATGGGTTATGCATCATTTCATCACAATTGCCTACGACTAAAAATTTAGAGCACTATAATGTGGTTGTGCACACACAATTTGTACGGATTTCTTTTGTAACTTCAGGTTATTGCCCTTTAATTGTATAAAAATCCACATATTTGTACATAACAAACTTACCATTTGGTAGAATTTCATTAAATTTCTTTCATTCTTTTCCATGAAAATTTATTGTAAACATGTGAAGTTGTGTACCCACACCTGGTCACCCCCTTACCTTGATCACACCCCCCCCCCCCCCCCCCCCCCCCCCCCCCCCCCCCCCCAACACACACCAAAAAAAAAAATAACCATTCCTTATTTTAGATTTTTTTAAACAAACTTCATATACATGTTCACTACTATGAGGTTATGGGGCCCATCAAGTTTCATACAGATTGCCCAAGTAACGCCAGACTAATCAATTTAGAGCACTATAATGTGGTTGTGCACACACAATTTTGTACGGATTTCTTTTGTAACTTCAGAGTTATTGCCCTTTAATTGTCTAAAAATCCACATATTTGTACATAACAAACTTACCATTTGGCAGAATTTCATAAAATTTCTTTCATTCTTTTCTGTGAACATTTATTATAAACATGTAAAGTTGCGCACCTACACCTGGTAACCCACTTGCCTTGGTCACACACCCTCCCCCTCCCAACCCAACTCACCCACCCACCCTACACCCCCCCCCCCCCTAAAAAAAAATAAAAAAATAAATTCTTATTTTAGTTTTTTTTCAAACTTTCCATGATTATTTATCAAGATACAAGTTGTACCATTCCCCCACCTCACTCCTCCACCCAGTCATGCCCACCACTGATCATGCATCCTCTGCCCCACCCCCACACACAATTTCACCCTTTTACCTTTTTTTTTTAATGTTCCATCCCATCAGTATTTATAATCAACATGTGAAATTTTGTTTCCTCTCCCGTTCCCCTGCACCCACACCCAGTAAAAAAATAAATATATACATATATATATTTCTATTCCTTTTTTTTTTTTTTTTTTTTAAATGTTCAAACCTTCAACATGTTAAGTTGTGACGTACTGCACAAACCTTGCCCTCAGCCATGTTCAAGATATCTTACCTGTGTTCTCTTAAGGACATCTGTTCTTTTTAAGTTCAAATGTTAAACAGCAACACCTGGTGCCAAACCACTCAAAGACAATATTTCGTTCCAGTTAAACTTCAAGCTCACATTTCAATTAACTGCATTTAATTTTAAAAGCTAAGCTTATTACAGTAAGCATATCCCATTCAAAATAGATTCTTAAGTCAGGATCAAAGTATCATACATTTATTATGTACACTTTAATTAAACATCTGTTTTCTGATAAATTGATTTTGACTAATGAAATTATTTGCTTCTTATTAACATCCTTTAATAACTTTTTGCCGGATATATTTTTTTGCCATTCCTCACCACAAACCCTTTCGGTGGGGGATACCAATTCATCGAATTTGCTTGTTTATTATAGCTCATCTTGACCTCTTTCAAGGGGCTACCAGAGCTAAGAAGAGTTATATAATTGAATTGTTGGCAATTTTTAAAATCATTTTTAGCAAGCTCCATGTTATAATGTTGCATTGGCAGTTTGGAAATAGTTTAAATAATGATGGTGTTACAGTACAAGTAAAAATGATGTATATCCATTTTCAGTTTTATCTCCATACAATAGATGCATAATTAACCCCTTGAAATAATTATAGTGTATAAAATTGGAAAATTGAATAGATCTGTTCAGTAGTGTATGGTTCATTTTAGGTTCATTCCATTTATGGCTCTGTTTTCCTCTTGTTGACATTTTACTAACAGTAGGATTTATGCTGCATGACCTGCCTGGATAAAGGTCTCTCAGTTTGTAGGCTTTAACCTCTTCCCTGCTAAATTTCTATAATGAACTTGTCCATCTTTCAATTTGGACAGTACCATTAACTGTTAAAAGGGATGAATACCAAAAAGATACTGACTGAATAACGAACAGAGCAGATCATGATCAGATTGCACAGACGTGCAGGCTGATCATGATCTGCACTGGTCACAAAGGCAGAATCAATCGTGTCCAGCATGGTAAGGGTTAATTATTGTTGACTTTTTACTGCTATTTGAATGAGAAACCAAAATCTGGTTTGAATGTATTTTTTAGTGGAATTGAATATAAAAATTGTACAAACAGAAAGCATGGGGGAAGACCAAACTTGTAGGAAGATTGCCTCTTCTGTGCAGTAAATTGCAGTTTGTTTAAAAATAAAGAAAATATTTAGACTACAGTATCAGGATAGAATGGCTGGGCTTTCGATAATCCCAGAGATTTCCCAGAAAAAAAATACAGAAACCTTACTGGCAGGTGGTAACTGATAAAGCACCCATCAAGATCAGTGTCTGTTGCCTCATACCTCAAGCTATTATAATGTTACACAGGTGCTTTTGTTTTCTTACTCATAATTAGCTATTATATACATTATTTACAGGTATGTCTAGTCATATAACTTGTGTTTTAAGTTTATTATGTTTTGTAAAACATTAAAATCAGCAGAATCTTCCTTCATTGCTTCATATCAGGAACTTTTGGTCTTTTAATCTTTGATCATTTTGTACAAACATTTCTTTGAAGATACCAGCAAAAATAATCAACCTGGAGTAGTGAAAAAGTGTTAAAGGCAGTCAGTTGCATTTGAGCAACATATTTTCAGTTTTGGTATATTTTGTCAGAGATTTATTTAAGGGGTAAAAAAGACCCATTACCTAGAGTTAAATCCCTATTAGAAATGTGAATTTTATTACTTTGATGAAATTTTGCAATTAACTCCCTTTATTTTTATAGCAGGCTATTTCTTTTTATCTCAATATGATTTGTAGTTTTACATTTACATTTGATAGATATAGGGATATTTCAACTAGGGATAAGTCCCAGCGCATACAGTTTGTGTGTCTCAGCACATATAGTTTGTGTGTCCCAGCACATACCGGTGGTATGTCCCAGCACATACAGTTTGTGTGTCTCAGCACATATAGTTTGTGTGTCTCAGCACATACAGGTTGTGTGTCCCATTTAAGGTAACTATTTGTAAGGTTTGAGTTCAGTCATCACACTAGTCCAGGCAACAGGACCAATTCAGTTCAATTAATTTATTTTACTCATTTCATTACATAATGAAGAAAACATAAAAATCATAGCAATCTTGCTAGAAAGGCTAAACATAGCTGTTAATTAGTACTAAAATATAGTAGCTCTGTCAAGTGCCTTGTTGGGGGAAAACCGAACTTCAGACTTGTAGGTCTTTTGAAAAATTATACATGGGATGTATCTGAAATTGTTAGACTGATACACAGTCAAACCTGTGTCAGCACAGTCAAACCTGTGTCAGTCAAGGGAACATGTCAACTTGGCTACTTTAGACAGGTGACCACCTAATGCAGGTAGTGATTCTTTTGTGTGGAAACCATAGTACCTGTTTATAACATGTGGTTAAAGTATGTATATTGTATTCTAGTAATGTAGAATGGATGATGCTATTGTTGTTTTAGGATAAACACAAACAAAAAATTACGTTTGTGTAAATTTGATCGGAAGTTGAAAAATAAACCAAAAAGAGGTGTGAACTTACTGTTATTTGGGTCAGAAAAAGAATTTTTGAATAACAAACAGTGGTTTCTGACCCTATTAACAGGTCTGAGATTTTTCAGGACTGGTCCTTATTTCAGGCTTTCGAGTGCTAGAATTTTCCTATTTAACTCTATTGAAAGAGGACATTTCAGGCCTTTGAGTGCTAGAATTTCCCTATTTAAGTATTGAAAGAGGATATTTCAGGCCTCCGAGTGCTACAAGTTCCCTATATAACTCTATTGAAAGAGGATATTTCAGGCTTTCGAGTGCTAGAATTTCCCTATAAAACTCAATTGAAAGAGGATATTTCAGGCTTACGAGTGCTAGAATTTCCCTATAAAACTCAATTAAAAGAGGATATTTCAGGCCAACGAGTGCTAGAATTTCCCTATAAAACTCAATTGAAAGAGGATATTTCAGGCTTACGAGTGCTAGAATTTCCCTATAAAACTCAATTGAAAGAGGATATTTCAGGCCAACGAGTGCTAGAATTTCCCTATAAAACTCAATTGAAAGGGGATATTTCAGGCTTTCGAGTGCTAGAATTTCCCTATTTAACTCTATTGAAAGAGGATATTTCAGGCTTTAAAAAGTAGATTTTCAGGCTTTTGGTTTTTGACTGAATTCCAGGCCTGCTTATAATGCTGATGGCCATTTTTGTGGGGTTCAAAGTGATCATTAATGACAGGTGACTGCCTATGAAGGGTGGCCATTAACACAAGTTTTACTGTATTATGAAATAGTTATATTTGTAGAAATTTGAAATTGTTGTGGTTTGATGATATCATAGTAGTAGATGCTGTAGGAGAAGGGATGGATGGTAAATTCATGAACATTCCAATCATCAATAATGATGTTATTGACATTACCAACTTTCCCAATCTGTCAGCATCCTACAGGTAACCCAAATGTTTTCTTTAGCCCAAGTTTTACTTGATAGGTATTAGCCCTGCATGAATGACCTATCTACAGGGATCAGTCCATTGAAGTTAGATTAGTGTGCCATAGAGAAAATTTGAGAAACTTCACAAGTGGTTGTAATAAACTCATTAGTTCAGTAGATTATATTCTTCACCTTCAAGCTCTCTGGTTTTGATCCTCAAACAGGATAGTCTGTTGTGTAGGCTTGTTACAATATATCCTCAGGATTTTTTGTTATATTTTTTATTTCATGTTTTATTTTGTGATACTGGATATTATGCCTTTATAATGTTATGTTGAAACCTTCAAAGAGATATTGGGTATTTATTACATTATTGTCGTATATATAACATGCATCAAACAGGCAGTATATTAGATAATTTGTATGTATTATGAGTCATTTACATACACTAACTGGTTATAGTATAAATATTAATATGTTTATATTATACATTCATTTTGATGTCCATGAATTCATGTCCTTGTAAAATACAGGGGTGATGAAATTACTGATGAATCTGGAAATCCAGATTTGAAGACTCTGAGATCAATGTAAATCTGTTGAGTTTTCGTAGGGGTGGTGGAGGGGCTGCAATTCCAAGGCAGGGTCAAGGGGTCCACCCCTAGCCCCCTTCAGGGACTTGTGCCCCCGCCCCCAGCACCCACCCAAGGCTTTCGGGATTTTAAGAGATTTCATTTTTTTTGCATACGACAAACTCCTCTCTCGATCATTTAATGACTGATGAGCTTAAAATTCTTTATTCCCATTTGGACATCTAATAGCTGCCATTTTTTTTTTTTTTGCCAAGGTTCATTGAAAACTGTTTAAACATAAATATAGCACTAGTACTAGAGATAGTACCTAAGTTTTTCAAATCATAGGTTTGAAGTTAAAAAGCTTTGAAATGAAGACAAATGTCCATATATTACTCAAAAACAGAAATATAGACAATATTTTAACCAGAAGTGTGAAGTTATGAGCATTTAATATTTTCATGTTAACGAAAATTTTGTGATCAAGGAAATGTAACTCTTCTTGAACATGGAGAGCATAAACATCAAAGGGACATAATATAGTCAATATTTTCTAATTGGGTGCATTTGATTTAACATTCAACTTTGATCTGGATTGCTAAATAATGATCCATGATACTGTGTGCTAAAAATTTAGAACATCTGGAACAGTGTATTAACAGCAAAACTATGCTTTAGCAGAATCTAAATAGTTAAGCTGTAACTGGGACTCGAAGCCAGGACCTCTCACACCTAAGGCAGACACTCTACCACTTCCCTATAACAGCAGCAGCTAATAGCTATGCAGTTTAATTGCTGGATTACATTGCGTGAACTGGAACAATAATCGGTGAACTCCGGATTATCGGCATATTCGCTTTGTTACCTAACGGCAATTTTTGTGTAAAGAAAAAATATAATCTAATGCTGCCAACGCCATAATCGGTCAAATCTGCCCAAATTTCTCTGACGTGTTGTTCAGAGTATGAACTTACTAACTGGTAGTACCAGTGAAATATTACTTACACTGAATCTTTTATATTTGCCCTTTTTGCAGCTGTCGAACGGCAAAGACGGTGAGTTTTGTCCAAATATAAGTAATTATTTTACCAGTTTTGAGAGGATTTCAATTGATGGGAAATTACAGTTACAAACTAAATACCTTTCTGCAACACATGGAGTCATTAGCATTCACTGTCAATCAGTATTATGACTAAGATCGACTGTCATTCATTCATTTCAAAGTTTCATAGACAGAGTCCGTTGTTTACATTTTTATCGTAACCGGTGCACTTGTAAAAATCACTTTAGTTTTAAAAATCAAAGTATGCAAAGAGCTATGGTACGGCTTCTACTAGTACTATTAACACAATAGGAACATTCCCTCACAAACAACTATGCTGTTATTAACAGTTTTGAAAGTTTTTCAAACAACAAAATTATCTGCTGCCTTTATTTCTTTTAATGTATCAGATCTAACATGAAAAGCTTGCATTGTTTCATGTAATGATTTATTGCCCCAGGAAGTAATTTGCTGATAGCAAAAGTCTGTCTGTTTTCTTATTGATAATAGTTAAAATCATCTGTTTATATACAACTATATGATTTGAAGAAATAAAATTTATATTCAAGTTGGTTTGTGCCAAGTTCTTGCTCCTAATCCTAAATGTGAGATGTTTTAGCATTCAGTATAATGCAAAATTATTTTACAACATTACTGATTTAATGCACCCAGTTAGCTCTACACAGAGAGTAGAGCACAGCCAACCAAGAGGCCACATGTTTGATACATGGTTGAGCCAGATTTCCAGGTGAAAAAAGGCACCACATGTACAAATGTAGTTATTGTTGAAATTGAATTATTTTTGATCCCATGTTTCCACAATGAGCAGGATATAGTGAGAATAACTGACATATTTATAAGTCAAGGACATTTAATGTTTGTCTCTGATGCTACTGTGTCAACTCTCATGCTGGAAGGATGTTAGTGGTTGCACACGTTAGGAATCAGTGGTCATAAACTAAAGGTTAAGTTTACATTTAAAATGTCTTTTTAGAGCAAGAACCACTTTCTGTAGTTTGTATATACAAGTCTTTATTATGCCAGCAATTAATAATTACCTGACATACATTGTTTTAAGTTGTTTCTTCTGTGAAGTGTGCTGGTTGAAGAAACACACAAGAAAAGTTGCCTTTAATTTAAAGGCACTCGCGGTAGTTTTTTCGGACAGGTCGATATTTACCCCAACACCGTGCGAATTGGTTGTTCCTAATCCCCATACCGTACCAGTACCGTACATCTGTTTTCGGGAACTATCCGTTTTGTTTAGAGAATAGCGGAAACCTACATCTATAACATCTTAATACTTCAGAAATACATAAAAATCCGCTTATTAAGAAATCTGCCGTTTGATAATTTGATATGTTTATATTTAATGATTTATTAAAATTATTAAATTAGTGTGTCAACATTTATATACTTTCATGTATAATAATATATAAAAATATAAACAACTGCGAAAATATATTTCTAATAGACTTCAGCTTCCGTACATTTTCGCTGTTAACCGTACAAAACAGATTGTTCCCAAATATGGATAAACACTGAAAACAGTTTCCGTAGCATTTGTTGAGAAGCCTTTAACATACACCTTTCAAACTTGGTAGGATGATTGGCCAAATGGAGTAGTTAACCCCTATTGCTTTTTGAAGATCAATAGGATAAAGGTTAAGGATGCAGCAGCTGGAATGATTCCTCTCTGTTTCTTTAAGAATTCAGAAAAACAGTTTCTTCAGTCCCACCTTAAGCCAGTTTATTCCAGATGTTCCTCAGGTGAGCGACCTAGGACCATTTGGTCCTCTTGTTAACTATATTTGTCTTAATCTGTGGACAAAAACAGAATACTGTCAAGAGTTTGGCTGAATATATGTCCTTGTTTGAAATAAAAATTGGTTACATAATTTATTTTGTACCATTTTTCCTGCGTGCCTGCCACACCCCATTTCGTTGTAAGTTAATGTAAGCAAAATCTAATTTGGTGACCTACAAATTTTCTTTTTGTTTTAGATTAGGTAGACATAAGCAAATACATGTGCAGAGTTTGATTCATTTCTATTACGTGAAACTCGATAAAATAGCTGAAATACCAACTTAAGATCGACAAAAATATGAAAAAAATAACCATCGGGTCTGCAGAACAACTACTGTTGTTTTTTTAACAAAATCAATTTCTTTTGATTTCTCTGAGCATGTTTCTGGTAGAAATATTGTTTTCTTTTATAAAAATGCTTAGATTTCAAATTTATGCTATTAAAGTTATTGTACTTTACTGAAATACATGGTAGGAGTATGGACATTTTGAAAAATGTTCAAAATAGCATCATATCTGGGGACAAATAAAACTGAAACAGTGCTGGTGACCTAGTATTTTAAATTCATTTTTAGCTCATCTGATTTTTTGAAAAAAAATGATGAGTTATTGTCATCACTTGAGCGGTTGTCGGCGTCGCCGTCTGCGTCGGCGTCGGCATTGCCTGGTTAAGTTTTATGTTTAGGTCAGCTTTTCTCCTAAACTATCAAAGCTATTGCTTTGAAACTTGGAATACTTGTTCACCATCATAAGCTGACCCTGTATAGCAAGAAACATAACTCCATCTTGCTTTTTGCAAGATTTATGGCCCCTTTTGTACTTAGAAAATATCAGATTTCTTGGTTAAGTTTTATGTTTAGGTCAACTTTTCTCCTAAACTATCAAAGCTATTGCTTTGAAACTTGGAATACTTGTTTACCATCATAAGCAGACCCTGTACATCAAGAAACATAACTCCATCTTGCTTTTTGCAATAATTATTGCCCCTTTTGGACTTAGAAAATCAGTTTTCTTGGTTAAGTTTTATGTTTTTATCCTAAACTATCGAAGCTTTTGCTTTAAAACTTGCAACACTTGTTCACCATCATAAGCTGACCCTGTACATCAAGAAACATAACTCCATCCTGCTTTTTGCAAGATTTATGGCCCCTTTTGGACTTAGAAAATATCAGATTTCTTGGTTAAGTTTTATGTTTAAGTGAACTTTTTCTCTTAAACTATCAAAGCTATTGCTTTGAAACTTGCAACACTTGTTCACCATCATAAGCTGACCCTGTACAGCAAGCAACATAACTCCATCCTGCTTTTTGCAATAATTATTGCCCCTTTTGGACTTAGAAAATCATTTTCTTGGTTGAGTATTATGTTTAAGTATACTTTTCTCATAAGCTATCAAAGCTATTGCTTTAAAACTTGCAACAGTTTTTCACCATCATAAGTAGACACTGTACATCAAGAAACATAACTCTATCCTGCTTTTTGCAAGAATGATGGCCCTTTTTAGACTTAGAAAATCATGGATAGGACAATATTTCTATTATACAAAAAAAGTCAGATGAGCGTCAGCACCCGCAAGGCGGTGCTCTTGTTCAATACATCATAACATGACCTGTATTATACAGATTATTTCATCAAAATCTATAATTGCAAGAAAAAAAATCATGAAACTGCCTCGAGCATCTTTAAGTTATTTTTAGCTCATCTGATTTTTTGAAAAAAAAAATGATGAGTTATTGTCACCACTTGAGCGGTTGTCAGCGTCGGCGTCGGCATCGGCGTTGCCTGGTTAAGTTTTATGTTTAGGTCAGCTTTTCTCCTAAACTATCAAAGCTATTGCTTTGAAACTTGGAATACTTGTTCACCATCATAAGCTGACCCTGTATAGCAAGAAACATAACTCCATCTTGCTTTTTGCAAGATTAATGGCCCCTTTTGTTCTTAGAAAATATCAGATTTCTTGGTTAAGTTTTATGTTTAGGTCAACTTTTTCTCCTAAACTATCAAAGCTATTGCTTTGAAACTTGGAATACTTGTTCACCATCATAAGCAGACCCTGTACATCAAGAAACATAACTTCATCTTGCTTTTTGCAAGAATTATTGCCCCTTTGGACTTAGAAAATCAGTTTTCTTGGTTAAGTTTTATGTTTAGGTCAGCTTTTCTCCTAAACTATCAAAGCTATTGCTTTGAAACTTGGAATACTTGTTCACCATCATAAGCTGACCATGTACAGCAAGAAACATAACTCAATCCTGCTTTTTGCAAGATTTATGGCCCCTTTTGGACTTAAAAAATATCAGATTTCTTGGTTAAGTTTTATGTTTAGGTCAACTTTTTCTCTTAAACTATCAAAGCTATTGCTTTGAAACTTGCAACACTTGTTCACCATCATAAGCAGACCCTGTACAGCAAGCAACATAACTCCATCCTGCTTTTTGCAATAATTATTGCCCCTTTTGGACTTAGAAAATCATTTTCTTGGTTGAGTATTATGTTTAAGTCAACTTTTCTCATAAACTATCAAAGTTATTGCTTTAAAACTTGCAATAGTTTTTCACCATCATAAGTGGACACTGTACATCAAGAAACATAACTCTATCCTGCTTTTTGCAAGAATGATGGCCCTTTTTAGACTTAGAAAATCATGGGTAGGACAATATTTCTATTATACAAAAAAAATCAGATGAGTGTCAGCACCCGCAAGGCGGTGCTCTTGTTTAGCATTGAAGCAACTTTGTCCACACATTTTAGGTGAAAATTTTTTTCTCAAAAATCCATTAAATGTAACTTCCTAGTAAATAACCAAAACTGTTGTGCAGAAGGGAGTGAACCTGGTGGAAATGTTGAAAAATTTGACCCCAACCTTTTTTTTTGCAGTATGTTGGCAATGCTTTATCAGTATGTAAGAATTTGAGATAATGAGATGTTTTAATTACCATGGCATGATGTTATATATTGTTAAGCACACACTTGCATTGTCTGGATGCTCTTTACATGTTGAAATATAAAGTGGTAACCATTAAGTGTTCTGAAATTTAGATTGTAACAATGAATTTCAAGAATTGAGAAACAATGGCATTTGGAGAAATTACTTGATTCACTTTGAAAACAATGTTCATATATAAAAAGTTACTAAATGAAACATTTGATTGATAAAAAAGTGGAATATATTCAGTGAGATGCTTGACATAGATCAGGAATATCTGGATCTAGTAGATACATTACTACAGGTAGGTAAAATATAAACTTCTCTGGATACTCTCAGAAAAAAACTTTTCTTATTATACATTTGTTGAAGAAATAGAAGTGGGGCAGTTAAAAAGCAAGTCTGGAATCATACATTTTGTAATTATTAACATAAACTTTCTATTGCATTCTGCAGTTTGTATCATATTCCAGGTCTGCTTTTTGAAATTTTAGTCCATCTGTATTTGAAGCTGACAGAGTCAAATTATATATAATTCCTTCAAATGTAGACATCAATTGTCAGCCTTTTGGGTGTGAACTTACCATGTATAGTAAG
Organism: Mercenaria mercenaria; assembly: GCF_021730395.1. NCBI lineage: Eukaryota > Metazoa > Mollusca > Bivalvia > Venerida > Veneridae > Mercenaria > Mercenaria mercenaria. The sequence continues at coordinate 11,199,016 of NC_069373.1, forward strand.
AAATACTGGTCTCTCAATGTTCACATAACTGTAGAGGTATAAGAGTATAATGTAGTGTCAGTACTGAAGGCTTCAGCACTATACATGTTGTTGCATTAATGGTTATTTATGGATTGAAACAATTTTGTTTCTATGACGTTGTGTTTTCAGTTCTACCTCCAAGACACAAAAAGCAGCAATGGTACATTTGTCAATGATCAGAGACTGTGTAAAGGTGGGGAAGAGAGTCCGCCACGGGAAATCTACTCCGGAGACCTTATACAGTTTGGTGTCAATGTCATGGAAAACAACAGACGAGGAGAGAAAAGTAAGCTGTTTGGGGGGATTTGTTCTGTAGATTTGTGAATAGGTTTTTGTATTAAAGACAGAACACGTGATATTTATTCTTTGTTTCTAAGATAGAATGTATGTTTGATTAAGGTTGGATTTTTTTTTTCAAAAAGCATTTAATTGTATGTGTTGAAAGAAAATGTCTATAAAAACAGGTTTGAAAGCCTTGTCACATGTGTATAGTGATTGGACTGACATATTTAATAGAACTTTTTAAAGTTGATGCATGCCTTTGCATTGTAGCTGACAATAAAAACTCATTCTTCAAAATAATCTATTCTAATGATGTAAACTGTTCGAACATTAATAAAAATAGGATTTGAAATGAATGTGTTGAAAGAAAAAAAGCAGAGAAAAGGCAATGTTGTAATATTAAAACATGACTAACTATATTTTTCAGTCACCCATGGCTGTATCATAGCAACAATCACATTGTTCCATCCAGATGGAAGAGAGGCCAAACCTGTGTAAGTTATATGGATACAATGTACATAATTCCTTGCTACAGCCAGATTTCCTGGTATGCTAGGCTCTATGGGCTTATAATTCATTCAGTTAGGAGTACAATTTAGACAGTGTCTGGGGTATCCACTATCTTACAGATTGAGTCAGAGGTCAGATTGTTTACAGCTCACTGAAACTGCACTAAGACAGATATGTCTAAGCTAAGAGATATTGTGGTAGATCCACACAAATGTAATACCAAAATTACTCAGATTTTATTGTAATGAAATATTGAGGATATTTATTGTACTCCCGAACAACAAAGTTGTATGGGGGTATACTGGTTTTAGGTTTGTCTGTCTGTCTGTCTGTCTGTAGACACCAATCTTGTGTGCACCAACTGTCCTCATCCCCTTAACACAATTTAATGAAACTTCACACAAGTGATCTGTAACAACAGTAGTTGTGCATGGGGCATGTTAGGTTCTTTCAGAAAAAAAAATTTCAGAGTTATGGGACTTGTTTTTTGTTACTGCACTATATACATAGAGTCTGCATATGCAATCTTGTGCGCGCCTAATCTCCTGAACCCATGCAATTTAATGAAACTTAAACAAGTGATCAGTAATAACCCTAGTTGTGCATGGTGCATGTTAGGTTCTTTCAGAAAAAAATTCTGCACAGTTTTGGGACTTTGTTTTTTGTTAATATACTAATGATACTATATACATACAGTCTGCATATGCAATCTTGTGGGCACCTAATCTCCCGAACCATTGCACACAATTTAATGAAACTTCACACAAGTAATCAGTAGTAATCCTAGTTGTGCATGGTGCATGTTAGGTTCTTTCAGAAAAATATTCTGCGAAGGCATGGGACTTTGTTTTTTGTTACTATACTATATACATAGAATCTATGTACATACAGTCCACATAATTATGCAATCTTGTGTGCGTCAAATTGCAATGTACTGTGTCAGTGCATGAGTGGGATACATTCATCATCTTCAGTGATAGCTCTAGTTTGTTTCAGTGCAAGATCAAAAAAATTATCTCATTTAGTGAACATTATTGAGTGTCCGAGTGAAAATGTATGTGAAAGATATTTTGATCTTGCATAAAAAATGAGCTGTTTCTTTTTTATTTCGAATAGTTTTGTACCAGTGAAAAGTACCTAGTATATCTTTCTATGTGAAATTACCAGAGAAATTTCACTCTGATGTTTCAGTTATGTGAAAATGATGTAATAAAATGCATATTTTTCCTTTTGCTTTTATTACTGTTGTTTGTTGTCATCTTTCATACTAGAACTTTTAATATTAAGTTTTATATGTTCAGTAGTTTGCTTAGAAATACTCTGATATGTGGAGCAATTTAATATTGTTCTTCCTTTAATTTTGTGTAATGGAGTTTTGAAGAGTTGTGTATAAAAAGGCTAGACTGTCAACAATTTTTGTTTCAAATGCAGTATTAAAAGGACCTTGTATATCTGAAGTAAAAGAATTAAAAGGATTTTCTGACTAATTTCACATTATTGAAAACAAAGAGTCATTTCTAGATTTATTGGCCATTTTTGTGTTTCTGAAATGTATTTAGCAGGAAATGATGTTATTGAATAACTGGTCAAATTGAGAAATCAGGTTAATATGTTGTTAACTGGCAGGAAAACTTTATCTTAAACATGCATCACATTTGAAAACTGTGTATTTATTCATAATATAAAGTCGTCATAACTGGTGACATTTCTGCAATCCTATTACATCCCTTGTTTATGGTGTAATTATTGTTATTATATGTAATTAGGAAATGTCTAAATTAACAGTTTACAAGGTGCTTTTATGTTGTGAAGCTTCAACTTTGTGGAAAGATGTTTGGTGGTAAAACGTGACAATATTTTATTGACAAAAATGGGATGTATTCTTTCGATTTGCAAGCATTCATGGTTAGTTTTGTGTTTATTTATCTTAGGGCAGTTACACATGGATGTACTCCTTGTAACAGTCAGTAAAAAAAAATTGGAACTATTAGCAGTGACATTTTTGCATTATGTTTATAAACTTGTCATACTGCACGGATGAAGAATGGGGTTAGTTTCTTATCTGTTGTTTAAAAAGTGAAAGTGTGCACTATCGGTATTATGTAATCTTCTACAGACAAACTGTATATTTGTGCATTTCAGCTTGTTCAACACACCAACCCCAGGAATTACGATACAGTCCCAGGAGTTGTATAGGCTAGCTCAATACTTACAGGAAGCACTTCACAGGGAAAAAATGCTTGAACAGAAATTGTCAACCCTTCAAAAACTTGTACAAAATACTCAGGAATCTTCTGAAGGGGGATGGCAGGTTAGTTATATATTAGTTGATAATGAACAAAAATGCTTCATTGAAATCCTGGAGCATTCTCTGTATTTTTATGCCCCCGAAGGGAGGCATATAGTTTTTGAACCGTCTGTCAGTCTGTCCCCAATTTTCGTGTCCGGTCCATATCTTTGTCATCGATGGATGGATTTTCAAATAACTTAGCATGAATGTGTACCACAGTAAGACAACGTGTCGCGCACAAGACCCAGGTCCGTAGCCCAAAGGTCAAGGTCACACTTAGACATTAAAGGATAGTGCATTGATGGGCGTGTCCGGTCCATATCTTTGTCATCGATGGATGGATTTTCAAATAACTTGGCATGAATGTCATGGTTCGCACAGGCCATGAAAAGTCCTTGAATTTGATGCCTACTCCTTGAAAACTACTTGAATTTTGTAACAGTCAGAAACTACTTGAAAACTACTTGAATTTAGGAAAAAACGTACAAAAGATGGCAAATAGTCCTTAAATTGGTCGGGTGCGAAGTGAAAACGGACAGACATTATAAACGGACCAAAATAAACTAAAAACCAACGAAAAAACAACAACCGTTACCGCCATTAGGGCCTGCCACGGAGTCGGCGATAGTACGGTACGGTACTGTACTTTACAGGTTTTATGCTCTTTCAAGTAATTTTCACACTGTGTAATTTATCCGCGATGCATAAGGTCATTTTTCCAGGAAGAAAAACATGAGTTCTAAAATGTACAATTGTGTCTTTTCGCAAAAGTGGCTTACTGATGACAATTATAAACATTGGCTACGGGAATTCAAAGGCGAAAAACGAAAATGCCTTTGTGTTTTTTGTGACAAGATAATCGACATCGCTGCTATGGGAGGAAGTGCATTAAAATCACATTCCAAAAGTGAAAAACATAAAAACAGCTCTGCCATGAGAAGTTCGACTGAAACAATTGATGCTTTTTTTCGCTCCTAAGCATGTAAGAGAGTCAACACAGGATATAAATAATAACGACTTGACAATACCGCCCCCAACCCCACCTACTGTGAAAATACATAAATCTTGTGTTACATTGTTTAATTTTGTCCTAAATTGGATTTAAATTGGTTATTTCATGTCTCAGCAACAGTGACGTTGCGCCCATTTTAGTCCTTGAAAATGGAGGAAAACTACTTGAAAACTCCTTGAAAACTACTTGAATTTTTTTTGGGAAGGTCTGTATGAACCATGAATGTGTACCACAGTAAGACGACGTGTCGCGTGCAAGACCCAGGTCCGTAGCTCAAAGGTCAAGGTCACACTTAGACATTATAGGATAGTGCATTGATGGGCATGTCCGGTCCATATCTTTGTCATCGATGGATGGATTTTGAAATAACTTGGCTTGAATGTGTACCACAGTAAGACGACCTGTCGCGCGCAAGACCCAGGTCCGTAGCTCAAAGGTCAAGGTCACACTTAGACTTTAAAGGATAGTGCATTGATGGGCGTGTCCGGTCCATATCTTTGTCATTCATGCATGGATTTTAAAATAACTACGCATGAATGTGTGACACAGTAAGACGACGTGTCGCGCGCAAGACCCAGCTCCTTAGGTCAAAGGTCCTAAACTCTAACATCGGCCATAATTATTCATTCAAAGTGCCATCAGGGGCATGTGTCATCCTATGGAGACAGCTCTTGTTATATCAGGTTTTCTTTGATCTTACTCCGCAAAATCAGAAATATTGTAGAAGGATTAATTTTTAGTATTTTAGTCTGTAGCAGCAATAGTGCTAAATTGCTAATAATATGTAATTTAACAAATAGTTAAATCTTATGAAAACTGGCTGAAATAACATATTTGCTCTTTCCGCGATATGAGAATTTTTAATTTGGCCAATGTATTAATACTGAAAATTATATTTGGCCCAGCAAAATATCTTATTATCCCCCGCCGATGAAATCAGGAGGTGGGTATTGAAATGGCGTTGTCCGTCCATGTGTCCGCAGCCATTTCTCAGTAACTAGCAGGTAGAATTTCATAAAACTTGAAATAAACATGAACCACATACTGCGATGATGTCCGTCATGTTTTTTTTTTGATTGGTCAATTTTCCTTAGAGTTACTGCCCTTGATTTAATGAAAAATCCACGTCTGCAGCCATTTCTCAGTAATAAGCTGGTAGAATTTCATGAAACTTAAAATAAATATGAACCAACATACTTCGATGATGCCCGTCATTTTTTTTTTTTTAATTGGTCAATTTTCCTTAGTGTTATTGCCCTTGATTTAATGGAAATTCCACTTCCAGAGCCATATTGGTAGAATTTCATTAAACTTCTGTCATTCTTTTCCATGTACATTTATTATAAACATGTGAAGTTGTGTACCCACACCTGGGCACCCCCTTGCCTTGGTCACCCCCCCCCCCCCCCCCCCCCCCCCCCAAAAAAAAATTCATTCCTTATTTTGAATTTATTACAAACCTTCCATGAATATTTATCAACATGCAAAGTTGTACCGTTCCGCTACCTCAGCCAGTCATGCCCACCACTCCAATCATGCATTCCTGCCCCCCCCCCCCCCCCCCCCCCCCCACACACACACACACACACACACTGTTTTTTTCTTTCATTTTTATTCCTCCGCCATGGCGGAGATATTGTCTGTAACAAAATCGTGTCCGGTCCATATCTGCTAAACCCCTTGAAGGATTTTCATGGAACTTGGGTCAAATGATCACCTCATCAAGACGATGTGCAAAACCCATGAGTCAGCCTTGTCGGTTCAAGGTCTAGGTCACAACTCAAGGTCAAAGGTTTGAGCCTGCCATTTTGTGTGCGCTCTATATCTCCTCAACCCCTTGAAGGAATTTTATAAAACTTGGGTCAAATGATCACCTCATCAAGACGATGTGCAGAACCCATGAGTCAGCCATGCCGGCTCAAGGTCAAGGACACAACTCAAGGTCAAAGGTTTGAGCCTTCCATTTTGTGTCCGCTCTATATCTCTTAAACCCCTTGAAGGAATTATATAAAACTTGGGTCAAATGATCACCTCATCAAGACGATGTGCAGAACTTATGAGTCAGCCATGTCGGCTCAAGGTCAAGGTCACAACTGAAGGTCAAAGGTTTGAGCCTTCCATTTCGTGTCCGCTCTATATCTCCTAAACCCCTTGAAGGAATTTTATAAAACTTGGGTCAAATGATTACCTCATCAGAACGATGTGCAGAAATTATGAGTCAACCATGCCAGCTTAAGGTCAAGGTCACAACTAAGGGTTGAAGGTTTGAGCTTTCCATTTGGTGTCCACTCTGTATCTCCTTAACCCCTTGAAGGATTTTCATCAAACTTGGGTCAAATGATCACCTCATCAAGAACTCATGAGTCAGCCATGTCGACTCGAGGTCAAGGTCACAACTGAAGGTCAAAGGTTTCAGCTCTGTATCTTCTAAACCCCTTGAAGGATTTTCATGAAACTTTGGTCAAATGATCACCTCATCAAGACGTTGTGCAGAATTCATGAATCAGCCATGTCAGTTCAAGGTCAAGGTCACAGCTAAAATCAAAGGTTTACCCTTTCACTATCCATAGCAGTGGCGGGGGATTTAGCTGTCTTTCAGACTGCCTTGTTTATTTTCTATCAATATTTATAATCAACATGTGAAGTTTTGTACCCTCACCCGGTCTCCTCCCACCCCCACCCCCTAAAAAAATATATTTCTTTTCCATTCCTTTTTTAGTTCGACTTTCCAAAGAAAAAGTAGAGCTATTGTACTTGCCCCGGTGTCTGCGTTGGCGTCGCCGTTGGTTAAAGTTTTTGATAGTCAAATATCTCTGTTACTATTAAAGCTGTTGACTTGAAACTTAAAATAGTTATTTACTATCAAAGTCTACACCAGGGGAAACAATCCCCATAACTCTGATTTGAATTTTGACAGAATTATGCCCCTTTTTAACTTAGAATTTTTGGTTAAAGTTTTTGATAAAGTCAAATATCTGTTACTATCAAAATCTACACCAGGAGAAAAAATCCCCATAACTCTGATTTGAATTTTGACAGAATTATGCCGCCTCGGTAGCCTAGTGGTAGAGCGTCCGCTTCGAGTGCGGGAGGTCGTGGGTTCGATCCCCGGCCGCGTCATACCAAAGACGTAAAAAATGGTACTAGCAGCTTCCTCGCTTGGCGCTCAGCATTAAGAGGGTAGTGCTAGGACTGGTCAGCCTGGTGTCAGTATAATGTGACTGGGTGGGGTATCATGTCACGTGTCTCTAGAGGTCACATTTTTCATGGGATCTTTATGAAAATGGGTCAGAATGTTCATCTTGGTAAATTCTAGGTCAAGTTCGAAACTGGGTCACGTGCCTTCAAAAACTAGGTCAGTAGGTCTAAAAATAGAAAAACCTTGTGACCTCTCTACAGGCCATAATTTTCAATGGATCGTCATGAAAATTGGTCAGAATGTTCACCTTTATGATATCTAGGTCAAATTCGAAACTGGGTCAGGTGCGGTCAAAAACTTGGTCAGTAGGTCTAAAAATAGAAAAACCTTGTGACCTCTCTAGAGGCCATATATTTCACAAAATCTTCATGAAAATTGGTCAGAATGTTCACCTTGATGATATCTAGGTCAAGTTCGAAACTGGGTCATGTGCCATCAAACACTAGGTCAGGAGGTCTAAAAATAGAAAAACCTTGTGACCTCTCTAGAGGCCATATATTTCACAAGATCTTCATGAAAATTGGTCAGAATGTTCACCTTGATGATGTCTAGGTCAAGTTTGAAAGTGGGTCACGTGCCGTCTAAAACTAGGTCAGTAGGTCAAATAATAGAAAAACCTTGTGACCTCTCTAGAGGCCATATTTTCCATGGGATCTGTATGAAAGTTGGTCTGAATGTTCATCTTGATGATATCTAGATCAAATTCGAAAGTGGGTCACGTGCCGTCAAAAACTAGGTCAGTAGGTCAAATAATAGAAAAACCTTGTGACCTCTCTAAAGGCCATATTTTTCAATGGATCTTCATGAAAGTTGGTCTGAATGTTCATCTTGATGATATCTAGGTCAAGTTCGAAACAGGGTCATGTGCGGTCAAAAACTAGGTCAGTAGGTCTAAAAATAGAAAAATCTTGTGACCTCTCTAGAGGCCATTCTTGTGAATGGATCTCCATAAAAATTGGTCAGAATGTTCATCTTGATGATATCTAGGTCAAGTTCGAAAGTGGGTCACGTGCCCTCAAAAAGTAGGTCAGTAGGTCAAATGAAGAAAAAACGTTGTGACCTCTCTAGAGGCCTTATTTTTCATGGGATCTGTATGAAAGTTGGTCTGAATGTTTATCTTGATGATATCTAGGTCAAGTTTGAAACTGGGTCAACTGCGATCAAAAACTGGGTCAGTAGGTCTTGAAATAGAAAAACCTTGTGACCTCTTTAGAGGCCATACCCTTGAATTGATCTTCATGAAAATTGGTCAGAATGTTCACCTTGATGATATCTAGGTCAAGTTTGAAACTGGGTCACGTGCCTTAAAAAACTAGGTCAATAGGTCAAATAATAGAAAAACCTTGTTACCTCTCTAGAGACCATATTTTTCAATGGATTTTCATACAAATTGGTCAGAATTTTTATCTTGATAATATCTAGGTCAAGTTCAAAACTGCGTCACATGAGCTCAAAAACTAGGTCACTATGTCAGATAATAGAAAAAACGACGTCATACTCAAAACTGGATCATGTGGGAAGAGGTGAGCGATTCAGGACCATCATGGTCCTCTTGTTTGAATATTGAATTCAGGTGTAGACAACTGAGACTGAATCATGTCTATAAGATTTTCCATAACAAGTCTCCCAGTTACATGCATGAACACTTTACAAAATGCAGTGATATCCATTCTTACGGGAGCAGATCACATTTAAATTTTTATACGCCACAAGTCGATGGGTTTACATCAAATTCATTTTATTACAATGCAATTAAGGACTGGAATAAGTTACCAGCTGACATAAAATCAGCAAAGTCCAAGGCTACTTTTAAGAAACTTTTAAAGAAACATCTATTAACAGAAATGGAAAGAGATGAGAAATCTTTATATATATTTTTTTAACTGGTTTTGTTTTAACATTTTTATGAAATTAGTGTTTAGTATTTGTGTTATCATGTCAATTCGTGTAGAAAGTTATTAGACTCTTAGTTTCTGCATATGTTTGTATCATGGTGTCATTGATTTTGTAAGACCTATATAATATGCTTATGACACATACACCTAAATCCGTCACTCATAAGATCATGACGTGTTAACACCTTTGTACTCAAAAAAAGGAATACTGTTTTAAAATGGAATGTATCTACCACTCTATAATATGTAATATAACAACGTAAGATCATTATCTTATGATTGCATTATCACTTTTATACCATCATGTGACAGTTCTAAGAAGAGTAATTAGTCACTTAAGATCTAAATGTGACAGCATGGACCCCGTTGGAAATAAGTTTTTGCATGTAAATGCTGAAGCTTAACGGGCAATCCAGTGCACTATCTTCAATTTGAAATTATAAATACTGGAACAAGTATTACAACTATCTAGAGGTGATATTGATATCTTTTACATTTTTTGTTTCAGTAACTATATATTCAAACCAAGAATAACATCCTGTGATAAATTATAATCAATATTATATGATAGATGTCTTTAATGTTACAACTGTGATATCTGTGAAATGCTGTGATAATTTATTATGCTATGTAATTTGTATTGACATGTAGTGCACAAATAAAATTATTATTATTAAGCTATTAAGCGCGCTGTCTTACGAACAGCTCTTGTTTAAAAAATGTTCTAACCTTCAACACACACACCCACCCCGCCACCAGCCATGTTCAAGATATCTTACTTGATTGTGCTCTTTTAAGGACATCTGTTCTTTTATGTACAAGTGTACATGTTAAATAGCAACACTTGGTGCCAAACTACATTAAGACAATATTTCATTCTAGTTACACTTCAACTCACATTTTAAATAACTCCATTTAATTCTAAAAGCTTAGCTTATTACATTAAACATATTCCATTCAAAATAATTTCATTACTCAGGATCAACATAACATACATTTATTGTGTACACTTAAAACATTCATTTTCTGTTAAATTGATTTTGACTAATGAAATTATTTGCTTCTTAGTAACATCCTTAACTTTTTGCTGGATATATTTTTTTGCCATTCCTCACCACAAACCCTTTCGGCAGGGGGATACCAATTCATCGAATTTGCTTGTTTTGTATGTGTCTTGGGTTCCAACATGATTTACACTTTGGGGAGAACATGTGTAATCGACCTAATAGCTCAGTAGGGGGGCATAGGAACAGTATTAATTGTTAATGTTTTATTTCCACGAGCTCCTGTTCGCTTCATGAATGAAACTAAACAATCTTTGTCTGTTTTGTCAACTTCTTTGACATGTCCTACATGCCACTTCTTCTCATACTGCACCGCCACCCATTCATCCTCATCAATATCACCCACTGTTTCATTCAGTCAACGTGTGTATCATCAGCCTGTTCATTGTTTCTCTCATCAGCTAGTGCATGAACTTCAACAACATGTGTTTCCATCTGCTCTTCGTTTCTTTCGTCAGCTTTGTCATTGATGTGTACGTTACTTTCTCGTATAATCTTGTGTTCATCAAAATCATGATGGGTACAATTTCGACACTGTTCACAATAACAGGATGTGGATCGTGCTTTTATCATACCTCTTGTACTACTAAACACTTGGTGAATTTTCATTGTCCCTTTTACTGGAACAAGACTCTTACTAGCTTGGTCCAGTTCATTTCTTGACTTCTTACAGTCGTCTTCTGTGACATAGATGTACTTTGCACTTGTGTGATATTCCTTACCCCATACGTAAAAGTCTGTCCCATCCTGTATGTTCAGTTTACCTTGCCTTACACTCAAATCAGCCATCCGTTTTGCCGTACCTCCAATTCCATCACACGCGCCTTTACCGTGACCAGTCTCCCAAAAGTTCCATTCAGCTTCTGTTTTCAGTAGTTGTGTATGATCAGACACAATATAAAAAGATGTCTTGTTTCTGTACTGAGAGCTGGGGCTGTCGGTCCATTAATAGACCTTATTCAGCTTTCCGTTCATTTCCGCTTTTATGTCAGGTATAAGATGTTTCAATATTGCGTAGACAGTACCTATATTGTGACTGAGCTCATCAGATACAAAAACATAGTTTATATGTTTCATTTCACCGTTTTCTCTATAATACACAACAACAGGGTGTAAAGTTACAGCATTTGAATTCCAGTATGCACTTTGTACTTCGTCTGTACTTGAGCAACTGAAATTTTCAGCAAAATCCATCTGTATGATCGCATGCTCTTCGCCAAGGTTGTCTTTAAGATTCATCATTGCCTTATACTGACTTTTTATTTTGGACACATGTCCCTGGAATTCAGAGGTTTGGTCATGAACAATTTTTGAGAACTGATTTTAGAAACATCTTTGCCGACTATTTTGGTCCTCTTTCTACCATCTTCCATTGTTACTTTTTTCCACTGCTGGTGATGTATAATTTCAGACACATCTTTCATTACATCTTCTTCAGGTGTCTCATTAATCTTTCTGATATATTCGTCGGGATTCAGTGGTACACATGCACCAGATGATTTCAGTGCTTTTAACGTTAAAGCCATGTTTTGATGTTTCTGACATAGACATTGGTTTCTTGTTATGTATCTTGTAAGACTTATGCTCTTAGGTCGCATACGGCAAAACACAGCAAAGGAAACTTGTTTGTCTGTTTCAGTCTTGAACTTCAAATGCAAAAATTTCATACTGTCGTTCAACACTCTTTTTTGATTCACTTTTGTTCCTTCTTTTACTTTGTCGTTCTTTCCTGGCATCACACGGCTATTGTCATCTCTCATGAGGAATTCTCGTACTGTCTTCTGTGTATCTTCTCTCTCTTTTACACGCTTTTTGATCTTGGGCACAATGTCACACCGTTTGCTATCCACCTTCTTTCCTCTCTGAATCCCGGTTAATTTATTCATTTTACTATTCATTCTGTATTTATTTACAAGTTTGCCAGACAGTACTCTAGCAATTATGCCTCTGCCTTTCTGACCATTTGATTTTCTGGCACTTTTTATCTCGTCACTGATAACATGTGCAAACAACATGGTATCTCGGATTTTTTTCGGGACTTTTCTTGGCGTAAGACCAAGTTCAGCAATTTCAGTAGCAACTCTTTTTCTTGGTGTTAACGTCGTATCTTCTGGTTCAGTGCAGGATTTAGATTGCGATTCATCAACTTCGCTACCTTCAAATTTGTCCTCCGTGACTTGATGTTCTCGTTCTAAACTAGCGTCTTTTTCAGATTCAATTTCTAAACTAGCTTCTGTTTCTGGTTCAATTTCTAAACTGGCTCCTGTGTCAGGTTCAATTTCTATACTGGCTTCTGTTTCTGGTTCAACTTCGTTTCTCAGAATTGTATTGGTGTTAGTCACTGTTGCAGAAACGTTTTGTCTTCTTGGATTTTTATTCACACCTTCATGTTCAAATGGTGATTCAAGTAAAATTCTCTTTCTTGAAGTTTTACTATTCTGGTGCTCTGTCTTAGCACTTTCTTCTATTTGGCATTGTCACTTGTAGGTGTGTCACATTTCTTTTTCAAACGTTCATATCTCTTAGAGACTGTTTTCACTCGTCTTTTCAGGGCTTTATTTTCCGCTCTCATACTTTTCATCTCTTTACTATGCCTCGCTGTCGCTCGTGCGATACGTTTCCTTGTCCTATTCTTTGGATCAAAAGCAGGCAGTTTTATTTGCAAAATGTCTCCACTAGTGCATGAACTAACGCCATTTTCGTCCGACTCAGCAACACACTGCACTGCTCTTCCTTCTGCATTTTCACGGTCCGATTGCCTTTGTTCTAAAAGTTTTCTAGCACGATAATTACTGACATATTGTCTTACTTTCTGCCTTCTAGATTTCTTAGAAGATTCTGATCTTTCATCAATTGGTATGTAGTATTTCTTTGTTCGTTTTCGTTCATTCTCAAGGAATTTGCTCCCATCTTGTTCTTTCTTCCTCTCCCGATAAGCTTTTTGGATCTCAGCTCTTGTCTTCCCCATATCAGCCCTAAAATATGACAATAACATTGATGTAATCTACGTTACCAACTTTGTAATATACGTTACTACAGTGTTTACTGCTATACAGGACTCATATTGGCTAATTTCTGTAATCTTATTGACTTAAGAGTTTGTAAGAAGAAAGAATTACGAAATAAAACCATAATATTTTAGGACTATACCTTGTTAACCTCATGTAAAAATTTTTTTTCTAATACTGGTAATCTACGTTACCATGTTATCATGGCAGTTTGGATAAATATATATCTTTTGTAATACATTGTAGACAATGGAAACGGTCACTTATTCTTCACTGAAGAATTATTTATATATTTCTAAGTCAAAACTATATTTTTTTATTATATCTTCGACAAAAATAACAATGGATCAATACTACTAAAACAATTTATTAAATTTTGCTTTCAAAAACAATGTCATTTGTTAGACGTTAGATGAATAATATCTACTTTGTATTACGTATACGTACTTATAAATGGATATTTTCTAATGCAAAGCATGTATATGGTTTAAATTTTAATTTGATGGTAACTAAAATTCTTACCTTTGCTGACGTTCAGTTGCAAATCAGAATAACAATTTAGAGGTCAAAACGTGCAGACGAGATCAAAATGGCTGACGAAAACAAATGGCGGATCAGTAAAAAGGGGGAATAACGCATCGGCGATAGAATATCCCGTATTATAATACTGTACGGCACTATTTCAATGATTCGTAACGTTGATTACTGGTAACGTTTATTACAGAAGAAAAGATTAATGTTGTTCTCTCCGTCGTATTTCAAGTAAGATAATCAACGACTTTAATAATGGAACATCTTAAGGTAACCTTTCATTATTACTTGCCACAACTTTCATAATAACATAAGTAAGCTTTCTAATGCAATCACGTAGATTACATTCTTAACTATAACCACTTGCTTAGCACAACAGGGCGTTGAATGTCAGAAAATCTTAGACAGAAATGTGAAAATTACTTTTAAACAATACAGAGTTATACCTTTTGGTTTAAAGATGCATAAAACATAGCCTTGCTTACGAACTATATAAGCATTACTTTATGAGTAAAACTTTGTAACGTAGATTACTGCATATTATGCGACATGAATTCGGCCTGTCAGAAACAAATTCAATGAGTATTTGATGGATCAAATTTATGTTGCATAAAAGTTCCATTAGTGTTTTATCACATGTGAAAAGAATTTATCTGGCAAAAACTATACTACTGCATGAACTATGTTTATTTGAGGGCACAATTGGTTGCGACAGGCATTTTCTCTCGATATTAGCCTCTTTCAGGTATATAAAATTATTTTTTGTAAACATGTGTGCTCACTTGCTTATGATTTTACTATTACACAATAAAATATACAGCTCGGGACAAAATGCGACATATAAATGCAGCATACCTATAGGATATCTATGAGCGACATTATTATAATAAAACTGTGTGTCTATTCTGAGAACTGGTCTTAAAATACTTGTTAACCATCAAAGTCTACACCAGGAGAAACAATCCTCATAACTCTGATTGAATTTTGACAGAATTATGTCCCTTTTAAACTTAGAATTGTTTGTTAAAATTTTTGATACAGTCAAATATCTCTGTTACTATTAAAGCTTTTGACTTGAAACTCAAAATAGTTATTTACTATCAAAGTCTACACCAGGAGGGAGACACAATTTCCATAACTCTGATTTGAATTTTGACAGAGTTATGTCCCTTTTTAACTTGGATTTTTTTACTGGCAAAGCTCTTATTCAGAGTCAAGCACTGAGAAAAGTCAAGCGCATTAAATGTAATGGTCACGAGATCAAGTCTCAAACTTCAGTTAAGTACCTAGGTTCGTTTTTAGATGCAGACTTGTCTGGCACATCCATTGTAGAAAATATTGTCAAAAAAGTGAATAATAGGATTAAATTTTTATATCGTCAACAAAGTTTTTTAAAAAAATCTCTCAGAAAAACTCTTTGTAATTCTTTGATACAATGCCATCTAGATTATGCATCAACCTCGTGGTACTGTGGTCTTACTAAAAAGCTGAAGAGTAAACTACAAGTGGCTCAAAACAAAGTAATTTGTTTTATTCACAATTACCATTGTAGAACATCTCTTTGCGTCGCAGATTTTAAAGATCTTGGTTTTTTGAATATTGAATTCAGGTGTAGACAACTGAGACTGAATCATGTCTATAAGATTTTCCATAACAAGTCTCCCAGTTACATGCATGAACACTTTACAAAATGCAGTGATATCCATTCTTACGGGAGCAGATCACATTTAAATTTTATACGCCACAAGTCGATGGGTTTACATCAAATTCATTTTATTACAATGCAATTAAGGACTGGAATAAGTTACCAGCTGACATAAAATCAGCAAAGTCCAAGGCTACTTTTAAGAAACTTTTAAAGAAACATCTATTAACAGAAATGGAAAGAGATGAGAAATCTTTATATATATTTTTTTAACTGGTTTTGTTTTAACATTTTTATGAAATTAGTGTTTAGTATTTGTGTTATCATGTCAATTCGTGTAGAAAGTTATTAGACTCTTAGTTTCTGCATATGTTTGTATCATGGTGTCATTGATTTTGTAAGACCTATATAATATGCTTATGACACATACACCTAAATCCGTCACTCATAAGATCATGACGTGTTAACACCTTTGTACTCAAAAAAAGGAATACTGTTTTAAAATGGAATGTATCTACCACTCTATAATATGTAATATAACAACGTAAGATCATTATCTTATGATTGCATTATCACTTTTATACCATCATGTGACAGTTCTAAGAAGAGTAATCAGTCACTTATGATCTAAATGTGACAGCATGGACCCCGTTGGAAATAAGTTTTTGCATGTAAATGCTGAAGCTTAACGGGCAATCCAGTGCACTATCTTCAATTTGAAATTATAAATACTGGAACAAGTATTACAACTATCTAGAGGTGATATTGATATCTTTTACATTTTTTGTTTCAGTAACTATATATTCAAACCAAGAATAACATCCTGTGATAAATTATAATCAATATTATATGATAGATGTCTTTAATGTTACAACTGTGATATCTGTGAAATACTGTGATAATTTATTATGCTATGTAATTTGTATTGACATGTAGTGCACAAATAAAATTATTATTATTAAGCTATTAAGCGCGCTGTCTTACGAACAGCTCTTGTTTAAAAAATGTTCTAACCTTCAACACCCCCCCCCCCCCCCCCCCCCCCATGTTCAAGATATCTTACTTGATTGTGCTCTTTTAAGGACATCCGTTCTTTTATGTACAAGTGTACATGTTAAATAGCAACACTTGGTGCCAAACTACATTAAGACAATATTTCATTCTAGTTACACTTCAACTCACATTTTAAATAACTCCATTTAATTCTAAAAGCTTAGCTTATTACATTAAACATATTCCATTCAAAATAATTTCATTACTCAGGATCAACATAACATACATTTATTGTGTACACTTAAAACATTCATTATCTGTTAAATTGATTTTGACTAATGAAATTATTTGCTTCTTAGTAACATCCTTAACTTTTTGCTGGATATATTTTTTGCCATTCCTCACCACAAACCCTTTCGGCAGGGGGATACCAATTCATCGAATTTGCTTGTTTTGTATGTGTCTTGGGTTCCAACATGATTTACACTTTGGGGAGAATATGTGTAATCGACCTAATAGCTCAGTAGGGGGGCATAGGGACAGTATTAATAATCAGAGACCCTGGGTTTTAGTCCCAGTGTGACTGCATGTGCTTCTCACCCAGTGACATTTGACACCTAGCACAGGATCTTGACTGTATCAATTGGTTAGTCTTACGACTCCTTTTAAACTGTTTTAAGTACTGACTGAAATTTAAGGTTAGTTTTCACTTATATTTGCAAGTATGTCATAGTTTCAGTTTTGATTCACAATTTGGGGAGAAGATGTGTAACTGGAATGGTCCTGTATCCCAGATCAGTAGAGCATCGGAACAGTATTACAAGGTCCCATGTTCAAGTCCCAATCAGGCTGCACATTTTTCACACCCTGTAACATTTGTAGTACAGTAACTATGAAAAATTATCAGCTCTACCAATCGTATATTTAGCATTAGTTCAAAAAAATGATGTGTATTCAGTGGAAAATAGCAGTGTCTCAGCAGATTCGAAAATACATACACCTAATATAAGCTGAAACAAGTTTTACTGAAGGGATTAAGATAACAGTATATGGTTATATTTCCAGGCTCTGATAGACGAGGACAGGCTATTGTCTAGGTTAGAAGTGCTAGAAAATCAACTACATGCATACTCAAAGGTTAGTCCTTTCTTACAAATTCTCTGTGCATAAATAAAATATACATTTCAAGGGGTGAATGCGAAAAAGTTCTAAATGCTTCTTTATTTATATGCACTTAGAACTCTTTCGCATTCACCCCTCGATTTGTATTGTATGTACTAATTATACTTGTGTAAACAAAGTAGGTATACTGGAGTTACAGCCAGTCTGTCTCGGAAGTAAGGGTGGATTGAGTTCATATTTGGTACACAGGTATATGGTCAATGAATACAGGTTGTGGATAATTTTGGTTACAATCTACTGTTGTTTTTTTTTCTCCAGAGTTGTAGCCCTTTTAACCTAAAACTCAGCAAAATGTTGATATTTATTCACTGAGTTTTGAAAGGATGAATGGATTTAATTAATTTTTAGCTCACCTGTCACAAAGTGACAAGGTGAGCTTTTGTGATCGCGCGGTGTCCGTCGTCCGTGCGTCCGTCCGTGCGTCCGTCCGTAAACTTTTGCTTGTGACCACTCTAGAGGTCACATTTTTCATGGGATCTTTAT
Organism: Mercenaria mercenaria; assembly: GCF_021730395.1. Taxonomy (NCBI): domain Eukaryota; kingdom Metazoa; phylum Mollusca; class Bivalvia; order Venerida; family Veneridae; genus Mercenaria; species Mercenaria mercenaria. Next base: position 11,217,131 of record NC_069373.1, read on the forward strand.
GAAAGTTGGTCAGAATGTTCATCTTGATGATATCTAGGTCAAGTTCGAAACTGGGTCACGTGCCATCAAAAACTAGGTCAGTAGGTCTAAAAATAGAAAAACCTTGTGACCTCTCTAGAGGCCATAATTTTCAATGGATCTTCATGAAAATTGGTCAGAATGTTCATCTTGATGATATCTAGGTCAAGTTCGAAACTGGGTCACGTTCGGTCAAAAACTAGGTCAGTAGGTCTAAAAATAGAAAAACCTTGTGACCTCTCTAGAGGCCATATATTTCACAAGATCTTCATGAAAGTTGGTCAGAACGTTCACCTTGATGATATCTAGGTCAAGTTCGAAACTGGGTCACGTGCCTTCAAAAACTAGGTCAGTAGGTCAAATAATAGAAAAACCTTGTGACCTCTCTAAAGGCCATATTTTTCATGGGATCTGTATGAAAGTTGGTCTGAATGTTCATCTTGATGATTTCTAGGTCAAGTTCGAAACTGGGTCACGTGCCATCAAAAACTAGGTCAGTAGGTCTAAAAATAGAAAAACCCTGTGACCTCTCTAGAGGCCATATATTTCATGAAATCTTCATGAAAATTTGTCATTATGTTCACCTTGATGATATCTAAGTCAAGTTCGAAAGTGGGTCACGTGCCATCAAAAACTAGGTCAGCAGGTCAAATAATAGAGAAACCTTGTGACCTAACTAGAGGCCATATTTTCCATGGGATCTGTATGAAAGTTGGTCTGAATGTTCATTTTGATGATATCTAGGTCAAATTTGAAAGTGGGTCACGTGCCGTCAAGAACTAGGTCAGTAGGTCTAAAAATAGAAAAACCTTGTGACCTCTCTAAAGGCCATATTTTTCAATGGATCTTCATGAAAGTTGGTCTGAATGTTCATCTTGATGATATCTAGGTCAAATTCGAAACAGGGTCATGTGCGGTCAAAAACTAGGTCAGTAGGTCTAAAAATAGAAAAACCTTGTGACCTCTCTAGAGGTCATACTTGTGAATGGATATTCATAAAAATTGGTCAGAATGTTCACCTTGATGATATCTAAGTCAAGTTCGAAAGTGGGTCACGTGCCTTCAAAAAGTAGGTCAGTAGGTCAAATAATGAAAAAACGTGACCTCTCTAAAGGCCATATTTTTCATGGGATCTGTATGAAAGTTGGTCTGAATGTTTATCTTGATGATATCTAGGTCAAGTTTGAAACTGGGTCAACTGTGATCAAAAACTAGGTCAGTAGGTCTTGAAATAGAAAAAACCTTGTGACCTCTCTAGAGGCCATACCCTTGAATGGATCTTCATGAAAATTGGTCAGAATGTTCACCTTGATGATATCTAGGTCAAGTTTGAAACTGGGTCACGTGCCTTAAAAAACTAGGTCAGTAGGTCAAATAATAGAAAAACCTTGTGACCTCTCTAGAGACCATATTTTTCAATGGATCTTCATGAAAATTGGTCAGAATTTTTATCTTTATAATATCTAGGTCAAGTTCAAAACTGGGTCACATGAGCTCAAAAACTAGGTCACTATGTCAAATAATAGAAAAAACGACGTCATACTCAAAACTGGATCATGTGGGAAGAGGTGAGCGATTCAGGACCATCATGGTCCTCTTGTTTGTATGCAGGTATATGGTCATGAAATACAGTCTGATGTATTTCTGTTACAATCCACTAATTTTGGCTGAGTTATGGCCGCTTTTTAGCTCCACTTTTCGAAGGAAAAATAGAGCTGTTGCACTCGCCCCAGCATCGCCGTCGGCGTTGGTTAAAGTTTTTGATAAAGTCAAATATCTTTGTTACTATCAAAGCTATTGACTTGAAACTTAAAATAGTTATTTACTATCAAGGTCTACACCAGGAGAAACAATCCCCACAACTCTGGTTTGAATTTTGACAGAGTTATGCCCCTTTTTAACTTAGAATGTTTGGTTAAAGTTTTTGATTAAGTCAAATATCTCTGTTACTATCAAAGCTATTGACTTAAAACTTAAAATAGTTATTTACTATCAAAGTCTACACCAGGAGAAGCAGTTCTCATAACTCTGATTTGAATTTTGACGGAGTTTTGCACCTTTTTAACTTAGAAGTTTTTGGTTAAAGTTTTGTAAAGTTTTTACTGTCAATGCCCTATTTCAGAGTCAAGCACTGAGAAAAGTCGAGTGTGCTGTCTTATGGACAGCTCTTGTTTACTCAGAGTTCAGTGTCTGTTCAATAACTCTTGAATGGAAGAATAAATTTAATTAATTACACCCATAGACTTTCACAGTCATTTAATTCTGAAAATCAGGTTCTTTATAGCTGTAAAACAGGTCTTTTTTTCATACTGCAGCAGTGTTAAGGGGGTATCATTTAGTCTTTCTAAAAGGCTGACGGTTTGAATTATGTTTTAAGAAGTATATTTATTATCATGTAGAAATCTACTTTTTAAGTCCTTGGGGACTAATTTCACTGTTATGTAATATTTATAAAAAGTAAATGCGTGTTTTTAACATGGTTAATTGAACTAAGTCTAACCTGGAATTGATGGAACAACTTATTTCCAGCTGAGCCCATGGCAGGAGTTACCTTCATCCCCTAAGCATCCAGCCTAGGCCAATACTGCTGGAAATTGTATAAATTTAAGTAAATCAGTTGTGACTGGGAATTGAACCAAGACCACTAACGTTGTTGTACAGTTTGCTTACCACCCTTACAATTTCTTAAAAGAAATGATTCAGTTCAGAATGTCATGTTGTATTATAAACTAACATTACCCTGATTATTTATATTTATGCTACAATGATGTTATTATAGAACCATACTGAAGATACTTTGAGACAAGAACTAGTCCAATTACAAGAAGAGAAACTCAACTATGAAACCACAGCCAAGGTATGTCAGTTGTACCACAATGTCTCATTTTGTCACTTATCTTTACCCTACATCAATGATGATTCATGGTCTTCTGTTGTCAATACCTTAAAATAATCGTGTAACTCAAAGATTGAAAAGTTGCAGATCTGTTCTGTACCAGTCTAATGTAGACATATTTTTTGATAAGTTTACACTTAAGAAGAAAGTAATGTAATCAAAAATTATTTCAATGCAGTCAGTTATATTTTCAAGTTGATTATACACTTGGAGTGCTTAATTATTGTTTATTGGTTATCCATTCTTCTGTATAGCTTTGTAAGCAAAGCCTAAAACTATAATTGTTATTTGATTGAGAACATTCCTCTTTGAGCATGCCTAGGTCTGAAAGAAGGATTCTGGATTCTGGTCTTATTGCCACATGAAATAGGTAACCTACCATTGGTCATGTATACCGAACCCTTTAGTTGCATTAATAAATTACATTCTCTATGATAGGTTGTTCATATGGCCCCCTTTAATTGTGTTAATCTTGTTTCAGACCATCATGCTTTCTTAGGTCTGAGCTCTTTTGTTTTTGTGTTTTAAAATAGTTAAAGGGAAAGGCATTGTTGTTTTGATGTTAATTCCATCTGATGGGATTTCTGTTATCATTAAAAGAAGTGAAAGAATTTTCAAAATCGACTTAAAAATAAGGAAGTTATGATCATTTAAATATTTAATCAAAATGCCAGCCATTTTGTTTCCATGGCAACAAAAAACAAAATGGCAGATTTATTAAATTTCTAGACACATATTTGAATTGTATTTACGTATTTCTGTAAAATAATTTCTCTTCTTTTTTTCAGCTATAATGAAAGAAATTACCATGCTCAAGAAACATATAAAATTAATCTATTTAAAAGGTTATTTGCTAAATAAAAAATTAAGCAGTGTTTATTTTATGTTTTTCGGTGGTTTATCGAAATATAACGGTGGATTATATCCTGATAAACTCACTGGCCACTCAGTGAAAATTATCAAATCTGATACCCGGATTAACGTCAAAAAGTTTAACGAGCGTACTGAAAGCCGGAAACAATATGACGATGACGTCGCTAAAATGACGTCATCTTTGCGATGCTTCCTGATAAAATTTCCCGCAAATTTCGACATTTTATTGAAATAAACACAACAAAAGTAGAGTTTTAGACATAAAATAAACAGAAAAATTGTTGGTATCGATGTAATATCACGGTAATTTCACTCGTGAACACCAAAAGTTGTTATTTTCACTCGTGGCTGCGCCACTCGTGAAAATATCACTTTTGGTGCCCACTCGGTGAAATTATAACGTGATATTACACCGAAACCAACAATTATCCTCTATGTAAATGACGTCGTAAACACACAAAATGGCTGCCTCCATGATTAATAATTTCCTTAATTTTCAAACTGCCATATCTTTTTCAATAGTGGTCTGATTTTAGAAATTCTTTCAGCGTTATGAAAGGCTTGAATATGGCTTTCATACGAAATTAACTTATTATCAGGCTTTCCTAACCCTTTAATTAATATTGCAGGAATCTTTAATGAAAGTCTTACAAGAGAAAATCGAGGCAGTGACAAAGTTATCTGACCTTGAACGCTCGTTGACCAAGTCAGAGGACGAGTGTGGACACATGAAGGACATGTGTGAACAATCACAAGAAGAACTTCAGCTGCTTGCAGAGAAATACCAGGACCAGCTTAAAGCAGTACAAGATATACAAATACAGTTACAGGTTAGTAATCTGGCAGAGTAATACCAGGACCCGCTTAAAGCAGTACAAGATATACAAATACAGTTACAGGTTAGTAATCTGGCAGAGAAATACCAGCACTAGCTTAAAGCAGTACAAGATAAATACAGTTACAAATGAGTAATCTGCCAGGTATATACCAGAACCAGTTTAAAGCAGTACAAAATTCCATGTAGGTAATCAGGCAGAGAAATACCAGGAATAATTTAATGCAGGACAAGGGACACAAATACAGGTGTTTGTAAGTAATCTGGCAGAGAAATAGTGAAACCAGTTTTACACAAAATACACAAATTTAGGGGTTCTACCTCCTTTGAGTTAAACTGTTTCATACTTAGCCCTTGAAATACAGATACAGTGTAATAAATGCATAAAGACTGACAGCTTGAGGTATAAGGTGCACTGTTAAAGGAGGGCAAGTTGCTATACATAGAGAGCAATGACAACCTTGGTTATGTAGCTAAGTATAAGGTATGTATTACAGTATGAGGATTTATTAGCAGTGCCATTAATTATGTCTGCCCATGTGTTAGGAGATATAATGATTTTCTTGGTCAGTCCATCTGTCTGCCTGTCTGTCACAAAAGCTTGTCTTAACTGCTTTTCTCAAACTGCTGGTAAGGATTTCAAATTAACTTTGTAGAAAGGTTCAGTACTGAAGCTTGTTCTGCAATTTCTGGTCGAATGCTTTTTTGCTGGGTTATGTCCCCTTAAAGGCTGTTTGGGTCAAGTTTTTCTGGACTACTTCTCCTATACTTATGATGGGATTCAAATAAACTTTTTAGGTTTGATCTGTATCAGTTGTTGTGGTTGCATATTATGTACTTTATGCTTTTAATAATTTCTTTTTTTTCTTTGAAAAATATGAATTTGTGTTACAGACATTTTACTGCTTAATACTTAAGTTTGCCTTTCTCTCGGCACGTGTCAGTGTACTATGCTCATATAGTGTATAGATATGGAGAAACAAGTGCTTTTTTCAAAAGCAATCTGTAGTTAAGTAGTATACAGCCTTCACTCAGATCTTGAACAGTCATAAAGGAAATGCTGATTTCATCACTGGCAAATTTATGAAGTGCTTTTATGGACATCTTTTCTCTACATTGGTGTTACCAAAGACTTGCTGTCAAAGGTTGCTATCTTATTGGGACATTTGTCATTAACCATTGATCGTTAGAAATTGAGACTAACAGCAGTTTATTACATATCTTTATATTGATATTGTCGGAAAATGACATGATAAAGCTAAAGCACACACAAAGCTGAATTATGGAGACAAGTTTAGATCTGGTGACAATTAAAATGCAGACATGTTGGTTGTTTTAATTTCCAAACTAAATTGTCACTTTGTTTTCAAAACCTCACCATTAATATGATATGATTTACAACTTCAGGATGCAGAAACCAAACATATGGAGGAGATTGAAAAAGCAGAAAAAGATAAACTGGATCTGCAGGATAAACTCGATGAAATGATGAAACAAGAGGCAGCATTAACAGCTAAAGTAAGATTGGTTATTGGAATAAAAACTATATGAGACTTGATATTGTAAGAATCTCTGCAGTCAGATAACACACAGTTTGATTGAACATTTATGGTGTGAATATTATGTTAATGTTTAGTTGTGCTGTGGCTGAATGTATTCAGAATTATCAAGAATGATACTGCTGATAGGAAATATTGGAGGACCAATTGTATTATGGCATTGATACAGAATTCTCTGCATAGTTAAAATGCTAGATAAAATCAAATTCTTGAAAAATTATGATGTTATGGATCTTTTAAAACTGTATGTAAACCCCCAAGACCAAATTAGTATTGAAAGAAGCACTAGAACTATTTTACATGTACATATACAGATTGAAGGGTTACAAGCAGACCAGGACATTTCTAACGAGCAACTGACCACGATGAAAGCTAGACTGGACCAGTTTAAGGATACCAACGAAGATGATCATATCAACAACATGAAAGCTTTAGACTCGGATTCTGAAAAAATGGACTCTGAAAGTGAAGGTAATCATATTGTCACATGTTTGTATATACATGCTAGCTAGCTACCTATACTGTCACATGTTTGTATATACATGCTAGCTAGTTACCTAACTTTGAGAAGAGTTAGGTTTCACTATGACAGTAAAATCCTGTCACATTGAATGAACACATGCTCAGTACAAGTCTGCAATGAATGACAAATATTACTGATCATGTCTGCAGCTGATATTTTCACTATAATATGAGCTGTGCCATGGGAAAACCAACATAGTGGCTTTGCGACCAGCATGGATCCAGACCAGCCTGCGCATCCTCGCAGTCTGGTCAGGATCCATGCTGTTCGTTAACGGTTTCTCTAATTGCAATAGGCTTTAAAAGCGAACAGCATGGATCATGACCAGACTGCGCAGATGCGCAGGCTGGTCTGGATCCATGCTGGTCGCAAACCCACTATGTTGGTTTTTTCATGGCACGGCTCATATATTAGTTATTTATTAGTACAGGTTAATATCAGTTGCATGACTTGATAAATGATAAAGATTGTAACAATGTTTTATTACTCTGATGATTTCTGTGTTGTGTGTACTGACCACACTGGCAGAAAATGGAGAACTTTGAATAAACCAGATGCCATCATTTTTGTCTTTCAGTCCTTATGCGTGTTTTCAATGGTTTCGTCTTTAATCCTTAGTTCAGCTCTGATTCTCTCCTTTAACTGACTCCTTGGTGACAAGCAACAAGGATCAACATAGTGGAGTGCGTTATTATTTTAGTTATAATTATAGACCTAAACTTTTGAGCCCTTTTAAATTTTTTTGAGGTGGAGGCACTTTGATTTAACCTTGTCTGTATGGCTGTTTGTCTTTCTGTCAAGATCTGTGGTCATGCTTATCTCAAAAAGTATTTGATGTGAAGCTAGCAAACCTTAGAGGATTGTAAAGTTATGTACCAGGGGTTTTGTTTTGGATTTCACTAAGCCAGACCAGAGTTATGCCTCTTGACTTAGTAAGATCCTAAATATTAAACACACTGAGAACACTTACAGAACCTTGTGATTGTTACCAGATGAGGATTGTACTGTTTAATTTGAAGTAATATATAAATAATACTAGATGTTTGTTACAGTTATATCATCTGTGATCATAAAGCCTACAGTAAAAGCTGACAAAGAGAGCACTGAAGACGTCCCGGAAGATGTAGAAGGAAAACTGAAAGAAACACAGAAACAGATCGAAGAATACAAGCGTAAGACACAAAATCATTCTGTATAGAGCTCGTGCCTCATTATCGTCTGTGACAAATCTTGTCCGTGCTCTAAGTCAAACAGTTCTCATCCGATCTTCACCAAACTTGAACAAAATATGTTTGCCAATAAGTCCCCAGCCAAGTTCGATAACTAGCCCAATCAGCCCAGGCACTTCGGAATTATGGCCCTTGAATTACTGATCTGAACCACTCACCCAAACCACTTTGAACCACTCACCCAAACCACTTTGGAACCACTCACCCAAACCACTTTGGAACCACTCACCCAAACCACTTTGAATCACTAAACCAAAACTTACTGATCTGAGTGGGCCTTTGAATTACTGAACAAAAACTTACTCCTGAAGTGTACTTTCCTGAATGAAAACTTACTCCTGAAGTGTACTTTTCTGAACCAAAACTTACTCCTGAAGTGTACTTTTCTGAACCAAAACTTACTCCTGAAGTGTACTTTTTTTTTACTATTGAGATGATTAGGCAGTTGTGGGAGACATGCGCTTTTCTCAAAAGCAGCTCTAGTTTTCCTGTTGTGTTGCCTTTGCAAGAAAACTATATGTATTTTCTACATAATGTGTTCTAATGAAGATTGAAATAATATTAAAATATACCATGATCATGTTAATAATCACAGGGGACTACTTTCTGTGGTATTTCAAGGTTGAATCAATCTACAAAATTTAATCCCTTCATTCATAGTCTTTAAATTTGAAATCTATATATTTATGTACGGACAAAATAGCTGTTTGGAAATGTATTAAGTAATTTCACAGAATACAGATATGTTCTGCTAATAGAAATATTTTTACCTAACTTTTGGAAGTATATGAACATGCACTGTTGATTTCTTGTCCATTTCTTTTGTTTTTAAGTAAATCAAAACGTGAAATATGAGAAGGGACCTTAAAAGATGAAATTTGATATTTTGATACCATAATATAGATCAGCTAATGAGAGTATCCTCCCCTGATCAGCTGGCTATATTGCAAATGTGTCATGTGCCCTTTAGTAATAAAAACGTTCTTTCGGATAAGGACAGAATAATGTTCATAATTTGTGTTATACCTGCATTTTCCTTGTGGCAAATGTCAGACCTGTACTAGAGAATAGATATTAACACTATGAACTGAGCATTGACTCTTCATCCTTTACTTACCATCCTTTAGCAACAGACAAGATTTCTTTTTTGTTAGCCAATAGTTTTAACATGCCTTTAGAGTTTGTTCTCAATAAAGTTTGTTTTGTGATAGGATTTGAATATTTAGTTTTATCCTTTTTATTTGTAGTGAAACGAGAGGAACAAGAGAAACAACTCCAGGAGAGTGCAGAAAAAGTTGAACAGTTACAGCGTAAGTTAGCTCCCTTGCATTGTCTTCAGTACCTTTTCATATGCACAGGTTTCTCATGAGTAATACATGTAGCAGTTTTTGTTGTGAAAAAAGACAATGCCTATCTGTGTGTTATCGTAGCACATAAGATCTTACAAAATTCACTGGTTAATTTTTGTCAGCAAGTCTGTAGGTTCTTCTAAAATGAAAATGAAAAAGGGATTTTTTTTTATAGAAGTAGACTCAGTTTTTAACTCTGAATACAGTATTATATATGGATATACATGATATATATTCAGAATATTAACAAATTAAACTTTAAAACATGTAAATATAACCTAAACAGCATTAAGGTTGTCTGTGACTCTGTAAATGCATAGTCAGTTCTAATAACATGTTTTCAGTGTCACTGTTGATAAATTTCTGAACCTCAGCTCTTTTCTTGATACGTTTATCTACATGTGCATGTGCACATCTTTAACATCTTTCAATTGACATATGTTAGCATACTGTTTTGACACGTTGATATGTTTGCTGTGTTTACAGGGGACTTGGAAGCTTCTAAGCTGGAATCATTGCAGTATGTAGCTAAAATAGCAGCACTAGAAGGTAATCACTGTCTCTGCTGTGGTCAAACATTGAAATGTTGTGCTGTTTATTCTCCCTTATACTTGTTTCCAAGTTCAGCTGTGAAATTTGGTATCAGCTGTTATTGTTTTTACTTGATAATTATGTTTTGGCAAAAGATGTTTGTTCTTGTATGAAGTATTCTATAATGGTTCAGTAGTTTATTTGGATTCCAGTTATAAAAACAGATACTTTATTTTGAGTTTATTTCCAGCCATACGCTTAAAACATATTAAATATTCCTTACTTAACATGCATTACTTTTAAATGTATATGAGCCATGCCATGAGAAAATCAACATAGTGGGTTTGCGACCAGCATGGATCCAGACCAGCCTGCGCATCCGCACAGTCTGGTCAGGATCCATGCTGTTCACTGACGGTTTCTCTAAGTGCTGTAGGCTTTGACAGCGAACAGCATGGATCCTGACCAGACTGTGCGGATGCGCAGGCTGGTCTGGATCCATGCTGGTCACAAACCCACTATGTTGGTTTTCTCATGGCACAGCTCATATAACCTTTTTGTTTCAAAATGTCTTAGGAAAATTTAGTTTCCATGATATTTATAGTAAATATTTACTAGAAATATTATTTTCGGAATGAATTACATTAGAAACTTAAAAGCAAAGCATGTATAAAGTGCATGTAATGTGGCATGTGTTTCATACCAAACCATAGAAAGACTAATGTTTTAGGGTTGGAACACAATGCCGTAGTAACTCCTGCTAAGTAAAGGAGTCATGGAAGTATTGTATTAAACCCTTGTATTGTGTCTGAATTCAATAAAGAATTAAAGAACAAAAGTTAGACCATACCCAATAATTATCAGTTAATCATGTTCTTTTACGTCTGATGTATTTATCCATTTAATATAGTCTGAGATTTTATAAAAAAATCTTTGATAATTGCTGAATTTGAAGGACATAGTAAATATTTTATTTAAAATTTAGATTACTCATATTTGGGTCATTTCTAGTTTGAGTTGGAAAACTGATTTCATGTCAGTTTTTCCGTTTGCTAAATTTTACACTTACCACACTGAGCATAACAACATTACAAATTAAAAAACAGTTTCTGTCAGCACAGTTAATATATTATATATAGTTCTTCATCAATATTTTAACTCTGGAATGAAGTAATATGGCTTTACGAATGCCAAATATTTAATTAACTTTAATTTTGTTTATAGTATATATAGATCTACACTGCTAAAATTGTGCGGATCTGCTGGGTTCTGTAGAAGGCACTATCTTGCAATGCTTTGTGACTGATTCAGAGAGAAAAAGGAAAATTTGGCATTCAAAAGTCTTACTTAGTAATAACTGAAAAATGGATGAGTATGAGCTTTAGATAACAACACATTGAAAATGAGGGACTTTGGGTAATTTATCATTTCTGACTGATAATGTTTTTATATACATGCTAGTTATCCAGGTTTTCCAAAGTGTGATGAATTCTAAGGTCACTTATACTAAACAAAAGAAGTTTTCCTCCATTAGCTTAAGTTTGGATGTAGAAATTTTAAAGGACAGTGGAGGAGTAGTGTTTCTAATCCAGTCAAGGTGTGTGTGATTTTTATGCCCCCGAAGGGAGGCATATTAGTTTTCAACTGTCCATCTGTTCGTTTGTTAGCCACTCCACCCAGGACCTTCAAACTTCACATGCTGATAGTACTTATTGAGTACACGACCCCTAATGACTTTGGGGTCACCAGGTCAAAGGTCATCAGGTCAAAGGTCAAGGCGCTGCGGGGACATTTGTCACCATTAGTGACAGCTCTTGTTTTTTTGTCATTTGGGTAACAATTTAACTATTTAGATGCCATAGAGTAAAGGTCAAAGCCACAGTTACTAAAACAGAATTTTTCTTTGCTGAAGTCATCAAAATGGTTTATGGCTTCTTAAAACTTCTTAACACACTGTCACCAAACTTGTATAGCTACCTTCTATGAAGAACTAGCATTGATTGTGTCTCGGATCTCTGTGAAAATATCTCTGCTCACAATCTCTGATGAAGAGTGAGCTGAAACTTGGTATGTAGGTAGCATAATGGGACAAAATGGTAAGGGGTTTTTTTTGTGGCCACTAAAGCCAGTGTCACTGTTAGGTCAAGGCCAATATTACTTGCAATAATGTCCTTTGTTTATCTTAATAAAGCCTGCACAACATTTATATTTTTATCTGTTTTCACTATACTTCAGCTGAATTACAGAATACATATATAAAATGTTTTAAAAAATTTCAACATTTCGTTTTCTATTTTGAAATGCAGCATGTATGTGGCATGCATATTTTGTCATGCCATTTAATACATTACCAGTAACTACAAATTAATTTCTGAATTACATAGGAGAAACAAGTGTAGTTTTGTGTATAGATACTACAGAGAAGAATGAGAGTTTTGTATGCATGCACACACATAAGGATGGAAAATATTAAAATGTTTTTGTTGATTATGATGTAACAGTCGTTATAATAAGATTTTAATATCTTCTGTATTGTCTCTACTGATTTAGGTCTAAGTGCTATCCAAATCAGCAATTGCTTCCTTATTTTCTTTTCTCAGAAAGTGTAAGGAGAAAAGAAACAGCGTTTTTCCATTTATAAGGATTGTACAGAAATTGCACTAAAGTTATTTTACACCGGTTTCATAAGGCAGAGAATAAATTCTCTTTGTTTCAGTATTTACCAGTTTCTGTATTAAGTACTTAAATTAGAGACGATACGGTAGTAGTGCACAGAATGTCAGTATTGTAACACTATGCATGCTGCATCATGTTTTGTTTTTGTTTTGAAATGATGATTTGCTTTTCATTGCTTCTCATTTTGTTTACACAGATAAATTAAAGCTGTCCGATTTGCATATGAACCAAATGGTGGAAACTACTATGGCTGACTTAACATGTAAGTTATGCCTTGAGTTGCCCTACCTAAAGTATGTACTGTCTTTCTTGTTCTCTGTCTACCCACATAAAAGATCTGTTGGCTTTGTCCAGTCTGTCCATCTGTCTGTCTGTCAAAGTTTGTATAGACTAGAATTTCCAAATTCCAAGTTAGATTTTAACATATTTGTTGTAGATTGAAAAGGTTAGGACCAAGCAGTTAAGTAGATACAAATTTGTAGAGCTCAATGAAAACAAATTAAAAGCTAATGCCAGTAGGTTAAAGGTTGGCAGATTTTTGCCATATCTTTGTGAAACCTAGTTTTGTTCACAGTTGACATATAGTTGGTTCAGTAACGCATTATCACCAAGAATTTTTTTTTTTGTATTTGATATTGTTTAATATGTTTATTTCTTTTAAAGTTTAGTTTCAATTTATTGTTTGTAATTACAAATATTTATTTGTAAAAATTTGTGTATTTTTCTCTGACCAAGATTCATCCATGAAAATTTCATTTTATAATTCAACTAGCTCACTGAAGCAGTAATATACTTTGAATATGGCATTAATGTTTGCCAGCATTTTCTAGAAAGAAGTAAAATCGGTCTGTTCTCAGATTTCTTACATTTATGATTTTAATTTCAATCACAGTGTGTATATAAAAAAATACTGCATGTTCATCTTTAAGAATCATCCAGTTTGGCTTTTTACCTGCTTTTTATCCACAAAGTTCATTTTATTTCATATGCATTTATTCTCACACTCCACAAAATTACATGTAACAATTTTTAAAAAAAATTGAAAATTGAATTGATCAGAAGAGATACTGTGCACTTACATGAAAGGCACACCAGATAAGAAACAGCATGTAGTATCAGTTCATATTTGAAAGATAATGATTTTTGTACATGACTGTTTCTATTTTTGTAGTGCAAATGACAGAGACCTCAAAGCAGTCTTTAAACAGCAATGATCTGATCAACCATCTACAAGGTAAATCTTGAAACTCCCACACTTAGCTGCCAACATCCACTACACCTACACACTCCCCACTGTACATAAAAGTTTCACCCTCATGTCAGTTTACAGCTGACACTAAATCTGGAATAGTTTAAGTCATTATCCCCCTTTGGAAGAACAGAGAGTATATTGTTTTGCACAATGTCTATTGGTCCATTGGTAAACCATTTTTGGCATCCAGTAAAAAACTAGAGAATGCTTGGTCTCACAATAGTCAAACTTCATTGGATGATTGCCTGGGATCAGTAAATTACCCCTATAGCATTTGGGGTCAGTAAGTTGATGATCAAGGTCACAGTGATCTTGAGATTGATAAAGGCTTCCACTCAAGGAGGCTTTGACCTACATTTGTCAGACTTCATAGGATGATTGCCTTTGGTCAGTAGATAACACCCAATTGTTTTCAGGGATCTGTAGATCAAGGGTCAAGGTCACAGTGACCTTGAGACTGTAAAAGGTTTCCACTCAATTACTAAAGAACACTTTGACCTACGGTTGGCAGACTATAAGATGATTGCCTGTGATCAGTAGATGACCCCTATTGTTTTTAGGGTCAGTAAGCCAGAGGTCAAGGTCACATTGACTTGGAGACTGAAAATGATGTCCATTCATTAACTAACATAATTATCTTTGTCTGTCAGTGCTCTTAGAATTGTTGCCTGTAATAAGAAGATGTTTTTGAAGTCATTTGGTTTGTGGTCAAGGTCACAACATAAAATTACATTCCAAGTTGCTTTCAAAATTACATTCCCAATTGTCCTTGACAGACCATTATGGGAGGCATAATTATGTGTTCTACAAATAGATTTTATCAATTGGGAAATTTGATTTAAATTGCTGATATTTTATATTGTATGTATCTTTATTGGAAAAAAAACATTATAATAATTTGGATTGTATTTACCCATGTTGAATTTATTGCACTCTGTAAATTCTTTTTGCCGTCATTAGTTCTAGATGTGTTTATGTGACACATGCAGAATTCAGAAAGAGATTTCTCTGTATTATACCGCAGGATTTAATGTAGCCAGACCAAAGTTATGGCCCTTAACTAAGTAAAACTAAGTATAAAGGGCGTAAATGTTTTATGTTGCATATAATCCCAAGAAGTATTTGACTTAGAGAAGTCATGAAACATTATTGGATTGTTATTCAGCATATAGTGTTGTCCACCAAGGCATTTGTTTCAGACTTCACTGAGCCAGAGGAAAGTTATAGCCCTTGACTTAGCAAAAAATATTCTTAAAGAGCTTAAAAGTTTGTGTTGCATATATCTCAAAAGTATTTGACACAGAGTCATGAAACAATATAGGAACGTTGTTCAGCATGTGAACTTGTGCCCTTGGGGTTTTATTTAGGATTTAGCCTGCACTACTCCCTACAGAGACATGATAAAAACAACCATCTAGAGAAAGTCAGTTGGAACACAGGCAATGACCTGTGGCCACAACTCGTTTAATCTTAGTTTCTATTCTAAGAAGGAAAAGAGCATATTGAATCATGCCTAGATACACTACTTACAGGAAAACAGTTTCATACAAGTAGAAATAGCAGTGATACTGCCTAAAATGCAATCTGTGACTTCCAGAAAGAAAAGACCAATACTTCAGCACAACATTTCTGCTCTTTTCACTCTTGGGTTTTATTGAAGATTATAAATTCCATCCATATATCATGTGTAAAATGTGTATATCCTTTTTTACAGACATAGAAACCATTTCTATTTCAGAACAAGTGTCAGATTTAGAGAGGGAGTTGGCCTTATATAAAATACCTCAACCAGAGAAATCTCTGGACACAACCCTTGTGTGCTCGGGGCTGGACACTGTGGACTCGCTCACTATCAAGCCTAGATATTCCTCCGTGGATGACTCTGAGCTAGAAAGTAAGTTTCCTTGATGAATCATTTGTCATACTGTTTTAGAACAGGTTTAACCCATGCTTAATATCATGTGATAACACTGATGTTAGTTCTGTAGGAGCTATCCCAGTTAGATTACAATGAAATGTGTTCTTTTTTTTTTTAGCTTGAATTCGGGTAGTGTAACTAGATTTATTTAGAGGCATGCCATGTTTTTGTTTTGTTTGTTTTCGCTTGTCAGGCATAACTTTATAAATACTTAGAATATTACTGGTGTGTAGTAATACGCAGAAAATATTTTGGTAGCATTCTAAGATCCAAATTATATTTCATAAAATAACACATATGTTAGAATCTCTTGATATGTCCTTTTAATATGTTTAAAATCCTTGTTTATTTATTTGCAGAACTTTTACAAGATGCAAAACGTTTGCTAGCCAAGACAGAGGATGACTTGGGCAAGTGCAAAGGTATGTGTGTTTATTGAGTATATTTTATGTGAGTTGTATCAAGATGGAAATTCTTTTTTTGTGAGGCAGGTGGCAATGTAGGCTGCATCAAGGTGGTTGTTAGCTCAATTATACATCTTTTCTTCAACACCTTGGTTAAAGTTTTGATGCACTTTCACTTTATCTCTGTAATCTCTTGCTAGATTTGTTTCAAACTTAAAATAGTTATTCCTCATCATCACCCACATCATATGACACAAGGGTCATAACTCTCACGTCAGTATTACATGAATTATCCCCCTTTTTACTTAGAATTCCAGGTAAAAGTTTTGGTGCACTTTCAATGTAAGCTCTCTGATTCAGACTACAAGGCCCATAACTCTGGCACCAATTTTTCATGAATTATGCCCCTTTTTATACTTAAAGTTTTAGGTGAGTTTTGATGCATTTTCACTATATTACAGTTTACTCGATATAAGTTTCAGCAAGTTTTGTCAAATTCCTGGTAAATTTTTAGTGAAATAGAGAATGTTTATTTATCTCAGTGTAAGATTTAAATATCTTTGACTCATGAACACCCTTATTTCACATTTTTATATGCCTTTTACGTGATGGCGCCTGCATCTGTCAGTCTGCCTGTTTGTCTGTTATATTTTGTGTAGCACAACTTAAACCATTTAAGATATTGACAATAAACGTGGCATATAAATAGGTAGCAGTGTGACTATGTGCTGAGTACAGTATGTGAACCAGATCTGTAGGTCAAAAGTCAAGGTCACTAATGGACCTAAGATGTCAAATTTGACCCTCATATTTATTGACCAGAACATAACTTAATAACTGTTGAAGGGATTGACTTTAAACTGGGCATATAGGTAGTTAGTAATGAGATGATGTGCATAGCAAATGAATCAGGTCTGTAGGTCAAAGGTCAAGGGAGCTCAGAGGTCAAATTTGCCTGGAGTAGGTAACCATTCAATATATTCACTTTAATATTGCCATAAATGTAGGTGGTGATCAGAGGATGTGCACAGGGCATGAATCAGGTCAGTAGGTTAGAGGTCAAGATCACTGCAAGGTGCGAGGTCTTATCTGTCCAAATTACTCCCCCCACCCCACCCCGCACACACATTATTCACCACTCTCCCCACCCCACCTGACCTCAAAAAAAAAAAAAAAAAAATGTTTTAGTTTCTTGTGCTTTAGTATTCAAGTATATAATCATGAATGCCTGACCCTCTCAAGAAAATTTTTCTATAACTTTTATTTCCTCCTGCTCTGATCTAAGATTTCGAGCATATATTGCCTTTTTTTACGGAGCATTTATCACTCGTGGTGCTCAGAGTGAACTAAAATGCTGTTGAAAAAAGGTGTTTAACCCAAAACAAATGTAATGCAGGGAATGTAAGTGTAAAATAGGGTAATGGTATTTACAAAAAGCAAAATATATAGATAGACAGATTGGTCCCTTTTATTTTTTGTCAAAATCTCTGCTCAAATAATGTCAACGGTGTAGATAGTTTATTCCTTTTAACAGATAGCTATACAACAATGGTATTGAAATGTAAGAGAGCAATAGAAAGTTAGTTCCTATTAAACAGATAGCTATATAATGGCATTGAAATGTAACAGAGCATTGAAGGTTTGTTCCTATTTTACAGACAGCTATATGATGGTTGTGAAATGTTATAGAGTAATCGAAAGTTTGTTCGTAATAAACAGATAGCTGTATAATAGTATTGAAATGTAACAGAGCAATTGAAAGTTTGTTCCTGTTAAACAGATAGCTATACGATTGTATTGAAATGTTATAGAGTAATGTAATCAATATTGAATCAGTCAAGTATAGTGTCACTATGTTAATATCAATATACACAGGTGATAAAAGATTTCCCAAGGAAACACAGTTTTGTTCACACCCTATTACAAAATACCAGTTAGTAGGATATTCTTGTATCCTTGGACTATACTTTCAAAGACTGTCATGGAGTTTGTCTATTTTATGGCAATTATTGCATAGATGGGTTACTGTAAAAATGAAGGGAAAATAAACATTACCAATAAGTGAGTTATTTGGGAAATAGATTTTAGTTTTGCATGCTTTTGTTGGCAAATAAAATACGGTTTTGAGTTCAGATGTGTAGTAATCTAATCATGAAGGCGGAAGGCCTGAATGATTAATTACAATGAATCTGAATGAAAAGAAGTGTTTTATCTGCCAACACAAGCACACAAAACTAAAATCTGTTTCCATTCTAACACGTACAAATTACATCAGGATGGGATACTAGTTAGGAATCATTTATTATGCGTAAATGGATGCATTACTGTTCTTTTGGCTGTTCTGTTTCACTCCCTTATAATTACAAACATATTATCGTACATATTGCCCCAACAGGAGGAACATTATTAGCACTTTGATCACTAAAATCCATTTTCTGTACACATCAATGCAGATGATGTAACACACTACAGTATTTACATCAAGTGATTTTATTGATATAATGCAGTTTTAAATATGAGGCTCACATCAGAAGCAGGTTTCTGGATACTCACTAACAAGTAGCAGGTTTCTAGATGCCCACACAAGTAGCAGATTTCAAGATGCTCACACAAGAAGAAGGTTTCTAGGTGCTCAAACAAGAAGCAGGTTTCTAGGTGCTCACACAAGTAGCAGGTTTCTAGATGCTCCCGCAGGTAGCAGGTTTCTAGTTGCTCACACAAGTAGCAGGTTTCTAGATGCCCACACAAGTAGCAGGTTTCTAGATGCCCACACAAGAAGCAGGTTTCTAGGTGCTCACACAAGAAGCAGGTTTCTAGATGCTCACATAGGTAGCAGGTTTCTAGATGCTCACACAAGTAGCAGGTTTCTAGGTGCTCACACAAGTAGCAGGTTTCTAGATGCTCACACAAGTAGCAGGTTTCTAGGTGCTCACACAAGTAGCAGGTTTCTAGGTGCTCACACAAGTAGCAGGTTTCTAGATGCTCACACAAGTAGCAGGTTTCTAGATGCTCACACGAGTAGCAGGTTTCTAGATGCTCACACAAGTAGCAGGTTTCTAGATGCCCACACAAGAAGCAGGTTTCTAGGTGCTCACACAAGAAGCAGGTTTCTAGATGCTCACTTAGGTAGCAGGTTTCTAGATGCTCACACAAGTAGTAGGATTTAGGTGCTTACACAAGTAGCAGGTTTCTAGATACTCACACAAGTAGCAGGTTCCTTGATGCTTACGGGGCCTCCGTGGCCGAGTGGTTAGAGTCGTTGACTTCAAACCATTTGCCCCTCATCGATGTGGGTTCGAAACCTCATTTGGGGCGTAGAATTCTTCACATGAGGAAGCCATCCAGCTGGCTTACGGAAGGTCAGTGGTTCTACCCAGGTGCCCGCTCGTGATGAAATATGCACAGAGGGGCACCTGGGGTCTTCCTCCACCATTAAAGCTGGAAAGTCGCCATATGACCTAAAATTGTGTCGGTGCGACAATAAACCCAACAAAATAAATAAATAAATAAATAAATTGATGCTTACACAAGTAGCAGGTTTCTAGATGCCCACACAAGTAGCAGGTTTCTAGATGCCCACACAAATAGCTGTTTCTAGATGCTCACACAAGTAGTAGGTTTCTAGGTGCTCACACAAGTAGCAGGTTTCTAGATGCTAACGGGGTCAAGTATTTGAAGTAGAAGGTTTCTAATAACTTGCCTCTCACTAGTATTGGTTTTCATTGCTTTGAGCATTGTTCCATGCAGGTGAGCACACAGTTCTCTCCACCCCCTTCCTATCAAGATGACTTGTATGATAGGTTGTTCTGAGTTGGCTTAGTAAGGTGAAAATGAAACACATTTTGGAACCAGGGATTTCCTCGACTTTTTAAAGGCAAAGTTGTGTGTGACTTTAACCAAAGATGAAAGAACTTACTTGATGCCTGTAAGTTAACCTAACTTATAACAAAGGTGTTATTATAAAGCAGGAAAGCTTACATTTTCTCTTTGAATAAAATATTAGCCCTTAGTAAATTTACACAAGGTACATGTTTTTTTTTCAGGCTATAGTATTGCAAAAGTAGTGAAATACTGAAACTTTTTAACATTAATTGAACACAAATAATTCTGACTGTATTTATTCAAGAGGTTAAAACTTTTCCTGTGCTTCCCCAAGGTATATTACTGTGTAACCCCAAACAAAGGGGGCATTTGTTAGGTCCATTAAAAAATATTTGTACAAATTATCTGTAAACCCAGCTTCATTGTATTACATTTACTATTAACAGTCATAAACCTGCCAGATATGAAATTATATGAATAAATAAAACAAAGAAACTTCATAGCGGATGGAGAGTAAA
This sequence comes from Mercenaria mercenaria, assembly GCF_021730395.1. Classification (NCBI taxonomy): domain Eukaryota; kingdom Metazoa; phylum Mollusca; class Bivalvia; order Venerida; family Veneridae; genus Mercenaria; species Mercenaria mercenaria. The sequence continues at coordinate 11,237,534 of NC_069373.1, forward strand.
TATGTTAGAGATGAGGGGACACTTATTTGGGGTATAGGATGCAGAGTTGTGTTAAAAACGTAAAAAGAAGGCCTTCCTGTTTGCAAGGATTATAATCCAACTGTGATAAAATTGGCTATTAAGTAATACTATTAAATCAAGTTAAGTAGTAAAACTATTTGTGAAGGTGTAATGTTAACAGCCTTTATATATCTGTATAAAATGAGGATTAAATGGTCTTTAACCTTAAAAACTGGACAAATTTCAAAAATATTTACATTTGCCAACTATGTAGCTAATTTCTTATTTCAGTGAAATAATTACAAGTTATTAAAAGTTACTAATATTTTTGTTTGAAGATTGGAGGTTTTATTCAATTAAATTGTAGAGTTTTTTTTATCAGGGAATCTTTTATGATCCGTGATTAAATACTGGTAAAGAATTTTATTGAAATGAAAGGCTGATAGATTGAACAACCTAGCTACACTAGAGATCTATATTAAAAATGATAAGAAAAACAACTGTGAACAATATATTAGGATTTTCAATTAAAGTTGGAGAGAATATGGATTTTTGATTGTGCCAGTGTCTTGCTGTTAAACATGAAACAGTATTTTATTTATAAATGGTATGAACATTTTGTGAACCTTGATACTGATTTGCAATGGTATTTTTTGTGAAAATTTATTTATATGTAGAAATGTCAGAAAGTCGATGGATTCAGATTATTCAGGTACGGCTTCAGCAGAATCTATTGTAAATTGGAATGTGTATAAATTGACCTTACAATTGTATCCTTTAAGTTTTATTGAAAGGTCCTCATAATCAGATACTGTTTTATGCGAGGTTTAAAGGATACAAGCATTGTTATTTTCCATAAAACATGCAATATATTCACCTGATCTGTAACAGGGTTTGTTGTAAATAGTGAAATAGTGGCTATATTTGTATTGTTCAGGTATAAACTATACTTCATTCTGAAAGTCTCTGTGGATGGTAGTAGGATTCTTTTGATTTTTTTAAAGAATTCTTTAGTTATGTCAATTTTAGGGGCTGAAAAAGTACTCCCATCTTTCCCCACCCCCACCCCATTGTTAAAATTGGGGCTAAATCACAATTTTAAGTTTTAAAAAAAATTTGCATGAATATGTTGCTTTTTTGCTAAGTTAAGTAAGATATCCTGAACATTTTATAACAATTCATTCACAAAGGATGTCACAGTTTTTCATATTTTTGGTGTCAAAAATGGCTGAAATTTACAATGGAATACACCCCATCAAAGTTGTTGTTTTTTTTTACAATAGAACTAAAACATTCCTATTACTGCTCTCATTGTTCTTCAGTGGTATAATCTTAATTAATCCCCCGCCGTGGCGGAGGGATTATAGGAATGGTCTGCGTCCGTCCTTCCGTCCGTCCGTCCGTCCTTCCGTCTTTCCGTCCTTCCGTCCGTAACAAAATCGTGTGCGGTCCATATCTCCTATACCCCTTGAAGGATTTTCATGAAACTTAGGTCAAATGATCACCTCATCAAGACGATGTGCAGAACCCATGAGTCAGCCTTGTCGGTTCAAGGTCAAGGTCACAACTCAAGGTCAAAGGTTTGAGCCTGCCATTTTGTGTCCACTCTATATCTCCTAAACCCCTTGAAGGAACTTTATAAAACTTGGGTCAAATGATCACCTCATCAAGACGATGTGCAGAACCCATGAGTCAGCCATGCCAGCTCAAGGTCAAGGTCACAACTCAAGGTCAAAGGTTTGAGCCTTCCATTTTGTGTCCGCTCTATATCTCTTAAACCCCTTGAAGGAATTTTATAAAACTTGGCTCAAATGATCACCTCATCAAGACGATGTGCAGAACCCATGAGTCAGTCATGCCGGCTCAAGGTCAAGGTCACAACTTAGGGTCAAAGGTTTGAACCTTCCATTTTGTGTCCGTTCTATATCTCCTAAACCCCTTGAAGGATTTTCATCAAACTTGGGTCAAACGATCACCTCATCAAGGCGATGTGCAGAACTTATGAGTCAGCTATGTCGGCTCAAGGTCAAGGTCACAACTGAAGGTCAAAGGTTTGAGCCTTCCATTTCGTGTCCGCTCTATATCTCCTAAACCCCTTGAAGGAATTTTATAAAACTTGGGTCAAATGATTACCTCATCAGAACGATGTGCAGAAATTATGAGTCAACCATGCCAGCTCAGGGTCAAGGTCACAACTAAGGGTCGAAGGTTTGAGCCTTCCATTTGGTGTCCACTCTGTATCTCCTTAACCCCTTGAAGGATTTTCATCAAACTTGGGTCAAATGATCACCTCATCAAGAACTCATGAGTCAGCCATGTCAACTCAAGGTCAAGGTCACAACTGAAGGTCAAAGGTTTCAGCTCTGTATCTCCTAAACCCCTTGAAGGATTTTCATGAAACTTTGGTCAAATGATCACCTCATCAAGACGTTGTGCAGAATTCATGAGTCAGCCATGTCAGTTCAAGGTCAAGGTCACAGCTAAAATCAAAGGTTTTACCCTTTCACTATCCATAGCAGTGGCGGGGGATTTAGCTGTCTTTCAGACTGCCTTGTTTAACAAGAAATCAGGGGAAAAACTTTGTTACAGGAAAGCAGGTTCGAACAGTAGATACCAATTTTTGTCTATAAATGAACATGTGAAGAATCAGTAACATTACACCAGTGTTAGATATAGAAAGACAGCTATAAAATGCGATTGTTGCTGTGGTTACTTGATTTTGCATGAGGATTACTGTTGCCAAGGAAATTGTAATATTGTATTTCCTTGCATTTGCTTGATATATTGTTCTGTACCAGAAAGTTGCAATCTGTAGCTTGAGGTGAGTTTTGAGTTGAAAATGACATTTCAATAGAAGTTTCAGTTCTAAAGTAATATTCTGCTGGAGAGTTAGACTGACCTCAGATCCTGTTTGTGAAAGGTGCATGTCCTGTCTTAGTGAAAGGTGCATATTCTCTTATTTGTGAATTGGTTAAAGGTGCATATCATCTTTGTGAATGGTGTGTATCCTGTCTTAGTGAAAGGTGCATATCCAGTTACTAAAAGGTGCATATCCTGTTAGTGAAAGATGCAGGTCCTCATATTAGTGAAAGGTGCATATCCTGTTAGTGAAAGATGCAGGTCCTCATGTTAGTGAAAGGTGCATATCCAGTTACTAAAAGGTATATCCTCTTAGTGAAAGATGCAGGTCCTCATTAGTGAAAGGTGCATATCCTGTCTAAGTGAAAAATGCAGATTCTGTTATTTGTGAAAGATGCATATCCGCTTGGTTAAAGGTGCATATCCTCTTTGTGAAAGGTGCATATCCACTGTGAAAGGTGTGTTTCCAGTCCTAGTGAAAGGTACATATCCTCTTTGTGAAAGGTGTGTATCTGTCATAGTGAAAGGTACATATCCTCTTTGTGAAAGGTGCATATCCACTGTGAAAGGTGTGTTTCCAGTCCTAGTGAAAGGTGCATATCCTCTTTGTGAAAGGTGCATATCTAGACTTACTGAAATGTGCATAATTGTTTAATCCTCTAAGTGAAAGATGCAGATCTTCATATTAGTGAAAAGTGTATATCCTGTTTATGAAAAGTGCACATCCCCACATAGTGACAGGTTCATTTCCTCTCAATGAAGATGCATATCCTCTTAGTGAAAGGTGCATATCCTCTCTTATGACAGGTGCATATCCTTTTTATGAAAGTTGCATTTCCTTTACCAGTGAAAGGTGCATAATTCATTATCATCTTATTAATTAAAGGTGCATATTCTCCATTGAACAGAAAGGTGCATATACACTTAGTGAAAGGTACACATTTTCTGCCGTATACAAGAAAATTGAGCATTTCCTGACTTCAGTTTTACAGAACATTGAAAAGCCTGATAAAGTGATGTACTAACAGATATGTTTATACCTTGCAGAGGAACTGAATGAGTCACAAACAGAAGCCAAACAGGCCAAAGAAGAAAACAGTGCCTTGAAAACAGAACTCACGCAAGCTCAAACCCAGGTGCAAGACAAGTCAGAAATGGTCATAGACCTTCAAGGTAATCCTATACTTGTGTTGTTTATTACTATCATGATATACATGTTGAATACTGTGTGAGTTTACAGCATTTACTACTCTGTACTTGAACAGGCCAGAAAGTCTCTGGAGTGGTTTTTTGACTGATTAGAATGTACAAAGTACATGTACTATTTAATTTGCGAAAAATGTAACTTTTTTAAATTGTTTAAACATGGGCTTCAATAGATATGTTTCCCACCACACAGTGGTGTGGGAGACATATTGATTTACTCCAGTCTGTGTGTGTGTCTGTCACAAAGCTTGTCCACACTCTTAAGTCGAACATTTCTCAACGGATCTTCACCAAACTTCAACAAAATGTGTCTGCCAATAAGTGCTCAGCCAAGTTCGATAACTAGCCAAATCGGCCTAGGCACTTTGGAATTATGGCCCTTGAATTACCGAAAAATGCTCAGATTTTAGGCGCATTCCTGGAGCCAAAAGGACCCCTATACTACTCATGAGTAGTATAGGGGTCCTTTTGGCATGAGTAGTACAGGGGTCCTTTTGGCTCCAGGAATGTACATGCAGTCTATAGGAGTCCTTTTGACTTGATGAATGTGCATGTGCTCTAATAGGGCAAGTTCGATAATGAGCCAAATCGGTCCAGGCACTTTGGAGTTATGGCCCTTGAATTACCGAAAATCGGCCTTTTTACTCTTGTCCGTGCTCTAAGTCGAACATTTCTCATCCGATCATCACCAAACTTTAACAAAATGTGTTTGACCATAGGTCCGCGGCCAAGTTCGATAACTAGCCAAATCGACCCAGGTACTTTGGAATTATGGCCCTTGAATTACCGAAAATCGGCCTTTTTATTCTCGTGCGCGCTTTAAGTCCAACATTTCTCACCCGATCTTCACCAAACCTAAACCAAATGTTTTTTACCATAACTCCTTGACCAGGTTCATTAACTAGCCAAAATGCCCGAGGCACTCCAGAATTATGGCCCTTGAATTACCCAAAATCGGCCTTTTTGCTCTTGAGGGTATATTTGTAGTGAGTAAACAGTATATAAAGACTGACTTGCTATTTAGATGATTAGGCAGTTGTGGGAGACATGCGCTTTTCTCAAAAGCAACTCTAGTTTTCAAATTAATTTGGCTAAAACTTAATATCTCCTGAATACATTTATAGTGTGAATGCACGCTTATGATGGGTACAAATATATCTAAGTTGTTTCAGTAATTGTAACTCCTGTTTTGCAGAACAATTACAGAAGGCAGAGAACACCACGAAGGAGGTGAAAGAGCAAATACTTGAACTAAGAGGTAGGTATATTGTTAATAACACAGGCACGACTTGATTGTCAGTCATATCAAAACGTCATGGAATGATGTACTTTCAAAGGCTACGGTTGAAACTCGGTGTCTAGAATTCCAAGGGATCGAGTGTTTTACTTTGAGACAACCGAAACTTGCCTTAAAAATGGTATTTTGTGCACATTTTTGGGGCAGAACTTGAAAATGTCTTCAAGATAGTTGGAATTTTGAGATAAGTGAGTTCAAGATATCGAATTTCAAATGTATATTGTCATTAAGGGGAAGATTATTTCCTTTTAGCATTAGTGTGATTATCCAGTCCCAGACACTCATAATGTGAAGCTACAAGAAGAGGAAGAACTGCTACTGTATTTCCTAAAAAATTTGCTGTTTATGAATTGTTTTCAGGGAATAGAGTATGCAAATCCTTTGATTGGAACTTTAATTCATTTTTATTAGTAATATACACCTCAATTTGGGGCTATATTTTAGGCACATGTGTCTGTGTTTGTCCGGGTGTTATTCCTTTCTATAGACATTGAATGGATTTTCAGTTAATATACAAAATGTTATCCATTATAATACAACAAGATGTAAACTGATCTGGAGTCAAAGTTGCACTTGGAACTCAGATGTCAAGGTCTCCTTCAGAAGTCAAAGGTCAAGGATCTTTATAAATCTAGAGTGCCTGTCTTCCTTATATTAAAACGGTCTCAAGTTACATTAATACTAGATACTTAGTTTGTAAAAAAAAAAAATAACAAACTGATTTGCAGCTTATGTATTATGTTACTGTTTCAGACCAACTTGTGGAAGAACAGAAAGTATCAAAACTTAATCAGGAGGAAATAGCCACATTAAAAGGTATGGAAATCATAACAAAGTGAGACATGCTTAAAGATAAAACAAGGCTACATGCCAGCTATGGCTTGTATTTATTGTTTCACTGAAAACTTTTGTTACAGTATAATTGTTTGCCAGTTAAGCTCAGCCAGTTAGCTTTGTAGGGAGAGTAATGAAGAGGTTGCATGTGTGTTTTGTGATTGTTCTGAATCTCTGACTGTTTTAACAGAAGTCAGTATCTATGCCATGATGCAGCTGTTCTGATTCTTATAAGGAAGCTGTTAGTTACTTGTCGGAACAGTTTACCACTATGAACCACTGTTAAATAACTTAAATACTGTAGGAAGAAGGCTTTAAAACAAGTAAATAATTTACAAACTAGTTTAAAAATAAGCCATTCAGAAAATCAGAACATTGATAATTGATTTTGTTTTCTGTAGGAAATCTTGAAGAGGAAAAGACCAAACATAAAGAAACATTACAGCATCTAGAAACAGCCAAAAGTAAGTTCAACTTTTACTTTTGCACTTATTAATACCAGAATATATAAATTGTAAACTTTTTATTTCTACTTAATATCATACGAATACTAAGAATATTTTGACCTGTGATCCTGAAACTTCATAGGAATATTGCTCATGGCGAGTTGACGACCTTGGTAAGCACATATCCATTGGACAGTGTGAATGATTTTAAGTTAGTGGGTCAAAGTTGATGATCACATTGACCATTAGTAGTGCTGGCAACAAGTGATTCTGCCTTTGCGACCAGTGCAGACCAAAATCAGCCTGCAAATCCGTGCAGGCTGATCATGGTCTGCACTGTTCGCTATTCAGTCAGTAAATTTTCAGTGAACACCCATTTGATAAACAAATGGTACTGCCCAAAATGAATGATGGACCAGTCCATTTTAGAAATTTAGCAGGGTAAAGGTTAAAGAATAACTACCATGGACTCCTTGATTTTAAGGTTTCTTAGTTAAAGTTCATATTCACTGTCGTGCTGACAAATTGTACGATTGTGCTTGTTGTCAGTCCATCTGTTTTCAGTTTAGTTTGCTCTTAAAATGCTTGACCTGTGATCCTCAAATTTGGTAGGCACATTGCTTTGGCCATTTTATGCTCCACACAGTCGTGCTCTTGTTAAAACTTAGAAATCAAAATTCAACCAAAATCAAGAAATATTTTGCTGTAATCACTGGTCTTAAGATAAACCGCACTTTAGAGAAATTTTACTTCAGTTACACCAGCTCATTTTTGTTTCAGGCAACTTGGAAGAAGAAAAGTCCAAACATGAAGCTACAAAGAACAGTCTCGTAGAATCCAAAAGTAAGTTTCTTCATACTTATTTATCCCTTATATATTATAGCTGTATCATTTATTATCTATTTGTATATATACACGCATTGACTCCTGTGGCTGTAATATTCAAATGTTGCAGCATATGCAAAAAAGTCAAGAGTATTTTCTATTTGTTTCATTTAGGTTGAATGATTGGTTTCAGATTAGTAAAACATTACACACCAGCAAAATATTTCTGTCCAGAGCGATGCTGTATTAAAGAATATAAATTGTTTTGATCAGTAATCTGTTAGCTAAAGAAGTTTGTTGTGTACAGAGAGCCTGTCTCAATCGCGAGTTGTTTACATTTCAGAGAGCCTGTCTGAATCGCGAGTTGTTTACATTTCAATAGCCTTTCTGAATTTCAAGTTGTTGACATTTCAAAAAGCTTATCTGAATCTCGAGTCGTTTACATTTCAGAGAGCCTGTCTGAATCTCAAGTCATTTACATGTCAGAGAGCCTGTCTGAATCAAGTCGTTTACATTTCAGAGAGCCTGTCTGAATCCCAAGTTGTTTACATTTCAGGGAGCCTGTCTGAATCTGAAGTTGTTTACATTTCAGAGGGCCTGTCTGAATCTCAAGTTGTTTACATTTCAGAGGGCCTGTCTGAATCTCAAGTTGTTTACATTTCAGAGAGCCTGTCTGAATCTCAAGTCATTTACATTTCAGAGAGCCTGTCTGAATCTCAAGTCGTTTACATTTCAGAGAGCTTGTCTGAACCTCAAGTCATTTACATTTCAGAGAGCCTGTCTGAATCTCAAGTTGTTTACATTACATAAAGCCTATCTGAATCTCAATTTGTTTATATTTCAGAGAGCCTGTCTGAATCTCAAGTTGTTTACATTTCAGAGAGCCTGTCTGAATCTCAAGTCGTTTACATTTCATAGAGCCTATCTGAATCTCAATTTGTTTATATTTCAGAGAGCCTGTCTGAATCTCAAGTTGTTTATATTTCAGAGAGCCTGTCTGAATCTCAATTTGTTTACATTTCAGAGAGCCTGTCTGAATCTCAGCAAGCTACTAAACAAAGTCAGAATGAGGCTACACAGTTACGCAGTAAGTACTGTAACATCATAGTGTGTGTTACATGTGTGACTTGGTGTTTTAGTTTTTCATTTGTTACATTTAGACCTACAGCAGATAGCTTTAGAACTGTACAGGTATAGGACTTAGCGTCTGAAATCCAGCAGGTATTTACTGTTGTAACTTACATAAGTAATTCTGTTTTAAATATTTAAATAACTACATCAGTACAACGTTTTTTTTTAAAAAATGCAGTAAGCATTCAGCTTTTAATTTCGTGAGCATAAGAAAGTTCTTGCATTTTGAAACAAAATATCTTAATATTATGTTAGGGATGGTTGAGGTTATTGTGTTGTTTGACCATAAGTATTTTTATGAAGACCGCTATTAACATAGAAAAGTTTACAATTTATTGTCAGTCAGGGCTATGAAATACATATGCAAGTACATTATATTATCAAGTGTAAAAATTGCTGTTTCCCAGAAGAAATGAGCTGTGCCATGAGAAAAGCAACATAGTTGGTTTGCGACCAGCATGGATCCAGACCAGCCTGCGCATCCACGCAGTCTGGTCAGGCTCCATGCTGTTCGCTTTTAAAGCCTATTGGAATTGGAGAAACTGTTAGCGAACAGCATGGATCCTGACCAGACTGCGCGGATGCGCAGGCTGGTCTGGATCCATGCTGGTCGCAAACCCACTATGTTGGTTTTCTCATGGCACGGCTCAAATGTTTAGTATGTTAGAGAAAACAATTTAATTTCAGTTGTGTATTATGCCTATGAAATATAAGTATTTGAAATTTCAGAAATCATTTTGAGTTCTAATTGAACTTGATGGGATATATATAGCATGTTATCATACAAAATAACCCTCCATGTTTTGTTTTTTTTTTTTCATTGAAAAGATTTGACATGCTCTGCACTCTAATATGTAGTGAGAAATACCCATTCCCTGTGCTCTTGTTAACATGTGTACATCTAAATACCCATCCTGTTCATCCTTCCGTCCGTCTTCCGTCCGTCTTCTGTCCGTGATCAGATCTATACTAATATATCATATCATTCCCTCATACCTTTTATAGCATAACAAAACAGTAACAATTTTCAGCATATCTTTATTAACTCCTTTTCATCAAATACCGATATTCAGGCAATCTATTTAGACTATTTAGTGTTTTTAGATAGTAATGCAGTTGACTCCACAAGCAGCCATTACAGCTTATAGTTATTCAGGCTTGATTGCCACATAAATGTAGTTGAATACATTTGCACAATAAAGGCCTTGATAAGTAATAAGAAGCATCTAGTGTGTATCAAAGATTTCCATTGCTTGTTTTCTTTATATTTTGTTGGAAGTTTCTCCCACAAAGTTGTCTTCAAGACCCCTGTAGTCTGTAGTTGCATGCTTAACTGACAAGACTTGTTTCTAAAGACTGTGGAAGACATCTTCTTTCTCTGATTTTCTCCTGACTGCATGGCATGCAGTATTTTCTCTGTTCTTTTTCAAGCCTTCTTGTATTGTGAACATTTTCCTTTCATTGTGGTCTTGTTTGCTTGGCTAGGTATGTGAATGCTGTTGTTGATATTTCTGCTTATTTTTCTTTGATTATCTGTGCATGAAGGCATGGTTGCGTTACACAAGGAATTACAGTAATATTTCACCATTCATTTGTTTATCATTTGTTTCATGTTTGGTTTTTGTGTAGATAAACTACGGCATCAGCCGTCGTCTCCTTCACCAGACATTGTGGAAATGCGAAATGGCAGCCGAGAAAGGCGTAGCACGCCAGAGAAACGTACCATCCCTCATACTAGATATTCATTTCATATAGGAGATACGCCTTCCAAACTGCCCATGAGTAAGCGTCAAGGTAATCAGGAGTCTATCCACTTTATCTGTGCTTCAGGTCTATATATTCTCAGTTGCTCTCTTTTAGTTTCCGTGGTTATGCTTATGTTGCGGATTTTCATTCTTGTGTTTTCTGATGGATCATCTTCATGCTTTAGTGGTGCTTCAGTTGACTTGGTTTTATTTTGCTTCAGAATAATTATCCAACAGTTTGTCCACAATGTGGCTTAGCCTAAAGCTTGGAGGGAATATTGCAATATGAACTGTTGCATTGTGTAGCCCTTCTTCTGTTCAGTTTATAGAGTAATCAAGCAAGCTTTAAAGTATACCTTTGAAACCATTTTCTTTTGATTTATGTTTTATTCCTTTCTGCAAGAATACAGTGAGAAATATTTGATTAGTAAATTTTATTTGTATAAGGGATGCACAGTGGTGCAGAGCATTGGACACCTGGGCCTCAAGGGCGCAGGTTTGAATCTTGGTCTGGGAATTCTGGTATGAAATCCAGGATCAGCCGTTGGATATAGTCAGTATAAGTTTTGAGAACTTCCTTTGCAATTTGTGTAAAGTTTTAAACTTTGAACTAGAACTGTAAGATGCGTTGATCATCTGTATACTGTTATTGTGATAGACATGTTGTATATGCTTTATTTCTGCTTTGCAAGAAGTTGTTCTATTGTGTTATTTACATGTAGATCCCCACCAGAGTAAGTGATGTGTTGTCTGGTCTTTGTTTATCTGCACTGTAGGTTATTTGAAACATTTCATGGCTTTGAATTGTAAATAACATGCAATTTCATCAGAATAATTATTGCATTATGATTCAGCATTTATGTACAAAGTTAGAAATATCATTGTTACAATATAGAGACATACCAAATATGAATGATAATTTGTTTTATTATGCCTTGAAAACACATACTTGATTTATGTATATTAGCTATCACCAGTGCACTTTGAATCACATTGCATGGTATTTGGATTATGCACCAAAAAAACAAAGATCATATTCTGTATTTTGCGTTGATGTTTTGACTGAATTTGAAGTGTGTTTTTCATTTTGTCATTTGATGTTTTGGTTTGTTTTTCCATTCGTTTTGTTGTACTTTGCTACTTTGTCAGCTGTCTGAAATTTCTGTAAAGCAGTATTACTGTAAGCTGTAAACCAATGTTATATATATTTATTTATTTCATTTTTACCCATCCATCACCAAACCCAAGTCCCTAGTTATTATCTGCCACAGTTTAACACAAATGATGACTTAATAGTTTTGTAAAATTCAAAAGCTTGTAACTAAATCTATGGTAAAATCAAGTCTGTGATTTTATTTATGATAGGTATAATAATCATACTGATTAGTGTATTTGGTATCCCTATTATATTTTCAATCACACCTAGTTTGCTCAAAAGTAATAATGTCACTCCCAGACATCCTTTCATTGCTTTGACCAGTTGCAAGGATATGTGACTACCTTCCACTGTTTTCTCCAATGGTAAAGGTACGTGACTTCCTTCCATTTCATTGCCCAGTGGTGAGGATAGGTGACTAATTCCTATTGCTTAGCCAAATGACAAGGGTAGATGACTGACTTCCATTTCTTTGCAGAATGGTATGGTAAGGTGACTTACTTCCACTTATTTCCATTGCTTTGCCCAATGGAAGGGTAGGGGACATACTTCCATTTATTTCCTAATGGTTAGGGTAGGGGACTTACTTCCATTACTTTGCCCAGGAGTAAGGGTGGGGGACTTACTTCCATTACTTTGCCCAGTAGTAAGGGTGGGGGACTTACTTCTATTACTTTGCCCAGGAGTAAGGGTGGGGGACTTACTTCCATTACTTTGCCCAGTAGTAAGGGTAGGGGACTTACTTCCATTACTTTGCCCAGTAGTAAGGGTAGGGGACTTACTTCCATTACTTTGCCCAGGAGTAAGGGTGGGGACTTACTTCCATTGTTTGGCCCAATGGTAAAGATAGATGACTTATTATGTCTCCCGCCACACAGTGGTGTGGGAGACATATTGATTTACTCCTGTCTGTGTGTCTGTCACAAAGCTTGTCTGCACTCTTAAGTCGAACATTTCTCATCCGATCTTCACCAAACTTAAACAAAATGTATTTGACCATAAGACCTCGGCCAAGTTTGATAACTAGCTAAATCAGCCAAGACACTTCAGAATTTTGCCCCTTGAACATAATTACCAACAACTACTGGTGCAGCATTGTAGACCGGTTACTCCACTCTGCTACCGCTGATACAGCATTGTAGACCGGTGCAGTATTGTAGACCAGTTACTCCAACCTGTGAATACCAATAGGCCACAAACAGTATACAAAGACAGACTTACTATTCAGATGATTGGGCAGTTGTGGGAGACATGTGCTTTTCTCAAAAGCACCTCTAGTTTCCATTGTTTTGCCCAATGGTGAGGATGGGGGAAATTCTTTCATTGTTTTGCCCATTGGTAAAGGTAGGTGACTTATTTCCATTGTTTTGCCAAGTAGTAACAGTGGGGAACTTACTTTTATTGTTTGTGACTTATTTCCATTGTTAGGCCCTCTGGTAAAGGTGGGGGCCTTACTTGCCCAATAGTAAAGGTAGGTGACTTATTTCCGTTGTTTTGCCCAATGGTAAGGGTGGGTGACTAACTTTCATTGTTTTGCCTAATGGTAAGGGTGGGTGACTAACTTTCATTGTTTTGCCCAGTGGGAAGGGTGGTTGAATTACTTTGATTGCTGTGCTCGATGGTCATGGTGGGTGACTTACTTCCACTGTTTTACCTAGTTTAAAAGGTAGGTGACTTACATGCACTGCTTTGCTCAATTCTTTTTTAACCAGGGTTTTCAAACATTCACTAATTTGTTTAGTCATGAATAAATACACTTGTAAGAATTTTTATATAACTGTTACTATTAATTTCAGCCAACGAGTTCCTGGCATTGAAGGAAGAATGTGCAAGCCTACGGAAACGAATACAGGCTATAGAAGGTGAAATGAAAATGTAAGTCTTGTATTCTCTTCATTAGTGATTAATATTTAGCCGTTTTGAATACTAACAGAAACGGCAAAAAAAAAATTAGTAATTCTGACTAAATTGGCTTTTAAATAACCTGTTTCTTACCCATTTTCAAAGATGATCTCCTTTATTGATTGTATTAGTGCAGGAAGGAAAATTACTGGTAGTGCTTCTTGAACAATAGGTTGAGATAAAGAGATTATTACTGTAGCAGTGTTCAAGCACAAACTGTGGTTTTAGTCTGTTGTTTGCATATGCACATATGCAGCTCTTCTGGATGGCTAAATGTTTTACTGTTGGCATAGAAAATGGCGATATTTGATCATAATGTCCATGATGTTGCCTCAAAAATGAAGTTTGATTTTATCCAAATATTAAAACAGTTTTCTTTTTCTTAATTGCAAAATTAAATTATCAGATTAAGCAACATCATTATATGAGCCGCGCCATGAGAAAACCAACATAGTGGCTTTGCAACCAGCATGGATCCAGACCAGCCTGCGTATCCGCACAGTCTGGTCAGGATCCATGCTGTTCGCTAACAGTTTCTTTAATTGCGATAGGCTTTGAAAGCAAACAGCATGGATCCTGACCAGACTGCGCAAATGTGCAGGCTGGTCTGTATCCATGTGGTCGCAAAGCCATTATGTTGGTTTTCTAATGGCACGTTTCAGTTATGTGTCAAATTTTGCATCTGCCATGATGGATCTATAGGGACCAATATAAATAGGTTGGTCAAACTACAGATGATTAATGACTTTGTCATGGTTGGCCTGTACTGAGTTTTATTAGTGTACGATTTAACTATTGTGATTTTAATAAGCGCTTGAACTAGCAGAAGCATGCACCCTGTGCAGTAGTGTATAATTTTTAGCTCACCTGTCACATAGTGACAAGGTGAGCTTTTGTGATCACCTTTCGTCCGTCGTCAGTCCGTCCGTACGTGCATCCATGCGTCAACAATTTCTTGTCTGCACGATAGTGGTTTCATTTATGATTTTATTTTAACCGAACTTGCACACAACTTGTATCACCATAAGATCACGGTTCCTTTCTTGAACTGGCCAGATCCCATAATAGGTTCCAGAGTTATGGCCCCTGAAAGGGCCAAAATTAGTTATTTTGACCTTGTCTGCACAATAGCAGCTTTATTTATGATTTGATTTTTACCAAACTGGCACACAACTTGTATCACCATAAGGTCTTGGTTCCTTTCTTGAACTGGCCAGATCCCATAATGGGTTCCAGAGTTATGGCCCCTGAAAGGGCCAGAATTAGCTATTTTGACCTTGTCTGCAAAATAGCAGCTTCATTTATGATTGGAATTTAATCAGACTTGCACAAAACTTGTGTCACCATAAGATCTCGTTTCCTTTCTTGAACCGATCAGATATCGTAATGAGTTCCAGAGTTATGGCCCCTGAAAGGGCCAAAATTAGCTATTTTGACCTTGTCTGCACAATAGCAGCTTCATTTATGATTTGATTTTAACCAAACTTATACACAACTTGTATCACCATAAGATCTTGCTTCCTTTCTTCCACTGGTCAGATTCCGTCTTGGGTTCCAGAGTTATGGCCCCTTAAAGGTCCAAAATTGGCTATTTTGGCTTTTGCAGTCATATAGAGACTTCATTTATGGTTTGATTTGATACAAACTTCCAAAATATCTTCAACAACAATAAATCTTGGATTCCATGACAAATCAGATCCAATCATATGTTCCAGAGTTATTTTATAACTGATATTACCTCCCCTGATTGTAATCAAAATGGATTTATATCAGTAAATACTTACAGGACTTATTTGAAATTTCATTATTGTTATAAGTTGGACTGAGACAATCAGGGTAGATAACTATGGACTGATTTTATGTCAAATTACCTCCCTTTATTTTAAGTTAAAATTGTTATATCTCCATAACTAATGAAGATACTGATCTGAAATTACATTTATGTCAACAGATTTATTTGGCAGATCCTTCTTTTGTCCACTTACAGTATTTTTTTTTTTTAGCTCACCTGTCACAAAGTGACAAGGTGAGCTTTTGTGATCGCGCGGTGTCCGTCATCCGTGCGTGCTTGCGTCCGTAAACTTTTGCTTGTGACCACTCTAGAGGTCACATTTTTCATGGGATCTTTATGAAAGTTGGTCAGAATGTTCACCTTGATGATATGTAGGTCAGGTTTGAAACTTGGTCACGTGCCATCAAAAACTAGGTCAGTAGGTCTAAAAATAGAAAAACCTTGTGACCTCTCTAGAGGCCATATATTTCACAATATCTTCATGAAAATTGGTCAGAATGTTCACCTTGATGATATCTAGGTCAAGTTCAAAACTGGGTCAATGCCGTCAAAAACTAGGTCAGTAGGTCTAAAAATAGAAAAACCTTGTGACCTCTCTAGAGGCCATATATTTCTAAAGATCTTCATGAAAATTGGTCAGAATGTTCACCTTGATGATATCTAAGTCAAGTTCAAAACTGGGTCACGTGTCTTCAAAAACTAGGTCAGTAGGTCAAATAATAGAAAAACCTTATGACCTCTCTAAAGGCCATATTTTTCATGGGATCTGTATGAAAGTTGGTCTGAATGTTCATCTTGATGATATCTAGGTCAAGTTCGAAACTGGGTCACGTGCGATCAAAAACTAGGTCAGTAGGTCTAAAAATAGAAAAACCTTGTGACCTCTCTAGAGGCCATATTGCATGAGATCTTCATGAAAATTGGTCAGAATGTTCACCTTGATGATATCTAGATCAAGTACGAAAGTGGGTCACGTGCCGTCAAAAACTAGGTCAGTAGGTCAATTAATAGAAAAACCTTGTGACCTCTCTAGAGGCCATATTTTTCATGGGATCTGTATGAAAGTTGGTCTGAATGTTCATCTTGATGATATCTAGGTCAAGTTCGAAACTGGGTCACTTGCCTTCTAAAACTAGGTCAGTAGGTCAAATAATAGAAAAACCTTGTGACCTCTCTAAAGGCCATATTTTTCATGGGATCTGTATGAAAATTGGTCTGAATGTTCATCTTGATGATATCTAGATCAAGTTCGAAACAGGGTCATGTGCGGTCAAAAACTAGGTCAGTAGGTCAAATAATAGAAAAACCTTGTGACCTCTCTAGAGGCCATACTTTTCATGGGATCTGTATGAAAGTTGGTCTGAATGTTCATCTTGATGATATCTAGGTCAAGTTCGAAACAGGGTCACATGCGGTCAAAAACTAGGTCAGTAGGTCTAAAAATTGAAAAACCTTGTGACCTCTCTAGAGGCCATACTTGTGTATGGATCTCCATAAAAATTGGTCAGAATGTTCATCTTGATGATATCTAGGTCAAGTTTGAAACTGGGTCATGTGCCTTAAAAAACTAGGTCAATAGGTCAAATAATAGAAAAACCTTGTGACATCTCTAGAGACCATATTTTCAATTGATCTTCATGAAAATTGGTCAGAATTTTTATCTTGATAATATCTAGGTCAAGTTCAAAACTGGGTCACATGAGCTCAAAAACTAGGTCACTATGTCAAATAATAGAAAAAACAACGTCATACTCAAAACTGGGTCATGTGGGAAGTGGTGAGCGATTCAGGACCATCATGGTCCTCTTGTTTTTAATTACTTCCCTTTTACGTTACTATAAATAGCTTATTTTAGTAACTTTTTTATTATTGACCGTAGGGAAAACACGAGACCAGTTTTCTGTGGTACAACATGGATGGTATCTCCAATTTTTAGGTGTATTTTAACATATCTATACCTTGTAAGATTTTTTTTTCTTTTTGTTGTTCCTGTCCTTTGGACTTAGATATTTTTTCTGAGGACCTTCTTGTCCTCAAATGCAATGATAACAGGTGAGCGATATAGGGCCATCATTGCCCTCTTGTTAAAGAAATATTTCCACTTTTTATGTCCAATGTACTCAAGACTTCAGGCACATAGCTTTAAATAATAGTAATGATAATGTAAAGACCTTTTTATCGATCTTTTTTAAGAGCCTAGAAACAGTAGTAAATTCTTAATATTTTTCACATGTTTTGCCAAATACTAGTAGATTAACATTGTCCATGTCTGTTTGTAGGTCAAGGAAGGAGAATCTTCAATTGTCTGCAGAATATAACAAACTGCAAGAATCGTACAAACAACTTGAGGAGGTAAAGGACCGGTTAGCGGATAAAGAGTCAACATGGATGTCGAACCTGACGGACTCTCAGAAGGAGACTGAGAATACTCTCCAGGAGGTGAGACTTGGCGACTCTGACTCACTCTATTATAATCAGCAGGTACTGGGATACATCTGTTGTCATGGTGACAGCATGCTCCAGTCGTCATGGTTTTCTCTTGTTTCACTGCAGTTCACTTAGCATGTTTTTTTATTGCTTTGGGTTTTTACCTGCTTGTTTAGATTGAAGCAGTTTGTCTCTACAACTCTATATATTGAAGTAAAAAGTCAGTACATACAAATTTTTATTCCTCACAGATGACTTTGGCATTTTAAAAATTTAATTTCATTGCTTCCACAGCCTGTGGTGTTTGTTAAAAATTGAACAAAAAATTAATCTTATAACTAGAAATGTTTAAGACAATAGCTGTCTTTATTTTCCTACGATAAGGTAGTTCTGCTAATTTGATAAACTGGAAGTATTGGAGTCACCTCATTTATATGGGTAATGTAGAATATTGCCTGACTGCATCATATGGAAACAAAAAACATTTTATGAATTAATAGCGACCTGTTAGTAAATCTGTTGAAACAACATTTTACCGTTTTTCTAAAGACAACATGTAATATTAAAAAGGTTGACAATAATGTCTTAAAATCAGCGTATGGATGTCTTTAATTATGGGCAAATATCTTAGAAACAAGTTTAAAGACCTATACATTTATTTCACCATAATTTTTATTATTATAGACAATATGTGTACTTAGAAGTGTGAGAAATTTCATTAAAATCAACAATGTAGAAATTTTTCTATTCGCAAAAATGTCACCGAAATTGCGATTTTCCCAGAGACTCATTTATGAAAAATTGTGTGAGCTCCAAATTTTTCCAGTCAGTCAAACAAAGAATCAGACACACAGTCCTAGCTTCTTTTTTGCCTAATTTTCTAAATATATCAGAAGTTTTGAAAAATCAGAGTTACATCAATTTCTGCTTCGTAGAAAAAATTTAATCAGAACATGCAGAACTACCTTATATTTCATGGTAGATGTTTGCTTAGTTATCAACCTGTTTCATTTTGTAATTTTGTTAGGTGCTACCTGTGACTTTCATCTTGGTCTATCTGACCATCTTCTTTGAGCTGTTAATAATAGTCTGTATAGTTTGTTGGTGTTTGCCTTCCCCCTGTTGCAAACTCTTGAAAATATTGTAAATTATGTGTATGTGTTGCTATTTCACACTTTAAAGACCTCAACATAATCTTGTGATCTTTAGCCTGCTGGTGGCAAGTAATTCTGCCATTGTGACCAGTGCAGACCAAGATCATGGTCTGCCCTGTAAGCTATTCAGTCAGTAAATTTTCCATGAATATGCCTTCAGATATTAACCTTTACCCTGCTAAATTTCTATAATGGACTGGTCCATCATTCAATTTCCATGCAGGCTGATCATGGTCTGCACTGGTCACAAAGGCAGAATCACTTGCTACCAGCAGGCTAAAGGTTAAATGGTACTTGCCCAAATTGAATGATGGACCAGTCCATGTTAGAAATTTCGCAGGTTAAATGGTGTCTTGAGGCAGACCCATGTGCTTTAATCAGCACGATTCATGAGGCAACAAAACCCTGTCACTGTTTCACCTATCCATACTTTGTCCTCATTCATATAACAATTGTACAGCAGTCTTTCTGATAGATATGTTATTTCAACCAGTGTTAAAAATGTATTTTTAAACATGTATATTACTACATGTGTTATACATGTTTGTAAAAGTGAAGAACTTGTTTTCCTTGTAAATAGTAAATCTATTAGATGGCCTAGTTTACCAGTCCCAATTTACATAATATGAGCCGTGCCATGAGAAAACCAACATAGTGGGTTTGCGACCAGCATGGATCCAGACCAGCCTGCGCATCCGCGCAGTCTGGTCAGGATCCATGCTGTTCGCTAACAGTTTCTCCAATTCCAATAGGCTTTAAAAGCGAACAGCATGGAGCCTTACCAGACTGCGCGGATGCGCAGGCTGGTCTGGCTCCATGCTGGTCGCACACCCACTATGTTGGTTTTCCCATGGCACGGCTCATATGTAATATCTTAGATCCTCTCTATATGTTCAAAGTTATTGATAAAAGTTTGATGAGCAATTAATACATAAAACGGAAAAAAAAAGTTTGTTGAAACTGGTGAGACTATATTATGCTGCTTTGTATTAGCTTGGCTTTTGTCATGCTGATTTTGTTTGTAAAGTCTCTTGTGTACTTTAGTACATGCACGATAGTTCTCTACACATACGTAGTAGTGTCTTGTCTTTCTCATTATAAATTCTTTTGTTTTGTACTGTTGACATACAGAAATCTTTAAAATTATAATTAAATTCATTGTTTATCACCTTTGAAATAAATTTGGTGACATAGTATATAAACAATATTTTTTAAATAATTCAGATGTAATTACAAATTTTCAAACTTTTAGGGTGTGATATTTGTTAAGACATTAACTGTATAATAGGGATAAATTATTAAGTTTTATGAATAGAAGATACTTTTTTTAAAAGTTAATTGCTGCTATTTTGTAACATAATGCTAAATGTTTGTATGATATAGTATTTAATAGTTAAATGCTATTTTATTTTTATAGTATTTTCTATTTCATGGTAACTGACATAGTAGGTAGGGGTCTCTATGGCCAAGTCGTACAGGTCGCTGATTTCAAATCACTCACCCAACATTGCTCCCAGTTTGAAATCTGGCTTGGAGTGTATAATTTTTTCATCAGGGCTCAAGCTAGGGACAATTTAAGTGAAATAATGCTTTTGGGATCCCATCTGCTGAAATCTAACAAATTTGGAAATTCAAGTTGCCCTGTTGACAATTTGCAAGTGTGTCAAACATTATTTGAAAAAACGTTACTTGAGTGGGATATTCACATCTGCACTTGCAACCAGTGATAGAATCTTATAATATGCTTATAATATCCCCACTTCTTCTATATGTCACTCCATTTCTGTATATGTTAACTAGGGAGAGCCCGCCCGCTTAGCTCATTAGGGAGAGTGTTGGTCTACGGATCGCGGGGTCGTGAGTTCGATCCCCTGGGAGGGTACAATGCATATATTCTCCGCGACGATTTGATAAAAGACATTGTGTCTGAAATCATTCTTCCTCCACCTCTGATAATTCATGTGCGGAAGTTGGCAGTTACTTGCGGAGAACAGGTTTGTACTGTACAGAATCCAGGAGCACTGGTTAGGTTAACTGCCCGCCATTACATGACTGAAATACTGTTGAAAAACTGCGTTAAAACCCAAAACAAACAAACAAAACTAGAGGGAGAATTATCTTTTCTAAAGAAAAGAACTTAGCTTGATCCCTGTTCTATTTGAGAAAGTCAGCAACTCTGCCCAGGTGACTATCTGTGTTTAAAATAATGGCCTGAGGGTACACGGGATCTTTCTCCATCATCATTAGCTGGAATATGACCTGTAGATATGTCTGTGTTAAAGTTAAACCCAGCAAAGAAGAAAAAGACTTTATACTAGTTGATAAAGATGTTTACAGTGTTCTTTTTGCTATAGTTACAGGAAGCTAAAGAAGAGATAAAGAAATTGAAGAAGAAATGTGAAGACTGTGATCAAGAAATACTTCGTCTCAAGACTGAACTGAAACGTATGTCAGGAGACTATGGTCGTATAGCAGGCAGAAGTAAAATTGTAAGTAATGATAACTTTGTGAAACAACAGTTAAACATATACAGCTTTGTTTTTGTTTTTGTTTGTGGTATTAGGATAAGTTATACAATTGATGATTAATTTTTGTATAAAAACTATAGCTGTTTATAAAGTGATGTTTGGTAAACAGACGTTGGCAATGAGGTGTCACCAATGGAGAAATGAAAGTCATTCCATTACTTTGAAAGCTTAAATATTCATGTGCCCCTTCCCCCCACCCCCGACATACCCCACCCCCAAAAAATTGGTGGTGTGGTAGGAGAGGGGTTCTTAGCTCTGCCCTTGTCTGTCCATCCATCTGTTCTCCCTTCATGATTTATTTTGTGCACATCTCATTAAGTGTTTGACCTAGAGTCATAAAACGTCTTAAGAATTGTTTTTCAGCATTTTAAGTTGTGCGCCTGGGATTTCATTTGGGATTACGCTCAAGTAAGGCCAGAGTTATGGCCCATGGTTCAGTCAAAAATGTGCGTAAAGAACTTCAAAATTTGAATCACATGTGTATCAAAATAGTTGATCTAGGGTCATGAAACATTATAAGAACATGTGAAGCATGTGAAGATTTGAACCTTGGGTATTGTTTAGGGTTTCACTCAGAGTTATAGCCCTCAATGGAAAAATGAAGGCATCTTGAAAAGTATTTCACCTCAAGACATGAAACTATATAGTAATGTTAATGAGCATGTAAAGTTGTGTACCACGGGAAGTCTAGGGTTCAATCCCTGGCTGCCTCATATCAAAGACATAAAAATGGTACCAGTAGCTTCATTGCTTGGTGCTCAACATTAAGATGATAGTACTAGGACTGGTGAGCCCGGTGTCCGTATAATATGACTGGGTTGGGTATCATGTCAAATGTGCACAGCATGAATTTTGAAGTGTCCCTCACTCCTGTCTCAAAGTAATAAGTTAGTTTACTGTTTAATTTAATAGTATTGCATTGTCAACAAGTAATATATGACCATACAGTGGTAGTAAGCCGGGGCATCAGTGGCACATACATAGTTGTAAAAGTTTTACAGATGTTGTTCATTCAACTTGTTTGCAGTTATTTCCTAGTATATTCTCTCCATTGAAGCTATTATGATTTACTCAGTGATCAAATTAAATATGCTATGTTGTGTTTAATTAGCCAAGAAGAAAATAAAGGTAGTTTTTAGCTTTTACAGAATGAAATTTTACTGCAGTCAGGACTGTGTAAACATACAAACCTATATCATATTCTCTTCATTGCAAACTATCCCATACTCTGTTATACATATCATATTGTCCAGTGGCATTCTGTTGGCTGGGTAGATTATACTGATTGTAGAAAAATGAACCTATTTTACATAACAAAATTCTCTGATACACTAAAAATCTGTCACAGAAGCATTACAGAAACAAAGATGCAGAGTTTAGAAGAAACATCAGTAATTTTTGAGAGCTGTGCTCATTCAGGCTGTGTTTGTCAGCGATAGTAGGCTTTCTAAAAATAAATACAAAGGTTCTGTTTTCTAAATTTTATGCAGGCAGAGAATCTACCTAGTTGGGTAGATGTTACTGGAGAACAAAAGTGTAGCACATTGCAACATACCTTAATTTCTGAATGTACAATCTGAAATGTTTGCACACCATCTGTGATTGAACTACTTTCTGTTTGACATACATGTGTGAGAATTGACCAGTGAAATAGAACTAGTTTCTTGGTAGTGATGACCTCTGTATTTACATGAATGAAACTGTTTATTCACTGTTAGATATATGACTGTTGCATACATTCTTCAAGGTTTGGATCTCTGTTTATATGAATGCCTTTCTGCTCATTTTCATGAATACACATTCTTCTCTTCATGAAACAGAATTGAAATGAAACATTTTACGTATTTTGCATATACAAATGTACATGTATAACGATCAACAATTAAAGATTATTACATGTTTTTTTTCCATCAGCCTTTGTACATTGACCATAATTATTTCAGTAACTGATTAACTATTGACCATAATAATTTCAGTTACTGATTAACTATGTTAAAGATGGTGCATTTCTGACACAACAGTGCTTTATTGTCTGCAATAATATAAGGTTTCTATATGGAATGCATGCATTTTACTAGATTTTGCTCATTGAAAACTAGCATTGTGATACCATTTCACCCTTAGTACTTTACTTTTATAACTAAAAAGTTTGCAACAATTGATAAATTGAAATGCCCTGCATTAAAAAGAAGCACAACTTTTAATATAAGATAGTTTAAAATTGCAGTTTGAGTAATTTTCAGTTGGGTATGAATGACATTAGTTGTGTGAAAGGCCTGCACCAACTTGTAACATTTCAATTGGATTTCATGCTCTGATAGAAACTGCAAAACCCAAGTATTTATTTCATAAAGTTTAGAGTCAGTTTTAAATGACTTTAATGACATCGAGAGATGAGTGAGGTATAAGAATAAAACTCATATCTTTTCTGAATCAGGCCAAGTTTAATAACTATAAGAAAGCGGTAACATCCATATTTATACAGAACCAGTATATAATGGTTTCTGTATTCTGTTTCAGATTTCGTTCGTGTCATGTATACCTCTATTGATGCTGTTATTTGCTATTCTGCTGGCATTATACCCTTCACTAGAGACTTTGACTGCCTCCCAAACGTAATGATTGCTGCACCGTAGCATCGTATAAATGTCCCTCCAATTGTGTGTTCGTCAACAATCTACATGTGATGTCAAATGTTGCACGATAATTTCGTCAATACAGTAGTTACAGATGAAGGCTGCTGTATCTACAGTGTGTAAAAGTGAAGATAACACACTGTACAGTTTGTTGAGGATGTATGAAGATACTGCCAGATACAAAGAAATGAATAAGTGGATAGAGACTTTCGTACATGCATGTGTAAATAGTCAGCTGGCAGGTCTATACACTTGATAGAAGTAACAGCAGTATGCTGCTTGCATATATCTTGTTTCGTGCATATAAGCACAGTGCCAAGTGAATTCTGGAATACTTTGAAATGCTTGTATCCATGTGTTGAATGGATATTAATTCTGGCCAAATGTTTATATGTAAAGCAGTTGATTTATTTGACTTTATTCTAAGTTTATTCCAAATATAATCTACATACAATCATGTCCGTTATTCTAATCAAAGCCAGGTCTAGAAACACTTCATACTTTTAAGGAGTAGGTATTATAGAGTTCTAGAAGTTTTATACTTTACCTGTAATCAGTAATCAAGTAACTTCCAAAGTCCCCATCCCCACCCCCAGCATCCATTCTAGGGCAATACTGCTAGAATCAGTACCAGCATTGAACACTGGAATATCAAACCCACAATGAGAAAACCAGCATAGTGCATATGCGACAAGCATTGATCCAGACTAGCCTGCGCATCCACTCAGTCTGGTCAGGATCCATGCTGTTTGCTTTCAAACCCTATTGTAATTAGAGACACCATTAGCGAACAGCATGGATCCTGACCAGACTGCGCGGAGGCGCAGGCTGGTCTGGATCCATGCTGGTTGCAAATGCATTATGTTGGTTCTCTCATGGCGTGGCTCATTTTTTCCACAGTGACTTTCACTTCAAGCATTGGCTTACTTATTTCAAAAACATCTTTTATAAAGAATGTATGTGCTACAGGGTAATTACTTTTTTCTTCCATATAATAATTTCTAGAATCTGATGTGTCATATGATAATCAAACTGATGAATTTTTCTGCTTTACTTTGTGCTAAAAAAGCTTTAAAACTTTGTTGTATTTTCTGTGTGCCAAAATATTTCCCAGAGGAGTCAGTTTGAAATTAGTTTTTCCAAAGTGCTACTTTTTCTATTAGATTATATATTTTCTGAAGTACAAAATTTTGATTTAAGGTAAAGGACCTACATGACAAACAGATACGTATTCTGTGATTTTGGCATTTCCTGACTGGTACAAAAAGCCATGTGCTTGAATGAGCAGGAATACTGAGATTATATCCCCACATGCAAATTGCCGAGTGTTATAACAAGTCTGCTACCTTAAAAGTTATTTGAGCCGTGCCATGAAAAAACCAACATAGTGGCTTTGCGACCAGCATGGATCCAGACCAGCCTGCGCATCTGAGCAGTCTGGTCAGGCTCCATGCTGTTCGCTTTTAAAGCCTATTGGAATTGGAGAAACTGTTAGCGAACAGCATGGATCCTGACCAGATCCATGCTGGTCGCAAAGCCACTATGTTGGTTTTCTCATGGCACGGCTCATTTAAACTCTTTTTGTAAGAAATATGGAAGTAGATCAGTTATGCTTTGTATGTACTATGTTTGCTTGGAATTACTGTATTTTCATTTTGTCATTTAGTAGATTCTGCATTGTATTGCATTACTGTTAACGTACTGTATGGTTTTTAGCTCATCTGATTTTTTGAAAAAAAATGATGAGTTATTGTCATCACTTGAGCGGTTGTCGGCGTCGGCGTCGGCGTCGGCATCGGCGTTGCCTGGTTAAGTTTTATGTTTAGGTCAGCTTTTCTCCTAAACTATCAAAGCTATTGCTTTGAAACTTGGAATACTTGTTCACCATCATAAGCTGACCCTGTATAGCAAGAAACATAACTCCATCTTGCTTTTTGCAAGATTTATGGCCCCTTTTGTACTTAGAAAATATCAGATTTCTTGGTTAAGTTTTATGTTTAGGTCAACTTTTCTCCTAAACTATCAAAGCTATTGCTTTAAAACTTGCAACACTTGTTCACCATCATAAGTTGACCCTGTACAGCAAGAACCATAACTCCATCCTGCTTTTTGCAAGATTTATGGCCCCTTTTGGACTTAGAAAATATCAGATTTCTTGGTTAAGTTTTATGTTTAGGTCAACTTTTTCTCTTAAACTATCTAAGCTATTGCTTTGAAACTTGCAACACTTGTTCACCATCATAAGCTGACCCTGTACAGCAAGCAACATAACTCCATCCTGCTTTTTGCAATAATTATTGCCCCTTTTAGACTTAGAAAATCATTTTCTTGGTTGAGTATTATGTTTAAGTCAACTTTTCTCATAAACTATCAAAGCTATTGCTTTAAAACTTGCAATAGTTTTTCACCATCATAAGTGGACACTGTACATCAAGAAACATAACTTTATTCTGCTTTTTGCAAGAATGATGGCCCTTTTTAGACTTAGAAAATCATGGGTAGGACAATATTTCTAATACACAAAAAAATCAGATGAGCGTCAGCACCCGCAAGGCGGTGCTCTTGTTGATTTACTTGTTGGAGTTGTGGACACAATTCAGCCTGGACCAGCTTCATTATGTTAGCATCATACAGTAGATATTTTCTATTTTAAGGTTACCCATACATGTGAATTTTCATGGAATAATTGCATTTAGATAAATTCATCTTGCTTGAGATATAAGTTGCTGGGCAATGTAAGATATCATGTAGAAAATAAGAATACTTTTAAAACTGAAGTTTAAAATTACCAGTTATCAGTTTATTACAGGAAAGAGAATTGGAATGCAAGTAATTGATAGCATTTCTTATTTTTAGCTCACTAGAGCACAAAGTGCTCAAAGTGTGACCGGTCATTGTCATGCATATGTCGGTGTCTGTCAACATTTGCCTTATGAACACTCTAAAGGCCACAGTTGGGACCCAATAATTATGAAACTTGGTCAGAAAGTTTGTCTTGATGATCTGTAGGTCAGGTTCGAAACTGGGTCATGTGGGGTCAAAAACTAGGTCAGGAAGACAGATCAAAGGAAAATCTTGTGGACACTCGAGAGTTCACAGTTTAAGTTTGAAACTCATTAGAATTGGTCCGAATGTGTGTTCAAATCAAAGAAAAACTTGTTAACACTGAGAGGCCACAGTTGTGACCCTATCTTTATGAAACTTGGTCAGGAGTTTTGTCTTTATGAGCTCTAGGTCAAGTTTGAAACTGGGTCATGTAGTATCTAAAACTTGGTCAGTAGGCCAGATCAGCTCTGGTGAGCGATATAGGGCCATGATGTTTTGTTTGCATATTTGATTGTTTAAATTTGTTCGTTAAATTTGTATTTTTAAACAAAATGAAATTATTTATTGTAAACTTATTGCCTACTTCAATCAGCTTCAAACCTTGCTTAATTATACTTTATTTTTGTGAGAGTATGTTTATATATCATTTACATATGTTTGAAAATGGCTTCCTATTTTATAGCTTTGTTATATATTCTTTGTTATTCTTACCTTTCACATGCACACATTTAACACATATTTTATCATTAAGGTGCATGCATTAAGTTTAGCAAGGATTAAGTGCTGTGGTGACCTTTTCGTTATTTTTAACAAAGCTTGAATATGGAGCCACTTTTCACACTTTGAGTTACAAGTTTGTATGTATATCATCGTTTCATTAGGGCAGCATATGTCTCCATAATATATTGACCAATCAAATTGCCATCAATTTATTAAATGTCCAGTTAATGTCTAATTGATTGACCAACTCTGTGGTTTATCGTTAATTTCTATCAGTTTGCATTAGAAGTTCTTTAATTATTCAAAGGACTAATGTACTGGTCTGTCTAAAATCTCACAATATGAAAAACAATTAACACAAAATTCATCGCAGTTTTTCTTACGTGTATGATATAAGCTGATTTACCTGGTGCTAATGTCTACAAATATGTGACTTTTCTCTTTCATACATACAGTCTATAATATCCTAGGGATATGAAGTAATGTAGAACAGAGTTGTACTGTGGCCTAACCTCAAGGTTTTGGAACCTATACAATGTAACTTGTCTAGAGTGAACACCTGTCTAGTGTGAACACCTGTCTAGCTGAACACCTTGTTAGAGTGAACACCTGTCTAGAGTGAACACCTGCCCAGAGTGAACACCACTCGGAACACTAGATTAATTGTAAATGTTGTACAGAAGCTGTTGTTCTTGGGATATTAGTTTACCAAGATTTTGTCATATTGGAAGTCAGATGTACATCTTTAGAGAGGTGTTAGCTGGAATGGTGTCCTTAGGAGAGGTTCTACTGTATGTAGTGACGGAGAAGCTGTGTACCCTTGTTTTAAGTTGTCTATCCTTAGCTTACCTAATGGAATACATGAATGCCCCTGTTCATAATATAGTATTTGTTTCAGCTAGTGATTTCATGTATGATTGTCTCTTACACTGTATGCTGCAATGTATGTTGTCTATGATACATTATATCTTAAGTTATATTTAACAAGTCATGTTAGAATTGATGGTATGAGTTGGGAAACTGAGCTCTAACTGCTGTTTTCCTACTCCCATGAAGTTGTGTGGAATTATTTAGTGCACTCTTACAAGCAGACCTAATCACATGAAGTATTAATTTATTGACATTATAATGTCTCTTATAAAAAAACACATGTATATACACCACTTCTGTTTCACAACTAGAGACCATAATCAGAAGTACTGAAGTTGCATGTTCATGCACTTCAAAACTATATTTTCAGAAGAAAAATTTGCTAATTGCTGATTTATATATAAAAGATATTTCAGGTAAATTTCTTTCTACTTGTAATTGCTTGTCTTCAGTTTCTAACATTTCAAGTGACAAATTCCGCATTTATGTTATTTCAGGTATTGAAATTACTTTGGAAGGAAACATGAAATATAAAATATGGTTATTACAACAGTGCCTCAAACTGTAATGTTGTATTTGGCTTAAGTGGCTTTTGCAACGACTGTATCCCACGAGACGCTTGGGCCGAGTATGTTCCAGCCTGGCAATAAAAACCACGAGAGCCGAATGCATCATTGCAGGTGAAGGTACTGTGTTAACGCCTCTTTTATTATATACCTATTCCAGGTGTTATATGACCCAAAGTTGACTACGATTCTAAATATATTAGACTGAAAACTTGTTTTAAATGGTGATCTGTTTGATGCTTGCTATTATTGCTGATTGATCACAGTATTTTTCCATATCTGATGGCAGTTGAATACAGGGTTTTGTATTTGTTAGTAAGAAACATGCTGCATTTGAGACAGAGACTAAGTAGGTATACTATAAAATTGTGTATTTTTTTATTCTCCATTCTGTATGAAAAAAAATGACATTTGAAACATGTCAGACAAAGCTTACAGTCTGATGTTAGTGAATATCTGCAATATAGCTACTGCTTTTTCAGTACTTTCATATTGTTTCCTTTCACTAATAAAACAGGATATTATTTCTAGGGTAACTGGTTGTTGTGTTTGTAACAGATTACTCGCAAATTAAATATTTTGTTTAGCAAAGCATTAAATATTCAATTATGTTTAGTATTTTTACTAACCACACTTAATTAGCCAGACATGTATACTTCATTAGGCAGAACTTAAATTAATAGTGCTTTGTTATTTTTTAATGAGATGGCAATTTCCTACTTGTACATGTACACCTATCTTTAATCAATTTTATATGTAATATTAAATAATAGCAGTGCTAAAATGTGTTCAATAAATATGAGCCGTGCCATGAGAAAACCAACATAGTGGCTTTGCGACCAGTATGGATCCAGACAGCTGCGCATCGCGAGTTCTGGTCAGGATCCATGCTGTTCGCTTTTAAAGCCTACTGTAATTAGAGAAACATTAGCGAACAGCATGGATCCTGACCAGACTGCGCGGATGCGCAGGCTGGTCTGGATCCATGCTGGTCGCATACCCACTATGTTGGTTTTCCCATGGCACGGCTCATATGTAAAAAGTTGCGGTGTAAATTTACATGGTTAAGGCTTCAGAGTTAACTGTTTCAAGTACATTTTGAATGTATCTGGCAAACTTGTTTGAAAATTATAATGTACTGAATTTTGACACCTTATTGAAATAAAATGAGCTGCGCCATGAGAAAACCAACATAGTGCATTTGCGACCAGCATGGATCCAGACCAGCCTGCGCATCTGTGCAGGCTGGTCATGATCCATGCTGTTCACTTTCAAAGCCTATTGGATTTAGAGAAACTGTTATTGAACATCATGGATCCTGACCAGACTGCGCAGATGCAAATACACTATGTTGGTTTTCCCACGGCACTGCTCAAATATAAAATTCTACAGGTGTGTGTATTTGTACAAGGATGATATTCCAACATCTCTGTTGTTAATGTTTAAAGATGCATGTTTTAGTGCTGAATTATTGTTTTGTTTACACTTAATATAACTTATATTGAACGGTGCACTGGAGAGAAATC
Source organism: Mercenaria mercenaria (assembly GCF_021730395.1). Lineage (NCBI taxonomy): Eukaryota > Metazoa > Mollusca > Bivalvia > Venerida > Veneridae > Mercenaria > Mercenaria mercenaria. Next base: position 11,267,980 of record NC_069373.1, read on the forward strand.
TGAACACAATCGTGTAGTTTTGGGTTTGAACTACACTAAGGTTCACATCCCAATACTATATAGGACATCAGTACTGGGAAAGAAAGCCTGGAAGTTAACATAGCAAGGCTTTAAATTTTAATTTTTATTGATTTAGATAATTTAATGCTAGCCAGACATGCAAGATAATCATGAGATGTATTTAATCTTGATTTGATAGAAATTTTGGAAATGTTTTACTTTAGATAATAATATACATGTTTCCAAAGGTCTGATTTGTTTTTGATATGCATAATAGGAACAGTCAGTTAATTTCGAACAACAGTAATTGAATTTGTTTTGGACTTAAATTTTCCTCGAAATATGAGCTGTTACTAATGTTTTGTTACTCTTAATAACTTAATTATGGTATGAATAAGAAATTTACATGTACGTACATGTACTAACTGGTATGTAATGAGGAACAGTTCATGTTCATAGAGGTCTTATCAGAACACAGGTCTAAATAGAACAGTTCTGCTGGTGTCTGTAGTGTAAACAATTTCAGTTAACAAGACTAAAGCTTTGTTTAAAATGTTACTCTTTTTTTTTTTTTTTTCTGAAGAAAAATTTAGAATTTGACAGTTAATGTAATGATTCATCAGATTTCTTCATTTACAATGCATTATTGTTACCGCTTTTTGTTTGCTTCGAAATAAATACAGATGTATATAACCAGTTACAGTAGTGCTGTACATTTATTCGTTAGTGTATAATAACATCATCTGTATGTATAAACTTGTCCCTTACTTGTATAAAGTGTATATAGATCTGTTTTTTTGTTGTTTAACTTTTTATTTATATTAAATGTTGATAAAAGAATGATGCTTTTATTATGCAGTCTAATAGAGAAAACATTTTTAGCTATAAACATTAATTCATTACATCTGAGTTTTGTTTTTACATATAGATTATACCATCCCAGGCAGCAGACTTCTTATTTAGGAAGTGCACCAAGTTAACTGTGAGACAAGTAGACCGTGCATAGGGAGGTTGCGGGTTCTGGCACATAGTCAGGCACTTGTTCTGCATGAAGACTCCAATAACTCTTAACCTTTACCTGCTACATTTATAAAATGGACTGGTCCATCTTTCAATTCGGGCAATACCACTTAGTATTCAAAGGGGTGTTCATTGAAAATTAACTGACTGAATAGTGGTTAGTGCAGACTGATCTTGGTTTGCACTGGTCGCAAAGGCAGAATCACTTGCAGCCAGCAGGTTAAAGGTTAATTCATGTGGGGGGTGGGTGGGGGTGATTAGTCACTTTCTTGCAGGGAACAAGTCAGTACTGGTATAGAACCCAGAAACTCTGGTTAAATAAACTGATCACAGAAATATTTCTGAAATACTGTTGAACAAAAACTGTTTAAAAGCACAAGTATGTCGTAAACAAGTAAACAAAAACCAAATTGACAATAAGCCTGATGGCACCTCATATTTATAGATAGAACCTCGCACTTCCTGTTTAAAGGTTTTTTGAAATAACTGGTATTTAGATGCAGTGAAAATTTAGATGTTTTCTCAGTTGTTAATTGTATAGTCAAAACTTAGTCATAAATATTTCTTACATGTGGAAGTTAATAAATATAAAGCAGAGTGATATGTTCAAATCATATTTTCTTATTCTTAGCTCAGTCGGGAAGAAAGCAGACTTACGACTTTGTCAGACAGGGAAAGAGCTACAAAATTAATGTGTTATACATGTAATATATACATGTATTCAAGCAATCAGTTCTTGCAGCAAAAGTATATGTTATAGAAGGTCAGCATTTTTGTAGCATTTCTCCAAGGAGACAACATATTTTTATGCAATATTTCAATGAACAAAGTAGTTATGACTGTACCACAACAATCTCTTTCACACTCTACATTTTACCACTTTAGTGATTCTGTTGGCACACTGCTGAATTATTTTTTGTTATTTTTCATGTTCCATACACTTTTCTCTGTTAGACTGCAGAAAGACAAGTCTTATACCACGTTTTGTAGTTTTGAACACTCATCTAAATAAACACAAAATGAATAAAATATTACTATGCAACCTGATTTTGACGACTTTTTATTTGCGTATTGTAAGTTCATTACAGAATGAACTGTACCCAGTAACTCCTCAACTGCCTGAATAGCTGAATGGTAGAGTGTCCACTTTGAGTGAAAGTTATCAGGGGTTTGATCCCTGGCCATGCATACCAAAGACATGAAAAATGGTACTGGTAACCCTTGGTTGGATCTCTGTATTCAAACAGTTGTACCAGGAGGTAAAATAGTGTATGTCTGCTACTGGGTGACAAGTTTGCTGCACAAGGGCTTGTAGCTCATGTTGTCTATTGATTATATGCAATGTAGGATGAAGCTGATCTTTACCAGACTAGGAGTTGATTACACAAGGTACAGATGTAGTATGTATCATGATGTCCACTTAATGTTGATGTATCTTTGTAACCTTTGCACTTAACACAAGGAATCTACAAACGTACTTGCATAACTTAAGTTTAAGAACATTGTTGAAAATTGGGTTGAAGCTTTGTAGTATGTAGGTTATTACTATTACCGCAATAAAATTCCAGTTTGTAATACATTGTAGTAAAATGACTGGTTATGTAAGTCTTGTCAAGTTATAGTCGTTGTTTGACTTACAAATTGTTGATTCGTCAAGCGCGTGTTGTACTTTTATCATGTCTCCCAAAAATTATGACCTCCACGACATGGTTACATCCAAGGTGCGCCTGTTCGCAGATGACATGGCCATCTACCTCGCTGTAACTTCCCACTCTGATTGTTAAAGGCTACAAAATGATCTCAAGTTAGAGAAATTGGAATCTTTATGGGACATGGAATTAAATCCTAGTATATGTCAGGTCCTCAATATTACACGCAACAGGAAACCCATTGAATTCCCTTACAATCTTCATGGCCAAACATTGTCCCCAGTTAAAGATGCCAAATACCTTGGTGTCGACATCAGTCACGATCTTAGATGGAACACACATATCTCCAGAATCACAACTAATGCAAACAGAAAACTAGGTTTCATCAAAAGTAACATCAAAACAAAACATGAAAGCATCAAAACTCTAGCATACAAGACATTGGTCAGGCCTCAGCTTGAATATGCCTCCTGTGCATGGTCACCACATACACAGGTCAATATTCACAAGCTGGAAATGGTCCAGCGACGCACGATCAGATGGGTCAAGAATGATTACTCGCGTTACTCCAGCGTAACACAAAATGCAAAACACCCTTGACGTGCGCACGCTTGAGAATAGACGTCTAGACTCCAAGCTCGTCATGTTCTATAAGATATACCATGGCCTTGTAGCTATCTCCCTCCCCAAATACTTACAAGCCCCTACCAGGTTAACTAGACACACGCATCCCTTAAGTCTTCGTCAAGTCCATGTCAGTTCAGATTACTTGAAATATTCCTTTCCCCCCATACCACAGTCTTGTGGACAGGTTACCCCTAAATATTGCAACCCTGCCTGGCCATGAGTCCTTCAAGCAGGCAGTGGCCCAGCTCAGTTACTAAGTAAACTGCAATTGTTTTTATTTTTTTACTCCATCCGTTTTTAACAACATTCGTCACTTTCACAGTCTTACTATTGTTGAAAGAACTGTCTTTCAGTTTTTATTCTGAACTAATCACCGACGCGCATCCTGCCCGCGTAATACTCGCGAGGCGTGAGGCAGGATAAAGAGATAGATAGATATTGTAACACCGAGGCAGTTTATAGTTTTCAGTTGCGTGCCTTGAATGGAGCCTTGAATGCTGTAAGGAGTGATCACAAGGTGTATGTTTATGGTGATCAGTATAACTTATATGTATGAAGGTCGTGAAAGTAAATGAGTGTAGATCTACTAAAGTTTAAACTAACAAAAATTTGCCGTTTTGGGGGACGAAATTTGGCCACATTCGCCTCTTCCCCCATTTTTGACAATACTTCTCCCTCAGTTTTGTACATGTTCCAAGCCAATCTTTTAGTAGATCTGTACTTAAACACAAGACAATCTGCTTTTGTCATTTTCTTTTCGAGTTTAACATATTTATGAAAAATATTGCGAGATATTATGACCAAAATCATAGTTCCCCTTATTTTAGTCGAGCCGCAGATCTAGATCTATCACCATTTCCCAAAACGAAAAAAAAAGTTGTTTACCGAAGGCCAACGACCAGTAGATTCTATAAATTTAAACAGCTAGTGGTTATTTTTATCAAAGTTTGTGCAATGGCGCACTTTTGTTTTGGCCATATGCAAGCACATGACGCACAGTCAAAGTATTAAGATTAACAGTCAAAGTTCTAAGATCAAAGCTGGTAAACTAATCTGACTAATGCCTTTTTACATTCTTCCATTCAGTCCTGGACTAGTCCAACATTATTGACGCAATCCTAGGAAATATTAAGATATTTTTTTCATATGGGCAATATCCCAACTTTAAACTTTAGATTGCCCCGTCACAAAAATAAAACAATCTGAACGTCAAATTATTTTGACTAGTCCTGGACCAACTAATTACAGGCCAGGCCCGGATCCAGGGGGCTCTAATTTGGCAAAACCCAGCTATTTTGGCAAAGGAATAATATTCTCTCAAAATTTAGACCCAGAAACGCAGCAGAGGCCACCATTTCATACCTATAGGCCCTATTTCAAAATTATCCATCAAGAGGGGAGTAACTCCTCCATTACCTAAAAATTTAAGACCTAAAAATGCACCAGAGCTCACCATTTCGTACCTGTATTTCAAAAAATTTCCAAGGGGAGAGCCCCCTGATATCCCTTAAATGAAGGGAGTACCCAGTAAATGCCCCTGAGGTCACCATTTTATACCTGTATTTCAAAATTTTCCAGGGGAGACAACCCTGACCCCCACCGCCCCACCCCGCCCCGCCAACATGTGCAAAAGTTCCCACTCCCGTGCCTACCCGCTCTCGGCGCTATGCGCCTCGGCAGTGGCATCTTCGTTCTAGACTGGTGCCCCTCCCCCACCCCCCCAGTCAAATATTTCTGGATCCGGGCCTGAATTATACGCGAGTGCGATTTGTGATACTTTTTCACAGGTCAGTCTCTTCTTAGGGGGGTTTGCCCTATTAATATCGTGAAAATATCTCAACTAGTCCAGCATTTGCACGGCGCGCACGGTGCTGTTGACCTAGAAAGCAAGCTGAGTTTTGTATGTCAGTTTTGTATGTCTTTCTAAATTTGACGTTTAGCCAAGTACATATCTTTAAATTAAGGAAAAATATAAGCTATTGTCAAATCTACTTCTAAAAGTCTACCATTCTAGACTTAGTGTCTACCCACCCTTCGATTCAAATGGTATCGTCCAAATACAATACAGGAAGTAAACAAAATGACAAATTGAAAGGAATGCCAACAAGTTACCTATTTGATTACCTGTATTCTGGACCAAAGAAAAACAATGATTATGTGTACAACCCCTTTTTGCGATGTTAATTCTTAAAATACAAAAATGAGACAATTAACAATTTAGTCCAAAGTACGTGTGTTATCATTAGAGAATGCATGTGCAATATTTTAAAAGTGGTATAGTACCAGTGCAGCACGAAATTCGGATATATCTATTTTTATCCGTGCACTTTGAACCCTATAATAGGTCAAGTAATGCTGTACAGTGATACTGATAACGAAGATCTTGAGCTCAACGACTTCGAAATGTCAGATGAGAGATCACTTTTAGTTCAGTCTTCGTCGAGGATGGGCCGTGCACAATATAGCTCTGATTCAGAGAAGGAGGGTAGCGTTCATTTAGACACAAAAATGGACCCAAAGGAAAGGAGTACACCATGCTTTGTTTTAGTTCTATCATTTTTTTCTGCAATTGGTGGATTTTTGTTTGGTTACGATACTGGGGTTGTTTCAGGAGCTATGTTGCTTATAAAAGACCGTTTCCAATTAACATCAATTAAAGAAGAAGTAATAGTTAGTGTAACCATTGGATTTGCATTTCTGTTTGCACTAGTTGGAGGCTGGTTAAATGACAGATTTGGTAGAAAGATGACAACTATTTTAGCAAGTATTGTGTTTACAATTGGTGCTGTTGTCTTAGCTGCAGCTTACAATTTTTGGATGCTGGTTGTGGGCAGAGCTATTCTAGGAATGGGTATAGGTATGTACAACTGTTCAAAGGTTTTATGATTTACCTGTACAGGCACATGGGAGGGTATGGAAGTGAAAACCCCTTCAAGTACTGCCTAGATTGAATGATGGACCAGTCCATTTGAGAAATTTTGTAGGCTAAATTAAAGGGTTAGCTGGTTGTCATACTTATCATCTTTCAAAGATTACATATTAAGTAATGTATTAATATGCTGTAAAGAAGGTGGCATGTTATGATCTTCATTCACCATTTGTTTAACAAGTTTATTGATAAATCTGACAAATACTGGGGTATCGATTAACTCTGACAAATACTCTGACAAATACTTGGGTATAGAAAACTCTGACAAATACCGGAGTATTGAAAACTCTGACAAATACTGGGGTATTGAAAACTCTGACAAATACTGGGGTATTGAAAAATATTGGGGTACTGAGGATTATGACAAATACAAGGGTACCGAAAAAGACACATATAAACTTTCAAAGAGCATGCATGACTAATACAACAAAGGGATATAGGTGTGAATCTCTTTTTTTTTCATTGGTATTTTATTTTGGTTAAAAATAAGTATCAAAGTCAAGTTGATCTTCTTATGGAAAGTGTCCTTAGCTTTATTTTGAACTTATTACATGTTTTTCAAGAGACTTTTAGGACAAGTACGTACCAGTATACCCAGTTAAAATTTAAAAGAAACTGCATTAAATGATTAATGTAACCTGCCCAAGTCAAACTGCTGTAAATAGGCATTACTCAGTTTAATAGAATACTCATAATTATAGATCAGAGCATAAAATCATTATGTTAAAGTGTGTGTATTTGTATATGAGCAGTTTAACAGCGAACATTCTTGCAAGCTGTTACCATCTCTCCACAGAAATATGAATAAAACATGATGTATATAAATGTGTGTAATTGTAATACAATGATGCAGAAACAAAAACCTTTAACATACTCATAAAATGAGTGTATGTGTTTTAGAACATTATGCGGGGTAATATTCCCATATATTTTGAATTCATGACTAGCATTAATAACGAATATTATTTGCAAAAAATAAAACTATTGTGAATGTTACACAGGCTACAGTATTTGAATATTGTACTTGCATCATATTTTTTTTCCATGTTTATCAAGCTTGTGTAGCGGTTCTGGTATCGGGTGGCCTCGGTAGCTCAATTGGTAGAGCGTTGGCACGGTAAGCCGAAGGTCCGAGGTTCGAGTCCAGGTCGAGGCTGCACATTTTTCCTGAGACTGTTACATTTGGGGGCTTGTCTGGGATGCTCACCCTTGGAGCCCATGTGGGGCGAAGCAGTTTGGCAAGGGTGTGCATCTGAATTCGGTTTATAGTCTGCGGCAGACATTGGCCAGGAGAGCCAGTGTCTCGCAATAAGAGGGAAGGTGTGTAGAGGTTGTCGTATCGGGTGGCCTCGGTAGCTCAATTGGTGGAGCGTTGGCACAGTAAGCCGAAGGTCCGAGGTTCGAGTCCCGGTCCAGGCTGCACATTTTTCCCGAGACTGTTACATGTACACTTGTAACAAAATCCTTTTGAATTATATAGTTTAATCAAGATGATTTTAAGTATGTACTGGTGTGGGTGCTAAAATCAGTAATACTTTAACCCTTAGCCTGCTAAATTTCTATAATGAACTTGTCCATCTTTCTATTTGGATTTGATATAGTACCATGAACTAAGGTGTGCTTACGAAAAAGATGCTGACTGAATGGCAAACAGTGCAGATCATGATCAGACTGCAGGGATCTGAAGGCTGATCATAATCTACACTGGTCGCAAAGGCAGAATCATTCGTGTCCTGCATGTTAAGGGTTAATCTAATATGCTTGCTGCAGCATGCATCGCCAAAATAAACTACACCAAAATAAACTACGTGGTATGTGTTTTACAATTTATGACTTTTTAAGTTGTTTTTGTTTAACTACAATCCAAGTTTTGACTGTGGATAAAGTCATTCTAAAATGTTCATTACAACCTGGTACATTTAGAAAAAATGAAAATGTGCACTAATTGATTGGAACAGGGACCTCTGCCTCTTAAATAAATAGTAGACTTTAGAATTCTCGTGTAAATATTGGTGAGATACTGTGAAATCATAAATATTCGTGGGGGACTAATTTTCGTGGGTTTCGTGGTTGAGTCAATCCACGAAATTTAATCCCAATGAACAAGTAAAATTCCCATTCATTTTATGTTCAAAAGTTGAAATCCACAAATTCATATCCCCACGAAATTGCAGTTTTGACCAAAACCACGAAATTAAATTATTTCACAGTAGATTGAACAAGGACATGAAAATGGAAAAAAACTGTTTCAGGTATGGCATCTATGACAGTGCCAGTGTATATTGCTGAATGTGCACCTATGTATTTGAGGGGACGTCTAGTGACCCTCAACACATTATTTATCACTGGTGGTCAGTGTATAGCCAGTATAGTGGACGGGGCCTTCAGTTATGATAAAGAGCATGGATGGAGGTACACTATTGATAAATATATCTATATGTATTACAAGAAATAATGGCTGCCCCTTTGGAAGGCACAACTTAGGCGCCAGTAGACTTGAAACTGACAAGACATGTTATGAAAATAGTAAGTAGTGTGGAACTATTTCCAGGAATGGCATCTATGACAGTACCAGTATATATTGCGGAATGTGCACCAATGCATATGCGTGGAAGGCTGGTAACTCTTAATAACTTGTTCATAACTGGTGGTCAGTGTGTGGCTAGCGTTGTAGACGGTGCCTTCAGTTATGATAAGGAAAATGGTTGGAGGTAATATGATAAGTTTAAACATGACTAATTTTTAAATACATGACAGGAAGTATAACATGTTCAATTGTGTATCCAGTTAAAGTAGACAATGTAAACATACTTCTTAAACAGAAATTATTCTTTTCATTCAGCAGATCAATCTTATTTGCAAAAAACAAAAAAAAACGTTCAGTCCCTTCAGCCTACGAGTTTTGTACATCCTATAAACTCAGTCCCTTTGTGTTTTGTAACTATTACACTTGTGTTTGCTGATATACTTAACACTAAAAGTGTCTTACAGTAGAAAACTATTGCCTTTTTAATTTCAGCATAGTTACATTTTCCTTTCAAAAATATTCATGTCACGCGTCTGAACATTTCAGAAGAACAGAACTGGCCTGTTTGGTGTGAATATAGGTATTTCAAGATACTCTTCGAATGATTGTCTTATATTTATCATATTTAGGCGGATGTTATTTCTATCCTTTTCAGGTGGATGTTAGGTCTTGCAGCTGTACCATCTATTATACAGTTTATTGGCTTTATTTTCCTACCAGAGAGTCCTCGTTGGTTGGTGGCAAACGGGAAGAGTGATAAAGCTCGTACAGTTCTCGTTAATATACGAGGGACCTCTGACATAGATGATGAAATGAAAGAAATTGAGATTACTGTGGAAGAGGATAGGCGGGAGAAAGAATTAGCAGGTGCTTGTTTGGTAATGATGTAGCAGAAATGGGACATGCTTTTCAGACATATGAAATAATTTTATTAGGAAGAAAAATACTGAATGAGTTGACAAACAATAGTCACATACTTCTGTATATGTTAATACAGGTTTCTGTGATGCAGACCATAACTGGCTGTGGTCACAGTTAGAAAGGTCAATGTCACTTCAAATATAACTTAGTATGTTTGCCCACATTTTTATGCCCCCAAAGATGGGCATATTAAAATCACACCGGCCGGCCGTGCATGTGTGTATGCATCCGGTAAATTCTTGTCCGGGCTGTAACTCTTCCATTCATAAAGGGATTTTGAAATAACTTAGCATAAATGTTCCCCATAATAAGACGTGTCATGCGCAAGACCCAGACCCCTAGCTCCAAGGTCAAGGTCACACTTGGAGGTCAAAGGTTAACATGGTCTGTTTCGTGTCCGGTCCATAACTCTGCCATCCATGAAGGGATATCGAAACAACTTGGCATAAATGTTTACCATAATGAGACGACATGTCTTGCGCAACACTCAGACCCCTAGCTCCAAGGTCAAGGTCACACTTAGAAGTTAAAGGTTAACTGGGTATGTTTCGTGTCCGGTCCATAACTCTGCCATTCATGAAGGGATTTTGAAATTACTTGGCATAAATATTCCTCATGATCAGATGAAGTATCATGAGCAAGACCCAGACCCCTAGCTCCAATTTTAAGGTCGCACATAGAGGTCAAAAATTAACATGGTCTGTTTCTTGTCTGGTCCATAACTCTTCCATTGATGAAGGGATTTTGAAATTACTTGGCATAAATGTTCCCTATAATAAGATGAGGTGTCATTCGCAAGACCCAGACCCCTAGCTCCAAGGTCAAGGTCACACTTAGAAGTCAAAGGTGTTTCTTGTCCGGTCCATAACTCGACCATTTATCAAGGGATTTGAAAATAATTTGACACAAATGTTAACCATATTGAGAAGATATGTCCCGCTTATGACCCAGGCCTCTTAGGTCAAGGTCAAGGTCACAAAATGATAAGTGATTTTTTTGTGCATACAACTGTGGCATTCTTGGGCCTGCTTCGGGGGCATTTGTCACCAATAGTGACAGCTCTTGTTTTTAAAAAGAAAGTGCCTTCAGAATATTTTTCTTATTATCAAGTACATTGTATAAAGTTGTGTTATACACTTGTTGTTATTTACAATGTGTTGTCGTTTCCAAACCTTTAGATTAAACTGTTCAATATTTCTGCAGGTTCCAATGTATTTATGAAGATTTTACGGACACCACCTGTACGACGTGCACTCATTGTCGGATGTGGTCTTCAACTGTTTCAGCAACTTTCTGGTATAAATACTGTCATGTAAGATTTGGAACCCATTTATAATATTGTCATTCTTACAGCATTCTATCTTGTACTTTCTTTTCCTTTATATTTTAACATGACACTAGTGAAGGAATGATAGATCTAGCAGAAAAATATTTCAGTTTCTCACCATTCAGCTCTTAACTGTTAGGAACCTGTCTCTATATTTAGAATTTTCCCTACTTTTTCAACCAGTTGCATGCAAGACTTTTTCAAATTTTTGAAGACTTATTCGTGCAAAGTGTACAAATGGTCCAATATCTGTGAAGAGAATTATTAAAAGGCTCATATATTATTAACTGCGTTGAAAAAGTAGTAAAAACACAGTCGGACAGAGGCTTTGAAGTGAAATTTTCGTCATGATAAAGAAACCATGGTTGATTGTTATACTCCCTCATTTTTTTTTATAAAAAAAATCTATGAAAATTTCTCAGCCTCTATCCTCTAAGTAAAATTTCATCAGATCAAAGTAATCATTACCATAGTAATATAGTAAAGTTTTAGTTAATTCTTTTCTATTCTTTTAAAAAAAGAACAGGAAAGAGGGATCAAATTTATTCACAATTGAAATATATAACTTTTATAGAACAATTATTAATCCCCCGCCGTGGCGGAGGGATTATAGGAATGGTCTGCGTCCGTCCTTCCGTCCGTCCGTCCGTCCTTCCGTCCGTAACAAATTCGTGTCCGGTCCATATCTCCTAAACCCCTTGAAGGATTTTCATGAAACTTGGGTCAAATGATCACCTCATCAAGACGATGTGCAGAACCCATGAGTCAGCCTTGTCGGTTCAAGGTCAAGGTCACAACTCAAGGTCAAAGGTTTGAGCCTGCCATTTTGTGTCCGCTCTATATCTCCTAAACCCCTTGAAGGAATTTCGTGAAACTTGGGTCAAATGATCACCTCATCAAGACGATGTGCAGAACCCATGAGTCAGCCATGCCGGCTCAAGGTCAAGGTCACAACTCAAGGTCAAAGGTTTGAGCCTTCCATTTTGTGTCCGCTCTATATCTCTTAAACCCCTTGAAGGAATTTTATAAAACTTGGGTCAAATGATCACCTCATCAAGACGATGTGCAGAACCCATGAGTCAGTCATGCCGGCTCAAGGTCAAGGTCACAACTTAGGGTCAAAGGTTTGAACCTTCCATTTTGTGTCCGCTCTATATCTCCTAAACCCCTTGAAGGATTTTCATCAAACTTGGGTCAAACGATCACCTCATCAAGGCGATGTGCAGAACTTATGAGTCAGCCATGTCAGCTCAAGGTCAAGGTCACAACTGAAGGTCAAAGGTTTTAGCCTTCCATTTCATGTCCATTCTATATCTCCTAAACCCCTTGAAGGAATTTTATAAAACCTGGGTCAAATGATTACCTCATCAAGACGATGAGTCAACCATGCCAGCTCAAGGTCAAGGTCACAACTATGGGTCGAAGGTTTGAGCCTTCCATTTGGTGTCCACTCTGTATCTCCTTAACCCCTTGAAGGATTTTCATCAAACTTTGGTCAAATGATCACCTCATCAAGAACTCATGAGACAGCCATGTCAACTCAAAGTCAAGGTCACAACTGAAGGTCAAAGGTTTCAGCTCTGTATCTCCTAAACCCCTTGAAGGATTTTCATGAAACTTTGGTCAAATGATCACCTCATCAAGACGTTGTGCAGAATTCATGAGTCAGCCGTGTCAGTTCAAGGTCAAGGTCACAGCTAAAATCAAAGGTTTTACCCTTTCACTATCCATAGCAGTGGCGGGGGATTTAGCTGTCTTTCAGACTGCCTTGTTATTAAAGGAAATGCATGTAAAAATGTTCATTAACTTGAGAATTTTTATGGAAATAATAGGAAAAAGAAGGCAACTGTTCATGTTGATAGTTCTTAACTGATTTTATATCATTATGGCAGAACCCAAGTTTATTCTAACATAGTTTGACAGATATCTCCAACTTGTTATCTATGTTATGAAATGTCAAAGTTTGGTTATAAGGAATTTACTGTATCTATTAATTTTGAAGTGTCTCCTCCCAACTGCTTCTATTTTGGCAATATATATATGTGAAGCACCTGTAAAATATCGTGTTTTCCTAGCAACAAGCTTATGCTTGACTTTTAACGGGCAGGGTGTATAACATTTTAAAGTAATTAAACCCTATACATACAGATAAAGTGTGACCTGCATTACCACTATTACATGATATATATCAAATTGTTTAACCCATGAAGTATTTGTAACTCTGTGTCCCAGAAAACCAAATTGGGAAAATGGATACTTAGAAAACAAGAGATGTTGTAAGACAGCAACACTACTATTCAACAGCCTTGTCAATTGAATGAATATAAAAGTAAAAAAAAACGGGGCATAATATAATTTTGTATAAATGCAAAACAGGATTATGGAACCTGCACTGTGCATATCGGCTCATGACAGTGGACAAGTATGTGAAGTTTCAGTCCATTCCCATTAGTGGGTACTGAGATACCAGCTTACTTACAAAAACTTAACCAAAAACTGCTAAGTTGAAAAGGGGGCATAATTACGTAAAAATGCCAAGTAGAGTTTGTTATTTTCGTTTTCAAATTAAGCAAGTTTGGAACAACAAAAAAATCACACACAGAGTCTTCTAATGCCATAAAGTATTTGACAGTTTGTGATATTGATGATTATTGTGTCATGAATTGGACTGCCGTATAATATGAGCCGCACCATGAGAAAACCAACATAGTGGGTGTGCGACCAGCATGGATCCAGACCAGCCTGCGCATCCGCGCAGTCTGGTCAGGCTCCATGCTGTTCGCTTTTAAAGCCTATTGGAATTGGAGAAACTGTTAGCGAACAGCATGGATCCTGACCAGACTGCGCGGATGCGCAGGCTGGTCTGGATCCTTGCTGGTCGCATACCCACTATGTTGGTTTTCTCATGACACGGCTCATATGCATTCAAAAGTAAATAGGAGTCTTCCTCCACCATCAAAAGCAGGCAAAAATGTCATATATGGCATAAATGGTGAAACTCAATACAACAAAAATCAAAAATGCTTTAACTATATATTTGTATTTCAGGTACTACAGTGCAACTATAATTAAGATGTCTGGTGTACGGAGTCAGAGTGATGCTATATGGCTGGCAGCGGCCACTGCTGGTGTAAATTTTGTGTTCACTATTGTAGCATTGTTCCTTGTGGAAAGGTTGGGAAGAAAAAAACTTATAATGGGCAGTTTGTTTGGTAGGTAATGTTGTTATATTGTAGTACACATATACGGGTTTTTATATTGTAAAACATTTGTATGAGTTAAGTAAAGAAATGTTTAAAATTTCAGTCTTTCATTCATATGGTGTAACCTTCTTAAGAAAACAAGTAACTTTAAATGTATTTGTCATTTTTTTTCTTTTCCACGATTGTTGTACGGATTGGATTCTAAAGTTTGTGCTGTAATTAGTTGTTTCTATTCAGGTGTTTTATTGAGTTTGATAGTGTTGGCTGTAGGCTTCCAATTAGCTGCCTTCCATTCCCCACCCATCACTATGTCGGAGGAAGGAGATGATTATTGCCATGGTTACAGGTAATAGTGCAGGATCTTCTTCCTTTATAACAACTCTTATGATTTTGTAAACATTCAAATTACTACATTTAATCTTGTAATTTGGTTTAGAAAAAGTATGTTTGACTCAGAAATGCAGTAAAATAAAAAAAAATTAACTTTAGCCTGCTGCGGTCAAGTGACTCTGCCTTTGCAAACAGTGCAGACCAAGAATGTGCAGGGGGATCTTGGTCTGCACTGTTTGCTATTCAGACAGTAAATTTTCAGTGATTATATAATAATAATGATAATAATAATATAATAATAATAAGTGGTGCTGCCCAAATTGAATGATTGACCAGTCCATTTTAGAAATTTAGCAGGTTAAAGGTAAATATTTAAACAAACAATATTGTAATATTTGAATATAGTAGATGTTATTGCTGGGAAAAAAGAAAGGGCTGCACTTTGATTTTCTTTTGTCTTTACGTACCTTAAAAAATTACCAATATTTGAGCCGCACTATGAGAAAACCAGCATAGTGCATTTGCGACCAGCATCCGCACAGTCTGGTCAGGATCCATACTGTTCGCTTTTAAACCCTATTGCAATTAGAGAAACCGTTAGCAAACAGTATGGATCCTGACCAGACTGTGCGGATCCATGCTGGTCGCAAATGCACTATGTTGGTTTTCTCATGGTGCGGCTCAATTATTATTGATCTTGAGTCCTCAAACATTATAAGAATGTTATTCAGCGTGTTGCACACCTAAGATTTTATTTGAAAATCAATAGCTCCTCCCAACACCTAGTTGCCTTAAACATTGTTTCAGTAATATATAAATAGCAAAAACAAAAACTTAAAAATTTAAATGTTATCTATAGATTGGCAGTTTTCATGTAAATTTTGTATTTCCAGTTCTTGTGAAGCATGCATAGAGAATGTGGATTGTGGATTTTGTTATAATGATTATGGTCAGGGTGTAGTCAATGGATCCTGTCTACCTATAGATGGTGATGATTCTAGTCATTCCAAAGGTAAAGTATATTTATGTCTCAACCCCCACTGGGGGAGACATATTATTTTTGTCCTGTCTGTCCATCTGTCCTTCCATCCATCCATCACAATTCATTTCTGATCAATAACTGGAGAACTATTTGACCTAGAACCCTCAAACTTCATGGCAGGGCTTATGGAGTAGACAACCGCTACTGTTTTTGGGGTCACTCCATCGAAGGTCAAGGTCACAGGCACCTGGACATGGAAAACCATTTCCGATTAATAACTTGAGAACCACTTGACCTAGAATGTTGAATCTTCATAGGATAATTAGTCATGTAGAGTAGATGACTCCTATTGATTTTTGGGTCACTTGATCAAAAGTCAAGGTCACAGGACCAGAATATGGAAAAACTGTTTCCAATCAATAACTTGAGAACCATTTGACACAGAACCTTCAAACTTCATAGGAACATAAGGAGTAGATGACCCTGTTTGTTTTTGGGGTCACATGAGCTAAGGTCAAGGTCACAGGGGCCTGAACATAGAAAACCCTTTCAAGTCAATAACTTGAGAACCACTTGACCCAGAATGTTTGAAACTTCATAGGATGATTGGACACGCAGAGTAGATGACCCCTACTGATTTTTGGGTCACTTGATCAAAGGTCATGGTCACTGGAAACATGGAACATGGAAAACCGTTTCCAATTCATAACTTGAGAACCACTAGGCCCAGAATGTGGGATGATTGGACACCCCAAGTAGATGATCCCTATTGCAGTCAACCATCAGTGTCTCTTTGACTTTTGCACCAGTCCCTTATTGACTTCTTGCCTATACGACTGCATTATGGGAGACATGCGCTTTTCTACAAAAGCATCTTCTAGTTGTTACAGCGATTATAGTCAAGGTCTAGTCAATGGATTCTGTCTACCTATAGATGGTGATGATTCTAGTTATAATAACATATATGTGTGGTTATAAACTATGCATTCCAGTGCACACTTTAAACCACCATTAAATTTTTTGTTGCATCCAGTTATGTCAAATATTCAAATGATCGCCTGCTTAGCTCAATAAGGAGAGGACAGATCTACGGATCATGGGGAGGGGGTGAGTTTGATCCCTCAGTGGGACTTATGTTCTCCTTGACGATTTGATAAAAGACGTTTTGTCTGAAATCATTCGTCCTCCACCTCTGATAGATGTGGGGAAGTTGGCATTTACTTGCAGAGAACAGATTTGTACTGGTACAGAATCCAGGAACACTGGGTAGGTTAACTGCAGGCCGCTACATAAATGAGATACTGTTGAAAAACAGTGTTAAACCCAAAAACAAACAAATGTCTTTCATTACAACTGGAAAAAAGCAAGCTCTGTATTTCCTGAATTACAATAAGCAAAGGTAACAATGTGACAACATTAATTTAGTCATCCAGTAAATACACTCTTGCTGTAAAATACACTGCAGTCTTTGGGTTCCCAGTATGGTATATAGTGTTATTAACATTGTCAGTTATGAGTTAATCTTCAGCCTAATGTCCTTATGGTATGTTGACATATTATATTACAGTTGGAAGATGTAATGCTACAACAGGGGAAGAGCCAGATCTGATTTATGCCTATCAGTACTGTCCTACTGATTATTCCTGGATGGGAATTGCAGGATTAGCTATATATCTCATGTTTTTTGCTCCAGGTAAGGAAATCAGCCATTTTTATACATATATGGACAAACATATTATATTACGGTAATGTCCTTCCATCTATCTGTCCGATCTAACATTCAGCACTATAGAAGGTAGGAGGCATATTCTAACATGAAAGAAATTTATTGTGCTCATTCTGCGGCCACAATGTTTTGTCATTTGGTAGTAATTCCTTTAATCTCGAGCAATAGAAAAAAACACCTTAGGTAGGTAACATAAGGACCTCCATCTGTTTGTCCACAAAGTTCTTACCAGGTTTGTCAGTCATGTGTATAGATTATTAAGTTGAACTTTTCTAAGATATGTATTGAGGATTCTCAAATTTAGTCTTATGGTTCTGGTAAGCTGAATTTTAGCCAAGTTATTGCCAAAGCCTGCATGGTCATCTTATCCTAGTTTTATTTAGTTCAAACACTGAATATCTTCTGGTAAAAACTGCTAGCCAAATTTCAAAATACTCATAGCGTCACAGAACTTTCACTTATATCACTATCTGCCAAAACTGTTCAAGTCATCTGCATATATCAGAAACCGTGCATATGTCAGAAACCTGCATATGTCAGAAACTGTGCATATGTCGGAAATGTGCATATGTCGGAAACCTGCATATGTCAGAAACCATGCATATGTCGGAAACCTGCATATGTTGGAAACCGTGCATATGTCGGAAACTGCATATGTCAGAAACGTGCATATGTCAGAAACCATGCATATGTCGGAAACCCTGCATATGTCAGAAATGGTGCATATGTCAGAAACTCTGCCACCAACCCTGTTTCAAAAATGTATCTATCAGAAATCTTCCTTCGATGAATCTCTATCATATTTTTTTAATCACCTTTATACATTAAAAAACATGCTTGCTGGGGGGCTCTTTTTCTTTATTTGTATTGAGGGAAAATATGGATCTCAGTCCTCTACCAAAAATTTTCAAGCTCTTATGATTCATCTTAGAATCATGGGAACCAGGGCTGATGCTTATTTTCCCTATAGGAATATTGTGAACACTTTTTAAGATCTTCTAGTGTGAAGCAGCTAGTTTTCAAAACAATTTCACACTATCTTGAATGACCCTCAGCTAAAATTGTCAAAGCATATTTATTTGTTTTAAAAACAAGATTTTGATCTGTGAAACTTGGGTTAGAAATCTAGAGCTACCATGGCTCACTTGAATATATGCTGTAAGAGAGAAATGCAAAATGATATTTCATAAATAGAGAAATTTCAAATTAATAAAATAAAAATATTTTCTTGTTTTGTCAGGTATGGGACCAATGCCATGGACAATTAACTCTGAGATCTACCCATTGTGGGCGAGAAGTACGTGTAACTCATTAGCTACAGCAACCAATTGGCTCTCTAATCTAGTCGTCTCTATGACATTCCTTACACTCACAGAAACCATCACCAAATATGGTAAGTGAATTAATGGAATTGTCAGCATTTCATGCCAATAACTCCTGTATGCTTTAGACAACCATAGCATATTTATGTGTTTTAACAATTTTGGCATTTCTATGCTTCCAAAGAAATGTCATTTATTACCCAGTCCACATTTATGGTCATTGTGTGGATAGGGTTTGAGCCATCATTTCTTCTCAGCTTTATCACTGCCATGAATATAAATTTGGTCAATCAGGAAATGAATGAAAACGGTTTTTGTCGAGCCCACTGGCGTTGAGCTTGACATAGTTGTCACAATGGCAGTTCGGTATATGTGCGTGCTTTCGTGCATACGTGCATCCATCCGAGTTTGTCTGTTTGTCCGGGCTGTAATTTATCCATGGATCAAGGGATTCTTCAATAACTTGGCACATATGTTTGCCGCAATGACACAAGTGTGTCACATGCAAGTACGGATTGGTGCTCTAAAGGTTCAGTGTCTATTTGTGGCTGTAATTTTCCGTAGGGCTCATAACTTAGCACAAAGTGTCCAAAGTTTAAAAAAGCCACTGTGCCAGTGCAGGAATATTGAAAAATTTTTTACTTCATACTGAAATTTCAACTCATGATTAATTATGTATATATGTGAGATTTGGTTAAGTCCCACTGAAATGTGGATAGAGATTGTGCAAAATTGTGGTGAGGTAAAATTGCAAAAGAAATATTTTTGCAAGTTTTTCGGTCAAGGGCCTACCTTCATAAGAGTCACTATCTACTATCTGACATAAACTTGGGAAATCCCTGCTTTCATTTTAGTGAAGTAATTACATGATAGGTACAGGATAGCTAAATATCATTCTGAGGTATGACCCTCATTGAAAACAATTCATTTTTAACCTGTGTCCAAAGGCTACTTTTAAGATGCGACTGTTGAAAAAAAAGTTTAACTTGTCACAACATACACAGCTGAAAAAACTTGAACAGTATTACCGGTATCCAGATTGTTATTTACATCACAGATCTACTAAAACTGACTAGAGTTAAAGCCTTATTATGCTAGTTACCAACTAAGCTAAGAATTTAGGTCTTAATTATGGATATTTATTGAATGAATTACTATTTCATTGAGTAATATAATACCTTTAACAACTTATTCTGAGAATTTTTATGGTTTAGACCTGATTCTGCTGGTTCCTGATATTACGCCTAGGGTAGCATTTAAAGTTGTATTTCACAGTGTCAGGATTATTGATATAATATTATTTTGTTTATAGGAACGTACTGGTTGTTTGTGGGTATAGTGGTAATTGCACTGGTGTTTATGGCAGTAACATTACCAGAAACCAGAGGGACAAAGTTAGAGGAAGTGGAAACGTTGTTCTCTCAGCCGCTATGCAGTTGCTCAAAACCTTCGCCATCACACCATGCTGAACAGACCCAAGTTGTTGATTAGTCATAGAATAACTGTTTTCATCAATCCATTATCTTCAGAGCAACTAGTTCAGAATGATGCAAAGATACTGTAAAAGCAGAAATGTTCACAAGGGTTTAATTTCACTACACGCACAAGGCCTTTTATCTCATGAACATTATTCCTTGCGTAAATATTCACCATTAGTATAATTTAAATTCAAGTAGGATTCCATTTTTACAATGTCACGAATATTAAACTCATGAACATACTCAAAATTTCACATGAGCAAAATTTTGATCCATCGAAAATACATGCTTTTACAGAACCAGTTGTTCAATCTCAGATAAATGAGCATTTTGTGAAACAGAAAAGACTGCTGGTATCGTAAAAACAAACTGTTCTCAGTAGCAGATCAAATATTTCAGGTTTTACACATTATGTGAAAGTGCCTTCAAAGATTTCCTGCCTAGGTTTTGTAAAAAGTTGTTTCATCATTATTGCTGTGATAAGTCAGATCATTATTTTTTAGTAACATTTACCATTATATAGTGATAGTGATATTGAAAAGGTTTTTTGAAGGATACAGTTTTTGAAATACCGGTAAGGTTGACTAATATTTAGCTTATTTTCTCTAGATATTTATAGTTTGTTTAGATATTAATGTGGTTCGCATAAATGATCTCATATCAGAAATCATTTAAATATGTTGTTGAAATGTAACATTAGTTCAGTGGTTGTCGGTATATTCTAACTTCCTACGTTATACTATACTAACTAAGTAACTTGATATATTACTAAGAGACTAAACTGCCGTCCAGTCAGAGATGGTTCTAAAGAGGTTTCCACCTGTGCCTCAAATAATTCAAGTAATGCTCTTTGGCATTAAAGGTCCATTACTAAGGGAAAGTGAGTTGGCAATTTTTTTCATAGCCAGTGCATAGACTTCTGCAAGACACTAAATAATGAAGATTGGCAGGTCAAAATTTACAGAAGGTCTTTGGAACTCAAAGAAATGTATGTGTATTATGTTGAAATTTCAATGAATCGACAGAATGACCCCCCAGGTCTTTTTAACTTTCTTCATACTTCATAGAAAAATAATTGTACATATACTACGATTTATTTAGAATTTCTGCATACCAACTTTCATTTTCCAATAAAATGAAATAGTTTCTGTGCTTTTTAAAAGAAATTAAAATGTTCACTTTCCTTAGTATTGGACCTTTAAAGCTGGAAAGTTGCCATATAAAAATGAAATAGAAAATTTCTAGTCCCGGCAATTTGGAGTACTTAAAAGTACCTGATCGTCTGCACTAAGATAAAATTGCCTTGTTTATCTTTTAGCCAGAAGTATTTATCAGGACAAAAGCTGTGGCAGACATGCGTGTAATATTGTCTGATGGGGGGAGTATATGCTTTTGTCATTCCTTCCCAAAACAGAAAAAGACATTCCAAAATTTATTATGGTTAATTTACTCCTCTTTTAGTATATCTGCTATGTAATTTCAGTCGCACAATTGCTAAATGATCTGCACTGGTCGTTAAGGCAGAATCAGTTCTGTCCAGCATGTTACGGGTTAAGTATAGATTTCTGTTTTAGAAATAGAACTTTAATGCAATTATATAGTGGAATCATTATTGGTCTGTGCCATGAGAAAACCAACATAATGGCTTTGCGACCAGCATGGATCCAGTCCAGCCTGCGCATCCGCAAAGTCTGGTCAGGATCCATGCTGTTCGCTTTTAAAGCCTATTGAAATTGGAGAAACTGGTAGCGAACAGCATGGATCCTGATCAGACTGCGCAGATGCGCAGGCTGGTCTGGATCCATGCTGGTCGCAAACCCACTATGTTGGTTTTCTCATGGCACGGCTCATTTGTCTGTGCCTTTCTAGCATGTATTTCAATGTTGCATCAATCCACAGAGTCTCATCCCATTGAATAAATCAAATTTTTATTTATTTTATTTTTATAATGAGAAATCCATGAATTCACATCTGCAAGAATTGTCGGTATCACCTTAGACCCAACGAAAACAAAACAAAATATGTCCACAAAAAAATAGTCATTCTAGCCAAAATAATTGTTTTAGTTTATTTGTTAAATCTACTGCTCAAATATGTTTTATCCATAAGTTCATGTTAACTGTAAATAGTCCACATTGTGCATATTTACTGCCTTGTTAGAAGCTTAACATTGAGAAAACATGTGCCATGATGGACTAAAGCATCTGAAACACTTCTGAAATCATTAACAAACTTTACATTTAATAATATACTGGGATTTTTGCAAATATTTTAAATTGGATTTTACACCTATGGTTGTTTCTCAGTATCATATATAAATTCTATGTTGCAGTCTGTAAATGAACATAGTTGAATTTTTCAGGCAAACTTTGAACAAGTAGCTTTAAATCTTGTTAATTACTTACATGTCTTTAAGGATGGAGTATACCTGGTAACTAGCATATATTGTATACTTACTAAACCATTTAAAATGGCAATGGCAAGCCTGAAGTAGTTGTTAGCATGTCTAAACTTGCACAGCATGAGAACATAGCCCGAGTGTCAGTAAGGTTTAGGAATGCTAATTACCACACAGGGAACAACATTGCCATTTAAGGAGGTAGGTTACCTTGTTACCAGGGTAAATTCAAATTAGTTGAACCGCAGTGATTTTTTTGTATTTCGTGTAATTTAATGTTTTAACTGCTACAATCTCAGTTCCGTTTATCTCTGTCCCTTCAAGTACAATTTTTATCCAGGTTTGAAGTACATGACCCTCTTAAGGTATTTTATATAGAAAGAAGAAGGAAAATATGGATATTTAACACTTTTCAGTGTATATTGGTTTCATTGTTATCCGTAGAAGTCTGCATAATTAATAGTTTTGCTAGTATGCGCATTAACTTTCTAATAAAAGCTTAAAATGTATATGTCGTGGGGCTCGTGTTTCCATGGTAACGCACTTTCTCTCATTTTTCAACAATTATTATGAAAACGGGTTTTTCGACGGCTTCAGTGTCATTCTTTTATTGACCAACATGGAATATTTGGGTAATATGATCAGCAAAATACCAAGAACTTTACAGGGTACTATGTTTTTCTTAAAGTTTAGAGTAACCATGGCAACAGAGATGTTTAAAATAGCTTATATGTTGCTTTTTATCGTAACTTCTTATTAAAAAATATTATATAAAATTATTTTTCTTGTTAATGTAGCTTTAAAACATCTTATTTCTAACGTTAGTAATATTTTCGTATGAATCGCAGTTAATTTAACAAATTTCACAGCTTAAAATACTTACAGCAGTGCCCGTCGTCTAACATTTTTATCGAAAAATCGTTCTGCATGCTGCTATTATTCTCATGGATATTGTTGAAATGAAAATAAAAGCCGAAGCTGTGTTCCTTAAATAGACCAGTGTCAACGCTTTTGAATTTTACAATTAGACATATAGGTCACGGGCTTCGTTTCCATGGTAACATCAATTTAATTCAAGACACCACAATTTTATTCTGAAATTTGAACAATTTTGGAGCTTAGTTTTAGTATTTAAGTAACAAATTATCAACGGAAACTGGGGAATAGGTATAACAAATCAAACTGTCCAAATTTTATTTGTAAATGACCGTAATAAGTTACCTTTCACCCGGCTATATTCCCAATCACATCAGTTACCATCATCCATTTTCTTACATTCCGCATAACATTTCAATATAATTACATAAAAGAAGCAAATATTGATCATTTTTCAGAGCAAAAGACTAATAAAAAGTATTTCAGCAAATAATGGCTGTTTAAAAATAGTTCAAATAAAGAAAAAGCACAGAATAACGTACTTTCAAAATAAAAGCTATTAATTTTGCGCGGTAACTGACACGTAACTCAATGACGTCATTTTAAGGCAACAATGTTTTGAAGCGTTTCTGCGGCAATTCGTTCATTATTTCTGCATTATTAAACCATTAAACATAGATGGGAGGCAAGTTCAAGATTTATTTCCAGAAGAATGGATATACAAACACATTTAGTTTGTCGTAAACGTCGTCGTAAATCGTCATGTTAGCTTCCGGTTGGACATGCGCACTTAAAAATATCAAGGTAACCTACCTCCTTAATGAGTTGATTATCATATACTTAAACATAATAATGTTTACTGGATTTCATGAATCAGTAAATCATATAAATTATGGACGTTAATGAATTTTTTATCACAAAACAGGGTAAAATGATGCCACTCCTCCATGGCTGGCCAGTAACCAGTTATAATGCCCGTTTTCGGTTATTGTACCCCCCGACAACAAAGTTTTAAGGGGGGGTATACTGGTTTCAGGTTGTCTGTCTGTCCGTCTGTCCATCTGTCTGTCTGTCCGTCTGTCCGTAGACGCAATCTTGTGCGCTCCATCTCTCCTTATCCCCTTGACAGAATTTAATGAAACTTCACACAAGTGATCAGTACCAACAGTAGTTGTGCATGGGGCATGTTAGGTTCTTTTAGAAAAAAATTTTGCAGAGTTATGGGACTTTGTTTTTTTGTTACTATACTATATACATAGACACAATCTTGTGCACACCATCTCTCCTGATCCCCTTGACACAATTTAATGAAACTTTACACAAGTGATCAGTACCAACAGTAGTTGTGCATGGGGCATGTTAGGTTCTTTTAGAAAAAAAAATTTGCAGAGTTATGGGACTTTGTTTTTTTGTTACTGTACTATATACATAGACACAATCTTGTGCGCACCATCTCTCCTCATCCCCTTGACACAATTTAATGAAACTTCACACAAGTGATCAGTATCAACAGTAGTTGTGCATGGGGCATGTTAGGTTCTTTCAGCGACAAAAATTGCAGAGTTATGGGACTTTGTTTCTTGTTAACATACTATGTACATACAGTCTGCATATGCAATCTTGTGCATGCCTAATCTACCAAACCCTTACACACAATTTAATGAAACTTCACACAAGTGATCAGTACCAACCCTAGTTGTGCATGGTGCATGTTACATTCTTTTAGATAAATATTCTGCATAGTTATGGGACTTTGTTTTTTGTTACTTTACTGTATACATACAGTCTATATACATACAGTCCACGTAATTATGCAATCTTGTGTGCGTCAAATTGCAATGTACTGTGTCAGTGCATGCAGGGGGTACATTCATCACCTTTAGTGATAGCTCTAGTTTTGCCTGAGTTACAGGATTTTGTGCTATGCAGTTTTGTTACTACTTATAGTCAGGTATATAATAATCAAATTTATTGAACCATAGCAATCAATTGTTTAAATGTTTTAGCTGCTAAAATTTCATGTTTTATCGACTGTGTTCCTTCGGGTAAATTTTTCATCCTGTTTGAAGCACACAGTTCTTTAAAGAAATTTCCTTTTGAAGGAAAATGTGGATATTCAACACTTTTCAGCTTATTTCAGTTTTACTCTTGTACGTAGAAGTCTGGGTAGTTGATAAATAAATTATTACTGGTATATGCATTAGCTTTCTAATATAAGCTTAAAATATATCTGTCATGGGGATCGTGTTTCTGTCTGCTTTTTTTAAGGAAGTATGGATAAAAACAAGCTTTTTAACAGCTTCAGTGCCATTTTCTTTATTGAACAATAACATATAGGGAACATTGGGTTTATTTTATGAGTTGAATATTAAATACTTATCATTTCTTAGAGTTGTAAGTAATCATGGTAAGAGGGATGTTTAAAATATCTTATATCTTGTCCTTTTTCATAACATGTTATGAAAACAAACTTTTTATTTCATCTGTCAGGTAGCTTTAAAACTAGTCATAGCTTCTACGCAGTCTGAAGAGCTGATCTCATGTATTGACATGCTGCCGTTTGATATATGACCTTTTTGTGTGGATTTGCCGTAAAACCAAACCCATTCATTGCTTTAATTTTTTTATTAGCTCGGCTGATTTTTGTGCCCCCCCCCCCCCCCCCCCATGAGTGGTGGGGGCATATTTTCAGAGTTATGGCCCCTGAAATAGTCAAAAATGCACATTTTCACATTGTGACGTGCCTAGCTCAAAAAGTATTTGATGTAAATTGATGAAACCTTGCATGAGTCTTTATCATGATATGAACTTGTGCACCTCCTATTTTTCGTCTGGCTCTGCCCCTATTTTCTGAGTTATGGCCCCTGAAATAGTCAAAAATGCACATTTTCACTTTGTGACGCGCCTAGCTCAAAAAATATTTGATATAAATTTATGAAACCTTGCATAAGTCTTTTTCATGATATGAACTTGAGCACCTCTTATTTTTTGTCTGGCTCCGCCCCTTATTTTCAGAGTTATGGCCCCTGAAATAGTCAAAAATGCATATTTTCACCTTCTGACACGCCTAGCTCAAAAAGTGTTTGATATAGATTCTTGAAACCTTGCATGAGTCTTAATCATGATATGAACAAGTGCACCTCCTATTTTTCATTTTGGTCTGCACCCTATTTTCAGAGTTATGGCCCCTGAATTAGTCAAAAATGCACATTTTCACCTTGTGGTGCACCTAGTTCAAAAAGTATTTAATATAAATGATTGAAAACTTGCATAAGTCTTTATCATGATATAAACTTGCACACCTCTTATTTTTTGGCTGGCTCCACCCCCTATTTTTAAAGTTATGACCCCTGAAATAGTAAAAAAATGCACATTTTCACCTAATTATGTGTCTAGCTCAAAAAGTATTTGATGTAAATTTATGAAACCTTGCTTGGGTCTTTATCACGATGTATCCTTGCACACTTGGCATTCTTCCTGAGAATCTTAGCAATTATTACAAAGTTATGGCCCTTGAAATAGCCAAAATAATGGATTTTTTTGTTTGTGATGCTCATAGCTCAAAAAGTATATGGCCTAGAATAATGAATCCTTTTCATAAAATGTTTGTTGAGGCTATACCCCATTAAGATTGCAAACATTCGAATTATTTCTCCTTATTTGTGACAAATGTACCGGGGGGAGGGGGGCACACCCTGTGTCCTACAGACACATTCTAGTTGAATAATATCTTAAGAGGATCCACCTTTTCTCAAAAACCATAAGAGCTACAGCTTTGAAACGTTGCACACTTTTTTTGTCATCATTAGTTGACTTAATAGGCCAAGAACCATAACTCTGATATGCATTTTGTCAAAATTATGGCCCCTTTGTACTTAGAAAATTTGAGGGTTTTTTGGTTACAATTTTTGTTTAGGTCCACCTTTTCTCAAAAAACTTAAGAGCTATAGCTTTGAAAATTTGCACACTTGTTTGTCATCATTAGATGACTTAGTTGACCAAGAACCATAACTCTGATATGCATGTTGTCAAAATTATAGCCCCTTTGTACTCAGAAAATTTGAGTTTTTTTAAGTCCACTTTTTCTCGAAAACTATAAGAGCTACAGCTTTGAAATTTGCATTTTCATTAGTTGACTAAGTAGGCCAAGAACCATTAATCTAACCTGCTTTTTTGTCAGAATTATGGCCCTTTTTGTACTTAGATTTTCTGAATTGTTACTCTTTTCTTGCCTACCGACCAGCACTTGCATTTAGAAATTCTCAAGGTAGTTGTTCTCATACAGTTAAACAGACCCAGTTTAAGACCTACAGCTATTTGACATCTGAAGATGTACCATACTTTTAGATACTGTTATTTTAAAGAACACCAACTTTTGTTTTCAGAAAAAAAAATTTATCAAATAATTGTTTTAGTGATTTTTTGGTTTATGTTTTTTGTATGTCTTCTTAAATTCAATTCAGTTTTACCAGAATTTATTTGTTGTTTGAAAGGTGTGTTATGAGACAATGCGATGTCTTAATTCAACTCAACAAAGAACAAGTTTGAAATTACAAGCAAGTTTCTAAATCACTTTCACT
Source organism: Mercenaria mercenaria (assembly GCF_021730395.1). Classification (NCBI taxonomy): domain Eukaryota; kingdom Metazoa; phylum Mollusca; class Bivalvia; order Venerida; family Veneridae; genus Mercenaria; species Mercenaria mercenaria. The sequence goes on from NC_069373.1 coordinate 11,295,875, forward strand.
TAGACTTTCTCACAAGACTAAATACATTTGAATTGTTGCTCTGATACATATATAAAATAAGGACTGTGATTTGTTTGCACTACATTGTACAAAGCATCGTGTATGCAGTTTTGTTTTAATAAGTGTGGTTTTGCAGTATGACTAAGTGACCCGAATGTTTAGACAGCTAGTTTATCTTTTTGTCTTCATTATATCCAAAGATCATGACATGTGAATTTAAATTACTGTAAGATCATTAATTTTCATGGGAAAGTCATTTCACTGGATTTTGTGTTTGGGTCAGTCATCAAAATTTCAACGTACTAACAAAAGTCCCATTAATATTATCTGCAAAAGTTTAAGTCCACAAAGTCATAGCCACACGAAGCCATATTGGGAAGAATCGTGAAATTTCACGCCCACGAAATTAATTGATTTTACAGTATTTTGTGTGTTTTTCTTTACTTTTTGATTATTTATTGTTAGTCAGACATGGGGAAAGTGCAAAATACTCGGGGTTATGTTATTAATGTAGTTAGAATTTATGGTGGAATATAGTCTAAATACACTTAATAATGGTATATGTAATTCCACACAAACACATGTTTCTTCTTATTGTCAAATGTTATTTTTTGCCTAATTGATATATCATACAGTACTACCAGCTTTATGTATCCACCTACAGCAGTACACAAAGGTTTGTTTACAGGCTGTAAGTTTTGAAATATTGATGTCAGGTTTGCATTATTTAAGTATGATACACAGTTTGCAGAATCATGTGCAAATTTTACATGAACTTTATTCAGTTTGCATATGATTTTGCAAATATACATAAACAAAATCCAGAAAAATAGAAATCATTCCTATTTTAAAAATTTTATTTTAAAAGACAAAAAATCTATTCTATGTGATACATTGAATTGTATAAGATGTATATTTTTCTGCACTGTTAAGAGTATAACTCGTGTATTATACAATTTCTATTTTTATTGAATAAAGATTTACTGATGTCACTGTTTGCATTGTTAAGGCTTTAGCTCTCCTGATTTCAATGGAATTGGGTGAGCATATGTGACTGTATTGTGTCATCCACCCACCCTTCTTTCAACAAACTTTTCACCTGTACTACTGGATACAATTTAACCAAAATTGGCCGGAAGTATTCTAAGGTGGTATCATATCAAAAGTTAGAGCCTTAAACCTTTTATAATCAAGGTGAAATGGCCGTGCCAAAGGAAGTTTACTTGCAAAGATTTCCTGTGACAAGTTCATGGAATTTAACTAAATTTGCATTGACATACCACCTGATATTAGGGATTCAAAAATAATAGGAATAACTAACCAGAATTATACGAATAAGGGTTTTGGCAGTCTTTGGGTTAGGAACAGAGCCTCTGTTGTGGGAGGAGTCATTTAACTTTAAACCACTTCTTATTTAAACTTTGTTGGAATTGAAGCAAAAGCTGGGAAAACCAGCTTTACATTTGATTTCAAAACCCAGTGGGACATTGGGTAATAACAGCAAGTAGTTATCAGTTATTTGGCTTCAAACTATTTGTTCTGAACTTCTTGTTTTGTCTTTTAGACTTTCCAAATTCTAATATAGCCCAAAGATGAATGTTGACTTACAAAGTATATTATCCTTGTAGGAAAAGAAACAATTGTTTCGGGTTTTGTTATCAAACTTTGATTTTTCGCTCACCTGAGCCAAAGGCTCATGGTGAGCTTTTGTAACTGCTCAATGTCTGTCGTGCGTCCTGTGTCTGTCAACAATTCCTAAAAAAATCTTCATCTTGAAAACCGTTGGGCAGAATTACACCTAACTTCACAGGAATGATCCTTGGGTGGCCTCCTTTCAAAATTGTTCAAAGAATTTAATTCCAAGCAGAACTCTGGTTGCCATGGCAACCGAAAGGAAAAACTTAAAAAATCTTCTTGTCCAAAACCACAGGGCCTAGGGCTTTGATATTTGGAATGTAGCATTATATAGTGGTTCTCTACTAAGATTTCAAATTATTCCCCTAGGGTCAAATATGGCCCCGCCCCAGGGGTCACATGGTTTATATAGACTTAAATAGGAAAAAACTTTAAAAATCTTCTTGTCTGAAACCACAAGACCTAGACCTTTGATATTTGGTATGTAGCATTGCCTTATGGTTGTCTACTAAGATTGTTCAAATTATGCCCCTAGGGTGAAAAGAGGCCCTGCCCCGGGGGTACCAAGTTTTACATAGACTTATATAGGAAAAACTTTAAAAAACTTTTTGTTTGAAACTGCAAGGCCTAGGCTTTTGATATTTGATATGTAGCATTGCCTAGTGGTCCTTCACCAAGATTATTCAAATTATGCCCCTTAGGTGAATAGAGGCCCCACCCAGGGGGTCCCAAGTTTTACATAGACTTATATAGGAAAAAAACTTTAAAAATCTGCTTGCCTGAAACTGAAAGGCCAATGCATTTGATATTTGGTATGTTGCATTGCCTAGTGGTTTTCTACCTTAACTGTTGAAATTCTGCTCCTGGGGAGAAAAGAGGCCCTGTCCGGGGGCCCCAAGTTTTACATTATATAGGGAAAAAAAAAATTCTTGTCTGAAAGTTCAAGGCGCAAGCCTTTGACATTTGGTATGTAGCATTGCTTAGTGGTTCTCTAACAAAATTGTTCAAATTATGCCTCTGGGGAGAAAAGAGCCCCCGCCCGAGGGTCAATTGTAAATGAGTTATATAGGAAAATATACTTCAAAAATTATCTGATCATATTTCCTCGACTGTTTAATTATGATTACCTGATGACTAATTCTGGAAACGTTTTTATCTAGATTAGCTTTTTGATGGAATTCCAACAAATTTGACAAGATGTATTCTTGAGTCTAGGTTTTCAAAACAAGCAGTCTAGGCCATAAATATGCTATACGTAATCTGATTTTTTAGCTCCACTATTCAGAGAATAGGGGGGCTATTCTATTCGCCCCGGCGTCAGTATGACCCTTCTTGGTTAAAAGTTTTTCGGCAAACTTTGTTTTTCTGTCATATCTTTGTTACTATTGCTTATATCTTCCTGTAACTTCACATAAACATTGTCCAGTATACAAACAATGTATGTGTAAGGGCTGAGCCTATTAGATCCAAGGTCAAGGTCACCAAACTGTTACACTTAGGTTTTTTTTAAGGTTAAAGTAGTTCGGCAACCTTTGTTTTTCTGTCATATCTTTGTTACTATTGCTTATATCTTACTGTAACTTTACATAAACATTATCCAGCATACAAACAAAGTATGTACAGGGACTTGGCCCATTTTATCCAAGGTCAAGGTCACCAATGTGTTATACTTAGGTTGTTTTAAAGGTTAAAGTTTTTCGGCAACTTTTGTTTTTCCGTCATATCTTTGTTACTATTGCTTATGTCTTACTGTAAGTTCACATAAACATTGTTCAGCATACAAACAAACTATGTGCAGGGGCTGGGCCCATTATACCCAAGGTCAAGGTCACAAAGTTGTTATACTTGGAATTATTTTCATGTTAAATTTTTTCGAAAGCTTTGTTAATAGACATATCTTTGGTACTTTCAAAGATAATGACTTGAAATTAAACCTTTTGTACTTAAACTTTTTGCAATCCGCTTTCTGGATATAACTTTAGTGCAATATAAGATAAAGACTTGAAACTTAAAATGTATCTTTATCATCATCATCTGCATGTGTGGTAACAATCCCCATAACTCTGATTTGTATTTTTGACCAAATTATGCCCTGTTTATACTTAAATTTTTTAACAAATTCGTTTTCTGGACATAACTTTGGTACTATATAAGATAATGACTTGAAACTCAAAATATATCTTTACCATCATCATCTGCATGTGTTGTAACAATCCCAATAACCCTTATTTGTGTTCTTGACAGAATTATGCCCCTTGGTGTATGATATCTTCCTTTTAAAGTAAAGGTCTCTTATTGAGATATATATTCATTTTACTGTCAGATCCCCGAACAGTGGAGCACGCTGTCTTATGGACAGCTCTTGTTTCTTGAAATAGTACCTAGCAATCCTATGGTTTATTATGGTGCCACACACTGTGTAATTTATTAAAAAGCCTGTCGTCAATCTATTGACCCATGGAACCTCTACCACTGAGCCAGGCCAAAACGTTCTTAGACTTCCCTTCATCCAACCCATCATTGTCGAGATATTACAGTTATTATGTCTCCCCCAGGAGACATATTGTTTTTGCCCTGTCCGTCCGTCCGTCACACTTCATTTCCGAGCAACAACTGGAGAACCATTTGACCTAGAACCTTCAAACTTCATAGGGTTGTAGGGCTGCTGGAGTAGACGACCCCTATTGTTTTTGGGGTTACTCCATCAAAGGTCAAGGTCACAGGGGCCTGAACATTGAAAACCATTTCCGATCAATAACTAGAGAACCACTTGACCCAGAATGTTGAAACTTCATAGGATGATTGGTCATGAAGAGTAGATGACCCCTATAGATTTTGGGGTCACTCCGTCAAAGGTCAAGGTCACAGGGGCCTGAACATTGAAAACCATTTCCGATCAATAACTAGAGAACCACTTGACCCAGAATGTTGAAACTTCATAGGATGATTGGTCATGAAGAGTAGATGACCCCTATTGATTTTGGGGTCACTCCGTCAAAGGTCAAGGTGACAGGGGCCTGAACATTGAAAACCATTTCCAATCAATAACTAGAGAACCACCTGACCCAGAATGTTGAAACTTGATAAGATGATTGATCATAAAGAGTAGATGACCCTTATTGATTATGGGATCACTCCGTCAAAGGTCAAGGTCACAGGGGCCTGAACATTGAAAACCATTTCTGATCAATAACTAGAGAACCATTTGACCCAGAATGTTGAAACTTCATAGGATGGTTGTACATGCAAAGTAGATGACCCCTGTCGATTTTGGGGTCACTCCATTAAAAGTCAAGGTCACAGGGGCCTGAACATTGAAAACCATTTTCGGTCAGTAACTTGAGAACTACTTGACCCAGAATGTTGAAACTTGATAGGATGATTGGTCATAAAGAGTAGATGACCCCTAACGATTTTGGGGTCACTCTGTGAAAGGTCAAGGTCACAGGGGCTCGCACATTGAAAACCATTTCCGGTCAGTAACTTGAGAACCACTTGACCCAGAATGATGAAACTTCGTAGGATGACTGGTCATGCAGAGTAGATGAACCCTAACGATTTTATGGTCACTCTGTTAAAGGTCAAGGCCACAGGGGCCTGAACATGGAAAACCATTTCCAATCAATAACTTGAGGACCTCTCGACCCAGAATGTTGAAACTTCATAGGATGATTGTTCATGCAGAGTAAATGACCCTTATTGTATTTGGGGTCACTCCGTTAAAGGTCAAGGTCACGGGGGCCTGAACATTGATAACCAGTTCCGATCAATAACTTGAGAACCACTTGACCCAGAATGTTGAAACTTCATAGGATGATTGAACATGCAGAGTAGATGACCCCTATTGATTTTGGGGCCAGTCTATTAAAGGTCAAGATCACAGTGGCCTGTTCATGTAAAATCATTTTTTGGAAATATCTAGAGAATCACTTGACCTACAATGTTGAAACTTAATAGGATGATTGGACATGCAGAGTACATGACCCCTATTTATTTTGAGGTCACTTGATCAAAGGTCAGGGTCACAGGAGCCTGAACAGTGACTTGAGAACCACTAGGCCACGAGTGTTGAAATTTAGCGGGATGACTGGACATGCCAAGTAGATGATCCCTATTGCAGCCAACCATCAGTGTCTCTTTGACTTTCGCTCCTGACCCCTATTGACTTCTTGCCTATAGGACTTTGGGGGAGACATGCGCTTTTTTACAAAAGCATTTTCTAGTTTTCATTTCTTTATTCAATATTTTCATGCTTAGTTCAGATACAACATCAATTCTGTAAGCAGTTCATTATCCAATGTTGCACTGAACACTTCCCTGTGAGCACGTGCACGAACCACTCCCACTGATCGAAAATGCTGACCCATGCTGGTATACTCTGCAATGTAAAAAACAACATTGATTATTTTATTGTTAGTACTATGTAGTCGAGTACTGTGCTATTACAGATGATATATACTACCGTTAATAATATAGATTTGAACTCTAGAGGGCGGACATGCGCTTAATGTCTTGGTGGACGATTAATGAAATTGAATGTGACGAGTCTATTTTGACAAATCAACTTGCTTCTGACTGTAATATATGTAATATTATGTTGATTCTTATCTCAATAATAACGATAACTGTCTGATTTACAATCCACTTACAAGCCATCCACAAAGCAGTTGTGTCCTGTGAAAGAGCAGACGGCCGCCCCATCATCACACGTACACTGTAACCCGTGCACGGAGAAGTTCTGTCCATGTGTGTAAGTCCTAAAATACATGCCAAACTTAATTAAGGGAGACAATTATGTAATGCATTGTCATAATTTGAAACAACGGCTTTCCTAAATGTCCTAATATATCCTGGTTCAGGAATTACATTCAGTTAGAGACACAAGTAAATGAGTAAAGGTCTTCAGTAATACCCTTTTTCTCGTAGATTGAAAACTGATCATTACAAGAAAATTATTTGGTCCAGAAGGACTTCGGGTACCCGCTAGACAAAGGCACCGTAATATTTCGGTGATAGAAGTCACAGGGGCATGAAAGGCCCTGTTTGTAACTGACTCAGAACACCTACATGTCGTCACCTTAGTGCAATAAGTCAATAAGTCCTTCTTTAAATCAATGCAGTTATCCAGTTTTTGCACTGAGGTGATGATGTATATACCGTGCGTTCAACTCATTCTGTAAAATAAAAGCACTTACTTGCCGTATGTTAGACAGTCCAATGGCTGTCCTGAAATAATATATACAAAAACGTTTGTAGATACTTCTCGATCGCTGCAGAATATACAGAGGTTTATAGACTGTAATTAAAACGGTTTATATAAATGCAGAAAAAGAAAGAAAAAAAGTGAAATGAAATAACTCTTTGTCTTTAAATACCGTAGAAGAAAAGCTCCAAATCCGATGAGTTACCAGAAAAACGTGGAAATACTGCACACGTCCTGAGGAAAATACTAAGCAGGCAACGAAATTTCACAAGTCCCATCAGAAGAGTTATGAATATTAATTATTAATTAAAATTCGATAATCAGTGTAAGAATGTGTTACAGTTACCGCTGGGACTATGATGGGCCTGTTTTGTAGCGTGAGCACTGCTACATTGGTCTGCTGGAGATATGGACAAATAAAAGCTGTCCACCCATGCAATCTGAAAAACACGGTAATTTTTCACATTGTAAGTTCTAGACAGTATTTGCTGTACATTGTAACAAGACGTAAGGCAACAAGAATCTACGTAATAATGACGAAATGGGGAGGACTGTTTATAATGTTGGCATAACTTAGAGTACAACCCATTTGCTGTTCTTTTCATTTCAATATATGATTATAATATTTTTTGTATATATGTAGAAATGAAAATTATATGCAATAAAATATGATTAAACTAAAACTAAGGCAACAAGAGTTGTAGATACCGCCCAGATTGCCACCCTATCCTATAACATTTTGTTTAGTAGTTATCATTATGTGGAAGAGAGGTAGGTATCGCACAGTCTGCCACCTATAACATCTGTTTAGTAGGTATAGTTACGTATAAATCTATCTACGTGCCACTCACGTGGTAAAAATAGGGGGGGGAATGTAGTTTTGTTGAACATTATATGATTAGTTTGATTAATACGGATCTGTGACTGACGTTGCAACACCCGCCGGCTATATGGTCTTTTAAGATATCATTATGTCTTCTCTTTACTACAAATAAACTCAACAAATATATACATTTCGCCTTGTAGCGATGCACCCTGGCTATGAGAGGCCGTTTATTACGATACACATTATACAACTAAACAGTGTTATACAAATGATACTATAACTCATTGTGGCACTCTCAATTTTCCACCTCACCGGAAAACACGACGTCCAGGAAAAAAACAGAGAATTTAGCTCTGAAAACCTGTGTCCAAAAAAACAACAAGTTCAGTGCCTTCCTCAGTGGTGTGTGTGGACTTCACACATATATTGTAAAATTTATTTGACCTGTCAAAAACTGCTCCCAGCCCCCACCAAATTCTGTTCATGCCTGTATAAGAATAACATGAACGCCAGAAACATGCCCCGACAGGACAACTAAATAGTACAATACAACAGTATTTAAAAATATTATACAGTTTTTAAACAATTGCTAACATGAGCATATTGAAATCTAAAGCTTTTTTCATGTATGTAAATCACAGATGAAATTTTAATCTTAAAATTTTTAACGTTTGAAAACTTAATGTCCGTATTAAACGTACTACTGAGGTGCACGCTAGAACTGACCAATTTTACAACATATCACATACCCGATACAAATGATTTCTATTGGACAAATTTTAGACAAAACAATGAACCATTGGCTAACCTTTCAATACCTCTTACTGAAGCGGTTTAATGAACTTTAACTTGCAGACAACTTTTCCGCTATACTACGTAACGCGGAAAAGGTAAAATTAACTGCACTTGCGACTTCTGAGAAATTATGTCGCGGTATCAACATGCGTTTGTTTTTAAACTGCTCATTTTTATCAGTCATTTTGTTTCTCTAGTCTTCCATGTATTACACATGGAACCACACTTTCCTCCCTTTAATCAACAACAGAGAAAGTCCGTTCCTGATATTACACAATGAACAGCGTCAGATCAGCCAACTAATAAAGCATCCCGTATTCTCTTCCCCCAGATTCAATCCTTTTTACATTGGTTAGAAACATGGACGTAAGGGAGTCTCGGTCAAGATATTGATCGCATCATAATCTAATAAGTATATCTTTGTCTTTGTACAAACCTGTCCGTTACTATCGTCTTTCAGCTCGTAGTATGTATCGCTGTTGCTATGGTAAATTCCACCGCTGGACGTGAAACAGGCACCATTTGCCAAAGTTCCTATGGTGGATGCTAGATTTGCCGCTAAAGTGGAAAACAAATGGATTTTGACATGTTTGTTACTTCTTACAAAGTTAAGCGTAAGGTTGGCAAACGTTGTCCCTACTTTCAACGTGCTATTTCGTTTTGTGCTGTTTCATTTCGTTCTATTTTACATCTTACGCTCGCTCGAAATTAATATCTTAAAACTGCTGTATTCAACTTAGCCTATACTTCCATTTCATTTTCATTTCATCGTATTTATGTTTCAACTCGAGTCCTGTATATTATAACAGAAGTATTTTCGCCCATAAACCATTTTTTCTTTAATTTAAAAAGAGATAACGCTTTTTATATTTATAAATAATTATGTCCATGTCCTTCACGTAATCAGAGCTAAGGGGGAAGTTGCTGAGATAGTAAATCCGAAAAAAAAAAACCTTAAGAAAAATAGTTTTTGTAAATGATATTATGTGCCCTGTAGCCTTACTACATTAAACACTACGTGCCAATTATTCTTCACAGAAAAAAAGATAAATTTATAAGAACTTAAAGAGCATACGTTATGACGGGAAAATCTTACGTATTAATATCAAACATGGATGCATTTTAGGCGATGCTAGAAATAATCGAAAGTGGTTTCAGTAGGCTGGTGGTATCTATAATCACAACTTAACCATTATCCTGCTACATTTCTATAATGAACTTGTCCATCTTTCAATTTGGACAGTACCATTAAATGTTAAAAGTCTGCATACCAAAAAGAGACTGACTGAATGGCGACCAGAGCAGACCATGATCAGCCTGCACGGACATGCAAACTGATCTTGGTGTGCACTGGTCGCAAAGGCAGAATCACTCTTCACAAGCAGTCTAAAGGTTAAAATTCACTGCAAGTATTTGAGATTTGAAATGAACCTATATTATATGTCTGTAGACCATAAAACACATATACTGAGTCTCTGTTCACAGATTTGGCAGAGTACATCATGAAAGCGAGAAAAGGTAAGTCAATGTTATCTTATAGAACACGAGATTTTAGCACATCTGTTGTCATAGTAATACTTACGATCTTTCACAGCGACCACATTCGGTTCGTTGACACACAAGCACACTCCCTGGTTCAAAGACAGAGTTATTTTTGCACACTGTACCGTCAACAATATCGCAGAGAAAACAAAAATATTGAAAATCGCCAGTGTAGAAGCCATTTTAGTTAAGAATACCGACTGACCTTTTGATGTTGTCGTTGTTGTCTCGAGATAAGGAATGGTAGGTCAATGATTACTGGCCTATCAAGATCGAGATATCATTCCTTAAAACTAAACTATGAGTACATATGGTGTATAAAGCTTTCATTCTAATGATATTACAATAACTGAACACATTGAAACATTCAATATGTAGTATGATTTCACAAAACAATTTTCGGTTTCAGCTGAGTTTGAGTTTGAAATTTTAATATCAACTTTACTAAAACTTCAAAATTTAATTCCAACTGAGACTGACTATCGGTACTGAAAAGTCATTTGAAAATAGTTATTAACTTAAAACTAAGTTTTAAACATGCTATTTAGATATAAATGACAAATAAAGTTTCATTATCAAACTCAGCTGAGACTGAAAATGTTTTGTGAACAGCATAAAATGAAATATGCTACTGTCTGGAAATGTTTCATCGAACAGATGGAATGTGGAAAAAGAGTAGGAATCTTCTCTTGACCGTCAAATGTAGTATTATTTTTGAGTTTATTTCATGGCACGCAAGCAGCCATAGTCATACATAGGCTTTTCAGGGTTTTAAAAATGACGGACACGCAGTTTGGTGGCTTCATCGTTTGGTTAATTCGAATCTTACTTCCATGAGGAAAGAGAAATAAAAGTACAAAGAAGCAACGCAACGGAGATCAAAATGGTGAATCATATTGCAGTGGAAAAGATTTTAAAAAGCAAACAAAATTGCAATGGAGAAAAAGAGAGAAAAGAATCAGACCGATCTTCAGTGAAGCAAGAGAGACAAAAGAAACGGACCAAACTGCAGTGAAGTAAGAGAGATAAAAAAGCGAACCAAATTGCAATGGAGCAAGAGAGACAAAAGAAGCGAATCATAGTATAGCGGAGCAAAAGAGTTAAAGAAACGAACCAAATTGCAGAGGAGTAAGAGAGATAAAAGCGAACCAAACTGTAGCGGAGTAAGAAAGATAAAGAACCGAACAAAACTGCAGTGGAGTAAGAATTTATTTTATTTTGTTGGGTTTAACGTCGCACCGGCACAATTGTCATATGGCGACTTTCCAGCTTTTATGGTGGAGGAAGACCCCAGGTGCCCCGCCGTGCATTATTTCATCACGAGTGGCCACCTTGGTAGAACCATTGACCTTCCGTAAGTCAGCCGGACGGCTTCCTCACATGAAAAATTCAACGCCCCGAATGAGGCTCGAACCAACATCGATGAGGGCAAGTGAGGAGTAAGAAAGATGAAGAAGCAAACCAAACTGCAGTGGAGTAAGAGAGATAAAGAAGCGAACCAAACTGCAGTGGAGTAAGAGAGATAAAGCAGCGAACCAAACTGCAGTGGAGTAAGAGAGATAAAGGAGCGAACCAAACTGCAGTGGAGTAAGAGAGATAAAGAAGCGAACCAAACTGCAGTGGAATAAGAGAGATAAAGAAGCGAACCAAATTGCTGTGGAGTAAGACAGATAAAGAAGAAAACCAAACTGCAGTGGAGTAAGACAGAGTAAACCACAGTTGCAAAATTGAGATAAAATTAGTGAACAAAACTGTAGTAAAACAGTGGGAAAAAAAGAAGAAAAGTTAGTGCACAAAACCACAGTGAAGCAACAGAGATAAAAGTAGTAAACTAAACTGCAGTGGAGCAACAGGGGTAAAAATAGTGAACCATACTTCTTAGTAAAACAGAGAATTATTCAGTTAATATCTTAGCGAATAGAAGCGAGATATGTAATCGTATTACATTGAAGAATGGGATACCTAAATGGTAGCGAATCGTGCTGTAGATGAAAAATTGGGACAAAAGTATCGTATCCTTCTGCAACACAGAATCTGTATTAACAGCAGCGCATCGTACTGCAGTGGGAAACGTGACTATGACGTTTAACTGAAGCAACGAAATAGTGATGAACAAAATTTATTTTTTATTGAAACAAAATAACACTACAACAGCTGAACAAATAAGTTGAATTCCTGAGGTAAAGTGATAAGAATGATTATATTCACAACGAATACAAACAAAATAAGAAATCTAGTCACTGCTCTGTACAGTATGTTACATTATACGCTTTCATAATGTGGGGATTAAGCTTATGAAGTACAGGCAAATGTTTTGACATTTTGGCATCATTCTGTAAACATTTCAAAAGCGAAACAGAGAGGAAAAACACAGAGTTGTGACTGCAGACAAGGTAGCTTGCCAAAATGATAAAAACATTTATAAAAGCAAAATCCTGAGCATGGAGGTATTTTTGAGCATGGAATGTTTGATGCAATTTGTGCTGGTCGAGTAAGAAATAATACTGAGAAACAGATCTAAGAGAATGTAAAAAATACATCAAAGTGAAAAGAGAGAGAGAAAAATTGCATATCTGTAGAAGCTTTGGTAACTAAATTAAAATACACGAGTCGTGACACACCAGATGAAAGAAACTGAGATAGTGATAATGTTCTTTCTTTTTAAGAGATGGGGGAGTGTATGAAGTTTCGTTCAGTCGTAATCAGTAACACAGTATATGGCGACGAACATTATCTATGTTTATGCCAATAAAATCTTTGACTAGACTAGTAATAACGGAGATATAAGTTTGCAGGGAATTGTAAGCAAGATGCATACCGGGAATACAGCAATCGAAAAAGTTACTAATATATTCAAAAATATATTATATATCGTAATCATCCATCTTGCAAGAATGCTGTGCGTAGCCGTATTCAAGTGAGGTGATTATATAAACGAGTCAAGAATGCTTTTAGTAAAGACGACAAAGTTTACCCTAAATAATCATGTGCACGGCACTTAAATGAAAGAGGTCATGCCCAATCTGACATAGAACACTTATGAACTGCCAACTAGTTTTTGCATTCTTTCAACTTGCTCGGATAACAACTGCAGTTTGCTTTTTATGTCAGAGTTAATAGCATCACTATCGTTTGCATCATTTGTTAAGTCTAAAGGGCCGTTATTAACTTCAAGACTTTCACTACTAAACTGATGACCGTCTTTTAATGTGTCATACGGTTCTCTACCGATGTTTTTGTCTTCGTTTACAGTTTTCAATGAATCACTTCTGTGTGTACATGGATTTGGTCTGGTAGATAAGTCACCTGGCATAATGCTATTTTCCTTTGGCCGTTTTCTTTTACACCCTGCAGTATGGTCTTGATTATTTCCTGTAGACATTTCACTTCTGTATATCTTTGAACTCTCACCATAACGCTGCAGACTCTGCGAATACGCAGGAGTTATTGCCCATACAAATGTACTCGCTGGCGTACTGTATACACTTCCTGTGCTGATTTCGTTCCTGGAATTCTCGTTCTCAAAGTTAAATGAACTGTTACTATAGTCTGAAGTATCGAAGCTCGAGTTTGAGCCTGAGCTCGAGCCCTCGTGACGTTTGGGGGAAGTATCTAAAAAATTACCCGTTCTTCTGTAATCTTGGAGACATGCATCACGTTCGGCTGGACTGAGAACGCTAGCGTCCATTGGTATATTCAACCTTTCTTTAAGCACTTTGAGCTCTTTTTTCAAAAGATAATTTTCCTCTTCAAGCGCGATAACTCTGCCTCTAACCATGCTTTCATACTGACGCTTGTTCTCACGTGACTTTTTCGCGGCAATATTGTTGCGTTGTCTCTTTTGCCAATAGTTGCTATCTTTCTGTGTCTCGGGTACCAGCTGTTTGGCACGCCGCTGCTGCTGTAGTATGTTAACATTCTGTGGGCTCGAATCCATCTTGAAAGCCAGCTCTGAAAAATAGTAAGATTATTCACAAACTAAATTACTAGGTAATATACTAACTGCTAGAGTAGATCTAGCCTTAGTCTGACCAAGGAGCCTTGAGAATGTACAGTTATTAGTTCAGGGCATTTATAAAGCATTCCTACATCAAAAGTATTGGAACGTACATAAATGTGTGTATTTGTACGTATAATGCCTTCTTGTTTTATTAGAGTCTGAACTATCAAAACGAGTCAATCTTTACATGTCAGGGACATGATCTCGCAGTCATATTTTGGCTATCAGAATATAAGATTCTTTCACTGGTTGTAGGTGCAGATGGGAATTTCCGGTCTCGAGGGTAACTGTTTAGGCGGTTACGAGGCTCCAGCCGAGTAACCGCGTAAACAGTTACCCGAGAGCCGGATATTCCCATCTGCACCTACAGCCAGTGATAGAATCTTTTTCTTGCATACCATATTAAACAAAGAAGAGTAAAAAATAAATTCAAACAAACGAATTTCTTATAGCATTTTTTTCTTATAGTAGCGTATTAACAAAGCGCGGGAACTTTACGTCCGTAAACAGGAAGTACGTCATGACGTTACAGAGACGAAAACAACGTAAGAGTTCCGGTTTTGTTTTATCATCTGCAATGAAACGTTATGTTGTTTCCTTAAAATAACGTTTTTTGAATCGAGAAATATGTTATAAGGAACAAAGAGGAACTATCAAGGTATTCAATTTTTATCCAGTTTTACGAAAAGCATTATTATTACTACACACATCTTCTGTACATATGTAGTTCGTTATACGTCATTTAGAGCACGAGAGTCATCTTACACCCCGGGGGTGTAAGATGGAGTTTTCCAGCACCTATGAAATCACCAGAAATCCCCGTCTGGTATGCAAGAAAGTGTATTATCATTTTATGTAATGGCTTTATTACACTCCCGCGACGTCAAACGTGTGATAAAGTACTGTCCATATAAGGCAAGGAAAAGTAATATCACTGGGCCCAAAATGGATGCTGTTACATTGCGTGAACTGTCAAATGGCTACATATTTTTGTTTGTATTTCTTTCGCCAATATAAAAAAAAATCAACGGGACTTAAATTGTTGCCAGACATTGCACACGCTCTTAAATTAGGCTTTTATGAGGAAAACATTTGCTAGCCTAGATAGAAAATTAATTAAAACGCTCAAAGCACTGATGGTGGCTGCAACTGCTGCTAATTAATTTGTAAAATTTGGAAAGAACGTGACATACAGTACAACCTCTCCAGAGCGACCCTCTCTTAGGCAAAAACCTCTCTATAACAACATCATCAAAATTTCCTAAAGCTGAAATATACTATCAAAGTTACCAATCCAGATCAACAACCTCTACATAACAGTCAATTTTTGTATCTTCCAAAGGGTGATGCTCTACAGAGGTTGCACTGTATTAAGAATTGTTGATGTAAATCAGAATAACAGATATTTTTGCAACTGAACATTCGGCTTCTGGAATTTTCTTCAGAATGAACGCATTTTAACTGCCTGCCATTGCTTATACAAACACATTGATTTAGTCTTTAATGGGTAGTTTTAATATTTATTTGATTATATGTGATGAAAACTGCAATAAAACTTAAACCCGGTGGTTTCTAACTATAAATAATCGAAGAAGAAAATATACTTTTTTTCCAAATCATTCAGCATATTTTATTTCTTTCAAATGCTTCTAAATTTGCATTTGAATATATGTGTGTCTTCTTCTTTTTCAACAAAGGGAAAATGACATTTCTAAAGTCATCAGATAAACTGTAGTAAGTAAAGAACACTAGATGCCCACGGGCAACATGTCGAGCCCGTCAGCTGTCAAAAGGACTGGGAGTTGCACACGACACTCTGTCTCATTGAGGCAAATATTTATGCCAAATAAAAAAAAAGAGATTGCAAAAAGTTACAATATAAGTTATTTGTAGTAACAACAAAGGGAAGTAAATGTTAAAAAAAAATCTAAGTCCACCCAAAAATCGTTACCAGTAGAGAAAGGTCAAAATACACCTCAAAATTGGATGTAACAAGCATGTTGTACTACAGAAAAGTCGTCTTGATTTTTCCCTATGACCAGTAATGAAAAAGTTACAATATAAGCTATTTATAATAACAACAAAGGGAAGTAATTCTAGATTTTTGCGAATGATGGTGAACAATTGTGCCAAGTTACATGTAAATCCCTCTATGCATGAAAAAGAAATGCTCCGGACAATGTCATTCTTGTATCTGACCTTTGATCTCTAAGTGTGACCTTTACTTTGGACCTAAGGACCTGGATCTTGCGCATGACACTCCGTCTCATGGTGGTGAACATTTGTGCCAAGTTACATAAAAATCCCTCCATGCATGAAGAAGAAATGCTCCGGACAAAGGTGTCATTCTTGTATCCTTTGACTTCTAAGTGTGACCTTGACCTTAGACCTAGGGACCTGATTCTTGCTAATGACACTCCGTCTCATGATGGTGAACAATTGTTCCAAGTTAAATAAAAATCCCTCCATGCATGAAGAAGAAATGATCCGGACAAAGTCATTATTGAATTTGACTTTTGACCTCTAAGTGTAACCTTGACCTTTGAGATAGGAACCTGGGGTTTGCGCATGACACTCCGTCTCATGAGGTTTACATTCATGCCATATATAAACAAGATTGCTCCATGCATGTCCAAGTTATGGTCCGGACAAACAAATCCGGACGCACCCACTGACGCACGCACGCACATACACCGTACAGCCATCTGGAAATCTATGTCTTCGCTTCCGCAAGCGGGCTCGACAAAAATGGGGCGGGAAATAGGTGCATCCCACTTTCCACGCATATCTAAACTTCAAGTAGATCCATATGTATGATGTTACATTGAAATCTATTTAAACTGTTGTAATAACCCACAACCGCACCTTCATACACTCACTTTTGTATCTCTCAGAGAAATCTACATTTATCTACATTTTAGGTAAGGATGTGCACAAAATTTCATCAGAATCCCTTCAAAAATGAAATATTATTGGAGAAATAGGGCATGGGTTGAGTTGCCTTATGTCTTCCCTTCTCCGAAAATAACATGTGATGAAAAAATAAAATTACAATATGAATTCAAGTGATTTTCTAGAGAGACAGAGAGAGAGGGGGTGTTAGTTTGGTTTACATATGTGATCTTGCCTTTATATATAAGTTACGAAACATTTTTACATTTTGGTAGGGTGCGGGAGAGGGTATGTGTGCACACACCTGTACCAATCCCAGGAAAAATACTATCAGTATATTTACACTTAAAATGTGTGATAATATGTTTGAAGTGAACTGGAAGTCTGTTCATGATGTCTTCTCGAATAAATTGATGGTGATGGGGTATCTACCTTCCTCAGTGTGACTTACATCTACATTTCGTATTGTCAAATGAGTACATGTAAGCAGACCACTGGAATCTATTTACATTATGGAAGTCCTTCGCGCAAAAAAAGAGGATGTATAGGAGCTCTCTCTCTCTCTCTCTCTCTCTCTCTCTCTCTCTCTCTCTCTAAAACACACACTTTTATCCACACAAAAAATACGACGAAACCTCTGAGTGGTCGCTGAATTTCTAAAGCTCGTCTATCTAATAAAGCCAGCTACTGCACATATAATTCTTTTTTCAAATCTAAATGAATAACTGGAAAAACAAGAGCTGTCACAGGAGACAGCGCGCTCGACTATTTCGATGCTGGATAGTGAAACTGGGCACAGCTGAGGAAGCTGGAGCTGTCTCTACAGCGTTTAATGACTCCAATAAGAATGAAGATACTGGACAACAGCTTGAGTCTGTGTCAAAAGTATTAAGTAATAAGAGATATAAAGAACATTTAATAAGTATAATTCTAAGCAAAAAGGGGGATAATTCATGAAATATTGGTGCAAGAGTGTCATATGATGTGGGTGATGATGCTGAATAACAACTTCAAGTTTGAATCAAATCCATTTAGTAATAACTGAGATATAATGCAAATGCATCAAAATTAACCTGAAAGTCTAAGTAAAAGGGTGGGGGTGCATAATTCATGAAATACTGGTACCAGAGTTGAGGATCTTGTGTTTTATTATGTGGGTGATAAGGCAGAACAACTATTTTAAGTTTGAATTAAATCCGTTTAGTAATAACTGAGATAGAGTGAAAGTGCATCAAAACTTTAACCTAAAATTCTAAGTAAAAAAGGGGGTAATTCATGAAATATTGGTGCAAGAGTTATGGCCCTTGCGTCATATGATGCGAGTGATGATGTTGAATAACTATTTTAAGTTTGAATCAAATCCATTTAGTAATAACTGAGATAAGAGTGAACGTGCATCAAAACTTTAACCTGAAATTCTAATATAAGTAAAAAGGGGAGATAAATCATGAAATATATTAAGTAATATATATCAATCAAATCAATGGCCCTTATGCCATATAATGTGGGTCATGATGAGGGGTAATTATTTTAAGTTTGAAACAAATCCATCAAGTAATTACAGAGAAAGTGCATCAAAACTTTAACCAAAGTGCGGACGCGGAAGGACGCCGATGCCAGGTCGAGTAGGACAGCTCTCCATACTTCGCATAGTCGAGCTAAAAAACTACAAAAAAATGGGTATGATCTATATGTCTCGGAGACTTATTTCTAATAGCGAGATGAAATATATTTATCCTTTTATTCCATATCTATTTTATTTATCCAGTCGTGAACGTGTATTTGCAACACGCGACCGTACAATATATTACCGTACTGGACGCACGTGCGTGCAAAAAATCCTGTATTTTTTCCGTATCTGCACGGTTCATTAGTCCCATGTTATAAACATAAGATAAAGCCCGAAACGCGTGTTCCAATTGTAAATCGCTTCTATGTACATAGCTGGGAAGGCAGAAATACAATATTCAGTGAATCATTTTAAATTTAAACTAAAATAGAATAGATATAGAATAGAAAGGTTATTTAACATTGTACTGTACAATACGAGATGTATTTGGACTCGTACCCAGATTATCACTTCATAAGTCCGACATAAATATAAACTAAAACTTTTTTTCTACTTTGTCGTAAAACCCCGCTACCGTAACTAAATATTATTTACGTATGCCGAACACCGGTAGTTCTGAACTTCAGGAGTAATATATATCAATCAAATCAAATAAAAAGAAACAACACAAAAACATACCGTTTCTTCCGTAAGTCCAGTTAAATGTATTGAACTGTCAGAAGGACATTTTACCAACACAAGCAATGTATTAATGTATACTGTAGTTATATAAAGCAAGCAATGCATTAATGGATATTATGGTTATATAACCGTGTGTACACGAGTTCATGGGCAGTTATATAACTATCGGTGAAATAGTATGGTGGGAAATATTAGACTTAACTTAAACTGCTTATATAAATTGAACTGCTTGTTAACCCTGAGACATTGTTTACGCGTAAGGAATATGATAGACTGGCTCCCGTCCCTATGTTTGTTCTTATTTACATATATCAGTTTTCTTCATTAAGAGGGAAGTAACTCCAGAGGGTTGTTTCTACATTGACATTTTTTATTGCCCCTGGCTCCAAACATAGGGACTGGTGAAAGTTGGCTACCAGTGTCTCACAAATTTGTGAGACAAATTCCCATTAATTTCTTTCAGTGACAACCGGCTGCTATTACTGTGACGAGGTACCTAAGGATTTCATGTGCTAACCATCATTTAATGAGCCGCAGTTAATTTATCGATTTATGGCCTGCCCTCAGCTTGTATTGGCTTATCAGACAACAGGAATGTGCTTTTACATATTTTTTGTTGTGATCTTATAATCAAGAATTTGGTAATTTTAAACTTCATTTTTAACGGTGAAATGGCTGAAAGTTTTAAAATATGAACAAATAAGACAAGAGCATGTTGTAAAAGAATGTTTTAAAAGAACATTATGTTTTATTCTCTTGACCGACTGGCAGTGGCAAAAGCTGCTCCATTTGCATTTGTTTGTTCTCCATTATAGCAGCACACAATGTACCATTATTGATGAGACACCTCTTGCATTGGCCAAAGTATGGCCCGTTTTGGGCTTAGAAAGTCCTGGTTAAAGTTTTGTGTGCAAGTTCCCATCTCCAAAACTAATGATTGTATGTATTGAATTGAAACTTCACATGTTTCTTCAGGATAATAAAATTAAGTGATAGCATCAAGTTCCATAACTCTAACATGCATTTTGGCTGAATTATGCCCCACTTCAGACTTAGAAAATCCTGGTTAAAATAAATTTTGCATGCAAGTTCCCATCTCCAAAAACGAATGCAGATGCAAGATCGAAACTCTATAGATATTTTAAAATTTTAATATAGGGTAATATTCCTGCTTCTAGCAAAACAATTTGAATAGTCGAGCATTGGCTGTCTTAGGGACAGCTCTCGTTAAGGTATTAGATGCCTAAATAGTAATGTTTACAAAATGGCATTTGCTTGGTGTATTCTTAAAGGGGACCGTGTTTCTCACTGCTTTGCAATTTTTAAACAATTTTTACCGTGCCGTTTTTTTGGGGTTTTTTTTTTTTATAAATTTTGTATAACTTATGGTATCTCCTCAAGTTCAAGTAGAGACAAATTTCAAAGTGATGGCCACTATCCAAAACGTTTGCAGAGAATTCATTTTACCATTAATTTTAATAAAAGAAACACCAAACTATTGGTAAACAATTGTAAAATACCAAATAAAAATGTCAATATCATTTTTTCTAGGGTGCCTCAAGTAAACAGATTTAATGAGACAGAATTCTAACTTCAACACTGAAAAAATAAGGTCGAATCCTGTGTTTCTGTTTTGCATTTTGCTTACTTCATTCAAAAATATCCTTGGGGCAGACGTAAAACCTACCTAAATTTCTTCCACGATATGTAATCTAGAGAGTGAAAGCAAAATAGAGAACTTTTACCCCACGTAACGCAATATTTTTAAAGATGTGTAACTCTGCCCCTTCTGTTTAAGTAGTAAATTCACTATGAACAGATTGAAATCGCTTATCAAATTAATTTTTTCTCTCCATTTTTGTACAATAAATCAATTATAAGTCTTGAAAGAAGTAAAAACTTACTAGAAAAAAAGGAAAATAAGGGGGAAAAATTCGGTCCCAGTCTGGCTTGAACCCACAACCCCCTGAGAATTGCAGTAAAAGTAGGTTTATGGTAGAAATTGAATACTCTTCAAAAAGGAGGTACTCTGTTATGCTTCTAATACCTTATAACACCCAAACACACAGACCAAAAAAATATGATTAACAGTATTTATAATTTAAACGCTTTATAATACACACAGTTCATCACAGAACTGATTTAAAGCTTTGTGTAAAATTTCATTAACCTTAGAACTTTAAACTATGAACTACAGCGTCTGTCATGTTGTCATTGGAAATAAAAGTGAAAATAATCTACTGACTTGGTGTCATCTAGAACTGGCCTAATAAAAAAAAATCATTTAAAATACAAACTTTTCTCCAGTGAAAAAATATTATTACCCAACAGTCGGTCAGTTATGTACCAGCACAAGTCTGTTTTTCATGAAACAAGCGCTTTCTTTTCTGTTTTCTTTCATTTCTCCACATAAAAATACATTTTTCGACGCCGCCCTGAAGGCGGCGTCGAGTATATGGGATACACTTTTATTTCGGACCCTGTAAAGATGGTAATGAATAGTTTCGGAGTGATAAACTGAACACAGTGAATAGTTTGTAAAAGGATCAAAGATATTGCACAATACATTTTAGTGAATAAACAAAAAATGGCAAAAAGAAAACATAAAAAATGTATGTAATGCAACTTATTATGTGATTTAAAACAATGCTATCTGTCTTTCCTCTCCTTATTTGTAGAGCAGAACATATTTTTTTATATACAATTTCGTCAAAAATGTTGATCCGATTTATTGATAAGGGAGGTTACTCTGTAAGTCAAGTTTTCTATTTCTATTCTTAGCATGACCTACTTACCTATCTCATTTTCTATAAATAGAACACACCGCAGATATACCTTACTGTAAAGCGTGAATCGCCTGGACAAGGGAGCGTTCGTGTATTTTACAACTTCGAAGAGAATATTAAAAAAAAAAAAAATATGGAAAATTACAATTGCCTGCATAAAAATTCCTTGGAAAAAACGTATTTACAAAGTAAATAAAGGAATCAATAAGCATAGATATGTTGAAATGAACGAAGGAAGTGCCGCTGTTAACTTATTTTTAACCTTTTTGTCTTATTTTCTTTGTTGATAGGTACAGTGATGTAATTTCAGAATGCGCACACTTTTGCAAATTCCTATTTCTATTTTTTTTTTTTTTTTTTTTTTTTTTTGCTTATGTGTCATATAGATCTACTCATTGTTTACAGATATACACTGTCAACTAAGGTGTGCAATAGAGCACTTGGCTGAATTTGTCAGTGACAAGTTAATACTTCTTTAAATGTGGTTAGATCGAAATATTAAAAGCCATGGGACCATAACTTACCAAAGCATCAGTGACTTTAAAATAGAATTCCTTGTTGAATTTATATGTTCATTGATCTTATATGACTAGTCAGTTACTCTGGTTTTATTATATCTTGTTACTTGCTTTTTTTTTCTTTTTCTTTTTTAATTTAATAGATAGTTTTTGTATTTGTCCATTCCTGACAAAAAAATAAAATAAAAAAAAAAACAAAAACATTTTCATTGAAATATTTTCTACACTTTGGCAGTGGGTTATTATGCTTTCTAAATTTCTTGTAATGTTAGATTTGAACTAGACACTGACATACTCCTAGTAACCTTACAGTTCAACGAAGACTACAAGTTTATCGTTCGTCCGAAAAAAAAATGAATTCTATGAATTCAAAAGTATATAAGAAAGATTCATGCTTTGTGAATAGGGGCAATACAGAGATTATTTATGTTATATCATTCTTTTCTTGGACAAAATTTTTGATTGTTTTTGTCAAGGGAAACAGTAAATTGCTGGGTATAATCTGCATTCTGAAATCTATAATGTAGGTGACTAAGGTCCATAAAACTTCAACAGTAAATAGAAAACACTCATTACATTACATGAAACCACAGCTTTGAAATAATTTCAACATTTCCTCATTTCCCAACAAACTGCATTTCTGTGAAACTTCATACACACGCTCCTGCATATAAGAACTTTTCACAGGAGATGACCTTAGTTAGTGAAATAATTACTTTAATTTTGTATGTAAAGGGACCACCTACTCGCAATGTTAATGTCATTGCAGATAGAGGATTTGTATTGCATGGTAAAACTTTTCTATCATGTTTATTCTTCATGTTTTAAACAGTTTATAACATATATTGTTTTATGTGCTAATGTTGATAACTTGTAGCCAGTCAGACTAATAAAGTAATGATTAGGTGATTTCTCATATTGCAATAAATGTACTTCAGACACAACACTTGGCGGCGTCTTTGATGCTTGCATCAATGAATTGCCTTGTAACTTCTTTATGTACAGGTTAATTTTACCATAACAGTAAACACTTTCTGCAGCTGGTGTTTCAATATTTAACATTTAATAAAATCTAAAAATTCATAAAAAAAGATCTTGAGTTTATGTCACCTCCAAATAATTATCCACATACAATATTTCACACTTACATTTACTAGTAAACTGTTGAATCATGGATGGTCTCAAGATCATACTCTTCTAGAAAATAACAACAACTGATATTTTCTCAAATGACCCTTATCAAATTGGTAAGGAGAACTTGTCATTACATTGGATAGTTAATTACTTTACAATTGATAGGGTTCTCAGTAGTTAACAGTTCACAGGGTTAATCTAGGGTTACATTGGCCAACTTTCACCAGGCTGTATGGTTCAGCCATCAGATAAAATTGTGCTATTTTAGAGGCTTAAAATTTTCTAACAAAATGTTTCCTGTATTTATATAAAAAATAACCATGCAGCCAGGGAGCCAGGCTAGGAATATGATAATATGTGTATGTTACCAAGTTTACTTGAGATATGTACAAGTAAAAAACAGGATCGGGAAAAAAAACCGTGATTCTAAATTTTACTTAATAACTTAATAATCATTACGATAAACGATGCTTAGACTCAGATCAAATAAGGCTGTCAGCTACATTTATTCTTACGGCAGCATATAAAACCATTTCGTTTATGGTATTAAGCGTAGACGGACAAATATATTCTTATAAATATGGCTGCAAGTAACGACCATAATGTAACTTAATTACTATAAATAGTTACAAAAATGCATAGGGCACAATAAGCGGAAGAGGGCCCGATACACAACTCATTAAACAATAATGAGGTTGCTTACATTATTATTAGCGCTCATTGGGTTACGCCCTCGTGCACCATGCAAATAAACAATTCAGGCCTCTCAGATATATGTAAATGTATATATAGATGTATACTTCTATCAATCGCCCGTCCATAGTTTGTGCTATATGACACATTAATAGTCAATTTTTCAAAAAATAAAACTATGAAAATTCATTTCTGCTGTCATGTAATAAAAACGTATTGGCTTGATTACGCTCTCGTGCATGTATAGGTTGAAAGTATTGTGTAGTATTTGACGTTTCGCGGTGATTTTCACGTGCCTCTTTACAGCAGAACTGGGATGGCGGGCGGAACTCCAACGCAGTGATCTCCCTTGCCGCTTCGCTATCAATGAGCGGAGCGGCAAGGGAGATTACTGCGTTGGAGTTTGGGCTGATTGTTGTGTCGCGTTTGCGTGTGCGCGGTTCTTTGTAGCATATTTAATAATAATAATAAAAAAAAAAACCATACATGTCCAATGGAATCTAACTCTATTTATAGGTCTTTCTGTTCATTAAATATATCTCAAACAGAAAACACTAAAAATGAAAAATGTCATAAAATGTTGCTTACATGTGATTGCCACCCACAAAAGCGTTTCTTATGCCATCTAAAAGTATGGAACGCCGCAGCTGTCTTATGTCGGGACATTTCATGTCATCATGTCAAAGTGTGGTCCTAACTTATGGAACGCCACAGCTGTCTTATGTCGGGACATTTGATGTTATCATGTCATAGCGTGATGTTAACTTGTCAAAACAGTGTCTTATTATGTTTAAAAGCTATGTTATTATGTCAAGATGTGGTGTTAACTTGTCAAAACAGTGTCTTATTATCTTAAAACGCTATGTTATCTTGTTAAAGTGTCGTGTGATTTTGTCTACTGAGCTTCCTATTATGTTAAATTGCTATGTTATCTTGTCAAATTGTGGCGTTATCTTGTCAAAACAGTGACTTATTATGTTAAAACGCTATGTTATCTTGTTATAGTGTCGTGTTATCTTGTCTACTGAGCGTGCTGTTATGTTTAAAAGCTATGTTATTATGTCAAAGTGTGGTGTAAACTTGTCAAAACAGTGTATTATTATGTCAAAAAGCTATGTTAATGTGTCAAAGTGTGGTGTTAACTTGTCGAAACAGTGGCTTATTATGTTAAAAAGCTATGTTATTATGTCAACGTGTGGTGTTAACTTGTCGAAACAGTGTCTTATTATGTCAAAAGCTATGTTATTATATCAAAGTGTGGTGTTAATTTGTCGAAACAGTGTCTTATTATGTCTAAAAGCTATGTTATTATGTCGAAGTGCGGTGTTAACTTGTCGAAACAATGTCTTATTATGTCAAAAAGCTATGTTATTATGTCGAAGTGCGGTGTTAACTTGTCGAAACAGTGTCTTATTATGTTGAAAAGCTATGTTATCATGCCAAAGTATGATCTTGTTTGCAGAGTGTGTTACTATGTTAAAAAGCTATGATATCTTGTTAAAGTATCGTGTGATTTTGTCTACCGAGCGTGCTATTGTGTAAAAAAGCTATGCTTTCTTGTCAGAGTGTTGTGTTAACTTGTCAAAACAGTGTCTTATTATGTTAAAATGTTATGTTATCATGTCAAAGTGCGATGTTATCATGTCAAAATATGGTGTTAACTTGTCGAAATGGTGTCTTATTATGTTAAGTGCTATGTTATTATGTCAAAGTACCATGTGAACTTGTCTACAGAGCGTGTTATTATGTTAAAACGTTATGTTATCATGTCAAAGTACCGTGTGATCTTGTCTACCGAGCATGCTATTATGTTAAAAAGCTATGTTATCTTGTCAAAGTGTTGTGTTAACTTGTCAAAACTGTGTCTTATTATGTTAATATGCTATGTTATCATGTCGAAGAGTGATGTTAACTTGTCCAAATAGTATCTTATCATGTTAACTAGTCATGTTAACTTGTCAAAGTGTTGTATTAACTTGTCAAAACAGAGTTTTATTATGTTAATACGTTATATTATTATGTCAAAGTGTGATGTTAACTTGTCCAGATCGTGTCTTATTATGTTAACTAGGCATGTTATCTTGTGTTGTGTTAACTTGTCAAAACAGTGTCTTATTATGTTAAATGCTATGTTATTATGTCAAAATACCATGTGATCTTGTCTAACCAGCGTGCTATTATGTTAAAAAGCTATGTTATCTTGTCAAAGTGTTGTGTTAACTTGTCAAAACTGTGTCTTATTATGTTAATATGCTATCTTATCATGTCGAAGAGTGATGTTAACTTGTCCAAATAGTATCTTATCATGTTAACTAGTCATGTTATCTTGTCAAAGTGTTGTGTTAACTTGTCAAAACTGTGTCTTATTATGTTAATATGCTATGTTATTATGTGAAAGACTTAACTTGTCCAAATAGTATCTTATTATGTTAACTAGTCATGTTATTATGTCAAAATGTGGTGTTAAATTGTCAAAACAGTGTCGTATTATGTCACAAAGCTATGTTATCTTCTTAAAGTATCATTCATCTTGTCTAGCTTTTTTAACATAATAATACGCTCTATAGACAAGATCGCACTGTACTTTGACATATTAACATAGCTGTTTGACATAATAAGACACTATTTGGACAAGTTAACACCACACTTTGACATAATAACATAGCTTTTTGACATAATAAGACACTGTTTCGACAAGTTAACACCGCACCTTGACATATTAACATAGCTTTTTGACATAATAATACACTGTTTTGACAAGTTAACACAATACTTTGACATGATAACATAGTTTTTTAACATAATAAGACACTGTTTTGACAAGTTAGTATGGAACGCCGCAGCTGTCTTATGTCGGGACATTTCATGTCATCATGTCAAAGTGTGGTCCTAACTTGTCAAAACAGTGTCTTATTATGTTAAAAAACTATGTTATCATGTCAAAGTTTTGTGTTAACTTGTCAAAACAGTGTATTATTATGTCAAAAAGCTATGTTAATATGTCAAGGTGCGGTGTTAACTTGTCGAAACAGTGTCTTATTATGTCAAAAAGCTATGTTATCATGTCAAAGTGTGGTGTTAACTTGTCCAAATAGTGTCTTATTATGTCAAACAGCTATGTTAATATGTCAAAGTACAGTGCGATCTTGTCTATAGAGCGTATTATTATGTTAAAAAAGCTAGACAATATGAATGATACTTTAAGAAGATAACATAGCTTTGTGACATAATACGACACTGTTTTGACAATTTAACACCACATTTTGACATAATAACATGACTAGTTAACATAATAAGATACTATTTGGACAAGTTAAGTCTTTCACATAATAACATAGCATATTAACATAATAAGACACAGTTTTGACAAGTTAACACAACACTTTGACAAGATAACATGACTAGTTAACATGATAAGATACTATTTGGACAAGTTAACATCACTCTTCGACATGATAAGATAGCATATTAACATAATAAGACACAGTTTTGACAAGTTAACACAACACTTTGACAAGATAACATAGCTTTTTAACATAATAGCACGCTGGTTAGACAAGATCACATGGTATTTTGACATAATAACATAGCATTTAACATAATAAGACACTGTTTTGACAAGTTAACACAACACAAGATAACATGCCTAGTTAACATAATAAGACACGATCTGGACAAGTTAACATCACACTTTGACATAATAATATAACGTATTAACATAATAAAACTCTGTTTTGACAAGTTAATACAACACTTTGACAAGTTAACATGACTAGTTAACATGATAAGATACTATTTGGACAAGTTAACATCACTCTTCGACATGATAACATAGCATATTAATATAATAAGACACAGTTTTGACAAGTTAACACAACACTTTGACAAGATAACATAGCTTTTTAACATAATAGCATGCTCGGTAGACAAGATCACACGGTACTTTGACATGATAACATAACGTTTTAACATAATAACACGCTCTGTAGACAAGTTCACATGGTACTTTGACATAATAACATAGCACTTAACATAATAAGACACCATTTCGACAAGTTAACACCATATTTTGACATGATAACATCGCACTTAGACATGATAACATAACATTTTAACATAATAAGACACTGTTTTGACAAGTTAACACAACACTCTGACAAGAAAGCATAGCTTTTTTACACAATAGCACGCTCGGTAGACAAAATCACACGATACTTTAACAAGATATCATAGCTTTTTAACATAGTAACACACTCTGCAATCAAGATCATACTTTGGCATGATAACATAGCTTTTCAACATAATAAGACACTGTTTCGACAAGTTAACACCGCACTTCGACATAATAACATAGCTTTTTGACATAATAAGACATTGTTTCGACAAGTTAACACCGCACTTCGACATAATAACATAGCTTTTAGACATAATAAGACACTGTTTCGACAAATTAACACCACACTTTGATATAATAACATAGCTGTTTGACATAATAAGACACTGTTTCGACAAGTTAACACCACACGTTGACATAATAACATAGCTTTTTAACATAATAAGCCACTGTTTCGACAAGTTAACACCACACTTTGACATATTAACATAGCTTTTTGACATAATAATACACTGTTTTGACAAGTTTACACCACACTTTGACATAATAACATAGCTTTTAAACATAACAGCACGCTCAGTAGACAAGATAACACGACACTATAACAAGATAACATAGCGTTTTAACATAATAAGTCACTGTTTTGACAAGATAACGCCACAATTTGACAAGATAACATAGCAATTTAACATAATAGGAAGCTCAGTAGACAAAATCACACGACACTTTAATAAGATAACATAGCGTTTTAAGATAATAAGACACTGTTTTGACAAGTTAACACCACATCTTGACATAATAACATAGCTTTTAAACATAATAAGACACTGTTTTGACAAGTTAACATCACGCTATGACATGATAACATCAAATGTCCCGACATAAGACAGCTGTGGCGTTCCATATTAAAGCAACGTCATTTTCAACTTTTTCTTTAATTAAGACATAATACCACGCCGTTACAGTGACGTCCCATAACATTACAGTCATAACAACTTATTATAACTGTGCATATAAAACTATTAAGAAGTAGTTAAACGAAGAAGTTCGTGACAGGTGTGAGACAAGCGATGTAAACCTTGTAAAGAATGCAATAACCTGTCTCCTAGGTACCAAAAAAATCCCCACTGCGCCCTCTCCTCCAACACCGCCCTGTTCACGTTGACTTTGTTTTCAAATACATATTTTCTTCAATAAAATGAAATAAAAGGCAGATGGATTTTGTCCACATTCATAAAGAAAATTTGCCTCTCCGTATACTGCATGCTAGTCTAACTTAAAGAACACGTTATAGGGAATCGACGGTAACATGCGATATACCGAATGAGATAATCGAACTAAAAATGTGTCCTTCCGGCATGCACATCGAGGTTTTTGGAAGAATACGCTTTTTCCTTGTGCCTATATAAGCGTCTACATAACTTGTCCCAACACATCAGTACAAATAAGGGGAGTTGTTTTTATTCCAAAATCTACCTTTAAGTTGAATCGAATTTAAAATGTGTCTTAGACAATTCATTTAAAATCTTATTGGCTGATCGATTCCCGATTGAGGCAGTGCCTTATTTCATATCAACTGTTTACACTATTACTACGCCATTACAAGGGTGCACTTTCGACAAGACATCCCGATAAGCCTTATTCATATAATAATAATAATAATAATAATAATTCGTGTTTACTAAAATAGTTAAACATACCAAATACATTCACTACCTTGATAAACATTTAATTATAAATGACTCCGACTTACAGTTTATATATTCCTTTTATAATGCAAATCGAGCTATTTTCACAAATAAAAAATGACCAGACTTAAACAGCTGCATGTATTATGAAACCGACTTATTTGATCTGTGCTGCGAACTCCGATGTTTGTGTACGAAATATTGCCATGGAGTTGATCGCCTCTGGATATTATTACATAACCGAGTAAGATTACGCAACTCTGATAAATCGGTTACCTCCAAATCGCCCGTTGTTGCGGTGCGATTACATCACAGAATTGCGTAAGCGCACTTGGTTAGCCAGTGAATGCAGGGGTTATTATGTAAACGGACCACTTGTGTAATGCGTAATTTAATTACAAATGGGGGAATACCATTAATATTGGCTGTAGTATGGTGAAATTATCAGAAAATTGTTACAAGTTCAATCATTTATGTCCATCAATGTTCAAATACATAAAATATTACTCCGTAGTTGGTCTATATATAACACTTTCATATAACGTAATATACATTTATCAAAAATATGTTGGCAATAACAATAAATGATATTGTTTTTTTTCATTTTGATGTCTTATAAGACATTTACATGTATGTATATTTTTGCAAGCTGATGTCGTTGATATAAAAGTTGATCCGACGAAGGTTCAAGTGAAGGGATACAAATTTGACGATTTACTATTGTTTATAAAAGGACCGGGCGCAAGATGTGATATCGGGTTTAAACAACCCTCGGTATTTTACTTCATCATCCTAGCTGCTACCCGATATTTGTCCACATTCAAACAATACAGATTTATAATGATTCCTTGTCACACACATACCATAAGAATTCTCCACTTCAGGGGCCCCGGGCTACTGTGATCGAAAATCAGGTCCAAACTTATCAGTCCGATGCACATGCATGTCCCTCTACGGGTGACTTCAGACACATTTGATTCTTTAAGTTATAACAGGGTCACAAAATTCATTTTTGAAAGACCCTGGTTATAACATGCATCAATAAAAAGCATTTTCTTCGTTTATACATAAGTGTTAAAATTTTACTGATATTGCATTATAAATTGTCTCTGGTATTTCTTTTAGAATGGCTATGTACTTTTTATAATGGTGTTTATGCTGTAATATATTATGATAATAGCAAATTTAAGTAATCTAGTTCGGTAGAATAAGTTTGATTGGACGAACTTGAACAAAATCTAGTTTATACAGTGATGAAATACAAAGAGACCGCAATATTTGAAATACGAGAGACCGCAATATTTGAAACACGAGAGACCGCACTATTTGGAACACGTGGGTCGCAATATTTGAAAAACGAGGTACCGCAATATTTGAAATACGAGAGACCGCAATATTTGAAACACGAGAGACCGTAATATTTGAAACACGTGAGGCCACAATATTTGAAATACGAGAGACCGCAATATTTGGAACACCTGAGGTCGCAATATTTGAAATACGAGAGGCCGCAATATTTGAAACACGAGAGACCGCAATATTTGAAACACGTGAGGCCGTAATATTTGGAACACCTGAGGTCGCAATATTTGAAATACGAGATACCGCAATATTTGAAACACGAGAGACCGCAATATTTGGAACACCTGAGGTCGCAATATTTGAAATACGAGAGACCGCAATATTTGAAACACGAGAGACCGCAATATTTGAAACACGTGAGGCCGCAATATTTGGAACACCTGAGGTCGCAATATTTGAAATACGAGATACCTCAATATTTGAAACACGTGAGGCCACAATATTTGAAATACGAGAGGCTGTAATATTTGAAATACGAGAGGCCGTAATATTTATTTACACAAGGACAGCTAGAAATTTATCAGGTGTTATAATAGGCTACATAAATGCTGGAGCATTCGGATAAACACTTGGACAAACACATTTTTTTCTAGTCCCATTGAAAGAAGCTACCTTTTTTAAAAACAAATTAAAAATCATCTTTATTTTGAAAAGAGATACAGTGATTAGTCTAGTTTTACGAAGCCCTTGAAAGTATACAAAAAGTAATTGCACTTTGCGTTCAAAGTGACCTATATTTATGTGTTTAATTCTACTGTTTCAACTGAAAGAGTTATAATCATTTGCAATGTCTTAATAGTGTTTTGATAATTAGAACCATAAATGATCCTTCAACAGTTCATATAAGCTTTGAAAAGGTTGGAGTGATGGAAGAGAGACAACTCATAATTTATAATTCAGGTTATTTTTCAGGGTTATATCTCTTTCACACCTCATCAATCCCGCATGCGTTTCTTGTCAGTTTCATATTCGGCCCTCCTCAGGCAAGGTCCGTTAAATCCAGTGGAAAGTTTTGAGCATGCATAAAACTTGGAAAGGACTCCATCGGGCAAAGGCGTCTGCTGCATGTACGGTAGCTTTACGCTGGAATGCGTTTTGTTTGGAACACGTGCGTTCCTTGTTCTGTTCCTGTTCATGTGTTCAGTTCGCGTGCGTTGATGTCCGGTGAACCTGATTCGCGGCCTGACTACTACCTGACATGCAACGGGTCATCCGGAGGTGTTCCGGGCAGTGACCGCATTTTCAGCCGAAGATTACTGACAAACAATGCATGACGAATAACGGATGTGAAACGGTGGTCAACTGGACCAAGCCGAGGACGTACAGCTGGGATTAATTGGAACTGCCTAGCTGTCCAGTAACCTGACAGCTCTCATAAATACTGTACACTAAGCAAATGTGACGAAAGAAATCTCCTTAGAAGATACATATGACCCCTACTTTTCTCTCCATTTTATGTCAGTTTAATCACAATTCTTCATAATAAGCTAAGATTTGTACTCAGAAATGAGTCTAGTTATGTGTGGTAACTTTATGAAAATTGTTAATTTTATATAGAATATATAGGGAATACTATTTCGGCCTGTGCATGTGACCAACGGCATTCGAAATTATAATGCGATCCTTTACTAAATTGTTTTTGCAGTAAAATTCACCTTTATAGTTTATGCATTTTAGATAACACCAATTGAGCCACGTTTGTTTCAAACATGGTTTAATTTGCTTGTACGGAAAGTTTTGTTTTCAGTTTTGTAAGTTTCTACGATATTACTTAAAATAGATTTAGATTTGTCTTTTTTTTAGAAAAAAAAATCATTAACGTCAGTCAACTATAAGAGGGGATAGGAACTCAAGCTGAAATATCTTTTAAAGTGTTGTTAATTTCATTGTCTAAATAAACAGAAAACAACTGTTCTTATTCAACGAACGTTTCGTCGAAATAGGCCTATTAAATTGTTATAGAAGCAAAATAAGGCAAACGCGTACAAAATGCTTATTTATCATCAATAGATACACATATATATACATCATCGTCTAGATGCAGCCCTCGCTGAAACCTAAAGATACTTAAAGATCATTCTATCTGTGTAAAACATACATGAAAATCTAATACATGTATCTTTTACCCTCGCAGATTCGTCGGAACGAGCTCAGATACATGTTTGGCAAAACTACTCTTGTTAACGTGATAACAATCAAAGTGCTGAAAGCACTGAAGGACGGTTGTCCTGAAAGTGTCAAACCAAACAGAGCAAAAAGTCACACTAGAACTCAATTTAACATGTAGATAAAGTATAGAAGGCCTAAGTTTGCATTGTTTCTGTGGTGCACAAGTGGCAGATAAAGGTTAATTTCAACATTGTTTCCATTTTCTGCAGTACAATTGTTATGTTCTGGTGCCGTCTCGGAAATGCTGCACAGTAGATTTTTTTTTGCTTCATCAATAGACACCATAGACACAAAGAGGGTTAAGGGAAATACTGTTGTATTCTGGAATAAAGGTTTCACTAGGAGGCTTGTATAATCTTTATTTAGGCTGAATTAACCACTCTTGTAGCAAATTCAATTCTAATATGGTTATAAGAAGAAAAAAAAACATTATAATTATATTCTATAAACTTTAATGTAGTAATGTTAGACTAGTTTAAAGTGTTCTAAAAAGGGGGGATTTTCAACATGCAGGCATTTCCAGAAATAGTTTATTTTATTCACTACACTCCTGGGCTTAGATTCGTAAAACATCTTTGTTCTTTTTTTAACTAGTTGTTTTCATAGCTTTGTTTCCTTTCAGTAATTATTGAAAGAGACTGTAATCACAAATACTTGATTACTTTTTTTACCTTCTAGATTTCAGTGAATGCAAATCATTTTAATGCCTTGAAATATTTCATTGAAATTATTAAAGGGTCAGGTTTTGAATATAAGGGAAAATAGTGACTTAGGTAAAAAAATCTCTCAAAATGGTTTATGAACACAGCCCCAGTAATCCTTTCTTTCATTAAGAAACAATACACTGTATTCAAGTGATTAACATACATGCCCAACCCGTGGTTTAACCGGAAATTTAATGCAAGTACAAAACAAAAATATATAAACAATATACAGGTTATATAACAGCAAACTAACATAAAAATACAGTGATTAATCACAAGACATTTTTAATATTGCGCACTTACTATGTTTTTGGTCCGAGTAACAGTTACATTTTAAATGTATTAAAGTTATCACGGCACTAGAATACTAAATTACATTTGGAATGTTCACGACTTTACACGAGACCGATAATGGAATAAGGTCAGTAATTCTGTCGAAAATGTACTTCCGTGGTCGAAAATGTGCTTCCGTGGTGAAGTCGAAAGAAGTCCATAATAAATAGATCCTAAATTTTCCTATTTTTGCGCAAATTGCTTTGATTACATTTTTTTCACTGCTAGAATACGTTCTGCATGAAATGAGCCGGTTTTCATGTTTATACACCCCACATGGCAAGTTTTGCAAATCGCAACCAGAAGTGGGTGTTTATTGTGCGAACAAGAGCAAATATGCGCCATCTTTTTGGGGGCGGGGTGGGGAGGGGGGCGGTTAGCAGACCACAACTGACTGGCATTTCACTAGGAACTATATTCAACCCTCTATTTTCTTTTCATTTTTTCGTTAATTATGATAGAACTTTAATGAAAAATAGCTGTAGGAAAAAGTAATAAGTTGTCGTTTTTTTTATATGAAACAAAGGATTTGAATTACTGACCTTCAACCTAATGGGCCTAATCAAATTAATAAAACCACGCCTGTTAATTTGGACCCCAATTTTGTATAGTCTACTGCACAGGAAGAACATTGGTATCTGACATAAAAACCTTTTTCAGCTCTCACACAAATGATTTTTGTTACAATATTTGCAAAATTCATGTTAGATTCATAAAGAAATCATGAATAAAACTGGTGAAATTAAAAAAGTAAAATATTCAAATATTCTGGTAGGGCTCGAACTCCCGACCTCTTGAAGGTGAGGCGAGAACACTTACCAATATCATGCAGTGGAACAGTGACGTCATAGTGTATAAACATAATATTATGCATACATACATAACAAATTTCAGTTTCGGCACCAATTTATTTTATTATATATACTCTTTATTTCCACTTTTCAGTGATATACATTTCAAATACAACATAAATACAGATGAGAAGGAATATAACAATGTAGCAAACAAATGTACACAAACAATATGAATTGTAATAGGAGTATTAAGGTTAATCAAAATTATCTTGTTTATATATATATGAAGAGAGAAAAAGTGTAAAACTTATATCAAACATGGTCACGATTCATTACAGCATACATATGCATGGTGCAATAATTGCATTTGGCCACTTACTAATTAAATTATCTTATAAATTAATCATCTTTGCAAGTAAAATGCATACATGAAACAACATATCGAATGGCAATTCTAAGAAAATGCTTATGAACGTTTTTACAAGTAATTGATATCAAAACGTCTACCAATCAGCTTCTGAAATTTTGTGTCGTTGTCGTCGTTCAATAATTCATGTAATACATTATCGCCAAAACTAAAGTCTATATTGCAAAAGAGTTCATCTCGTTTAGGTTTCATTTTATCACAATCAATTGCTATATGCACTAGCTTGTTATTAAGAATCACAGAGAAATATTTCATCGTGGCTTGTGTCACACCATAATTTACTTATTTGAAATGCGTTTGATAATGACTCAGAATCCAGTGCACAGTCCCATAAAATGGTTCTTTCGATGTTCGTATGCAAGAGACGAAATCTAACAAGGTCATTGTCGGTATTCATTCTTTCTTTCCATTTATAAACTTCCGAATTATGGATAACATATTTACATATTAATTTCCACCTTTCTTTAGAAGGGAAAGTACCTAATTGTATATAATTTATTAAGTATTCGAATAATTCGTATTTAACAAGAATACCGATTATGTCAGGAACAAAACCTTTTTGTTGCTCATAGTTTCTACATATACACAAAGAAAGGCGAGCGTTAAAAATTCGCCTAGATAACATAGTAGTCGGCATATTACATAATCTAGCCAAAAATCCCAGCTTTCTAGCTTCTATCTGAGAAAGAGCGTTTTTCCAGTCTAGCATACTTAGGCAGATATCAGTACGTGTTCTCATGTTAAAACCCTGAATCTTGTTTGCTGCTAATTTCAGAAATTTGTCTACGAGTTCATAATCCCCGTTTTTAAGGCTGTTCAACAACTCACAACCAAACAATAAGCGTGGTATACAAATCTTTTGGATAAGCTCGGCCGATATGATTGGATTTAAATACGACTGGTCAATTTTAAGGGACAATAAGGAGAAAAGTGACAATAAACATATTACATATATTATTATTATTATTATTATTATTATTATTATTTCTATAGCGCCCTTTTCATGATAAACACGTTCAAAGGCGTTTTACATATAGCAAACGCAGTCACACAGGGCACGAAATTCATCCTCTACTAGTACACAGACACAGAACGATCTAACCAGAGTAACAAAGTGAGATAAAGCCCCCAGAACAGATAGAGAGAAATCCTTTTTAGATACAGACTTGTCCGACTAACTTAGCCTAGCTCCTTGCGAATAGACAGTCTGATTCTGTAACGTGCCCGGTGTATAGCACCGATACATGCGAAGCCGTCTTTCCTGGGAAGAACCAGTACAGGCCTCGAAGTTAGGTGGGAGACACTCAAGAGCATCTCAGAAATTTCCAATGCCTGGACCGGGATTCGAACCTCGGACCTCTGGATTGACAGTCAAGCGTCTTACCACTAGACCACCGGCCAAACATACAAACAACAAGAGAATATAGACAACGAAATATACAATTGAGAAATCATGATAAACATACAAATTGACGAGATATTATTATTATTATTATTATTATTATTATGATTATTGTTATTATTATTATTACCAATTTATATAGCGCCCTTTTCATGATCAATTTCACGTTCAAAGGCGCTTTACATAGTTCAAACGCAGCCACACAGGGCGCATAATTCATCCTTTACTAGTACAGACACAGAGCGATCTGACCAGAGGGACAGAGTGAGACAAAGCCCTCACGACAGAGAGATCAGAAATCTGATACAGGCTTGTCCGTTAGATCCAAAACAAACGAACAAACGAACAGAATTATAGCAGAACATAGTAGTCTTTATCTTGTATAATCATTTTACAAAGTTATACTGTCCAAAACTTTTTCTATAATGTAAAGAGAATGGTCAGTTACCATGGCAACGTACAAGAAAATTGAATTTCAGACCTTTTTAAGCACTTTCTGTATCAATTGTATATTCTATGAAACAAGAAAAGTTCATCTACAAGCTTTCAATGTATCTAAGGCACCTAAAGCATATTATGGGCAGAATTAAGATACAAACATAATAATGGTCTATGAAACTTGAAGCATTGTCACAAGCTCAGTTCTCAACAGCCTTGTATGCACTTTTCTTTCTTTTGGGTAAATTAATTTTGAGTCTATCCTAACTCATTGGTTTATCCTCATCCATTGGTCTGTCCTTACCCACTGGTCTATCCTCATCCATTGGTCTGTCCTAAACCACTGGTCTATCCTCACAAATTGGTCAATCCTAACCCATTGGTCAATCCTAAACCACTGGTCGATCATTAACCACTGGTCTATCTTAAACCACTGCTCCAATCTCACCCATTTGTCAATCCTAAACCATGGGTCTATCCTAAATCACTGGTCTATCCTAACCCATTGTTCAATCCTAACCCACTGCTCTATCCTAAACAACTGGTCTATCCTCACCAATTGTTCAATCCTAAACCATTGCTCTATCCTAAACAACTGGTCTATCCTCACCCATTGTTCAATCCTAAACCATTGCTCTATCCTAAACAACTGGTCTATCCTCAACAATTGCTCCTAACCCATTGCTCTATCCTAAACGACTGGTCTATCCTAACCCATTGGTCAATCCTAAACAATTTGTATATCCTAAACCACTGGTCTATCCTCACCCACTGGTCAATCCAAACCCACAGCTCTATCCTAAACCACTGGTATATCCTAACGCATTGGTCAATCCTAAACCACTTGTCTATCCTAACACATTAGTCAATCCTAACCCGTTGACATATCCTAGACCACTGCTCTATCCTCACCCATTGGTCAAACCAAACCCATTGGTCAATCCTTAACCACTGGTCTATCCTAACCCATTGGTCAATCCTTAACCACTGGTCTATCCTCACCCATTGGTCAATCCTAACCCATTG
The DNA here is from genome assembly GCF_021730395.1 of Mercenaria mercenaria. Taxonomy (NCBI): domain Eukaryota; kingdom Metazoa; phylum Mollusca; class Bivalvia; order Venerida; family Veneridae; genus Mercenaria; species Mercenaria mercenaria. The sequence goes on from NC_069373.1 coordinate 11,334,607, forward strand.
GTCTATCCTAAACCACTGGGCTATCCTAACCAATTGGTCAATCCTAAACCACTGGTCTATCCTCACCCATTGGTCAATCCTAACCCATTTGTGTATCCTAAACCACTGGTCTGTCCTAACCCACTGGTCAATCCTAACCCATTGACCTATCCCTAACCACTGGTCTATCCTAACCCACTGGTCAATCCTAAACCACTGGTATATCCTCACCCATTGGTCAAACCTAGCCCATTGGTCTATCCTTAACCGCCGGTCTATTCTAACCCATTGGTCAAACCTAACCCATTGGTCTATCCTTAACCGCCGGTCTATCCTAACCCATTGGTCAATCCTAACCTTTTGGTCAATCCTAAACCACTGGTCTATAATTACTGATTGGACTATTCTAACCTATTGGTCTATCCTCATCCATTGGTCAGTCCTAACCCATTGGTCTATCCTAAACCACCGGTCTATCCTAACCCATTGGTCAATCCTAAACCACTGGTCTATAATTACTGATTGGACTATTCTAACCCATTGGTCTTTCCTACCCCATTGGTCTTTCCTAACCCACTGGTCAATTCTAAACCATTCGTCTATCCTAGCCCATTGGTCAATCCTGACCCATTGGTTTTTCCTAACCCATTGGTCTATCCGTAACCATTGGTCTATCCTAAACCACTGGTCTATCCTAACCCAGTGGTATATCCTCAACCACTGGTCAATCCTAACCCACTGGTCTATCCTAAACCACTGGTCTATCCTCACCCATTGGTCATTTCTAACCCACTGGTCTGTCCTAAACCACTGGTCTATCCTAACCCATTGGTCAATCCTAAACCATTGGTCAATCCTCACCCATTGGTCAATGTTTGCACACTGGCGTAAATGGTTTGCTTACTACTGTTTTTCCGCACAGATGGCAGGAAGAAGGCACTGTACCAATATGATTTACAGTTGAATAGTGCTCTTTTTATATGCAAAAGTTATAATTTCCTGAGCAGGTTTCAAGCTTCGCACAAATTATAAGATAAGTACTCTAGAAGTTCTCGGGGTCAATATAAAGTGACGGTTTACCTAATATTTCTTAAATCAAAATGCTATATAGTGTCAAATACAGCAGAACTGATTCAGATTTACGTAGATTAAACGTAATATTTCCTACCCTTCTCTTGTCCGCAGCCCTTGTATAATAAACGGGATCCCGTTTATTTTATAAAAGCTTCCTGTACAAAGGTCTTTAAAATATTGCACTCGTGCCATTCTTTGCCCGGTTCCGTTCTTTTTGAAAAATCCGATCTCGTTTACTATATAAAGGCTTCCTGTAAAAAGGCTCTCAAAATGTAGCCCTTCAGCTTGTTTTGCCTGGAGCATGTGTATTTGTTTATAACTGTATCCCTCAAGTTACGAGGGACTCCAAAATTTGGGCACACATTGCCCTAGTTGTGGTAATTATATATATATTTATGGTATATATTACACTGCCACTATCACAGACATGCTTGCTACGTAAAGATTTATAGTAGATATTTATATCCTATAAGAAATGACAACTGTAAAGGCTTAATTTATTTAAAGTACAATTAACATTTTTAAATTCTATCATATGTGTTAATTCAGTGACATGTAGTTCTATCATGGATTCTGCAGGGAAACGTAGCTGAGTATTTTAGCAGTACGAATTTCATTTCAGAATATCAATGACACACTAAAACATGGTTACAGTTACAAACCTTCCCTTAGATCAGTAACTGAGACGTTTAATGTACTCCTGCCTATCGTTTGTATGGCAAACGGGATCCAGTTTCCTTTATAAAGGCTTCCTGTACAAAAGCCCTGAAAATATTGCACATGTGATTTCAAGTGTACTTCATTATGGTGAAACAACATTATGAGATCCACATTATTACGAAAATTAACGAGCATCGCCGAAAACATCTGACATATTTATCGAAACAGATATTTCTTCAGTATGAAGTAGAGAAAAAATAAAACCTATCATGACAAAGTTTGAAGCATATGTGAGAATTAGCAGTACTTATAATTAAAATAGTAGTAATAATAATTAAATTATTATCATTTTCTTAAAAGCTAACCACGCATATATAATAATAGAAACAACAAAAAGATAAAAACTAAAATAAGAAATACAAATTATAGAAAAAAAAAAACTGCAGTCAAGCGGTGGAAAAGGGGACCTTGAATCAAAATAAGGGGAGGTAATAAAATGGCAATAAAATATTAAAATGATGAAAATTTAACTGACATGGTGTACTTGATTTGTTTTAGGGGAGAGACTTCGGTGCGAAAAATGTGTGGGATTTATTCGGATAAACACTACCGTTTCGTACGCCGTTGCTTGCTCGTGATGCGTAAAGGGTTTGGAATTGGGCTTTGAAGTAAGTTTTTTTCTGAAAGATTATTCTTTTGCCCAAAAGACGGCAAATCACTGATAAGGAAATATTGTTTTGAAAAAAATATACGGACCTGGAAGCAATGCACATGTCAAACTGTTCTTACTTACCTTTCTCATGGCTCATTGTCACAGGTGCAATTTTTTTTCAAAATGGCTTTTTGCTATTTTTTTCCTAAGAAAACATTATAATTGTAATAAATTTAAGTGCATATAGCTCATGGACCCATACTGTATCCTAGGTACGTTAATGCCACCTGTGCAAAATATATGCAATTTATAATATTATCTTGTTTACAAATGGAAAGAAAATATAATGTAAATATAAGAAATGAAACTATTCTTTTTTCGGTGTTCATGCGAAATGAACGACAGAATAGGATCGGCAAATTCCCGCTAAAAATCGAAACACATTTATGATTCATTGAGAATGACTATAGCTATCATGTTAATATGAAAGTACATTGTATGAATTAAAGGTATATGTGTATGTTAGTATGTTATGTACGCAGAAGCATAAGTCCCCACACGGAAATGGTACATTAACAAGTACTCTTTCACCGTTGGATAATGTACGTATACATATCAAAAATATATTACAAAAAATAGACGATGGCAAACAAACATATCCACAAAATGTTGCATTCAACTATCAGGAAATTATTAAAAAACATAATTAAATTGGTGAAAGAATAGTATTGGATCAAAGAAAATATAAACTATGAAAAAGATATTAAAATTTACGTATAAAGGGAAGTAATTCCTAAAAGTTTTTATGAGTGTCTACTGCTCGTATCTGTATAATGATATAAAATAAATTTAGATTAGATATACAACAAAAGAGTATGACTTATTCTCGCGGAAATAATCTTAGTCGGATGTTTTTGGAAATATTCGCTTAATTTCGTAATATTCCGATCTCATAATGTAGTTTGCACATAATATTTGCACCGCATATAAAGTTGAAAGCACCGGATATAAATATAAAGGTACAGCATATACAATTAAACGAACCGTATATACAGTTGAAAGCACCACATATACAACTGAATGCACCACATATACAGTAGAAAGAACTGCATATAATGTTAAAAAGACCACAAATACAGATGGAATCACGGCATATAGTATTAAAAGCACCACATACACAGATGAAACAACAATATACACAGTTAAAATCACCGCAAATACAGATGGAAGCACTGCATATACAGTGTTAAGCACATCATATACAAGTATAAGCACTGCACATACAAGAAATAACAACGGGAAAAGCTTAATTAACGCATGTTCATTCTATCATATGTGTTAGGGATATTCCGCAAATTGAAATTAGAAATTCATGTGAAAAATTAGAATCCTAGAAACAGCTTGGGAAATGCAAGGACACAAAAAATAAATGGTAAAAGTTGAAATGATATATCTGTAGGTAAATTTGCGAGTATGAAAGCTACGCTGAACCTATCTCCACAGTGCACTCAAAGAAAATTAATGAATATTTTCGGTGTAGAATTTTGGTATCGTATGCAACTCAAACTGCTACAAAATATGTATTTTCAAGTCAAAGAAATGCCGAAATAATGCATACGAGCGTTACTTTTTCAAGAATGTCGTTAAACATTCTAATGCGCAAAACACGTGCACAGTTTTTCTAAAATATTTCGCCGCCATGTTTATTTCAGGGAATTAAATATATGATTGTTCTTTTACCTCTAATTCCGTTACTGAAATATATATTTCTCCTTGTGCTAGGGGTATCCATTTAGTATAGCATTGCACTGTCCGATCTTCTTTATCTATTACGGATCCTTTACATGTGTAAACACAGTTTTTCGCTTTACACACCTCTCTTGGACAAGAAAGCCTTTTCACTTAAAATTTGAAAGCATCCGCTGGCAAATATTAATGAAAGACCGGAACTTTTTCTAAAACAAAGTTCAATTTCTATCATTTTGAAAAACTGGAAATATTGCACATTGTGCTGAATATATAAATAAAACAAAAATCTCAAAAATAAACCATTTTAGAACTATTCCGGGAACTATACATTTCAGCCGAACAACGCATTTCAAAATGACACAAAACTGATTTCTCTTTGTAAACAATGTCAAAGTTCACCTGAGTGAAATTGCGTGTAGCACTTGGTGCTACCATTTGCAGGAATTTTCTGCATCCATTTGAAAATAGACAAATTTAGATTTTTCGTCATCAGATTTCGCGATCGATAGAGCACAAAATTCAGGACTTGTATACTTTATAGGCCTAACTAAACTAAAGGAACCAGCGTGGGAGCCATCTGGTCTAGTGGCGTAATGGCTGCCAGGTATTTGAACACTAAGGCAACAGAGGTCTAAATTGAGGCTAGTTTTTATTTAAATTTCATTGTGGATGTATTGTTGACATTTTGGTAGGAAAAATGGGAGAGCAGGTTGTATTTGGTGAAGTCAAGCTCAATTTTAGTATGAGTAGTACTTCCAGGTCACAGCAGTGTGATTTTGATGTCAGTTTACAGTAAGTAAATGTGACCAGAGAAATCTCTCTTAGAAGATACATGACCCCTACTTTTCTCTTCATTTTATATCAGTTTTATCATAACTCTTTAAAATGAGGTAAGGATTTGTTCTCTGAAATGGGTCTAGCTATGTTTGGTAGCTCTTTGAAAAAGGTCAGTTTTATAAAGAATATATAGGGAAAACTATTTAGGCTATTGTGACCTATAAAAATATCATATGTCAGCGTGTGTGACATTGATATTGTCAACCCGAGGGCAGAATATCACCCGTGGCGAAAGCCGAGTGGTGACATTCTGTTTCGAGGGTTGACAATATCAATGTCACACACGCTGTCATATGATATTTATTTTATTACACCGAACAAAATTAAGTAGATCTACATAAAAAAATTTAAAAAAAAAGTTTTTAATTCAACTGTTTTATCTTTTCGTCTGAATCGTCTGTTTACAAATTGAACAGTGACGTCACTACTATATGTGTACAAGGGAGGCAATCATTTCAGGATTTGGCTGAAAACATTGAAGCAGTTATTTCCCCTTATATGACATTCAAAATATCAGCGCGGTCACATGACCTGACAGTCACTTCCGCTCGGTCACGTGTCAGAAAGGTTGAAAATGTTTTTGATAGTCATACTTTATTTAAATATCTCATTTATGGGTAATGGAATTTTATCATTGTAGACAAAAGTGAGGTATAATAATAAAAACTAGATGTTAGACATGCATTGCTGATGGTTTGTAATGAGACACACACAGTCATATTAATATAACAATATTTCTAGATCTATTTCAGGTAGCTCTATGTGGTTACAGTGTGAGGTTTTGATCGAAAGTCATTGTAGGCGACAGTAGTCCGAGAAGCTCTAAAAACTGTTTAGATCTACTGCCTCCCATATAAATCTGGTATAATATAATACAAGAAGTATCTTTAAAAAAGATACCCTCCGCATAAGTCAATGCACACTTTAAACTACGAAACGTGTACATCCATTCTACACTTTTACATACGATCGGGTATTTATAAAGCAGAACAAAATGTAGTTTTCTAAAGTAAAATTTTTATGTTTTTTTATGTAGTTCTAACATATTTTACAGAACACATATTTTAGATCTATTATACTGATCATAATCTAGGAAACTTTGACAAAAAGGAGAGGCCGAACTATGATGACCATTTTTGAAATCGTCAAGGGATATGAAATGACCAAAATGGGGACGAGTTGCATAGGGGACGAGTTGACGGTAAATCATTTACGGGATTAGAGTGGCAGACTTGGCAGGTTAATGACTAGACTTACACAGTCTAGTTAATGACGTGAGCTATATCCTTATAGAGAGTCTTGCAACGGATTATACTGTCAAAAAAAAAAAAATTAAAAAAAAAAAAAAACAACAACAAAAACACAACAATAGAGCATAGAGCACCTGCACACCCCTAAAATACATTCTATTCCATTCGAAAACCTATGGAATTTTTCATCAAAATGTAGAGTTTTAATCAGCTGTTAATTAAATGACCTTCACTCCAGACAAAGGTGAAATCTACACCGGCCTGCGACCGGAATAAATGCGCTGTGCTTTATAACGAGAATTATGTGCAGTTTTATTCAGATATTACCGCAAAGAATATCTGGCAAAGTGTCATACATAATCAGTTGAAAAATGAAAACAAAATACGGGAAAAGTGACTGTCAGGTCATGTGACCGCGCTGCTATTTTGAATGTCATATAAGGGCAATTAACTGCTTCATTATTTTTAGCCAAATGATTGCCTCCCTTGTACATGTATAGTAATGACATCACTATTCAATGTCACAGGCGATTACCGCGCACCGTTGAATTGAATGAATTAAAAACATTTTTAAACATTTTTGTGTACTAAATTTTGTTCGTTCTAATAAATTAAATATCATATGGCAGCGTGTGTGACATTGTCAACCCTCAAAACAGAATGTCAACACTCGGCTTTCGCCTCTTCAGCAATTCTCAGCTACATATAGGGTGACATTCTGCCCTCGGGATGACAATATCAATGTCACACACGCTGCCATATGATATGTATATGAAATTGACACCAATTGACATCAGTGACATTATCAAAGTCGGCTATACATTTTACAACTTAAACGATTATAAATGATTAGTATTTTGAATTCAGTTTCATTAAATGAATCAAATTTATTACACAGGTGCCCGTCCAGTCTTGGTGCCCATATGGGTGCCGCCCTCTCCCCCACCCCACCCCTCAACAAAAAGTTAAAAACCACTGTTTTAATCCTAAAACGAAAAAAAAAATGAAAAAAAAATCTTCTCTATTATACTCTTATATGGAGTAAGGGAGTATATACTATATAGGGATTTTTTTTCATTTTTTTTTCGTTCTAGGCTTAAAACAGTGGTTTTATTTTTTTATTTCTTTATTTATTTATTTTCTTTTTTTTTTTTTTTTTTTTTTTGGAGGGGGCGCAACCATATTGGCACCAAGACTGGACGGGCACCTGTGATTTATTAGTGAACTAATTAAGCGCTGCATCGAAATGAAAATCATATCTAATAGATTGCTGATTTCCAGAAAAACCAATGCCACCATTTATTGGGTCTATTTTTAGCAACATATCGAGCATTGGATGTTGCTATGCTCGGAGAAAACCGTTAAAATCTAGTTTTCACAGATCTGTAGGAAACATGTTATCGAGTTATAAAGCTTACTCATATGTGTGACTGAATCAATGTCTGTGTATAGGAAGATATTCTTTCCTTCTGCTTAATATATTCATGGGATTTATACGCTATGATATGAAGTAATAAAGGACAAAACAATCGGCAGAATACCGTGGTCAGTATGTAACCTGCAGCGGACAAAATGGCCCCGGTCATAAAAGCTATTAATGTGATTTATATTGCTATGTTTCCAGTAATTTGGAATAGAGGTAGGTTGGATTTTTTCTGTTCCTGTGTAAACGTGTACATTTTCTTCCTTCATATGTATTTGTTTGTATATATTTACTGCATATGACATGAGACGTTAAAATATGTGTTTCCATGGAAACTCTTTCAGTCGTAACACAGAAATATCTAGTAAACGATGTAGAATCTATATCGGAAATATTGAAATGCATTTCATTGAGAGTATTTATGTTCTGGTATATCGTGAAACTGCAATACCTTGACGTTAAACGAACGTACTCCTAGATAATACGTGTGTTATAATGCCATGTCTTAGATGCGGATAATTACGCATATTCAAGAGCAGGTTGCTCATTAATATACACACGTTGACCAGCAAGCCTTGCGATACTAGTAAGTGTTTTATTATATGATATCAGAAGTAAATTTTCACAGTTTTAGTTTTAAAGTTTAGACTTATGAACGCAATTAATATGAACCAAGTTAACATGTGTTCAATACAGACAGGTCATGGATAACCATTCATATAATAATTAGAGCGGTCGCAGTGGTTCAGTGATAATACTGTCTGACTACGAAACCCGGGCTCGTGAGTTCGAGCCTAAAATACTAACATAGGGATAACAGTCCCTTGTATGGGTGCTTTACACCTGGCACGTTAAAAGACCGTAGAAGCTTCTTGAATTGGAGCGTCTTCTGTATCTTGCACTATCCTCCCACTAAAATTACTAACACTCTTCTAGAGGAGTCGCCCACACATGGGTTACCGGCGGCGGCTATAAATTAGCTTACTAACAAATAGGATAGATATATCTTTTATTCCACCATAAGTTGAGACGCATACCATTCACATCATAATAAACGTTTTTAACCCTTACCCTGCTAAGTTTCTATAATGAACTTGTCCATCTTTCAATTTTGACAGTACCATTAACTGTTTAAAGGGGTGCTGGTCAAAAAGATACTGACTGAATGGCGAACAGTGCAGATCATGATCAGTCTGCACAGATGTGCAGGCTGATCATGATCTACACTAGTCGTAAAGGCAGAATCAGTCGTGTCTGGCATGGTAAGGGTTAACCTTTTGAATCAGTTATCCAAGATTCCTTCTTATTATACCTGTATAATACAAACAACCTGAATGCCAATATAAAAATATATAAAAAGGATTTCTTACAGTAGAGAACGAAAGCTAAATATACGTGCATTGTATATATATATGCATTTTATATGTATATTTTTAGTCAGTGCTTTAGCAACTGACTATAGCTCTAAATCAACCTCGCGTCGTTTGAGTTTTCCTTCTATTTATTTCTATGTGACCATACCACACAAACATTCTGGACATGTAAAAAAATAGTCCAATATTTATTTTTTATAATCTTGGTATTGTGCGAGTGTGTGAGCAACTGAGGACTTTACTGTTATAAACAACAACGTATTCTAGAATAATTATGAACTTTATATTCACATTCGAAATATTCGGAATCACTCCGCTCTATGGTTAGGGTTAGGATTAGGGTTAGGGTTGAAATTGGCTCCACCCTGGGGCAAACTTAGTTTTACATGGAGTTGTTTAGGCAAAACCTTTAAAAAAATATTCTTGTCTTGAACCACTGTGCACAGAGCTTAGATATTTGGCATGTAGCATTGTCCAGTGGACCAACATTATTCAAATCATGACCGGTCTATGCACAATGAAATGTTGATTTTTCAGGGGGTATCGGTCAATCTGACTAAAGTACTTGATCTTCTAAACAAAGATCTTAGGGTGACTCATTCACATTCGTCTTCTGTATATTTTGGATTTCCAATATTGCTATTTTTATTTTCGCAAATCTATTTTTATTTGAACCAATCAGACGACTTGTTCGAATGTCAGAGAGTAAGAAAAATTTGCAGTCAGTACAGGGCTCGAACCCAGGACCCCTTGCTAACTAAGCAAGTGCCCTACCGACTGAGCTAACCGGCTGTCTGACATTTTTCGACATAAGAATTGTTATTATCAAAAACCAAGGCTAAATATAGGTTTTTTAAGCTTGCAAAATGTTGTAAGTAAGCCTTTGATTGGCTAGCGGAAGGGTCGTCAGAACAAGGCTATCAATAGCTCGTCTTCAGATCCTAAGCGTAGCGTAATAGGAGATGAACTTTAGTTAGATTGGTTTATCGGTTGAAATATCACTTAGTATGCATTGGGTATCAGTCCTTTCAGGGCTTTGATTAGTATTTTGGCAAGGGGTGCATGAACTTTGGGTTTTACCCATGCTGGCTCTAAGTCATTCCCAAATAACTTTCTATACCGTAAAACCGTACAGAAGCCTGTTTATTCATGTTATATTGCAAGTTAAACATACAGGTCAGTTTAAACTAGCTATTGGCTAGTGTAAACTCTGTTTTTTTTTGTTCCAGAATAATTAAGATTCGTTGTCGCAAACATACAAAAGTTTGACGTAGTCATCAAAATTTCACGCTTATCGTGTGAACGTAATTAAAACCTCTTGCAGAAAGAGCGTCAGATGTTTCTGTAATTAGAGAATAAAAACAGCTTTTAATATCCTAGAAAACTGCAAAAGCCTAAATCGATACCTTATCTCGTTTAATTAAACGAGTAATTGCCTCCTCTCAACGGAGTCCCAGCGGAAGGATGTTTGTTCAACAGTATGAATAAACAATGCGAAAATATTTTATTCCGGCTTGCTTTATAGAATTCCATTAAAAGCTACATGACATTTTCCGTGAGAATAGTTTAATTTTAATGCATTTGGTAATCTAACGCAGAAAACATTCCGATATTGTAAGGTATGTTATTTCGGCCCCTGTTTAGAGGATGGAGAATTAACTGTTATAGGTTGGCTGCATTTTTGTGGGGGTTTTTTTAAACTGCAAACTTTATATGTGAATTTTAACCCTCTGAATTTTTTAAACCTATGCTCGAAGCCAGAGGCAATAAAAATGTCAACATAGAAACGCTTCCACAGTTAATGAAGAAAAATGAAAAAAGAAACAAACATAGGGACGGAAGCCAGTCTAATCGAGGGATGAACGGAACACTGTCTAACTCCTGCAAAAACAGTTTTCCGTTCAAGTATGTGTCTCTGAAAACTGAAATCACGACTGAATTAATGGAAAAGTCCATTCTTGTCATAAAATGAACTGCATTGCGACACCTGTCTTTCTTCATTGTCAGACAATATGCTATTAAAAAGTCGGCAATTATTATGCAAAGTCAAATTCAGCAGTAGCCAATATTTCAATCATACCTTATACCTAATTAAGCAGCATTCCATTTCATAATGTTCAATTCAGCAGCATGTTGTTTCAGCAGTAAAACAGTCGTTCTGTTCCGATTGTATCGCCTCCCTTTCACCAGTACTTGTATAGCAATTAGCTACATTATGTTTTTATTGTTTACTTTGATTCTCTGTGTAAATCTCAATGAAAGTAAGTTTATTACAATGTTTTTATTGATTTATTGAAACAGAATTGTAAATTGTGGCTGGTAAATTTACAGTGAAAAAGTTTCATTGGTACAACAACAACATCGGGTAAATTGTGGTTGAAACCATTGAAAATGCAGGCGATGAAAATAAAATAGATATGTTTCTTTTACAAGGATGATCTCAATGTATATTTTCGCTTAGTCCAACTTACACAGTGACACCGAAACAAACCATTATCATCTATTTCAATATATAATTTCTATTTAGAAATATATTGTTTCTTTTATTTCTTTTCAGCAACAGCCCTTGACTGCTATGACTGTAATTCATTCAACAAAAGTGACCCAAATTGCGGTGATCCCTTCCATCCGGCGTATGGAGACCTGAAAAAAGATTGTCAACAGGGTAAGGAAGGGTTTGTCGGCCTCTACCCCGCAAAGTTCTGCATAAAGTTGATCGGAAATACAGGTTGGTACACTATAACAATTGTCATACAATAAAATATGTAACAGATCATACAGAAGCATAGAATGCAGCCAAGCAAGCTGGTTACATAGGTACAGTGAAATATGCAACCCTTATCGGAATACAAATTATCACAATTAATTTTCATTTGAAAGTATTTCGTTAAACGCCTCCTCAGTTATATGTAGCATTCATCGGTGTTACTTGATAGTAGATCAATATAATTTGCTTTAAGTCATCGTCCATTCATTATCAATGCATAACGTAACAATACAACATGTACTGACATTCATCGTGATGTACATGTATGTACCGTGGAACTCTCGTATCAAATGATTGAGGAAATATTTTATCCAGTCATTCAATGGAATAATGGGTATGGGAAATAATATAGCTATTTCCAGCTATATAATAAAAGATCGCGGGAATACTGTATCCAGTCGTCCTGCCATGGTCGTGGAAATAATGTACCCCGGCCATTTAATGACTGATCGTGGAAACAATGTATCCAGCCATTCAATAAATGGCCGTGGAAATAATGTAGTCAGTCATTCCAAACTTTGTGACGGAGGGTAACGCATCGGAATTCGACTATACGAAGTTTGGAGAGCTGTCCTACTCGACCTGGCATTGGCGTCCTTCCGCGTTCGCACTATGGTCAAATTTTTGATGCACTTTCTTGTTGTCTCTGTAATTACTTGATGGATTTGTTTCAAACTAAAAATAGTTATTCCTCATTATCACCCACTTCAAATGGCACAAGGGGCATAACTCTTGCACCAATATTCCATGAATTATCCCCCTTTTGACTTGGAATTTCAGGTTAAAGTTTTGGTGTTGCGCTGTTTGGTTTGCCACTTTTCAGGACAACGGTTCTTCAGTTTCCTACCGGTCAGTAGCACAAACTATGGACCGATGGTTTACTCAAGGAGTCGTGTAATGAAATCTGTTGTTGAATGTCTGTATATCAGAATTGTAACGGTTATATCGTGGTTACAGAAGCCACCGGGGCAAAAACCTGCAGAATCCAAGGAACAAGTCAATCATGTAACTGCATAAATGTTTTTTTTTTTTTTTTTTACAAAACAACGATAACACAAACTATAATAGTAATCAATGAACAAGTATATGTAAAATATGAATGCTAAATAAAAGTTATTTATTTGTCATAAATTACCTATAAACGTGGGGCAAACATGAAAAATACTGAAAATATAACGAGCAAACAACAAATATGATGCTTATTATATATAGATACCGGCAACAACGGTTCGCATCATATTTTCATGAAACCATAACTGAAATCATTATGCAACTATACAAGATCTAGTTATATCTTCTATCTAATAATAAACAATTAATCTGTCATTATGATACTCTTTCAAAATGATTAGTAAGAAATTCGTTATACTTAAACTATCTTTTTCGCGCAGACACCTGATCTAATTTCAGTTATAAATAAATGAATATTCAAAGTACAGTGTCTGGAAAGAAATTACTGAATGAATGTGAATAAGAATTTATAGTCATAAAATACATGTAATACATTTCTTTATAGCAAACACTTTGTTTACTGAATTATGAATATGAATTATCATTACAACAAATCATTCAAACATATACTGGTACTTCTAAAAATAGTTAACCGCAATATACAAACTATTAAAGTATATAAAATGATAGTAATTTTCTCAAAAATTAACATAAAATCTTACCTGTAGAATCCAAGGAAAAAGTCAGTCATGTAACTGCATAAATATGGCTTGTCCTTCAATTCTGGGATTCTGCTTATATAGATCAGATGCAGACAGGCAGAGGCTGTTCTTTTTAATAATGTATTCCTGGGTGGCAGTAGTAATCTAGTCAGACAATGGAAGTTATCTCACCATTAGTACAATTTTGTGCAATAGTATCATTATTACTCACAGTTTTATGAATTCTACTATCTGTTTATAAGAGAAATGGTATAATATTCATAATTGTCTGCTAGAACAATCAACAATATTAACTATTTTCGATAGTTAAGATATCTCTTGTTATTAGAAAATTAACTTCACTATTGTTTCCTGTCTAGGCAACATCTGCTATATTGATATTCATTTGTGACAAAAACTGTTACAACAGAATGTGTAAGTTCACTTTTTATATCTGTCCGTTTCAGTCAGTGACAACATAGAGATGGTTTATCGTGGATGCTCTTTAGAATCACTGGACAGTCAGTGTGGTGACTTTAAGTACGAGGGTGTACGGTATCGCGGTTGTATGATGTCATGCACGGAAGATGCGTGCAATAATTCTATTGGACTTCGAGCTGACACGTGCACGATGACATTGGTGACGATGATTCTTTTAGTGACTTCAGCAGCGCAATATTTTAATATAAGATAGTGTGATAGTAGAATATGAATGTAACGGACTGAATATATTATATCATTTACATGTCAGGATAGATTTTTGAAATCATAGATTTGTATCAGTTTTTAGCTCACTTGAGCCAAAGGCTCAGGATGAGCTATTGTGATCGTCCAGCGTCCGTCCGTCCGTCGTTCGTCCACACTTTCCTTTAAACAACATTTACTTCTAAATCAGCAGGCCAGTTTTGATGAGACTTCACAGGTATGTTCCTTAGATGGTCTTCTTTATTTTTGTTTCAAAGAATTGAATTCCATTTAGAACTCTGGTTGCCATGGCAACCGAAAGGAAAAACTTTAAAAATCTTCTTGTCCAAAACCACAGGTCATAGGGCTTTTATATTTGGTTTGTAGCATCATCTAGTGGTCCTCTTCCAAGATTGTTAAAATTATTCTCCTAGGGTCAAATATGGCCCCGCCACGGGGGTCACTCGGTTTACATAGACTTATATAGGGAAAACTTTGAAAATCTTCTTGTCCAAAACCACAAGGCATACAGCCTCAATATTTGGCATGTGACTGGGGTGAAAAGAGGCCCCGCCCCGAAGGTAACATAGCTTTTATATGAGTTATATAGGAAAAATACTTCAAAAATTATCTGATCATATTTCCTAGAGACTGTTTAATTATCATTACCGTATGACCCCAAGTAATTAGGGATCATTTCACTGTAACCTTGACCTACTGACCTACTTTCTTGTTTTTAAAGATACAGCCTTGAAATTTGGATGACATGTACAGTTTTGCACACTGATCTTAAAACTGACTTTCAGTGACCATGAATGTGACCTACTGACCTACTTTCTTGTTGTTTTAAAATACAGCTTTGAAATTTTGATGACATGTATAGTTTTGCATGCCAATCTTTAAACAGACTTTCAGTGACCATCACTGTGACCTACTGACCTACTTTCTTGTTTTCTAAGCTACAGCAAAAGGATTTGGAACACCTGTAGTATTTTTTACAAGGTTCAAAAGTAATCTTGCCTAATCTTTACCTTGACCCACTCTCCTAATTTTCTTGTTTTTAAAGCTTTAGCTGAGAAATCTGTTCAAGCAAGCAACTCTACTCAGATGAGCGATATAGGGCCATCATGGCCCTCTTGTTTTTTAGGAATTGTTTTGTTCTGCGTTTAGTTATATGTAGCGAAAATAATAAATTGTCAAGACAGCTGATAGAATATCATCATTATATTGCTTCATCAAGGCATTAAGTATTTTATGGTCATAAGTACAGGTTGTAAAGGATCGTGCAATGATTTCGGATATTAGAAAACTGTACAGTAGACATTTACATTAATTGTTTATTGGGTAAAGTGCTTTTCGTAATGTGAAATTGCAATTTCTTGAATTGATTTGATTTATATTGGTGTTATGTTCGCATGCATGCATAGTAATGGGTCAGGCTCTACGAATTGTATTTGCAGGGTTATATATCCTTAGCTGTAGTGCATCAGCATTAATTTGTTTTAGGAGTTAGGCCCAATAGAAGTGTTCTGAACATCTGATCATTTCTTTGTATAAATTATATTCAAATTTACCTTAATGAGCATGATCAAGTTCCCTGTATCATGGTGAAAAGAAACTTGATGCCAAACATTCATGTGCAACATCTGCTCCCTTTACTGTCGTGAGACAAAATTCGAAATGAAGTAATAAAAAATGTTGATTTAAGGGGACGCATATTGCTACATTCACAGTTCATACAGCAATGCGGAAGGGGTGCATATTCAAGAAATCGATGGTGGGAAAATAAAAAAACATATTCCTAAACTGATATAATACTGATGGACACCTGTAATATTCAGTATTTTGTGGATAAGGATGTGGTACTATGAATGTAATAGGAAAACAGAGGTCTTTGTGAAAGTACATTCAACACAAAATATTAAGCTTTTGTATAAGGAAAATACAGGTTTTTTACAATAACAGTGTTCCAAATAATGTTGAAGGGATGAGATTTTCTTTTTAACACACCAGGTTTGCTTAAACATGTAAAAATTTAACGCCACGTCTGTCCATCTTGGGATGGGCGCCATATTTCTCATTGATAAAAAATGTAAACAAAAAAATCAGAGTGGGATTAGCATTGCAAGGGCATAACATGACATTCTACACAATGAATACCTTAGAACAGATATCTAAGATGCTACACAGGTCAGGCGGGTTAAATGCATAATGTCGATCACTTGAAATTCATCTGACAAGGTGGTTAATTTTAGTTTGTTTACATGGTTTTTAATTTTCCCACGACTTCTCGGCGATTCACTGCAAATGTATTACTGCGCCGGACGAAAGGTAACTCTAATAAACAACGGGAGACAACTTATGTGTCAGCACGTGTACGATTTTTAAAAAAAACATGTCGATGATTATAATTTCTTATCAAAAAATGAATCCTATTCAGATATTCGTCTTTAATATTAGAAAATTATTAATTTCTGTGAACATTTGTCAAAAAATATTACTTACAGTGGACTACTTTGCGCATCAAACTGGTTTCCGCTTCAGTTGTGAGGCACTTCCGTTATACTTTTTGACAACAATAACAAAACACAAAATGAATCAATAAAGTCACTTATAAACCGACTGCTACTTAAATCAGTGTAAGTAAAGTTGTTGTTACAACATTATACATGTTCGTTACGTTATGAGATAAAGTTTATCTTGAACTGCATAATCCATTAATTACGTTTAGATGATATTGCATTTACAACTTATTTGACCCCGTTTTTTACGTGAATGACACCATTCTCGTGCAACTCGTGCAAACAGAGTTATGAAAAGTATGGTGGAGAATTCAAGGACAAATTATAAATGACATTAAAGTGAGGATAACTGTATATTCGTACAGTTTTGATCATTGGCATTCCTGCTGTGTATTAGTAACTTTTGTGAACAAGACTAGAATGTTGCTTTTGCACATATACACATTGATTGGACCTCTCAACCAAATTTCATACCTTATTTTAGGGGTTTTTAAGACAATACATTTTCAAAAGTTTGTTGAATGTGTTTTGATATTTAAGTGCATTGTAGTTCATGAATACCAAGTTAAAAATTAATAATGGCAACATTTCTAGGCCTTTATTGTAAGCCACTAGACTTCTGTAACGATAAATGTTTAATGTATTAAGGGGAATATACTCTTTTAGTTTTGGAATGTGGCATTCCTTGACCACCGTATCTTTTCTTAGGCACTACTTTGTAAACAAACTAAATAATGTGTTTTAGCTCACATACGCGAAATGAAAAGCAAGACAGTGAACTTATTTCACATTCTTTCTTTAAATTAGAATCTGTAGGACATTGATAAATGTTTGGACAAAGTGAAGCACTATTATTTTCGCACCAAAAAGTCTTAATTGTTGACTTTGAATGTACACAAGAAGTCTTATGTAATTCAACAATAACTTTCTTGTTTCAGTTTTTCTCATTTTTATTTTAGTGAGCAATCCTTTGTGTACTTATAACAGTTCAAACAGTATTCATTTCATTTACCAAAACCTTGTACTTTTTTGCAGGTAAATTTTATAAAACCCCACCCACTTTTTTCTAATTTCAAAGTATGCGTCCCCTTAATAGAGAGAAAATATAATTCTAGATATCTGAATGATCCGTCTTTCGATAATCTAACTGTATATTTATCTGCGTTTTATTGTTCCTTCTCAAGAGAAGGAACACTTATGGTTGACTGTGCAGGTAATAGATACAAGGGTAGTGTCAAAGATATCCGAATACCAGTAGGGACGATGCATATGCCAGTGTGTGTTTATGCGTCTTTAATTAATGTTAATCTATTGTGAAAAGCAAGATATTAACAACAAGCCGACAAGGAACAATAATTCACATAGAGTATTATTGAATATTTGATAATGTAGAATAGAGATTATTATAAAAATAAACTCCTTGAATGAAATAGTCGCTGGTCACGTGATTTTAGGAGCACTGTTCAGGTTTGTATGGTGTACCAATTGGGTCGAAAGTGTGCTTTGCGTGCGCACATTTCAAAATATACGTGCACGTATAAAAATATACCTGCACGCGTAAATATATACGTCTACCTATATATGGTGCACGCATATATAATTATGTAAGTGCAAGCTTATATGTACGTGCGCGTGTATAATACGTGCGCTTGTAATACGTACACGAAATTACGACAAATAAAGGGCGCCAACACGACATATTTATATTCGCCAACACGAAAACTCGACAGATGAATTTGTCGTGTCGGCGTTCTCTAAACGTCGGATTTTCGTGTAGAATGTGTCGTGTCTTCGTCCCTCCACCATAAACTACAGATTTTCTTAAAAGACAGAATATATCATATGCGCTAGAAGGAAATTTTTGCTAAGCTTCAATGGAAATACACAAAGGGGGATTATCATTCAAAGTCTTTTCCGAAGTTTCCCTTATTCGGGAATTCTAGCTAAAATATTTAATTTTGAGATAATAATGATTGATATCCGGTGCAGGTTTTAACAACAAATGCCATAATAGTGGACACTGTTTCGCTTAGTAATACTTGAGCATCTTAATCACACTGGATAACCGGCTATCTTGACGCCCGCTGGAAATGTAACTCAGCTGGAAATGTAACGCAGCTGTAAATAGGTAGGTAAAGTTTTTCATTTATTTCTATTAAAACGAAGCCAATTCTTGCAAATCAACTTGACAGTTTTATCAAGGAATGACCATTGCTTACATTTACAATTTCTGGGCCAAAAACGATCGTTATGTTTTGAGATATTCGCTAACAATTTCTTCACTTTGAAAAATCGAGCAAAAATCCAAAGTTTTGCGCAAATTGTTTTGTTTATGAACAACCTGTGAAAAATTTTATCATCTGGTTGAACAGATGTGTCCTTTCGGAACACCTGTGTGAAGTTTCCGGGTTCTACGTTATTCCTGAAAAAGTATATTAGCCGTTAAATAGGCATGGTCGAAAAAAAAGACTGTCGAAAACGGCCGCTGTATTTGCAAAAGGCAGTCGTTGAAGTCAGCTGTCGGCTATCGAGAATACAGCTGTATCAAAGTAAAAAAAATGTCTTGTAGACATGTAATATGCCCCGTAGAGTCTCTTCTTTATGTATATTTTGGATCTGTTTTGTCTGTCTGTGTTTTTGCGACTTCTTTCGTCTTTAATTTGTGTAAAATGTGTATACTTGCAGTCCGTAAACAGTTTGAATATACTTAGGTATGGTCCTTATTGCCTTGTCGAGTAATTCTGGTTGATTTCATTATCATTGTCCGTTTGGTTTAGGGTCTAAAAGTTGCTTAGTTCCTTTCGTCTGTCCGTTCGTCCGCCCGCAGTGTCTTGTCCGGAATCTGATTCTACATGCATGGACTGATTTTTAACAAAGACCTATAATACTTCTTTGTTTTTAAGTATTAATTTTTAAACTTCAAACAGATGTTACCAATGATACAAGTATTGCTGAGGCCCATTCATTAATGGCCACCTCCAATGTCGGTATAACAAAAAAAATAACACAGACCTACATATAAGTATTTTGTGTCAGACTGGCAATTTCTACATGCATAGACAAAATTTCAAATATATGGTATTAATTCCATTTTTTCCATAGGTTTATAAAGCAACATTTTGTTTTGTCTGGCGTATGACTTTATCATTCATCGAGAGATTTTGAAATATGTTACGCAAATGTTTACTACAGCCAAATTATCTTAGACATGCAAGAGTCGTCATCCTTCCTTGAAAATTAAGGTCGCAGGTTCGAGTCCGGTCTCCAAGCAACAATTCGTGTCCGGAGCATAACTTTGTTACTCAGTGTGGTATTTTGAATTAATTTTATATTATTAATTACACAGTGAAACTCAGGAAGGTCAAGGTTGTATTTTCGATTAATGTTTGTACTATAGTGTCGTATAGTATAACTTTTATTTGCATGTGGTTTTATTTGATTGCTAACTATGTATTGCAGGGCAATTTAACTTGTTTCAATATGTCCTTTTCCTTACCTTTTTTCAATAGAAAAATATGCTGGATGAAGTAGCTGATTTACAGTTGGTAGGCAATGATATAATGGGTTTATTTCTTTTTTTTCACGTAATACATGATTTATAATTTCAAAATTCAATTCAATTCATTGTTATATTGTTTATGGATCATGCATGTACTTATTTATTAAGTTGCCAGTCGTTTCTCGATAATGTATATAGTTTACATTTGATTTCAGAATGATGTACATCTGTTACTATTGTTCAGCGGTGTATGAGGTGTACAGAGACATTATACATCATCTTATCAAAAATCATGACCACAAATACCGGAAGTACAGAGAGAAAGAATTGAACTCTGAAACTGGAAAATTTGGGTATAGAACTAAAAGTTTCGAGGATATTATTCCAAAAGAGTGCAAAATAAGTATTATTAAATTAAATAATTATGTATGAGCAAATAATATTATACACCATCTAGCACCATCAAGGACTGACGGCCAGAAGCAATCATTTGCACTTGCAAAACCCGAGGTGAAATTACTTTCTGTAGTAGCCCGGAGGCACCTGTAGTGGTTTTCCTCCACCATCAAAAGCTGGCAAAATTGCAATATGTACTATATTGCTTCGGTGTAACTGCAAAAAAATATATGGTTGGCTTTCGCATGCTGGAAAAATGGCAAGAACGCGTGAACTACGTTTAAATTCAGCCCGGGTGTGAAGGAATATAGTCCTAAAGCCTCTTGAAATGAAAGTGCCAATTTTAAAAATAATTACGTTTCCGTCAAATCACTGCCAGTAATACTTTTTACTTACAAAAGTATTCTAAATCATCGGAGTTAATGGATAGTCTATAAATGCTAACATCTGAGTTCAACGACAGCACTAGCGGCCGTTTTCGACAGTCTTTTTTTCTCGACCCTGCCTATTTAACGGCTAATATACTTTTTCAGGAATAACGTAGAACCCGGAAACTTCACACAGGTATTCCGAAAGGACACATCTGTTCAACCAGATGATAAAATTTTTCACAGGTTGTTCATAAACAAAACAATTTGCGCAAAACTTGGGATTTTTGCTCGATTTTTCAAAGTGAAGAAATTGTTAGCGAATATCTCAAAACATAACGATCGTTTTTGGCCCAGAAATTGTAAATGTAAGCAATGGTCATTCCTTGATAAAACTGTCAAGTTGATTTGCAAGAATTTGCTTCGTTTTAATAGAAATAAATGAAAAACTTTACCTACCTATTTACAGCTGCGTTACATTTCCAGCTGAGTTACATTTCCAGCGGGCGTCAAGATCGCCGGTTATCCAGTGTGTTAATTGTTTCGTTTGTTACTTTCAAGTAAGTTTTTCCATGATACTCTGGGTATTGTTTCTTTAACTACGTACCATTTTAAAAAAGAATGACTGCGTAAAGTAAAGTAAAATAATTTAAAAGGTCCATATATCCGTATATTACAGCACGGCTTCTTGCTTTAGTTTAGTTTTTCTTTAAATTGAATGATAGTTTGCACAACTAACATTGCTAGGCCTGGGAACCAAACAAGCCCATATTGCAAAAGTCATTACACCTCTGTCCTTATTGATGATTTCTTTTCAACACATGTTATAACAAAATCATTTATGAATGTATTATCTTCCGTAAAAAAAATAAGTTTAATCCGTATCATTATACTATTGCTGTATAAAAATATCCAGCTTGTACAGTCAATTAAATATGCTAAATATCATGCTATTTTAAAACGAGCCACGCCTTGCCCTGTGAAAAGATTTTCATTACAACCATTATGTGTAAGATAAGAATACAGCTTACATACAGCTTACCTGGGCTAACAGAGACGCTTTTACTTTACACATCGTAGTTGCAGTGTAATATTTCTCAGAAATCGAGCTATATTTCACTGGACAGTTGCTCAGGGATATAGGACCTACGATACAGATGTAGAAAGAGTATGTTACTAAGACCTGGCGTAGAGTAAGCTCCCAGATTTTGTTTCGTCAGACGCAGTAAGTATTGAAATTTTCATCGGAGTTGTCTTTGATGTTGAAATTGTATTATGGTTAGCAAGTCATGCATTAATTATTAACAGTTCATATTGAAATGATTATGATCTTTTGTTGATTTCCACTATGAGTTATCAAATATACTCAACACTGTGAATGTGAAATGCAAATTAAAGTGTCATGAAATAAGATTAAAAAGTAATCTACCACACCCACAAACTATGTTCCATGACCGACTGCTAGATTTCTGGCCAGGTAATGTAATGACTATGGAGACCGCGATCAAAGTGCATCCTCATCGCGTTAGTTCCCACAGGAATCAATTACCACATTTACGTTATCAAAACTCGCCCCCACCGCATAAAATCCCACTATCACTGCATTAATTCTCACTGCGGCCAAATGTCATACCTTGCCCTAACTGCGGACAAATCCCGCCCTTACCGCATAACATCTTGTCGCCATTGCATCAAAAACCAACCTCCCCGCACCAAATCCCGCCCTAGCGCATCAAAACCCACACTGTCACTACATCAGATCTTGCCCTCACATGGAAAAATTCCACCTGTTGCGCTATCAGTTCATTTCAATACGGAGGTCTAAGACGAATATCGGCAAAATATCATCGCATAAAAGGTCAGGTATACACACACATGCACGAACACCAATGTTATCTGCATGTTGTTTTTTTTTTCCTTTCAATTATTACACCTGTTGCGGATTTATTACCAATATATCCGACTACTAGTATCTAATTGCACATACTTGACGAGAAACTGACTTATTTGACCGTTCCATATCTTAGTACGTGATGAATTAAAACAAATAAAAAAAAACGGGAAACGACGTTTTCTGGTTCTTCCTGTATTGTCCAATGACATGGTGTATTGGCATCTCCACTGTCTACTTACGCAGCGATCGTTTTTTCTCATAACATGTTTTGTTACAATTTACACACTGACAAAAGTACGGAATCCTGTTAGGACCATGCTATATGTCGTCCATCGCGCTTTGAGGCCGACGCACGACAATGCGAAACGACATCGCGACAATACGGCAACGCGACACGACAATGCGAAAGTGTAAAATGTCAAATATATTTTACAGTGCTCCAGTTGGGACTACTTTAAGTGTATTTCCCTTAGGGTGCCTCAGATACTGTCACTCATCAGCTCATTGCGACAATAACTTCAATAAGAGTAATTTCGGTTGTACATATCGCATTAATATTGAAACCAAGTTTTCCTTAGTGTTTAGCTTCCGCCTCGCTATGCGTCTCTTGGACCCATGTTTACGTCCGATAAACTAGGTTTCTCGATTGAACTTAACTTGGATGCACAAGTTAATCAAGATCACAGCAATACCCTATGCTCGCCATTAGTTTAATTTGGAAAACCCATAATATCTAAGAGTTTGCAAACATCTTTCCCGCACAGTTTTCATTCAGTGTTTTGTGGTAGCCAGCCTTTCTGTACTTTCAGTACTTTGATTCAACTATTAAGTAAAGACTTAAGCCCCGACTTAAGCCGTGTCGAATATATTTACAACGCTTAAGTCAGCACGTGAATAACGGGGCTCGACAAAAGTTAAACCTTCGATTGGATTTTTCTACTTTGAGCGGTGTCAGCAATGGCTTATCTTTCTATTGTTATTTTAAACCTGGGGCATAGGTGGTTTAAGAAAAGATGGAGGCGGAATATTTAGACATGGACTTAAATTTTCAGCATAAAGTTAAAGCAGAAATGTTGAGGAGGGAGGGAATGATACGGGACTGAGCAAACCCTTTCGTTATGTACGACGATTTGGACTTTTGGATAGATTTCGTCTCAGTAAAGCTAGTCTTAGAGATGTTTTACTTTATAAAAAAAAAAATTTAACCAACGGCGATGCCGACGCCGACGCCGACGCCGGGGCGAGTGCAAAAGCTCTATTTTTTATTCGAAAAGTTGAGCTAAAAATGTAACAGATTCAACTCTTCAATTTTAACTTTACTAAATTCGCTACGTTTACAAGTACAGGTTTCAAAATATACGTGCAAGCATAAATATGTAAGTACATGTAATTAATAATAATTACATGTAACGCAAAAATATGTAGGTGAATATGGATACGCACGTCTACATATGAGCCGTGCCATGGGAAAACCAACATAGGGGTGTGCGACCAGCATGGATCCAGACCAGCCTGCGCATCCGCGCAGTCTGGTCAGGATCCATGCTGTTCGCTAACAGTTTCTCCAATTCCAATAGGCTTTAAAAGCGAACAGCATGGAGCCTGACCAGACTGCGCGGATGCGCAGGCTGGTCTGGATCCATGCTGGTCGCACACCCACTATGTTGGTTTTCTCATGGCACGGCTCATATATACGTCTCCTTTCAATGACGTGTGGATTTTGAAATTCATGCATTGCAAGTGCAGTTTGAGTACCGATACTATTAATTTAAATTTACAAATGCATTCCTAATTACAAGCGCATACTGCACGTGTTTTGTACATGAAAGGT
Source organism: Mercenaria mercenaria (assembly GCF_021730395.1). Lineage (NCBI taxonomy): Eukaryota > Metazoa > Mollusca > Bivalvia > Venerida > Veneridae > Mercenaria > Mercenaria mercenaria. The sequence continues at coordinate 11,359,217 of NC_069373.1, forward strand.
GGAACATTTAGGAATAATGAAAACAATAAGACAATGAGCAAACATAGGAATGCTGGTAGTCTTACCTTGAATTAAATTCACCTTTTTCCGGCATTTTTTTTCCATTGATTAGACGGGCGCTAGTGCTTTTGTGTTTTAATGTGTCTTTGTATTTTTCTATGATTTCTATGAGATTTTTTTTTCGAAAGTAGTAAATCACCAAAGTAACACGTTTTATATATGTAAAAATACAGCGAAACAGTCCGATGACTGTATCTACATGTTCATAGTGTGTGACAATTAAGGCTTAGCTAATACATCGCAAATATACCCGCCGAGTATTAGTAAAAATCCGTTAGAAAACAAGGTTAAGCGATGGCTTAACTAATACTGGTTTAAGCCTTTCTTAGTCTGTTAGTGCTAGAGTTGAAAAACCGGCCAATAGAAGAATAACTATCTTACACTGTATAAACATTCACCTTAATACACCAATCATGGAAATACAGCATTTCCCGCAGTAGCGTACTATGACAAGTCTATATCTGCATGTAGTTCTCGTGTGGCTATCATTGTGTAACATTATCGCATTCGCATTAACCGTTAATAAATAGGCTATAGTATTTATTTTTAACTATCGGTATTCAAAATTACTTGAAGTGTTAAAGATCCACCACGACCTAGTGACCTACTTTTTCCTCCAACATGAACTTGGTGCAAATCTTTCTGATACAGCTATTCTACAAGATGACAGGTGGACAAGGACTTCGGACACTTTCTATATGAATTTGCCTACTCCAAGAGTGAAAAATAAACCACTCAGAAATAAGTATTTAATTACATATACCATCAAAATACATATTTGAGATTATTTCCTAAAGTCAAATTTTTCAATATTTGTTTCATAAAATGGTAATTTTTGCTCTTAATAGAATTACGTACCCTGTTATATACATATAAAAGCTATTTTGCTTTAAAGAACATTGTTCCCGCGCCCCCCCCCCCCCCCCGTGCATCAAAACCATATTTGACCAGCATATGTAGATATTAATTATACACATTTTCTGTGATTATTGTGTTGATGCAAGGGGTGGAGCAGTACTTTTAAACAAAAAATATAACTACAGGGTGTTCCCAAATGTAAAGTAACCAATACTTTTTATATTCATTTTTAATAAATTGATAGTCACATATTTTTTACATCTGTTTGTATCTAAAAAACTATACAAATGTTTGAATGGGCACATATAGGAATGTTATACATGTATAGTAGTGAGAGAAGCAAATACTGTTAATTCATTATTATTCGTTGGGTTAAATTTTCATTGGCTTATCCTGGTTGTTTGTTGTAGTAAATTGGCAAATGTGTGCTGTAAAATACTAGAAACACACCAGGTAATCTTCTGCATGCCCTCCTCGCGACGCACACGCTACTAACGATGAGAATGTAATTTGTTTTCCATTTTGTTTTTATTAGTTTTTGTATTTTTATTTATTTTTCATTTCTTTAGTTCTTCATCTTCTTCTGTGCATTTATATTTATTTCTTTTAGACACATACTACATGTGACACGCATTCATTACTTCATGCAAATACGGCTAGACGCGAAAACGAACTAAACAGTCCAGCCGACTTTCAGATGGGATTTTTATGCAGTGGCCTGCTTCTACTTTAGCCCTACAAATGACACATTTTGAATATGTTTTGCCCACAACTTCAGCCCAGAATAGACAACATTATCTATAGATGGGTTGTTGTCAGACTTATCCCGATTTAACTTTTTCCGATCCAGCTTCCTTACGCAAGCCTCAGAAAGAACTGTCATTTCGGTTCATTTTTATTACATGTTTAAGCGAAATGAGCCGTGCTATGAGAAAACCAACATAGTGGCTTTGCGTCCAGCATGGATCCAGACCAGCCAGAGCATCTGCGCAGTCTGGCCAGGATCCATGCTGTTCGCTTTCAAAGCCTAACCGTTAGGGAACAGCATGGATCCTGACTAGACTGCGCAGATGCGCGGGATGGTCAGGATCCATGCTGGTCACACTTGCACTATGTTGGTTTTCTCGTGGCGCGGCTCAGATATTATGTGTGCCACTGGTACTTATCCCAAGCAAGAACCCACCCTACGGCCTTGATAAGATTACTGCCTTTTCTTAGTATTAATGTTATACAGCTCACAAATATCTGCCATCACTTATAACAGACATGTACATGTACTTAAATACAGGCACGTGTCCAGGTGGGGGGCCAGGGGGCCTGGGCCCCCCCCCCCCAGCTGGCTGGCTAGTTACGATTTTTATTACTATGGGCCCCTCAATTAACAAATTTATACACCAGCGCAATTGGCTTGATTTGACAGCAATACACAGGCTAAAGAGCCATAAAGCCCTGTCCGGTAGTGGAAATTAGCCCCAGGCATGTTACAGGTAAAAGTTAATCTGTACATGCTTCATTGATCCAGGAGGGTCTAGTAGTGTAGTGGGTAGTTTTTCATTATATTTGCTTAGAACAGAAGAAATGCAGAAAAAGTTCAAAAAATATTTTTGTGTTTTTATTTATTCTATTATTAATACTTATTTGTGAGCTTAGTAAATCATTTTTCCACAAATCATGTCATTTTGTATATCAGTTTTGAGCAGTTTTTGATAACTTTCTTTTTAGTGAAATTATACACATATTATTTTTTTAAAATTTAATTAGAAAACATTATGATTGAAAGAAAAGGGTAGAATGAATGAAATTTTATTCATTTGATTAAAATGTAGTATAATTATTGCTGACAATCATATAGTTTGTTTTATTATGATAAATAAAGTTGATTTTCAAACCACTAGCTTCTTTATTACTGGTTGCTGGTTATACATTGGATTGGTAGATATCAGAGCCAATACACTAGCTGAGATCTGGGTATCATACAGAAAAATGAAGTCCATACACTGTGACTGTACAATCATACATACATTAAAAAGGCTTGATGAAATGATTAAAAAATAGACTTTTCCTTAGTTATATAATACATTCATGCATCCTTAAAGGTGTTTCAGGTAGCAGGAAAATGCATCTTTTCATGTACCATATTAAAAAATTTTCGACATCGGGAGGGGATACCCCTCCCAAACCCACCCCAGGTTGGGCCCCCCCAGCAAAAAAATCCTGGACACGGGCCTGAAATAACTACCTGAACAACTGTAATAAAACTGACCGGTCACTTATACATGTATACATATTCACACATGTAATGCGTCAGTAACTTTACATTACGAACAGTGTATAGATAAATCAAGTACAGGTTGTTTACAAAAATATCGTTCTCCTTTTTATTTATTTATAGGATTTTAATCTTAAAATGTTATTTTTTCTTTAAATAAACATATTTTGTCACTTTTTTCGACTGAAAATCAGATATTTAAAACTTCCGTAAAGTGATGACATTATATTTTTACGGAAATTAAACATTTTATTTTTTCAAGAAAATACACCCTGGCCCAGATAAAATAAGAAAAAACATCTTGATAGGAACAGATACAAATCAGTTTCTGCTATTATAAATTAACTAATACATTGGTTTATTATTGACTCGAAACAATTTGGGTATTGTTTAAATACTTGAGGAGAAATTTGCATTTAAAATGTAGGCTAGAAGCATATGATAGTGTCCGAAGTCCTTTAGGCCCTCCTTGAATTAATGTGTTTTCACAACTTCATCTGCAAACTTATTCAGTCATTCTCTTTTCATTATAGTTTTATAAACATAGAAGAATAACTATCTTACACTGTAGAAACAAAGTGTGGTCTAAACTCACCTTAATACACCAATCATGGAAATACGAAAGAATACAGTTATTCAGTTATTTTGTGGCGCGTCTTTAATTTCAAATAAAAATGACCCGTAAATAAGAGCTATATTAATTCATTCAAGTCAGCTATGCCTGTTCTCTTGTAATTCTGTTAATGGCATAATTATGTACTTTTATAAGATTTTACTATATGGTATTATGTTGTATACACCATGAGACGAAAATTTGAATTGAATTGAATATATTGTTTATATTATATATGTCATAAAACGATTAGTGAGAGTTTAAAGTTTGGAAAATGACCAGCAAATAATGAAAATATAACCACAGTAAATGCCTATAATGTTTTTGCCATAGCAACACTGAAACAAATAGACGGGTTAAATTAAAATGGAATTTGTTTTCATTGACCATCGGCCAGTGTCATTGTGATTGCCCGCAGGTCTATTTTTTGTTAAGATATTCGCCATTTCTTTTATGGTATTTTCTTTCAATCAACAAAGAATCTTAAGCCGATTTCATATTATCCGATTTAATACACGATACATTTCCTGTGCTAACAAAATAAATGTTTTACTATATAATGGTGGTATATGATAACACTATCATTCAAATACATGGTCTAATTCAAATAAGAACTTTTCGTACTAATACTTGTAGCATAAGCTGGCCGAACAAGACTTCGCTAACATGTGATGCAGCAATAAGTAGTCCATTTTATTGACTGTGGGAAAACTGCAAACAGATTATATGTATTTTGAGCGACATTCTAACACTTTTATGATTTTCTTTTATATAAACCATTACCAATTTTTAGTAACATCGATCTATTGGAAAATCGATAAATTTGCCTATATAAACAAAGAAGGAAAAAATACTTAAACTTAAATAGAAAAAGTTCTATTTGGAAATCAAAAATTCGATACCCCACAAAATAAAGTTTAATTCATTCCGGATATTATGAATATTTTTTTAAAATAATATTTTAATATTTGGTTGGTCCTTTTTGACTTTAAATAGACCCACCTCAGTTCATATAGACTCTGAAGGAAACGGGTTAAAAAAAACTGACTTTTTCAAATATAACAGATAAAATGAGATATTTTCCGCAAAAAATCAAAAATTCGATACCCCTAAAAATGTAGAAAAATTATTCAATTTTCGTTATGTGTAATTTGTTTTAAATTTTAGAATGGTTTGTTTGGTCCTTTTTGCATTTTAGTGTGTACAGTGAACATTTCTTAAAAAATTCCGGCTTTTTCCGCCGTCATCCGTAAGTACTCGGAAGCTGTTACGGAAAATATTGTCGTCTGCTAGTCTGACTTTGTCAGTACAAATTGTTATAGCTCAAAGCCTATAGATTGTAGGCAACTTCACATTTACAAAAAAAAAAAAAAAAAAAAAAAAAAAAAAAAAAAAAAAAAATTTAATTAGACAATTTAAAACAAGTTAATTGTTGGACTCAGAAACGCCGAAACCTAGATCCGCTGTCGTTTAAATTAACGCTATGGAGGATTGTGTTCAATTCGCGTTAAATATACAAATGCTTTTAATTTTCATCGCAAAATATACTTAAAGCAACTAATTCTCATGTGTTTTCGTAAAATATAGCCTGTCAGTAATTGAGTTTCAAAGCATTCTTAAGAAATATAACGATGATTAATTTATTTATTTCCAGATATCTATATCATTTTTTGTTAAACGATCTGGAGACTTTTTTTATTGCGGTAGCGGTCCGACCGGGTCCGATCTCCGACGCGGTCATCTTTTTTTCTTCATATGGGATTTTTTAATAATTTTTAAACAAAAATAAAATCATTTTCTATTATTCATAATATGACTAAACTTTAATTTGAAAGATAGCCTTGATGAACTGATAATTCTGCTTCTTTCCGAACCTCCTTTGTATATATTATTCTGTATTCTTAAATTAATGCATGTTTTTGGTAAATTCTTTAATCATTCGTTTTAAAAAATTGCGATATCTATTATTTGATTTAATTGTAACAAATATTTTAAAATTACCCTTTGACTTTTATTGTGTATTACATTATTGCCTAGGGGTAAACAATATCCGGTCAGTGTTGTTTCAAGGCGGGTCATAAAAAATATGTTACCCCATTTACTATAAGTGATAGGTATTTTTATGGTTTTATGGTTTTTGCGTTGTAATATATGTCTTTCACTTTCTTCTGTCTTTATATAGTCTTTTCCCTTTCTTTCATGAAATTTGTTTTTACGATTTTTACCCTTATTTCATGAATCGTATGACAGTAGAAAGAATCAGTACAAATTTAGAATTCACATCGTTAACAGTGTTGTTCCGTAAATATCTACTGAGCAAAGATCCTGGCCTAAATTTCACGAAAAATCTTAAGTTATTACTTAGTTAAGTCTGCTATTCTAAAACTGAGATATTGATGAAGTTATTGTTATTTAATGTTGTTGTTTTTTCCTGTAACAATATATCTATAGTTAAAGTATACTATGGTAGTAGTATTTGTCAGCAGTACTTCAAGTCACGCAAATATGATATTTCTATTTAGGCACGATATAAGAAACTTAATCCTTACCATACTAAATTACAATAATGAACTTGTCTGTCTTTCAATTTGGACAGTACTATTAATTATGAAAAGGGTGCATACCAAAAAGTTACTGGCTGAATGGCAGACAGTGCAGATCATGATCAGTCTGCACGGATGTGCAGGCTGATCATGATCTACACTGATTGCAAAGGAAGAACCAATCGTGTCCAGCATGGTAAGGGTTAAGTATTTCCTTTTAAAAGTATAAGTCTTATTTCTATACTTCTTTTTCTTTAAAGCGACCGGCCTCCAGATCGTTCGACAACAAAAATACTTTTTAGATATCTTGAAAAAAAAATGCTATATTTCTTATGAAGGCTTCAAAACTTAATTACTGACAAACTTTATGTTATGGAAATACATGAGAATTTGCTGTTTTTACTACCTTTTACGACGAAAATCGAAAAACGTTAGTGGTTTAGAATTTTGAAAATATTTTAGAATCAAAAGCTTATATTCTAATGTTCATAATATGTGAAAGAAAGCGCGTATAGAGGAAGTGTATACGCTTTCTAAATATTTTAGATAACATATTCATATTCTTGAATATTTATTTTATTTACAGACAGTTTCTTGTGCGTAAATATTTCTTTTCTGTACATAGATATACGTTAGCATGATGTTTCATGTATTAAAAAGAAAGTAAATCTATGTGTTCGATCTATAAAATGTAACGATTTCTAAATATTTTAGATAACATATTCATATTCTTAAATATTACTTTTATTTGACAATTAATAAAGTATTATATAAATTTTCGACTTGTTCCGATTTTCACTTTAATAATCATTAAAACTTCATTCAATTCAAGTATATCGTTTAGCAAACCGCCCGCCTGTAAATGCATCAGATAATGACCAAAAATGTTAGTTATCGATTTTTCCCCCGTGTTACTACAACAACAACAATTAGTACGGAAATCAACGAATCCGTCCGGAAGCGATGATATTGGATTATTGGTTTTATTGATTTTTATGATAGGTAGATCTGTCCCGCTTTATCGGTTTCGAGATGTTACTAAAAGTTGGTAATGTAAGAAGAATTTTACCGTGTATTGTCTTGTTGATTAGAACACGTTTCGCAAAATGACCTACTTTTGGCTATTCCGGTTTACTCCCTCGCATTCAAAACCGCATTTAATTCCAGATTAGTATTCCTTCCTGATGTAATTCGAACGTGTTAGAATGGAAATAGATTTTACTTTTGCGTGCTTTGTTGGCAAAAAAAAAAACACGTTTTTTTCCGCCCTGGTGCCTTCGGCCTTCGTGATAAGATTACGACGCATCTGAACTCAAAACCGTGTTTTATTTGCCAATAAAACACGCAAACTTCTATTTCTCAAATAAAAAGAAGAACAAATGACATTGAATCTTTAATTATGGCTTAAAATCCTTACGAATTAAATTTTAAGTGTGCTACTTGGAATAACTGCACAACCACCGTCATTATCGGTGCGGTCTAAACATATTCATCATCACCTTTGTGAAGTCAAAATGTGGACAGTTTGTCCATGGATTTTTCTAGAAGAAATGTCATAAACTTGATAAAATAAAAGAATTAAGAATAATGGTGTAAATTTCTGATAGTGGTGATATAAATATAATTATGTAATTTACATCAGATAAAAAGTCATGTGACATGCGGAGCAACCGTGGTAAAATGGTAAAATCTAACCAATAAATACACAGAATTTTGCTAATGCGGTAAAATCATTCTCTGTAAAGATACTTGTTACAAGTCCCTGTTTGATATCGTAATTGTTTTCATGATTACGTGTTCAAAATGACCGTTTTCCTCTAGTTGGTGTTACTCTGTACATATTTTTTCGGCGAATGCCGCACTAAGAACGAATTCGTGACCTGCACCGACCCATGCCACGTGACTTAGTTTGCAAATCAGACTACTTGGTGACGCATTATGGATAATCTATCAAAACGACACTCAGAGTGTCCTCAAATACCAACATATACCAATTTAAAGAAAGAGCTGAATACGATCTGCGTATCACATGAATAAGTTGTGATTAGCCGGTCGATTAAAGTCTTCTTGGTAGAGAAGTCACTTCCAGATCACTTCGTAGAATAAAAGAAACAAAATTACACACCTACGAAACCTTTGTGAAAAATTAAAAGAGAGCCATATAATTGTTAAAGTATGTTGTTTAGTTTTGCTATTTGCAAAATTTTAGACAGATGTTAGACTAATACAAATGACATGAACACCTTATAAACTTCTTGCCTTACCACAATTCGCAGGCCATATATTTTTAAAGATGTTTCTTGTTTTATTGTCCAATCAGTGATTTGCATTGGTATCACGTGGCCGTCCGATACATTCCCGAACTTTTGTTACCGAAACGAAAAACCTGTCGTCGGCGCCCAGAACATTTCACCGTAGCTTGCATGTCACCGTCGCCTGGAGCCTGTCGTCGTAGACTGCCTGTCAGTGCCGCATTGGGCTTGTCACAGTAGATTGCCTGACACCGCCTCCCGAGCTGCCTGTCGCCGAAGATTGCCTGTCATCGATGCCCGGATCTTGTTATCATAGACTGCATGTCAGCGCCACCCGGAGCCTGTCACCATAGCATGCTTGTCACTGCCGCCCGGAACTTGTCACAGTAGATTGCCTGACACTGCCTCCCCGAGCCACCTTTCAGTGCAGATTGCCCGTCATTGAGCCCGGAGCCTCTCACTGTAGATTTCCTATCATCGAAGCCCGAAGCCTGTCACCGCAGATTGCCTGTCACCGCCGCTCGGAGCCTGTCTCTATAGACTACTGTCAGTCCCACCCGGAGCCTGTCACTGTTGTTTGCCTGTTACCGTCGCCAGGACCCTGTTGTCCTTGACTGCCTGTCATCGCCGCATGGAACCTGTCACAGCAGATAGCCTGACACCTCCCTCGAGCCGCCTGAAACCAAGGAGTGCCTATCATCGACGCCCAGAGCCTGTCGCTATAGACTGCCTGTCAGCTCTTGTCACCACAGCTTGCCTGTCATTGCCAGCCGGAACCTGTCACAGTAGATTTCCTGCCACCGCCTCCCCGAACCTCCTGTCATTGTAGATTGCCCGTCATCGACGCTCGGACCCTGTCACCGTAGATTGCCTGTCATCAACACCCGGTGCCTGTCACCGTAGATTGCATGTCATCGACATCCAGAACCTGTCACGTAGACTGCCTGTCAACGCCTCTCGGAGTCTGTCATCATAACTTGCCAATAACCGCCGCTGCTCGTCACCGGTGCCCAGAACCTGCCACCGTAGCTTGCCTGTGACTACCGCCCAAAATCTGTCACCTTACTTGCCAGAACCTGTCGTTACAACATAGCTTGCCAGTCACCGCCCCCGGAGCCTGTCGTTGAAGACTGCCTGTCAGCGCCACCTAGAGCCTGTCACACTAAACTACCTGCATGATACCGCCTTCCGGGGCCGCCTGTCACCAAAGATTGCCTGACATGAACGACCGAAGCCTGTCACTGGTGGTTGCCTGACACCACCGCCTTCCCGAGATTCACCGTAGATTGCCTGTCATCGACGCCAGGAGACTGTCACCGTAGATTGCCTGTCATCGACGCCAGGAGACTGTCACCGTAGATTGCCTGTCATCGACGCCAGGAGACTGTCACCGTAGATTGCCTGTCATCGACGCCAAGAGACTGTCACCGTAGATTGCCTATATTGGCTTACACAAAATACAATAAAAAGATAAAACCTTAACTGTATTTGCTGAACTTTATTCTTGTTGTTTGGTATTATGTAAATAGTTTATAGTAATTCTCACCTGCGCTAAGAAGTTGGTGTATTAGAAATGGCTGAGAGTAAGATTGAACTTAAGAAGCGATAACTTGATGTTTACAAATATGGCTATAAATAGATTAAAATGAAGCATAGGGAATTCAGCATTTTTGTAACTTTTCAAAATTTAAATATTTCTTGTTTTCGTACCAATAACAAACAAGCTCAGAGGTAAAGCCAATTTTTGCCGCATTGAACGAAACTCAGTGACGACATTTAAATTTCTTTTCATTTTTGCAATAACAAAATAAGATTCCTTCCTTTTCTGATACAACGACAGAGAAATATCTGAAGTTGATATGGCAGATAAGAAAGGTTTAGTATCGTAACAAAGATGATATTAGTTAATTACCTGTACTAAAGCGAATAATGCACATATTATGTTGTATAAAGACAAACATATAAATGCAAACAATCAGAGGTAGAAACGAAGAATACGGGAACAGAAATGAAATCGAATAGGAATCAAGAGGGTCATGATGACGCTATATCGCTCACCTGAGTTTAGTTGCTTGCTTGAACCAATTTCTTTGCTTAAACTTCAGTAAAAATAAAACTAGGTGAGTAAGTAGATCATGGTAAAGATTATTCAAGATAACTACTGAAATCTGTTTAAAAATTAAATTGGTGGCCCAAATTTCTTTGCAGTAGCTTCAAAAACAATAATATAGGTCAGTAGTTCAGGATTAAGAATATTAAAGACGAGTGTTGGAATCGGTATCAAAAGTTATAACGTGGTCCAAATTTCTATGCTGCACCCTCAAAAACAAGAATGTAGGTCAGTAGGTCATGAATAAGACAATTCAATCTGTATCAAGCATTATGCGTGTGGTCCAAATTTCTTTGTGACTTCTTTAAAAACAAATAAGTCTATGTAAAACAAGGACCGCCCGGGCGTCATGACTTGAACAATGTTGGTAGAGAACCACTAGAGCATAACACATATCAAATATCTAAGTTCTGTGCTTTATGGTTTAAGACAAGATTTTTGAAGGTTTTTCCCTGTACAAATATATTTAAACCAGGTGTCTTCTCCGGGGCGGGGCTATATTTAATCCTAGGGTGATAATTAGAACAAACTTGATAGAGGACCACTAGATGATGCTACATACCAAATATCAAAGCTGCCTCCTCCGTTGCGGGGCTATATTTGATCCTAGGGTGATAATTAGAACAAACTTGATAGAGAACCACTAGATGATCCTACATACCAAATATCAAAGCCCTAGGCCTAGTGATTTTGGATAAGAAGATTTCTAAAGTTTTTCTCTGTACAAGTCTATAAAAACCATGTGACCCCCGGAACGGGGTCATTATTTGACCGTAGGTGGGTAATTTGAACAGTCTTGGTAGAGCACATTTAGATGATGATTTATACCAAATATCAAAGCCCTAGGCCCTGTGATTTCGGACAAGAAGATTTTCAAAGTTTTCCCCTATATAAGTCTATATAAACCATTTGACCCCCGGGACGGTGCCATATTTAACCTTAGAGGAATAACTTGAATAATCTTGGTAGAGGACTACTAGATTATGCTACAGACCAAATATCAAAGCCCTAGGACCTGTGGTTTTGGAAAAGAAGATTTTTAAAGTTTTTCCTTTCGGTTGCCATGGCAACCAGAGTTCTGTATGGAATTCAATTCTTTGAAAAAATGTTTTTAAAGAAGACCATTCAAGGAACATCCCTGTGAAGTTTCATATTATTATCATGTTTGTGCGGGAACAGCGTAATCCTGTAGCAATGCGATTATTTCGAATAATATTCCGAGTACCAAGGACCTTGGTACTGACAAAAATACCCCGGTGCAGCCATTCAAGGAGATATGGATTAGAAACCAGTGAAAAGAAATATGTATTCACTAGAATCGTTTTCTTAAGTATGATAATACTAGAATCAATATGAACTGCCGCTGTAATTGACAAATAACCCTGGTGGACCTGGTCGAACGAGACGGTAAAGTAAACAAAAAATGTGAAAACTGTCTTTAATACTTACTACATTGTACCTTAAATCTACAAGTTGTCAAGATGAGCATGACTTTGACCTCTGACCTACTGACCTCGAAATTTATATGAGTCAGCTTTTCTGGTTAAATCAACCTATCAAGTTTTGAGGTTCCTGGACCGAAGCATTCAGTTATCAATTCATTTCAAGACTACCACGACCTTGACCTTTGACTTACTGACCTCAGAATCAGGAGTCATCTGCTGGTCACGATAAATTATTTATGAAATTTGAGATTCTTCAGCTGATGCGATCGGAAACAAAGTTCAACTCAAGGTCACTGCGACCTTTGCATTTGGGAAACTAACTTTACAGCAGCATGCCTCCAGATTTGGCTAAAAATAATCTTTCTTTCAAATTGAAGTTTGGTAATATTATGAACATTAGAATATGAATTTTTGTTTCTAAAATATTTTAAAAGTTCAAAATCAAGAAAAAAAGATGACCGCGTCGGGAATCGAACCCCGGACCGCCGCGGAAATAAAGACATTTTCACGTCGTAGTAACCAATAGCTGAAGTAGGGATTAATGACTTCAAAATATAGATATTTATAATCGAGACAGTTTACCTGGAGTAAAATCGTGCCAAACGCTTTTCGATTTTCATCGCAAAAAGTAAAACAGCAAATTCTCATGTGTTTCCGTGACAGAAAGTTTGTCAGTAATTAAGTTTTAAAGCCTTCTTAAGAAATATATCATTTATTTCAAGATATCTAAACAATTTTATTTTATTTCATTTTTATTTTTATTTTTTTTTTTTTTTGTCGAACGACCTGGAGGCATGCCGCTTTAAAATCGATAGAGGTCTTTTGCTGAACCACTCTACCAAGTTTGAGGTATCTGTGCCGAAGGCATAAGAAATATTTTTCGCATTGTTTAGTTCCTTTTCATCATAAGAATTTACTAACTGACATCTGAGCTGTCTACAATGCATGGAGAGCTGAGTTCGATAGAGATTAAAACATTAACAGAGATCTGAGCTCGGAGGAATTTAGATGGAGATCTGAGCTCCGCAGAATGTTGAGACTCTCTGGCTCTCTAATCTTTATGTACTGCAAGAGCTGTTGTTTAAGCAAAGCAAAGTAAAGTAAAAAAAATATGTAAACAAGGCAATGCTAAAACTGATGTCTTAACTCTGCATGTATTATCAGAATGTCTCTTTCTATCACCGGAAGACATAAACATATTAAAAAATTAGGTCGATGTATATTTGTTATAATTATTTGATATTCATTTATACATACGTCATGTTATCAATGCTGTAAATAATAAATAAAGCTTGATATTCTATGTTATATAATGTATGTATATGAGCTTTTAATAAATATTAAATATGATATGAAGCATTTATCCAATCCACCATATTATGTCTTTTGTATAACATTGTTACCCAGGAGAGCATTTATCTTGTTCATACAATTTTTTTTCCACCGGTAATACCTTTTTTGTACTTACGTATGTTTGAAAATATTTCTATATGCAAGAATAGTGAATTAATCGTCCATACATACTGCGGACTGGTCAGACTTTTATCGTATTGATAGGTATTGATATTTGCGTAATCAGACATAAATACTTAATACGGCCAGGGGAAGCGATTCATTTTACAGTTAAGAGCTTTTAACCTAACCACACTGTAAATGCTGCTTGAAAATATGGAAACTAAAATATATTTTGAATATGAGACGGAAACTCTTACTTTTTCAAAAGGTTGGTTTTTGATTTTCAGATTTTATTTATCTTTATATTTTATTTGTATCGTGAAATGTTGACGTGATTTTTATTTGTACATAATTAATTTATTCAATACTTATTATTTGTCCGCATACGGAGCGTATATAATTGATAGTCAAACTATAAAACCCGACTATTTGTCCGTCTCACGCAAAACGGAAGCCAGAATTTTACCCATCAGATGTACTATTATGAAAATCAACATTCATACAAATTTTAACAAATGTCAAACACGCTTTCTTTCAGTCACTGTTAATGTTCAAATAAATTCTGAAATCAGGGGTCAAGCCATTTTGCTTTCATCCTTTGCCGAATATAAAATAAATATATTGTATATATACTAGGCAGAATCAGAAATAAATTGTTTGCACACCGTGACTGATCTCAGATTTTTGCAAGTGTATAACTTAAATGTCTAACGATCATTAATTAAAACGCATTAACACATTTTAAATTGATAATGTCTTAGATATCAAAGTCTTCCATCGAAGTAAAAAAAAAAACAGAATAATAAAAAAAAAGAATATATATAAATAGATAATATGTTATGACCACGAGATAGAATAAACAATCAACATGTCCCATCTAAGCTTCCATAGCAGTCTGTCATTTCGCGATTATTTTTTTCTTTTTTATTTCGGGATTTTAAATTCTCATTTTCTTTTAAGTTCCAGGTACATTTTTGGGTTTCACGATATGATTTTTTTTTTTCAGAAAAAGATAAAAGTTGCGGGTACTTTTATTGTTTCACGATTTTTTTTTCAAAAAGAAATAAAAAAAAAAAAGAAATTAAATAAAGATTTGCACATAGTTTAGTTTCGTGATTTTATTTTATTTTTTTTTTCAAAAAAGGGCACGTCCATATTTTTGGTTTCGCAATCTTCCTTATTTTGCAAAAAAATATTGCATGTCGCTTTTGTGCCACCATACTTTTTCGGGGATTATCCGCTTTAATATCTGTCAGTTTTCTTTAAGAATATATCATAATTTATATAAAACGAATTTAAATAAAATAAACGTCATTTTTGAAGAAGGTATGCACTACGTACATGTTAACTTTAATTTCGATTTTGTTTAACTATTGATGATAATATCAATGGGTGGGGCGGGTTATGAAATATTTTACTCGATAATTATCATGCAATATGCATCTAACCACGATTAAGTACTGGGTTAAACTCCATGTCATTTGATTCCAAAAATATGAACCCATGCATATCTTCTGTCCCAACTTATGTTGACTCGAGCCTAAGCAAAACGCACATAGGAAAGAGCATGTACGAAAACACCTTGGCTCAAGTACACATGAGCCGCACCATGAAAAAACCAACATAGTGCGTTTGCGACCAGCATGGATGCAGACCAGCCTGCGCACCCGCGCTGTCTGGTCAGGATCCATGCTGTTCGCTAATGGGTACTCTAATTGCAATTGGCTTTGAAAGCGAACAGCATGGATCCTGACCAGACTGCGCGGATGCGCAGGCTGGTCTGGATCCATGCTGGTCGCAAACGCACTATGTTGGTTTTCTCATGGTGCGGCTCATATGTGCTTCGCGGACTCGGTATTTATATAATCTAACGGTCAGTTCCGAACAAACTACTGTTGTGCAAAATCAAAGCAAACTATTTCTCCTCCGGGGCATCATACATTATGTATATCATATTATACACATTGGAAAAGGAGTATCTCGACTGTTATCAACAATCAATATGTCCCCTGTTGGAACTTTTGTATTGTGTATGTATACAATGCTAGGGAGATGTTACTTGACCATCATAAGCAGTTGCGAAAACTGCTCTTAGCTTTGAAACATGCTTTATAATTAATTGATTAATAATTAGAACTTATTAACATTAAAAATTCATTAGTATCTTTCAGAACAGAACAGAACAGAACATCTCTTTTATTCACTCAAACATGTACAAAACATGCAATATGAGGTATTTACAACAATAATACATGTAAACGAGGCTGCAATACAAAATCACATTTATACATTTATATGTGGTTTTCATTTATTAAAAAATCGGACATTTTCAACATTTTAAGAAAATAATGTATCAAATAATAAAGAATACAGAAAAAATGAATATATTTAGCTACATTCTTATATTCCGCAATATTATTATGACAAACTTACACAATTTCTGAAATTCTGAGTTATTCTTGGTACAAATAAGTTTTTCCAATTTAAACATGTTTGGTCGTCTATAATAAATAGGTTTAATATATTGTCTTCTTTCATTTGTAAATTGATCACATTCGAAAAGGTAGTGAAATTCGTCCCCGATTTTGTTTCTACATGAATTACATAAACGTTCATTTAATGGTATTCTTGTCCAGTTTCCCGTTTCTATTGGTAACCTATGATTTCTTGTTCTAAATTTAATCATGTTATATAGTGAAGAGTTTTGTAAATTTGATAAGTACAGTTCGATTCCAAATGATCTTTTAAATACACGGTAAAACGTACTGTTACTAGAGTTATCTACTTGAGAATACCAGTTATTCAAAAATAAATCATTTAGTTTTTGTTTTACTGCTAACTTTAACCATTTTGAATTTGGAAAAGTATGTTCATTCCATATATTTATGAAACCACATTTTATCAAATTGATTTAACATTATAAAGCCATGGGAATTTTACCATGAGGAGCCCATCAGGTATATTTTGGGAGTATTGAAAAATATTTTTTATATACAAAATACGACAATTTCTTCGGTGTATCACCTTCTTCAATGGTACGTATTTTTGACCAAAATGAGATCATTCTTTCTTCAATATCTAATGATAATGGCTTACATCCTGTTTCACCATAAATAAAATAACTTGCGGTAGACCGTTTTAATTTCATTATATATTTTAAAAATTTTAGTTGGACCCTTTCTATTATCTCTATATTTCCAAATCCCCAAATTTCGGATCCATACAGAAGAATCGGTTTGATTGTTTTGTTAAAGAGATCTATTTGTAAATCTATTGGGAGGTTTAGACGGTTAGAGTTTCTTATTAGGCTGTACATTGCCCTAGTTGCTTGATTTGCAATGTGTTTTTTACAATTAAAGAAAGACCCACTTCTGCTGAAATAGATACCAAGATATTTATACTCGTTTTCTACTTCTATTATTTCATTTTTATAAGTAAAGTTATAATTCGGTTGTCTACCTTTTGAGAAAACTACAATTTTAGTTTTTGTGGTATTTACCTTAAGTTTCCATGTATCGCAATATTGTTCATAGGTATTTAATGCTTCTTGTAAATCTTTTGCAGTTTCTGCCATTATTACTGTATCGTCTGCGTAAAGCAAAATAAAAAGTTTTAGCAAATTATAAAGCTCATTTGTATTTTGTTCATTTTGCAATAATATTCCTTGTACATTACTGTTATTCTGAAAAAAGTCTCTTAGGTCGTTTAAATATAATGAAAATAGCAAAGGTGACAAATTTTCACCTTGACGTACTCCAATGTTGCACGAGAAAAACTTTGTAAAATTTGAATTTACTTTTATACAAGACTTTATTCCATTATACATATTTCTTATTACTTTTAGACATTTTCCATTTATATTAGCATTTATTAATTTAATCCAAAGGCCATTTCTCCAAATTGTATCGAACGCTTGTTTTAAATCTATAAATGCACAAAACAATTTTTTTCTGTTATTATTTAGATATTGAATAATATGTTGCAAAATAAAAAGATTATCTGTTGTTGAATAACCTTTTCTGAATCCTGCCTGTGTGTTATTTAAAATATCATTAGATTCAACATAATCGGTTATTTTTTTATTCAAATGCTTTCGATGGACACGTTGGATCTTGTCAGATTATGGAACTTCTTTAAAGCGGATGAATTACGAAGATAATCGGCCACCATTGAAATGATGTCGTTAAAAAAATAAAGGAACAAACAATCAACAAAAATAACTGTTCAAAAGTAGTTATCGTCACCTTAGTGCAACAATGGATTAAATAAGTAATAATCCTCTCTTTTTTTCACGGAAAGATCTTATTAATTAAAGTGTATTGAAAGGTGGCCTGAAGCATGTGTAGGGGGTCATTTTAAGCGTACAATTCTGATAGAATAAAAACGTAAGAAAAATAAAAACAATCCATGCTTGTCTGAACAAGATACAACTACACTTACCCTCAGTTCCAAAAGAAAGTGTGCACTTAGTTTTCTGTTATTTTTTCTCGGTTATTTTCATGAAAACTTATAATGTTTGGTACCAAAATTTAAATCAGTTCGTAAACAAATTGGTGTGCATTTTAGATTTTGAGTTGCAGTCGCTTTAAGTGGTTGCTTTTAATTGAAATAGGACAGGTCTTTAAAATATTTAAACTTAAAAAGTGCACACTTTCTTTTGGAACTGAGTATATATTATTTTTTATCTAGTTTTATATTGCGATTTAATGGACGGAAAACCGATCTTAACTAGTAATGTGTTTTTACTTAACATATCCTTAAAAAGTATCTATTGATATACGGAATTGATTCTGTTTAATATTATTTTATGCTATCGTCATTTCATTCCAATGCTTTGTACTAGAATATGACCAGATATAAGGTACAGGTAATCATTATGTTTAACGTTGCTTATGATCAACAGACAACAGGAGCTACACAGCTCTGCTGCGACCAATATGGTACTCAGTAGTATATACATACCTAGGATAACTATACCTACTGCCCTGGTACAACCCTTTTAATACTGAGTGCCAAGAAAGGAAACTACCAGTATCTTTTTCGCGTCTTTGGCATGGATCCTCTCCTCCCAGCTCAAACCGAACACTCTACCATTGAGCATTTAAGGCGGTTTTATAGGCAGTGTAAGATTGCCGTTCTTGTTCCTATAAGATGTACAGGTTGAGTTGCAGTACTTGTACCTATACGACAGACATTTAGAGATTGCAGTTCTTGTACCTATAGCATAGACAGTTTGAGTTGCATTACTTGTACCTATACGATAGACAGTTAGAGGTTGCAGCTCTTGCTCCTATAAAATAGACAGTATGAAATTGTGATAATTGTTTCTATAAGATAGATAGTTATCGAGTGCAGTACTTGTTCCAATAAGATAGACAGTTTGAGATTGCAGTTCTTGTTCCTATATGATAGACTCTTGGAGATTGCAGTATTTGTTCCTATAAGATAGACGGTTAGAGGTACCTATAAGACAGACGCTTTTTCTATAGGATTGACAATATGAGATTGCAGTTCTTATTCTTAAAAGATAGACGGTTAGAGGTACCAACAAGATAGACAATTTGAGATTACAGTACTTGTTCGCATAGGATTGACAATTTGAGATCACAGTACTTTTTCCTAAAGGATTGAAAATTTGAGATTGCAGTACTTGTTCCTATAAGATAGACAATTTGAGATTGCAGTACTTGTTCCTATAGGATTGACAATTTGAGATTGCAGTACTTGTTCCTATAAGATAGACAATTTGAGATTGCAGTACCTGTTCCTATAGGATTGACAATTTGAGATTGCAGTACTTGTTCCTATAAGAAAGACAATTTGAGATTGCAGTACTTGTTCCTATTGGATTGACAATTTTGAGATTGCAGTACTTGTTCCTATAGGATTGGGGCTTTTGATAACTGTCTTCCGTTTAAAGCCGGTGCTAGGGGCATGAGTGGAGTTGTACATATCATATCCACTAATAAACAGTTTCAATGAAATTGAGTCTGCTACGTTCTTGTTTGATTGCGTGCTTCAAAACAAAATGATCTTCAAAACAGCAGTCGTTAGCTGTCGTAAGACTACTGTAAAAAGTCTCTCCGCCCTTGGATTTACTGCTTTTAGGTTTTGGTCCATACATATTAAAGAGTCCAATCAGCTTTTATGTATGATAGATTTCCACTTATCATTTATATTTTTGTTCAGTTTCGGCCCTTTAGCGGAATACATGTAGTTCAAAATGACTTAAAAGGACTTTTAAGCAATACCTTTCACATAAGGTCAAACTTTGTCCTTTGCTTTGTGCTTTGTTTGGACGTATATAGAGTTTAGAATGGGTGTTTATTTGATTTGTAGTTCAAAAATTGATTGCTTTGTAATTAATTGGCAAATAGCTATTCATTTATGATCAATGTTTAACACATCTTATTAAGTGAAGTGTGATTTTATTTTTTCGTTTCAATAGTTTAATGAATATTTCTTGTAAAATTTTAGTGAACACAATAAAGCCAAGGAGAGGAAGATGAATCCATGATACCATAGAGACATCTGAAATTGTGATACATATTCAAGTACCCAAATGATAAGTGGTGTGACTGGAGTTTTCATTGTTTATATGGGATTGCAGTACAGACTCGAAACAACAATTTGTCGACAGCATTAGTATTGTTTGGTTGATATTAAAGTATATGAATGTAAGAGAACATCGATATTCAAGCTCAAGTTTTAAAGTACAAGGAAAACAAATGATGTAAGATTTTTCTGCCGTGCAAACTTGCCATACATTATGTTCATCTGTTTGTTGTCAGAGAATGGATTTCGCGAAGGCAGGCATTGAGGCTTTCATGGTTCTCATTGTATTCAATGTTTTTGAAGTCGTTCGTAATTTCTTTCCTATTTTATTTTTGAAAATATCCTTCTCTCTCTCAAGATAATAATGATCGAATAAATCTTCATGGGCCTCTCCGATGTCGTTGCGTGTGTTCAATTTTGTAGGAAAGTCAGAAGTCTTTGACTACACAGTTCGGTTAATTAAGAATCCTATAGATAATGAAATGAATTTGTTCAGACAGAAAACGTTTGCAGTTCAAATTTGTTTTTTTAGATAACACATTACATATATTTTGCAAGCCTTTATGTTGTTTAAAGCAATAAAACTCAGTATTAACTTATATTTTCCTGCGTAAATGACTGGACATTTATATAATCCAAATTTTAATATATATCATGTAGCATGTACATTGTTAAGAAATGTGCATTACTATATATATAATAAATTGACAGTTTGAAGTACTTCTATACGTCTGTAAACTGTACCATATCTATATAAGACTCACATATTTTTGTCTGCTTTATATCAGGCAGAACATTTGCAAAATAGTTTACACATTATTATGCTTCTAACTTTTAAAATGGACAGGCGTAATTTGTTTTATTTTAAAAATACATACATATGCGTTCAAATGTATTTAAGGCAATATTATAGGTAAGTGTGTGGTGCAAGAAACACTAATTTGTATATCAGTCGTTATTAGATATAACTGAGAAATATTGGTGAACTGTAACGCGTAATTTCATTAAAGTGTCTCAAGGGGATGAGGAGCGCTGGTGTGCAGAAGATTGTGTCTACAGACAGACAGACAACCTGAAACCAGTATACCCATCTTACAACCTTGTTGTTCGGGGGCTACAATAATCCGCATTCTATTCGTAGAGACAAGGGAGAACAAATTTATTCAAGTTTATAACAACTACGCATGATCCAACGTGCACTATATTATGGATGCTGAACAAGTTCCTACTGAAAAGTGTGAAATGACATGTTATGAGTATATGCTAAAACTACACATTTTACTATACACGACATATATCATATAGGCAATTCATAAACGAGCCGCGCCATGAGAAAACCAACATAGGTGCTTTGCGACCAGCATGGGTCCAGACCAGCCTGCACATCTGCGCAGTCTGGTCAGGATCCATGCTGTTCGCCGACGGTTTCTGTAATTGCAATAAGCTTTGAAAGCGAACAGCATGGATCCTGACCTGACTGCGCGGATGCGCCGGCTGGTCAGGATCCATGCTTGTCGCAAAGCCACTGTGTTGGTTTTCTCATGGCGCGACTCAGATAATATTAACATTATGTAAATAATACGGTGACCAAGTATTTCAACATACTGAATAAATAAATATTATTACATGAGTACCTATAAATAGTAACAAATTTGTGCTGAAAAATATCCCATTATCGCATTGCGTCATGCATTATCACATTATCATAATAAGCCCCGGGGCCATTATCGATAATGGCCCTGGCGTTAGCGCGGGAAATTAACGTTCGTAAACAGAAATGACGTCATCGCGTTTCGTGGAGGTAAAACAGCGAATATTTCCGTTTTATTTTATCATCTTGAGCGTAACATCGTGTATTCTTCGTGAAATATCGTATTTTTATCCCTAAATTATGGAATAAGCAAGAAAATACAACTATCCAGATATTTGATTTTATTATACCTCACTTTTGTCTACAATGGTAAAATCCCATTACCCGAAAAGGAGATATTTTGACTATCAGAAACATTTTCAGTCTTTTTGACACGTGACCAAGCGAAAGTGACTGTCAGGTCATGTGACCGCGCTGATATTTTGAATGTCATATAAGGGCAAATAACTGCTTCAGGTTTTTAGCCATATGATTGCGTCCCTTGTACACAGTGTCATATTGTAATGACGTCGCTATTCAGTGTGTACACAACTGATTACCGCGCTAAAGATGAAACTGTTGAATTAAATGAACCAGAAACATTTTTAAAACTTTTTTATGTGTTTAGTTTTGTTCGGTATAATAAAATAAATACCATATGGCAGCGTGTGTGACATTGATATTGTCAACCCTCGGAACAGAATGTCACCACTCGGCTATCGCCTCGGGTGACATTCTGCCCTCGGGTTGACAATATCAATGTCACACACGCTGCCATATGGTATTTATATATTATACAGTTAATAGACTCTTATACAAATAATATAGAAACTGAAAAGCTGAAATTTATTGTTCCAGAAGATGCAAGTACCCATAGAAATGACACAAAAATACATTTCTTACTATATTATAGGTAAACATGTAATAAACAGGTAAATACATGGGAGAGCGGTGCCTTTGAGTGATAATGGCCCTGAAAGAAGATAATAGCCCTCGGGCTAAAGCCCTCAGGCTATTATCACCTTGCCAGTGCCATTATCACTCAAAGGCACCGCTCTCCCATTTATTAACCTATACTTAAAGCGCATTACGTTTTTTGGTGTCTGAACAATTTGATCCGATGTATAAAATACCTGAAGATTCAATCAATGATGTAGGTAGTTTAGATCAATATTCTACGTTATTATTTTCCAATTAAAATAGAAAAAGTGGAAACTCAGGTACATAGTTAGATTCAGACGTCATTTAGATAGCCTAGCATGATAAAGTATCACGCTGTTTAAACTTCAAACACTATCAATCACTTTGATGCATGCAATAGTCTTTTAACTCCCACATTTTTTTATGGTGACGTCTAATTTGTTCTATCAAGTAACTTTATCTGATACTTCAAGAAACAGTCAACAGTCTGTATATATTAGTCTCTATCAGCTATGTCTAAAATATAGCGGCGAAATTTAATTTAGTTTAAAATATCTGAATTTGGTAGCGAATGAAAATAATAAGCAGTTAAAATATTCATTAATGTGCTTATAAACATTTAAGGTTGTATCAACGATATAATTACGTATTTCACTACGATTCTTATTCTGTAAACAATGACCCAAGTTTGTTTTCGGCCAATGCTACCTGGTTCTGGCCAAAGAATTAGACTAAGATACTATGACCTTTGCACTGAAATATGCGCATACTTTTTAATAAATTGGGCATACTTTGAAATACACTCAGATGGTATTGAATGCAGTTCTGCACTAATACAATACACTGGTATGTAATACAATTCCGTTCTTACATAATACACTCGCATGGTATGTAGTACCATTCCGTTCTAATATAATACACTCACATGGTATGTAACACAATTCTGTACCAAGTTATATCACTGTTATAAAAATTGAACCCTGATATACATTTGTTTGTTAGCACACGATCTCAGGGGAAAACGTTAACGACTTTGCGTCATCAGAAAATCACGGTGAGAGATGTAACGAAAAATACCATTACATGTTGTATAAGTTGATAAGCAATTACAGGGTGTCAACGGCGCCCAATTCGTTTTACAAACATATATAGTGTTTACACATGCGCAGACGGAAATGACGTCCGTCGCTTTAGACACGCAGCACAGAGACTGATATTAAAACAGTAAGCCTGCGGTCGATTTTCACCTTTTATTTAACACAAAATGCTATATAACGACGATTCCCCCGTTGACTTCACCTTGTAATTAAAAGTGTGTATGTTGTAAGGTAATTAATGAACTGGTACGCTATTAACGTGAATTAAGTGGACAAGAAATTCTATACGGGATAAATAGTTTCCCTTCTCTAGTTGAATAATAATTTTATTTTTTAAAGATTAAAAGAAAAGTCGAAACGAAGTTAATGGTACTAACAAACAATAAAAATTTGTTAAGATGTTATTCTTAATTTAGATGAAGTGTTTCAGTGACCTTGCTCAAAATAATATCAGCGAAACAAACAGAAAAATGTACATTTATTCTCATTCAATATTTTAATGTCTAACCATAATTGTGTTTTTGTTAACATATGATTTTATAATGATATACCAAGACTGCTGCTTGTTCATAGTATTGCAAATACAATGTTGATGGATAAATAGGGGAAAAAACATCGTGTCTTTTATAAGTATGTCTTCATTCGGATGTGACCTCTAGCTCATTTGTTTGTTTGTTTTGGGTTTAACGCCGTTTTTCAACAGTATTTCAGTCATGTATAGTGGACGCAACTTGACCCCGAAGGTTGACCTTTGCATTATAATACATAATGAAGCACAACCTATTATTGAAAAGGAGTGTACGTAAAACACGAGCTGCAGGAGAAAAATGAAATATAAATTTGTGTAAATATAAATTAGTGTATTTGAAGGTTTAACTGATCAAATGTAAGTATATATACTTTGATACTGCACTGTATACAAACTAATTCCATATAAATATACACGGCTAACCTAAGCATCCTTGATTTCTATAATGAAATAATCGATATGAATAATCAGCCTAAGGTCAACCATCGCGGTCAAATTGCGACTACTATAACGGCGGGCAGTTAACCTAACCAGTGTTCCTGGATTCTGTACCAGTACAAACCTGTTCTCCGCAAGTAACTGCCAACTTCCCCACATGAATTATCAGAGGTGGAGGACTAATGATTTCAGACACAATGTCGTTTATCAAAAAGTCACGGAGAACATGCGCCCCGCCCGAGGATCGAACTCGCGACCCCGCGATCCGTAGACCAACGCTCTTACCTACTGAGCTAAGCGGGCGGGCTCCGACCTCTTGCTCAGGTTTTACTGCAGTAACAAAGCAGTGAAAGGTAGTATAAATCTCCAACACATCGGTCAGTACTACAATAGCGACGTAGGAATATATCATATTCTAACACGATCCTATTCATTTTCCTGTTAAACAAAGAAGGCAGAAAACAGTGAATTACTATACAACAAATCACTGTTCTGACGTAACAATTATTACGTCATGGCGTCAAACGGCATAGCGGCGCGCTGGAAAAGAAACCGATTGAGAACGGGCAAATATTTAATGCATGTCATCAAGGATGTACTTAAAAATCCTTTGTAACGTGTTAGAATCGAAATAATATATCTCATTTAGTGATTTGCTCTTGAATAAATCATTGTTTGTCGTTCAGATGCGTATTATTATATCAAAAATTCCTTCGCATCTGAACTCCAAACAATGATTTATGTAAAGGAGAAAAGCCGAAAACTGTCCATTATGTGAAAGAATGGACAAATCGAGGCGCAACGCGCCGAGATTGTCCATTCTTTCACATAATGGATAGTTTGAGGCCTTTCTCTGACTTAAAACACGGTCCTCACGAAAAAATCAAGATTGTCGTGATATTATATAATGTCTCTAATATTGTCCTCTTTGAGGCAAAGACAAATCATTGATTTGTGTCTCTGTGCTAAATAAAAATACCAAGTCAAATGGAATTTAAATTAGATTGCATATAAATGTTTATTGCAATTAAAGGTTTTTAAACACTAATGATATTCAGTGCTGATTCTTAGGAAAGTTTCGAACATATCTCGTTTTGTCATATTTATGAATGATTTGAAGTGCCTTTACAAAAAGTAAAATTAAACTTGGCCTTATGATGTATGTATTAATAGTTGCCCATGCTTTGTTCGTGCTAAGTTTGCAGTTTTATATAAATCAAGTAATTTAATAAATGACGGGTCCAGGTGAAGACATTCTAAAATGTATGTATATGTATTTTATATCGTTATTAGAAAACAATCGTTCTTATCTCGTAATTACGAGATATTCTTTCAATTTTATTAGAAAAAAATTACTCGTATCACATGAGATCTTTACTCGTTATGACTCATATGTCGTTAATATTTCGTTGTTAAAATAAATAGCACCGTTATTGCAAGACAATTGTACTCAAGTTCAACGTAGTTCATTACGGCCAAATTTTCTGGTAATACCGAAATGTGCAGTAAAACTTTAGGGAAATTGACGTTGTTTTTTGTCTTTGTAGTAGAAAAGTGAAATTGCACATTTCTGGGTAGGACTGCAACAAATGTCAGTTATGTTACAAATTTAACCAATTTTACATGAACACTGCATGAGAAAGATATGTCTGCAGCATTTGAAAAAGAAAGGAAAATTATGTGTTTTAGCTCGACTATTCAAAGAATAGGTGGAGCTATTGGACTCCAGTTTGTTTAATTCTGCCCACTGTTTTCTTGTTTAGGGCACAGCCATTATTCTATCTGGGGACTATACGCCACTTTTCATGGATTTGCACTCTGTGCATCATTGAAGGTTCCATGTGCACCGTCGTATGAATACATCTGCGAATGTCTAAATTACATTCTGGTACTTATAACATGTGTAAATGTTGAGTTCTGCTCAACCCGGGGCTAGAGGGCGTGGACGGTAGCTTGCACTTCCACTACCGTCCATGAACAGGCACAATCAGACCGAGCCTGCCACATTTGCGGTTATGTCGTGTTAGGCGACCTGTGGTTTTCCACTTTTTTATTTCATCCCTGTGTCGATGTCCGCGTCGGCGTCCCGATTTGGTTAAGTTTTTGTAAGAAAGCTGGTATCTCAGTAACCACTTGTGGGATTGGATTGAAACTTCACACACTTATTTACTGTGATAAATTGACTTACACTGCACCGGTTCCATAACTCTGTTTCGTATAATTTTTTATTAAGGTTTTATATGTAAGCTGGTATTTCAGTACCTACTAATGGAAATGGATTGAAACGTCACGCACTTGTTCATTGCGATGATCTGACATGCATTACTCATGTTCCATAACTCTACTTTGCATTTTTACAAAAGTATGCCATTTTTTCGACTAAACAGTTGTTGATTAATTTTTTTGTATGCAAGCTGATATCTCAGTACCCACTAATGGGAATGGATTGAAACCTGCACATTTGTCCATTGTCATGAGCTGATATACTTTGTACAGGTTCAATAACCCTTTTTGCAATCTTACGAAAGTATGCCCCCTTTTCGACTTAAATATTCATTCAGTTGACAAGGCTGTTGAATAGTCGAGCGTTGCTTTACTCCGACAGCTCTTGTTTTTACATAACGTTGCCTGTTTTTATCTATTTTTGACTGAAAATGCCATACCAGGTGTATATCTGCGATACATTTCTATTGCGATTTAGGAGTACACAAAGAGAACATTATTACTTTCTAACGGTTGAAGATTTAAACTAACATTCTGTAATTACTTTTGGCACACTGTTTGATTTTCATTTGACTGATAATTTGTGGGGCGATTTAGGTTAAAGTCATACGTTCCTCTTCAGGTTTTTTTATTGCAATTACAAGTTCTGTAAAACGTTGTAGTTTAAATTTCGAAACTTTCGAATTTCTTAGGTTAATGTACTCACACCTCTCAACGCACATGGTTGTTACTATACCTGTCCATTATTAACCTGTACCTGTCCATTCTTAAAGTATCCATTATTTTAAGAATGGACAGTTACAGGTTAATAATGGACAGGTATAGTAAAATAATCGTGTGTATAGAACGGTGTCGGTACAATAACCTATATAGTAGACAAAACTAACAAAGGATTGCATCACAACCGTGTTTTAATCAACGACAAATCACTGGATGAGATACATTGTATATTATTTCTTAAATAAAACATGAAGCAAAGACAAGTAAAACGTTGCAGAAATATATATTAATATTTCTGTTATTGTTATTATGCAATGTTTTGTTATTCATATTGTTAACCCTATTTTATTTATTATTGTATGTTTGACTTTCTCGTTGTAAATGCCATTATTAATATTTTACAATTAAGTATATAGAGGATATTTGTTTGTTTTGAGTGAATATGGAATATATCTCGCTAAGAAGTGGGAAAATTTCAAATATTAATGTGAAAATTTTCTCACTTCGAGGTGAGATATATTCCATATTCACGAAAAAATCAAACAAATTTTCTTTTTATTTTATGCTCAATTACGTTGAGATGTGCATTTTGCAACAATTTTTAATCTTAGCGCGGGAAACAGACGCGCGTAACCAGACATGACGTCAGATGTGTTGAGACGTTAGAAAGACGCACACAACATAAAGATCCATTTTTTCTTTTCTTTTTTTTTTTTTTTTGCTGCATAACGTTATGAAATTCACATGAAGTAAAATAATTTGAACCGAGAAATATACTATAAAGAACAAAGTGTAACTACAATTTTCATCCTGTTTTAAGCAAATAATTTAAAATTCATACACAATGTATGAGGGGGCGGAGCTATATCTCCCACAGTGTGAAAATATATATTTCATATTTTCACAGTGTGAGTGATGAGAAATAAAAATATTTAACTGATAGAATACAGTATTTCATTTGTAAGCATAAAATAATGTTGCATTTATTATTATTAATCAGTGTATCGTTATTGTTACTCTAAATATTGTGTTTCCCTTTTTTACCCTCAAAATGAGAGAACGACAGTACCAGCTTTATTTATTTTCTTTGTATCATACAGTGACAAATGCAGTGTGAAAAAAAAAACGACAGAACGACATAGCCGATAACGACGTCTTAAAACTTACTTCTTGTCGTTTTGTCGGTGTGGCGTTAGTTCTGTCTCGCTCAGTTTTCGTTCTGTCGTCCCAACAGGGAGCGTTACACAAAACAATAACGAACGCGGAATGTACCTGACAGTCGTTTCGTACATGATAAGCCAAATGAAATAAAAAAATCTTGTAATAAAGGTGAAAACCCAAATGCTTAAAATCTCAACATCCATGAAAAGAGTAACGAGATTTAAAATAACCATTAAAAGGCACGGAATAGCAAGCTTTACATTTACACAAACAAAAATGAAGAATAACAATCACTAACATAATACATCAATTGACTTTTATCATAAGGTTGATTAGAAACAGAAAATTACAATAACGAAATATGTAATAACAATGACAACTTTGCAATAAGAATAGAATATCGAAAATAAGTATCAAACCTACCAGTTAGAACAACAGTAATGAAATTACAAGAAGAAGGTCGAAAATACAAATAGAATAACATTAAATAGAATAATAACAATGTTTTCAAAATGAATAACAAAGCAGCTGTAAACACATCGATACATTTTGTATTTGCAACGTTTGAAATGCCATACTTTTGTCTTATTTTTACTAAAAATACATGAGGGTTTACCTAGCAGATTTGTAGTGGCTTTTTAGAAAAACAGAAATAGAATTATAGCCATTATAGCCCTGGTGTATCACTAAATAAAATCTTACGAAGATCCTTTAAAACATAGAACAAATAATAGATGCCGAATCGATATATGCATGTAAAATAATAGCTGCCGAATCGATATATGCATTAGCAGACTGAAAATGTATTATCTTTAACATCATCGATTTTCGTATTCAACAAATTACTTTCCCCTAGACCCAATTAATGTAATAAGCTCATTCTAGGATTTACATTTGCGTCCTTCTAGGGAATAGGATTTTGTTACTTATCACAGCACACAAGTTTCAAATTTTTATGTTTGTATAAATGATCAGTTATATAAACATATTATAAGATTCTTTCACTGGTTATAGGTGCAGATGGGAATTTCCGGCCTCGAGGGTAACTGTTTAGGCGGTAACGAGGTTCCTACCGAGTTACCGCCTGAACAGTTACCCGAGAGCCGGATATTCCTATCTGCACCTATAACCAGTGACAGAATCTTTTTCTTGCATACCGGTATCAAGATATAAAAATAAAAATAAAATCAGTCGAACGGCTTTCGTTTTAGAACTATTTCTTATAGCAGCGTATTTAAACAAAGCGCGGGAAACCAACGTCCGTAAACAGGAAAGACGTCATGACGTTTCAAAGACAAATAACAATGTTTAGTTCCGGTTTTGTTTTATCAGTTGCAGCGTAACGTTATGAATTTTTGATAAAATAACGTGTTTTGAATCGAGAAATATACTATCAAGAACAAAGAGGAACTGCCGAGGTACTGGATTTTTATTCCGTTTTTCGAAATAAAATACAAATAACTACATAAATCTTCTACAGATAAGTAGTTCGTAATACGTCATTTAAAGCATGAGAGTCATCTTACACCCCGGGGTGTAAGATGGATTTTTCCAGCACCGGTAAAAATACTGGAAATCCCCGTCTGGTATGCAAGAATAACATGGTGTCTTACTGCTATAAAGGGCCACTGATGAACTTTAGTAAGCTCTAATAAACACCTTCTGTAATCAGTGATAAGTAGATGGATATGAAATTAGTAATAGCAAGACATCGTTATTCTGTAAATGAAGTTTTTCTTCTTTATATACTATTTTACCACATAGTCTGGTATAGGAGAAATAAAGTGTTTTAACCCAAAACGATAAAAACATAATTTTGATATAAGTATGATAAAATGTTTATTCGCCTGGATGGGGATGTACCTCGCAAAACATCTCGTCGGATCTATATTCTCAATTAATCAGAATTGCAAGAGCAAGCGTGTAGTCGTGTTGAAAACCTGATCAATATAAATAAACTTTATTACCAAAACACATTTTATTATATATTTTACCACCGGAATTAGTTGTTTACAGACTTATAATGCATTTTGAAGACACATCTCTGACAACACATATCAAAGCATGAACTAAAGTATCGTAAGATGTGACTGACGGCACGAATGGTTGACACCATGGCAGGCAGACCTATCTGCCCAGTCGAACTATGCTGCTCTGATATTGTCTTCTGACATGTTTCGTCGCCCATGAATAGTACTTCTCTTCTTCCTCCGCTTTCTGCAATCGAGTTCTTGCGCGTATGGTTCTTTAGCTCTCCTTTTATATATTTTTACACAAGCATTTTTGTGTGTTACATATCTTGTTTTTTGTTAAAATTACGTGTTTGAGGGATTCAAATCGCGGGAAAAGTTTTATTATTACACTGTTAACTTTATAATGTGATTTGACCTCCAATCACTTTAAACGCCCAAATGTATTTTATATCTAGATGGTAACTACGTAACCAAAATTTATTGTGTATTACAAAGTAGTCAGTTGTAATTGTTACTCACTAAGCCCCTAATTAATTAATTGTAATAGTGTATAGGTCTTATGTTGTTATGTATACCAGGTCGCAGTCTTGTTTTACTGCTTTAAAGTTTCAGTGTCATTCACATACATTTATAACAGTTCTAAGACAAAAAAAACCTACTACATTACATGACTTCCATCGTTGATTTGAAATGAAAATTGATATGTATTTTTAGATACAATATTCTTCTATATCAAGGAAGCTAATTCGTCGAGATGATTTGCTGACATATAGTAATAGCATCTTTTTTATTCTACCCTCTGCGCTCTTAAATATTTTGGCGTGATATCACTGACATAATCTGCTGCTAGTCGCAGAAACGAGATTGATGTTAAAGCTGTCCGATTTAAATCGAATTTCTACGAAGGATAGACTTGGGATCTTAAAAAAAAATGCTGGATCGGATCATAAAATGAGAAAGCAAATGAGTAAGGAGCGATTTATCTAGAAACATACCGGGGCCGTGAATAGATGATAAATTGGTCTAAGACATTGCTGAGATATTTTATGAGTTGTATTCCGAAAGATAGAATTTACATGAAACATGTAAATTGTATCAAGAATTCTAATTCTAAGAGTATTGATTTTAAACATTGTATATACAGACATAAAATTCGTGCATTTGTCGGAAAATAACAAAAATATCAAACGAAGTTCTCACTGAATAATTGTACTAAACCCACCGACAAATAGAGGTATGTAAAAAAAGGAAAAGAGTAATATAATACTAGTATAATTGATTTGTACGCATATTTAAAAAGCTGTCCAACGAGGTCACTACTTGGTAAATATAGTTACTCGAAGCAGGATTCGTGACGCTAAATGATTGTTCACTAACCTAGACGCAGGTATTTATTCAAAGACAAAGTACTTATCGGCCAATATGACAGTAAACATTTGCTTAGCTGATTATAAATTCAAGTGTGGTTATATTTTTGGTCCTTTATGATTATGAAGTTCATTGAGTTTTGTACCTGTACCTGTGTAATAGAGGGCCGCATACACCAGCCACTGTACCTGTGTAATAGAGGACCGCATACGCCAGCCACTGTACCTGTATAATAGAGGGCCGCATACACCAGCCACTATACCTGTGTAATAGAGGGCCGCATACACCAGCCACTGTACCTGTGTAATAGAGGGCCGCATACACCAGCCACTGTACCTGTATAATAGAGGGCCGCATACACCACGGAGGTTCAGTAAACATATTTTTTGCATTGCGTTCAAAATTCTCAAATGCTTCTGGTAAATTCGTCTTGGTGAAGAAATAGCTTCTAATCCCATACTTTTGTTTTATTAGTGTTCAGATAATGTTAAACTTGTCACTGCTCTAGTCTACTCATGATATCATGTTTTGTGACACCATGTTTAGATATTATACTCATAGGTA